>NC_081826.1:286506827-287863077 GCF_030867095.1 Alligator mississippiensis
CCTGGGGGCAATCAGCAGTGGCACAAGGTGTGCCACTGCTACTTGTCCCCAGGGAACTATGCTGGCCCCAGAAGCCTTGCCTGTGGTCCTGGGGGCCTCTGGGAGCTGCAGCCATGGCAATCTCACAACAAGGAGCTTGGCCAGCAGCTGGAGTGTGGCTCTGGCTGTCCAGACTCTGGTTTTGGGCTGCCATGTGTGCCGCCCTACTTTTTTTAGGTGCAGGTTTTTTGACCCTGGGATCTCTGGGGTGAAAATTTAGTTATAAATATTTTAAGCTACAGGAACCATCTTTGAGTGCTTGGAAATCACAATTTTATAAAGAACCTAAACTTGGGACTTCTGCATAGCTCCTCCATAGCTGTAATCTTACTGATGTCTGTTATCATTCCATGATGCATTTGAGATGTTTCGGTCACATATGGCCTGCCAATATCCTGTCCCTCAATGACAACCATCAGTGCTAGACAAGGCAAGAATGGTGTAAATACCTCTAAAAATGCAGACACCACCTTGAGGCAACTTTCATTACTCTACAGTGGGAAATAATTGTAGGACAGGATATGAACCAGCAAACTGCACAAGAAATACATTTCAACCACAGAAAGCCACAGAACTTCTCTATCTGGGCAATGCCACTCTTATTTGACTGAGAACAGAATCCAGCCCATGTGGTATAGGATGTGAGGGGAAAAGTGTGGGACAAGAGAAAAGCCCTGAGGGCTTCTCACAGGGACCACTCACCCCAAGTGCAGCAAGAGACTCAGCTGGAGTGGGGAAAACACTGCCACGTTTCTGTGTCACAACCCAAAGTTGGGATTTATTGTTTGTGTATGCTTCGGCAATGCTAAATCATGTTCCCGCCTAAATTACAGTTTCTTTGCATGGTGGAGTTCTCTGCTGTGGAAGAGAACCCCGGGTACAAAAGGCTTTCCTGCCGTTTTGTAGCTTCTTTGTCGGGTGCATTTCTTTGCTGTATACTAGTGATGCATGTTGCAAAGGAGTTCCCGCCATTTGTATTTAGATTAGCGCCACATTATTGTCCGGTTCTAAATGTAGGCACACGTGGCGGCTAGCTATTGGCTTGCTAGCCGTACAAAAGGCTTGGGTAGTTTCCGCCCAAGTCGGAGAGAGAGGAAAACTAGAGAGATACAGAACTCACCAGGAGGAGAAGACTTCACGCTGTGTGAAGATCTCTAAGCGATGTGGACCCTTGCGGACCCAACGCGCCTCTCTTAAGCAGGCAGTAGAGGCTTCATAACTGGACCCACAGAGCTTTAACAACTCCGGAGAGGGGAACAAAAGAACGAACCACCTCTAGCCTCTCCCCGTCGCCGAGCGCAATCCAAGATGTATCCCTTTCCTGTAAACCCAATTTTCAAACCCACGGAGTCTTAACAACTCCGGGGGACCAGGGAACTAAACCCAATTTTCGAACCCATGGAGCTTAAACAACGCCGGGGCCTGGGAACCGGACGGCCCACGGAGCTTCGACAACTCCGTGGGAAAGAACTGCTGAACCTGCGGAGCCTAAACAACTCCGTGGGAAAGAACTTGTCATAATCCTCCAACGAGGATTTAAGCGGAGCTGCACCTGGAAAGCTGTCCAGCCTACACCGCGACCATCTTGGGTGTAAGTAAATAATCTTTTCAATCAACCACTACGCGTTTGTGACTAATTCTAGCTTGCCACCGGTTTTCTCCGACCCCGTGTGCCCAGGCTGCTGGCCACAGCCCGCGTGCGCAAAGACGGGCCACGGATCCCCCCCCCCGACTCGCACTTGGCGGCGGGATCAGGGCCTGGCCCGCACATTCTGCAGCATGTGCTCTCCACAGATGAGTGGGCAGAAGGCATAGGAGAGCATTTCTGGTCCCAGTGGAGGGAGGACTGCATCCGGCAGATGGAGACGATGCCAGGAGTCTTGCCTGCCAGCAACTGCCCATGGGCAACAGCAGGAGAAGGCAACAGATCCTCTGCACAAAGGACCACTCATTAACTCTGTGACCCACAGTAACAAGAAGACCTTGAAGACATCTGGCTGAGGTTGGAAGTGGTGGAACCCATAAGAAGCATTCTCTGAGTTTAGGGGCATGGCCCCGATATTTTCTGGATTCTTTCTGTTCCTTTTTTTCTTTTTTTGTATGGGGATCCCATCCCCTGGTTTAGAGTAGGGCGAGTGCAGAGAGAAACCCTTCCTAGAAGGATTCTTGGAAGGTTCTCACCCTGGTAAGCCAACCCAGGGAGAAGAACCCAGCAGGAAGGTTTTCCATTTGAAGAATGGAGTCATCCTAAAAGGGGCAGATGAACATTAATTGACCCAGGAGCCCAAAAAGGGACATTAACTTCATTAGTTTGTTTCTCAATCCAGCTATGGAATTAGGTCCTCTAAAGGATTGAGATAGGGTATTTAACCCAGTAAAGGGAGTCACTTTGAGTTAATTTTTCTTTTCCTTTACTACCCAGTGGATGATAGAATTGAGTTCTTAAGGGGCTGACCCACAGTGTTTAGTCCAGGAATCTGGGTAGAGCTGATTTAAGGCCCTTGGCCTAGTGGACTTGCAAGAGACTGATCTCATTGTTGGCAGATTCTCAGCCAAAAGGGGTGAGGGACTTTGAGAAAAATGGCCTTTGGTGACCCAAGTAAAAGGGTATAAACTCTGGGACACTTGTTGGGTCCTCCAGAATGGAGCTGCCAGTGAGATCAGGGTGATACAAGATTCAGGCCATGACATCAGTAATCCAGGATGTGCTAAGGGTGGGTGTGAGGAGAGGTAGAGCTTCACAAAGAAATCCCTGTAAAAAGGACCCATCAGGACCTTCGCCAACTCCACATCCAGCTCCCAATAGTTAACCGTACATTAGGGCATGGCAGGAGAGAGGAGAACATCAGAAGTTTTGGTGGTGATACTGTCTGGTGCCACAGCGGCTTACTCAAGTAAGATACCAAGCAGACATGTGTCATGGCCATATAATACCTATCCTTGACATAGGATTACCATGATTAATTGGTTAGGTAATTGAATGTCTCAAGGTATTAATTAAGAGATAATGAGTATTAATAAAGTATTAATAAAGAGATAGTGAGCTGTTTGTTGTGGTTGTTGCTGTTGTTTTAGGGTTTGTTTGTTTTTTTGTCTAGGTCTCCAATTCAAATTTGGTTTACCTAACTACACACAATAAGTTGACTAGTTCAGTATATATGTAATTGAGAGATGCCACTAAAACAAAAACATCTCCTAAATAAATAAACTCATAGTTTCAAGATGGAGATCAAGAGTGGAAGAGCACAAAGATTAAAACTACCCTGTAATTTGGGGGGGGGGGGGGGGGTCATAAAAATTCAGGGTTGAGGTCCAATGGCAGGAGGTGTGGTAAGATAAAGGTCAGGTACAGACATTACACTTCAACTGGTATAAGTGATTGGAAACCAGTCTGTACCCATAACAGAACAGAAGTTCAGCACACAAAACCAGTTTGCACCCATAAGAGAACAGAAATTTGGCACACACAGACTGGTTTAAAAATGACAGGACACAAGCTAAGATTTGCGCTGCTCACTAAAGGGCGAATGTGTGTTCCATTCGCAACTGATCTAAGCTATGCTGATTATAGGAAACCATGTAAGATTGATTCTGCCTTGGGCTTTTTGAATGTCTGTACCTAGCTAAAGTGCCTGCACTTGTCTTCTTTCCAGAGCACTGAACAATGTCTTTTTTTGTAAAAGATTATATAATAAAACCAAAGCTCTGGCTCAGGGTGAAAAAACAGAACACTCAATAAACCTATTTCTTTTTTCAGAAGAACAAGAAGTTTGAAGAGCATGTAATATTTTAATGCCATGGAAAATGAATGAAATAAATCTATTTCTCTCATCTGATTTTTATGCAGGGTAGAAATTTTTATTTTCTTGCTACAAAAAAATCTCTCCAAGTTCTTTCCAGAGTGGAGGCTTTTAGCTTTTGTAATTTGGAAGACTTCTTCAGGCTGTTTGAAAGTTCTTTTCTAGGAATTCATGAAGTTTGCTAAACGCTGAAGGTGATACTGGATACCAACACCTATCCATGTGTTCTTTTTTGGTTGTTGCTTATTATACAGTTGAAAAATCCTCATAGTTTCTTAAATAGTTCAACAGAATGAATTTGGAAGAAAAAGGTGCAAAACTTAGTTTTCCTTCTTTCTTCTCAGCTCTGAAGATAGCTTCTTCAACCCTGAAGTTTAGAACAATGAACCAAAATAGGTCACTGCTTTTTCGCCTCATGTCAGCAAATCTGTGAAGATTCAATATAGTATTCCAGAGTGCATTTAAATTATGTCAGCTTATGTTTGAACAGCACTTAGCACATTGGGGCTCTGATGCTGGTTGGACCCTCTGTTGGGGTATTATATAACAAGTAGTAAATAATAATATTTGGGAAAAGCACAGTGGTAAAGGAAAAAAATATCAGTAGTGAACATATCTCTAATTAAGATCAATATTTATTAAAAAAATGTTAATGCATTTTTAAAAATCCAATGATTCATTTTGCATCAATTCAGGTTTTCATCTCTTCCCAGAGAGACTTTGGAGAACTTCTTTAGGGGCAACCAACTTACTGCATCCTGAGGCATCTTATTCCATAGTGATATTTAAGTCATTTAGTTTATTTCCAACAAACAAGCTTTCTAGTTTTGGAAGCAGGGTCTGCTCTCAGAGAGCCCAGCCCAGCTCCTGTTAGTTAATGGGAATCTTCTCACTGACTTGAACAGAAATTTCCTCAGAACTTTAGGTATCCAATCTTAGCCTAACTTTAAACATCTCATCCTCCAGTGAACCATGACAGGTTTACAGAACAGAAGCTGAATTCAATACAGTTGCTCTAGCAAAACATGAAGTAATGAGGAGCATCAGCTTCAAAATAATTAACCCTTCACTCCCTAGGAAAAAAAATATATCATAATGCCTCATTCAAAGCCTATTCAAGTTAATGGACCTCTGAGTCCTTCTAGGCTGATTTGCTTCTATTCTCTCAAACAGAGCACCTCATATGGTCATGACTGCATAGCCAAATTAAGTGAATTTAAGTACCTAAATGGATTTTAGACCTGTCTCTGGCCTCTTCATTGCTCATATGCAGAGGCGTAACAAGTAGGGGTTGTGCCCTGGGTGGCAGCTGCAAGGGGAGTGTCAGCTCAGCCAGCAGCCAAGGGGTTAAAACTGCAGCCACCAGGTACAGGGACCCTCTCACAGCCTTTATTGCTGTAGTATGATGGCTAACTCCTAGCGCCCCAGGCTGCTGGCCACATAAACACCATCCCCTCCAAGAGCAGCAACTCCCAAGAGGACCAGGGCTGAGGAGGGAATTAGGGGCAGGTGCCCCTATCTTCTGACCTCGCCTCCAAGTGCTGCCAGTTTCAGTTGCCATCAGCAAGGAGCAATTATGGATTTGTACCACTGCCCTCTTTAGGTCCATTCTGGAACCTCTTAATGTCAGTGCCTGGAGCTTGTACCACCACCAGTTACACTACTGCTCATATGTAATCCTATTTTACTGGAAGTAGAAGAAGAGATGAAGTGCTAACCATAAGTCAAACTGAATAGTGGCCTAATGACAACAGAACTTAAAAAGTACAAAGGAGAAAGATATTTTAAGAGATGTTGAGAAGGTAGTCGTAAAGAAAACTCCTTGAGTGTTACTACTTATGCATATTCAACAGCAAGCAAGAATATATTTCTGGAAATCAGGGGTACAGTAGCAACATACAAGTCTTTCCCAATGGCTCAGAAATACCATTTTGCAGACATAAAAGCGGTGAAGGGGTAACACAAAACATCACAATTGTTAGAAAAATCCTTGGTGCAAGCTTGAAGTATCAGGACCATATTTCACTGAAGAGAAAGCTATGTTGTGCATCATGGAATTAAATGTACAGGAATGCAAAGCGTGCTTGACAGGACAGACTCCAAATGGCAGAGTGAAAAATGACCAAAATATTCCCTGATGCAGTTAAGTGTGGAATATATAGTTAAAATTAATAAACACAACCTTGAAAAGCTGGCTTAGTAATCAGAGAAAAATAGCAAAATGAATACACAACATGCCAAAGGCAACAAAATCCCAGTAAATAAATCATAAAAAAAGCACATGCTGGATTTCATCTTGTGCAAAAATATTGCATCTTTTCCTCTTCTGTTCTTTGCTATCTTATTTTCCTAAGATGCTTTTCCCTGTTTTCTACTTTTCAGACCCTTCGTCTTCCAAATAATAACAGAATATTGGTTTTGGAGACCCTTCATTTAACTTCCAGCAGTGATCAACATGACAATCCTTTGGTCAAGATTCCTCTGTTCAAGAGAAATATGTAACCTTCTCTCTAAAGCAAGTTACAGAAAAGAAAAGTCTAATACAGATGGAAAAGTTTCATCACTAACGATCTTTCCTGAGCTCCAACATTAATATTTATGGGATGAAGATTTTCCTCAGTTTCGGCAACTCTGTTCTCCTAGATCTTATTGTAGAATGTAAAACAGGTCAGGTACTTCCTAAGGATGCTTTCTACTGAGGGAGGGGAAAGAGGCAGACAAAGGAGGAACAGCTATGCAATGACTCATTAAGTTCATCTGAAATCAGGAGCAAGGACTAGGCAACAGTCAGGACACTGAAGTCATTTGATCAAGAGAAAGGCCTTGGCTCTGTTGAGGAAGTATCTATGTAGCAAAGAGAACAAGACAGTCTTCTTGGAAGTGCTGATTCTTACAAAACACCTGGGCCTGATTCTCCATTATCTTGTACTTTACAGATTCATAAACATCTTATAAAGCACAAAATACCTTTTTTTTCTAAAATCCATTGACACTTATGCACAATATTACCAAATAAGGGTATCCATGTATTTACCCTGGTGTCAGTATTTTGCACTGAAATTGCACGTTCCTAATTGACTATGTAAGGGGCACGGCAACGATGGATCAAATTGCTTGCTGTCAGGCTCTGCACAGTCTGGGTTACTGGCAAATTTTGCTACTGGCCCCAAGCGGTCTAAATGGGAAATGGCTTATTTAATAAACTCTTCTGGGTTTCCACAGTTCTTTCTGCAACCAGTTAGGAATAGTTGTGGGCTTTGTGCTCATTTCTAATACCAGCAGATGAAACCTTTGGAACTGGAAATAATACATCACTGACATGATTATTCTTGTCTGGTACATAGGTTGCATGGAAAAATGTTCTATAGTTCATGCTGCACTGAATAAATGTTATGACCAACTATGAGACAGATTTTAATTAAAAGAGCTATTTATTCTCAATTTTCACTATAAATTAAGCACTCTCTTATCCTTCATATTTGGCTCACAAGTTGCAGTTCAATTTAAGATTGGGGAAGGTGGGAAGGAGATGAGAACATATAGTCTCTTGTACCTACTTGCTGTCTGGTGTTAATTATTTTATAGTGCACTGTGATTTTCAGCAAAGGATTCTGAACAAGATTAGAGCAAAAAGGCAAAATAAAAACACTTCCAAATCAAAATTGGAATCTCTTTTGGAAACTTCTGAAACATCTGGCTAACTATTTTTTAATATTAATTTTCATTTCCTGTCAATCTGGACATCCATGTTTTGGCCTGAATGAAAGTAATGGAAATCTCCCCAAAGGAAAAAAAAATGGTTTGCAGCTAAATTTAGGAAACAGGAAGTTGAGGCAGGATGAAGGTACACATTAAATTCAGACTATACTAAGGGCACTTAAAATGTAAGCACCTGCACATTAAAGCTTGTTAGGTCTTCCTAAGTGCCCTATGAATGCCTCAAAGTTATACGACTTAAACCTAGGGTTAACTGTGGGCCATGCTACCTAATTTGTGTTAGAGTCACTTCAGTCTTCCAGCTTCCCAGGATGCACTGTTCCCAGTCACTCACCCTTTCCCTGCCCACCAATCAGGGATAGAGCCCAGATGCCCTGACTTCTACCCATGCCCCTGCTTGCCAACCCTCTACTGGCAAGTCAGAGGTCTGTAAGCAAGAAATGGTATTAATTCATCACAACCAACTGCTCACACTGCTTGACTTTCAGCAGATTGAGTATGGTATTAGTGTAATGTCACCTTCAAATACATTTCTGAGAGCCATCCAAGCACTTGCTTCAGAGAGAAAACAGTGTAGTTTAGTGATGAGTATCAAGCTGACACCTGTTCTTTTCCCTATTCTGCTTCTTGCTCATTGTGGAGCCCCAAAGAATGGTTAAACTTTTCTGTGGTTTGGTTTCCGCCTTTGTAAATGGGTGGTGATAACTGCCCCCCCCCACCCCCAAAGAACCTTACTCATGTTTGTAAAATGTTTCCAGATCCCTAATTGAGGGGATCTGAGGTGAGGGGATTGTTCACTATCATCCCAATCAACAGCAAACTCCTATTCTTTCTTTACTAGTGTGAGTCCATTATCACAGAATATTGAAGTATATATTTAAGTAAGAGTGGATGCAGTTATTTTACCTGAATCATTACTCTGTGTATTCCTTATGTAAGGAGGAGATCCTCCACTTCAGTACTGTTTCTATAACATTACGGGTTAGCCTAGATGAAATGACTGGTATAAAAAGTTTCTGGCAAAGGTGCTGATATATTTTCAAAAGCCTGTATAGATGTAACAAATTCCTTCAAAATGAAGCCTGTATGACTCAAAATAACCTCTGAAATTGTTTTGTGGTTATCCTCAAACTTGCCTTTACTCAAAAACAATTTCTAAGAGTCATTATTAGCATCAACTCTGTCCTCTGTTAATAAGATTCTCGGATATTGATATTTTTTTTCAGAACATACAATGCTGTCTGGATATTATCATTCTTAGCTGGATCTATAAATGAAATCTAAAGCTATAATTTACTTTCTTTAAAAGCAGCTTGACTCTAAACTGTGCCTTCTAAGAATGCACAAAAGATTCAAAAGCTGTAAATGCAGATGCCTAAGAAAAAGGAATTATAAAAATAACATCAGACACTGTACTAGAAACACAAAAACTCAAAATCCTTTCGGGATGCTGGAATCATACTTAGTAAACATTGATGCCATGTTGCTTAATGATATGGCATTCAGTTATAGTTAGGGGAAGCCACTTTAGTTAGAGAATGTGCTTTCCACGTATGACACATGACAGGTTTCATATATATTTTTCTAGATTTCATTATGGGGTCAACCATTAGTATGACAGTTATAATTCATATAAGAGAAATTATATTCTTCAAGCTCTGAACACTAAATACTCTTTTAAAAAAGGCCTGGATTTCCATTCTTGATATACAAAGTAGTTGCACCCCATTTGACCCAAGCAGCTAGTTGAAGTTAGGGCTCTGCAGGTTGCTTTTACTCAGGGAAGATGATACCTGGAATCAGGTATCTTTTTTTATTGACAAAAAATGTACAAAGTCTTATTTATCTGAATATAGGAGGAATAATTTTCTTTGTTGATAGCCTTTTAAAAGCCTTTTTAAAACAAAACTTAACCCAAAGCTCTCTTTCACTTGTTTCCAGAAAGTTCTTCTGTGATGGTATATCTTTGCTACCTTCTCTCCCTGTTTCTCTGTACCTTCTGCTGGGTCTGCTGCAGATACCCAGACACACACAGTTACACCATCAGTGCCCTAGTCCTGTGTTTGGTGTATAGGTCCTCCTGTACTCTACAGCTCAGTTTTTACTCAAATCTTGCCCAGTGCCTGTGCTTTAACAGGCTCTTCCTATAGTTTCAGCTCCCATTGCATAAAATAACTTGAATGGCTTTTTAACATTTATCATCTTAATAAGGCCTACCCAAATCCCACAACATAATTAATCTAGTACGTTTTCATACCATGCACTTTGATGACATATGCTTATAGACTAGAGTGAAGTACCAAATAGATTTAAGCACATTTTCCAAATCTAACATGCCCCCACATGCACACGCACATGCACACGCACACACATCTATCTATCTATCTATCTATCTATCTATCTATCTATCTATCTATCTATGCCTAAAGGCCTCATCTTGCGTACGTTACAGGAAAACCCATTGTACAGATTAAGAAAAAAATGGAAGTATAGAATTACAATGCTTTTTTGGTAATCACATATTATCCAGTGGGATCACTGCAAAGATTGTTTACCAAGAGAATGACCCACAAATGATTTTGGTCCCAGGGAAAGTGTATAATTAAAAGTGAGAAATAAAAGATATTGACTTACAGGCTATCAGCAAATTTTCTCCTTTTAAAGGTTAAGCTCAATGCTTGATGCTGTCCTTCCCCATAAGTAATAGATTTAAAGGTTAAAGAGCTCCATCTTTGCGGTCTTCTTCATAAGTAATATGTTTAAAGGTTATACGCATTGTTCCTAGAGGACAACCTCTCTCAGCAATTGTGACAGTTGTTCTGAATTCACTTTTTGATTTTTTTTCTTTTTTAAAGTGTTTCTTTGCCTCCTTTATAATATGCTCTTATTATTAATGCTTATTCTTGTCATCACGGGTTGAAAGTCTTTTGAATGTTTTTCCCCAAAAACTATTTCTTTTCTTTTTTTACCTTGCTTTAGGTTGTCTCTCTCCCCTCCCCCTTTCTCTCTCTGATTGTATTTAAATTTGCAAGACTGGAGAAAAAGTTTTTATCATTCTTTCAGTCATCATTCTAAAAAGTTGGTCACATTCAATTAATGCTTATTTCTTTGAACTATCTTTTAATGCATTCATGTGGAGTTTCCAGTCATCACAGAGTTTTTAAAATCAGTAGCTAATTAAAGGAATGACTATAAATCTTACACATAGCACTACAAATGTAATGTTAAGATCCAGCCTAAATACCCTTACATCCCTTCATTCTTTGAGATTTTATATATAAAAAAAAACTGCAACAGATTCTAGAAGTAAAGGGAATTGTTTTTAACAATTGAGGACTCCGGGTAGAGGGCAGAGAAGCCTTGAAAGAGTCATGAGGGAAAGGAGAAAGAAAGTTGAACTTACCTCATTGCCGCTATTCAGCTGATCTAGTAGGGAAGCACGCAATTGGCTTTGCCAAGAGCTAGCAAGGGAGGTACACAGGAGGATGTCAAATGTGTGCAAAGATGTAATTGTGAAATAGGCAGAGGCACCTACTGTACAAATCCAAATGCATTGCACGGGTGTGAAAGATGCTAAAAATATGAATCACTTTCACTTGTACGTTTCCTTGATGCATCACCCACGCTCTCTCTTTTGGAAGCATTAATGAAATGGGACAAACCTATCCTAGTTATAACCTCCCTGACTCAGCAAAGTTACAGCAGGGCTCAGGCTGGCCAAACATCAATACTTTATGAATGCTTAGGAGGTACTTACAACATGTTTTAATATGCATTTAGGAGCAAAGTAGTTTTAAACGGTTGAGGTAAATGTATTGTGACAGAAGAGTCAGTCCCTGAATTGTGTTGCCATGTATCATTTCCCTTCAGTGCAAAATAGTCTTCAGACCCATATGCCAAGTGATAATATATATATATATATAGAGAGAGAGAGAGAGAGAGAGAGAGAGAGAGAGAGAGAACAAGAGTTTTTCCAGTGGCAACATCTGGCTGCTCTGTGCATCATATATGTCATATTGCATCATGCGGCAAAACTCCTGATGCCTGCCTGCTTTTTAAGTAGCAGAAACCAATTTGAAGAACAGAGCAGAGAGTGAAAAAAATTGCTAGTCTTGGATTATTGTCCTACTGGTACTGATGTGTTTGGAACTGATAACTGGCTGGCCCAATTAATGTTTGATGCAAAATGCATAAACAACTTTGAGAGCAGGAACTAGAACCTAGGGGTACCTGTACACAAGCGCAGAGGCTGCTCCAACACACTGTAATTGCAGCAAGTCAGAGCAGACTCAATTAATCGATTAATCAAGTTTGCTGATGCATGGTAATTACCATGCTCTAGCAGCCTCCTGTGTCTCATATATCAGTGTCTGTAAACTTCAGAAAGGTGGTGGAGGCGCTTGAACTAAAGCTTGTCAAATGAGTGTTAGTTCAAACACCCTCACCATCATTTTAAAGTGCAGGGATGTTGATACACAAGGCACTGAGGCACTTTAATTAAAGCGGCTCTCGGAGGCATTCTCATTAAAGCACTGCTTCCCCTTTTCCCCCACCCCCTTTATCCACAGAGCACATGTAAAAGTACCCCTAGACTCTTCCAGGTTAGGCACAGATGTTCAAAAAGCCCAAGGTGGAATCAACCTAACTTACGTGGTTTTCTGTAAGAGGCGTAGTTTAGATTGGTAGCGAACAGAACACACATTTGCCTTTTGATGGAGGAGGAAATCTTAGACCAGATTCTACTATTTTTAAACCAGTCTGTGTGAACTGAACTTCTGTTATGTTACAAATATAGACTGGTTATATGCACCAAAATTCTGTTCTATTATGGGTATAGACTGATTTCTAATTACTTATACCAGTAAAAGTATAACATCTGTACCTGGCCCCAGTGAGCATCCGAACAATTAGACCAGTTACACTCACTCTTTTTCTTAATCTATCTGACCTAATAAATGTGGCTTAATTTTTTGCTTCCCAGTGGAGTAGATGAGAGGTGCTTCACCATGATGGCTGGACAGTACTACTACCCAGGAAGACTGATAGCTAGAGCATTCTCCTAGGAGAATAGGAGATGTGGATTTAAATCCCCTTAGATTGAAGAGGGTATTGAGCCAGATCTATCATATCCTGGGTTAGTTTTCTTATCATTCAACTACTTAAAGGTTGAGACCACTAGCACTTCCTTCTCCTTTTCTAACTGTGTCAAAGGGAACAGCAAGTCTGGCTCAGTTTCTTGGGGGAAGGAGTTCTGTGGCTTGACAGACTAGAGAAACCATTCCCTGCAGAGTGAGTAGTGTGGAAGGCACCATTAGTAAAGAGGAGAAAGCCACTAGTTTATTGTGGAGCAGAATTTGGCAGTTCTATCACTAAGGCTATGTTTATACTGATAAGGTTGACCATAAGGTTGTCCTCAGGCCCACGTGCACCATCTATACCATGAACTCTTAAGGCTTGACCTGTGGAAAAGATACATTTCAAGACTGAAGTGCCACCAAACTTTGGGTATGAAGTTGACTCCCTTCCCCTCCCAGCTTCGTTCTCAGCCCAACCTCTTTGGATCTTACCCGGGCTCTGCAAGGCTCATTCACACACAGGGACTCTGCAACAGCAGTCCCACAATTACCTGTTCTTTTTATACCCTTTTGCACCTCACTTCCATTCCTTACTATCTCATGGTCTGTACTCTCTAAAGAGAGACAAGTAGCCCCCAGACCAATAACTCAACAGGCTTCACAAAGGAACCAGGGCACAGAAAACAGAAAGCACAATATGGACAACTTTAACGTAGGCTACAAGAAATGGGGCATGTTTTAGACAAGGAAAGATGGGTTATATGATTCAAACTGACTGATCTCAAAACTGACCATAAACATCTATGTAGACATATCTTAATTCACTGTGTATCTTAGGACAAATCATTTGTTCCCTCTGTGTAATAGAGATACTAGTGTTCCTCACTGACCTTGTGAGGTGTTGTGAGGCCTAACAAAGTAATGATTGTTATCCAGATAGCATAGTCATTGTGGCTGATTAAAGTGAAGCTCTCCACATCACTAAATAATACTATCATAGAATCATAGAAAATTAAGGTTGAAAGGTGTAGCAAAATAGATTGTGGTGCCACCTGGTAGCTAAACAAGGCCCAGTTCTGCCCAGTTCTGTCTCTAAGCTACCCTCCCCTTTCTGTTTTGATTGGTCTTAATAGTTTTGGAAAGGGAGGATGCCCAAGGCTTAGATCAAATCTTGTTCTATCTCCCTGCTAGTGGATCCCTCAAGGACCCCACTGATCTCAGTCTAAACACCTGCCACCCAATGTCAGCTGAACACTCCTGGCCCATACGTATCACCAGAGGCCTGTTGCCTTATGGGCTATTCACCATCTACAACCTCCCCTACAGTCATGCCCATGCCTTGCAGGTGTTATCAATCTTTCATATCAGTGGGGGTCAGGGTGCCTGACCTCCCTTACAGCTGTACCCATGCCTCACAGGGGTTACCAGTTTTTCATATCAGTGGGGGTTCAGTCAGAAATCTCCCCTCTGATGATTCAGGACTCTATGACCTTATTGGTCTCTGCCCCTCTTGGGATATGGGGCCCTGGCCCTGGTCTTGCCCCTTTAGGGCTTCGGGTCCTGGCTCTGTTTCTCTCCCCTTCATTCATTCAGTGTCTCTGTTCCCTATCAGCCCTCAGCTCCTTGCCTGTTGTTCTCAGGCTTGGCAGAGTCTCAGTCAATCATCCTGCAACAGCCATCTCGTTGCAGTGGGGATCTTTCTTCTCCAGCCTCCAGAGCCAGAATGCCTGCCCTGGCTCAGGACCTGGGTTTATATGTCTCCCAAGCCCTGTCCTCTTCTGGTCAGGTTACTTCCTGGCCTGGCTTCAGGTGCTTCCTGATATAATTTACTGACTTAACTCCAAGGTAGGTAACTAGTCCTGGTCCCTGCTGCAGTAGAAACTTGTCTCCCATGCAGTGTTCTGGTCCATTATGTGACTGCAGAGCAGCTAGCTGTGTAGTAGGTACTTGTAGCAGGTAAACCTTTGTTTTAGCAAGGCTTTGATATGGTCTCCCACAACGTTTTCGCAGGCAAGCTAAGGAAGTATGGGCTGGATGAGTGGACTGCAAGGTGGATAGAAAACTGGCTGGAGCATCATACTCAGAGGCTAGTACTCAATGACTCGATGTGTAGTTGGCAGCTGATATCAAGTGGAGTGCCCCAGGTGTCAGTCCTGGGGCCAGGTTTGTTCAATGTCTACATCAATGACCTAGAAGATGGCATAGAGTTCACCCTCAGTACATTTGCAGGTGGCACCATGCCAGGGGGAGTAGTAAATATGCTGGATGGTATGGCTAGGATTCAAAGTGACCTAGACAAATTGGAGGATTGAGCCAAAATAAATCTCATGAGGTTCAACAAGTACAAAGTCCTGGACTTAGGATGGAACAATCCCATGCACCAAACCAGGCTGGGCTGACTGGCTGGAAAGAAGCTCTGTAGAAAAGGACCTGGGGGGTACAGTGGACAAGAAGCTGAATATAAGCCAACAGCGTCCCCTTGTTGCCAAGAAGGTTAACAGCATACTGGGCTGCATTGGTAGGAGTGTTGCCAGTAGGTCCAGGGGAGTGATCATTCCCCTCTATTCAGCACTGGTGAGGCCACATCTGGAGTACTGTGTTCAGTTTTGGGCCCCCCACTTCAGAAAGGATGTGGACAAATTGGAGAGAGTCCAGAGGAGGGCAACAAAAATGGTTAGGAGGCTGGGGACATAATTTATGAGGAAAGACTGAGGGAACTGGGCTTATTTAGTCCAGAGAATAGGAACCTGAGAGGAAACTTAATAGCAGCCTTCAACTACCTGAATGGGGTTTCAAAAGAGGATGGAGCTAGACTGTTCTCAGTGGTGGCAGATGAGAGAACAAGGAACAATGGTCTCACATTGCAGCAACGGAAGTTTAGGTTAAATAACAGGAAAAATGTTCTCACTAGGAGGATAGTAAAATACTGGAACAGGTTACCCAGAGATGTGTTACAATCTCCATCCTTGGAGGTTTTCAAGACCTGGCTAGACACAAGCTTTGGCTGGGATGATCTGATTGAAGATGGCCCACTTTGAGCAGGGGGTTAGACTGGATGACCTACATTCAAGTCTTCACAACCTTTTTCAAGTCCAGTCAAATTTTGCAGTGTCTAAAAGCTCCAAGTTCGGTATAAGAAGGAAATGAATCACAAAGACACAAATACATGGCTGATAGTGAAAGTAAAATAATTTTCTGAAGGCAATAGCCTTGAATCTCCACTGCTTTGTTTCTGCAAGCAGTCATAGTCCTACTACACAAAATGACATCAGAGCACTGTCAGAATTCTACCACTGTATGTGGATGTAATAGGCAAAGAGCCCACGCGTGGCTATAATGCCCCTGGTAGTCACCTTGCTCCTGTTGTGCCTTTAATCCTTTAAGCACTCTTCCCTTCTCTTCTCCTGTCATGCCTTAAGTACTTAGAGAGGGAGGTTTCCTTTGGGATTCCTGAGTAAGGTAACAGGGGGCCTTCTCGGGGCCAACTTCCCTGTGGCCCGCCTACCTGTTTCTGGACTAACCACCCACCTTCTCACCCACCACACCTTGTTGTTAACTAATTAGTTAATGATGTAATTAAGCAGAAGGCTGCCCATTTCCCGCCCCAATGCCAGGGGGCGCTAATTGCTGCTCCATTCCTTCCCTACACTGCAGCCCAAGCCTCGCAGATGGCATCTAGATGTTATCATCATCACCGGCCCCCACACTGGGCCCCAGAATCCTCCTAATTGAACCCTGCCTGAATTCCTCTCCTCAGGCGGTCTCATCTGCTTTCATACTGTGGATCCCTGTACCTTGACATTCCTCTATCACCTCCCTGGCTTCTGAGAAAGCCCTTATCTCCATGTCTCCATGATCAACTTTGGACAATTACTCCCTGGCCACTGGATGATAGGCTTTCTAATTAAAGGTTAATGGGCAGCTCGCTGCCTCATCTTTTCTCACCTGCTTGTTTTTTCACCCTGCAACCCTTACCATGAGTCCAATCCTGTTATAGAACAGGATCCTCCAGCTCTGTTACAGTGGGCATTCATTTTACACTGACTTTTCCCAGGAATAAATGATCACAAAAAAATGTAGAGAATTCTGTTCCCTGACTGCTAAACTTAATAATTGTTCCTACTGTAAAGTACTAAAGAGAATATTAATAACTGTTGCAAATAAAATGATCCAAAGTTCACTCCATTATTATCAGCATCATTTAAATCTAAACATGCTTTAGCTAATGTATCCTTTGTTAAGACTGTATCAAGGATCTTGTGGTTTGCTCAAACAAGTTAATGAAAATATTTAAAAAGGTTATTTTTCCTTCCTCATTTTTAAAAAAAATAAAATTAAGAATAACTCCTCTTTTTTACATTTTATCTACTGTGTAAGGTTTATTATGGGATCTGTTTCTATCAGCACTACAGGACATAACACTTATTATCACAAGTAGCTCTGGGGAAATCACACTATGTTTAATGAAAATTTGTAAAGGATTATGCCTTTACATATTACTGAATCTTACTTTTCTTAAATATTACACCTTAGGTAGCATTAGGATCAATTCCCTTCTAATTCACACTAGTATACAACCTGTGTAAAATCAGTGACCTAAGTACAGTCTCTTCTAATTTGCACATATGGGTAAGTGACAGAAAAGTCAGATTCATTATCTTTCCCTTTGTTACTAATTATGAGGAATTCATTTGGTCTAGGTTCCAAGGACACTTAGCTACGTTGTAGAGGATCTTTCTCTCCAAGCAGGCCCATTCCTTTCAGTGCAGCTACTTGTTAAAAGCTTTACTCAGAACAAGCAAGAGAAATATGCCTCTATTGCAGGGGTGGGCAAAATATAGCCTGTGGCCTGGATCCGGCCCACTGGATCAAGCACTTCCCTCTGGCCCATGGAGCCCCTTCAAAACCCATGTAATGGTGGCTGCCGCTCTAAAAGCCTCCAGCGGCACCAGCTGCAGCACCTCAGGCTGTTTCCTTGGGTTCTGGCTGTAAGGCAACCAACCCTGACCTCAGCCTGACCCAGCTGGCCTCGCCCTGCCTCTGGCTCAGGCCACATTTGCAGCTTGAGAGGAGTGGGGGGCTGAGCCAGAACCTGTGGCACCAGTGAGGGGAAGGAGTGTTTGGGCCAGGTTCTGCTTTGCTGCACGGGACTGGAAAGGGCCCTGCCCTGCAGGTAAGCCCAGGAAAGTGGCTGCTGGGCAGGCTTTCCCTGTGCTGTGCTGCTCAGGCCATGCAGTGTTGGGCTGAGCTGGCACTGGGGAGGGGAAGCAACAGCTGGGCCGCAGCTCTGGCCCAGTCAGCACCAGGAAGGAGAGGTGGCGATGGAGGCGTGTGCCACTCGGGACAGGATGAGCCCAGCCAAAGTGGCAGGGACTCAGCAGCATTTCCCCCCTACCTGCAGTGGTCAGTCCTGAGTGGCACATGGCTCCACTGCTACTTCTGCTAGCCAGTGCAGACCCATCCAGGCTTGCCCGTCCCCAGCAGCACATGGGAAGCCGGCTTCAGCTGCATACTTCTCCAGATGGGACAGACCCAGCTGGGTCTGCACCAGCCAGGAAAGGCAGCATGCAGCTGAAGTCAGCTCCTCACATGCTGCTGGGGATGGAAGGAGCCTGGTCAGGTCTGCACCAGCCAGCAGAAGCAACGGCAGAATCATGTGCCACTTGGGACTGACCGGCACAGGCAGGGGGAAAGTGCAGCTGAGCCCCTGCTGCTCCAGCTAAGCTCATCCCATCCCGAGTTGCACACGGCTCTGCTGTCACTTCTGCTGGCCACTGCAGACCTGGCTGGGCTCCTTCCGTCCCCAGCAGCACATGAGAAGCTGACTTCAGCTGCATGCCGCCTGCCCTGGACAGTGCAGATCCAGCCGGGCTCCTCCCATCCCCAGAAGCATATGAGGAGATGACTTCAGCTGCATGCTGTTTTTCCTGGACAGTGCAGACCTGGCCGGGTCCATCCCATCCAAAGCAGCATGCAGCTGAAGCCAGCTTCCCAGGTGCTGCTGGGGATGGGGTGAGCCCGACTGGGTCGGCACTGGCCAGCAGAAGCAGAGGCAGAGCCTCCTCTAGTTGGGACCAGCTGGCACAGGTAGGGAGAAAGTTCTGGGGGAGGTCTGATGCCCCTGAAACCCCACTGCTGGGGCAGGATGTTAGAGGGGTCAACAACCCCTTACTACCTGGTAAGTTGTGCAAGGGGAGGGACTTCCAGTGGCAAAGGTTAGGGGGCATGGGGCGGGGATCAGGGGGTGGGATGTCTGGTCCCAAGATGGTGACCAGGGGATGGGTCAACTGAAGGGGCGGGGCTACCCATGCAGCCCTCAACAGTGTGCCAAAACTCATCAAGCAGCCCTCTGCCCAAAATAATTGGCCACCCCTGCTCTGTTGGCTGCACAATCTCCTTGTGCAGGGAAGCATGGGAAGGGAGGAAGGGAGAAAAGAGGAAGGTGGAATCAGGGCAACCTGAGGCTGCGGAGGGTGGGGGCAGGCACAATGGAGGCACAAATGGGGGCAGGCAGCAGGGGCCTTTCACCACCCTCCCACTGCCTGCCCCTACCACCTGCCTCCCACTGCCTGCCCTACCACATCCACCCCAATGCCTCTCCCACTGTCAGTCCCTTACTGCCTGCCCCCCATCATCTCTCCTCCCCCCCACCCCCCAGCACCACCACCTGCAGAGTGAATTGCAGATGATCCTCTAGTAATTAAATTCCATACATGGAAAATTATAATACATTTATACATTTTCTGTGTGTGGAATCTAATTATTGGGGTCATCTTATATTCAGGATTATCTTGTATTCAGGTAGATATGGTATTATGTAGACATCACAGACGACAGATATTAAAATAGATAAATATTCTCTAGCCTCATACAGATAAATCTCCTTTAGCCTTCTCTAGACTTTAAAACTGCCTGTATACTAGCAAGTACCTTTCTTGCAACCTTAAAGCTCTTAAAAATCAGAAATTAAAAAAAAATCAAAGCATGTATTAGATTAAAAAATTCAGAAGTATTTCCTTGTGTATAAAATTATGCAAAGGGGTAGATGAAAAGAGTAATAGAGAAAAGTTGTCTTCAATGAAAAATAAAATAGGAAAACTATCAACTTTATATCCCATGCCTCTTAGCTAAAATAGCAGCTGGTCTGTCAAAAAAATCATATTCACATTCAGAAACGTTTAGATATAAGACAGTTTTCTCCCCATCTCCTGTACTCTCTCCCCCCCCCCCCCCAAATAAATGTTTCTTACTGTTCTTTTACCTTGGGCTAGAGTTATTACATTATTTCACACATAATTTCTCCCACAAAAATAAAAAGCAGAGTCTTATACCAAAAAAAAAAGTTGTTTACAAGTTAACTTTCCGGGTAGTTGGTGTATTGGTATAAAAGGATCATCCCATCAAACTATATTTAAATTCCAAAGATTGTTTTCTTTCCCCAAAATGTTCAGTTTTGTTAGTAAAATGTGAATAAACAATCATTTTTCTACAATTTTCCAGTCAGATTCTGCCCTGGGATGCATGCTTGATTTAACAGGAAGCTGCCAAGAACATATTTGACCAGAGCAGTCAGCCAAAACTCAGTGTCTGGTAGGTTGTTTCTGTCAAGTGAAAAAAAGTTGATGAAGATCTCATAGTTATTTCTTGGGCGTAACCCAAAGAACAATGCAGCATCCTATTTCCTTGACCAAAAGAGGGGAGATATACCCACAGACAGAAAGCTTTTCCTAATGGAAATAATAGGCCAGATAAGTATGACCACTCATGTTGAAAAAGGGTAGGATTACCATATTTCCAGTAAGGGTGTGCGAAGTGGACCCTATTCAATTCAGATTTGGCCCGAATCAGATATAGTGATTCGATTCATTGATTCAGATCACTGTCCCTGATTTGATTTGGCTGAATCTGAAGATTCAACGCTGACTTGGAGAATCAGTGATTTGGACATAGACACAACTTTAAAAGTTTTTTCTACGTACCATGAGCTAGCAGGCATAGCTTGCGAATGCTGCAATGCTGGAGCAGATGGAGCATCTCACAGGAAGTGGGGGGCCTCCGTGTGCTTGGTGGCAAAGTACTTCCAGGGAGTGTGCTCAGGGCCCCCACCCCACACCCTCCAGCTCAGCAATCAACTGCAGGGGGACCCCAGGTGACCCCCCCTCCCCTGGACCCAGGAGGCACCAGTCATCAAGTCGGGGGGGCAGTGCTTCTGGTCCACTTCTGGGTCTGCTGCTGAGCATGCTGGGGAGCCCCCTGTGTTTCTGTGGGACTCTCCATGTACCACGGCATCGCAGCACTCAAGCCCCTGCTACCTAGAGGTATGCAGAAAAAACATTTAAAGCTGTCTCCATGTCCAAATCTCCGAATCTCTCTGAATTGATTTGGAGGGTTCCAATCCGATTCAGAGAAATTAAAGGGTCTTCTGATTCGATTCAGATTCAAAGATTTGGCCACTGAATCAGTCGAATCTTTGCTGAATTGAATCAGGAACAGAAGCTTCTCACAGCCCTAATTTCCAGTATCAAAAAAGAGGATACCAAGGTTGGGGGGGGGGGGCAGGCAGGTGGAGGGAGGGAGGGAGGGAGAAGGGGACAGAGGAGGGGTAAGAGAAGGGGGGGGGGCAGTGATATGCCTGTGCCCTGCCTTTGCTCCTCTCTCCTAAACCACTGCCTGCTCCCAGCCCTACCAGTCCCCCCGCCCAGACTTGCAACCCCGTCACCCCCAGCCCTGCTGGTGCCCCTCACTCCTGACCCACAGCCCCTTGCCCCCACAACCATGCTGGTTCCCCTCACTCCAGACTTGCAGCCCCTACCCCCCAAGCCCTGCCAGTGCCCCTCAGTTCTGACCACAGACCCCTACTCCTCCCCCCAGCCCTGGTGCCCCTCACTCCCGACCTACAGCCCCCTGCCCCCACCAGCCTTGCTGCCCACACAGCTCACACATGTGCAAACACACAGTTTCTCTTTGTCTCTATGGCTCTCTTACCTTTGAGCAGCTGCTGGTCCTGTGTGCAGCACACCTGATCCCCTGACAGCCAATCCCCTTGCCCTGCTGCCCCAGTCCCAAGCAGCCAACCTGGAAGTGCCTGGAAAAAGCCAGAGGCTGAGCAAAAACCCAGACATTTGCTTGCATTTTAAAAACCCACCTGGACAGGAGACCAGGGGGCCAAAAAAGAGGATGTGTCTGGGAAAAGCTGGATGTATGGTAACTCTAAAAAAGGGTTAACAGCTCTGAAGGTTGTTTCACTCCTTGCTTAAAAGGAAAAGCAAATGGAAACACATACATAACTAACATTTTCTTTTTGTAATACATATGCACCACTCTAGAATCTAGATAAAGCATAAATAAGAAAAGAAGAGATGTAGTACAGCCCAGAATTGTGTTAAGTTATGAATAAAATGTATTTCCTCATGAGACCGACTCTTATAGGAGCCAGAGGATCACAAGCAATGACTGGCTATGTATTATTTCACATAGCAAGTCTAGCCTGAGATAAAGCATTCCACAATTGTTGTTGCTCTACAATACCTCCCGTCCAGTTGATTGTCTCATCCACTTATTTATTGCATTTTAAATTGAAAGTTCTTTTGGACAAGGACTGTCATTTACTGTACATATTGTTATGGACTCTGATCTGATAGAAGCCTCCAGGCACAACTGAAATACAAATGCGAATAATAATAATAATAATAGCAATAACAGCAATTCAAGTTTCAAAACTAAATTCAGAACATGCTTTAGTGAAAGTAAGTCACTGGACAGATAGCAGCAAAAGATATATAGGCAGAAATGGAAAAAGAACTAGAGAGAGAGGTGTTTTTTAGAAAAATTCACAACAAAGAAATAAGTGGCTTGTCAAAGAAACTAATGATGGCTGCACAGAAACAGGCCATTTGCATGAGACATGTGTAAGCAAAGATGGATGGTATGAAAGATATAAGTCTAGAATACAGGATGTGTGGCCAAGCTTGGAGACTATCTGTCACATTAGAAGTGGATGTAGCAAGTCGGCCAGAGACGAATATTAAGTATGGTGTGATGAAGTGGTAGTATGGTACACCAGGCACTCTGCAAGTAGTATGGACTATAAATAGGAGAGAAGGATTACCTGTATAGGCCAGACAAAGTAGAAATGCTATAGGATTTTTCAGTCACCATGTTTAGAGAGTATATGCTATAGAATATAGAGGTTATGAAAAAGAAGACAGGGTAGATTTGCATTCTTACTTTTTTCCTTTCAATTTAGTGATAATGTTCAATTTTAGATTAAAAGGAAAATAGGAACAACGGACTGGAACAGGCCTCCTGAGCCGCTATCTTCCATCTCCTGTATTAATGGGCAATAATTTACTGAAGGACAACCCCCCACCCCAATATTTCCACTTCAAAACCTCACACGCAACTACAAAGCACTGCACCCCACCTACGGAGAATTCCTTCTAGCATACCACAGGTAATAGCAGGGAAAACAAGGCTGAGGCCAATGCCTTGTCATTGCAATGACAAGGAAGGAGCTGGGAAATACATGAATGAATATAGTTAGTTACTTCAAAAAACAAAACTCAAAACATGAATTAAAGAAAATCCAGGACACAAAATGAATAAGCATAACAACAATCATTTGTGAGGCACCAGGATCTCACAACTGAGATGTCACATAAATTGCAAACTGTCTCTGTTGTAAGGTACCATCTCCTTCAGATAGCAACATTGATGGGCCCTTGAAAAGACCAAAGAAAGCAATACCTTTCTAAGCTCACTGGTGGCTCAGTATATCCGCTTGCATTACTGACTGTTTTACCCAGCCAAGATTCCAGGCAGACAACAATGATAATTTTAAACATATTACACCTTCATGGCCATCTCAGTAAAGTCAGTACATTAGTATATCTATTACTGTTGAGGGAAAATAGAGCAAGCCCAGACACTTTATTAACTGCAGCATAAAGTTTAAAGAGTTATGAGAAGCAGGCTATTCTTTCATCAAATGCAATTATACTTCAAAAGTGCAGTTACCCTGTACAATATTTAAATACAAATAGGAAACTAAGCTACTTGCATTGATTTAAGTAATGTGTTTCATTTAACGGGATGAATTCTTAGTGACTTCTACCACGTTCGAAGAAAAGTAAGTATAAGAGTGAGACAAAAGCAGACCAACTGTGGAAGTGTTATTTTTGATCACTGCAAAGCTTAAGAGAGAAGAAAACTTTTTAAACCTCATGCAGAGTTTCATATAACTGGCAAATGATGTAAAGTTTAATGCACCACTGGGAGTTCAATTATGTCCCACCCACAAATGCCACAGGAATAATCTTTCTTAACCATAAATAAAGGCTTTTTCTAAGCACAGGCCATGAAATCTGTTCTTTTGTCAATAAACTTCCCCCCCCCCCTAAACTTACTGAATCCACTCTTATTTCTATTGAATTTGTTCTTCAAAAACAACTGAGTTTAGAATTCTAGACCAACTTTAGCACACTATGTTCATGTGTCTGCACACTTCTAGCCCTGTCCTTTCTAAAGGGTAAGAGCTTTAATAATGGACAAACCCAAGTAAATTAGAAACACATCTGGGCTCTGATGAGCGCTCAGAAATCTCAGGATGCACACTCCTGAAATAGTGATTTTAAAAACATGTATTATTCATGAGTGGCACCATCCTGATAGGCTTAGAAACAGAAGTTTCAAACAGACTAACGCTTCGGAAGACCTCAAATCCCTGCGTACAGACGATCTCCTACACTACCCCGTGAGTGTATCACTCTTATCCTAGGAATGGGAGGGTAATTCGGATTCCACATCACATTTTCAATCCTTTGTCCCTCTTCTAATTCCAAAGAAACGTCATTGTTAACACCTGTTCAATTCTGTAATATTTGAACTTGTTCATGAGGAAGTGGACAGAGGTGTATTTGCTCTGCATGGGTCACAGAACACAACTACTGCAGGCCATGACTGACGCAAAGAATTTAACTTTGTATCTGTCCCAGGACACTTAAACATGCATGCTAAGTACATTTTAATGCCCCATTGAAGCTACTATTCTTAAGTGCTTTGTCTACTAAGATCACAATAGAAATTTCTGATAGAAATTATCTGATAGATATGGAATAGATTTATATGGATCAATTAAAGACAGAAAAAACTCTGTATCCTTCAGAAGAAACACCAATGCCCTTATCTTTAAGAAGGTGGTAGGGTATGGTAGAAGATTTGTTAAGACGTTTTGCTATCACTGTCGTTCAAGTCTTATTCCAGATGAATGCCAAAGGCTACTCATTAGTCAATCCAGCTGAAAATGGGTACTTGGTCATTGGAGCTAGGAGCTGGGGTGTGACACTAACAACATCACTCCCTTGAAACCACTGTGCCTCAGCCTTGCTACTTGGATCACTTGCAAGTCTCAGGAGGGCTTTGACCTTTTTTGATAAGAAGGCACTAATACAGTAACGTTATGATGGAATTAGTCCATTCTCCTCCTAGTAAAATTCATTCCCTACAGCATATTTTTTCTACTTTTGCTAAAAATGACTTACGTTTGAATGATCATTACATAAACTTCATCTACTTTATGACATCTATAACTTTAGAGTAAGTCAAAAACACATGCAAAGTTTTAGAATGAGATACTCTAAGACATCTGTGCCCTTTGGGTACTACATGTAAAAATGATTTAAAAATAAGTGGAGAGTGGTGTATTTGTTTTAATATCCAGAATATACACTTGAATTCAAGAAAAACAAGAAATAGAAAACGGAGATGACCCATGTTTGAAGTTTCTATTGAATAAGAGATCAAAGAAGCATTCCCACCCTTAGTAATAAAAGCTTAACTTTTATCTGTTTAAGGCAAGTAAAAACCCTTGAAGAGCAGATTTAACAGGTTTTCCTGAAAAACACAGGGTTCACACCTGGATACATAACTATCTTGTCTGCTGGCTGCTAAAATCAACAAAGTAGATGTACAGACTTTTTTAATGCTCTGAAGAGGCAGCTCTTGATGGTCTAAATAGATATAACTCAAATGAATTAATTAGATTATGCAGCTCTATCCAAATAATAAAAATGAACACTCTCAAATAAAACTGATAATAAAATAAATAGCATTCTGTTAAATAAATAGCAAACAGAATTAACACCTAACATATAAAAAGGCCAGATGAAGAACAGAATAGAATTAGCCAGGAAGTTATTTAAATGGAAAGCATTTTTTAAATTTAAATAGTGAGTTCATGAGTTTGATTAAAATCTATGTTCCTTTTGGAGGAAAAGCAGTTATTTGATTCTATGAAATGAGAAAGATATCAGTGGGACCCACCGTACTAGGAACAAGTGAAGGACATGCAAATTGTACATAATCTCCTGGTGAGAGGTGCCCACCCGCCGCCACACAGTAGACGTCTGTTCCTGCAGCAGCACTGATTTGGTCTGTGGGCTGGAAGTTGTCCAACCCCTGCTATATAAAGTCAATATGGAGCATTAGATACCTCAAAGGGTGATCCACAAAAAGCTGTATCCTCACAACATTTTCTAGAGTTGCTCAACAGGAAACACAAAGCTCAAATTTCATTACGAAGGCCTGTCTTCTTCTCACATTTGGATGACCTGACTTAGGACTCTGTATTGGGTGCCTGTCCACTCAGGATTCAGAACTAGAGTCCTCTTCTGAGCTCACAGAGGATTGACAGACTCACAGGGCACATGCAGACGAGTGCAACTGTGCGGTATGTGATGCCACAAACACATTTCCAACGCCACATACTGCACAGTCTGGTGTTCTCTGCACTGCAAGGACAGGCTAGGTTTTTTTGACCCCTGGATATCCAGGGCTCAAAAAAAAAAAAACTGAGGGGGAAAAAAAAACCGAAGCAGCACACGCTCGGGCAGCATGCACTGCTGAAAAGCAGAACCAGGCTGCCCAAAGTCACACTGTGGCTGCAGCCAGGCTCTGCCCAGTGGGATCACTGCAGCTGCAGCCCCAGAGGCCTCCAGGAGGACCTCATAGTGCAGGCCAGCCTCCCCTACTGCCCTCAGGGTAACTTGCTGCACACCAAAACATGTGTTGTACAGATGCTCCCTGGGGACAAGTAGCTGCAGCGCAAGGTGTAGTGCTGCTACTTGTCCCCAGGGAACCGAATGTCCACACATGTCTAGACATACCAGCATCTCTTTTGCTTCTCCTTTTGGCCTAATGTTTCATGCATTCTTAGGTGCAAGTAGCCTAGCTCCAGGAAGACTGTATAATGCCCCTCCAGCTATTCTGTGGCCTGTTGGTTAGGGCATTCTCTTGGAAAGTGGGGACATGGATCTGAGTCCCTTCAGGCTGAGAAATCCTGCATCTTCCTAGAATCCTGTATCTTCTCTTCAGCAATCCCTTGCAGTCAAAGACGATTGTCTTTCACAGATGTCTTATCTGTGTGTCCAAAGATGGTTGATAAGGTCTATGTGGTATCAACAGACTCTGCAGCAGCTCAGACATGTGTTTCCATGTGGGTTGGGTGGTGCTGGATTCTTGATTTGGTCTGGGACATGCTGTTTCTGCTGCTCCCACTTTTCCATCTCCTGTTCATAGATTCATAGATGTTAGGGTCGGAAGGGACCTCTATAGATCATCGAGTCCGACCCCCTGCATAGGCAGGAAAGAGTGCTGGGTCTAGATGACCCCAGCTAGATGTTTATCTAACCTCCTCTTGAAGACCCCCAGGGTAGGGGAGAGCACCACCTCCCTTGGGAGCCCGTTCCACACCTTGGCCACTCGAACTGTGCAGAAGTTCTTCCTAATGTCCAATCTAAATCTGCTCTCTGCTAGCTTGTGGCCATTATTTCTTGTAACCCCCGGGGGCACCTTAGTGAATAAATACTCACCAATTCCCTTCTGTGCCCCCGTGATGAACTTATAGGCAGCCACAAGGTTGCCTCTCAACCTTCTCTTGCAGAGGCTGAAAAGGTCCAGGTTTTCTAGTCTCTCCTCATAGGGCTTTGTCTGCAGGCCCTTAACCATGCGAGTGGCCCTTCTCTGGACCCTCTCCAGGTTATCCACATCCCTCTTGAATTGTGGCACCCAGAATTGCACGCAGAACTCCGACTGCGGTCTGACCAGCGCCCGATAGAGGGGAAGTATCACCTCCTTGGACCTATTTGTCATGCATCTGATGATGCACGATAAAGTGCCATTGGCTTTTCTGATGGCTTCGTCACACTGCCGACTCATGTTCATCTTGGAGTCCACTAGGACTCCAAGATCCCTTTTCACTTCCGTGCCACCCAGCAGGTCATTCCCTAGGCTGTAGGTGTGCTGGACATTTTTCCTCCCTAGGTGCAGCACTTTGCATTTCTCCTTGTTGAACTGCATCCTGTTGTTTTCTGCCCACTTGTCCAACCTGTTCAGGTCTGCTTGCAGCTGTTCCCTGCCCTCCGGCGTGTCCACTTCTCCCCATAGCTTTGTGTCATCTGCAAACTTGGACAGAGTACATTTCAATCCCTTGTCCAAGTCGCTGATGAAGACATCAGCCATGAGGTTTCACGTTGCCATGAGATTTCAAGATACTGAGATCCCTGCAGCAGACTCTTCCTCCATTTGGGGTGGTCCTGGGCAATAGCCTCCCACAAACTGACACTGATGTTACATTTTTTTAAGTTGGCCTTGAGGACATCCTTGAAGTGTTTTCTCTACCCTCCTCTTAAGCGTACACCGTAACTGAAGGGGGAGAATAAAACTTGCTTTGGGCTGAAGAATCCTGTAAGCAGGTACTTACCCCACTTCCAAAGATAAGTGAGCCAACTCTGACTTCAAGTTCTCCAACCAATTATATTCTTTCCAGGGACACTGTTGAACTCACAATAAACAAACCAACCAAACCAGCTTCTCCCCAGCATAGCAGCCTACACTCCCCTTCCCCCAGCATTCCTGCTTGGAGTTCTTAAACCTTCTGGTGGCTGCACCCTCAATACTGGGTTATCACTTACATCCTGTAGTTGTGTTTCAAGGCCTCAAAGGCCATGTACTGTCTTAAAAACCTTACCTCTCAACTTTCTGGATAAGTGCTCTAGCCACTAAGAGATTACAGAAAAGTTGGGCAGTACAACCATCATCATCAAGTTGCCATGGCTGCTGTCCACTGTGCTGATTTCAGTGATATTGGTGTTCTGGATCAGCCCCCAGTGGCATCCTAGGTAGGAACAAGGTGCCCAGCTAGTAGGGCAGGGTGCTTCTTCACATTCAAAGTCTAGGTTTAGTTGCCTAGATGCCCTTGCAGTCCAAAATGTTAGTTTTATGGCTGCTGGAAAAATGTTCTTTATTGTTTTTGTGACTTTGGGTCCTTGAACACAAGAACACATGATGAAATGGCCTGTTTTAGTGATTTTAATTGCCCTTTTTAATACCTTCGGTGGCGTATTTTGATGCAACTGACTTTTTTTACATAGCAAAGTAAAACACATCCAAGGTGTTTTAGTTTGCTACATAACAAATTACAAAGATGGTTGTCATGTATACCAGGGCTTTATCCAGAGAAGTCAGCAGGGACGGTGCATGGGGCACTAGAAGCCTGGGAGTGCTAGGGGAAGCTCAGACTTGGCAGGCTTCCAGCATCCTGTGCACCATCCCTGCCACTTTCTCTGGCCACCAGCACACCCACCCACCCTCCTGCCACCTTCCCGCACTGCTCCAGGGGCAAGCTAGCCCATTCTTGGGTGGTCCCAGGCAGCAGGAAGGCAGCAGGGATGGTGCATGGGGCACTGGAAAGCTGCCAAGCCTGGGCTTCTCTGAGCATGCCTGGGCTTCCAGTGCTCCATGTATTGTTGGATCCAGCAGGTGCTGGCAGCTGGGGCAGCACCCATACAACTAGCACCCTGCCCAGGTGGTCCTGGGTGGGCTGCAAGTGGGTGGGTGCCACTGGGGGGGGGGTGCCACTGCCATGGAAGGAAGGACCGGGACCCCCGCAGCTCAGGGCCTGCTGGCAGCTCACTGCCCAGATGCAGGAGAGGTGGGCAGGCTCCAGGAGAAAAAAAAAAAAAAAAAGGATCTGATCCCTCACTGCCCCCCCTCTCCCACCCCCCACCCCACTGTTCAGCAGAGCCTGCCCGTGGCAAGGGGGTGGGGGTGTGAACTGATGGGGCCATCATTGTTCCAATACAGTGACAGAAGTCCCTAAATTGAAACAGTGGGTTTTTAATTGACACAATTAAAAACCCACCATTTCAATTTAGGAAGAACTGAACCACCAGCACGAGTACAAGCACCCTTGCAGGCCAGTGGCTCTCAACCTTCTTAGACTCAAGGAATGCTTCATCATACCTTTTGTGAATTGAGAATCACCCCATTTCCAAAACTAATTTATTTATTACAATGCTTGCCTCCTTGCAGAGAGGCTGAACAGTGGGGTAGAGCAGTGGCCATAGGGGTGAACCTGAGCCAGGACTTATCCCCTTGCACATGTGTATCTCCTCACACTTTATGACACCCTTCAAAAGATCTCACAATTCCCGAAAGTGATCTGACACCCTGGTTGAGACTCACTGGTACAGACAGATGTAAGTATCAATATCAAAGAATACTAATAAAAATGGTTATGATGCATCTGCTATGTCAGTGTGATTCTATAAGGATACAAGCAAAACCAATACTACTTTAACCCTATTTTATGTGGGGTCATTCAGAGATAGTTACAGCTATTTGGTTAACTTGAATTCCTAGAACAGGGGTGGTCAACCTGTGGCACAGGTGCCACAAGTGGCATGGGCAATCTTTATATGCGGTGAGCAGCAGATTGGGAAGGGGACGAGCAGCAGAGTGACAGATCGTGCAAGTAGCAGAAAGCAAAGCAGCAAACTGGGTAGGGAGTACAGAGAAGAAAGTGGAAAAGCAGAGCAGAAGATCAGACAGGGAGCTCAGAGCTAGCTGGGAGCAGAAAGCAGAGTAGCAGATCAGGAAGGGGAAGGAAACCAGAGTGGACGTTTCAGAGGATGATGCAGGGCTAATTTGTAGCATTCTTCCTGCAAAGTTTGACCCCTCTACTGCACCAGATGATCATGAAGCTGTAGCCAATCAGGACAGCCATTTTCTACTCCTGTACTTCCCCTTCCATTTAAAGCAGCATGCTTGTTCATGCCCTTTGGCGCCTATCTTCTGTCAAAGTCTATTTTGAGCACCAAGTTTACCAATCTGGATCTGACCCTATTTCCTCCTTTTTGACTTCTCAATTACTGTGACCTATCACATGAACTTAATAATACCTGCATGAGAGCTGTTTTTGTAAGTGTTCACAGGATTATCAGAATATCAAAGAATCATAGCAAGTCATATGACTTCCCCTGCCTCAGTTTCTCTATGTTCATAATTATTTTGTTGATTGCTTTGAGATTTACAGACTAATGGAATTTCGTAGGCACTAAGTGGTAGTATTAACAATGAAATCCAACTTTTAAGCTTGGAAATGATTATTAGCAAGTGACTTCATTGCAACAAAATCTAGAGTCGCTTCCCAGCTTTGCCCCAGACTAGAGTTGGTACAAGTCACCTAGGCTCCCTTTGCCTCAAGTTATTCAACTGTAAAATGTGGGAAATGATATAGATGTCATAGGAATGTTGTGAGGCTTGTTTGACAATACACTTTTTTTTTTAAATGCATTATTTACTTTGAGCAGAGAGACTTAATCATGTTCTGCAAGAAGACTATATTTTTAATGGCTTCCAGAATAAACTAAGCTCCTTTACTAGTGACAGGAAGCTCCATAATGCATGCTTGGAGTCAGAACCATATCATAAATTCCAAATTGTTAAATCAAATTTGACAAGAACAATGACTCATTAAATGCGGTGAAAGGAGCATCTCTTTTTTGTTTGTTAGAATCAACAACAAGCTTACATGGCCTCATTCATCAGCAATTAATATCCATTCTCATCTGCTAGCCTACTACTGTAGGAGGGTTGTTTTCTTAAATAAAACAGCTCTAGTGCCTGTGGCACTTTGGCCTGTGGGAAGGGAAAGAAATATAATGCCCACCAAAATGACTCACAAAAGAGAAACAATGGGGAACTGGAATGGTCAATTCAACTAATGAGAAAGGATAAAGACATGAACAAAGCAAAGCCCTGTGCGGGTTTCAGGACATTTCCTCTTGTTTACGTAAAACTTGCACATAATGAGGTGTGTATATACATGGTGTACTGAATGCGTATACGAACTCTGACAATGATAGTGAACATATGGCAGACTTACCCTTGAATTAACCACTTCCAAGGAGACGTTCTGAGGCATTGCACTTGGCACTAGGAGAAAAGAAAACAGAAAACAAATTGGAAATACTGTAATTAGCAGCAGAGCCGTAAAAGACTATGTCAAATATTTCTCTTTTTGGAAAGAGCTGAATACAGCTTTTCCATGCTGTTTATAATAGGATCATAATTGTGTAGATAATCCAGGTGGCACTTCTGAGGTCCCCCAGAGAGATAAAAAATAAATGCATCTGTTCCATTCTTCCAATTTTTGATAGACCTATTAGCAAGCTCTTTAAACAGCTAGTCAGTAGATATCCTGCAGTGATACCAAATACTTGATTTCAGTAACTTGTTCACATTTATTTCAGCTGAGGTTTATAACATGGCAGCAATATCTCGGCAATTGAGCACAGGGTTATTAAAACACATGTGAATCAGAATTCTGTGCATTAAGAAAAAGCAGGATATGTCATCATAACTGGTACCAGTTCATTATTGTTACTTTGATTGCCAAGACAGGAAGAAATTGGAAACTTTCCCTGATATTAATAAAATATTAAAAAATAGGCCTACTTGCTGTAAGTTATATAGCTTACCAGAGACCTGTGGGTTTAAAAATATCATTTTTTTCTTTATTATGGCTACTGTAGTAAATATGGTTCAGCGCTTATACATGACTAATGTTTATTTAGCATCTGCCTTTACAAGGGTCTGGCACCCTTTTCAAGGTCTTTGCCATTGACTGTCAAATCCTTAGAACCTGAATTTGAGCAACAGTTCTTTTTCTCAAAATCCAGTTAAAATTGGAATTTCTTAAAAAGTTCACAATTAATATTTATGAATAATTGACAATCACATAATAAGATTTGCATAGTAATATCTTTTATTGAACCAATGAAGTACCTGGTATAATGTTAGACAAGCTTTCGGGAAAAAGTGCCCTTCCTTAGGTCTGGGAAAGAAGCAGATTTACCTAAGCTATGGCTCAGATCTGGCATTTTCTCACATACTGAATGATTCTATTGAGAATAATTAAATACTATTTGGCCATCAGGTCCTGTTCAGAATAAGGGGGTGGGAGATCCACCAAATAGGGCCTCAGTAACTAATCATTTGGAAAGAGTTAGAACTGTGCATCTCTGCAGATTTGTACTTCAGAACTGGTTGTGGGAAAGATTTCCATATATGCATACCCCTAACACATGGTCAATGTGTAACCAACAATGTAATAGCTTTAAAGATGATTTCATGGTTTATTGTGTCCTTACACCTTCTGGTGCATATCTAAACCCTTAATTCGCTAATAATTGAGTATTTGAACCACCTGTGTATTGCTGCCTCCCTTTAATTTGAGCATGCATATTGATACAGCTACATGCAAGGTCATACATTAGAAGCCAAGCATGTTTGGCTGGGTTTGCAGTTCGATGTGGTGGCACAGAGAATAATGTTGAAAAGTCCCTTCTAATCTTAAATCTATTAAATGGAATTATAAAGAATATAACTGGTGATGATAGTGATATGAAATACAGACATACAGGAACTAGAAGACCAGAATCAGAACAGATAATGGTAACAATATTTTCATGGTTTATTCTTAACACAAGATGTGTTTTCAACCACCTAGCTGAATGGGACCACTCTTGGTTGATGCCTCAAGTTCTATCATAACACAAATAATAATGCTAACAGCAGATAATGTGCAAGCATATATAGCACACTTTATATATGTGTGTGTATACAGTATATATATCTATATATGTGTGTGTGTGTTTGTGTGTGTGTATATAAACACATATATATATTACTGTTATTAATATATATGACAGTAATATATATATATATACACACACATACATACACATATATATAATACACACATCTATATAACAACAGTAATATACACACACACATATACATATATATTTATACACACACACAAAGTACTAGGCCAATAGATTGGCATATATGTAAGTATGCATGTATGTACGTATCTATTGGCATATAAGAATATTAAAGAATCGCAGCAAGTTATGTAACTTACCTCACCTCAGTTTCTCTATGTTCATAATTATTTTGTTGATTGCTTTGAGATTTACGGAATAATGGAATTTTGCAGGTGCCAAGTGGTAGTATTAACAATGAACCCCACCTTTTAAGCTTGGAAATGCTTATTAGCAAATTACTTTATTGCAACAAAATTTGGGGTCTCTCTTTCTGTCTCTCCCTCTATATATATATATATATACACACACATGCCAATCTATTGGCATAGTGCTTCTGTGTGTGTGTGTGTGTGTGTGTGTGTGTGTGTGTGTGTGTGTGTGTGTGTGAGAGAGAGAGAGAGAGATAGAATCTATTGGCCTAATACTTCTTCCTGTAAGGATGCTGAAGATGTTCATCAGTTACTTCATTATCAATAAATTTAGAGGATGAAGAAGCTGTATCTCCAGTAAACTTAGTCTTCCAAACCAAAAGGAAAATCAATCAACATATTTTTATGATATTCCTGACTCACTCAGAAACAGTAAATAACTGATAGCTCAGCAGAACTTTTTTAATGAGATATTCTTTCCTCTTGATCAGAAAAAAACAGGCATCGTCTGAAATGCAACTTTTCTAACCTTGTATTTTTCTTCTCCCATTATTTTCAGAAGAGTTGTGAGGGTTCGTCTGATTGGTATTGGCATGGGCTGTCAGCGTGGGTGTGTGCACATGTATTATGGCGAGGTTATGTCATGGAATTCAAATGTGCCTTCCACTGTAATAACCAGCATCAAGTCTGTCTGAACTTATTTGATTCAAAATATTCTGAGGTGCTTGAAGATGTGGCATTTTTGAGGCAATCTGGTGAATAAAGACTCAGATTTCCTATGTCCATAGTGAGATGGCACAGCACATGTAAATCATACCTAAATACTTTTTAACTGACAACTTAAACCTCAAACCCATACATAATTTGTTTGCAATTATCAACTTAGGTCGTTTGGGGCATTCCTGTTTTCTGTGACTACTGTTACAGATTGTCTGCATTGAAAATTAGTCTTTTCTCAAAGGCATTCACCAGCATTTCAGGTTGCACAATTTCTTTTCCTCCCTCTTTATTATTTCTCTGTCCTCACCTCACAATTTAGTTTCATTTGCAAATGTAACTAATGCACTATTTACCTCTTGCTCCCTGATTTTCATTCAACAAGTAAAATCAGTGGTTCTCAAACTTTTTAGAATCAAGGCACCCCTCAGAAAATGCCATCTGTTAGTCTTCACTCATCTTTTGACTATGGAAAAATAATAGAGCATTTTTCCTGTTACAAAGAACTCAGAAAGATCACAACCGATGAGAAGTTTTTAACGCTATGGATTCTTGTTTGAAATCTCTGGGTTTATCTTGTGAATCATGTTTGCAAACCTAATACTGCTTGGCACCCCATGGCACCCTGGTTGAGAATAAATAAATCCAGATCAGACTCAGTACAAAACTCTGGATTACCTCCATTGATATACCACATGCCATCTTTATCCTTTGTTTACTTCATTTGATAAAACAGTACTAATAGCCAAGACCATTTCATTTAATATATCAGGTGAAAAAAATCAGGATCACCATATCAAAAGTTTTCCTACAACCTAGAACATTTACCATTTCCAGTATTTTATTTTCTCTATCTACTGGTTTGGTACTTTGAGCAAACAAAACAAGTAAATTGATTAAACATAATTTGTTGTTGCTTATTAGTCATCGTTTCTTCATGCTCAATTATCCTTTATTCCATTACTCTCTAGGGTCCAAGTCCTACTCCATTTCCAAGATATATTTACATGGCTTTTACCTATTTAAATTGCTCTACATTTATCTTATTTCACCACCAGCACCAGTTTCCTAGACCCCTGAACAACTATACTCCTTACACATCTCCATGTTGGCTATCTGAATATACTAAGTGCTCCACTGACGTGACTGCCTCCATTATGTTCTGTTCTGACCCATCTGGGATGTGTTTAAGTCTCTAATTCCTAAACTGGAGAAAAATCACAACTAAGGACTGTTTGGAGGGGAAAAAATTAAGGTATTTGGACAGAAAGTGGAAGACCTGGGTTCAGGCCCTCCCTCAAACTTAACTCCCACTTCACAGCGAAGTCCTCAGTCTACCAAAACTAGAGCACCTTCCACCCATAGCGTTTGTCAGCCAAACATGAAAGGATCATGGGACCAGAAGAAGAGCCAACAAGAGGGAACACGACTCGTCTAAGGCTATTGCCTTGAGGAGCAGAGAGTCCTGGGTTCTTATGCCTGCTCACAATGCTGTTTGTACATTGCACCCAATGATTTAGGACTATTCCCAGGAACAGCATTCAAAAAGCATGAGCAATGGGAGTGTGCCGGAAATGAAACCTCTGAAAGATGACAGAGGAGGTTTCACTGCCACTGTCACAGAGTTACTTTGCAGGACAGAACGGTCTGTCTACACTTTTCAAGATTGCTTTACCTGATTCACACCAAAGCCTTCAATGTAAGTAATCCAGGGCCCACTTGGGATGTGGATTGCTTATATCAAAGTCCCATGTGCATCAGGCAAAGAAAGCAGTTCTAGAACTGAGGGAGTGTACATATCGTACTAAATATGAACTATATAATATTCCTTGCAGAAGACTCATTATACCTAAATAGCCTGAATGCCAGAGTATGTTTCAGCAGAACTTCAGAGCATCTCTGCAAAGGTTCCTAAAACAAGACACTTCGTATGGAGTGCTTCTGTGGGGCAAATCAATGCTTGTAAATTAGACCTTCAATTTATGGTTTAAATACTTTAAAGCCTGCATTTCCTATTTTCTCGTTCCCCGATAAACACTTAAATTGATAGTTATAGAATGAGCTATTGATGTTTGAATAACTTATATGCATTGTCTCCTGATTTGTCAATTTGAGTCTTGCTTCTTAATTTTTTTAATTTTTTTTTTGGGGGGGGGAGGGGAGGGAACCATATTATAATTATGGATATAAATTGTTTTAAATCAAATTATCAGGAAGCATGAAATAAGACCATCTGCCAATTTCTGGGATTAAATGCATCCTGATAAATTAATTAGCTCAAAGCATTTCTGAAATGGCATGCAGCCTGACAAAATATTAACTAGACTATATTTTAAACAGAAAACTAAACATGAAAGATATAGCATTTTCCTTGATCTGGTAAGGTCTATAAATCTGTGGTCCTGTAGTTCCTGGAACTGAAGAAGCTATAGTAAATCCCTGCGATTAGAGTATATTTCTTAGACTGTAGGTTAGATCCCAGAGCTTCACAGATAATTCCTTCCTACAGACCTGCAGGGAGATAATAGGATAGGCTTCTTCATGAAACCACGTACTGTCTCACGTACTGTGAACTGATGGATTCACTGAAAAGTAGCATACACGCACATCCTCAAGGGAGGAGAGGATCTGAAGAAGAGAAGATAAAATAATATTCATGGCAACAAAGAAAACCAGGTAGAACACCTTCATCAAGGCTTTTTCATCATTTTAATTTTGTTGTTTTTTAAAAGAAGCCCTTTGAAGAAGGTGGTTGCTTTATTTCTTTTCTTTTCTTCTTTTTGGTCAGATATTAAGTTTTAAAGAGGAAGGCTTGTCTTGTGATTAAGGCACCAGTCAAGGATTTGGGAGACCTGTGTCCAGTATCTGGCTCTACTCTTGGCTTTTCATTTAATTTCTCTTTGCCTCAGCCATCCTTCTGTGAAATGGGGATAAGAAAACTTCCTTCCTCTGTTTTGTTGTTTATTTACAACAGTAAATTTATGGGGTAACAATTGGCCATTGTTGTGTGTTTGGATGGTTCCTGGCATGGGGGCTTTCATCATGGCTGTAGTCTCTACAGGCTAACATAACACAACCTGTAATGAATACTGGTATTAAATACTTCACCTGGGTTGCTTTAAGCTTCTACTTTTGAATCCCCTTACCTCCCTTCTTCATGGGGTTCAGTTTGTGCACATGTGTGAGCTTAGGTCACTGTATGATCCTACACATAATAACGATTTTGGCTACCCTGTCAGTGCAAAGCAACTGAAAAGTAGCTAGAATAATTTAAACGGTCCCTACTCAACTCTAAGTTATACTAGAAGCTGACATGGCTCCTGGAAAGCCCAAAGTCAGAAACGAACAGTGCTTTGAAGTTCCAGGTAAGAGCCGTGACAATTTACACCTTCTTATACAAACTGGTAATTTTACTCCTAGATGAGCATGAACAGGCATACACTTACACTGGCATAATTTACATTGGAGTTGAATGCAGAAGAAAATTTCATCGTGTTCAGAAATGGACAGATGTACAATTGTTCCCTGGCTATTTTTCAAGCGTTCACTGGAGATTAAAAAGTCAATTAGCTGTATAAGAGGAATACAGGACTAAGACTACCATGTTGAATTCTTGGAGGCCTGAATTTGTTTTGGTTCATGACCATTTGCAGTATGTTATATATTTCTACTACTTGGCTACTCTGTTCCAATGAGCCAGCCACTTACCTAGGCCTGAAAGGTTAGGGCCATCTAGTCCAACTGCCTGAACTGATGAGGATTTTACTGTACCTACTCATTTCTGAGAGATGCCTATCCCATTAATAGGTATCTCATTCTTGAGGGGGGAAAAACAAATTCAGGTTACTTGCTGGCTTTCAAATATGGAACCTGCTAGGAACAGAGAAAGACCAAATGAAGCAAATCTGTACACTTTTACATGTGCATCCTGGTAAAGAAAGTAAGGCTGGTGTCATTTCAGATCAGCATATCACTCCAAAATAGAGAAAATGAATGCTGCTTCTCTAGCATTCCTGAAGCAGAAATACCCTATTTGTAGTCCTCTGCTATTTTTTGGAATAGTGTCACAAAAGCTTTCTCCTTAGTGACATTTTTTTTGCTCCCAGAGAGGTGAAGCTTTCTAAAAACACTTGCAGAGGATAATTTTCAGACTCATGAATAGTAATCTCTCCCTTTCTCACTTATGATGACATTTCAAACCAAAGTGGAGTACAGGGCCACAGTTCTACACTTCACAATATGAATTAAATCTACATAAATTATGCAAAATATTCATTTTCACTTGTTTTCCTTTTGTTTTTATAATTATAAGTGTGAAGTAATTTATTCTGCCAAGATCCAATCTGTATTACAAGTGATAACTGAATTAGATGGATAGGCATAAGTAGTACTTGAAAAAATATTTCAGAGATATCAAATATAAAATAATAGAAAGCCAGAGTGCCAAAATAGATGTGGATATCAAAAATGGATCTTATAAAGGATACTGAAATGAAAGTCAAAAACCCTACAGCTTATAACACTAGGGAGTTGAGCACTTCAGACACAGCTTCTCTTGGCTGAGCTCACATTGCACGCTGGGCCTTCTTGCATTTCTTCTGCTCCAACTCAAATCCCCCTTCTGTGCCATACTCACATGCCCCATCTTCTCTTGATGCCTGCAACTCTGCCAACATTGCTCCCAGGCTGACAACTCTTCTGGGCATATGATGGCAGTACGCTCCAGCTAGAAGGGCTCCATGTGCACCCTCCAAATCTGGTTTGTCAATTCTGGGCCATCCCCCAAGATTGCTTGCAAGCTTACTGAAAGGCCCAGAAGTGCCTAGAGAGGATTTATCTTAGAGAATCTACACTGGTGCATTTCCAAGTTTGGAGCCTGCAGGCAGGGGCAGGTGGGTTGGCTGTGCTTGGGGCCATCCTGCTTGGGACACACTGCTATCACATTGCAGGCATGCCCTGTGTGTCTCCATTCCACCAAAGGGACGTTCCATGGCTTCTGTTTCATTCCCCTTGAAAAGCAGTCCCTGTGCATTGCATTCACTCCAGTTCTCCTAGTTGTATCACTATGGTTCTGTACGTCTTCCCTTGGTCCTCTCTCCCCATCAAAGTCCTCGTTCACCTCCTATGCAATGGGCTTTGTGTGCTTCATTTTCCCTCAGGCCAGACTCCTTCATTTTTCCCCAACATACCAAAGGCTGTGTGCATGCATCTCTTCCTTCATCCCCCCACATTTTCATTTATCTGGGAGATGGAGATTATGCAGGGTGTCAGCATGTTAACCTCTATTGAAAGACAGGCAGAGATGAGATAGGAATGTTACTCTGGAAGGTGTAAATGGGTGCCATCAACCAGCTGTCTCATTTATAGATAACTGCAGAAAAACTTAAAGCTAAGGCTGTGCCAAATAAATGCCCTCTTGGTTTTCTGATTCCCCTTTTTCCGCCTATATCAATAGGGTTGTAGCTCTTGATGCCTACAGTATTTACGCTGAAATTTTGGCATTGGCCAGATACTGCATTCAAAGGTTACCAAGTTAGCAAGAGACAGAGAAATGTCATAATGTTGAGTGTACAGACTCTCAAGCTTATCCAGTAATCACAGCAGAATGGCAAAAGACATTTTCTTTCCCTTCTCTTAATGTGCATATAGGAGAAAGATTTGTAAATACAACCGAACAGACTGAGGTAAGAATCCAATTGATCAAATTTAGGGTTTACCACTGGACATTGCCCAAAAATTGGAAAAGGAACCGTAACCCTGAGGATCAAGATGCCACAGCAGAGCTATTCATTTACCACAAGATAAATGCATGCATAGGGGCAGGAGTGTAGGTTGTAGCCGTGTTGGTCTAAGGACATAGGCAGGCAAGGTTCCTTGGGTGAATCTGATATCACCCCTCCCCTGTACGGAAAATCCTCAAACAATTGCAAACCATACTAGACAGAGACCTTATTCTTAAAAAGATCTTCCCAGAGCCACCCATCCTAGCCTTCAAACAAGCACCGAACCTCACCAACCTCATCACCAGAAGCAAACTTCCTCAAGCCCAGAACACACCAAAAGGATCCAGACCGTGCCAGGACAAGAAATGCAAAACCTGCCCCCACATCTCCACCACCCCCACAATTGCTACACCCCACAACAGAGCCATCAGCATCCCAGGATCTTACAGCTGCACCTCCAGAAATGTAATACATCTCATCCAATGCACCAAATGCCCTGATGGAAAATATGTAGGAGAGACCAAACAACAACTGTGCACCAGAATGAACGCACACCGGAAATCCATCAAAGACAGAAATACCCAATTACCGGTGCAGGCACATTTCTCACAAGAAAACCACTCTCTCTCCAGTCTCTCAGTCCTGATCCTCAAAGGAAACATACAAAACACTTCCCAGAGATGAGCCTATGTACTCCACTTCATCAACCTCCTGGATACTAAAAATCATGGACTAAACATAGACATTGGATTTATGACACATTATAACCTGCCTGACATCTGACTCCCCAGGTATCTCTCCACTTTCATCCCCTTTCTCTCTCTCTCTCTCCCCCCCCCGCCGCCTGTTTTTCACCCATTGACTCCTCAATCTACATTTTCACTGACTACCTGTCTTGTATGTATACCAGCCCAGCCCCTGGCTTCACTTTTCATTCCATCCAGGAAGAGCACACACCAACTGCTGAAACGTCCTTAGCCTGACGTAGGGTTTTTGAACCCGAAAACTTGCTTAATAATTATTTTCCAACTATCTGGGTTGGTCTAATAAAAGATATCAGATTCACCCAAGGAACCTTGTCTGCATAGGGGCAGTAATCAGGGAGCAGCTTATATGCTCCATAGGCAGTTAATGTCTTGTTCACTTTTGCCCAATGGTAATGTGTTGTTCATCCGCCCACACCCACAGCTATAAGTAGCCCTAGAATGTAAATGAAACTTTGACTTTCTTATCCCTCTTTTTTTTCCTAGGCTCATTCTCAGCTAAAGTAGCTTCATGTCACTTCAGTACCATTGGTACAATATTAATTTCCACTACTTAAGGATCCATCTCTTTGTTCTCAATTTCTCATTTCTTCTTCATTTTATTATGCCTTCCCCCGTCCCCCAGAAGCAGTAACATCCCTTTCATTTTCAGGGTTTGTTTTCTTCTGAAAACAGCAACCTGTCAGTGGAAAACCTATCCAGTCAAGTCATTAAGATGCTATCACTACAACCCAGATCTTGGGCTTTGTACACACCTTGTACACACCCCCTCTTCTAAGCAGTTTTGCCATCCCCCTAACAAAAGTGGCATTAATGGAGTTCTTCTGAGTTACACAGGCATGTGACTCAGACTCACTGGCTTTAATAGGAACCATGCATTTGAATAGCAAGCATGCACCCAATATCAGGCCCTAGATATTTCTAAACTTACAGTAAACTTCTATTTAATATCTTGAGCACACAGTGAGAAACTACTGTATACATCTGGGGAAGAATGATTATGTAGCCACTGTGAAAGGGGGAATTACAACAGCAAGGTTGAGGAAAATTTAGAAAAGCATTTCTTTAGATTACCCAACAAAATTATATACTCTATGTTAAAAACTGTACAAGATAAATCTGCATCTAACTTCAACCAAAGGAAGAGATGGTAGACATAAAAAATACCAATAATATAGAACAACTGGATACCAAATAAGAAATAATGAATACAGCATACAAAATTACAGAAGATAACAATCTTAAAAATCCTGTCAAGCTTCATCATACATAAACATTGAATCTATTAAGTCTATCTCTGAAGAAAACCTGAATATCCTCTCTCTTTCTTTTCCACCTTTTGGTTGGTAACACTTATTTATCCTCCCTGCCTATTGTTCATTTGACAGGTGTAGATGTGTAGAGGAACATGAGAAGTTGCAAGGGTCCCAAGAGAAAGGTTCACTAAAAATCTACTGAGGCAATTAACAAAACACACATTTTCCTCTCCCTTATGTCTAGCTTGGCATCTCCAGCTGTAACTCACCATCAGATAGTGTCATGACTGTAATATCTTCACTGGATACCCCAGGACCATAACGATTATAAGCCAGGAATCGTAGGGTGTACTCTGTGAATTTCTTCAGCCCTTCCAGCTTGTAAGATAGTCCATCAACCTCTATATTCTGGGGAAATAAAAATGATAAACTGTTACTAAGTGGCAACATTAAAGTGAGTATGGTAGTGATGCTGGGGAAATGAAAAGATAAGAGGACAACTTTTAACTTTCTAAGAAAGAGAGCTAAATCATTATTTAAGTTGGTATAAAAACATAATTTGTAACACAGAATTACTTGTTACAGCTCAGTTCTCAATAGACCTCATGATATTAAATCCTCACATTATCTTCAGGATACAACTGCCTTCAGTGCTTAGAAGTGTGGTTTAACTAGTATCTGAAACAGTAGAAAGTTTCTTTGGTTAAAGCACTAACTATCACCCTCCCAAAAAAAACAATAGGGAAAGGAAGAAAAGAAGACGATGACTATAAGGGCACAGAGTCAAAAAGGAAATCTAGGAGAAAAATCAGAAGGAAAAAAAAGAAAATAGCATAGAAAATTGATTGGGGAGGGGTGGGCAGAGAAGACAATGTTCTTGTTAGAATACAGATAAATCTGCCCCAGTTTTTTAAATGTCAGTCACTACTAAAAGTTGGTAATCAGTAATCTGGTTTCACTTAGAGACAAAGAGGTCACTATTTTACTGCCTGTCCTATCCACTTCTAAAATCCTATTCAAGTCACACCTCATCCAACCAGCATCTTCAAGTGACCTATTCAGATGGCATCCTAACTTTTCACTGATATCTGACCCTGTAAACAATCTGAACAGTTTGGTTTTGTCTTTGATACAGAGTAGCATTGTTGGTACATGGACCATGATCTTCATGTATACATTTCAATAATATCTGAATAGCTTTTGAATATCTATAATACTAAATCTAATAATAATCAAATACCCTTTTCTTATATCTCATGTGTGAGGCATACACACCATAGCTAGGTTTGATTTATGTTATACTCCCAGAATAGACTTGGCCTTAAGGGAAAGGAGAAAAGGGGTAGCATGGAAATAAATCAGATGATACTCTATTTCCCATTGCACGGGGAGAGCTCTCATTAATGCCAAGGACAGTTCTGTACAAACAGGAGTTTGCATTCTGAAGGACCTTTATAGAGAGAGACATCTTCAAGATTTTAGCATGCACCTAAAGCATCCTCTACATGTAACAGGTATTGCACAAATAACGGGTTAATTGTGCAATTACCTTGAGACCAGCTACAAGTGCTAAGTACTTATCACATGATAAAAAGCTCCAACCAGCTATAAAGCTAGACCTTGTAAGTGCGTACTGACTTTACAGCTGGTTGCTATCCAGCTTTAAATTCCACATGTAGCAGGGTTTCCCCTGCAACTGAGCTCTGTCAGGTGATGAGGCTCCCAGCAGCAGGGTTGCACTATGCCTAGCCGGGGCTGGGAGCCCTGCAACCTAGAGGACTCTCAGCCTCAGAAGCTGCCAACTGTGAGTCCTGGCAGCGTCCTGGCAGCACAGGGACCCAGAGACCCACAGCTGCGGATGCTGGGTGCCAGGACCAGCTGGTTCCCAGCAGTTGGGGGCATGGCTGACTCAGGAGGGGCGGGGGTGAAACCCCTGGGGCTGGAGGACGGTGGAAGCCATGATCAGTTGAGAGGCTTCCAGCTGCAGGACTGTGCTTTTTGTCAATGCAGGGGAAGCCCAGTTTCAGGCGCCTCCTGCACCAGCAATAAAGCACAATACTTGCTCTCACAATTACAGCTCCTATCATGTACATGCGCATCTTGATTGTGTGGATCACGGGTTAGAGGCTTCTATCTCCTCTACCCTGCACCCATAGCAAGGGTGGGGAGGGGGGCTGGGAGGAGTAGCAAGCAGGGCAACCACCCTGGGCACCAAAGTGAAGGGGCACCAACAGGAGCTGCCCAGCCAGAGCAAGGCATGGGACGGAGCCACAAGCACCTTATTTGGGGGGGCGTGGGCATGGCAGCTCCCACCGCTGTGTGCACTACCAGGAAAGCATGGGGTGGCATGTGCATCCCTGGATCTGTGCACAGGATGAGGGCAGGCTGGCGTTGCAGGCTTGCCCCGGGCACCCTACTTAGTTGCTATTGTACTACACGCACCCATTTTATGCTGGCTTAAATATTCATGGCACGACTTCCTCCATTTATATCAACTGTAATTCTGGGCACTCCTGTTTCATCTCAATGTAAGTGAAAGAAGAATAAGACATTTTGTATTTTACATACAATGCAAAATAGGTTGATATACTATCCAGCTGACACAGCAATGTGAGTTGTCACCGTTTAGACCTTGAACGAGCTCTAAAGGCTTGAGCACAGGTCTCATTTATATTATTATTCCTGCTCTCACTGTATTTCACTCAACACTTCCCCAGCACTTATGGTGAAGAGTAACCACTTCTGTCTATTATGTCATTAAAATGAACAGAAATGTTCACGATTGAGAGGTTTAAAATTGTTCAGTAGAGATCCATGGTCACGTAGATTGACAATTTGTGCTCCTTCCTCTCTGACTTTTACATATGTCTTCCCAAAAAAAACCTTGCCCTCACAATTAACCAAGCAATAGACCTCCTTTCAGGTGCTCACCTGTTCTTTTCCAGTGGCAGTCTCTGTGCAGAACAGTCTGTATCCTTGGATTGGACCATTTGCATAGGCAGGGGGGTCCCAGGAAAGAAGAATTGAGGTAGGTGAGGTAGATACAGCCCGCAGGTTTTCTACTGGCCCTGGAACTTGCACTGCATAAAAAGAAATTGCCTGAATAAAAGTGGTCATTTATTGGCAGCTGAATTCCTTAATATTTTTGTTCTGCTTTTTGCTGTGCCTCTGGCAACAGCCTGGCCCAAAATATCCCCCTAAAGAAGTACCTTTTTTGTAGTCTATAACACTAAATTGGAGCTAAATGTTTTTGCTGTTGAAGTGAAGTTCAGTTCCCAGAAAGAGAGTGCACAAAAGACTTGAATGGCAAAACCATAAAGCAGATGCTGCAGAGAGATGCTATGATAGATGCCACACTATGAACATAAGGAATACTCAAAAAGATGGTTCCAGCAGGGTCCTATGTGTTACATGTATGCGTTTGTGGCTGAATGGGTGGATTCTTCTTGACACGGAAATCTTTGAGGGGTAATTAATTTAAATGTTTAATGCGAGTAATGAGCTTCATACCCTGGGGAGAATAGCATATACTAGTTTGTTCTGGTTCATGGTACCTGACAAACAAAAAACCCAAGAGAAACTTGATGAGAGGAATAGACATTCACGCTGGAGAACAAACTGACAAACTTGAGAAAGGACCTGCAGGCACTTATGTGGATGACAGGTAAATGCTGGGAAGCTTAGCAGGCAGGGGAGCTATTTATTGTTTTAAGATCTGTTTTCTGTCATGCTTTTGTCCTAAATAAAAAGCATCCTGCCTTCTGAGAGATGGCTGGTCATGGAGTAACTGTCATTGTCCATGAGAGAGAGCAGATCTGTAGGTGCAAACCTACTGGAGTGGTCCCAGTAAGCTGCAAAGGGACGACAGCATAAAACCCTGGTTTGGAGGGAGAGGAATGTGAGTTTCAGCCACAAAAAAGATGGTGGCTAAGGCCTGAAACCTAACAAAAGTTGCCCCTGAGGAAGCTAAAAAAGGAGTTAGGGGTGCAGCACCATGATAAATACAACACTGGATCAGGTTATTTACAGAAAATGTATTTACAACACTGGATCTTGCTAATTACAGAAAAAAAGCATCTTGGTAAAATATGGCCCATCATTGAACCTGCTTAGAAGAAAAAGGTAATTTACAGATATCAGTCTAAATCTGATGATTCCAGGATGCATTTGAGAAATGCAGAGGCCTTAAAAGACCAATTTATAAAACAACAAATGACAAAGATCTACAGTCTCAGGCTGGAAACATTGAAAAAGCCCAAGGTGGAATTGATCTAAGATACAGTTTCCTGGAAGCAGCGTAGATTAGATTGCTAGCAGATAGACCACACATTTATCCGTTGTTGTGGGGGGGATCTTAGACCAGGTTCTGCCATTTTTTAAATCCATCTATATGTGTTGAATGTCTCTTAGGCTAGGGACAGACATTCAAAAAGCCTGAGCCTGAATTGATTTAATCTTTGCAGGTTACTCTAACCTGGCTAAGTTAAATCACTTTAACTCACTCTGCTGTGGAGCAGACAGCCCCACCCAGCCCAGAGATGCTGGGGGTATCTGGTTTACCTTAAACCAGCAAGGGGTCTGGGACAGACATTGCATAAAGCACTTTCATCCAGATCAGTTAACATTGATACTACATTCAACCAGGTTTAACTCAAACTGGTTTCAGCCATTTTCAAACTGGTTTATGTGAACCGAACATCTGTTTTGTTACAGGTTTAAACCAGTTTCTGATGAGCTAAACTGGCTTATGTGGCTTATCTCTAGCCTCAGAGGTATAGACTGGTTTCCGATTACTTATACCAGTAGAAGTGTAATGTCTGTGCCTGGCCTGAGGTACCAACACAAAATCCTTCTTTCCAGGAAAATACAGCCTCGCTTCGCCAAACCTTTTAAGCATCTCCTCCAGCTCTCCATAGCCTCGCTTACATGCTATTTGTTTACAAATTGATTTACTGAACCTCATGCTGGCTTAGCTTCTTATTTCTAAGGCTTTTAACCCCCCGAGTTATTTCCTACCTGCATTATTTGCCCACATGTAGCTGTGTGTATTATTTATTTAACCTTTGATATATTTCTTGTGCTTTCTCCTATTACTTCGGATAAAAAATAAATGGTTTAGAAAAACATCAACAAAATCTAAATCAGCCACCACCACAATAAATATATTGTACTTGCACTGAAAAAATACTAGGAAAACCAATGCAAGGCAGCTTATGAATCTGCATTTATAGTTTTGAACAGTTAAATATAGGACTACGCCTTCACAGACTGATCGTTTGGAAATGGACATTTCTCTGGCTCTGACAGAGCGAATTCACGTTGTTTAAGGTGGCATGAAATGTGGGCCAAATATTTCAGGTGGGGGACTTGATCATGGATACATAGATAGATTGAGTGGGATCTACTCAATTTGCGATTTTCGCGGAAACCATGAAAAAACGTGGTTTCTGTTATCACTGCAAAAACTGGCATTTGCCGCAAATTTACGCAGCATTGCCGGGGAGGGGGAAACTTAATACAAATAAAATGCTGGCTCCTCAGCGGGAGCAGCTGCTGCAGCCTGGCCTTGCAGCCCACCAGGAGGAGGGAGGGAGGGAGATAGAGCTTCTAGCATGAAAGGGAGCAGCCAAGATGGCGGCTGCCCCCTCTTCCTTCTGCTGCTGACTGGCTGAGAGGGCTGGCTGCCTTTTGTGTGGTCCCACCTCTCTCCACCAATCAGCAGCGAGGGGCAGAGCTTCATGAAGGGCAGCCGTCTCCACCAATCAGTGGAGAGAGGAAGGGCCACACTCTCAGCCAATCAGTGGTGAAGCCTGGGGCTGCTGCAGCCCCTCAGCCAATCAGTGAGAGGGGAGGGGTGCTCACTTAAAAAAGACTGCAAAAATGGCACTGGATGCCACAAGCAGCCTACAATTTTTATTTTGCCTCCATGTGTTTTAAGTAGATCCCTAATCACAGATAATGACTTTATGTTGCAAGACATTAAATATATAACTAATATATTTTTCTGTCCCAAAATAATATTATCATATTTATACACTGTTATCGGAGCTGTAGCCTTCTATGGGCGCAGCAGGAAAAGACTGAGGGAGTTAGCTACATTAGTCTGAACCACATTGGTCTTATAGACTTACTAAACAAGATATATAGAGAGTATAATGTGTTGGATCTGCATGTGTCAATCTAAAGTTTCCAAAACTTTATTAAACGTTTGTGCCAGATCCCATCGAGAGTTAACTTGGAGCATGATAGATGCCATCCCAGGTGGCATTAAAGTTACTTTCTGTTGAATCTGCTAATGCCAACACATGTATTACTTTCTATTGACTGTATATTGTGTTCCTGCCAGTCTGGCAGCACTCTTTCCCACAATAGTTGCTGCAATAATTTATTTGTGAATGTCTTGGACAAACATAACAGAGGTCTCTCCATCAGTTGGTGTGAAAGGACAAGCATAAAGCAATGTATAAAGTATAGTAAGTGTATAAAGTGCTACAGGAAACCCATAATAATAAATGCTTATTAAAGAAGAACAAAAATGACAATAAAAATACTCATATTAAAGACTCCCATCATTGGACAAAACTTGAAATAGTTCAATTAGTTTTGAAAATATTTTAATTTGTCAGGGGTTTATTTTCAAGACAAATTTAGAGGAATATGGAACGTATGGGAAGTTGACCTATTCCCCATGTTCAGTGTAAGAACGTGATTTCAAAACAGTCAGAGTGAAGGGAAAAGCAGAAAGGGTTTTTTGTTTGTGTGTTTTGTGGTCAGGAGTTGACTCAGAACAAACCTGCACATATTTTCATCACATACGTAATGGAAAAAAAAAACAAACACATTTTCCTATTGGTCATTCTATACCCACCCTCCACATGCCAAGAATTAACCTCAGTAATGGTTTAAAATCTCTCTCTGCATTTCATCTGCCCCTTCTCCTAAAACCCAAGGAATAGGGAATATGTGTAAAAAGAATACAAGTGGGGGAAAAAAGTCAGAGGACAAGTGGAAAACCAATCCTGAAAATAATCTAAACACAGAATACCAGTGTGATTAATAGCATCCAAACTACTTTTGCAGGAACTTCTGACTTTTCCCCCCTCTCTAAATATGTAGTGATGCATTCATAGTCTACATATACAAGATGCTGTGATGTAAGACAAACTCACCAGTTATTGTGCAACTGGCAGATAACAGCATTACATTTCCTGTAAGAAGCTTTTCATATGGCTAAATGCACATTAGAAAGCAGTTTTACAGCAACAGCTCTCTTTTGTAAAACTGTAACCGTTTTGTGGCAAGCGACAGGGAAAGAACAAGTGACCCTTTCCTCTGCTAATACTGGCTTTTCCTACAATATGCTAAATGCAGTTAGAAATCAATGAAAAACTGCCAGTGATATATCATCCACAAAAATATAAATGGACTTTAAATGGCATTTAATATTAACATTCAGATGTGGAATCAATACATTTAAAACATTTTTTTTCCTCCAGCTTTCCATTTCATTATATTTCATTTTCTGACAGGCACTCTAATATGTGCTTAACTTCTTAGTATTTCAGCATGCAGAAAAGTCTTTGATAATCTCTGTTGATCCCTTCTGTCAAATATTAGTCTAAAGAAAATTAGCATTAAGGTTGTATTTCCCCCCTAAAAGTTATTTAAAGAAAAAGAAAAGCATGGGATACACTTTTGAACTGCTATGAGATCCATTGAATCAACAGATCACACCACACCTTCTGTCAAAGCCAGTGGTTTCAAAGCTAGCAATGGCCTCATCAAAAATATCAAAAGGCGAAACAAAGCAAAGGATGTGTGTGGTGGGGTTTCTTAATGGGCTGCTCCTAACCTATAAAGTCCATTTTATACTTAATTGCTGCTAATTACACAACCAAAACATGCTTTGTGTTGCATGGGGAATTCTCACCCTGGAGAATTTCTCTGTCTGACATGCTCTTTCACAAATAAAAGTTAAAGTGACTAGTTACAAGGAATTGGACTGTACTCTCACATATCCTGTTTTGCACTGATTTAACCGTGCTGATTTCAGTGGAGTTGCTGCAGTTTAATAAAATATGAAGTTAAGTGAGAAAAAATCTGGCCATGGTTTAAGCTTTAGGCTTGATTCTGATCTGATTTTTTTCAGTGTTGATTGTACCTGTTTGTGTAACAGTTTTTATTTCCCCTAGATGGGTTCCACTGTCTCTCATTGTGCCCATGTAGCACTGCTGGAGTTAACTGGTCCCCAGTTCACTGAAGTAGTTAGGCATGTGGTTTAAGTTCATCCTGATCAGCCAAGCACTCATGCACTTCAACGGCAGTGGGATTTAAGCAGAGTTTTGAGGTTAGAGAATGTGCTTCAGAGTTTTGCTGAAGCTTTAATGTTGGTTTCAGCAAACTCAGGATCAAACTCAAGGAAAGCAGCTTATAGGTAACTTCCAGAAGATAGTCCAGAATGACAAAGAGCTCAGTTGTAGTTCAAACCAGCTCAGTCATAGAGAAGACTGTTGTAAATACAATTTAAAAAAACACATTAATTTAACCAAGGTCAAACCCTTTCCTGTGGGTTACAGCATTGGTACTCAACCTAGACATCAGGAGGCACTATTTCACAGTCAGGGCGGCTAGGATCTGGAACCAACTTCCAAGGAAAGTGCTGCTCGCTCCTACCCTGGGGGGGTCTTCAAAAAGAAGATAGATAATCACCTAGCCAGGGTCATTTGACCCCAGCATCCTTTCCTGCCCATGGCAGGGGGTTGGACTTGATGACCTGCTCAGGTCCCTTCTGACCCTAGAAACTATGAAACCTCTGGCCCATAGACCAGACCTAGCCTGCAGAGGCATGTCATTTGGCATGTGAGTCTCGCCATGAGTCTGTAAATTTTGCAGCAGGTAACACTGGCAGCATTAATTAATCCTCTGTGGCAGGGAGCCCCACAGGCAGGATAACACAGACTGATATGCCAGATTGTGCCAAATGTGGGCATGTAGAATCAAGCTGGCACACAGGCAGATCTAAGTATGTGAGGTTGGGCCCCTACACCACTCATCAGACCTAAGGGGCTTGATAAGTTGTCTACCACTGGGTCAGAGGTTACTGAGGGAGGGAGAGGGGAAACACCAACCATAAACCTGATTTCCAGTAAAGAGGGAAAGAGGCAAGTGGTTCAGGGTATATTTCACAGCTACAAGGTAAATGTTTACTCTCTAATTTAGTCAGTGAAGTGGTTAGTCCTATTAACCTGAAGTCAGGCAGGAGGAAGGGTAGGATGGCATTTTAGGCTAGGTGTAGATGTTCAGAAAGCCCCTGGAGGAAAGCACTCTATGGAGTTTTATTTCAAGTGCTATAATTTAGACCTCATTTCAACTGAACAGATGTGCAGTTTGGTTGTGGGGAAAATTGGTGCCAGCCTGCAATGGCCAAGGCAAGCAGGTGGGGGGTGCTCTTGCACACCAGCAAGGAGACTGCCAAATAGTGCACCCCCAGCCCTGCCACCCCCTGCCAGCTGGCAACTGTTTGCAGTGGCTCGGGGGGGGGGGGGTCACACCCTCCCAGAGGGGGCAGGATGGGTCTCCACAGCAAGGGGTCTCCCTTCCCCAGCCTCAGTTCCCAGTGTGGGGGAATGCCAGACCAGTCTGCCCCCCTGGCAAGGATCAGGGGGAAAGAGAGCCCCTCCCCCCTGCATTGGTGCCTGATCCTCCCACAGCTTGCTAGCCAGCATTTTTGGGAGAACCAGGCCAGACCCCTGCAGCAAGAGGAGCTCCTTCCCCCCTGCCCAGGCCTCTTGACAGCGGCAGCCAGCAGCTGCAGGAGAAGCAGCCTGGCCTGGAGTTTCCCCCCACCAGCAGACAGGGCGTTGGGGGGAGGGAGCACTCTAACAGACAGCTACTACACATCCATCTGGGGTTAACTGAGAGTGGGATCTGCCATTTTTAAAGTGCTTTACGTGCGGTGAACATCTTAAGTTCTGGCTGGAAAGTGCTTTCTGCATGCTTAAAGTGCACATTGTGTAATATCTGTATCTAGCCATGGAGACTAACTAGCTCAGAGGCATGAATTTTGTAGGTAATAATCTGCTTTGTTATGAAAGAACTGTCCAGAAATCATCAGATTCTTCTATTTAAACCACTCATTTGTGACAGTATGAAGCTACTTTTGTGTTTATCTAGCCAGACCCCCAAGCTTCCTGAAACACAGTCCTCCTTCTTTTCACCAACCTTTTTATTTAGTCTTCTGATCTTGATGTGTATTACTACTCCTTGCTCAAATTTTGTACACAGGCCTGAGTTGTTTGTATTATATCTGTCAAATTTTGAATGTGTTTCTCTAGGCTGAGGATCTGATCTTCCTAAATACCCTAATACATATCTGCTATAGCATAATATGAATAATAAACAACTGTCATTTTACAGGCATCCCAATCCTGAAGGGCACTACTTCTGTATGAAACTATAGTGTGTCAGGCTGCCTGGTTCCTTTATGATTATTACTCTTTTTAAATTATATACAACACACTTTGAAACATTTTTTCTAGCGATTTATTCTTCATTATAATGAGATGCAATGATTAAAATGTTCTTGGTTTTACATTTCACTTTTCTTTTAAACAGCTGTTTCTATGCTGATCTTCACAGAAAACATTTAGACTGTAACATGTTTATGAAGCCACTCACATTTATTGATAATACAGTGCATGCTTTGATTGTGCCTTTGATTTTTTTTTCTTTTTCCCTGTAGTTAACAGCTTTAATGATATTTCTATAAAATCTGTTTGCAGGCTGTATGAAGAGATGCGACTTCAAAAAGCCTGCAGGCAATGTAATTATTAACATAATGAAACTCTGCTTCCTTCCACCATACATGGTTAGCAGACATGACAACAGTTTGGCAAGAAATGCAAAAACTGCCCCAGACTCCTGTGCTACTTATCCATGGGACCTTTGCTGGCTCTGGGGCTTTCAAAGTAGCTGTCATTTATAGTTTCTCCCCTTGTTCTGTTTTTCATTAAATTATGATGATGTCTAACTATTATATTCCTTAGGAAAATACAGTATGTTAGTGTATGGTATTTTCTGATCAACACAGGGCAAAACTATGGGGTGGATCATCAGATCTGCAAGCAGCGGTTGTTCTCCACAGGCAGATCTCCTCATTTCTGCAAAGAAAGGAAACTTTAATGAGGGGAGGTACTCTTTCCCTGATGTCTCAAGATGGGAATTGGCTTGCATGTGGGAAAGAGGCTTGAGGATCCTCCTAACTACAGTATTAGGAATCTGATTAAACAAGGATGCTGGAGAAGGGATACTGAGACTCAGAGCCAGCAACAGGTGGTGGGGGGAATGGATCATAAGAGATAAAAGGGGGCCTCTAAAGCCAGTGTGGAGAAAGAGGATGAACTAGAGGCTCTCTTCCCTAGTGGCTCACCCAAGAATGACACTAGCCTCAGGTTGTGAGGGACCGATCCTGTGATGTTTGTGCGAGGTATAATTCCATGAAGGGAAGCTAGAAGACTTTTGCTTTCCTTTCCTTTCACTGACGTTCTGTTACAAGTTTTCTATGGCAGGATGTTTGTTCCCTCTGGTTGCCTTAACAAACATGTCTCTGCATGTAATTATGGTGCCTGAATAAATTGTGGAGTTTATTGCTCCAGAGTTAATTGCGTCTGGGCACACATTCAAACAGAGCACCTGGGAGCAATTAGCTCCAGAGCAATCGGCTCCTCAGTTTATTCAGGCGCAGCACATGGAGCCGGGGTGGAGCAGCTCAGCAAGTGGTTCAGGGGGTCATCCTGCCAGCCCAGGGCTGCTTCTCCTTGGCTCAGAGTGGCTGACTGGGACATCAGGGAGCTTTGGCATGGGCTAGCCCCTGCACCGAAGCACCCTTGTACCCTAGCCAGCCAGGCAGCGTCTACACATATGCTGCGGTGGAGTTTTTTACTCTGCAGCAGGGTAGTACTTGTATTTACAAATACTAACCTGATGCAAAATAAATTAGTTTACTCTTGCCCAATAGGGATGCACATGTAGACACCAAGGCATTTACTGTGCAACTAATTAGTTAACTGCTCAGTAAGCGTCTTCTGTAGATACATCCAATGATAGGTAAAAGCAAATGTGAAAGGAGTTTCATGTTGTTTGAAGACAGATAGATGAGAATATATGATTTAATATGCAGAACAGCTATTTTATCAATTTTATCAATGACTTTTGTAAAAGGATATTTCTACTGGGGTGGGATGTTAACTGACATATTTTTGAAGCCAGAGGTCCAAATGCCAGTTCAGCACTCAAATTCAAACCAAACAACTATAAGACTCCTTTTGCAGATTCAGAATATACTCTCTTGTTACCATATGGGCAGTGAGGTTTTTTTTTTTTTTATCTTCTTCTGTCAGCCCTTCTTGGATTTCCCAAGAATCGAAATTTAGCTTCCTTGTCACTGCTATCATAAGACATCAAAGAAAGAATATATTTGTTCGTAATTTCTAAGGAACATTCTGCCCCAAAACTACTTCTCTGAACTCTCATGACACTTTGCACCAAAGATGAATGCTTTATGAACATCAGTGGAAATCTCATCAGTGGAAATGTCATCAGTGGAAATCTTCAACAATAGATGTGAGACAGGAACTAATAAATAGGTTCTTTATAAAGTTGGGGAAAAGGGTGTTTAGAGATTAGTGACAGGGTCCTTGTTATTTAGTAAACCACTGGTAAAAACGGAAAATAAAAAGCAGATATCAAAGTGAGTTATCAGACTGTCATCTGTGTTAGTGAAGAAGAGTGAAGAAGAGTAGAACTTGCATCAAGAACTTGCCTGATTCCAAGTCTCATACTGTAGTCATAGAACAAATACACTAACAAAATGCAACACAAAATACCATCTCCTTGAAATGGAAGTTCTAAGAAGTTATAGAAACAGTCCAGAAGAATGAACTTCTCTGCTAACCGCTTCTACAAGTATATGGTTAGAATGATGTAGATTCATTCCCCCCTAAAGGAAAAATCATCACCACAGCTCTTAAGCTCAGAGGGTTCCTCACTGAGGTTTGTAAAGCAAGGGCTGAGCACATGGACTCAAGAGAGCTCAACCCCCGTTTAGGTACTAAATTAACTATCAGATTTATTCAGTAGCCAGGAGCTCTCCTTATGACACTTCTTATTGCCATAGCTGCAAAAGAGCTTGGCACAAGGCGTGATTCCCTTTTGTGAAATAGAGTTACTAAAATAATTCCTTTTACCCACTCATAGTTTTACTACTTGGAAAATTACTGGAGATGGGACTTACTCTCTCTGTGTGTACAGTTCTTAGCACAATGACCGTCAGTTTTAGTTGGGGCTTCTAGACCTAATTATAATACACTAGAACCCAGATAATTTGTTATCATTTCATTCACAGTGGGCGTCTCTACACAAGATACTAACTGCACAGTAGCCTAATACTGTGCAGCAACACAGCACAGCACAAATAGTGCTAATACGCTACTCCACAGTAACATCACCAAAAAGTTGTACACTAGCACCACTGCACAGTAATTTAGTACTATATTCTCCAAGTACTAAACTTAGTATGCAGTAACTACTGCACATTAATGAATGTGTAGACCAGTGATCACCAACCAGTGGATCTCAATCCACCAGTAGATCTTTGAGCCTCTTGGAGTTGATCTGAGGCTGAGGCTGGGGCTGAGTGCCCCAGCCCAGCAGGCTAGTCTGTGGTGGAGGGAAGGGGTGGGAGCTAGATCGAGGCCCTGCAGTCAGGGACAATGCCACAGAGGCAGGAGTGGGGGTAAGTTGAGTGGGGCCAGGTGAGACTACCTGCTGGGGAAGTGCCCCTCCCAACCTCCCCCTCCCCCCAATATTTTTTGCTCCCTCTGCCTCAGTCTTCCCCCTACTTCCTTCCCACAGACTTACCTGCTGGGTTGGGGGAGGGGAGAGTGTGGCAGCAGTGCACAGTAGATCTTGGGTTGCTTTTAAATGCCAAAGGTGATCTCCTACTTAAAAAGCTTGGAGACCACTGGTGTAGAGACATGCAGTGTCTTCCTAAATTAAAGACAAGTTGCTCAGCTTTTTGCTGTTGCTTTTACTTCAGAGCAACATTTCTTTAGTCAGCTCTATATGTACCTCCATATGCCTCTGGATACTTTGCAAGCCCTCATTATCCTGGGACAGGAGGAAACTAATTTTGAGAAGTATCCAGGTCAATCATAAAGGAGACTGAAACAGTAATTACATGACAATGGAGATAGCAACCTCTGAAATCAAGGAAGGGAAAGAAAACATGATTTTGCCACATTGGTTGGAAGCATCAAAAGGATACTTCTTTCCGTGCCTAAACCACATCACGATTAAGTTTATTTCATTTTTAGTATACAGAAGATAAGAAGTTCATTATCACTGCATAGATTTTCACTAGTTTAGTGAGAGCTGTAGGAGGACAAATAGGTTCCAGTGGTGCACTCCCCAGCAGAAGTTCTGGCATGATTCTGAATAAATGGAAACACTTATGTTCTTGTGCAGTGAGAGATCAGACAGTACAGTGTAGCATACAGTACAGTACAGTAATTGCCAAAACTGGTTAGATTATGTCACACCAATAGTAAATTAAATATACAGCCATGTTGCTCAAGGACTATTGAATCAAAATGATTCTTTGATAGATCTAAAGCTAAAGGGAAGAGATTGACTGTAGTGTTAAATAGCTTTGAACTGCAAAATGTTTCATATTGGGAAGGCAATTTCTTCTTAGTTAAGAACTAGCTTGCAGAGGTTTTTCAAAGCAAGGAACTGCATTGTCCTTTCCTAGTAATAATCTCCACAGGGAGACTAGGAACTTTTTTATTCTTCAATGGACAACAATTTTCTTGGGTTTATCGCAACATGGAGGGTACAACCTTGTAAGCAGGCAATCACTTGTTGCAGGGTTAATACAAAAAGGCCCCTTGCTTATTACTTCTTTTTGCCCAGATATGTTTTACCTATTAAAACCATAGCTTTAGAGGATTATGCAGATACAATACTAACCATATTGGTGAGTGCACACTGATCTCATTACATATCAAACAACTTTTCATGGAAAAGTTGCTTTTACTTTCCATCTCTGTGCTCTCTTCATGGTACAATGTGCTCTGAGACACAGACAGGGTCTGCTTTAAAAGGTTGTAAAAATTAATATTCTTAGTAGGAATTCAGGCACCACCTTTATCCCAGCAAATCTCAAGCAGAAGTACAAATTAAAGAGTGGAGCTTATGAATATGCCTTATGCCAAAGGAGACAGAACCAGGAGCAATGGCTTCAGACTCCAGCAGAGAGAATTTAGGCTGGAGATTAGTAAGAAGTTTCTCATAATGAGGGTGGTTAAACTTTGCAAGAGGCTACCTAGAGAGGATGTGCATTCGCCATCCCAGTGTTAGACAGACACTTGATTTGAGATGGTTTAGTCTGTGACAGTCCTGCCCTGAGCAACCTCATGAAGTCCCTTCCAGCCCGATGTTCATAAGATCCTAAACATCAACTGACAAACAAGAGGTTTTTTTGCCTCAGAAATTCCAGTAGTCAATACAATGGAATGGGGACACCAGAACGCCAACCACAACAGCAGAGACAGGGATGCTAGTTTAGCTAGAATTACTTGGAAATTTCACCAAAGCAGGTTTTCAATGGAAAATGCTGATTTTATAGAAATCAAATTATTTTGAAAAGTATGCTTTTTTAATTAAATTTGGTTTAGGAACCAATGAAACAATTTATTTTGATAATGTTGAAACAACCAATTATTAGCATTTTAAACAAGGCGTTGATTTTCTGTCTCAAAACCACTTTTCAATTTTTTGTTTCATATAAAAAAAACTTTTTGAAATGTTTTTGACTATTTTGTTTCCCCTCTGTTTCAAAATAGAAACACAAAACCAAAGAGGCAGAACTTCTGGAAATTTCTGCTACTGGCTCAGTTTTAGGTTAGGTGCATGAGAAACTATAAGCCAGATTCTGTACATCTGTTGGGGAGATAAGTGCACTTAAGCAACTAAGGAAAATTCTCTTTTACCCTGTTCAAGTTCTGGAAATGTACTGTTGCATTCAAATTTGTCACAAACTATCACCTGGCTCTAGACAATCACCTAGCCGGGGTCGTGTGATCCCAGTGTGCTTTCCTGCCCATGGCAGGGGGTCAGACATGATGATCTGCTTAGGTCCCATCCAAACCTACCAACTATGAAACTAGACAATCACCTAGACAATCTTAAGGCTGAGTCACAAAAAAGCAATGAGGAGGAGGAAAACCCATTTGGATTCACTATTTTCCAGGTTCTCAAGCAACGTGGAACAGAATCACCCTTAAGCACCTAATAGATGGACTAGATAAAATCTGGTCTTCTGTGTTCCAGATGGAGTTACGGTCCAAGCTTAAGTGTCTCCTGTAAGCTGGGGCTATGGAACAACGTCACTATGGATGAAACATTCTGCCTAAATTCTATTTAAACACCACCAAATCTAATCAGATCTGTCCTTCTGTTTCCCCAGAACAAGGGGCCACACACCCCACAGGCTGCAATAGTACAAGTTGTGAGTGCACCCCCTCCCCGTGCTATGAAAGCATCATGGACACAGGAAGCTCCCCTCCCCCTGGTGCACTGTGCACTCCTCCTCCCCCACCAGTACAGCCCACATGTGAGCTCCCCACTACTACATCTCCCATTTGAAGGCAGCCCCCCAACTCTGCTCACCAGCTGCAGGGTCACCCAGCACTACAGACTTCTCTGTGCTGCACTGTCCCCGGGACGGGCACATTAAGCTGAAGAGAGAGGGGAAGCCTAGAGCTGCTGCTGCACCCAGAGCGATATGGGAGAGTGGAGGGTAGGTGGGCACCTGGAGGCTGCAGAATAACCACACATGGGCCACAGGTTGGAGAGCCCTGCCCCACAACATTCAGACTTGCTGAGACAGAGAAAGAGAGAAGACAGGCCTTGCAGGCTCTTAAAGACAATGAACCTTCTCCCATGATTTTAGAGGGTCAAGGTGAGAAACCAATGAGACAAACCTGACTAACCTCACATCTCATCTATGTCACAGTAATAGATCTGGAATCCCATAAAATCCTTCCATAGGATTCAGGATGGAAGTGAGTAACATGCCACAGAAACAAGCTTTTCCCCCTTGTGTGCTGCCAAGTTCATTATTTTTTCTGTCCTTTTTGGGGAAGCAAAAAGGGTGCCAGGGTCCTGTGTTAGAAAATAATGCATGGAAATGTCTAGAAACCCAACCTTTTCTAGTCTCTCAAGAATGAGAGAAAATGCATACAAATGGATGAAAGTGGTAAATCATCATAGGGGAAAATAAATGGTTTCATTAAAAAGATAAAACCTGATGCTATTTTTATAAGCAAAAAAGACATGTCAGGTACAGCACAAATAAACTGTACTGAGGGAAAAGAAACGAACTAAAACTGATAGTGAAAGCTAGTTAGTGCAATGTTATTGGGAAACCTTCTGCCACAACAATAAGTAGCCTGGATAAAAACCCTGCTACAAGCAAATGATGGGTTTCTGCATTGGGAACTTTATGTAGGAATAGAGATCAGCTGTGCTAGACAGGCACCATCAAGATGGCGGAAGCAAGAATTATCATTTTCAATTACTACTGCAATGCAGCATCAGAGATCTGGGCAACAAGACAGGAGAATAAGGGCTAAGGCCAAGTAGGTGATTTATAACAGGGACCAGGACCAGATGCATCTGGTTTGTTTACGGCATCTTGGTTAGGCTAACTCCATTGTAGCATGAGAAAGTCTAGGGTAATTGCTCTTAATGCTACTGTTATAATTATTGATGCTTTTATAACTGATGCTGCTATTATAATTATGTCAGTTAACAATTTACCTGGAAAAGGACATCACAAAAGACATGCCAGATCATTAAGGTTCAGCGCCATTTTTATATGTGCCGCTTTTTTTTTTTTTTTTAACAATTTGTTTCTGTAGAAAGCATAAAAAAAAATTACATCTGTGCTCAGAACAGACTGTCTTTCTACTACAGCGATAACCTTGCTAATCAGGAGCAATGCAATTAAATACCTGCTTGCCTCGAAGTGTCACTGATTTGGAGGGCACTAAATAAAGTACTGTCAATTCAGCGGTAAGTGTGAAGCCAGAGAATTCTCTATGGAGGACTATTCATAATTTCACTAGTAAGATACACTGTATGCTTCTGGCATTCTGGGTCTCTCACTGTGGCACTCAAGAGATATGGAAACTTAAAAAGGTCTCAGAAAAAGAATACAGAGTCATTCAAATTCAGGTTTAATTACATCTTTAATATAGCCATGTGAGATTCTAATGAGATTGGCACTTTTCAAAGGAGACAGTAGACCCAATTTAAAAAAAAAAAGGCAAAGTGATTTTTAATTTATTATTTCAGTTAATTAAGATGAATGGTGAATAGTAAATAACTAATTTGTGTGACAGAGAATTAAACACAAGGCAATTTAAAAAATAATAAACAAACTTACTGTTTGATTTTCATGGGTTCACTCATTTAACTCTTATCTTACTCCTGCACTGATTCGTTAGCTTCTTATACTGAGCCAGACTCTGCCACCTAACCCAAAATACAGAGCTTGCTCCTAAAGTAACACATGGGTCATTGAGGAGACTTTCAGCTGACCAGCCAGGGGAGATGAGGGCCCCTTCAGGTCCCCATAACTATATTTTTGTAGTGCTATAAAGCACTGAGGCACTGTGAAGCACTACCTGTCCATACCCTACAGATGGAAAGGGACTGTGAATAAGACAAAATATATTCTGTTTTATTTTCCATTCCATTTCTGAGTTGAAACATGCTCCCAACTCAGGCATCTTGCTTCAGATCATAGTGAATTAAATTTTTTTTATTTTGTTGTATTTCTTGCTTAAAGAAAAACAGAAAAATACTTCATTTCTTTTGAGACAAAATGTTCCCTTTCACCTCAAACAAATGTTTTGCATTATGGACACTTGCAAAAGTAAAAGAGAAAAGAAAAAAGCAAAAGGAAACCAAGGTGTCACTTTGCAACAGTGCCAGAGGCCTACATGAATCCAACAGCTCAGTGGTCAGAGCATGTGCTTATGATGTAGAAGACACAGGTTCAGCTTCCTTTTCTGTCTAACCTCTATCTCCTGCCTCGCAGAGGAGTAGCCTACAGTAGACAGGATATTTAGTGTGGGGGGCTCTTGATCTTTCCTGCAGGCACTGTTCCAATTTGTATAAATAATTAAGCATTCACTGCAGCACAGGCTGGGATCCAGAAGTCTCACCGCCCAGGTGAATCAGGTTAGAGAGTGTCACACTCACCCTATGGTTCAGTGACTGAACAATATTTGAGCAAAGAGCAGCTCCAACAAGGTATTCAGGACACCCTAGACCCAAGTAGCTAGGAAATTCCACTGAGAGGTAGGAAAACTTAATTCAAATTTATTCTCCACCTGATTCTATTTGCTGAAAAAAATGTATTCCACTCTTCCTGTGAAATGCAGAAGCAAGTTCAGCTAGATGCCAAAACCTAAAATACCCTAAAATCTTGTTGGTTAGACCAGAGGCCCTGTGACAGTGCCCTGCTATGGCTTTGCCAGGACTCAGCTTCTAGCAGTCTTCTTTTCCCACTCCTCTTCTCCTTAATTTAATGAGGTCTCACAGCTTCTAACCAGATTTTACCCTACCCCTTGCCTTTCCCTGCTGGGAAGATATTATTATGCTCAGATGGGCTGATAAACATAATGGGCTCATGTACACGCCACGATTTTTGCCCTTTCATGCACTGCAACTGCATGTCTGTTTGCATGAGCAGGATGTCCCAATGCTTTAAAAGTCTTTCTTTTGGATTAAACTAAAACCCCTTGGACATAATTCAGTCTGGCATCTCGGGAATTAAAATGTCATGTCCATGGAGTCATTGCATGCAAACAAAGGCCCTCAAAGATGTGTAATGAGCCTCTTTGTCCACCAGATGGCACTGAGTCTTTTTTGTAGTTCACCGCTTCGAATTGCTTTTGCTTTCGAATTGCTTCTGCTTTTTTAAACATACACTCCTCGGATGTAGTTCTGGGTTTTGTCTTGTATGATTTTCCAGCTCCCTACTTCCGCAGCTGTGTGGCAGGGCATGGGGTGGGTGGGTGGCCCCTGGCCAGGGGTGCAGCACTGTACTGTCCCGCTCTCCTGTGGCACTGGCCAGAGACCTGGCATAATTCATTTGAAAACCTAGTGCATGTAAACACAGATTCAACAATCCAAAATAAACAAGTTTAAATTTTATAAACCTATTTAATTTAATAAGGGTTAAAACCCATGGTGTGTACAGATGCCCATAATGAGCAGGGTGTTTAAAGGCCCTTTCAGATTGCACCTGGAAGATAAGTCAAGTGAAAGACACAGAGGTCCAAAACTGAACTAACTGGCACTCATACCAAAGCAGTGATGCCACCTGTTGGGTACCTGTTTGATCACTAGTGATTGATGGAGATGGGGTAGGTGGTACTGGGAAGAGGGGGGGAGGGCGAAAGGAGTTAAATAAAACGGGGGCGAAGAAGCAAGTTGCTTGTGCCCCTCTTTTTACATGGAAAAAATGTATTTTATCAAAAACAATTGGAATTCTTTCCCGTTCTTCACATAAATCAATATAAAATGAAAAGTCCATGTATTAATGATATAAAAGGACTCCAGGGTGTATTTTAGTGAGCTACTATGGAGGAACACACACACACAAATAAGGTATATATTGATGGCTGAACATACCACATCATACAGTAGCATCCCATAGCTATATCAAGTAACTATGACAATTTACTACCAAATCAAAGGTTATATAAGTATTTATTTACCTCATCTCTTACTATCTTGGTAAATGTGATCTTCATCTTGTAAAAATGAGACACTTTAACAAACTAAAATGGAAAGTTATTCATTATTCTGGAATTCCTTTGGTGTGTATAGGAGATTTGGCTGGAGGGCAATGCAGATTTAGCACCTGCAGAGTTTCTTCTTTTAAAATAAGTTAATATAAAAGCATATTGTTGTAAATTGATAGGTAGAGAGTGCTCAGTCAATGTTCTCTGTTTCCTGCTGTGATGCGGATAAGACAGATAGTGGCAGTAATAGGATGCTCCATTTCACTCCCTCCAGTTGGACATTACTTTTATTAATGTAATAATGTATTACTGTTTTATTCTTCTAATAATTTATTTCTATTGAAGTAACACACATATAGCATAAATAAGATGGTCCCCCTCTGTACCTCACCCTGAATCATAGAGAAGAGTGAGAGAAGGAAGTGTTATTTCCCCTAGTTTGGATATTGGGAACTAACTGAAAATCAGAAATTGCAGTTTGTCCTAAGCAGCTCAGGATAACTCTAATCCCAGATCTCCTGGGTCCATGTTTGTTCTTCACTGCTGCAAACATACAGTAATAAATTTATCAGTACAGCGTGCACCTGAAATGTAAGTCCACATGCAACAGCAGGCAGCAATAACTTGGGCTTTTACAATCATTGAAAAAAGACAAATTGCTCATAGACCAATTCCTAGAAGGGCAAGGAAAATGTTTTAGCCTATATGTTAGTTGCAAGAAGCATAGTATAGAAAGATTAGATACATATTGCAATAAATAACGTAGATGAGGGAGGGAGGGACACATGGTTGATATGTCATAATACAGAATGCATGGATACATGTCAGCATAGGCTTTGTTTTGATAATTTATCTGTCAGTATCTTCATCCTTTAGTCTCTCTTAATATGGGTGTATAGTAATAGTGAATGCCGGGATGCTTGGCTGGGTGCATATGTCCATAAGAATGAAGCTGAGCAAACATACTAGTTCATAAAACATTTTCCAAAAGGACATCCATTGAAAGGAGGATTTTGTTTATTGCCAAGCTGGTCTGTTTCTGAACCAGTGACTAGAAATGAAAATCACCTTCCCTCTATTACCTAATCCCTGATCTATCAACTCTCACTGCGAGAGTGATTTTAAAAATGAATTGCAATTTCTGACAACTTTCTGCAAGCCTTCTATACAAGTAGTTTCAGCAGCCTTGAGTCTATAGAGATGATGACAACAATCTACTAACAGTCTCACTGTTAAATGTTCTGATTTGATGTATTGTAGATGGGTCACTTGTTGAAAGCTGACTTATTTCCTCGGCATTCAGCAGCAAGAGTTGTGTTTTGGATCATTCATTTCCTACAATGGCAGTTTCCCTAGAAAGGTCTGGTTCCAGGCATAAAAGGGTTAAACTGCACCTTTCATAAGGAGTCATAAACAGCTGGCTCTAGCAGCCACAACTTTGCCCTTGCCCAAAAATATAAAATGATTGTAGAGCATATGTCCTGGGAAACAGGCAGATGCTTCATGTCATAAAAACGACAGATGGAGATGTAACAGCCACCTGCCTATTGACCCACTGTCTACCTACACTGGACAGTCCATTAATCTGTGCTTTCCTGTAGGATTTTCTGATGTGGGGTTAATAATAATCTATCCCCTCACAAGTCCACACATTGCACTGAAAGGTTTTCATTTTGATTTGTTTTGTTATATGCTTTTACCCAAAACCCAGGGTAGCATGGTTGGGTGAATTTGCCAAATGCAGCTAAGTGGCATAGGAGCTTGAATCCAATGGGAATTTATCATTACAAGTCAACAGATACTTTCAAAACCCTACCGAAAGTTTTTTCTCACATTTGTTCTACCACAGTGTTCATACGCTACAGAGCACACCTTCCCTTTTCCTCCTAAGATGTCAGCCTTTTAGCACCGCTTTATATTTGAATGTACTACTACATCAAAGATCCAAAACTTATGGGGCTAGAAAAGAGTAGACTGAAAGATGGGAGGCACAGATGCATGCTTTAAAGGGCCAAAGAGATTTTGTGCGCCAAAAAATCTCAAAGGGAGATGCACATATTCAGCTTCTCTGAAAATGGGATGCTATTGACATGCTAATTATAGGTATGCAAAATTCATTTTAAAATGTTAGCTTCAGCCTTTGTCTCTTGTTGATAATACGTAAGCATTGAAATGGTCTCCTGATAATCGGCCACATCTGCTGTCAAGAACGGCTGACTGCATAGTTGTATCAATTCAACAGGTGAATGTTTGCCTAGGGAAAGTCAACCAACTCTTTCTACATCCATTGAAACAAGATGCTGACTTTCTGGGTTAGGGCATACAGAGTGCTTCCTATCTGGAGATAGAGAGGCATTTACATTCGAATCCACTGCTCACAGTATACACTGTTGGAGTCCTGTTGTTCACTTTGTTATATTTATGATAGAGAAAGACAAGAAAACAGAATACTTCATTACTTCTAAATAGCATTTTTATTAAAGGATATTTGCTTATACTTACTCTGCCAGACTCTCTAAGTGCTGAAGTAGATTATTGCAACTGTTTTTATAAATAGTTTTTCTGGCAATCATAAACTTGGTGACAGTGCAAGTTCTATAATGAAAAGGCAGGTCTAGCTGATGGGGGAGAGCAGGGGGATGTCTCCTGGTCTTTACAAGTTTTCTATAATTTATTAAGGGAGAATGCTCCTATCACTTGACCAGATCTAAGGCCCTTACTTGGAGCTGGGTTTTTCACCCAGCAAAGTCACCGAGATTAGTCAGAGCAAGATTGGGCTCCCTATCCAGAAAGGGCCTGACCTCATATGCTAAAAGCTTTCCATTTTCAGCCAAGGCCACAGAAATGGGAAGTTCTCTGCACTTTACAGACGGCCTTCAGCACCTCACAGGATTAGACACAAAACCCAAAAGTATCAGGAAATAGCTTAACAATGTTACAGATCATGGAAAATCTGTTGCTAAAGAAATGTGAGTAGTTTCCCCTTCCCCTCCCTTCCCCCCATTACATTCTTTCATTTTTCTCAGTTCTGTCTTTTAATGTTGAGAAAGATATTATTACCATCTGAGACAGCTATCAGATCTCTACGGTGCTTTCGGTACTATGTGACCTCACAGATAATGGAAATGCCCTGCCTTTCAGTTGTCTCCTAACCAGCATCACAAGAAACCACTACAGAAAATATTTATCCCACAGAAACCTATTAAGATACAGTCTGATGAACATAGAGATTCATGTTAAGGAAAAAGGAGTCTCAACACTCAAAATTTCCCACATCCATCTTCCCTGAAATACCAGTTTGCAGCACGGCTGACAAGGACCACACAGCCACTTCCCTTGACTTCACTTATCTCATTTCTAATCACAACAGAGAGGTGCTGAGATAACATCTTCTAGTCTAACCTTAAACCTCCAGGCAGTAGCCCCCACTCATCACTTCCAAAAGCACATGGAAAATCGTGGGTTGTGACCAGTACTTTACTCTTTCATTTCTCACATCACACAATTTCTCTGGGAGTGGCAGAAGGATCTCAAGCAGCAAGCTACCAGCAGATAATACTACACTGGTTTTGGTAAGAGAAAGTTGATCCTGCAGAAGTATTTTAGTTATATGTATCTTTCTGGAATGATTCTCTCATCTTAGGGAGTGTTCAGGATACACTCCTTTCATCATCCAGCAACAAAACCAAATTGACCTACTGCTGGGGGGATTTCTGTGCAGAGAGGGACTGAATTTGGCCAGCATGAGTTAACCTTGCTATGTCCAACAAAAACTCTAAAGAGAGGCCTGCAGTTTTTGTCTTGTTGGTTTTAAAGGATGAACAGAAGTCCAAGTGGTAAATCCTTCCTCCTCAACCTCTGGCACACCCACTTTTCCATAAAGGACTGTGTAGCTACTTAACAGATGGGAAAAGCATCTGAGTAGAGTGGGGAGTTGCAGGTGCCTTTGCCACTTTTACCCTTACCGGCTTTTTCGTGGATTCATTCCCTTCTGCACGTGCAGTGAGTGGTGGACATATGGGCACGCAGATGACCCCCACACTTCAGTTTAGCAGGTATAATAAAACATCCCTACCTAAGAGGCTTAATTAATTCTCTTCATAAGCCCTTTAAGAACTTAGGATAGCAGTTTAAATGCAAGTGCACAGTAAAATGATTTAATTGAAAATGCAGATGAGAATAAGAATGTTTCCAGTCTGTCGGCTGCACAACAGCTCGGCAGCAACTCAATCAAAGTACTTTAGGGTATATTGACACATCTTGCTATTAATATTTTCTTTTACCAACTGCTTCTAATACACACACTACAGTGAAACAGGTCTATTAAAAGACATGTCTTAATTCTTAAGGGTTATGAAGAGAATTGAGTCAGTGCCCCAGCACACAGGCTACCTTGAAAACAGATAGAGGATTTCAATCCTCCCAGCTAGCAATAGACCCATTTCTTTATTCTTCTCTGCCAAGCTGCTTTAGCAGCATCTTGAGGAGCCAAAATAATAACTCACAAAGTCGCCACATGTGGTATGAAAAGATTAGACAAGTCTTAAGCGGGAAGGGTTTTAAATCCTGACTGATAATACAGTAGTGAAATTATACACCATGAAAGCAGAAGGAAAGGGGCTGGAATTTAGTAAAAAGGAAGATTTAATCTGGGGACAAAACTTTCATATAAATCCAGCCCTTATATTCTAGATGATTATTTCAAAAGCTGGAACTTGTGCTGTTGATCTCTTAAACTGATTATGGAGAAAATGTATGCACTTTTAGAAATAGACATTGCCAGACATGCATTTCAGATGTCCTTTTTCATCATTTTTTATTCCTTAACAATGCTAAATTGCATAATACTTATTATATTTTCAAGCAATGTAAAAATTCAATTTGTAGTGAAGCCATATAATTTAATGGACTATAGTTATGATGAGTTCTAGAAGACAGCAACATTGAAACTCACTGGATTCCAGCACAGGAAAGAGTTGTTTTGTACCTACAAGATCATATTGGCAACAGAAAAAAATAATGATGCAGAAATACATTTTCATCATGGTCAAATTTTGATACTTGAAAAGAATCTTCATGTCGCTGAATAGGAGACAATTTCCAAATATCAGCATTATATTAAACAGAATAGGCATTTCTATGTCATGTGAGCTTCATATACAGGACATGCAATGTTGGGGATTGCCAGTGCATGGCTTATACATGGATCTCTCACAGTGCAGAAAGTATTTGCTCAATGGAAATATTCATGCAGTTTTCATTTGTTGCAAGTACTTTTTTAAATGAAGATACATAATTAATGGTTAAGATGATGGGCAAGCACTTATACAGTACCTGAAATCAAAGGGTCTCAAATTGCTGTTCAGATTTATTAACCACCTGCAAATGAATTTGCCTTCCTGTAGGGCCAAAACGTAACCACCTCTGTGGTAGATCACAGCAGTTGTATAACAAGGCATAAGAGCATCACCAAACTATTTAAGTGCAGAAAATGAAAAAAAAAAAAAAATCTTGTCCAAACAAATCTGCATCACAGAGGAATTTAAGAGAGGCTGAATTTAATTTTCCAATTGGCATTTCACTATGACACCCATGCTAATGTCCCTAATATTGGAGTGTTTACTTATTTTTTTTTTGTAATGATGTCAAGTAGTCATTGACTTGGTGTTATGTCTCATGATAAAATCTAAGTCATTCACATACTCACAGGTGATTTCCTATCCTGTTCCAAAGATATTATTCACAAGTCCTAGCTGATCCAATTGTACATTTTTTTTTTTTCCTATTGGGTATGGTTTCTTTAGAAAAGAAACTTAAAAGCCATCCAAGCCAGCTCAGCTTCTTGCAGGATTTTTTACTCTAAATCCTTTCACTACAAGAAGTCACTCCTACCCTCTTTATCTGTGGCAGCAAACCATCTGCAACAATGTGTCGGGGAAAACACATTTGGCATTTCCTAGCACAGCCATCAACTCTTCATACTGCAAGGTTTTCAGGCAAACATCCTGTTAAAATGCAACATGTGGCAAAGTGAAATGATGTAAAATATTCCACACGTAGTTAAAATTGTATTATGTACCACAGAGGTTCCCTTTCAGAGGCAGAGCATGGTACAAACAGTAGGAGATTCACCTTTGATAAGTAAGTAGACTGAGCAATTGGTGCTGCAGTGGAAAAAGAAAAACTAACCTAGTCTTTCTTTGGGACAATGACTGCATTAATTGGAATAAGTGGCAAGACAACAAATTGAACCAAAGGAAGTTTATCTTCCTTCTGGGTATCATGTATTTGTATAAATGATTATATTAATAGAAAAAAGAGAGTAAAGAAAGTACAAACGGATAACAAGTAAGCTCCAAAACATGCTAAAGATGCATAACACTATTTCCAATTTGCATGAAATAATTTAAAACATATTTCCACATAAATAAGGACAGATTTGGTTAGCTCTAATACAAGGGTTTTTTCCTATGTCCTTTAATTGGACTAGGATTTGTCTTAATTTATAAAGAATAAGGCATATTATATGGATGCATGTGTGTGTTTTTATATGCAAATACATCTTGTAAATTGATATGAAGATGGTCCTACTCCAAAGTCATCATCCCAATTATCAATATTAACACTATTCTATGAATACTAATATAATACTGGTTCATTGATCAGATCAAATATTCTAAAAATACCCCAAGAAAAAAATATTATATTACCCTGAAGATGCTTAGAAGATTACTGTGACTATCCATAGGCACCCCGCTAATCATATTTACAATGAGAAATTATTTGTAAACCTTTAAGTGATGCAATAAGAGAAATGCAGACTTGCTGCATTTAAATGAGAAACATCATTCATTATACTACGGACTTACATTCAGGCTGTGTAGCAACCTTAATGGGCTGCGAGCTCTCCCCTGGTCCCCAGTCATTGTAAGCCACCACTCGAAATGTGTAGGTCTCTTCTGGTTTCAGATTTCCGACTGTAAGCTGAAGTATCCCAGACTGAGATGTGTTCAGTCCCCGCTCCCTAAGTAAAAATAGTCATACAGAAGAAAAAAAAAAAAAGTTAATATGGCCCTCCAAGGAACACTCATTTGTAATAGCTGGCAAGCTTACAAATTGTTGCCACCTTATCTAATTCTGGTTCTTGGCTTCGATGCCTATGCAGTTTCTTTTTGGGGCCTAAAGCATTCCATTACAAAATAACTCCTATGTGGAGCCCAAGATAGATGGTAAAAGGACTAAGAGAAAAACCAAAGATTTTCTATTATAAATATTTCATAAGCAACTCAATCTATCAGCTACTTCCCCTTCCTTAATGCATTAGGAAAGGAAAACTGATGGGAAACAAATAGCTATTCAGTAAAGGGAAACATCTGTGATATACATAGTGAGATGCATATTGGATCATAAACATCCAGCTAATGACAGAAAAACAGGTTCTGATTGTTCCACAAATTAAGCCTTGTCAGTGCTGCTAACAGATGTGCCTTCTTGATGATAATCGGAAAAATACAACAACCACCCACTAACAGAGCTCCATTTAGTAGTGTCAGTTACTGTAGCTATTTTAAATGCAAAGAAAACACACAGAGATGAAATTTCTTCATTTGGCTGGTTCTGTTTCCCCTTCAGAAGTCATAAAGGAAGCAAATCTGTAAAGTATGCAGTATTCCCACTTCGTCCTTTGAGCATCTTGCCAAAAAAGTGTATAGAGATGATTAGGAGGCAGTGGCATCATAACCTGCAGACAAAAACAGTTTCTGATTCTGGCATCAGCAGCGGAGCACAAAAATCAAGGTCAATATGTAGCCCCTTTGCTGCATTCCAGCTAGGATAAATGGATGCCATCAATTTTATTCTTTCTTTTGCTTCCTCACCCCAATCCAGCAGTACCTAGGAAAATTGCCTGGTTCAGGACTGTCCAACAATTTTAACTTTGTCTTCCTATGCCAAAATTACAGCTGGTCCTGTAAAGGCACCATGTCTTCAAAGGAACCTGCAAGGAACTATCCTTCCCTTGCATACCTTTTCAAGATGCCAGCTGAGGTGCTGATCTTGACACAGCAGACATGCAAGGACTCCAAGTGTTTTTGTGCATTTTTCCAGACACAGGAAATATAATGGGACAGGGCCATAGTTCACTTTTAGTGTGGTTTGACAACAATCCACTGCCATCAAACAAGATACATCCCCAGGATCATTAGCATGCTCTTACTCTGGGGGAGGTGGGGTTGGGGAATGGACTTAGAATAATATATAAAGTTTTAAGTTTGAGATAGTCAAACAACTCCTTAACTATCCATGAACAGATGGAGGGAAAACCATTTTTATGAATGATTAATTCCTGGTGATTTTCCCGGTTTTTGCTAGACAACCCTCTGGCACCTAAGACAAGAAGGGAAAGAAATAAAGCTGATGACATTTCATTTAAAAAACAGGAATTGATGATTTTAAATTTATCAAGCTTTTTGTGGAGCACAGTTTCCATTCTACGTGGTGCCATATACAGACAGCAAAATGGTTCAGAGGACAATGTATTTGGAATCGTCCCTTCGGGGAATGTGTTAGGATCCAGAACAACCTCCCTTTGGAAGTGATGGCGTTCCTATTGCTGCAATTTTACCTGGATGAAGCAATAGTCTAGGGGACGATCTGGAATCATCCTACCCAGGACAGTGACGGCTTGATATATCTCTTTGAGCTGTCAAAGGAGACAAGCAGAAGGACTTCTCATACAAGCCAAGAAGGATAAGGATTTCTGGAAGATGCAGCTCTCCAAGTGAAGAAAAAATATATAGCCTTCCCTTGTGTTTTAGGGGAAAAGCTGCCCTTGACCAACCCATGCTCTCTTATTCTAATGCCAGCCTCTTCTACCTATGATTTTCATTTTCAAAACTTTGAAGTCTGGGAATCCAAAATAGAACTAGCTACTCCTTTTTGGGGTGAGGGGGGGGGGTCTTGATGTATTCAAAAACCCACACCACAACACCACCCTCACTGTAAACACACTGACCCCTGGTGTGCCTCTGCTGAAGCCAGGAAGGTTGCTGTTGATACTCACCACATGCCGAATCAATCCCAAAACAACTTTTATATACATTTTTTAAATGAGAGAATTCACAATAGTAAGAAGTGGGGGGGGGGGGTCAACAAAATATAATTTCCCAGACAATTATGGGGCTGTTGGTTATACTGCATTGCTATTTCATATCAGATGCATCTTTTTTTGTTAAAATAACTGAGCAAAATTGAAAACCCTGCAACTCACATAGAGGAGAAGAAGTGAAAGGAGGAACACAATAAGCAAAACACCCATTCAACTAAACCCCACCAAAAGTGAATGACAGCAGCTTTTCTAGAGCCTTGGGTGTGTCTGTTTGCTTATCTGCCTATAGGGCAATGCTATCTGTGTTGATGTCCACATTCACACGATGGAACATAGGTACACTCCGGCACTCTTGCAGAAAATCTATTCCAAATACTAAGCAGAGTTAAAATTCAAATGCTTTATTCCCTGTTGTTTATCAGTCCAATCAAAGCGAATAGCCAAAATTGCCTGTTGAATACTAGTATTTCTCCAGCCAAATCAAATCTATACTTTAGGCTCAAGGGACTTGAATCTTACTTTTTACATGTATATATTTTTACACACACACACACACACACAAACACATACACTGTAGTTTGTATCAAATGCTGTTGTAGCGTAAGCGAGGAAAATTCCAGCATGATCACATTTTATATCCACTTCGGCCAAGATTCAAAATAAAAGAAAAATCAAGTCCGCTGCACACAGACATGGGGGTGGTTGTGACTTTTTCTCCTTTCTACATTTGGTATGGTAAATCCAGGCCTACTGCATTCCAAATTAGGCATGTCAAAGCAAGCATTTAATAGAGAGATAGTAACTATGGCTGGAGCTTTCTAAGGATCCTCATAATGTACAGGCTTAGCTTATATTGATTTTTAATGGGATTTTGGTGCATAGTTCCCCAGCTATTTTGAAAATTACAACCCAACTGAAAATCACAGTTCTTGACTATATTGCTCTAGACTGTCTGAAATACCACAAAAACAGACCACATTATAGTAGTGAAGGTTCCACCCTTTGTCCAACTTCTATATTTTGAGTTTCTAGCCATCAAACTTAGGATGCCTTCTGAATAAAATATTAGAAATGTGGCATCCAAGTATAGAAATGTTCTTTATCCCACCCAATTGCAAGACATAATCATTCTACATGCCTTATATCTCAGATTAATGGCCTGAAACAAGCTGATATATTGTCTTACACAATCTAAGGAGTTTTTTTCCCACATTCTCACCCCTTGTATTTTAATATGGCAGTTCAAGTTCTCCTAACTTCAGAAGAAAGAGAGACAGAGAGAGAGAGAGAGAGAGAGAAGGAAAGAAAGAGAAGGAGAGACAGAGAGAGAGAAAGGTACTGTAGCAAAAAATAAGGGTTTCAATTTTGCTTGAGCAAGAATTGAAGAATAACTGAGCAAGGACTTCAGGATGGAAACCAGGGGAAATTAAAAAGGGAGGAAGGTCTAAGATTTTGCTTAGAATGGCACTCACAGCAGCAGCAGCATCTCCTTTTACAGATAAAAACTCTACCTGGGGTAGAGCAGAAGTAAAAAAGAAACCGTATGTGATGCACAACTTTTACCCTGAAATGGGAGAAGTACCAGTGTCTTCTAGGAACTTTCTACATACTATTAGTTTTATGCAGAAGATGCCCATAACTGGTGGTAATGGGTGGTGGTGGCATAAAACTCTAAGAGAGAGATAGAGAGAGAGATTTTTTTAAACATGACTGTGTAAAGTTAGGCTCTGACTTCCTTCTATGGGACCTTAAATCCTTATTTAGCCATTCAAAGAAATGTCTCTGTGCTTAGAGAGAGGTAGAATGGTCCAGATCTCAGAACATTAGAGTAGGACTTGGGGACCTAAATTCAACTCTGATGAAGAATTTTCATGCGAGTTGTGGTTTTAGTCACTTGGTCACCAGGTACCATGTTAGCCTTTCCATGCCTCACAGTTTTGTCCTGAAGAGAAATACTTTGCAGACTGTGAAGCACTCAGCTGCTACAGTAATGGGGGGCCATGTTACTGCCTGAGATAGAAAAGTGCAAGGGCCTCAGAAGTTCCCGCTGAAGTTAGGTACTCTTTTCTGAGATTTTTGGCCAGAAGCTACATGCTAAATAAAAGTCAACTTCTGATATGATTCACTTCTAATACAGGGATTTCAATATGTAATTTCCAAAAGTAAAAGAGGATCTTCTTTACATAAGCAGATCAGAGTGTTAAAATGTAACTACAGTGTTTGCATACACCTCTTAGGTGAACAACAGATGCTTTTATGACATTTTATATACTTAATTATTTGCCTAGGGTGGATGAATCACATTAATATTCCCTGTTGTGAAATGAATATTATTTGTTTTTAAATGGATAAGTCTTTAGACTAGGGGTCAGCAACCCCCGGCATGCGTGCCAAGCATGGCATGCAAGGCCATTTTGCTTGGAATGCCACCACCAGCCCTGGCTCTGGGTAGCTGCTGCCAGCCAAGGAGCCCAGGCTGCTGCTCCAGGCTCCGGCATCAGCTCTGTACCGGCGTGTGCATGCGTGCCTGACAGTGGGCAGTGGAGGAGGGGCCTGAGGCAGCACAACCCCGGTCTCTCCCCTGCTGCCAGCACCGAGCTGGTGACTGGGCTCCGGAGCCCGGCGCAGCTGCTTGTAGCCAGCCTGGGCTCTGGGCAGCTGCAGCAGGCTTCAGGCAGGCTACAAACAGGTGCGCTGGGCTCCACAGCCCTGGCATCAGCTCCATGCTGGCAACGACTGCAGCTTTTGCTGGCAGCGCTCCTGCCTGCCCCCCTGCCCACCGGCTAAACAGGGACCGCGGCCTGACAGGGGGTGCGCTGGCACTCTCAGGGGGTGGACGTGCACCCCTGTGCACCCCCTATGTGTCGCCACTGTGTGTATGCGTTTGTTCTGGGTGTGCTCTGGTTCTCTGTGTTTGTGCACATGTGGTTGTGTGTGTCTGAGTCTGGTTCTCTCTGCTCTCCTTTTTCTTTTCCTCTCTCTCCTCCTTTTTCTTTCTGTTTCCCTCTCTCTCTCTCTCTCTCTCTCTCCTCTTTCTCTTATTTCTCTTTTTTTCTCTCTCTCTGTCATTGCAACGTGCTTAACAAAGAAAGAATACACAACAACAAAGGCAACATTTATGATTATTTAATATGTTAATATGCTGTCTATCCTGCCATGTCCCATCTCCCACCCCCTCATTTTGTTTTTCTGGCATGCTGGCACTTTGGCACCTTCCAAGGTAGACATCGTGGTTTTTTTGGCACTCCAGCCAAAAAATGTCACCTACCCCTGCTTTAGACCTTATGTTTGGTTACCTCCCAGTATCATTGTCCACTGAAGAAAGAGAAAAGCACAGCTCAGAAACAAAGGTGAACTGTTCATCTAGGAAAAAACTTTAAGCCAAACATTTTTTGCGAACAGAGCGCACAAACAGGGAGGGCTAGGGAAGGGACTGTCCCCCCAGGCCAGGGAGCACCTCCGGGGCTAACCCTTGGGGGAGCAGGCTCCGGCGGCAGCGGATCCCCCCAGCGGGGAAGCGTAGGGGAGGAACTGCCGGCAGGCACTTCCGTGTAGACCGAGGTGCCTGATTGGCCGTTGGAGCGGGGCGGGTAATTCAAACCACGGGCTTTAAAGCCGCGGGGTGACGTAGTTCCCAGCACTTGGGAACCAGCAGCGGGAAGGAGAGGAGTCAGCACACGTGTGTCCCGCATGCACGTGTGCCCCTTTTACCAACTGACTGACCGGAGGCGGCGGCGGCAGCAGCAGCAGAGGAATCGGCAGCAGGGGCAGCAGCAGCTGATCCCCCGAAGGTAAGTGGGGTGGAGGGACCCGGCACAGCTGAGCCAGATCCGGAGGGGAAGCCCCCCGGGTCCCATATAGCTGAGCCGGTAGGGAGCTGTGCTCCCGAGCTGCGCGGCGCGAACAGAGCGCGCAAACAGGGAGGGCTAGGGAAGGGACTGTCCCCCCAGGCCAGGGAGCACCCCCGGGGCTAACCCTTGGGGGAGCAGGCTCTGGCGGCAGCAGATCCCCCCAGCGGGGGAGTGTAGGGGAGGAACTGCCGGCAGGCACTTCCGGGTAGACCGGGGTGCCTGATTGGCCGTTGGAGTGGGGCGGGTAATTCAAACTGCGGGCTTTAAAGCCATGGGGTGACGTAGTGTAAGAGCACGCCGGCGTTTGCGCAGGCGTTCGCGCAGGCAGGCGGGCTGGGAGGGCCAGGAGTGGGACTCCTGTAGGGGTAGGGCGTAGACACCGCGCAGGTCTACAAACAGCAGCTTATAGAATGGTGTCTACGAGGAGTGCTGCTAGGGCCTCTGCCCAGGGGGACAAGGCTACCCGGGGTAGGTCTGAGGCCTCCACCCAGACTGAGCCCATGGGGGAGCTGATGTCCCCCTACCTCCTGGCCTGTGGGGAATCCCCAGCAAGGCTGGGGGGGGCAGAGATGGGGGGCCCCCACACCTGTCCGGCAGGTGCCCATCTTAGAGCTCTGGAGGGGCAGGTGAGGGAGCTCCGGGAGGAGGTTAGCAGGCTGAGGGGGATCAGGGAGGCGGAGAATGAAATTGACATTTATTTCCTTTCCCTGCAGGCCCAGGCACCCAAGGAAGAAGCAGCCCAGGGAGTGCCCTCCGCAGCAGAGTGGCAGACGGTCACAGCCAGGACCGGAGCAGCTCGCAGCGAACCGGTACCAGCTTCTCCAGTCCAACTGGTGAACAGGTACGAGGCCCTGGCGACCCTGCAGGAGATGGAAGGGGAGGAGGAAACCCTTGGGCAAGAAGAAACACCACGTTCTTCACACTCCGAACAGATCAAGAGATCCACGAGGACCCAGAGGAGGAGGCTATGAGTGCTCGTCATAGGCGACTCCATCCTGAGAGGTACGGAAGGACCCATCTGTTGCCAGGACCCCTCGGCACGAGAGGTATGCTGCCTCCCTGGAGCAAATATTCGGGATGTGACGGAGGTAATCCAGGCCAGGATCAAACCCACCAATTACTACCCCATGGTCCTAGTCCATGTGGGTACTAATGATGCGGCCAGGAGAACTCCCGATCACCTGATGGCGGACTACAGTGCTCTGGGTGGTGTGCTGAAGGAGTTCGGTGCACAGGTGGTTTTCTCTTCCATCCTACCAGTGACCGGACGAGGAAGACGGCAGGAGAACTGCATCCGAGAAACCAACTGGCGGCTTCGGCAGTGGTGTCTCGAGGCAGGCTTCAGCTTCCTGGACAATGACCCGCACATCATGACGAGGGACATGCTCAGCTGGGATGGGCTTCACCTGTCCCCCAAAGGTAAGCGTGTGTTTTCTACTAGGTTGGCGGATCTCCTCCGGCGGGCTTTAAACTAGGCTCGTCGGGGGGAGGGGAGTACAAGGGTGGGGGAAGCTGTGGACCACCAAACCATGTGGCACCCACAAGGACAGCCCAGCCTGAAGAAGGAGAACATTGGAAACCTGAAAGCCATGGGGAGACCAGCACTACAGAACAGGTAAGAAACAAGAAGGTAAGAAACAATGGGCCCCTTGGGACTCGAAGCGGGGGGGCAGCAAAGGCACCAGTCGCAGGGCTCAAGTGCCTATATACTAATGCTAGGAGCATGGGGAACAAGCAGGATGAACTAGCGCTCCTGCTTGCACTAAACACCTATGACTTAGTAGGGCTAACGGAAACCTGGTGGGATTCATCCCATGACTGGGCAGTACATATTGAGGAATATAGATTGTACAGAAAGGACAGGTCGGGGAAGAAAGGTGGGGGGGTTGCACTTTATGTCAGTGAGCAGTATACATCAACCCTCATCAAGACAGAATCCAAGGTTGAGGAAGTAGAAGGATTGTGGGTTAGGCTACATGGGGGGCAAGGAGAAAGGGATTTGGTGGTAGGGGTCTGCTACAGACCCCCACACGAAGGGGAAGAAATAGATGCGGGGCTCCTGAGGCAACTCTCGGAGACCATAAAAGCTAAAGAGGCGGTAGTCATGGGGGACCTAAACTACCCGGAAATCTCCTGGGAGACGCAGACAGCAAAGTCCCACCGCTCATGCAGGTTTCTAACCTGTGTACAGGACCTCCACCTGACACAGGAGGTGCATGGTCCTACTAGGGGGAATGCCATACTGGATCTGGTACTGGCAACAGGGGATGACATGATAGGGGACTTCCAGATCGGTAGCTATTTGGGAGACAGTGATCACCTAATAATAGAATTCAACATAAGACGTCGAGTGGGTATGGTAACTAGTAGGGTGAAAGTGCTAGACTTTCGGAAAGCTGATCTCAATGCACTCAGGCGATTAGTCAAGGAAGCACTGCAGAGTAGGAGTTTTGAAGGGATGGGAGCCCAAGAAGGGTGGCTGTGCCTTAAGGAAACGATCCTTCGGGCACAAAGCAAGACGATCCCCGAGCGAGGCAAAAAAGGGAAAGGGGCCAGGAGGCTTCCATGGCTGACCAGAGAAATCCAGGGCAGCCTAAGGGCCAAAAGGGGAGCACATAAAAAGTGGAAACAAGGTGAGATCACTAAAGATGAATATACCTCCTCTGCTCGTGCTTGTAGGAAGGCAGTTAGACGGGCCAAAGCTACCATGGAGCTGAGGATGGCAACCCAAGTAAAAGACAACAAGAAACTGTTTTTTAGATATATTGGGAGTAAAAGGAAGGCCCAGGGAGGAATAAGACCACTGATAAATGGGCAGAAACAATTGGTGACAGACAGGGGGGACAAGGCTGAACTCCTCAACGAGTTCTTTGCCTCAGTGTTCCTAAGCGAGGGGAACGACAAGTCTCTCCCTGGGGTTGTAGAGAGGCAGCAGCAAGGCACCAGACTTCCACGCGTAGACCCTGAAATGGTGCAGAGTCACTTGGAAGAACGGGATGCCTTTAAGTCGGCAGGCCCGGATGGGCTCCATTCGAGGGTGCTGAAGGCACTGGCCGACATCATTGCAGAGCCACTGGCGGGAATATTCGAACGCTCGTGGCGCACGGGCCAAGTCCCAGAGGACTGGAAAAGGGCTAACGTGGTCCCCATTTTCAAAAAGGGGAGGAAGGAGGACCCGGGCAACTATAGGCCAGTCAGTCTCACCTCCATCCTTGGTAAAGTCTTTGAAAAAATTATCAAGGCTCACATTTGTGAGAGCCCGGCAGGACAAATTATGCTGAGGGGAAACCAGCACGGGTTTGTGGGGGGCAGATCGTGCCTGACCAATCTAGTCTCTTTCTATGACCAGGTTACGAAACGCCTGGACACAGGAGGAGGGGTGGATGTCGTATTCTTAGACTTCAGGAAGGCCTTCGATACGGTATCCCACCCCATAATGGTGAACAAGTTAAGAGGCTGTGATGTGGATGACTGCACAGTCCGGTGGGTGGCGAATTGGCTAGAGGGTCGCACCCAAAGAGTCGTGGCGGATGGGTCGGTCTCGACCTGGAAGGGTGTGGGCAGTGGGGTCCCGCAGGGCTCGGTCCTTGGACCGATACTCTTTAATGTCTTCATCAGTGACTTGGACGAGGGAGTCAAATGTACTCTGTCCAAGTTTGCAGATGACACAAAGCTATGGGGAGAAACGGACACGCCGGAGGGCAGGGAACAGCTGCAAGCAGACCTGGACAGGTTGGACAAGTGGGCAGAAAACAACAGGATGCAGTTCAACAAGGAGAAATGCAAAGTGCTGCACCTAGGGAGGAAAAATGTCCAGCACACCTACAGCCTAGGGAATGACCTGCTAGGTGGCACAGAGGTGGAAAGGGATCTTGGAGTCCTAGTGGACTCCAAGATGAACATGAGTTGGCAGTGTGACGAAGCCATCAGAAAAGCCAATGGCACTTTATCGTGCATCAGCAGATTCATGACGAATAGGTCCAAGGAGGTGATACTTCCCCTCTATAGGGCGCTGGTCAGACCGCAGTTGGAGTACTGCGTGCAATTCTGGGAGCCACACTTCAAGAAGGATGCAGATAACCTGGAGAGGGTCCAGAGAAGGGCCACTCGTATGGTTAAGGGCCTGCAGACCAAGCCCTACAAGGAGAAACTAGAGAAACTGGATCTTTTCAGCCTCCGCAAGAGAAAGTTGAGAGGCGACCTTGTGGCTGCCTATAAGTTCATCACGGGGGCACAGAAGGGAATTGGTGAGTATTTATTCACCAAGGCGCCCCCGGGGGTTACAAGAAATAATGGCCACAAGCTAGCAGAGAGCGGATTTAGATTGGACATGAGGAAGAACTTCTTCACAGTTCGAGTGGCCAAGGTCTGGAACGGGCTCCCAAGGGAGGTGGTGCTCTCCCCTACCCTGGGGGTCTTCAAGAGGAGGTTAGATGAGTATCTAGCTGGGGTCATCTAGACCCAGCACTCTTTCCTGCTTATGCAGGGGGTCGGACTCGATGATCTATTGAGGTCCCTTCCGACGCTAACATCTGTGAATCTATGAATCTATGAATTTTGGGAAGCAGTTTTTAGTCAAACACAGGTTTGTTGTGTTCATTTAAGAGGCGCATGGATGAAACTGCACCAGCCCTATTCTACAAGAGGCCAAAATAAATCATCTCAGGATCTGTTCTGTCTTTAAAAAAGCTGTGCAGCTATTAAATTGTCACAAAAATGGAAAACACACTGGTACTTTAAGCTCAACTTTATAATTAATATAGTCCACAATCCTGCCAAGAGACCAACTTACACATATCATTTTTTTCCCCAAGAGGAATTCCATTGGCTTCAAAAGGACTGGCTTCTTTGTGAGATTAGGAATTCATGCCATTTATCTGAGAAAACACTGACTTACTATTAATGTATATGCTACTAATATTATGGTGCTCATTATGAATACTCAGGACCCCCCTAGACATTCAGGTAAACGCATGATAGGATCCGACAATCAGGACTTGTAGTAGAGATGATAGGATCTGATGTGTGGTCCACACAATCACACCTCCTATGCCACATGTGCACTGTCTACTGTAAACCCCACAGCTAACATGAGTTAATGGCCCCACTGGAAACCCCCTAAGCTGACAAGGCTCACAATGGGGCCAGTGCAGAGAAGAGTGGCCCTGGCTGGGACCCTCATTAGCTGCAGAGCTCCCAGCGGACCATTAGCCAATGGGGCTCCCAGCCCCAGGGGAGCACCTGGCTACATGTTCAATTAAGGGCCTGATACGAACAAGCCACAAATTCATTATGCTTCTTTTGTGGAATAAGTTTGTGGTTTATCCCTTGTTTTATCATGCCATTAATTCATGGAACGTGCAGCTGGCTGGGTCACAATGTAAGATGTAATTTATTAGTTAATCATGCCTTGGGTGTAATGTGTAGATGGGGCCCCAGATGTGTAATTTCATTTTCTGAGGATGAGTTTGACACCCGTGGGTGGGGCCACCAAACCACTTTTATTTCAATTTGTTAGTAGGATCTCTTAGGCATGGACCCTAGCACTTGTTCCTGCTGAACAAACAGCACCTGGCAGCAGACCTGCATTAGCAGCTAAAAAGACAAAGCTCCTAAATTCAAATCAATTTGACATAGGAATAGATGTCATCTAAAACTGGCCATTGCTTCTTAGGCAAAAATATCAAACAGGAATACCCCACAAAATAAATAATCCTCTTTTTATTTGGCACCAAAAAGATTCCATAAAAGCTATATATGGCTAACTCAAGATTTCTTTTGAGGTGACACTTGAAAAGCTTAATGTTGGGCTTTTCTTCTGAAAAACACATGCATTAGATCATGAGCAAATTACCAAAAAGTAAACCACGGCCCTGCTTTTATGATGACTAACATACAACCCCATAAAGATCAAATGCTTGCCTACTCGCTTGTTGTGGGGCCAGACTAACAAGACAGAGATGGAGGAAAGATTCCAGAAGAAATGACGAACAAATGCAAACCAACAGCTAAATGGAGAATTGATCTACATGTCTAAATTAGGTGTACAAAGAGAGCTGAAGAAAACAAGGCCCATTATGAGGACAGAGCTGAAATGGAGATTAGCCTGAATCAACCCAACAACCCCCAGATTTGTGGGATACGTGGAATTGAATGATTAATTTGGCTCTTATTAACAGGAGTAAACTGTAAAAAAAAAAGTGCCCTCTGCATTGTAAAGAACAAATGGTCCTCGCTTCAAAGAGCTTGTAATATATATTATTCTAAACTTAAATCCTTGATTGAAATTCTAGTAGACTTTGGGGGAGTTTGAAAGACAGATCTGGGTGCCATTGTTCATCTCTAGTTTTAAAGTCTTGTAGTAGCATCTTAAGAAGCATTTCCATGAAAAGGAGTGGAAGTCTCATTTTCATAAGTTACTTAGTCACAACCTAAAATCCATGGACTTTTAGTGAGACACATACTAGTATTAGTATCAGTCATATGGCAATCTCCTACAGGAGGGCCAGGCCCTGCTATGTTCTCAGTACAGAGAACAAAATAACAGCCCCTGTCTTAAACAGCCCATAGCCTATACCAGGGACATCAAAGATATGGTCCACAAAGACATATCATCCAGACTCCGGTGCTGCTCGTGAGTCTTAGAGTTATTCATAAGGAGCACAGGGGGCATGCCAGATGGCCTGATGTTCTGCATGCAACACCATTCCAGCTCACATCTGGAGCAGTGGAGCAGCTGCGACTTGCAACTGCAGACTCTGAGGCCATGCAGCACAATCCTATGGCAGCTGGAGCAAGATTGCACCTCATGCAGCGCCTGCTCCAGATTTGGAGCACGGATCCAGTCCGGCCTGTGGACTGGCCCCACACCACTCATCTGGCCCACAGTTCTGGATGAGTTTGACACCTCTGGTCTAGATGAACTCCAGAGGACCTAAATCAGTTTAGAGCAGCCTGTGGAGCCATTGCATCTAGTCTGTGGCCAGGGGGCTTCAGTGGTGTTTGGCAGTGGGCACAGCACCCCATGCCATAGTGGGGAGTAATGGCAGCTGGGTCCCAGTATCTGTCTGCCTCCGACCCAAGCTGGATCATTCCAGGCCACAGCCTGAAAGGCTTGCTGACTGTTTGTTTAGGAAATGTGACACCAATGTCTACATAGGAAAGTTTTACCCAATCAGTGATCTAGCTAGTCTATGTGGCTTTTCTAATTTTTTCTTAGCTTAAATAGTTTGGAAGAGGTTTATGCTAAATCAAAAAATGAAGACTTCCTTATACCAGAATAAATAGATTTATGATATTCAATTAGAATATATAAACAAACCATAGCATACACTTTCAGGGTGTGGGCATATTCTTTTTGATCACCTGTTACTTTGATTTTTTCCCCCACTGAAATGATAGGCCTTTTTGTTGTCAATAAGTAGTGTAAGAAGTTGTTCCCAACCTTTTTAGGCTTGAGGCACCCCCCTGAAAATGCTAGTTCTTAGTTTTCAACTGCTTTTTGACTACAGAAAAATGACAGCATTTTTTTCTATTGCAAAGAACTCAGAAAGACCATGATAGGTCAGAAAGTTTTTAAGATTGAATTACTATTTTGAATCTCTAGGTTTGCCTTGCGAGTCATGTTTGCACAGCTAACAGTGATAACACTCTGTGCCACTTTCGAAAGGATGTCAAGGCACCCCCGGGTGCTACGGCATTCTGGTTGCGAATTGCTGGTTTAAAGCATCAGGATTTTTAAATGAAACCATTTTCCCTTTCAGAAATGTCTTTGTTTTGTAGTTATTTATTTCCTAATAGATTTAGATTCATTTTATCATGTGCATACAGAAATCTGCTCTTTATTTTTACATGTTGTCTCCAGCTGTACTTATCAGCTGGCAAAACCATTTGATTTCAGGAAGCATGTCAACTGAAGTGTGAAAATTCAAGAACAAACAACAGCCACTGAATGTGTGCCGATGGGAAAATGTGGTGACAACTGCATTCACTTCTAAAGGGGTTACTCTTTAAAAGGCTTGAGTCAAGGGAGCCAGCCCTCTTTGAAACACAGGCTACCTTCATAGACTTCTCCCTTTCTTTTGAGTGTTTATAAAGGCAGGCTGTCCTTAAAGGAAGTCTGGCTTGTCTTCAGCAACTCTGAGCACTAATCTTTTTTACTGCTCCCATTAGTCCAAGTTCAAAGCCCTACCTAGCTCTTTGTAATGCATTAACTGTATAACATGCAAGAAAGATGATGGTATAGTCAGAATTGACTTAGTAGAAAGACAGAACATCAGTAAAGCAATAGGCTCAGACTCAGGAGTTTCCACCCAGTCTATTGTCTAGCAGCCTGTGGAATGGCTTTCAGCTAACAGTTCCTCTATAACAGTCTGAAAACATCTATGGCATGATATCTTATGCACAGCTCTAGCATTCCTGGTACTGTCAATTGTCAAGCAAAATAACTCTTATTCTCAAACACCGGGAAGAGCTTCTTACTCTAGAGTTACAGTAATTTGCTTGACAATTTCTTTGAATGCCCGAGGTTAGTGTCAGATCCACTATTTTTAAAACAGCAAAACAGGTCTTTTGTAAAAATAATCTGTAAACAATACATGACTCAACTATTGCACTTAAGCTCTTAAAGCAAAGCTACCTTCATTTTGTTCAGCCTGCCAGCTTGAAAGTTCAAAAAACCACCTCTCATGCTGTGGTTAAACTGGCACGTGCATTTATTTAAGAATGTTTTTAGTTGCAAGTGCCATATTAAAGCCCAAAGCGGGGAGCACAGACATCTTTTAAAGAAAAAAGAATGAGAGAGAGACAAACAGAGCAAAAGGCAGAGAATTGGGAAAGTACTGGCCCTCTGGAAGAGATTTTTAACAAGTTTCATTATTTATTTAGGGGTACAGTCTGACATTCTCATATCACTTGTTACCTTACTCTCTGAGTAGTACCAATGAAACTACTTAAAGGATGTTACTACTCAAAAAGTATCCAGAAACTTGCAGATGATTCTTCATATAGTTTTGTACTCTTAAGAATCACAATGGTAGCCTCTAAATACTTCCTAGTTAAATATTAAAAAGGACTACTAAAACTGAAAAGCTCTTAAGCTAAGTTGAAGGCAGGACACTGAACTTGATGGACCACTGCTCTGATTCTGTATGGTAGTACCTATACAGTTCCTACATTCCAAAATGAACATTAAGATGTCTTAAGATATAATTGTAACAATGCTTTGTATTGCTCCCATGTCTTGCATCAGGAAATCTCCAAGCATTTTGTACAAATCGGTGAATGTTCCACTTAGTATTGCAGTAGTATCATCCTCCTCCTATGTAGTCAGGTCAATTAAAACAAAAAAGTTAAGGTCCATAATTTGCAAGAAGATCCATTTATTTTGATGCATTGATTTTTGATTGATCATCTCGAGACACCCAGAGAGTTGCACCTCTACGGTGCCCAGTACTCTCAATCCCCACTGACCTCTCTGTGATTTTAAAGACATTCAGTACCTCATGCTAGGGCTCACCATGTTGCCTCCTTTAGATACTTCTCTAGTGCCAACTCTTAAAGTATCTAAACACCTTACAATCTGTATTACTTATATTATCCTCATATCATCCAAGGGAGGCACTATTCCTGTTTTACCAACTCAGTGATGTGCCCTGATGACATTGGAAAGCTGTGGCCAAAGAAAGACTTGACCTCAGTCTTATATCCCAGGTTAGAGTCCAAAATACTGGACCACTTTCCCTCTCTTAGCTTCACTGTAAGGCTCTGAGTGACTTACCCAAGGTGATGGAAAGGTGTGTGGCAGACCCACGAATAAAACCTAACAACCCTTGCTCTTCATCCTTTGTTTTCAACATGGATTCTTCCAAACTCCACTGTTCCTTTGAGCTTTACAACCTTTCTATAGGACACCCACACATGCCACCATGTTTCAGGAATATGGCTACCTCTACCACTAGTCCTTGACATGACAACTTTCATAAAAAAGCTTTATTTAAAAGGACATTTCACATTTTAATCATGAAAAGAAGTGTTTTGGGCAGTGGACACAGACTTTTCTGCTGAGTAAATAAGTGCAATTTTTCCATGTAAAAAAGTTTTAACTCTTGCACCGAATACTAAAGGTGAGCTACAGTTCACAAAACCTTGTGCTGTATATACACACAACATACACACACATGCACATGCATACACACACACTAGTCTATTGTGAACCTATCCTGCTCTCTACTTGACTTCAGACTAACATGGCTAGCTACATTTCATTGGACACTACTGTCAGAGCCCTAAAAGTGTCCAAGTGTTTTTTTTCCCCAAAAATAAAAGAAAAAAAAACAGTGCTTTATTACAGTATTACAAACTGAAATTATAATGTTGCTATGTGAGGAGCAGTGAATGTGTAGCCTTGCACATGCATGACAATCTCCAAAGGGTATCCTTTTTTTTTTAATGCTATAAGATTGGACCTTTATAACAAACACCATCTCTGCACTGCAACCAGAGGTGTGATTGCTCAAACTTTAATAGAGCTAGTTTGGGTACTGATGACCAGGGGCAGAACCAGGCACTTCTGCATCTTGGGCAGCAGCACGTGCAGTTAGGGAGCCAGGCCAGCACTGTAGCAGCTGCTGTTCTGTACCTCTCCCTAAGCTGGTGCCTAGAACTGGTGCGCCATATTCCCACCTTTAGTTACACTACTGCTGGTAACGATGAAGTGACAGTAGCATGAGTTTAGCCCCCAAGTATCATGAGTGGTTTTATACAGCTCATGCTCCCACAGTTTCTCTGCTCTCTATTCCCAAGCTAGATAGATTAAAGCTAGTTCAGGTATACTTACATGTGCTGCAGTCATGCTTCCTGACTGGTGTAGATGTAAGCCTATACAAATATTTTAATCTACTCCAGGACTAGAGCCCAAAACAGCAAGGCTTAAACATAAAAATATCACTTGGCAAATGTGACCCCACTTAGAAAATGGAACCAAAATGTTGTGGGGCAGGATTTGGGGGGAAAGCCAACTGATTATGGGTTCCAAATCTATCAGTGTTCAGTGGCTCCATTGCAAATCCATGTATTTCTCAAATAAATATAGGCTTCTTTCCAACTCTCCCTCAAAAACAATAGTCTTCTGGCTCAAATACAAGTGCTAATAACTATCCCACAGAAGTGTGTTGCAAGTGGACAAAGGTGAAAAAGTTGAATACACTTTTCTCTATGTAAATATTAAAATATATATTTAATTAATATATCATATAGTATATTCACATATTTAAGTAGGTATTAACAATTTAATAAGGAATAGGAGAGATGGCCTCAAGCTGCAGCAAATAAATTTAGGTTGGGGATTAGGAGGAACTTTTTGACTATGAGGGTGGTCAAACATTGGAACAAAACAGAGAAACTGTGCAATCTCTATTCTTGGATTTTGAAGAGCAAGTTGGACAGTTGGATGAGATGGCTTAGTCAGAGAAGGGCCTGCCTTGAATAGCAGACTGGACTAGATGACTTCTTGAGGTCCCTTCCAGCCCTACTTTCTATGATATTATGATCTTACATTCCAGGTGGGAATGCCCAGGTTGGGCAGGGAAAGGAAAATCCAGTACAGTGCTCAGATACTGGGTTTATTTTTGCCAGTTAGCAAACAAAACAAAAACAAGGTAAACTTATCCCATCTATTCATGTCTAAATTCAGCACATATGTCATGAAGTCCCATGAGCCAAAAATACGAACCCCACCATGCCATTATTATAGAACAAGCTTCCAGCATGCTACCATGTTACATAAGAAACAGAGGCACTGCATAGCACAAGCTCCTCTCTACATTTCTGTGATTAGCATCTCAATTCTCATTTGCCATACCTGCACCACTCCTACTGACCCACTCCTGTTATTCCCAGGAAATTCATGCCATTGATGAACTGAGTGTTGGCTTTATCCAACAGGTGATTCTCCATTCTTGGCTAAGGAAAGCTCACTTCCACAAGTGACTTGAAAAGCACTTGAATCTATGTTTCCAGAGGCAAATGAAAGGCAAATGTGCTAATCTAGCAGCCATATATTAGACAAGTGAACTGCAATTGTTTGAGTTCCCATCCATAAACACTGGCCTTGCTACAAAGGCCCACTGATATCAAAGAGTTAAGTGTGGTAAATAAACTGCATTGGCTAGAGTCCCATGAACATTATTTTCGTTTTCATGTTGCTTTTACCAAGGCATCCTACATACAAATGAGATACATACATTTTGCAAGACATTATTAAGCATCTTGCGAAGCTTGAGCGGCATGAACACAGATGAAAGCAGTTGGCAGCTGGTGCTGTGTTAGTCATTGGCACCTACCTGTTGACACCTTCCCTGGAGAAGTAGACAGTGTATGTCTGAACAGTCCCTTTAGTTTCTGCAGGTGGACGCCAGCTGAGACGGACAAATCGGCTGGAGACCAAAACAGGGACCACATCTCGGGGAGCAGAGGGGAGGACACTGGAACTTGGGATAGCTGAAGGGGAAGGAGAGGAGTCAGTCAGAGAGGTTGGTGGTAAAAGGGTATCAGGGCTGACAGGAAGTATTGTAGTAGGCACAACTAAGGTATTAGAGAACAAAAGGCCAAGATGAAATGGAATAAGTGTGAATAAAAGGAAGGGGGGAAGAAAGAGAAATAAAGAAAACTAACAGTAAAACCACACTTTAAATACAATATCCTTAACTTAATCTATTAAGTTCAACAGCAACACACATTGGTTTCAGAAACACATAGCTGAGAGGCTACTGCCCTATTAATATTCTGGGCTTCTCTCATACATATGATCACAGAAAATGGTATGAGCCATATTACATACTCACATATTAGTAAACTCTTCTTTTCTATGCCCAAGACAACATGGGTATTTACTTACCTATAACCAAATCATTTTTGACTATGCAAGAACCTATGTGCTACAGTTGCCACCCTGATTGGGCTGGGAAAGGGAGAAACTAAGGATAATGATCAAAAATGGAAAGAAAACACAAACTCAGACCTGAATTAATATTAATATTGATGCATATGAACACCTCCTGGTTGTATGTATATGCATGTTTGCATGCACACTTAAAAAAAATCATTAAGTTGACCAGAGACAAAAATGGTGATGTCAAGCTGTAGATTTTATAAAAGTAGCTTTTTATCAAACGTTTGTGTGTGTATAAGTGTCCACTCGTGTTTGAGAAGATGGCCAACTACAATTAGTAAACACAAGTTGGCCCTGTACTTACAGTATCAACTATATACTTTAGCTTGAATATTTGCACTCCAGATGGAGCATTCATGATCACCTTTCCTCTTGTGCAGTCCAATATGAAGACCTAATCTCACAGACCACTCGTTGTTACCATGGTCACAGCTTCCTTATCTGTTGTCATGGAGAAACACAGACATTTGTAGAGGCTTTTTCTAATATTCAGCATACTATTTTAATACAGTTTCTAGGCTTATTTTTAGCTTGGGTGGCTAACAAGGCTGGGGTCTATAGAGATTGATTTTCTTTAATTATTATTTTGGGAAAGGGGCTGGGGGAGATGGCAAGATTGGACTTTTGGTGAGAAATCTCCTTCTATTGGCTGTGTATCTATTTCTGGGGATTTACTGCTGGTTTTCTTTTTGTTGTGTTATTTTAAAGAATACCAAATGCACCCAGAACAACGGATAGGCCCTTTATGTATGTTTTCATAAATGGCATTAAATAATTAGTCAATTTGCTTACCACACTGTACTACAGAACAAGAAGACCACAGGCCTGATGTAAACTGCCAAACTATAGTGCAAATCATGCAAAAACAGAATACTGGCTACTGATATTGCACTTAAAAAGACCTGGCAACTGCGCAGCAGTATTAGTCCCAAAGCAACAAAACCTAGGGCTGTCAGCTAACCTTGATTTGTTTGGTGTATACCATGAATATGGTTATAGGCATTAATTCGCTCTGAGCTCATTAACAATGTATGGCCTGTGTTATCACCAAGGCATATGAAAGACGGTTCAACATGTTGATATAAATGCAAAATTATGTAATTTACATCACATCGTAAATCGGAAATTATTTCCTTGTCCTCTCTAAATTGCTGAACCTTTCCAAAAAGGTCCATAATAAAGCCATGTCACTGGCCATACATTGATTAGCACAAATATTCCTTTTAATTAGCTCTCCTATTCAGTAGGATGATGCCAAGTAAGAAGTAACAAATGCTTGAGGAAAAATTATGGTCAATGAGAGAATTGAGAAAGACAGAATTGTTCTAGAGCAGTGGTGTAATAGAAAAGGCCATTTGTACATGCCACAAAATTGGCCTTTAAAGCAGCCCTTTTGCACCACTTCAGTGGTGCAGTTGTTTGCACGTGTCGGCGGTATAATGCGCTTTAATGGTGCGGCTGTTTGAACGTGTTGGCAGCGTAATGCCTGTTAAATGACTCTGGGGTGCATTAAATGACTTTGGAACACAGCAAAATAAGACATCTCCGAGGTGGTTTAGTTTGCCGCAGTGGGAAGCACCGGGCCTCATGCAGCGCAGGGGCTGTGCAGGCACCCTGTGCAGCCACGCTCTACTGAAGGGGGAAAAAAACAAAAAAAAGCGGCGAGCCTGATTTTTTTTTTCTTCCCAGAACCTGCCTGCCTGAGCTGTGCAGGGGCCTGGTACTTCCCCCTGCAGCTGCAGTCCCCTCCAGGACTGTTTGGGCCGGTTGTTTGTGGGCAGGTGCCACCGTTGCTGCGAAGGGAAGCACCAGGCCCCCCACCTCCCCAGCTCAGGGACCGCTCAGCCCACCGGCAGTTCACCCTCTCCTCCTCGCCACCAGAGACACAGGTAAGAATCGGGCCTGACCCTTGTGTACACACCATGAGGGGTTATTTTGCCCTGTATTGAAGCTGTGTTTGTGAGGACCCACTGCTTAAATTTAGGGAGAATTAAACCAAAGTAAATCCCTGTGACATGTACAAATGCCCAAAGACATTAAATCATAGTCTTGACAATTCCAGCTCTATATCTAGGGCTTAGTATTTTTACTAGTACTAGTTTGAGTACTATTAGTATTGCCTAGGGTCCTTAGGTATGGACCAGAAGCCACTGAGCTAAGTGCTGTCCAAACACAAGCCAAGAAGCCAATTCCTTGTTCACTTACATTGCTGTAACTCTATTCCATGTAATGGAAATGCGTGACTAAGTAAAGAACATGTTTGGGTTTCTGCTCTAGCCTTTACATCAGCTACTGATTTTAAGTCCATAAGCCATATCTTCTAATGAATCCTGGATGGCATGGGAATATTATTAAAGCACCAAGCATCTTCCTAACTCTTTATTTCAGTGTTAAGAAATTAGTTTATTAAGTAGATAAAAAGTTGCTAAGATCAACCCAAAGTTTGTACCACCTTAGTGATAGCAGTAAAAAGGAAAATAGCAGGATTGGGAGCCAACTGATCCAGCCTAGTGAATATCAATTTTCCTCTGCTTTTCAGAAAACACTATAGTGCTTCAAATATGACATTTTGTGTGAATGCCAAAAAAATCTTTATAGTCGCTACAAGCTATGAATAGCAAACAAACAGTTATACTTGCAATACAATAAAAAAGACAAACAAACTCAAATTGTTTCAATATGTAATATACTAAATCATTGAACATTTCCTATGATACTGGAGCATTTTGACACTGGTTAGACAGTGGGAGTTTGACAAGGGATGATCTTTTTCAGTGGTTTCTATTAACCCTTGATAGAATGGAGCTTTCTCTACTATCTTGGAACGTAATCATTTACCCTGAATAAGTCAGTAGATGTTATCATTCTGATTAAGGCCATGAAAAGGCATTGCATTTTTTGCTGGGGAAAATGCCTTTTTACTGGCACAATATGCTAATATGTAGGAGTCAGGACTTTTTGTGTGGAAGAAAACCAGCTCTTCCATAAAAGAAAACAAAAAGTGTTTTCAAGTGTTGAAAAAGCAACTTCTCCAGAGAGAGTTTTCTAGTACCACCTGTATTCTTCTCTTCTGGTTTCTAGAACCCCATCTATTCCCCCGTCCTCCATTCTTCCTCCCCTGCAGGTTCATCCATAGGGGGAGGACAGGGGCAAGGACAGGGAAAAGTTGCTTGCTCCTCACTTCAGCCTCAGGCAGTCAAGGACTACTTCTCTCTTGTAGTTATCTCTCGGGCTGATCCCCACATGGCATCAGCTGGAGAAGGCCTGTCTGCCATGGGAGCAGTGCTTGGCTTTGAGGTGGATTTGTTGTACTCCAGTTGGTAGGGGAGGGTGGGGCAAGAAGGGGCAGAGGTGCCTCCATGCTCCTAGATGTTCTTGCCATATTTTACAGCGCTGACAATTTTAGACATTTTTTGAAATATCAGTTGTGAGCTCTGAGACCCTTTGAAAATGTTGTCTATTTGGGCAAAATTTTCTCTGATCCACTGTCTAGATCTGTGACTAGCCTAGGAATCTCTACTGTATTTTCTGCTCTACTGCCAAACCCAATATTCATCAGGAGTTCTTTCTGAAAAACAAGTTTTGACTCTTATGAATAAACAGAGAAGCTCAAAGAAGAAGCCTTGTTACCCAAATGCCTTTTATAACTGCTGTTTTAGTCCCTCTGGACAGAGGGTAGTCTAAGCTAGATATGGGAACGCTCCTTTCTTGCAAAATCAGGAGGCAAAAAAAGAAAATATTACCATGGCTGGCTTTATTACACTACTCAACTGAATTGATCTGCCACAGCATAAGCACCACATTTTTAACAGTTTTTATACATACACCCACGTACAGCAGACACATACTGGGGGTGAGGAACATTGATTTGATTATACAGTAGCATATGTCCACCTTTTAAGTAGTGTTATTAAAGACTGGAAAGAGCTGACATGTTGTATACAGGCAGAGATGATAAATGAACACAGAGAGGATGTATTTCTCTCCCCAGGGGGACACACTATTAAAAGGAGATATAAAAGCATACTATTGCTGTGGTATAGTAGAGTTAGGTAGACCCAGTTAATTCACTAGCCTTGCATTGTGAGAGACCTGGGTGCAAATCCTATTAAACTGATAAGTGAAATAAGTCTGAGGATGGGGGCTGAGGTCATGGGGGAGCTAAGGTGCATGGTTGATAGCCTAAGAAGTCACAAGTTTGAGGCGACAGCAGAAGCACCAAGGGGGTGCTCATAATTAGAAAGTTCCTCCTAATCTCCAACATAAACTTTTTCTGTTGAACCTCGACACCATTGCTCCTAGTCCTATCTTCTATGACCACAGAAAAAAAGTCCATCTCCATCCTTTCTACAATCACCCTTCACGTATTTGAAGACTGTTATCAAATCTCCCCTCAGTCCAGGTTTCTACAGGCTAAATAAACCTAGTTCATTAAGTCTTTCCTTGTAAGTCTTGCTTCCCAGGTCTCTAAGGAACCTTTCTGTTACTCTGCCCTATGCTCTTTTCAAATGGTCCACATCCTTCCTGAATTGTAGGGCCCAAAACTGGACACAGTACTTCAGATGAATCCCCACCAGTGTGGAATACAGGGGAAGAATCACTTCCCTTGATTTGCAAGGGACACTCCTGTTAATATAACCCAGTATGTTTGAGGGGTTTTTTTTTGCAGAATGAGCACACTGTTGGTTCATATTCAGCTTACTGTTGATGAGAACAATTGTTAGTCAATTGTTAGGACAACTACCCTGCTTAAGTTGTTATAGCTGAGTGTGTAAGGTCTTAAGACTGTGCATGCACAGTAGTCGGTTCAGTTAAGATTATTCTAGCAAGAGTGAACTCTTGCCCTTTGCTGACATACGTGACCTAGTTTTGCTGGGGAGCATGCATAGTGGCTAGTATCCATCTGTTGAGTGCTAAGAGCAAGGTGTGGGGCTGTGTGCAATAGCATGGCAATGTGTGCACAGGCATTTTATTGGACAGGACATTGTCCAAGTGAGTGTTTGATACAAAGTATGATGATGGGAATTGTTGCAGACTGCATGAGGTAAGTGAAAATTTGATTGGACAATATATGGTCCGAGGATGTTTGATACAAAACTTTATTATGAACAGGCTGGAGTGCAAAGTGATTGGATGTGTAAAATGGAGTGATCTGCAGGTATAAGAGTCTGAGTTTAGCTTGTGTGTTGGGGTAGGAGAGGGTTTCTGTTCCAGAGTCTGATTCGGGAGGTGTACTGATTCTGTTGCTGTCACGGGTGGTACTGAGGTGAGCTCTTAGAGAACTGAACTTGGACGGAGTTTTTCTCTAATCAAGCCCTTGGTGGTTCTCTGCATGATGTAGAGCCGCAGGAATTATAGCTTGGGGTAAAGTGTCATAACTTATAATATATTACATCTAATAATATACTTACATTTGATTTAATATATCCCTGTGTGCATGTTTATTTTGTGCCCTTTTACACAAACTCTCGCATAAAGCTCGGCGGTTAGCCACCCTAAGCTTTAACTCTTAGGTTACCTGGCTAATCCTTATGGCCCTTGACCACTCCTTGTGCCTCAATATTTTAATTAGTTGCTGGCCCACACCAATATAAATTCATCTGTGGACTCTAGTTAAAATACTGATGGCTAACACTGTAACACCCAGGTCTTTCTCTACTAAAAACTTTCCTTCCTGGCCCCATATGGGAACCAGGAAAGCCCATAAGCCTGGGAAATACCCATAGGAGAGCAAAGGCATCACTATGCCTAGATCATCCCTGACCATTGCCCTTCCAACCTCTTGAATACTTCCAATGGGAACAATTCTATAGTTTCCGGAGGTGTCTATTCCACTGCCTCTGTTTTAACAGTGAAGAAGTTTTCCCTGACATCCAATCTGAAACCTTTGCTGCAACCTTACTGCTCTGTGTCCAACTCTGTGCAACAAGAGAGAAAGGGTATTTTCTCTCTTCTAACAAAAGAAACTTTCTTATATTCCCCACTCCCCCACCCAATATGTTTTCAGTTTTATACCTGAAAGTCCAAGAGGTATCGGGATATCAAGATAATGCCTAGTTAACACTTAAAACAAGCAATGGGCCAATCTTTTCAAAATTATGCCCACCAGATAAATAAATATGATAAATTGTTAAATAATTGTTAAATAACATGGGTGTATAATCTATATTTTTCCATTTTAGTGCACATTTCATAAATATATCAAAGGCATGATCCTTGTTTTGCTGTTGCTGCTGAGTCCTACATTCTTCCTACATTTACAACTATATCTGCAACAACTATGTCATCTTTTAAATGTCTTCCTTTCTCCTCTCATCTGAAAATGCTGTCTTTTGACTTTTTTTTCTCATTTCCTTCTCCCTGAATGTCTCCCAATTCCTATTTGTCTAGCTATCATTTCCTCCTCAATAAAACCCTTCCTAAAATCCAGCCCATTCATTGTCATTCAGAAATGAAACCAACCGGAGGGTGAATAATATATCTACAAATAGAAGAAAAGGCTAACTAAAAATAAAATGCTTTCCCCTTCTTCCCCATCCTAAATTTATATCAACATTTTAAAGTAATTGAAATGTTCCAGCCAGTTTCAAAATCTATTTTGGACCTTTGTCTATATAATCTTGTCCCTCTAACCAATTCATGAAGTCCACAAAACTCTCTTGAGCTCATCTGGTAATACATTTAAGCTGGTAATACATTTTTTATTCCATTTCTAATCAGTCACAAGCAATGGGCATTTTTCAAAAACAACAACAACAAATGTTGCAAATAATACCCCTTGTTTAAACTTTTCCAATTTACAGTCAAGTGTACCTCAAGGACATTTTCTCTCTATCCTCCTAATGCCAGCTTCTCGCTGTCCATTTCCATAACCTGTGTCTGTAAAAGTCTGATGGTCTTGCCATCTGGAACAGCCTTGGCTTCTTCTGCACTCCATTTCTTTTCAAAATCTCATCTGAAAACACCTCACTACCTTTTTTTTTTTGTTTATGCCACTTATATTCCTTCTCTCTGCCATTATATATCATTTAATTCTGGGAAACAGGATGAGATGTAGATCGTATGAAAGATGCTAGGCAGGACAAAGTTGTAGTGCATTCATGTCTCCCTATGCCATCTATCACGCTCTCTCTTATACTCAGAATCTCTGCATCTATCTTTGGATTAAAGCTCTCCCAATTTTGGAATGAAGTCAGGTCAGTAGGGTTATAATGTGAATTCATTACTAAGCTGACAATCTGGCTGATTTCATTTTTTTTAATGTCTCGGAGTGGGGAAATAGACAGTAAATCTGTAAAGCATAAAAGAGCTCATTGGCTTAAGAACAGTGCTTGTACTTAAAACCCATTAAGTAGGCAAACGAAAGGAATAACTAGCAGCAATGATTAATTAAGTTAATAAAAACTCATTATGTACTCATAAATCACAGATATGCATCAATTACCATCTCATTTACTGTCATTTTAAGTGTAAAGATGTTAAGACTTTGAGTTTTTGAGTTGTGCTATTAAAATAAATAATAAATAACAAAACCTAACACTTGTGTTGTGAAAGAATGTTAACATCTGAAAAAATATGTTACTTGCTAGTGACACGAAACAGCACATAATTACAGATGTTAAAATTGCTTGTTAGATTAAAAAAAACTATAAAAGGAAGGATACATTTAAATTCAGTAGAATATAAGAGGAAATAACTAAGTATTAGGTACAATGTATTAAATTTAATTAGTATTTTAATGCAATTAATATTAAATTCAATATTTACTCTAGATTAAAGACAACAAACATGAAAAATACTTCCACTAAAAAAGCCCCCAGCTCTTCACATGCAGTTCTGACAGTAGGCACTAACAGCAAACCTGATTAAAAAAAAGGGCTCATAGCTTGATTTTCAAGGTTGGGCAATGATTCTGGGTGTCCACTGTTGGCACAGTAAGGGAACTAGATTTTCTGCCATTCCTCCATACCCACTTTCTGAATATTAGGTCATAGAAGCATAGAGAAGGGACCTCCAGAGGTCATCTAGTCCAACTGCCTCCCTGAGGCAGGTTAATCACTGTCCAAACCATCCCCATACCATCATTTTTTTTCATTTATAGCCTCTCTCTCTAGCCCTCCACCAATAACCCTTCTAATATAAACCTTTAACTGAGTCTATGTCAGCTCTGGGGACTCTAGTCAGCTCCTTGATTTATACCACCTACCATGTATCCCACCAAAGGACCTTCCCAGCTAAATCACTTTCTCCAAACTGAACTAAGCTTGCATTAAATTCACAAGTTTCTCAAGGCAAAGTCAGCATCCTAACTAAAACTGATCCCCTCTAACTGAAGGTCCCTTTAATGCATTTCATATTGGGCAACCACAGATATGAAGTTCCCCAAATCACTCGGCCCATTAAGAAACCTTATTTCTTTTTATTTAAAAAGAAAAAGAAAGAAAAAACAAAACAAAAAAACTAACTATTTTTCAATGGAAAACTGCCTTGTCAACTAAAGGATCTTTTTTTCCCTTCCCGCCCCAAAATACCTCCTTCTTATGGACAATTTTGGGATTTTTTTCTAAATATTTCTGCTGAAAATAGAAAGGGTTTTGCCAAAATGAGGCTTGCAGTCCCATGTGTGAGCTGTAGTTTGTGCCTTGTGTCCTTATTCTCTACAATAAACTACCATTTTTTGACTGATTCCCCTCTCTTTATGTTACAATTACCAGTGTTTTAGTTTGTTTTTTAAAAACAGTCATTGTATCACTATTAACAATTGTGTTAATAGAAAGTGTTGTTTGTAGATTGCAACAATACTTAAAATTTGCATTGGAGAATATTGTAAGAATTCACATTCATGGCCAGGTGTTCAGCTGCTGTAAATCAACATGACTCTATTGACAGCTAAGTAATAAGAATGGGAACATACATAGGATCATGTATGGCTTTAGAGCTTTTTACAAATGTAATGTGTCACTACACCCTGTGAGACAAAATATGATTTATTATCCTCATTTTTCAGGTGGGTAAACCAACACACAAAGAGGTTAAGGAACTTGGCCAAGATTCTGCTAGATCTCTGTGCAAGAGGCTGACTTTCATTACAGTATCGTTAGTGGTGGATTTTCATTTTATCAAGATGTAACCTCAATGAAATAAAATCTATCTAGATTACAAATTGTAACATCTTCATGTTAGAATTGGTCCAGATTAGGAACATCTGTTGCAGCCTTTTCATGCTCTTAACATCCTTTCATTAGATCAAGCTAAAGGTTTGAAATTTGTATTTTTTGTCAGAAAGGATGTTTGTTACAACATCTTGAATAAAAAATTTGTTCATCATTGTTTCATCATTTCTACTGCTGGCATCCATGCATTCTAACGTGTTCAGACTAACACAGCTTATTACCCATATGTACAATAACATCTCCAGCATCCCAATGCAGAAATGTGATATTTCAGAGAGAACCGAGTGGAATTTTTCAGCAAAAAAAAAAAAATCCCCCCCCCATGAAAAATACAGGCACTGCAACACTGAACTGTCTCATGGATTCTTTGGTTTTAGTAAATTTCTCATGTTAAAAAAAGAAAAAAAATCTGCATGTTTCATTTCAACCTTTTTTTTTTCAATTTGAGATGAATCCATTTCAAAATGCCTTCTACTTTTATTGAAAAAATACTAAAATAATAAAAACATTTTTTTTCAGTAATGGGAATCTTTTAAGCTTTTCAGCTTATGAATGTTTTGAAAGAAAAATTCTCACCGCCCTCTCCGCAGAGTACTTAAATTGGAGCTGTCCAAGGTACTGAAGTATGAAAATCTGCGATCACTTCCGAGGTCTCAATGTTAAAAGGAAACACTTCTAATTAATGAGTGTTAGTTCCAGGGGCAGCTTCAAAACACTTGAATATTGCCCACTGCTGCTCAAAAAAGTCAATATTTCATCAGGAGATTTTTTTTCTCCCCAAGTATTTGTTTTCACAGGATTCCTATTTATTTTAATGTGTGCTGTGTTATTGGACTCAGAAGTTTAGGGGACAGCATACATTTTTGGTCTCATCATTAAACAACTTTACACTTTAACATGCTGTAGATAAATTTTAGATTTGTTTTTAACTAGAAAGAAGACCCTCAGAAAGATACAAATAATGTAGGGGTTCAGACTAGATTGGATGGGGTACTAGAAGCTCCTTAGTTAGGTTCAGCTTGAATACAGCTCATTTATGTACATACAAATCTATTTATCTTCAGCAGAATTTGGCATTTCTATTTGAAAGGAGAACTTTTCATGCAGCTTATAAACTGTATGCTTTTAGTGTGCCAACGGTCTTCACATTTTTACAGGTACCCAATGTATAAGTTCAACCTCTTCCCTATTCAAGCATGAATCATATGTGGGTGAGACCATGTATGTGTGCATGCATATAAAGCTAATATGATCGCGTGCAGCAGGATTTAGGGTCCTAAACTGAGCCCATGCACATCAACATATGCTTAAAAAATTTAATCCAAGATTAAGTGGATGCTAATTTCTTGGGTAAAAGATTTGTTCCAATTGCCAAAAAAAACTTCATCCACTGTGGCTTCTCTTACATAGCTATTCATTATTCCTCAGTTCCATAATGAGGTCCTTAGAATCAAGCCGTGCAGTGCTAATTTTTATTGTGTCTCATGTGTGACATTAGGAGCCTTGTTGTAAATTATTTATGTGCACGTGTGCTAATAATCCCTGACATATCGCAAAATGAAAAGATGGAAGAACTCATTCCTGATTCAGCACGTCTCAACATGCAACCCAAAGCCCTTTTTAAAAAAAAGGATGTTTTTAAATTTTTGTCTCTAATGGAAAAAACTTATGGAGACTGAGAGATTTTTGAGCAAATAATCATAGTAACTGGATCAGAAGATAAAGATGCACTTTTCTTTCCTTTTCTCTCCCATTTTCTTAAATACAAACAACAGAGATGCATATATAGAATAATAGTTCAATTTCTGAGTTGTGACAGTGGGGAGGAAGGAAGCTAATCTGTTAAGTGGCTGTGCTCCAAAACTGGTAAACAGGGACACCTGTACCAAACCCCCACCAAAAAACAACAACCACCCTCCTCCGCCCCCAAAACCCAGTATATTCTGCCTACTTTTTCCTCAGCGCACATCTCTGTAGGCTCCCAGACAGGGAAAGATTGCCAGGAAGGTTATTATGAAGAGACACCAGGTTTTCCCTCTGAAGTTGGGGAGGGAGAACAGCCCATTTGTTTGCTCTTGTTGCTGTGCAATGCCTTGAAAAGGTAGCCTTTAGGGAGTTAATGGAACTGAGCTAGAAATCAGACTAATGGAGGCCTCTTGCTGGGCATGCAGAATAGCAATACAGACCTCTGCCAGGGGAAACCTGAATAATCCGTGAGGATAGACTGTTCTTAGTCTCACATCTTACCTGTGGGTTTGCTACTGTTGGGGAAGGTGCATTTCATTTACACTGGTCCCGCTTTAGTGACGTGTACAAGGCTTGATAACTTTGGCTTTTCTTGGGAAGAGGCAGATTCTGTCCAGTGATGGTTTCAGTACTAGATGCTACAGTATAGTTACTGTGTATAAACAGCATTTACTGTCATCTTACTTGGGGCTGCTTGAGTCATCCCTGTTTAAGGAAGCTCCTTATCATCATGCTTGACTCATCCCTGTTTAAGGAAGCTCCTTATGTTACAATGCCACCTGTTAAGTCTACAATGTGTCCTTTGTGCATCCCATGAAAGATGACTCTGAGCAGGCCCCATCCAGTCACTTGTGTTCACCAAAACTGGAATGCAGGGGCAAAGTCAAAATGCAATTACTGGTATGCAGCGATTTCAGTTTTGGAAGACAATTCAGCTACATCAGACTGAGTAGTCAGCAGACAGGGCAGTGAACTGCCAGGAATATTATACATGGCAGCACTGAGTTCTCCTGATTTTTGAACTCCAGAGGGCAAGCATATCCTTCCTTCAGCCCACCCCTGCAACTCCCATTGAAATTAGCACAAGATGGAGGGAGAAGCCAGAGCTTCTGTACAGGCTTCAGAGGCCGTTCATTGTACTTTTGGTCTATCTCTTCAGCACAGCTATTCTGCTTTATACAGGTTCTCATGCTGTGCTTATCTCTGGAGCTTCTGCACATTTTCCCATAATGCACTGAGCAACGTGACTGCCACCTATCTGTCACATGTCTGTATCCTCCTCCTGTCCCCTGGAGGAGCAGCATGGCCAGTTTCAATAGGATTTTGTGTATATATTTTTTATAAATATGCCTTTTATTCCTATTTATGAAACAGCAGCAAGGACTAAGATGCATGCCTGGAAGGTGATGAAGTGATAGTCCTCGGATCCAGACAGGGTTTATTCCATTACCACAAGCTGATCCCATGCAAAAGCTTTATATTTATTGTGGAGATCCAGTGTGCCAAAGGAACATACTTGTAGCCAAGGAGCGACTCCCCTGGTCCCATGGAGGATTGTGGACCCCTGGCCCCATGGACCATGTGATTTATCTATGAAGACATGATCAACTTGCTCAAGGAGCCACTCATAAAGAAGCACTCTGCACAAAGATCCCAATCCAACATTCTGGGTTTACTGACTATGGGGGTGAAGAGCCCCTTCAATGCTCACAGCTGAGGGGCCTTTACCTTCTCACTGCAGGAAGTTTTACAGGGATGGAAGGGAACATGGTAGACAAAGGTAGAAGGAAGCATGCAGCAGGAATTAAGAGCAGACACGTGGTTTGTAGACAGGATATGTACAGCACTGCCATTTTGGAAAATGTGACTTAAATGTGAGTTAAAGAGACAGAGTCTACAGAAGAATTGTAGTGAAGTGGAAGAAGATAACGTGAGCAGAACGCGCAACCTGGGAGCAAAGACAAGAATGACCAAAAAAGAGAACTTTACAATGATCAATGGATGAGTACCTCAGGAAAGTGTTTTGAGACCTTGAGAAATACAGTTTCTGGGGTCTATGGCTTTAGCAGTCTCTATTATGAAGAAAGGGTAGGTTGTGAAAATTTCCAAGAACAAGTAATGACTAGATGTGGCAGGAGACTAGGCAAGGAGAGAAGGGAAGGAACAGACAACTTTGGGGATGTGGGAGACAGCTAAAGAGTCAAGTTGTCAACGGAGGTAAGGAAGATGAGCAGAAGAGAGATTAGGCAGAAGCATATGAATCTTCCCTGAGGCAGCTTTTGGGGATCCTGCATTGCCAGCATGGATGAGGTGTAGCTGGCATGCTGGATTCATGCATCATACCTGAACATATTTGTTAAAGGTTTCTCTCTACCTATGTGACTACAATATAATATAATCTAGGACTGTCCAATTTCTGAAAGGCCAGGAGCCACAGGCTCCACAACACACAGGCTGCATGCTGCATGGTGGGTGCACCCTACGTGTCATGTCACATCATGTGGAGCCCTCCTCCTCCACCAGTCCGCTCAGCCGAGCTGCTCAGGGTCCCTCAGTCCCCCTGAGCCATGGGCTCCCATGTCTCATGCCTGAGGGCAGGGGCAGGCAGGAGGAGAAGGAGGGGGACCCCAAAGACTGCCTACGACAGGAGCTAGAGCAATGGTGGAAGCAGCACCTGGACTGAGGCTGAGGGCCAAATAAAGCCTACAGGCTGCCAGTTGGAAAGCCCCAGTATAGTCAATGAAACACTAAGTGTGCACATCTCCAACAACCACACACATAGGAGGAACATTCTCTAAATCTGATTTAAAAAAGTCTAGGAATGTAATGTAACAATACATGACCCTGTAAATTCCAATTAACCCAGGGTGGTTATGGCTGCTGGTTATTTGGAAAGTCGAAATAAAACGTTTTTAGCAAATGTTCAAATTAAGGAACATTCTATTCCATGAAATACAGAGACTAATTTGTTGCTGTACATGTGGAACAATATGTTGCATCATCAAAGCAACTAAGAGATAATCCATACAATTTTTTTACAGCCATGATAGGACACAAGTAGCAGGGGCAATGGAAGGTTTTTGACTATTTAGGACCGTGAGGAGAGATAGGGACAATGTTACTTGCTTGATTGTAATAAAGTTCCTTATTCGGTGTTAAAAGAAAATGATTTTTTTAAAGACTGTTTGCTATCATCATGTAATAGCAATTGCTACAAAGTGGGGGTAGCATTAACTTCATAGCTCGGATGACACCTATCATAATCTATTAATCAACAAGAGAAACGGTGGGGGTGAATAGGTTTGTTGATTGCCAGGATTTCAATCACTCACAACTGTTCCCTGAGGAAATGCTGGTCAGTTAAACTAGTTGACCATCTCTGATGCATTGAACAATAGCTACCTCTCACTGTAAGAACGGAAATAAACTAAAGCTTTGTAAAGTGGCCAAGGGACCTTAAAAGAAATGTTATAGCCAGGTCCCAATAACATTAAGCAGAATACAACAGTGTTGGAATTTGTGCAGGCTAACTAGTAACTACACAAGTGGGTGATTGTGAGTATTTATGATTTCCACTAATGTAATCCAGCAGCACTCTGGGTCTTCACTCCCACATGCAAATGGCATTGTTTGCTACATTTCCTGACAAACTTAGAATGATTTTATACTTTCTTACTAATCATCACCATCATCATCTTGTCTTTCACTGTGTGTTGTGGGCAACTTAGAAGGAACAGTAATGGTTTTGGTCACTAGAATTTTTCCAAAGAATACTAAATTCAGTGAAAAACAGAGCTTCAGAGGGAAAAGAAAACTTGTTTTAAAACATAGCTGGCCAAAAAGGGAACTTTTAGAGGTGTGGAAATATTCATTTTGGTGTTGTCAAAGTGTTTCATTTTAGAAATGAGAAAATAGTTTGTGCCAATATTTTCTGAATGAACCTTTTAGACTTTCTATTATCAAACGGCACCTTTCATTTAGACAGTGACCTAAATCAAAAAAGAAAGAACCTCCCCCTCCACCAAAAAGCTCAAATGTTTAAATGCAAAACAAAAGAATTTGTTTCAGATTGACCTTTTTTTGAGTTAAGCCAAAATGTAATCTTTCATTTCTTTTGTTTCCCTGAAGAATCGCCGTTTTGGTTAAATGCAAGGTACCTTTCTATTAATAGCGGCAGCAGCTTCAAGATGATGATGATGTCACTGAACCAAACATGTCATTATTTGCCCAATTCTACCAGGCGCACTGCAGGATCCAGGCTCTGGCTTGTCTGCAGAGGCTGAATATTCTGTCCTGTGTCTAACACTGATTATCAAATAGATTCACACTCTGCTGCTTTGTTACCAATTTACACATATTGGGCACATCTACATGTGCTATTAATATGCCTGAATAAACTCCAGTGCAATTCACACAGGGTTAGCTGCTTCTCAAGCAAAGTGTCTGCGCATGTGCCTGAGACCACAGCAATTTGAGCCAGCCTGGAGCATCCCTGGGCTGGCACAGGCAGCATCAGGTAGTAGAGAGGTGGGCTGGTACACAAAGGGCACCTTTACATGTACTCCAGGGTGGGAGGGGGGGGTGCTTTAATTAAAACAAGATCCACTTTAATTAAAGCAGTACAGCATCCCATGGATTAGCATCCCCACACTTCAAAATGGTGCCAGGGCTGCTTGAACTAAAGCTCATTCGACAGGTTTTAGTTAAAGCACCCCGTCGCCATTTAGAAGTACGGAGACATTAATACATGAGATGTGAAGGCTGGCTAGAGTACAGTAATCACCATTAATTGAGTTTGTCGCAATATGCTGTCATTACAGCATGTCAGAGCAGCCCCGCAACACATGTAAAAGCACCCATGGGTGCTATAGTGTAGAGCCAGCCGGCAGGCAGCCCCCCACACTGTAGCACCCTCGTGCCCTAAGCCAGCCCCAGTTACAGTCTATGTGTGTGTTTGAGTGCACGTAATTACTCCGTGGTAGGATAGTACTTATCCCGGACAGTACCATCCTACAGAGGAGTAAATTAGTTTTCCGTGCCCTAATATGGACGCATGTGTAGATTGCGATGCTTTACTGTGGAGCTAATTAATCAACTCCATGGTAAAGTGCGCATGTAGATGCACCCTTTCTGTGATTTATCTACTCAATGTGTACCAAACATCTTTATTTACATAACCTATGAATTTACCTTAGAGTTTTCCAATAGGTTTTATACCAATCTAACTCAGGTTGCATTTTGCTAAATTGGCTCACTACTCTGTAGGGCTGTGTGAAGCTTCAGCCTCTGATTCAGTTCAGTGGAGATTCGGCTTGATTCAGTGGCCGAATCTCCAAATCTGAATAGAATCAGGAGACCCTTTACTCTCTCTGAATTGAATCGGAAAGATTTGGAGATTCGGACATAGACACAGCTTTAAATGTTTTTTCTACATACCCCAATGGTGGGGTGGATGGAGCATCCCACAGGAGCACAGGGGGGCTCCCCAGCATGCTCAGCAGCAGACCCGGAATTGGACCAGAACCACTTCTGGTCCACTTCTGGGTCCGCCAGGGAGTACGCGGGGGCGGGGGCGGGGCTGTGTTCCCCCAGCTCAGTGACAGTATTTCTGGTCCACTTCTGGGTTTGCCACCGAGCACACGGCGGGGGGGGGGGGGAGAGGAGGGAGGGGGGAGGGCTGCACTGCTGTGGGACGCTCCATCCACTCCAGCATAACAGCATTCATGAACCACGCCTGGTACCTTGAGGTATGTAGAAAAAACATTTAAAGCTGTGTCTATGGCTGAATCTCTTATTCTCCGAATCAGCATCAAATCTTCAGATTCGGATTCAGCCGAATCGAATTGGGAACAGTGATCCAAATCAGCTAATTGAATCTGAATCGAATACAGCCCATTTCACACACCCCTACTACTCTGTTTCTTGAACTGTTGCTCTAATTGCTGAAGGGGGCATGTTTCCCTAGGGAGAAATTTAAAATATGCTTGTAGCTGATGCCAGGAAAACAGTGATGCTCCTGGTAAAATTGTAATGCCTATGTATGGCCCTGGTTGAAATCATTAGTTTTTCTGTTGGTTTCAATAGCACTAAGATTTCATCTCGTATTTTTTGTATTCTGTGGAGCACTGGCTTATACTTAAGCCATTATATCAATAATGTAATATGTAATATTATTCTAACAGTAACAATAACTATTCAATATTATTACTGTGGCTGCATAAGAGGTTAACAGTCTACCAGCTTTCCACTTAAAACCTGCTGAAACCACTGGAATCTGGGTTATATATAAAAAGCACTATTTTCTGTATAAAATGAAATCTATTCATCTTCCATGCTACTCAGAAAGAAATAATGGTTTTAATTATGACTCATTATTTGCCAGGCTGTCCAAAACTCAGGCAAATTTGCAAAATCTAATATGAAAGCAGGATTAAAATTAAAAACATAACTAAATTACTACAATTAATATCCTTAATATTCTGTTCCTAATTGAAACAGATTTCAGGGAATGTACTTGAGTTCAGGTCCTCAAAAATCAAATCAAAATTACCCTTGACCACCCACGCCCTAATAATGCACACTCTGGTTAGAATTCTACACACAGATTTAGGACACAATTTTCTTAATGTCAGGCCTTCTGCTCTGACATTTGCTTACAGGTTGAGTTGTCACATTAAAAGCCTGTTTTAAAACCTATGTCTTTTATTCAAGGATAAATCCACTTTAGCAGCAAAGTCCAGCATTTAGATACTACTTGGGCCCTCAGAGGTCCATAAAGTCCCTTGTGACTAATCATCAACCATTACTGTTGGTTGTGTCCTAGTTATCTAAGCTTCTGCCAGTGGTCATACACAAAAATCAGCTGAGCCCTAACTCTATAATCTGTTCAGACATTGTAATGCTATGTATTTTGCTTTTCTTGGCAAGCATCCATGTAGTTTCCCATGCATTCCTGTTGTTGTGAAGTCATGTCTACGTTCTCACTGAAGTTCTGCCAGGACTTCCATCTTTTCTCTATCAGTGCAGAGACTGGCAAGAATTCTTGTGAGCGATGTCTTTTATTGGACCAACTGCATGGTTGATATAGACATAGGAAAGCCTTCAGGTATTGCAATACCCATTACCAGTGAGGCAGGAAGAAGGGTACCATGATACCTGAAAGATTCTCTATGTCTATACCAACAATACATTTGGCCCAATAAAAATCCCACCCATAACAATTCTTGTCTCTCACTGTTCCAGACTTTGCTATTTGTGTTGTAGCCCAATGATACTACGGCTGTTGAAATCATCAATAATCACCTGTGTTTTATCATGATTAAGGCTGCGAGGGCTTGCTAAATTAGACCTTTTGCACAGTGTCTTGCACACAGATGTGATAAGATTGATATCTATTTTAGTGTTTCTGTTATCATGTGTTGACAACACATGAAATTACAAAAAAGCTTTCTTGCCACAGCAGGACCACTTAAAAAACTACCAGCAGCTATGCAAATGGAGATGGTATGCTAATGGCTCAACACAATAAAAGAGGGATTGGAAATGAACACTGATGTTACTGAACATCCACCTGCAAATTTGGAAACAGGATGGCTAACCTGGAAATGTTTGAATCATCTCCATACAAGAGTTGGCAGGACAAAAGATACATGCAGAATTGTCATTCTAAGTATGCAGACACATGTGAAGGCACAGAAATGTAGACCACAGAATATCTATGGGTTTGTGCATTCTTGGAAGAAACATGTAAAACTGAGGACTTCACCAGTTACAGACCAGGCAATAAAATGTGTCCAGCATTGGAAAATTCTTGTGAAAGGACAAAAGAAAAAGAAAATCTGCTCAGAGGCTTATATTATGACCCTGACAAGCCCTGACAAGACCTTCAACTTAGGTATTTTCCAACAGAACACCATCCAGTCATCTTGATAGGAGCACACCTAACACCTCAGGCCTTGCACCAAAGTCATCAGGAATAACAAAAAGCTTATTTTCATTATACCCCAAACCCTAGTAGTTATAGAATACAACACAGGAGGTTGGAGACCTGTTTTCAAATACTTTCCCTGTCTGAATTGGAGCATGGAGTTGAAGTCAGATCTCCCATATCCCAGGGAACGATCCTAACCAGAAGCTAGAGAGTGTTCTGAGATTGGCCTCTCCTGTTGAAGCTGTTATGCAGAAGTAATAAAATATTCAGTAGTTCTGGAACTTGAACATCGACCTTCTATATCACTGCCTGAGCCACCAGGTGATGCAGCCAACCCCTTGCTTCACTTCCTTGAGCTAATAAGTATTTAAACAAAGTGAACAAAGTGGAAGAGCTACAGTTGGAGAGGTGGAGGATGGTTTACTTCAGGATACCCAAGTCTGAGGTTAAGGCATAAATTGAAGGAGAGTTGGGTGCTAGCCCTTCATCCAAATTAGGCAGATTATGTCTCCTATCACTCAGGGAAGTCCCCCAAGCTCTGAGCTTCCAGGATGTGATCTCTTTTTCTGATGCTTACTAGGAGGCACATAAGTTAGACCCAAGTCCAGGAGAAGGGTCCACTGTTGAAAAAACCCAAGTAGAGTTAGATGCCAAATTAATTATGGCTTTGCCCTTCTCCTAAACATATCCCACACTTAGGTTTCTAATTCTCCATGTGCATCGCATGGGGGAAATAGCCAACTTAACTTGTGGCTGATGAATTACAAGGAAGCAGGGTACATAATCCCATTTCTGGATTTAGGCCTCAATGCTTCCCATAAGGGTCTTTGAAGTGAGATAGAGCATAACACCATATGTGTCTGAGAGCATACTTGCTCTAGTTACATGATATTGATTTAAATGATAAAAGTAGATCTAGAATATTATTTGTATGTATGCCTAGAGGCCATGGCAGTACGCGTAGTTGACTTTAATCCTCCTGTGCTTCCCTAAAACAAAGCAAGAATACCTCTTTAGCAGAGAGGGGTGTTTTGAAAATAAATCCATTCATGCTGTGAAGGACTCAGATACGACATTAAGAAATTCCAGTGAAAATCCCAGAAGGAAATTAAATCTTCAGAGGAGAGTCTGAACAGTGAGCAGGAAATAAACAGCACAGAGCCACACGCTGAACAACGGTGAGAAAACAAAACAATGCAAATTTGCTTATCAAGTTAGCATTGCCTACCCTATGTGCTTAGGGTGAGGCAGGGGCAACAGCACCTCATATACAATTGTTGAGGCAGTAACCAAGCGTTAGACATGCTATCTCTTTCCTAAAATCAAATCATATACTGTTTTACGATAACAGAAAGTGATCAACTGGAATTTCATAGATTCATAGACGTTAGGGGCTAGGAGGGATCTTGCAAGATCATCTAGTCCAAGCCCCCTGCCACAGGCAGGAAGTCTGCTGGGGTCAAATGACCCCCGCAAGATAAGCATCCAAACGCCATTTGAATGAGTCCAGAGTAGATGCTTGCAGCACCTCTGGGGGGAGTCGCATTGGTGGCTCATGTTCATCTTGTGGTCAATCAAGACCCCCAGGTCTCTTTTGGTCATGGTGCTAGTGAGCGTAGCACTGCCAAGCCTATAATTTATGTTATTGTAAAGCCTAGTATGGATTGGTTAATAAATATCCCTCATCTTCTTGATCAAAAAGAAAAGTCTTTGAACTATCTGACCAACTGTGGCCTAGAGCTTGCAAACTTTATTCTCCCTCTCAAAACCTAATCAAACTGTGCTGTGACACCTGCTTCCACGTTTGCAAGATGTGACTCAGCTTGGAAAAGTTTGTTGACTTTCCAGTTTTTAGATGACTCAAGGGTTAATGAAACACCCAAGCCCCATCACCAGACCTCTGATCAGAGCCCAGACAGATAGCGAAGCCACACCTAAGGTTTACTTCCAAGGGAAATTCTACCCCTTCTCCTCAGGTATTATTTGCCTGGCTGGTATCTGCTAAACCAATCACCTCACCTTTGGCTAACAGTTCCTCCACTGTTTTTGGAAATGTATTTCCATTGTCAATTTCTATTGCTCACCCCAGCCATCTTCCTGACATCATGACGTCGTGCATGATGATGTCCAATCTGTCCCCAGTTTCCTCTGCTATCCCAACCTATCAGGGAAGAAATATATAACCTCCATCTCTCCCGGGTTTGTGGGCAAAGTACATCTCTGAGCCTTAAGATGGATTATTAATGCTGCATGCAGAACTGAACCTGCAATGAATCTGCCTTTAATAAACTGTACAGCACCTTGCTACTATGATTATAGGCTGGAACAAACCTATAAATATATTAATCAAATCCCTTACAGTCATTTTCCTTAGAAGGAATTTTTAGCTCCCCAATGCTTCCTGAGGCTGTGACAATTTCACTTTGTCACGCTGCAAAAAGCTGGCTGTATCACCACTGCTCCCAGCAGAAATGAATGTTTATGTGCCACGACACCTTTTTAGATCTCCTGGTAATTGCAAAAACTGCAGGCTGGTTCAATTTTATTGAACATCTGCTGTATTCTGGCCATGCGATTGCTAAGGAAAGAGCAAAGATTAATCAGTGAGTTGCTTTGTAACAATATTAATAATTGCTTTTTATATTGTATATTATATTGTGGTATATTGCATATTGTTTATAAAGTTGTATACTAATAGTAGGGGAGGTTCACACCAAAACATCCAACACTTTAGTCAGGACAACCAATCTACCATCCACCAAGGGGACAGGAAAGAGGATAGGTGATCATGTGATGCAGGCAATAGTCCTGGGATTCAATTGATTCAGCCTCTGATGAAACTTATGCTATATGCAGAGTGTTTATAAAGTTTATAACAGGGTGTTGTGCAAGTTTAAACTTTAATAACTTCGGATGTACACATGATGTACACATATTCCCCCAAGCAGCACCTGGGGTGACGAGGAACAATGGCCAGAAGCTGCTGGAGAATAGGTTCAGGTTAGAGATTAGGAGGCACTATTTCACTGTTAGGGTGGCTAGGATCTGGAACCAACTTCCTAGGGAAGTGGTCCTCACTCCTACCTTGGGTAAATTAAAAAAGAACTTGGAGGAACATCTGTCTGGGGTCATGCGATCCCAGCATGTGCTTCTGCCAGTGGTGCGGGGTCAGACTAGATGATCTGTTCAGGTCCCTTCTGACCCCAAACTATGAAACTATGATAAAAGCAAACTGTAAATGATGATCAAAAGCATAATTCATTAATTTTTAACATGATACAGCTCAAATTTCTAGACTTCAACATACCTGCCATCTTTCATGATACATCGTTCAATCTGATTTTCCAACTCATAGAAAACACCTTCTGGTTGCTGCTGACTGATTTCATGAATTGCATTTGTGATCCTTACCTTATGCAAAGCTTACACTATGCTGAAAAACTTAATGAATTATGCTTTCAATCACTGCTATTCCTGGTGTTCTTAGGCATGCATGGCAAAAGCCACATTCCTATCAAATAATCCAATAAGTAGTTCCCATAGAGCATGCTGAAGCTGCTGTTTACACAGTGTAGGGGGGTGGAGATTGGTCTCCACATAATATTTCTATTGTTTGGTTCAATCCAGTTAAGCAGAAGAGTCAAGGAAGGGCTCAGGACATAAAAAAAAAGAGATCAGGGGATGAGACTGGAGTAAATAACATGGCAGCAATTGCAAGACAGAAAGATGCCATATCTGCATGTGCAACAGAATACAGAAGTGGAGAGTATCAGCAACTGGATCACAACAATAATGATATGAGCTAACACTCTCTGGTTGTGTCCAGATGAGCACAGATGTTTAGTTTCCTGGGGACAAGTAGCAGCAGTGCACCTTTTGCTGCACCTACTTGTCCCTGGGGAACACCTGTGCCATGTGCAATTTGGCGCCTGATAAATTATCCTGGGGGCAGCAGGGGAGGCTGGGGCTAGCACTGGGATGACACCAGCAGCCTTTCCTGGAGTCCTGGGGGCCTCTTGGGGCTGCAGCATTGGTGATCCTGCCGGGTGGCTCCAGGTGGCCCAGCTCTGGCTTTTCAGCAGTGCACGCTGACAATGCATGCACTGCTCTGCTTTCCTGCCCCCCCATGGATTTTTTTGATCCCTGGATATCCAGGGTCAAAAAAAAATCTGTGGAAAAAAATGTGGAGCAGCACATGCATGGGCAGCACTCCCTTGCATCTGACTGTGTGGTATGTGGCACTGCAGATGTGTTTGCAGCACCACGTACCACATGGCTGTGCTCATCTGGACGGACCCTCTGGGTTTAAGTGGTGTCTGCTAAAAATTAGACAACATAAATATTGCTACTAAGCACCACCTTTAATAGGCTCAGGCATGTTTAATGGAAAGGAAAGGTGATGACCAGACAAGAATAAAAAGGAGTTGTGTTTTTTTCTACATCACAGAAATTACTATTTTAATAAAAGCAATGAATCTTTGGCAGAGTAAGTAAAGTCATCAAGGAGCTGGAGGTCTTCCAGGTACCCTGCGTGAGATGGATATTATACATCTAGGTACCTTGAGAATAGTACTTTTAAAAGCAGGAGATTTGCAGTTACTGTGACCTTCAAGACTCTTAAAAATAAACCATCTGATGGCAGAGGTAAACTCCCTCCCCTACAGCTTATGGATTCCTTGAAGAGCTATAATTCAGCAAGAGTGAACGGTTGTAGTGATCAGAAAATGACTCAGATCTCACTCCCTATGTGGCAGGGCAGTTTCACACTTGCTGCAATAAACTAAAGAATCATTACAATACGTGACAGGTGTAACTAGACTTCTGGGTTTGGGACTCACAACTTCCATTCTCAGTTAAAATAGACCAGAATTCCCCAGACTGCGCTTGCCACATTTCACACAGATCACACGGGCTGTTACTTCAGAGAGCCATGTCCTCATTCTTCCTTGAGCCCGGTGACTTTTGTGCAGAGTATTTGAGAGGTTGTGAATGACTTTTTTACTTTCTTACAATGTTGGGAGCCCAGGGAGTAGACAATGTCCCCTGTTCCAAGGGAACTTCCAGAGGAAGGAACCTGTCCGCCTGAAATAAAAGTAGCAGGTCCTCCTCTTCTGCTGTAACAGACAATCTCTTTCTGATGCTTCTTGCCTCCAGAAAATTAGATGGATTGGAAGCAGTAGCATCACTAAAGCTGTCAGATAGGGAGAGGACCCACACTGGATAGTCCAGAGCTAGGCAACTGGGCAGCACTATTTACATTCAAATTTAATGTATTTACAGTAGTGTACAAACGATGTTGTAGCTGTGATGGTTCAGATATTATATAAGAGGCAAGAATGATTTCTTAGAATAATATGGTAGTTGGGAGAAAGCTAGACAAGCTTTCAAATGCAAGACAGTCTTCCTCAGGTCTCTGATCAAAGGAAGTCATTCACAAACATCTTCATCATATCCAAGCTACCAGACCAAAGTGCTCCACTGTCACCAAAACCACAAGATGACAGGACATGCCAGAGGCTTGGAGAAAAAAAACAGGACTGAAGGGAATAGGTTGGGACTGAGGTTCAGGTTCTTCAAAACCAAACTACTTGAGAACTTGGATCTTCTTCAGGGAATGGCCAGTTGTCAACACCTCCGAGGCAAAGCCGAAGGAGGCCTGATTTGATTAGGTCAGGCAGACAGCACTTGCAACATTTGCTTCTTCTTCCCTGGCATCTGTATTCTTGGCTCCCAATGATGGGGTTCGAAAAAATACAGGCTCAGCTGCCACGAAGAGTTAAATGAGACTGAGAACCTGATCCTGCTAAAATGTGCGCATGTGTTTAACTTCATATGAATTCAACTTACCATCGGAAGTGTCAGGGCCTGGAGTGTGCTAGCAGCCTGTGCTCCTCAAGGCATAAGCTAAAGGCATTTATTGAAGCCTATTTCATGGCATTTACACTTTTCTAAGTTTAGTTAGAGAAATCTAGGGTTGTGAACTTTCAAAATTCACACTATTCTTTGCCAAAAAAGGGACTGAAAAAACAGCTAGCCTGAGAATTAGTGCCTTCATGTTGTAATAAACCAAAATCCAACTGGAGGAGCAAGGTACAATACCAAAAAAAACAGTTATAATACAAGCCACGTAAAAAAAACTTTACCCCAGCTAGTATAGTGATAATCAAGTTGGCATCAATATTGATTCAAACAACAGAAGGTTGTGCTATCACAAATAATGCAGTGGCAGAGTGCATATTGTTAGCTGTGTTTGCTACATATTTTCCAAGATAAAAGTTTTCCTAGAATATTGAATTCTACAGACAAGAGAAAGCAAAAGCTAATCTATACTTTAATGAAATTTACTGTGCCCCATTAGAAAAGCAGTTTCTTTTAGACAACAGGAATTCTATAAAGCAGATTGCAGAGAGATTAGTGGTTTTGTTAACACTATCTATTTTGCCACAGACTTAAAAAGGATGATATGTAATAATGGTTATAACTACTATTTTTAAATGTGTTGGATTGTTTCTATCCTTCATCCCTGTCTTTATTCATTCACAACGTCCAAATTTTTTACCTCTTCAGTTGCAGTTTTCCAGAGTTGGTATCTACCCAACAGTCATTTTTTTTGTTTTGTTTTAAAAGGAAGAGGAGGAGGACAGGGGTATCAGGCTGGAAAGAAATATTTTTTCATATTAAGGGAAAGGATAACTTTAAAAAACTTTTTAATAGCCATATCGCTGAAATTGCTAAGGCTACAATACGAAGTTGGAATCTGACCAGGAAATGTCATTAACAACTCACTTAGAGCATTTAGACGAAAATGGTGTTGATTAGATCAAGCCTCAAAGCCCCTGCAAAAAAACAACCAACAAACAAAAAAATCACACTCCATCTATTTGCAGCACACTTGGACCAACAACTGCAACCATAAGATGTAAAAATAAAGGAAGGCCTGGCATGCAAATCATATGAAGATGTTCAGGACATAGGGTCCAAGGTGTTAGGTGAATAAAGGGGCTGGAGGAGTGGTTGGGAATGCCATGGGTCCTTCCAGGACAGCTGTCCATGGGTTTGGACATTCTGGGCCCAATCCTCTGTTAGCTCTGTTGAAGTCAATGGACTGAAGTCACTGAAGCTGTGCTGGTAATAATACCTTTTTTCTTGGAGTACTACAAATTTGAAATGGTACAAGAGTACTGATAGTTCACACTAGGCATTTCTACATATACTATTAATGCAAAGCAATAAACTCTAGTGTACTTTGCATGTGCCCAGGACTGCAGCATGCTGAGCTAATGCATTGCAACCCCAGCTGGCAGGGACCTGGGGGGAAGTCAGCCTGCCAGTTGGAGGCTGCTCCAACTCACCTCAATGTGCTATGGAGGGGCTGCCTGGGGCACAAGGGTGCTCCAGTGCAGGGCTAGCTGGCAGGCAGCTCCACACTGGAATATCCTCATGCCCCAGCCAGCCCCTGTCACCATCTACACATGCGCTGCATTGCACTAAATAACTCTGCTGTAGGATAGTGCTTGTGTTGGACACTACTCTCCTACAGCAGCATTTATTAGTGTCCTGTGTCCTAATAACACAACGTGTAGATGCTGACGCTTTACAGCGGAGCTAATTGGTCAGCTCCACAGTAATTATCTTGTGTAGACACACTCACTAAGTCTTATCTCAAATGAACTCTGTCAACTACTGAAAGCCTTTGTGTTTTCAATTCCAGTGGCTTCCAAACTCCCTTTTAGTAGCCTCTTTAATTTGCCTGCATATTCCCCTTGCCATGGTTCTCCTAGTCAATAAGGAAACTCTTAAGTCTATAAGCACAAGGGAGAACCATATCTGCTTAAGTTTCTACAACATTTTCTTGGACCATTGAATAACCCAGACTTGTGATCTGAGTAATGGAAAAGTTCTGCCATAGTCAATTTTCTACAATAAGCAGCATCAACAGAATTTATATCATCCTAGACAAATATTAGTTTATATACAAATTAATATTTTAATCCAATTAATTATTAAAAGCTGATCAAAATTATTTTGCTTCTAAGTCCCCACACACAGTCCTTAAGGGAAACATAATCATAGTGGATTGGGTTTGAAGTTCCCCATTCTCCATTCTCCCTCCCTCTAGATAATGCTTTGAACTGCAATAGCGTTTACTAGTAGAGAAACTAAAGGATTAAAAAAAACAAACCCTTCTTTTTAAATATTAAATGCAATTTTAGTTTGAACTGTGATGTTAAAAAAATCAAGCTGTTGTGGCTAGGGTTACAGTTCCTAATCATCTAAGGAGACAGACTTAAAACAAGTCTATAATTATCAAGGAGTCTTAAATAATTGAGCAGTAAGACACAGCATGGGAGTGTATGTTTTTATTGTGTAATAACATCCCAAGATTCATTATTCATAATCATTACGATGATTATTAGTCTTGCAAGTTTTACACTGTCTCCCTTGTAAATTATAAGACTGATTCTTTCAAGCATAGAAAGGTTAGAACAACACAGAGTTAATTTTCCTTTAGTTTATTATAATCCCCTGTCTAAAGTTTATTACAGGGGAGAATGGCTCTCTAACATGTGAACAGGAAGAAAACAAAACCATTAATTAAAATGAAGACTTGTACAGATCATTTTTAAAAATTGGATGCTTAATTATGACTCTGTTTCTTCTCATACCAAAGCCACAGGCAAATCTTTCATTGGTTTCAAAGGCACAGAATAGACCTCCATAAATCTATATGGAATTAAAAATAACAGTAAAGCACTGGATGCTGAAGACTGGGCTGTGATACCCTTATTCACTGAATAGCAGTTTATACCATGACTGGTTTGAAGTGAATATAGCTGGTCATATTGTGAGTTACTATTTAGAGTGGGGTGGAAGAGTCTTAAGAAGAAAGTATGAAGCAGAAACCTTTAAAAGTATTCTTTTTTTGCAAGGAAAAAAAAAAGAAAGAGGAAGCATGTTCCTTATCTGAATCACAGAAAATCGGAGCCTTACCTTGGAGCCCCTCTATTCCAGATAAATGTCCCAAGTACTGGCCTATTCTCTCTCTCTCTCTCTCCCTCCTTCTCTCATACGTGAATTTGCTAAAGATTTTATAGTTTAGGTCCAGGCAGTTAAAGCAAATCTAAAGCTAGGGTAATATGAACAAAATGGGCACATCCCCCTGTGCCAGAGGTGTGCATTTCCAGGAGCATAAAAAACAGTGGCCCACATTTTTTGCTGCTGCTTTGTGCCTCAGGGCATACCTCTGCGTGTGCACTCTGGTGTGCACCAAATTGTCCTGGGTTGGGCAGGGGAGGCTGGAGCCAGCACATGTGCTGGCCCCAGCAGCCTTACCTGGGGTCCCAGGGGCCTCTCACAGCAGCAACAGCACCAATCTGGCTACAAAGAGCCTGGCCAGGACATCCTGGTATCAACTTTTGGCACCAAGCTGCAAATTTGCAACACAGCGCACAGTTGCAGGTTTGTGGCATTACAAACAGGTTTAAAGCATCACAAACCACATGTGCACACTGGTCTGGACGTACTCAATTAGTCATCTTTGTATGTTAGAATAAACTCCATCTCAGTTAAATGCACTCTATTCTGACAAAAATTGAAAGGCAATGTTTTAATAGAACATGATTCATTTGTTTAAAGAAAAGGAAAGTTTCTCAACTGAAATACTTCAAACTGCAGTTGAAGTGGCAGATGAACAGAACACAGTCTGTCTTTAAATTACTTATGAAACATGATTCATCAAATATTGCAGGCAGGTGGAAGCAATCACCAGTCCTGCCAGGGAAGTTATTTTCCAGCTATTCACTGATGGGAAAAGGGCATAAAGATTTCACATCCAACACTCTTCCACTATTCAGCATATACTGTAACAGCTGTAATACAAAGCAGCACTGTCTTTGTGATATTGAATTCTCTGTGACCCTCACAGAAAGTAACTACTCCCATTTAGAATACAAGTCAGCGGATAAAAGGACTTGTCTAAGACACCCTAGTATTTATGGATGTTCACTGTTGGCCTGAACATTTAAAGCCAACCTGCAACCTATGTTTTTAACAATGATAACAAGCTGAAAAGGGTGTCCATTCCTCAAGGGGAAAATTACAGTTTTTTTTGTTTTTCAAGCATTTCAAGTTCCTTGGCTTTAAGAGTTGGAGTGGAAGTCAGACCACTTGTTCAAATGGCTCAAGGAATAACAAAATATCCTTTATATAGCATTGCTGTCAGAGCAGAGCTTATTATTAAAGTGCTATTAAACTTGCCTTACTTACAAAATACTAAGAAAATAAAACCTTACACTGTTCTGAAGAAATGGACAAGTATTTTTTTTTTTCCAAAACACCCCAATGCTTTTGTCAAAGGACTAAAAAGCCTGGAGAAGGTAATGATGTCTTTATAAAGGATCTATATTTACAGACTATTATAAAATTTGTGTTAATAAAGTAGAATACACAAGCCATCGACCACAAAAAGTTATTTATAAGCAAAATAACTTTTTGCTAATATTTGAGCTAGCTTGCAAAGGGCAATGCAACTTGGATGTTAATCTGAGCAAACGGAAATGCAAGTTACCCAGCAAAAAAGAAATCAAAGAATGAAGCAACAAGTAGTAAAGAATAAATCTCCCTGGAGAACCTGAAAGCACCAGTTAAAAAGCTTCTGAAGAGTACAATAAGTGAGCAAAACATAAGAAAAAAACACAGGGCAGATGAGGTTTGCCAAGCATAAGAAAAACAGGACTTGAGAGCTGCTCTGTCAAAGCAATGAATCAAGGAAATAGGATGACTAATGCATATTTTGGGGATCCATGTCCACAGAAAGCCATAAGGGAATATTTGTGCAAAAACACAAAATGCTGTTGCTAAAATTTAAGAGAGATTCAAGGGAAGAGAAACAGGTGATTCATAAAGATACTTGCAGGACTTCAACTCCAAGCCATAAGATGGGGCAGTCCACATTAAGGATTGATAGTAAAAAAAGGGGACAGGTGGGTGAATTAAGAGCCCTTTGAGGACATAGGGTGCATGTCTGTTAGTAATGGGGGCATTGAAAGTAGCTTCCTAAGGAGTGAGCCACACCCTTGGGCTTTATAACCTAGATGGTGAACATTGGGAAGGGAAAAGGGGCTGCTTGAAAGAATTAGTGGGTATTTTACTGAGGGGGGAGGGGGGGGGGGGAGCATCCTATTCTCAGTACAGTGCAGAAATCCTGCTGCTCACAATCCAGGGGAGAACAATGCAGAATAGAGTGCACCATTCTGGGGCCTGTTATGATAACGGAAGCAGCTCACTTGGATCCTGCTGCGAGTCTGTTGCTCCAGGAGTTTTTTTTAATTTTTTTCTTCCTATCTAAGATTCTCTTTATGTCCCCCCAGCCTCAGAAAAAAAGGTTTTATTTATTTTTTTTACCATCCACCCAATAATGTAAGTGAGATCCTGACAGCAAGCTTACGATAAGAGGGTAACTCAGCTCTGACTGAGGGAGGCCAAAACCATCTTCAATGGTCATGTTCCTCCAGAATGCTGAAACTATTCATAGAACCATAGAAAAATAGGGCTGGAAGGGACCTCCGGGGGTTTTCTAGTGCAATTCCTTGCCTGAGGCAGGATTATCCCTATCCAGACCATTCTAAGCAAATTCTTGTCTAACCTGTTACAAGAACTACACATTCAACCTTGTCACATAACTCCAAGGTAAAACGGGGGACAATAGCATCCAGGGTTCTGCTGCTGCAAAGTTCGTTAAACTATGCTCAAGAGATCCAAGAAGAAGGCCACGTTCCCCTAGTATAAAGAAAGGCAACCTTCTCCCTCTCCTACTCCCCACACACATAGCAACAGGAAGGGAAAGAAAAATTACTTCCTGACCCCAGGTGGCAACTAGCAAAGTCCAAAAACATGGAAAATACCCATAGTAGATAGGCATAGCTATTTCTAGATCATCTTTGACATAGATTTATCCAACTTGATGAACACCTCTCCAATGATGGCAATTCCACAACTTCCCTAGGCAGTCTATTCCACTGCCTTACTGTTCTGGAAGTGCAGGTGTTCTTCCTGACAACCAATTAAAACCTACTTTGCTGCAATTTCAAGCCACTGGACCATATCCTGTTCTCTAAAGCTACACAGAAAAGGCATTCTCTCTCACCTTTATGGCAGCCCTTGAGATATTTGAAGACAACTAGAATCATAGAAAATGAGGGTTGGAAGGCACCTCAGGCGGTTCAACCCCCAGCTCAAAGCAGGACCATCCCCAGCTACATCATATCCCTTCTTAAGTGCCTTTTCCATAAGTTGTGGGACTACCATAGTGCTGCCATCCAGGCAATTATCACCCGTTTCATATTCATGTTTTTGATTATTCTTCCTGAGGTGTAGCACTTTTCATTTGTCAGCATTACATTTCATCCTGTTTGCTCCAGTTTAGCTTTCCAAGCTGTCAGTATTCTTCTCAATTGTGTTCCTGGCCTCCAACATGTTTGCAATCCTTTCCAGTTTTGTACAGTCTGCAAATTTGCTCAAGAAGCACTCAATTCCAGTATTCAAATAATTAATAAGCACACTGAAGACCCAGGACAGCCCCTGTGAGACTCCACTTGAAACCTCCTGCTGTTCTGACATGGATCTATTTATTAATACCCTTTGCTTGTGCCTCTTGAGTCAGTTGTCTACCCACCTTATAGTAATTTTGTTCAGCCCACATTTCTCCAAATTGTTTATGAGCAGGACATATGGGGCTTTGTCAAAAGCCTCGCTGAAGTCCAGATACATTGTATTCACAGCATTGCCTTCATCCACCCAAGTAATTACTTTGTTAAAGAAGGAGATCAAATTTGTTTGGTGTAATTTGTTCTTAGTAAATTCATGCTGGCTGCTTGTGAGCAGCCTTTCTGCTTCAGATGCTTGCAATGGCCTTTGGATATGTTCCAGTAACTTCCCAGAAAATGAGGTAAAGCTGATGTGTAGTTTCCCAGGTCCTCCTTTTCATCATTTTTAAAGGGGAGCCACTACGCTGGCCTGTTTCAAGTACTCTGGTACTTTGCCTCTTTCCCATGACTTCATAAATACTATTGCCAAGGGCTTTGGGATCTCTTCTGCTAGTTCTTTCAGTATCAGTTCATCAGGCCTTGCTTACTTGAATTAATTCAGACCCAACAAATGGTGAAAGAGCTTTCGTTATCTCATCCCTTGTCTCACCCCTTCTTTATCCAAATGATCCTTGTTAGTCGCCTGGTTCAGCTTAATTTTTTTTTTTTTTTTGGTGGAAAAACTAAGGGAAAGTAGCAGTTGAGCAGCTCTGCCTTCTTTGCATCTTCTGTTAAAAGCTCCCCCTGGCTATTTAGTAGTGGGCCCCACTTACTTCGTCTTTCTTTTCTTGATGAGATACTTACAGAACCTCTTCTTGTTGTCCTTAACTTGCTTCAGCAGGTGAAGTTTGTTTTCTACCTTAGCCTTGATGATTTTATCCCTATTGAACTGTTTGTCACTGTTGACATCCAAAAAGTCAAGTTGTGAATGTGTAAAACAGATCCTTCCCAACTGGACCCAGACTATGAACCTCTCTTCTGGAAAAGGCAAAAATGACTACTGACTTTATCACCAACGGAACAAAACTTAGGACTCTCAGATATTGGCTACCCACTCAAAAGAGGAACAACTGCACAAAAAAATATGAGAGAGCAAGAGGAAGAGGAAAAGCCCCCAAAAGTGCACATTAAGAGAAGAGCTTACAGGATTCTAGCTCTTTTTTGTTGAAGAGGTGTTCAAACATACCTTAGATAGGTTAAAAGTTATATACTGCATAGTTAGGCTGTCTTAGAGAATCAGGTCATCCAAGAAGAATTATCATCAGGCTCTTAAAATTCCCCAGTGCTCTCCTTTGCTGACACTGCATGCCTGCCACTTGGAATGACGATAATATAGACAACTGGAATAGAGATTAACTAATTTTGTTGTCTGATAAAGAAGCAGCAATTAAGAGGGTGACCCTTGAAAATGAGGACACATGGGGATGGGAAAAAGGATGGAAGTAAAAGCTTCCTATTTATCCCAGCCTAGCAAGTGTAGGTATAAAAGCCTCCGTTTTGTCATTGTCACTGTGGTTTTGGTTTTTATTTCCTTAAAACAGGAAACATTGCACAATGAGAGGCTGGATTCACTTATCAAACCTGTAACAATTTTTAAATATTTCCAATTAAGAACATCTGTAAAATATACAACATGCTTAAGGTAAGTGACAACTATAGAGTTAATTTAAAAAGCAGATTACTATGCATGTATAACAGGGAGACCTAGCCCTATTATGGGGGGAAGAGTGCTAGATGAGGGCAAGCAACCAAACCACTTTAAGACTAGGACTTCAATCCAAGCAGGCAGGAGCCTCAGTCAGCTGGTTGTGGAGGAGGGGTTAATTGGGATTTATAACCCTCCTTGAGACAGAGGCGGGAGGACTGGGCTCTGCAGCACAGAAGGATGGAGCCCTTAAGGGAGGCAAAAGCAAATGCAAGTCCAGAGAGAGAGACTGCAGCCTGAGAAGAAGACCCTGAGAACAGGGAGAGCATGAGTGCCCCTGGAAGACTGGGGACTACATATGTTAACCCAGGGGGAGCCGCGAGGAGTGGGTATGCCCAGAGGATTGGAGACTGTTGTTTATGTTGGCACAGGAGAAAATCAGGGAAGCAGGGGCCCTTTAAAGACCATTTATATTGACCTGAGAGAAGTTTGCTTTTCCATCTTTTTTGTGCTCATTTGTTGGTAACACCAGACGGACCGCAGTGACTATAAGAGGAGGTACAGAGGCCATGGAGCAGAGCATCCAGCACCCTGCAATTTATTTATTTTTGGGGGGGGGGGGAGGGGGGGGTCAGTTCATCCTTTCTTCTTTTTTCTTGTGAGTCTCGGACAGGCCGAGGGCCAAAGGAGAGAACAGGGCAGGAAAGGGTGTCCATGTACTACCCACTACCCAGGTGAGAGATCTGAGCAAGATTAGGAGCAGGGGTAGAGAGAAAGGTGCCGTACAGCCACCAGGGGGTGACACAACCACCTCTGGAGGTGCACCCTGTTACAGCAAGCCATAGCCTGTATTAGTACTAACTGCAGTGGTTCTAGGCTTTCGAAGTTCAAAATAACAATTACATTTAGGCACATTTCTTTCATCAGACGTATAACATTTCTTCAGGTATATTCCACTCACCTTAACTAAATGAACTGACCTCTATTTATAAATGTGTGAATCCAACCGTAAGTGTGAGTGTAATCAAGCAGAGAGGCTGGCAGAAATCTATAGCTCTGGCCCAGGCTATTCAGAGTGATTTGGAGGCCCGAGTTATTTCATACAGGAGCAATTCAGCACATTGTGGCTACTCTGCATGTAAACAGTGCACCGCTAGGGCTTGAGATGGTGACACTATTTGTAACCACAAAGAGCCGGTTTGCTCTGCCTACTTAAAAGCATTGCAACGGTACTCTCCTTTCCACCTGCTTTGTAAGAACCACTTCTGAATTGTGCACTTTTCTGCTGATTGCTCTAAGAAACACCCCTGCATTATAAAGCCAGAGCATGAGGAGAAACACCATCCAGTTTGCTTTGTACATGGAAGTATCTGTTTATACGGCTGCTGTTAACTTATGCAAGAGCTGATTCTCTAGGGAACACATTATGTTGCTAGCAAACACTGCTATTCTATTGCACACTAACCATCTTATACAAAACAGAAAACAGCCATTTAAATATCATTTCCATTTTTGTTGGCATCATATCTCATATGAAGCAATAAGAGAAGAGGGAAGCTTTCATTAAAAACAAGTATAGTTTTCAAATGAGGCATTGCCAACCTTGGAAACAAATTGTTCCAACTGGTGCTGCTAATCAGTAGTTGGTAGAAAATCATTAAATCTACATGAAAATGAGTATATTGTGGTTCATTATCATCACAAAGGGGCACAGGACAATACTAGTTAGGTACTTTGATTCTTTTTTTATTAGAGATCTGAAAAATTGTCATGGTTCACAACAAAAACATTAACATATTTTAGAGGGCCTGGTTCCAAATGTCACAGGGTATGTGTTGACACGTAAAAGGCAGCAACATGTGGAGATACCCAAGGCAGCTTGGGGGGTGAAAAAAGCAGAGCTGCAAAAGGGCAGTGCTGAAAAGCAGGGTCAAGTCATCCATACCAAGCAGCACAGGATGATTAGTCAAGGATGATCCTATCTTGAGCAAAGGGTTGAACTAAATGACCTCCTGAGGTCCCTTCAAGCCCTGCTTATGATTCTCTGGCACTCTAACAGGGCTAGGCTGCATCTGCTAGAGCTAGCCTGGGTATTACCACATGGCACTGCATTGCGTACTGAAGAAGCATGCTTAAATGACATACATTAGGTGCAATGCCATTGAAGACAGAATTGTTATCTTCTATCTATCCATGTGTCTCAGGGCCTTGTTGCACCTTATGCTGTAAGCTGAATGAACGTTAATTGGCTCGGTATTATCCACCTTAGTGGAGCAGTCGCATCTCCATTGTCAAAAAACCATCTCTGACTGTCCTTCTCCTGCACAGCTCTGACTTACCACTACAGGATTGGTGAGTGGTGGTAGGACTAGGAACTAAGGGCAGGACCAGTTTGCTGTTCCCACTGGGCAGAGTGAGTGCCACAGCCCCAGAGTGCCTGGAGGCTGCGGTGCCTCCCACCACCACCTGGAGCACCTAGCTGCTTTAGCTCCAAGGGCCCAATCCTCTTTCTCCAGCACCCACCTCCCAATGCCACCCCTGCTTGGGTTGCTGGCCAGGTGGGCACTGCCTGAGCACCAAAGAAGATCAGGCCCCCCAGGTGGCACCTGGCTGGCTGGCAGCCTAGGTGGGGACAATGTGGGGGGAATGGGCTCTGGAGAAAAACAGGTGCTCGGGCAGCACCCAGCGCTGGCAGCCCAGCAGCAGCAGAATGGGGAGATGACTCGCTGGCTAGCTGGGCACCACCTGAGCTCTGAAGGGCCCAATCCTTTTTTTCTCTAGAGCTTATTCCTCCTATGCCCTGTCCTGCCACTGGCGAGAGCAGCAGTCTGGTCCAGGCAGCTGGGGGAGACACCATGGAGTGCAGCAATGAAAGGCAGAGGGAGCAAGGAAATTAGCAACTGAATCAATTGGGTTATGTTTAGGCCACACAAACTACGACTGCAAACTGCAACAGTTGTAGTAAGTGACCATAAGCCACATCAGTGAGAAGAAATTAGGTAGCGTTCCCCTAATTTATTAGAAGTCAAAAGAGATAATGCTCCTCCTAACTGTATAATGTAAGCTTAATATGTCTGCATTTAATTGTCCACTATCAATTAAATCCAAAGACACCATTATCTTAAATGGTAATGTAGGGTTCTGATAAAGATAAAAGGATATTAAGTTACAACTTTTGGCAAATGGGTATATGGGAGCTGAAAAGTCAAGCATCACTGAGCTGAGCAAATGACTGGACACATCCCTAGTTAAGATACTTTTCCATATGGCTACAGTTGTTTTGGGGGGTTTTTCCGTCGAAACACAAAGCAACTTAATTTTAGGAGGTAAAAAGTAGTTTGCATTAGACAAAATAAATTTCTGCCCCAGTATTTTATAAGATGTTTAAAAGATGGCACCCAGCTTGATGGATATATTTTAAATTATCCGTTGTGTGTTATGCAACACGTAAGAGATGGCAGGGGCTCTAGGATCCTGGGTTCCACTCTTGGCAAGCCCTGGCATAGGTTGGACCAGCTCTGGGCCTGTTTTAGCCTATGTGACTGGCTCCAGCCCAATCAACTGGGATTCATCAGGCTCCAGCCATACCCACTCTTTCTGAAATTACTATGATGAATAAGATCCAAAGTTCAGCTAATCTTGTCTAGTCTCTGACAGTGGCAAATACTGCGACAGTGCTAGATGCTGTGGTGTGAATACTGGCTGCACTGGTACTGCATCAGGTGAGATGAATCTGAGATGTATGGGGTCCCCAATTACAGGATCCAGCTGGCTTCTAAAGCAGCACAAGGGGCCCATGAAGAAGGGAGAAAATACTGCTGTATAATAATTAGTCCAAGAAAATATAGTGAATTATCTAATATTATTAACAGACTGGCTATATGATCTCTGACTACAAAACATACATCTAGAAAAATCTGTCTGCTATATATCTCACTCATGGAAAAGTCCCAAAAATGAAATGCTGCATCTCACTGAATTTTCACCCTGAATAAATATTGATAAAAAAGATGAACTAGAGTAACAACTGATATATATTTTAACCTTGGATTTTACATTGTTTCCCAAAGTACATCTAGTACATCCTTATTCACTGGCTTGCAGATTAATTTTTAAAATACTTTTTTCATGTTTCAGCCTGCACCTGTAGTATCTTAGGAACCCATTTAATGGAAAACTTCTCAGGGTGTAAGTACTGCACTATATTGATCCTATAAATCAGTCATGAGCTAGTAGTTCAGCAAGGAAAAAAACAGGTTGGGATCAAAAACATTCCCATTCCTTTGATATGCAAGTTGATATTCCAATTGTATTCTTGAAACTGTAAGTATGAGTGGCTCATAAATAATAATAGGTAAATGTGAAAAAGAACATGCAGACACAGAGGGATCTAGACAACAAAATATATAACATGTGGTTTGCTTTCTACCCAGTTTTTTTTCTTTTCTAAAAGAGATAAAAGCCAACTGTACAATCAGAAAATCAGATTTAATATAACAGGTTGGGAAAAAAACTTAGCTATCCTAAGTTCAGTGTCAGACTACTGCAATACATTTAATGTATTTACCCTCAAAATAGTCCCCGAAGGCAGGAAAGAGAAATTTGCCCAATTTACAGATAGGATATTGAAGAAAAGAGACTTGTCCAACGTCACAGAAGAAATTTGTGGCAGAGCAGGCACCTGACCTGGAGCTTTCCATGTGTTGGGCTAGTGGTCAAGATTTTTCTTCCTCTTACAGAATTGCTCTCCGAGCTGCATGAAGTGGAAGGGAGAGAATGCTGTAACCGAGCTCTTTTCTCGTGGCTCTTCGATGGACAGGTTCATTTTCACTCAGCAGAGCCATTCAAATCTTAAGTTGGTGTAGGGCACCAAGGTGAAAAGAACTTTTTCTAATAATTATCTTTGGGCAGAAGTGGAGGTAGGAAGAGGACCTTAAGTCCACTAATGTTCTTCTCCTTTGCTGAACTCTTCAAAGACCTATCAAATGGAGGACTGTACCCAAACAGCCCTGAAGTCAGAGGAAAGAACCCCTGTTCATTTCAAGAGGCTTTGGCTAAGCGCTGAAGGAAGACCCTTAAGGTTATATATCATCTTTAAAGAAATTCCTCCTTGGCTGTTACTGTTTAGGGCAAGGTAAGGGACAATGAAGCATCTAGGAGAACCCCAAACACTTAGCATAATCTATATTTAAAGAACCCACTGACTGCTTTGAACACGCCTCTCTTTTAGTCACATTTTGGTTTCTTTCCTGTTCAACCGTTTCAAATAGTCACACTTTAAATGTAACAAAATGAATATCTGCTGCTCAATTATATTGCCTGGCCCTTTAGAACTGTGATACACTCAGCATGAAACCTGACAATGGTTTGGGTTTTTAAGAACTTAAAGGTAATTTCTAGATCTTTTTTAAAATATGTTGATTATAGAGCTTGCATATTTCCTTTTTCTTATACAACTGCATTCATGGTAACTAACTAAAATAACTTCCTTTGCAATAGAGCAGAAGCAATATAGAAATAGATCCAACAAAATACCGTAAAAGCTCTCTAAAGCTTGTCTAAAATGCTTTTTCCTATAATGTGTGCAACCTATACAGAATATACGATAGTGTGATGTGCTATGGTGGTTTGGCCAATGTACCTGTGACTCAGATGGTCTCAAGCCAAAGCCAATAAAACCTGTAAGTCATAAAAATAAAGTGCTCAACATGATAGAGCTTCTACCAACTTTCAAGTGATTTACACAATTACAGAGTGAATGAACCTTAGACTCCTGAAAAACTAAACTCTTCCAAGTTGCACCCCATGGGTGGCTATGCTTTCTGCACATCATTTTGGGCAAAACCATGCTGGTCAGCCTCATTCTCAACTGTGTTCGTGAGATGAGGCTAAGTCTCTTCGATATCTGCAAGCCTTTCTACCCTGGGAACCGGTCACCAGAAGATGGTGAATGTGACTCAAAAATCAGTTCTTTTTCTTTTTAAGTCAAGAATTATTCATTCATTCAAAAAGTGGAAAGTATGCAGAGCACAAGGTAAAAAGAAGAAAGGACTGCAAGCATATTTTTCCTTTACCTAGCCCATAATATTCCCTTGCAAACTTTGTCCTTTTCAGCTCACCTAGAGACCTCCCTTCCCTGTGCTTGGAGAGGTAGATCGCCCCTGCTGCTGTTTCATCTTTTCTCCTCCCTCTTTCCCTCCTTTCCAGGCCCTCAACCTTTGCATACACTCAGTACAAAGTCTCTGGACAATCACTTACCCAGACTCTATTTTTAAGTATAGGGTCCACTAACATTTATATACTCATATGATCCCAAGGCTAAGCCTAGGGAGAGTAAACATTTCTATGTCCATCTGGAGTCAGGTAGGGGATAATCTTTATTAAAACTGGTTTCCCATTTTCCTTCAAGAATTTCTCTTTCTTTTTTTAACCTTTTGTGTTTGGTTTCTTTAATTTATTTTAATCTACTGCTGTAGCAAATAACCCACCATGAATGCAAAGGCAGGAATCATATTCATAAAGATACAGGGATTTTCCAGTTCATCAGCAGCATGCATAAATGTTCTGCTGGATTGGTAAATATTTGTGTGCGATCACACCAACAGAAAGGGAAAGTCCGAGGAATATATGGATTATGCACATACATGTCTCTGTTTGATAAATGGTGATGCTTGACAATTGAGGCTGAAACGAATTAGTGTGATCAGCAGGCATGGGAGCACCAGTCAAACTATTCAGGGCCATGTGGTGCTATTTGCAGATAATTTACAGTAGGTACCCAACTCAATCCTCTTGAGGACAAAACATAGTGCAAAGTGTTTGTTTCTCTCTGCTTATGAATGGGAGAGAGTAGAACAGAATAGAAAACTATCCAGCATGGTTGTAACTGGCAGGTTTTCTACTATATTCCCTAAATGAAAAGTGAGTGGCTTGATATAGTTTCAAATTCATATATTCAAATACATAATAAAAAAGAGGAAAGATAAGATTCTCTTAATGCAAAGCACTCCTTTAAGCAGACTGCCGTTTTCTGCTTTACAGATTGTGCTTTCTTTCTCAGGTCATCAGGGTAATGTAAAAAATGGCAGGCAGACAAACTGCCTCAGGCAAAACTCAAGAGTACACCAAAGAGTACATTCAAACAGTGGTCACACTAGAATAATTCTCCCTGTCTGGTGCGATGGCAAAAAACTAGGAGCGTTAGAATACAAATTGTCAGAGACTGATAAGAAAATAATCTATCTGAAGCAAAAATGCATTACATTTTCCAAGCTCAAGAAATTCATGTTAAATTCAAATAAGAATGGGGGTGGTAATGGAACTATAAGACTTATCCCAAAGTGTAAAAGAGCAGTTTTGACAGTTGTGAAGCATGTTTGGATATGGAGCTCAGTTTAAAAGATACAGTTTATGAAGAGGAAACTTGTAATCCGATTGCTAGAAAACATATGGGGAAAATGTCACCTAATGAAGAAAAAAGATGTGATACTGTATAAGATCTGTTTTAAAAAAATCTGCTTTTTTATTGTCAATGATATTACTATGTCTGGTAGAGTTGACAAGTCATGGATGATAACTGCATACACAAATGTTTTGACTCATCTTTGGATCTCAGGAACTTAGATTTGAAATAGATCTAGAATTTTTATTACCCATCCACATAAAACAATTGTGTGTAAATCTTATGCTAGCATAATATGAAATGATAAATAGAAAAAAAAAAAACTATCTTCAGCCTATACAACACAGGATAGAAACTCAGGAGCATCATGGGAGAGCTTCCTCAGTCTAGCACCTGCTCATGTCTTAAAGCTGCCATTTCTAAAGCTTTAAAAGGCACCTCCTTCACAACCTCTGTACTAAGAATAATTGCATCCACCCAGGCAATAGGTCAAGGGGGACATTCATATCCTATACATGTTAAGAGGAGGAAAATTAATTTCAGCCCCCAAAAGGAAGGAACTGCTGGCAGGACTGTTGTTCAACAATATTGATTCTGTGGCACAAGGGTCTTGAAGGCAGAGCCAAAACAAACAGGCATTTGGAACGGGCATCTGGAATATATCACTACCCCGGGTTGGTATGAAAGGGTAGAACAGACAGCCAAACACCAGTAAAAGGCAAGATTCATTTCCTTGTCACAGAATAAAGGTCACGTTTCAGAACCCATGCATAGGACAGAATTTAGCCCAATATTTTTTAAGAGCAAAGGAACTGCTGGAACAAATTTCCACGCATATCCAATGCTGAGGGAAAGCCAAGCCATGACTAATACATTGGAGAAATCATTGAAGAGTGTTTCCTCTGTATGCAAAGATAGCCTTAGTCATTGTCTATGCTCTGAAGATGCTGGGTTACCTCCTCTTTAACGTATCATTAGTATAAGTAACAGCTGTCCCAAGGTAGATTGGCAAACTTGGGCGACTAGTTTATTAAGTAGGGTTATTTCTCTTCTATTTCTCTAATAGCTGTTTTTTTACTGCCATCTTCTCCATCTCTTCCTATTATGTCTTATTATGTATTTCCATGTATGGATTGCCTAATAGAAGAATTTTCTGTATAGCATATCAGGTTCTCAACCTATTTAGATTCAAGGCATCTCTCAGAAAATGCCAGCTCTTAGTTTTCACTCAATTTATGACTTCAGAAAACTAATAGAACAATTTTTCTGCTGCAAAGAACTCAGACACACCATGACAGGTCAGAATTTTTTAACGCTATGGATTCCCATTTTTGGTTTATCTTGTGAATCATGTTTGCACAGTGATAACATTATGTGACACCCTGCAGTGGTCCTCAAAAGAACTTATGGCACCCTGGTTGAGAATCACTGGGGTACATCCATACAGAAGAATATTCAACATCCACTGTGCATAAACTAGGTAAGAAAATCATATACCACTTTTTTGTTTTGTTTTTTCTTATGAAGTCATGGTTTGGTCAAATAGTCTGATTGCACTCTGAAGAATCTAACCATCCATTTCAGCTAATTATGGCCAGAAAGAATTATGTTACAACAAAGGTTATAAAATAGGGTTTTGATCACACTTACACTATATATTCCTCAAAAAGTTACCTTAATAGCCAATTAAAATGTTGAGCTATTCAATAATTTTATGGGAAAATTGCTCCAACAAAAAAAGAGACCCTCTGCAAAATTAAAATTTCTGTGGATAATTCTCAGTTTTGTTGAAAATGTTGTTTTCCAACAGAAATATCCTAATTCGATATTTTATTTTGGCTGCATTTCACCTAAATCAAAATGTTGGGTTTTTTCCTTTCCTTTTTTGTAGTGACATTGTTTCACTTTCAATCAGTTCAATACAACCCTGAATTGCAGTTTTCATTGTGATGCACTTCCCCATAGTTTGTACCTTGCCTGTGTTGTAGTTTAGGGCTTTTATTCTCTCCTGTGGGCCAAATTCCTTCAAAGAGTACATCTCTCATTATGTTATATGGACTTCCTTCAAGTTATCTGGGAGTGGTTCACCAAGTGAATTACTTGACTCTGGAGGGCTCACTGAATCGTTTTCATGGATTAATAGAATTTAAGGTCAGCATGGACCACTACAGTATTTAGTCTGATCTCTTGCATGTCACAGGCCATTATATTTCACCTACCCACCCACCTCTGAATGGAACTTAATAGCTGGCTGAGTTTAGCTAAAGTATAACTTTTGTTTAGCTAAAACATCTCTCAGAAAGCAATCCAGTCTTGGTATGAGCAATGAAGAGATTGAGAATCCATTGCCTTCCATGGTGATTTATTCAAGTGACTAATCAGCCTCACTCTTAAAACTCTGCAAGGTATATTTACTTGGAATTTGCTTTCAAGGCCTGACAATTGGTCCAACCATTGTTTCTTTTCTAGATTCAAGCACCCCTTAGTACCTGGTATCTTCTCCTTCTGAAGGTAATTAGGACTTGCACTTCAATCAAATTGCTTCCCAACTTTCTTTTGGATAAATCAAGTAGACTGAGTCCAAAAGATGTTTGTTCTAAGACCTTAAGTTCGACCCTCAAACACACACACACACACACACACACACACACACACACACACACACACACACACACACACACATATATATATTAGTGATTTTGTATGCCCATAAATTCTTTTTCAAAGTCCTTTTAAAATTGGTTACTTATACAGTAGTTAAAAATATATAGTAGTACCTTTGTACTACTGCTGTGTAAGGTAAAAATCACCTCCCTGTTTCTATTAAACACTTTCATGTTTATATAATCAATGACTTAAACTTTTGTGTCAGAGCATCACACTGGGATTTCATGTTGAACTGATTGTCCATTATGACCCCTAAATCCTTTTAGGGGGGCCTTTTGCACAGCCCTGCAACAGGGATGAGCTACTGTCAGAAGAAACAAGACCCAGCAACACACTAAGTAGAGCAGAAAAAACACATCTTCTTTCGGGTAAGACTGAGTAGGACTGGGCAGCAAAAATTTTGGTTTATACTAAGTTGTAGCAACAGACTTCTTTGACTTATTAATTATAATCAGGAAAAATCTGTCCTGGGAAGATGTTTAGCTGGGATTTAAGTTGTGGACGGAAATGATTTAAAACGTAAGGGAAAAAAAATGTGAGAGCAGACTGACCAATGCAGGAAGTTTCTGTGGGGCAAGCCAGACAAAAATGTCTGGCTCTAATTTCCTACATACATATTCCGATGCTCCTGGATGTCTAACTTTTTAGTTGGTCATACTAAAAATAGATTTTATCTGAATGGACTTTATCAAGGGATTCAGATCATTCTGTATCACTATTTTCCTCATCAAGTTTCATATTGCTTCTACATCATCGATGAAAGTGATGGATTGGATACCATTGGGACTACCACCAGTTTCTGTGGACCACATTGAGACAATTCCCCATTGATTAATTTTCTTAACCTTAATCTACTAAATCCATTCTTAATCCATTAAATCTGTGCTTAATGGACACTAAAAAGTGCCTATTTTTAATCAGAATGCGGGACTGCTACTAAACGAAACACCTTATGTAAGTTCACAGTGTTATCTCTATGAACCGAATCTGTAATATCGAAGAATAAAATCAGGTGTGATAAGACTTGGAGTAATTATGCTGCTACCTGTTAATACATTGCCAACTGGGTAGAAGGTAGGGCAGGGATGGCACCTTACAAACAAACTGGTTCAGGAAAGCATGAGCTTTGACAGGAAACAACCTACTTGGACAGATGCTATCTTAAGGTGTCATTTTGTCATAATATCTGCCTGCCTTCAGACTAAAATGACTAACCACAACTTGTAGTAGGCCCTGTATCACAATAGGAAAAATGCAGTTAAATGTTGAACATATTTCCAAAAAGATATGTCAGGTCATTTCCATGAACAAAAATTAAACATTTGAATTTAAGGAATGTTGAAAATGTCAAAAACAAAATGTTTCAACATTTCTGAATATTTTTTTTTAATTTCCATTTCCTGAAAAAAATCCATTTTTCATCATGATTTAAAATGACATTGCACTCTGTAATGTCAGAATTTTTCATGTGACACACATTTCTCATTCTGCACAGTTGCAATTGTTTTTGTCGCTGAGTGTGGAATCAAATTCTTTTCACTTTATTCCTATCTTTCCTCGGAAGACAGTTGAAATCAGATGAAAAATCAAATCAGCCTGAAATAAAGCTTTACACAGACGAATGAATGAAAATACCTGAATACAATTCAACACTAAGTATATTGTGGCTAAATTAGCATATATACCATTCTGTTACTGCCTTACTGCCATAGGTAGACAAGGATTCTGGAACTTCAATGGGGTTATACTCGTCATTACAGGTCACGCCTTAAACTGTATAACATTTCTAATAGGTGAGATTAAAAAAAAAACATTTTGTGGCATGCTACACATTCAAGTCATGGCACCATACAGATCAGCCACAAAGATATTAAACATTTTTTAAGGAGTAACTTTGTGGTTGGTTTCTGATTTCAGTTGCTATTCCTGGCATGATTAACACCTTAATCATGCCATAGAATCATAGAAAATGAGGGTTGGAAGGCACCTCAGGAGGTCATTTAGTCCAGGCCCTTTGCTCAAAGCTGAACCACCCCAACTAGATCATCCCAGCCAAGGCTTTGTCTAGACGGGTCTTAAAATCGTTCAAGGAGGGAGATTGCACCACCTTTCTGGGTAACCTGTTCCAGTGCTTCACCACCCTCCTAGTGAGAAAATTCTTCCTAATGTCTAACATAAACCTCCCTTCCTGCAACTTGAGATCACTGCTCTTTTTTCTGTTATCTACCACCACTTAAACCAGGCTAGCTCCATACTCTTTGAAACCACCCTTCAGATAGTTGAAGGTTGCTATTAAATCCTCCCTCAGTCTTCTCTTCTTCAGCCTGAATAAGCCCAGTTCCCTTAGCCTCTCCTCAGAAGTCATGTGCTCCAGCCTCCTAACCAATTGTATTGCTCTCCACTGAACTCTCCCCAATCTGTCCACGTCCTTTGTGTAGTGGGAGTTCCCCAAAACTGAGTACAGTACTCCAGATGTGGTCTCACCAATGCTGATTAGAGGGGAATAATAATCACTTCCCTCAATCTGCTTGCAATGCTGCTACTAATGCAGCCCGGTATGCCGTTAGCCTTCTTTGCAATAAGGGCACAGTGTTGGCTCATATTCAGCTTATTGTCCTCTGTAACCCCCAGGTCCTTTTCTGCAGAGCTGTTGCTTAGCTAATTGGTTCCCAGCCTGTAGAAGGGCTGGCTGCTCACCTTCTCCCCAAATTGTGTTGCACAGTGCAGTAGTCTGGAAGCTGACCTTGCCTGTGAAGACTGAGGTGGAAAAGGTATTGAGTACTTCAGCCATTTCCACTTCATCTGTCATTAGAGGTTACCTCCCGCATTCAGAAAGGGACCCACACTTTCCCTGATCTTCTTGTTGCTGACATACTTGTAGAAACCCTTCTTGTTACTCTTCATGTCCCTTGCTAGCTGCAACTCCAATTGTGCTTTAGCCTTCCTGATTTGTTCCCTGCATGCCCAAGCAATGCTCCTATAATCCTCTCTAGTCATTTGTCCAAGTTTCCGCTCCTTGTAAGCTTCCTTTTTTGCATATTAGCTCACTGAGAAATCCTTGCTAAGCTGAGCTGGTCTTCTGCCATACTTGCTATCCTTCCTACCCATCAGGATGGTTTATTCCTGAGCCCTCAGTAAGTTTTTCTTTAAAGTATAGCCAGGTCTCCTGGACTCCTTCCCCACCTCAGACTATACTCCCCGGGATCCTGTCCATCAGATCCCTATGGGAATCAAAGCCAGCTTTTCTAAAGCAGACTTCTGCTGCTCTCCTTCCTTCCTTTCCTCAGGATCCTGAACTCAGTTCATGTCATGATCACTGCTGCCCAAGTTGTCATCCACTTCTACATTTCCCACCAGTTCTTCGCTGTTAGTGAGCAGCAGGTCAAGTTGTCTCCAATGATCTCCAAAAACTTCCTGGATTGTCTCTGTACTGCTGTATTGCCCTCCAGTAGATGTCCGGATGATTGAAGTCCCCCATGAGAACTTGTGTGATCAGGAAACTTCTGCTAGTTTTCTGAAGAAAGCCTCATCTACCTCATCCTCCTGGTGTGGTCATCTATAGCAGACCCTCCCACCACGATATCACCCTTATTGTTCTCCTCTCGGACCCTAACCCAGAGACTTTCAACAGGCCTATCTCCAGTTTCATATTGGAGCTCTGAGTAATCATATGGCTGTTTTACATAGAGTGCTACTCCTCCTCTTCTCCTGTGCCTGTCCTTCCTGAACTGTTTGTACCCATCCATGGCAGTGCTCCAGTCATGCAAGCACCCACCATGTCTCTGTTATTTTAATCATGTCATAGTTCCCATGACTTTGTGAGGACTTCCAATTATTCCTGCTTGTTTCTCAAGCTCTGTGCATCCATGTACAGAAAACTGAGATAACTGATTGCCCTACATTCTCAGGAAGAATAAGAATGCCTCCCCTGTTGCCCCTTCCTTGCTGCTCTTCCTCCACATCACCCACTTCCCTACTTACCTCAGGGCTTTGGTCTCTATCCCCAGGCAACCTAATTTAAAGCCCTAGTTTAGAAAGCCTGTCTGCTCTTCCCTCTCTTTGTCAGGTGGATCCCATCTCTTCCTAGCAATCCTTCTTCTTGGAACAACATCCCATGGTTAAAGAAGCCAAAGCCCTGCTGGTGACACCACCTCTGCAGCCATGCATTGAAAAATAATGTGCACCAGAATCTTGTCTCTCTGGAAAACACTAGTGTGTCATGGGTACTGTCCCTTATTTTCTGTTTTTAATGTTTGTTAAAACTTTTATGTTGATAAATGAGGGGAGAAAACACATTTGCAGAATTTTCTCCTCTATTTTCACTTATTCTCTTACGAAAATGTATACAAATTCTTCGCTGGGATTCTGGGCTTCTCTCATACCTTTTACTTTATGATGCAATCTGTCACTGCCATATCCACATGTCTAACAATCATCACAGGTGTGATATAGTTGGAGTTTGAGAACTGAGGCCCAGGGAAGTTTAACTCATTTGCTAACAGTCATATTGGAAGTTTGTGGTTGAGCCAGAAATGGAAGCCAGGTCTGCCAAGTTTCATCCCATTCACCACACCGTCCTTCCAGCCTGTTTAGCACTGTCATTCCTCTTTCCCTTAGAAACATCATGATTAACATGAGAGCCTTTGGAGCCCTGCAACTTGCCATTTTCTTTTATGGTTCTCTCCTCCCTCAATTAGTTCAACAACTGATTTACCATAAGCACTACCTTGTTATCTTCAGCACAAACACCATATTGCAGCAAGTCCACAACCATATTCTTCCACCGCTTCCTAAGCCCTTTGATTCTCCTCTTCCCTCATTTTTTAATTTAACTTTGAAACTGTATTACTGACATCTTTTAGGAAAAGGCTGTATGTGAAAGAAGCTATGGGGAGTACAGTACAGCACCACAAAATGGCTACAATAATTTTAGCATAGTTCTTTTGGTAACAGAAACATAGCCAAGCACTATAATACATTATAAACATTTCATTTGTGTTGCAAAAAGTAATTAAACAATTTCTGCTCTCATTAATATTATATGGCTGGTATTTTTTACATTTGCCACACTTCATCGCTCTAGCTGGTATAAAGGACTCAGGTATGGTAACTTTTACTAATGAAGGTGGCAAATCTCCTTTTCTGTTTCCCATATGTGCAACCATTAACAATAGTGTCACATATCCAAAGCACAGAAAAATACAGACCAAGCCCAAAAATGTAATCAGTTTTCATCCACGACTCTTCAGCTCTCCCCAGTGGCAGATGTTAGATAGTGATAACCGCTTTCATAAAATAAAGAAAAGGTCCCAGAAAACCACCTTTCCACTGCTGGATAGTATCAGAATCAGTTCAGACATGGCTGTGAAACACAAGAACTCTAAGCACTGTATTAACTCTGCAAACATAACAGCTATTGGGTTGGGTTGCTTTAGAAACCATTTCAAAGCCCATTGTGAAGAGGCTCTGCTGCCCGCTATATCAGCTAGGACAGCTGTTAGCTTTGTGAGTGACTGTTGTGGGCTGCCCACAGGGAGATAACCAAGGGCCAGCAATCCTTTGCCTTACTGGAAAATGCCTAATGACCCAAATAAGACATTGGTGCTCAATTATGGAGTGGGAACAATTTTTCTGAAACTGCAACAGGAATTGCTTAACAGAAGTGGACATTTATGAATGACTTGAGTTCTTTACAAGACTTCCACCAAGATCCAGAACAGTTTAGCCCATTGCATGAATCAATAGCAGTGGTCAAGGATTGTTATGTGTACAGTGAATTTAGGCAAAATGAATTGTTTTAATATATATTTACATATCCGAGCCAAACAACAGTCCATTTTTTTTTTAAATCTCAATGCCAGATATAATTGTGAACTATTAACATACAGCATGCAGCAACAGATACATGTTCCTGATGCAAGAAGTGCCTTATGTTACATGGGATGCTACAGCACTGAAAATCCAGTGCAAGAGTTGGCTGAAAATGCTAGGATCAATGTTGAAAGGATCGGGGAATCTGAAATGATGAGATAGCAAATTTATGATGAACTTTATAGATGCTTTTCAGAATTTTTTTTGTAACCCAGGCACATATTTTAGCCAAAAGAGAGAGATTTTGTAATTCTAATGAACAGTGAAATATCTTTCTTGAGTCTTTTGACTGGGAAGAATCCTCCTGTTGGAAAATGAATCATGTTAAGTGAACTTTTTGAGGAAAGCAGAAATCCTATTTAGGATTTGAAGGCTAAGCTCTGCCCTGGTATGAGGTCTAAGACTTTGTTGTTGAGGCGAGGGCTGTGTTTTGTTCCTTCTCTCAAAGAAAAACTCTGTCTAACCTGTAATTGTGACAGGGTGAAGAGTTAGGTTAACTAAAGTGTTACAAGGAAAAAGGGAGGGGGGGCAGGGGAAGGAGGAAAATGACTACAGATGACAGGCATCAGTAAGGGATCTCGAGGACTGAAGCCTCCCCTGATAAGTGACAGAATGATATACATACCTCCCCTTTGCCAACTCACACAGCAGCTAAGCCTATAATAGCAGTTTTATTGCCAACGTATTCTATTCCTGTTATGTAACCCACATGGAAAGTAAAAGCTTAAATGCATTATACTCTAGCTGGAAGGTTTTAGCATTACAATTCATTTATTAGAGCATTTCACTATAGGGTAATATTAACATATTCTTCATGTTTGTTTGATTGCTTTTAAAATCCTCCCTTTGAAAGCGTTTCACGTGTAGGTGTGCAGTCAGCACCTTTAAAAAAAATAGTTTTTATTCTTAAACTGGAGATATTCTCTTATTAGTTATTCTCTTAGGCTGAATTGCTTAGTTCATGTTTCCACGGCAACAGACAGGAAGCAGGAGTTAAGCAGAATCTTTCATCTGGGGAGGGAATGATGGGAATGGATGAGGGAGTTTGAGCAAGGTCAGGCATTTACCGCTGAATACAAATCTGTCACGCCTAATAGATGAAGCTCTTTAGTTTCTGAGCTACTCGGGCTGCTCCCAGCAGCCAAGGAGAAAATAAAAAGACACTCAAGCATGAATGCCAATCAGCTTGTGCTGGCAACAATGATGTATATACATGTGCCATAGCAGCTGTACCAGACTTGGCTATGGATGAAAGGAGAAATTAAATAGGTGTCAATAATTATAGAAGGTCAGGATCTAAATCTCTGAATACTAAATATATTTTAATAAAATTGGATGGCAGAACAGAGAACATATTAAGCAAGTAGACACAAGAGGCCTGGGCGTAGGGTGCCGTGAGATTACAGGAATGTCGTATTGGAAAAGCATCCAGGTGGGAGAACTGCAGCAAGAGGAGTTGAGTGCACAAAGTGATCCTGAGAAACGACAGGCAAGCGAGTCCATACTCAGTGACCGCAGTGCTTTAGGCTGGCCTACACAAGGAGCAGCAGCAATGCTGCCGTGCAGAGAGAGGGAGATGGTAAAGACAGAAGATACGTAGCACCTGGCCCAGGAGGGTCAGGTCTGTCACAGGTAAAGGATGCATAGATAGTCTTCATCTCTGTGGTGTTAAGTGGCATGTAAGAATGAAAGGGTTAAGAAAGGTACATGAGGAAGTACACAACCCGATAGACACATTGGTGATGATAGACCAATACATACCAGAGGACAAACTGCGTTAATGAACACAGATGGAAAACTGGGTTCAAGGTCATTGTGACAATACGAGGACACTAAGCACAGCAGTTGTAAAGCCCGATCCTCCTACAACCACTTATACTTTTGCTACCTCTGAATTCTGAGAACAAAGTGCATCCTTTACATCCCGCTGGGCGCGTCTACACGAGACATTTACTGAGCAGTTGCCTAATTCACTCTGCAGTAAACATCTCAGCATCTACACATGCAGTGCTATTAGGATGGAGTAAACTAATTGACTCTGCCGGAGGATAGTACTTGTGTTTACAAGTACAGAGTTTTTTTACTTCACAGCAATGCACATGTAGACACTGAGGAGACTGGCTGGGGCATAAGGGTCCTGCAGTGCAGGGGTTGCCTGCCGGCTATCTGAGCGCTGAAGCACCCTTGCGCCCCAGTCAGCCCCTCTGCAACACATTGAGCCAGGGTCCCCTGCCAGCTGGGGCTGCTTTGACATGGCTCAGCATGCTGCAGTCCTTAATACACATTCAAACACAGTGCCCAGGAGCAATAAACTCCATCGTGATAAGTGCCAGAATTTACTGCTGTGCATTAATTGCATGTGTAGACATGCCCACAGAGCCTTTCACAAGGGGTTTAACAATACATGAGGCCTCATACAGCTGTTCATTTCTACCAGGGCAAATTTCTGAGAAATTACCCCTGACAGAAATCCTTCCTGGACAGGGAGCAGTACAGACGTACAGTCTGGACCTGCACCTGGGGTGACCCTGGTCTGGGGAAGGCAAGGGAAGCAGCAAAGACACCCTGCACCTGGCCCAAACTGGGGTTGGAGGAACAGGAGGCTGTGCTTCTCTACTTCTTTTCCCTCCCAGACCAGTCTGGGATCCCCCGTCCCTGCCTCCATCCAGAGCAGCTGCTCCTCTGCTCTGCTCTGCTCTGGGCCTCAGGGAGTAGAGCAGGGGGAGCAGTGGGGCAAACATCCCCAGCCTCGACCCCCCAGTACCAACTTCTTACTCAGGGGACTCAGGTGTGAAAAGTAGGCTGGGCTCACAGCACTGCTCTCTCCACTGCTCTACTGGTGCTGGAGAGCTGAGCGGATTGAGCAGTGGGGCAAAGCCTCACCCACTCCACTCCCTGGGACTCTGATGTGAGAAACAGGGGGAAGTTTTGCCCTGCTACTCCAGGGACAGCCTCCCTGAGCCCAATTCCCTGCTGGCCAGCTTCCCCTGGCCTCCCCTACTGCTTAGATATGTGGTGAGGGCAGTGATTTAAATGCCTGGCTGGCTTCCCCTCATTCCCCTTCCACTCAGCTGAGCGGCATTGCGGTAGAGGGAGCAAGGCAACGCTGGCAGGGGATGGCACCGCTGCCTGCACTCACCAAACAGAGGGGCAAAGCCCCTGCCTTCTTCTCACAATGAGAGCTCTGGTGTGAGAAGCAGGCAGGGGCTGTAGTGTTTCCTGCCACTTGGGTCCTGGTGCTAAGCAGCCAAGCAGCAAAGCATCTCACGCTGACAACTGCTCTCCTCCTGGTCTATGGAAGGCCAGCATGCCCCTGGTCCTGGGAAGGCATGGCAGCCTTTCCCTAGCTCCACTTCTCCTGGTCCCTGGGAGGAGTCAAGACAGGAGCAACTCTCCCAGAAGCAACTTAACCCTGATTGTTCCAGGGTTATTTCTCTCCTGGAACAACTGTTTTTGCTCCAGGAATAAAGCTTGAATGATTGTACCTTTTTGGTTTCTAGCAGGTGAGCAGCAATTCTCCCACAAGAAACTAAATGCCTGTATACAGACAGTTTGTAATTCCAGGTTTACATAGAAAAGCTTTCCATTGCCCATAAATGGACACAGTAAGGAATACAATATCATGCCCAAAACACAAAAACTGTTGTAGTTTAGTCCTGTTTCATTGAAGGTTAACTGCCCAGTTTAGCTTTCACTTAACATGGGATAAAAACATGAATAATTTAACATGCTGATACATGTTAAAGCCCTGCCCTACTTTAAGGTGCTGTTGTGTGTTCATTTGGCCATATCTTTAGACTTCTAATCACAGACAATAGGCCTGTGTGAAATGGCTAGCATTCACTTGGGATTCAGATTCCCTCCATGGTCCCCTCCCTCTACTTACTGGCACAGAGTCCGGGTCCAGCTCCCTGTGGCGACAAGTGGAGACATGGACATAAATATCATGTGAATTAGTTCTTTAAGTACATAAAGGATCCCACAGAGAGTCTAAAGAAAAAATAGTGGTCTAAGAAGCTTCAGTTGCAAGGAAGGGTCAGAAGAACTGGACGTATTTATGTTGGAGAAAAGCAGATGAAAGGGGTGAGGGAGTGTATTTGATAACAGTCTTCAAATACCTGAAGGGTAGTTATAAAGATGATGTTGATTGACTATTGTCTGTGGCTGCAAGGGCAGGGCAAAGAATAATAGTCTTCTACTGAAGCACAGGAAATGTAGGTTGTATATTAGGAAGAACTTACCATGACGGTAGTTAAGCACTTGACAAGATTCTCTAGAGGGGTTGTGGCATCTCCACCCTTGGAAGTTTTTAAGAACAGGTAAAATGCACACTTGCCTGGGATGATTTAGACAGGGATGATCCTGCCTTGTTTGGATTAGATGACATCCTGAGGTAGCCCTATGTTTCTATGATGCTATAAAGAAAGGACTGGGCTGTTCCCAATGCAGGCTAGTGGGTGAATGCCACAGTTTGGCCCTTTTCTTGTGAAAGGAATGAATGAAAAATTACTCAGTGGTTGTTATGCTTTGGGATCAGTGGGGACAAGGAGTGTGGGGAGAATCTCTATTAGTGTATAAATTTATTCATTTATGTCTACTTATGAAAGATGGTAAATAAAGTCTCTGAAATGTATGGTTTAAACTGAACCTTCTCACACAATGAAAGCATTCACTGCACCATCCTTCTTTGCTCTCAGATTCATTACTAACATAAGGCTGCTCCTTGTGCTCTGTAGCCAAACTTAATGGGAATTCAAGTAATTGGAAGTCAAAGAACAAACTATAAAACAGTATGATTTATAATCTTATAAAGAAGAATACGTAGTTACATAAGGAATATCGCATCACATACAACTTTGTTTCTATGAAACAGCTTGGTTTAATACTGGGCGTTGTTAAACATGCCTTGAACATCGTGCACAACACCCATGATTTTCATGACATTTAATAGGTTATGTTAGTTTTGTATCATCGCTTCACATTTGCATACTGCATACTGAGAACATTTCACAAAGCTAGATATATAATAACACACTGCAAAACTGTAAACAGGCATGGAAAAACACTCAGAGTCAGATTGTGAACTCATATAGACCAGCCTAATTCCAAGCAATCTTGCTGACTTCAAGTGAATTTGTATTCAAGTAACTCAGATTAGAATCTAGTTCATTTCTCATTGCTAGATTGATTATACAATGACAGTGGTGAATTCAGGGCACAGAGAATTTCTTAAAATTTAACGAAACACAGACCAACAGGTACTAAAACTGGATGAGAAGAGACATAGATAGCATATTGACACTGATGTTCCTGCTCCTTCTATTGCCTTTAATTCTCAATTTCAATTTTGCCACCACTCCTCTTTTCTAGTCCCCCACTGTGAGACGTGTAGGTAAGGCATACTCACCTAAACTCCTTGTATTCTGAGAAAATAGCCTACTACAGTCCACTCTGGGTCAATTCAAAGCTCTCTATTAACTTCAATAAGTATTAGGTCAGGCACAGTGATAGACAAAATGATCAAATGAAATCTAGTTCATGATAAATAATGGCTTTGTAAATGCAACTGTTAACAGCTCACTGCTATCAGCTCTCTGTCAGGTTGCTAATCTGAAATGAAAAAAAAAATCTTTAAATCTGGCAGTTTCCTGGTAGCAAAGGCTTTGTTCTTTATTATGTACTTGGAACTCACTTCTACTCCTGTGGAAGCCAATGGGAGTTTACCTGCTGATTGGTTTTAGTGGGAGTACTTGAGGAGTACAATACTACTCAGTGGATGCATCTACATGTGCCATTAAGGTGACACGACAAACTGCAGCACAGTTTGCACTGCAGAAAACTGCTCCCTGGCACAATGTTTACATGTGCGCCCAGGACCACAGACTTTGAGTTGGGGTCGAGCAGCCCTAGGCTGGCGTAGGGAGTCATCCTTGGGCTCTGAATGGTGGTGTCAGGTACTGGAGGGGCTGGCTGGGGCACAAGGGGGCTAAAGTGCAGGGCTAGGCAGCACACAACCCCCATAATTCAGCAACCTTGTGCCCCAGCCATCCCCTGTCACCATCTACAAATGCATTTTGATGGAGTAAATTATTCTGCTATAGGATAGTAGTGTCAGGGACAATACTATCCTATGGGAGAGTTAGTTAATTTACTCTGCCCTAATGCTTGCACACGTGTAGACTGCGATGCTTTGCTGCATAGCTAATTAGTAGGCCTGTGCAAAGTGGCAAGTATTTGCTTTGGATTTGGATTCGGACGATTTGAAGGGACAGTGATTTGATTCAGAGATTCAAATCACTGTCACAATTCAATATGCCTGAATCGGATCCAAAGATTTGGCGCCGTTTTGGATATTCAGCCATAGACTAAACAGGCAGCAGTCCTCACCATGCTGGACACAGTTGCCTCCAGCTGGTAAGTCTGTTGTGGTGGGCAGAGGGGGGATAGAAGGAGAGTGGGGAAGGAGGGATTGGAGCTGGGGCTGGGACAAGCTGCCTAGCTGGGGTGAAGGACTGCAGGATTCAGGCAGGAGGGCAGGGGGGAGGGGTGTGTGGGATGTGGGCGTGGAAGTGCTGGGAGTGGGGTCTATGCCCTGCTGCCGTTTGCTCCTTCTGCCCAGAGCAAACCATGCCTGCATCGCGCCCCCCCGCCCTGGCTGGACAAGCGGCTGCACGGCATAGCCCCCACTCCCAGTCCTCCCCCACCCTGGCTGGGCAAGCAGCCAGCTATGCCCTGGGATGCAGCCACTGCCACTGTTTGCCCAGCCCAGGCAGCGGGGGGCACAGTGCAGGTGCAGCTCGTATCCCGTGCCCACCTATCCCAGCTGGGCAAGAGGCAGCAGCACCTGCATACCGCTCCCCCACACCCCGGCTGGGCAAGCAGCGGGCTATGCAGGCACGGCTCACTCTGGGCAGAAGGAGGTAAGTGGCAGCAGGACACAGCCCCTGCTTCCAGCACTGCTGTGCCCCCCTGCTCCCGCCCTGAGTCCAGTGCCGCCCGCCCCCCCAGCTGGGCAGCTTGTCCCAGCCCCAGCCCCAATCCCTCCCTCCTGGACACCCTTCCCCTTTCCCCTCCACCCATCACAACAGACTTACCAGCTGGAGGCAGCTGTGTCCAGTGTGGTGAGGACTGTTGGCTGCCTGTTTAGTCTGTGGCCGAATCTCCAAAGCAGCGCCAAATCTTTTCTGAATGGATCTGGAGGTTTCCAATTTGATTTGGACCTTTTAACTTGATTTGGAATCAGATATTTGGCCTCTGAATCAGGCTGAATCTCCTCCGAACTGAATCGGCTACCAAAGCTTCACACAGCCTTACTAATTAGTCAGTTCTGCAGTAAAGTGCATGTGTAAATGCACCCAGGTTGAGTCAACATAGCAGAATTGGATCCATGGAGTTAAACACTGTCCTAATTATACTGAAGTTACACTTCAGCAGTGATGCTCTAAATTTACACTAGTGTACAGGATATTTTGATCTATAATGATTAGTTTCTATAAAAAAAAAGTTGCTGAACTATCAGGGTCCCATTGTGGATTACATTGTTCACCTTGCTCATACCACACAGACCTTAAAACTCCATAATAGTCCTAATCATTAAGACTGCACCACCCCTAGAAAGGTACTATTTCAGTGAGAGTAAGGTAGGCAAAAGCTGACCCATAATGATTTAGATATTGGTTCTGATTTATTGAGGTTCCTGTTACTCTGGCAAATGGAACACCTGGCAACACATATGTTGGGGCTCTTGCCTTATGATTTCTATGAACACTGTTGGATCCATAAAAATATGCTTATCCAATTCAAAGTGCTGGCCGAAGGTTTAATTGACACTAACTGGGAATAGTTATTTCAGTCCAACAGCTAGACAGTAAGGATTGGTAGGGGAAATCCTGCCAAATTCATGTGAATGATTTTCTTAGGGATCTACCATGTACCAAACTACATCTAATAAGGGACCCTGCTTTTAAAAGAAATCACCAGTTAGTATGGGCTATCTAAAAGACTTTATAACTCTTAATACATTTTCTTCTACAACAGGATAGCAATGTCCATCAAGTATTGTGTGTTTTGATTTGGAGCCCATTGGCTAAATAAGAGAATAGGCTTTTGGAGCTAAGAATTCTGCACTATTCCTCCCAGAATTCTAGTTATGAGACATAAGTAAGACATAAGTATATGAGACAGAAGTAGAAGGATTTTCCAAAGTTCTGAGAACCAAAAAAGGATTTATTTCCTACCAGGTCATATTATTTACACTGATCAAGGTACACTGACATGTTTACCCGTCCTTCTGGACAGAATTTTAACATTGTTGGTTTTATCGGAACTACTCCTGATTTCCCACTGGTATAAATCTGAGCAGAATTGACCCCTTAAAGCTTGGTCCAGGATATGGCTCTAATCTATGGTTCTAAACCATAGAGTAACTAACTTTCTGGTGGATGCAAGGAAGCCCAATTCTGTTCTCAGTGAAACCTGCATAACTTAGGAGTGATTCTACAGGGAATTCTACATCAGCATATTCGGGAGACCCTATAGCTCTCTCACTCCTAGAAGGCTGGGTCTGGCACTCTCCTTTTCAAGTGTGATGGGAAATGGGGGAAATAAGAGGGTTCTTTCTTAGTGCAGCCAAAGTGTAGAAACTAGTAGCTTGTGAATCATTCTCCTGAAAGAACACATGGAACAGTTGGAATGGTTGGATAAAGCCCTGGAAAGTATACTGAGTGGTTGTAACAGAGAACCAGAGGGTTTCTGGTACTTTAAGAGGAACAGAAGAAGGCTGGGTTGGCTCAGGGAGAACTGGCTGCTAGAAAGTGGGCTGACTGCAAATGAACAGACAAACTTGCAGCTGTACAGACTCAAGCCTGGGCTGGATAGGGGTAAGTAACTCTCCCAGGAAATAGGGGCAGAACAATAAGCTGTGCTGTGGCTGGCATCTAGGCATCCCAGAAGCAGAAGGCTGCAGGCAGCCGAACTAAGCTCTAGCGGGGAAAACAGGCTAGTCATTGGGCCCAGAAGGGGAACGCCTGTGTGTGGCTTTAGAGCCACCTGACCAGAAAGGCAGGACTTAGGAGGCACATAAAGTCAGTGCCTGAGACCAAGCAGCCAGTCTGGCCCTGCAGGCTCCAAAGGGAAGAACTCTGCAGTGAGATGGCTGTAGCTGAACAGCTGACTGAGATGCTGCTATACCTGGAGACTGCAAATCAGGAGCCGAGGTCTTGCAGGGAGTTAAGACCCAGGATAAGGAGGGGTTTATTATACACTCTGTGAGCTTAGAGTTTTACTTGCAGTCCGGAGCTCATATTTTTTTGTTCTAGGTTACCGGTGGTCTGGGAGTAGCTACAAGGAGAGATGAGAAGGCCACAGCAGGGTACCCGAGGGGCACATTACAGTTAGCCCACAGCAGGATGCCAGGGGCATGCCAGTGTTTAGAGCCCTGCCAGGGGCCCAGAATCAGGACACAGAGGGGGCTTAAGCCAAAGGGTGGAAGAAGCCTAGAGAGAGTCAGAAGCCTAGCATGAGCAGAAGCCAGACAGGGTCAGAGGCCCCAGTACCCGAGAAGGGCAGATGCCAGGGCCAGGGGGCCCAGTGCCCAAGGTTTCAATACAGGGGGCTGAAACCCCGAAGCCAAGGCCAGCACAGTGGGTCTGGGCTAAAGTTCCCAGCTAAAGGAAAGAGGCAGAGGCTAGGAAAACCAAGGCCCCAACAAGGGTGGAGAGGCCTAAGGAAGCATGATGAGAGTAAGTGAATGATAAAATCTGTGACTGGAGTTCACTAATAGACCTTAAGGTGACATATGCCCTAAGGCTATGGATAGGCCAAGAGGGCCCATTTAGTGCTCGAGGAATTGGATCATGACCAGCGGGGTCTGAAAGGGTCCCAGTGGCCAAAAAATAAACAAGGGCTCAATTTGGGACCCAAGGGTGGTCTCTCTTAGTACACATCAACTAATTACATCAAGGCATGGCAGGCGAAAGAAAAGGGAGGGCACACAGGGAACCAGAGCCGAGTGACCACAAAGAAGCATCACAGCCCCTAGGGGTCTGATCCTTGCTACAGTGGTACACTGAGGGGGAAAAATGGTGCTTCTGCTAGAGACTTACCAATTCTCAACCAGGGAGATGCAGCACCCTGGAGTGCCTTGAAATCCTTTCAAGGGTGTCCCAAAGTACCATAAAACATGTTCAATGTGCAAACAATGTTCAGTGTGCAAACCTGATTCACAAAATAAACCCAGAGATTCAAATAATAATCAATACGGTCACAAACTGCTGTGTTCTTTCTGAGTTGTGGATTTTAGTCCTTCGGGTTGCAGTCTATGCCCCCTAAATTGAAATGGTGGGTTTTTAATTGAAAATGTACCATTTCAATTTAGGGGGGTTATTGTTCCATCACTGTTATGGTCTTTCTGAGTTCTTTGTAATAGAAAAAATTGCTATGTTGTTTTCCATAGTGAAAGAATTAGTGAAAACTAAGAGTTAGCATTTTTGAGGGGCAGCCCAAGTCTAACAAGCTTGACAACCACTAATGCTCACTCCTTTATACAGCCACAACTTGCACACAGTAAATAAAAATCAGTGGGTGTGTCCATCTTTCTAATCAAGTCCTTTTTAAAATTAACTTGTATGATTACAAAAATCATATTACAGCTTTGAAAATGTTCTGATCTCAGTTACACCCATGTAAACCTGGCAACTTTAATGAGGTAAATCTGGATCTGCAAGGGTGTAACTGAAATCAGAAACAGGACCTTGCCTGAAAAATATGATAAACTTCCTTCGAAAACTATGTGAATAGAAACATTCCACATAGGGATTTGACCAGGGCACCAGTTAAGCTCAGAGAATTGATAACCCCCTGACTTGAACCTCCTACTAATATAATGTTCCAATTAATATTACTGGAGGGGCAGCCATGTTTAATTTTGACAAGGACAGATTTTAGATTAAGTCCTCCAGGACTGTAAATCTTAACCTTTAAGAACTGTTCACCTTGGCCTTTTATACCTCAGAGAATCCAAGTGTATTCTAAGCAAAGGGTGGATTTGGCTGCTACAAAGCCTCCCCTCCCTATTACCAATCTCTCACTTCCAGGGGTGGTATAGCAAGGCGAGAATGCTGCTGAATATAAATAGGGAAAAAAGCACATTATAATTACAAATCTGGCTATCCAATGTACAGCTCTAAACCCTGAAATGATAGGCTGACACTGTCATCCCAACCCAGACACCAATTACAATTACATCTAACAGAGGCCACTGAGCCTGGCAGAGGAGGGGGTTGGATGAAAGAGGTACTTTCCCAAGGATTCATCTCCTAAACTTCCAAGGAATTGCATTCCACAAATAATCAGCCAGTCTCCCAAGTTAAATAATTCATGTTTAAGTAAGGTGAATAAGATCGTTCCCGAAGGCAGGGAAGGTGGGGTGAGGAGGGAGGGAGGGACAGAAAAGAAAACAGGGGAAACAAGAAGCCTGTTTTATCCTGTCACTCAAAGAGATAATATATTTGCATTCCTACAAGAAACATGCCTGTTTTCTCCCATAGGAGGCTGAAGAAGGGTTCCCCTTCACCTATTGCATTTCTGATGCTAGACATGTAAATAAATATATGAATAAAGAGAGTCGCTGGGTAGTAATGGGTCAGATGCCAAATCAGAAACCAAACAAAAAAGCCATCATCATCTTCATCAACAAGAACACGGTCTGAACTGTCAGAATGCAAGAAGGCTGTTTTGATCTTATTAAAAGACTGTCTGTTCCTAAACTCTAAACTGAGCTTGCACTGCAAAATCAATTTATGAGCTCATTACATAAATCCATATTAAACTATTTAGTCTATATTTAACACTATAACAAGGATAGTCAGGGTGAATTAAATGGATTTTATTTGCAGGTGGCAGAAAGTCAAAGCTTGCCCTTCCTCTTTTAATTCTTTTCTAGGCTAATCTTTTGTAATACTGAGAAAAATATTTTATTTTCGCTTCATGTAAAAAGGACTGACACACGTGTGCACACACCCCTGGAAAGAAGTAACTGGAAATCTTTGCCACTGGGCACACTTGTACACGTGACAGGGGGTTAGTTCTTAGGTTTACATTCTATGCCCCTTAAGTTGAATTGGTGGGTTTTTCATTGAAAACCCACCATTTCAATTTAAGGGTTATATTGTTCTGTTACTGTTACGGTGGGGGAGCCAATCCTTTTTTCTTTTTCTTTTTTTTTTTTGGCAGAGCCTGTCCACAGCCTGCCAGTGGGCTGAGTGGGCCCTGAGTTTCAGGGGACCATAGTCCTTCCCTCCATGTTGGCAACTCCCCCAGGGGGAGCTTGGATGGGGGCTGCTTGGACGGGCTGCCATGGGCCGGGCACTGCCCCAGCTCAGAGCAACACCTGGGGCCCAATTCAACTCTTTGCCGACCCAGAGCTGGGGCAGCACCTGGCCCGCTAGCAGCTTGCCAGGGCAGCCCCAGGAGGCACTGCCACCATGGAAGGAAGGACCGAGGTCCTCCGCAGCTCAGGGGATGCTCAGCCTACCAACAGCTTGCTCCTTGGTTGTGGGAGAGGCAGGCAGGCTCTGCCAAAAAAATAAAAAGGATCAGGTCCCTCACTGCTTCTGCCTTCAGCAGGTACTGATTCTTTTTTTTTGGCAGAGCCTGCCAGCCTCTCCTGCAGCCAGGGGGTGAGCTGACTTATAGCTGACTTATAGCTGCAACACCTCATTGCAAACTAAGGTACTTCAGGATGCAGTTTAGTTTCCAATCATGCAAACTCATTTTAAACCCCCAAAACTCTTGTATGTGTACAGTCCGATGCCATTAAGCCACACAAAGTGACATTTCTGTCACATGTACCTGGTAATGGCATCATGTGTACAAGCGCCCTATATATAGTAAAAAAATATATTTCAGTCATAAAGTCATAGAAAAGTAGGGTTAGAAGGGACTTCCAGGGGTCATCTACTCCAACCCCCTTCTCAAAGCAGCTCCATCCCAACCTCTGTCATCCCAGCCAAGGTTTGGTCTTTCTGGGTCTTAAAAACCTCCAAAGATGAAGGGACCACAACCTCTCTGGGTAACCCGTTCCAGTGTTTTACTACCCTCCTAGCGAGAATGTTTTCCTAATATCTAACCTGTACTTCCCTTGCTGCAACTTCAGCCCCTTGCTCCTTGTTCTGTCATCTGCCACCACTGAGAACAGTCCAGCTCCATCCTCTTTGGAAACACCCTTCAGGTAGTTGAAGGCTGCTAATTAAATCCCCTCTCAGTCTTCTCTTCTCCAGATTAAATAAGCCCAGTTCCCTCAGTCTCTCCTCATAAATTTTGCCCCACAGCTCCCTCACCATTTTTGTTGCCCTGTGCTGGACTCTCCAATCTGTTCACATCCTTTCTGTAGTGGGGGACCCAAAACTGAACACAGTACTCCAGATGTGGCCTCACCAGTGCTGAATAGAGGGGAATAATCACTTCCCTGGATCTGGTGGAAACACTCCTACCAGTGCATCCCAGTATGCTGTTAGCCTTCTTGGCAACAAGGGCACACTGCTGGCTCATAGCCTACTTATTGTCCACTGTAACCCCCAGGTCCTTTTCGCAGAGCTGCTGCTTAGCTAGTCTGTCCCCAGCCTGTACAGGTGCAGTCCCAAAGTACCGGTCCCCAGAGTGCCATTGACAACATTTTTTTTTTGTTATCCTTGACTGATTATCCTCATGCTGTCCTTTTATAACCAAGCACATCACTGATGTGGTAAGGCTCTCAATTACTCGGAAGAAAACAGTCTTTAGTAGTGTGCCATAGGTATGAAATACATGGACATGGGTTATAGCAGTGAGAGATGAAAAGCTTTTCTATTCTATCAGGCCCATTATAGAAAAAGATGTAAGCAGGTTCATTTTGCAAGGCAGAATTTTCCAACTGATTATATTTTTAGAAATAACTCCATATTAGAGGGCTGCTATGACAGGGACTATTATCCCAGCAAGAAATGCAAAACTCTTCTGCGGGTTTGATTAGTGGGAATTAAAACCCTGCACAGAGCCACTAAGTAAAGTCTGCTGAACCAGTGCCAGAGGTTTCTCTTGTTAAAGCCATCAGGATGTGTAAAGTAAATGTGAGGTGCTGCTGTGAAGGAATGAGGGTCCCAACAGAAAGGCCTGAAGAAAAAAGCTAGAATTGCACTGCACCAATGCATCAGCTGGTTTAAAACTTTTTATCTCTACTTTTAATTTAAAATAGAATTTCTGTTCTTGTACAAAAAACATTTGTGGAAAGCATATATCTTATTTGAAAAATTTCAATTTGTCATTGCAAAACCAAAAAATATATATTAATTAATTTTAAAAAACACCCTCCAGTGTTCATCCATCCATCAACACACAACCTTTCCCTCCTCCCATGCTTTTCATTGAAAAGTAACCATGCCTTTCACTTCCTGACACAAAACTAGACTTTCACAACACATTTTGACAACAATCAAAATGTTTCCAATGGGTATATGTGTGTATGTATATATATCTATATATATTCCCATGGGAAAAATTATGCTCCTGAACAGCTTTGAGAGGAAGCTTAGGGAGAAGCCTTAGGCTGGGCCCCTACTATGTACAAGGGATGGTCTTATTTTGGGTTTCTTAACCAAAGGATAATGATCCATAGGGAGGTCCTGAAAGGACTCAGATAAGCTGAAAGATACTGACAATGTTACTACAGGTATCACTAAAGGTACTATAGGTAACAGTACAGGTACTGAAAATGTTACTACAGCCTAAATAATAGTCCAAATACCGTCTTTATCTTTAATTTAGACTTTGACTACAGTCTGAATAAAGGACAAAGCATATCTCAAGAACTCTGGGACAGAACAAACGTTCTGAATTTGGGAGGTCACATATAGTAGTGCCATGCCCTAGCCCTGTCCTTTCAGACATGCCGTAGTTATAGGACTAATCAATGCTCAGATGGCCTATGATGTGCAGTACAATCTTATTACAATGGAGCACAGAGATGCAGCTTCACCACAGGCTCTGTCACAGACTGCTCTATTTACGAGAAAAGATGGGTCTTAATTCTTAGATTAAGTTCGCTTTGGGTTGACACGTGGCATGAGGAGTCAGAGCTCAGATATGAAAAAACCCAAGTGCGATACACCTGACAAGCTGGTATCCCTGATGTAGAAAGAAAGATCCCATATGAAGGTAGCTAGGTCCATCTGTCTTAGGCGTTTATCCACTTAGCATTAACTTAGCACCCTAGTGTCTCAGTCTTTAATATATTTACCTTCACCCCACTCCTGGTAGGCAGGGAAGTGCTATTAGCTCTCTTTTAGCCAGACTTGCCCAGCAATTGTGCTCAGGGAGTGATTTCCTCAGGAAATCTTGAAGTTTTATTTGAAGTCCAGCCCTCAAAAAGGCTTCCAAACCCACATGCCTACATTAGAGGACCCAAGTTAACACTATAGAAAACCAAATGCCTTTTTTATGGGCCTTAGAGCAAATCTGAGAGCTTAATTTCTCCATGGGTACCCTAACATGTGCACACATGCTTGAATATTAGGATACGGTTTGTCATGGGTTCCTCTCAAAATAACTCGGGAGAAAAACAAGAATCCCCTGATTATTTTTCCTAAAACCTAAACTGAAATCTTCTACTTAAGGTAACTGGAATTTCACTATGGTTGGCTATAGCTCTTTTCCTTTATTGTTGTATTCTGTTTCTTCACTTCCTATTCTTTACCTATTCCATGTTATAGTCAACATCAAATACCCTATGGAAGGTATATGTTCTGTTTACCTCTCAACAAAGTACACTAATACATTGGGGTTTCTTTTAAACACTTAATTATCTGATCCCTTGAACAAAAGATTAAATTATTCTTGCATCATCGCAGCCTACTTGATTTCCTTTGTGTGCTGGTAAATGCATGTATACAAATATTATATGTACAATGAGTCTCCCATTGTCCTTTATGTACACTTAATTATAAAGCTCAATATCAATAATCACTTTAAAATAGATATATATTTTTGCAGTTGTGTGGTCAAAAGTCTGAAATTCACAAAATGGAAAATACAGAAAATACATCAACTTTCTTAGTACACAGTAATACTGAGAATTGCCATAGTCAGATCTGAAAGGAAACTGATAACAGTTCGGGGCACACAGCAGTAAACATAAACAGCCTGAACTCCCCAGACTTATCCGATACGATAACCTATAAAGGTTTAGCTAAAACTTGACTCATCAGCTTTTAGGGATGTTTCTACAGTTTTAGATGACTGTGTAAAATGCTGCATTACTGTAAGTGAAGACATAAAAGGTTGAAGTTATGCCAGACCTGAATAAGCAACAATCAGATGAGCTGTTCAAGGAAAAATATTTGCTTTGCACAGAAAAATTCCTCCTTGGGAATTGAGGCTTACAGGTATGTAAGTCGAGTTATTCACATAATGCTTGTTAACGCCAAAACACATCTCTTCTTTTTCACGGGTGAAATTAAAAGAAAACAGAGCTCTAAATTTACAGTAGCCATTCCAGTACTAAGTGATGTTGATAACTGTGCTTAATAATCTCCAGCTAACTAATACAGTACTGGGAAATGCATCACTTTTCATGCGCATACACAGTCATTCAACTCTGCTACCCTGGCAAATTAAATTCTAACAGTTCCTCAAGTGTTAGGGCTAATTGTTCAATTATTCATTCCATCTTGTGTCTCCTCTGAAGTTACCATGTAAAGTCAATATACAGTAAGGGATATTGTAATTAGCACCACTTAATACAATGTGCTACCAAATTGACTTCTAGTTTTCCCATGACTATTATTTATTACTATGCATTATGCATTAATAAATACAAAATCAGGTTCATTATGTACAATGGCTGAATTTAAGAGAGGATTGATAATTTAATAAGAAATTAGAACATTTCTGTAATTCTCCCCAAAATGAACTTCTTTCTATATACTTGAATAAATAATTATATCCCTATAGAGCTACAGGAAAAAAATCTTCCTCTCAAATTTCAGATTTTTACAGTAGTTTCTTTCAGGCTCACAGTGAGAAACTTTCAGAGACTTAGGCACAAAGTCTAAACAGATCAGTCAGACTTAGGCACTTACCTATCACTTTAGCCTGTTATGTTCAAATGTATATCCTGAACTGTCTTGTTCAGCTTCCACCTAATACCTGACTTACATACATTCCCTTAGTACCCAAGTTCATGCCAGTGAAGTTTCTCAAGCACCTACATTTCTACCACTGGCCACTCACACAACCATAGATGTCCTAGGATCATTGGGCAGTATCATGCTTAATCCTCTGCAGTATTCAAAAGCTAAACATACCTCTTCTTATCTTGCCTATGGGTCTTGATCCCATAGTAGCTCAGCAAATACACAGAAGATTGGTCACTCCATAAAATGCAGTGAAAAACATATGTTGATGCCTTTCCAATTGCACAGTGTCTAAAGCAATGGGGGCCATCCATTGTGGCAGGTGTGCCACAAATTAAGCCTCACACCCTCCCCAAGTGGCACTGATACCTTTCTTCTGCCCAACCTGCTTCCCTGCTTTCTGCTCATTGCCCTATCTGCTGCTGTGCTGCCTGCTCCTTACCTGATCTGTCCTGTGCCATGCACAGAGACTGCCCATGAGTGCCACAGGTTGGCCACTGCTGGTCTAAAGCCTTTGCCTGGGATACAGGGGACCCAGGTACAAATCCCTTCCCTGCTTGATTTGGATGGATTGGAATCTGCATCTCCCAGTCCTCAGGAAAGTGCTCTAACTGTGGAGTGTGCTCTGAGGCATGAATTGAGGATTATGTTTTGAAGTGGGTTTTTATTTCTCTTATAGAAGCTGTCTCATTTTATAGGTACTTAAATATAAATTGGAGCAGGAACCAGAAACCAGGCCTTCCATATGAGCGCACTCATTGAAGGCTGTAGAGCCGTTCTCACTCTCCTGGTCCAGTGAACTTGATATATTTGTTACAAAGCAAAATACCTCCAACCATGGAGTGTGAGATAACTACCCTAGAACAGCCAATAACCCACTGAGAGAGGTAGATTCAAATCTCAGCTTCAAATCAAGCAGAGGAATGATTACATCCTAATGCTTTAACTAATGGACAACTGAAAGTGAAGGGTGCAACCTGTCCTGTTTTGTGAATGGCACCAAAGCCCCCTTATGAATCTAGCTCTAGAAGTTACTTTTTTCAGAGTCACTTAGGGTGTTATAGATGTATTCTGAGAGGTGGGAGGGGGACACTTTAATTAGAACAGCTCCAAGAGCCGCTGTAATTAAAGTGCCTGAAGCATCATGTGTATCAGCATCCCCTCACTGAAAGCTCATTGAACAAGCTTTAGTTAAAACACCCCCACCACCGTTTTTCAGTGCAGGATACATGTGACACTGAAATCTGCTGGAGCAGATTTTTTAAACCGCTCGATTAATTGAGTCTGCTCCAATGCTTTGTAATTACAATGCATCGGAGCAGCCTCTCTGCACGTGTATAGGTGCCCCTAAACTCTGTGAACTGGCTGTGCTTTCGGCCAGCTGGATTTGTGTGGCTCAGCCTCTTTCATGGTTCAGAGCAACAGGTCTTTATTTGGAGTTCTCTTTTAACACGAAACAGGCCAGTCAAAATTACCTTGCTCTTTCAGTTCAGGCCTTAAAGGTAATTTAGCCCGGGGGTGGGTAAACCCAAGCACACATGCCGGAGTGTGGCACCCCAAGGCATTTTGCTTGGCATTCCTACTTTGGGGAAAGGGCTGAAGCTGCACCACCACAACAGAGAGTGGTCCCTTCATGACTCCTCTGCTGTCTGCCCCTGGCACCCCAACATCTTACAAGTCGAGGTTGTGGGTCTTTCTGGCACTCTGTCCAAAAACATTGTGAACCCCTGTTTTAGACTCAGTAGAAACAACCTCCCTCAGATCTGGACCCTTTTTAAAATCCAGCTGGGAATCTGCTCAAGGATCTGATTTCCCTCCAGTTGCATCTCATTGTCAAGCTGGCCTAGCAGCCCCTTAAGTGGTCCCTACACCCTATCACAGGCACTTTTGAAACTTTTCCTTAGATCCTAATTTCAAAAGTCATTTTGGTACCTAAGTTTCACTGACAGCCAGTGGGCTACTAGCTCCTAAATTTATATAAGACAGCATCTGTGCACCTCAGAATCTATCATCTGTTTTTCACTGCAAGTCTCCTATTGCATAAAGAAGGCACAGATGCTACGTGACTTGATAACGGTCCCATAGCAACTCTGTGGCAAAGCAGGGACTTAAATCCAGGTCACCGAAGACTGGGGCTGGTGACTTTGTCTATAACACCCTTCCTCATTACATGCTGAAATCACTTATGATGCCGGGGGGAGCTCCAGAAATTACTCCTTCTGATAACCTTCTTTAGTTCAAACCAGGAAGCCTCCAGGCAGACTCCCAAATTAGGCATCTATCCATAGGTATTATTTTAAGGGTGGCTTCTGTCACAGGGCATCTAAACAGAAAGTTTTGTTTAAGTTAGGGGGGAAAAAAATCAGCTGATACTGCATTTTTGTGTAGGTTTATTATAAATTCACTGTGAAATGTCATGATGTTATGGTGATGGCCACTATAAAGATACATAAATAAAATGTATATGTATTATTGTCATTATTCTTCTTATAGTTTCTATGGTGCGATAAATGTGATCAGCACAAAAGTTATGCATACTAAAATAAGGGCAATCAAATCTCTCATTTGAAGTCATAAATACATTATGGTAGAGTCAGGAAACCATTTCTCATCCCATTCATGGTACTGCACAATCAGCCACATGTGGCTTTTTTGTTCTTAGCTGTTTTTTGATTTCCCTTGAAGTGACCGTCGGTGGCAATATTCCAGACTCAATGATTATATGATAGGTTTTTTTGTCCATGTGTTGTCTATTATGTTATACTCAGAGAGAAAAGCTTGCCTTCCTTTTACAGGAGATACATCACACTCTCAAACAAGAGAGAATAAAAGCACTTATAGAAGCCCCCTGTGACTGACAAAGAGGGGAATATAAAATGCACTGTCTCAAAGAATGCACTTCAAGTTAGAAGACATCTCCTGAAATGGCCACTACTACTCCAGTTGCACAATCCTACCTCTGGTAACTGCCCAGGTTGTGAAATTTGTTCATTCTAGAAACATAGGGCCTTCAGGGACCTCATGAGATTGCTTAGTTCAACCTTTGCAGTGAGGCTGGATCAAGTATCCTTAGACTTTTCCCAACAGATTTTTTTAACTGTTCTTAGAAACTTTCAATGAAGAAGATTTCACAATATCCCCGGGTAGCTGGTTTCACTCTAACAGTTAGAAGGACATTCTTCATTATCCAACCAGTAGCTTCTTTATTGTGAATTAAGCCATAGGTCAACTAGAGATCTTTTTGGTTTCTCAAAAAGAACCAAGAACAACTGAATTTATAAAAATAATCTGTACACAACTCCTGACCATTAATATAAAGAAGGAATCTTTTTTTGTGTGAAGTAGTTGTATTGAGTATTAATAAGTAAAGGACAAGTAGTACCTTACTGAATCTCTCCCCCATATTAGGGACAGGTGCAGATTACTGACAACAGTTGGAGTCAACCAGGGTCCACCTAGCACGGGAAAACAATTCTTAAATGTCAGGATCTAAGCCCAACAGATTTAAAATCCACACTAAGATCTTGTGCATGTGAAAACACTGAAACTGTTAGATGCCAAGCTGATGAGCTGATATGATCTGAAGTTTTGATACATTTGGGGGAAAAAGCAATTTCCAAAAAAAGAGATGTGAATAAAATATAAACTGAACCCAAAACAATGACGTTCAGCAACATCATTTTAGGACATGCTCGGAGATCAAGTATCACGTCCATACCACAGAAGTATCCATTTTAGGACACCCAAGATTGTCACCAGTGTTCCTTCTAAGCTGTACGCATGTGCAGCCATACACAATAAAATATCATGCCGTGCAATAACTTTTTAAAACCATGCACACATTGGCGTACTGACGGAGGGGTGTTGGAGGCCGTGGCCTCCGTGTTTCAGCCTGGAAGGGGGACTCCCAGTGCCATAGCAAGGGGGTGCTAATGCTCCCCCTGCTACTGCCACCAGCTTTGCATCCGGCCGTTTGCCACCTGTCCCAATCCAGCCATAGGCTGCTGCAGGAGGAGGGAGGGGAAGGCACACAGATACCCACACACTCCCAGCCACGATTGCTCACGGATCGTTAAACCTTAGCGGGAACACTGGCTGTCATGTGTCAGTTATTAAGGATGAGACCCCTTTTAGGGTTTTTTCTTGCTAGTATCTCTGACAAGTTATTCCTTCCTATAGAACCCATTGTAGATGATATGACGCCTTTCATAAAGTATCATTTTGAGAAATAAAACTTAGAAAAAGTGCTGCTTATTATCCTCAGTGCTCCGTAGTATGTAGTTTCAAACTGCATATTTTCAGCTGCTGTCCTCTGTCCCTCCCACTTCCTGTAGCAAAGGCTAGACATACAATACTCTATTATTAAATTTGTATAATGCAGACTCCTTGTGGAACAAAACAAACAGACTTTGTGCCTTTTCAGCTGATTAGTTATCTTCTGTAACAGATGATTTTCTTTATTGCTTTGTTTGCAAGTTAGCTGCTGCTTATAATGCCTGGAGCACACAATGATTAATAATATTTTAGCAAATCCATAGTAAAGTGTACATCCCTAAGCTAAAGTTTGCCTAGCAAGGAATTCATTGCTGAAACATAGTTGACAATTATCCTACTGTTTATGTGAGTTATTTCAGAGCTCTCTTTGCTAGTTTCTTTTTTCTGCTCTTTTACATTTTGGATTAAAGTTAAGTACAATCACCGCACAAGTAACCAAGGATGGATATTTGTAGAAACTATGGCCAGTAAACAAATTATTGTTTGTACACTCATTAAGGGGAAACAATCATCTGGAACACTTTCCTCAATACCTGTTGCTATACATGTCTATCATTTGCAACAATGGTATTTTTATGTATAAATAACAGGTTTGGGGAATTTCTAAAATTTTTAAATAGTTAGTTAACAAAATACCTCTGTCAAACATTCCCTTTTGGTCTGTGCATGCTTTTTCAAATGCATACTGAGGACTCCTAAGGCTTATAGACATTCCTACAGACCTGTAGACAACCCATATTGGTGGTTTTTCATTGGCAGAAAACAAATGGAGAAAGTCTTGGAGCTCTGAAAGACACTGAAGACATAGGGGAATGGCGGGGCAAAAGATGAGAGGCTTTTGTTCGGTGATACTGCTTTATTCTTTTTAAAGAGATAAAAAGGGGATAATTATAACAAGACAATGAATGCAGTCTTAATGATGATGAGAAGGGAGCAATCACTCCAAACTATAGCTCAAAGATGATGACATGAATAATTCTTGCTAATGTAAAAGAAGATTTCATAGATTTCATAGACATTAGAGCTAGAAGGGACCTCGGAAGATACTCGAGTCCAGCCCCTTGTCCCAGGGGCAGGAAGTCAGCAGGGATCATAGGATCCCAGCAAGAGAAACATCCAGATGTCTCTTGAAGGCGTTCAAAGTAGGTGCTTGAACCGCCTCCGGCAGCAGGCTATTCCAGACCTTGGGGGCTTAGGCAGTAAAGAAGTTCTTCTTTATGTCCAGCCTGAAATGGTTGCAGAAGAGTTTGTGACTGCTCAACCTCATCATCCCTTGGGGCGCTCTGGTGAACAAACATTCCCCCAGATACTGGTGAGCACCCCTGATAAATTTATAGGTGGTCACCAGATCACACCTGAGCCTGCACTTTTCCAGGCTGAAGAGTCCCAAAGCTCTCCGCCTCTCATCATAAGGTCTGTTTTCCTGACCTCTGATCGTGCACGTGGCTCTCCTCAGCACCCTCTTAAGCTTCTCCGCATCCTTTTAGAATTGTGGAGCTCAAAACTGGACGCAGTACTCCAGCTGAGGCCTCACCAAGGCTGAGTACAACGGGAGAATGACGTCCCGGGATTTGCTTGAGAAGCATCTCTGGATGCAAGCCAGCATTTTGCTTGCTTTACTAGCAGCAGCATCACATTGAAGGCTCATGTTCATCTTGTGGTCAATGATGGCCCCCAAGTCCCTTTTGTCCATAGTACTAGCCAGCGTAGCACTGCCGAGCCTATAAGCATGCTGCAGGTTCTTCTTCCCCAGGTGGAGAACCTTGCATTTTTCGGTGTTAAACACCGTCAGGTTCTCATCTGCCCATTTCCTGAGCCTGTCAAGGTCAGCCTGGATCACTCCACTGTCCTCGTAAGAGAAAGGGGAAGAGAATTATTATCCTGAAAATGTCTTTTCTCAGTGTTTCAGTCTTGGAACACAGTTCTGATGGGCTGATTAAATGGTATACTGTAGACTACCTCTACACTTGATATTTACCCATACATAGTGCTAAATACAATGCCTCAAAGGTCATAATCTCAGCTATTTTCTTGTCCCAGGGGTCCACTAGCTTCTGAATGTCTAACCAATACATATCTAAATGGTGTTTAGTATCTCATAACCCTGGCTGGATATCTAGAAGTAAAGGTTATTATCTTTGTAAACTCACCACCCAGTTGGCTTGCATTGCTCATTTTAGTGTTGTCCAGTTTGAGTTTAGCATACTGTGGTATGTACACTGGACATTATTTATGGCCCGGACTCTGGTTTTGTCTACATTTGTTTTTATACCTGACTCTAGTGATGTTGCTCCTGATTTCACTGTTCAGTGGGATGAGAATCAGCTGTATAACCCATATGCCTATATGGAAAAATGTAGGATTTTTAATTAGAGCAGCATGATTGTATCTAGAGACAGAAAAAGACCTTAAGTATCTCTAGTTTACCCCTCCACAAGGCCATAATATTAGCCATCCCCTGAGAGTGAATACATTAGTCCTTACATGGATGGAGACACCTACTTTTAATCCACCTCCTGGTCAACAACATTTGCATTTAATTGAAGAATAATAATGTAATTATTATTACAGTTAATTAAAAACCAGCAGCCATAGCCCTATAATTTGCCTAGGGGGAAAAAAAAAAAAGGATTGTCTGTTCTCCCCACAATGTTACTTAGGGAATAAGCACGCTATTATTTTATCTAAAAGGTTTTCTTCGTAGGCCTGATCCTAGCTTTCATAGAAAGAAAACTCAGTAAGCTCTTTTACATGTTTTGGACTTTCTTCCTTCTAAATTAATGGTTCCAAAAAGGGGTTGACAACTAATTATAAAAGACTATATTGAAACTTCATTAGGCTCTCATAACTACCCACCAACAGCAAATGCTGGCTTTAATAGGTCATTGTCTCTGCCTCGGCAAGAAGCAGATTGTCACGGTTGCCAAGGGTAACCCTTAGTCTGACGCCTGTGGACAGGCCAAAACCGAACAGCTGTGCAATGCAGAGCTCACACTGAGTGTGAAATATATGGTGACCATATATTGACAAAATTTAAACAGAGAAGGCTATGTTCTTCTCACCGTGGTCAGCCCCATCACTTAATTTGTATTTATAGCTGGCTTCTCTACCATCTGTGCATGCTGGCCTTCTCAACATCTCAGAGGAATTGGAGTGGCATTGTTTGAAGATCTGATTAAATAGCCAGGAAAAAGTAATCCATCATTTATAAAGGGAAATGGAGACAGTTACAATGGTGTCCCATAGCTCTTTAGGGTTTTGTCTTCATTTTCTTTTCCCTTCATTGTAAACCAATGCCAAACATAATAAACCCTGACCAAGAGTGCAGAATTTACTGACAGCATTTGAACACCTATGTGGGAGCAGTAATGAATGATCCCATTTCCTTTAGGCTGGTCCTAGTGATAGATTAAACTACATTACAGTGGAGGATAGCCCCTTTCCTCCAGGCTCGCACCTGTCTAAATATACTCCGCATGCATGTGATGAACGCAAGATTCAACTTAAACCAGACCAGAAACAAACAACAAAATGCTGCGGTTCCCCATGGTGAGGTTTAATAGCTAGAAAGTTGTTTTTCTGAGTGCCGTTGCATCTCTCTGGTCCCAGCTGCCCTTCTTAAATACCAGGGGGGCTAAGTGATAGGTATATTTACTTTGACAGTAAAGAACCTTCTTAATTCCCACTTGAAGCCAGAGTCACTATTAGTCACTGGTGATTCTGCAAAGAAAGGAGAGGAGAAACGCTCATCTGTGTGTATAAACATGAAGCAAAATGCAACATGCCAGACAGACAGCAGCAGGCCGTCCAAACCTTCTGCATCACCACTAAGTTCACGCAGACTATTGACAGTCTGAGTACAGAGAGCGCCGTGAAGCATCTCATTAGCAATCATAATTCTTTCCATAGGTTTGTCCTCCAATTCTGTCCTGTCCAGGTGTCTCTGTATTCCTTGGTAGTAGGGCACAGATCACAGCTAGATCTGTGTTTGCTGCACAGGGGAGCAAGCTGGAGGTTTGGGATAAAGAGCTGCCTGTTTCATATTTGGAGAGTCAAGGGAAAGAAGGAGCTAGTGGAGCAAGTGTTGGACAGCCACAGTGAGAAAATAAGGGCCAGACAGACTTCTAAGAGGTGTAATATTTGTGCTCAGGCTATTCATTCTGCGCACGGGTAAAAAGAAAGGATCATTCACCCTTTTTCCATTTGTTTGTTCATTCTATGTAGATGAGTGCAGAAACTTGTGAACCAGGAAGATGAGACATACAGATACTCAGTGAAGAGCACTGTACCCTAGCAGAGTCATCTTAGTTGTATCCACAGGGAGTTAACAGCTGCATTTTTGCTGTAGTGCAACTACCTTTCATATGACAGTTTAGAGCATGACAGCCTGAGAGATCCAGGTCCTTATAGGAATTAGTGGTCTTGAACACCTCAACAATATTATTGTTGTATCCCACTGTAACAGCCTAAACACGGTGCATGGGGTTTATAGATTTATGGCCTCTTACTGGACAAAACTGCAGTTTTTATTGTTTTTTGTTTTATTTTGTTTTGTTTTTAAATAAGGGCAGGATTTGACTAAAGCCTATACACACACACACACGCACACACACATATATACAAAAATACACACACACACAAATATATATATAATTGCTCATATATGCTTGGCAAAAGAAATGCTACAGCATACACTGAAGGAGATGAGAGAAGATCCTCACAGCTGTCATTAAATAATGAACAACTGTTTCTACTTTTTCTACAATACATTTCTACCTTTCCCAGTCCATGTCAGCAGGTGGCCGAATGTTACTTCTGAGCATTTGCTTCTTCACAGCTCGCTGTGACACAACTCCGCACACACACAATCACAGAAGAAATAAACTCCAAAGCACATTTCTACCCAAAACACGGAAATCAGATGTGTGGTGTTTATGCACGTTTTACATAATCCGACTGAAGAAGTCATAAATGTACCTGGTTTAATTTCAAATACAGAAACACACAGTCCCCACTAGTTCTGGCACAAAAAGGGGTGGCTTGTAATACAAGCAAATCTCTTCATTTTAGTGTGACAGAACTATATCCACCCCCACCTTCTTCCCATAAAAGAAATATGAACCTTTTACATATGCCACTTTGCTATGTTGCTTATTCCAGTGAAAAACTTTGCCCCTTATTCCCTTAAAACAAATATTCTAAGACTGTTTAATGTGGAGCCATGTGTATTTTCTGTCCATTCTTTATGGGCTGTTTCCTTCCAAACCTTTTCTCCTCCCCCTGGCCTATATAATCCCCAGCCTCATCTCGTATATCAGCAAGATGAACCCAGTGGGTGAAAGGCAAGACACATCTTTGATTTTTCAGGCAGGGAACGTGACCTCTGGTGTCATGTCTTGGATGCACCTAGCATCTGTAATTGTCCCAGCAAACAAGAGGCTCAAGGTTACACCGAGACAGACCTAAGCCTCCCTTCATGCAGACAGGGACCCTGCTGTTCCAAGATAAGCCATCCGGCAAACTAAATATTTTTTAATAGGACTGTAAGTGTGAAAGCAGAGGGAGCAAAAATCAGAGGTGCCCAACTGGGATTTTGATGCTAATAGTATTAATTACAGATATGATTCTGTGTGTCCTTTGCATCTTACCAGGCTCGGGGATGATTAGCTGCGCGCTGGTCTGTGCATTGCCAGCATCATTTTCAGCTACACACTGGTAAAAACCTTCATCTGACTTTACTAAGCCCAGAATCCGCAAGTTGCTGCCACCCTAGAGAGAGAAAGAGGAAAGGGGAGGTAGAGGGAATTAATTAGACAAAGCCACTGCATGGAGTGTACCTGACTAAGGAACTTCATCTGCGTCCTGGTTATGAAACAGCAGTGCCAACATAGGACCCCTCGGCCACCACTCAGGCAAGCTGGGCCTCCCAAGGTTTGGACTAAAATGCACATACATTAGAAATCTGCTGACTCCTTTTGTTCTCTTTGCACCACTTTGTTAGCAGGGGTTTGTGCACTCAGGGTAAAATACACTCTGGTGTAGAAGGCCAGCCCAAGACCCTCTGCAACACATTAGCCACATACATAAAGGCTTTGGTAGGCAGTACATTGGCCTTTGTGTGGGGAAGGATGCAAAAGAGCCTCCAACTTTTTTTAATAGCATTCTGAAGGTCAGGCCCTCTGATAGGGCAAGAGACCTGGAGATCGACAGCACTGGAAGGACCAGTTATCATGTGCAGCTGTTGGAAAGGATTTCAGTTCATAGCTGCTGCAGGCACAGGCTGAATTACACGATGGGGTGAATATTGGCTTTTTAAGAGATAATTCTCTAGGTAGAAGATTTTGTGAGAGCTAGGCCTTGGCCAAAACATTTCTTGAGTTTATGAAAGGATAATCCCCTCTCCCCATTTTACCTAAAATGGGACTTGGCATTTCTCAAGATTTTCTCATTACTCTCTTAATGCTGTCTGATTTCTGAACCGTAAAACAAAGACATGTGCAAAGTAACATGAGTGCATGATGCCATACAAAGGAGTATGTCTTCGTCATCAGAAAAAGATGTCCTGAAGTAACTTTTATTAATTAGAAGATGCTTAACCAGCTTGTGAGTAGCTTATCTTATTTACTGGAAAGTGCATCAATTAAAAAAAATGAGCACCCCAAAAAGATCTGATCTTTAGTTTAAGAGGTGAGCATGTCTCATGAGCAGTTGTTTAAAGAAAAAAAAGAGTATGTGTCCATGGCCTCACTCTACATATTCTCACAGCCACTTGATACCAAGTAGAAACATATTCAAGGTGAGACTTCGAGAAGTGTTCAGAAGTCTCATCTCTGTCTCCATAGAAGTCAGTGATTAAACTCCCGCTGACTGCCATGACAGCAGAATTAAGCCAATGCTTTTGAAAATCTTCCCAATCATGCTTCAGCTATAAGTTTATAGGTATGTCATTTTGGTTCACATGTTCAGTAATTTGTCCTGGTGAGAAAGTTGTGCAGATGTCAAATGGCCATTTCTACTGTTAATGTCATATAGAAATAACATGATTACTATGGAGAAATTTACTCCAGATTTTACTACACTGAGTAAACTGACTATAATAAAGGGGTAGATAACTAACCATCTATACAAAACCAGCTGTCCACTAGGGGCAGGGGATCTGAACAAGATGTCATTTTGGGTTGAAATGGACTAAGGGTGCAGACATATCACTAGTACACTGCAAAACTTATACCACCGTTTAGTTACTTCTTTCTTTCCCAGACATAATTCGATCTCAGAGTGGCAACTGTCTATCAGTGAAAATCAATCAGTTTCTTTGAAAGTAAAACATTGGGAGTTATATCAGAGGGTTCACATTTGCAACATATTTATTGTGGATTAATTGCACTTTATTCCAGGGCAAAAGTGGAGTCACTCCACTCTGAAAGTGAAAATGCAGGCCTTTTGCAGCAGGCCTGTTCAACTGGCATCCCCCCCACAGATAGTTTTTAGATCAGTATGCTGAATGGACCTGCGGCAAAAGGCTTGCATTTTCACTTTTAAGTCCTTTGATTACAAATGACATTCCACAGGGAACAAAATGTTGAGAAACCAAAAGGACTGGCACACTTCTGCAAATTCCCAATAGAAACATGAATTCTGAGCTCGCATGTAAGATCTTCACCCTTCTCATTCAGTCTACCTAAAAATAATCCACGTTGCAGTGCATCTTGGAAGGAGGAGCTTCCATTTTTTAAATCCCTGCTTCTCCTTTGTCCTTATTTATTCTGATTGTTACACTGCGGCATACCTCCTCTTTCTGTAATTTGAAAGAGCATCTTTTTTATGCAGATAATCAAAGTACCAGTAACTTGTAATCTAATCTTTGTTCCCCTAACTTGAAAATTGTCATCTTCCTATTAATATTTCTTTCCATTTGTTCCCTTACTATCTATCTTGTATCTCAGGGTGTAATTTCTTTGGAATAGGGACCTATAACATCTTGTCCATAAACCACCTTAACATGTCCGTTGCTTGTGATTATTATTTTTAATTCTAATTAATAATTAGAAGTATGATGCAAAATTTATGGTTAGTGCTATCTCCATAAAAAAGATTAAACAAAAATCTAAACCACCACTAAGTGTAGAAGTAAGGACTGCATCCAAATCCCACTGAAGTTAGCATGATAACTTCAAAGGTCTTTGGATGATGCAATTTTTCTTCTTTCCATCAGGCAGCAGGAGAGAGCTGATCTGGTTTGCTTAGATGTTTCTTGTTTGTATAAAATTACTAATGCCCATAATGTCCATTATGAAAAGAATAAATAAAGGAACAATAGAAACATGCTGAACAATCAGTCGAGCAGTGCACTGGTAATGACAAAAGGTCGGATAATTACCACAATCTGAAAATAATCACTAGGAATCACCACTTCTCCATTCTTGATCCAATCCACTGTAGGGACGGGCTTACCAGAGACAGCACATTCAAACTCAATATCCATACTCTCATACGCATAGAGATTTGAAGGACGAATTAAAAACCATGGAGGAACTGCAAGGAAAAAAAAGAAAATTAGAACAAGTTATGATTGGGAGTGAGTGTACACCCAGTAAGTTGATAATGTTATTAAAGCTATAAAATGTTGGACAGAAATAGAAAACATATCTGTAATTCAAATGATCCCCCTCAACCCTAAGCTCATTAAAGAGCAAATACTAAGGAAAGCATTTATTATAGTGAATACTGTTATAAAGTCTCTGTTAACAATTATATGTTTCTTTTGCCAAGAGGAAAGATCAACAATTTAATTTGGGGGAAAAAAAGAACAGGTACAATTTATGCAAAAAAAAAACCATATATACAAAAAAAATGTGATGAAAAGTTCTCTGAATTAAATGAATGAGGGGTCATTCACTAAAGTTACCTGAAATTGTATATGTAGGAATGCAGGTTGAGACAAACACACTGGCTAAAGTGTATATTGATACAGAACAAAGTGTGTTTTGACCCAAGACATTTTCATATAAACAAGTAGGACTAATGATTGAATTTAAAGAACATGAGGAGTTAATCAATAAGAGTGAAATTTGTCCATGATAATAGGAAGAAGAAACACGTTGGGTTATCTTTGCTGAGGACAAATTCTTATTAAGCTAGTAATTATCTGTTGCCTTGTATTACTATAATGTATTCGTACTTTTGCTGTATGCTATATGATATGCTAATTTCATTTAATTTCATCATTACCATAATACTAGTATGATGGAAATTTGCAATTTGAGGAAAACTGCTAATAACATCAAATTTCTAATGAGCCCCCACCCACCACAGAAAAAAAAATCAGGTACAATTCATCAGCTTTTGCAAGGGAACTATGTTCACTATTTTGAATATTCATAGCTGCTAGGAAGCCAGATTAGATTAATTTTTAAGTAGCACCCATGACTTTTCATTTGACACAGAAAATGGAGTTGTAGTTCTCAAGTAACCATTTTGAATATTTGACTTACAATAGCTTCATAGGCACTGTGTCCACAAAAATTACGTTAAAAGAAGTTAAAGGTTGAAGAGACAAACATTAAGAAATTAGAAAATGCCTAAATTAAGGTTGTCCTTGCATGCTAAATTCAGAGCCCTTATTTCAATGCATTATAATATATTAGTATCTTAATTGCATAAACAAATAGTTTATGGCAGGAGGCACCAGTCGCTCATGGATTGTGAAATCTCCATCCTTGGAGGTTTTTAAGACCTGAGAAATCAAAGGCTTGGCTGAGATGATCTAGTTAGGGATGGTCCTGCTTTGAATGGGGGTTGGACTAGATGACCTTCTGTGGTCCCTTCCAACCCTAATTTTCTATGATCCAGTACTGTGTTTTATCCTTGCTGTTCAGCATGTTGTCCCACGCCTTGCTTCCTTCACATTATTCAAACCCATCTCTGAAGAAGGAAATATTCATTTCCTCATGGGCTTTCCTGTGGTTCTAAATACTACAGTATCTGTGAGCTCCTCAGCCACTATTTTACCTAGGAGGTAAGGGGTGATATTATCCTCATTTTACAGATGAAGAATTGAAACACCAAGATACATGAATAAAATAAAGGGGGAAAGTGCCCATTAATTTTAGGTGCCCAATCTGATATACTTGGGTTCTGACTTTTCCTGGCTCCTAGCTTTATATAGACCGTAACATGTTCAACATGCAGATCCCAATGGTTTTTTGCTGTAATGTAAGTACCTACCACTAATACCAATCAAACCGCAGGCTCTCTAGCTGGGAATACAGCAAGACAACCACATGATTAAAAGCAATCTTTAGAACATATTAAGTGATGCATCCGATATCATGCTGGAATTCTGGGGCAAATTCAGTGATAAAAATCCATGTCTCCAAGACGGCATTAGATTTCTTTTTCAACGAGCCCATCTTATCTCCATCTACAATCCCTAGCCTCAGTTCCTAAATACTTCCCAACTTTGGTAACAAAAGAAGTCAGTGTCTGACACAAAATATGCTCCTTAATTACACAACCTTGATTAATTCCCTTCAACTTATGCACTGAATCAGGCAGAACCTACAGGGAAAATATGAGCATTTAATTAAAATGTAGCATCCGAGTGTATATGAATAAGTGGGTAGACTTGATTGTGCTAGTATTTGTAACCTTTGTGTACTTGACTTAGCAACATTAACTTTCTATGGCTGCAGTAATTATTATTATTATTGTAAACCAAGAAAACGCCTGAAATTCCACTCTATGTAACAATGTTGCCTCCCATATGGTTTCTCTCAGGGATCAACAGTACAAATTACTGCCACATGATTTAGGAGAATAACTGATAGCAATAGTAAGTTGTCCCATCCACAAGGGAAAGGTACTGGAGCAATATAAAGCAACATTTGCCAGTAGGTTTCTCACCTATTTGCTGAAGTTAAAGAAAAGTTGAGATTCAAAAATTCTGAGCTCTATTCTAGGGTCTGAAGAGAGTTTTACTCCAGGTTATAGATCTTGCTGTCCTTGGCCCCTCCAGCCTGTCCTTGCCTATTGCCTGTTCCCAGCCTCCTCCCTCAGAACCATCCCTCATCTTCAAAATACTTAAAAGCAAACAGGCAAATCAGAAACAAACCCCGCAATCAATGCTCCAGAACTAGGGCAATGAAGGCTTATAATTCCTAGAAATTAAGACCAGACTGGACCTTAAAATCATCTGGTCTGACTTCATGTATATCACACACAGACTTTACATTTCACCCACAACAAATATTCTATATCAAGTCCAAAGAATTGATTAGATTAAAAAAAAAAAGCTGGAGGGAAGGCAAACTTATTTAGTTGGGATTCATATTTTTCTCAAGAACTAGTCCAATGGTGAGGAATGACCTAAGGCAGCATCTAAAAGCTACCACAAAACCTCCTCACTTTATATTCCAAGTACACAGGATAATTTTTTAATTCACCTTCATTAATAAAAACAAGCAGCAAGAAACTCAACATATATATACACATATATGTATACTGCTTGTAAGAACATATTATACTATTCATATATGTATGAACCCACTCCAGATGAAAGGAGAAAGAAGAATTGAATGAGCAAACAGTGACATTTAATTCACGACCAAAAGGAAATCAGATTGCCATAGTGGTAACAAAATAGAACAGAATAGATAATAGGTTCTTCACTCCAGCCTCTTTGTCTCTGCTCCACCTTCTTCTTCTCCTGTTTCTCCCTCTCACTCAATTTTTTAAAGAGAACCCATATGCAAGAATCAAAACAGGAGAATGGAAATAATCCGATTACATGGAGCATAAGCAAGCCTGGAAGTCTCTTATACGCTGGATTGCTAAACACAGAATGGGAGTATTATGCTTTGGAATATATTCATCAAAGTCAAATTTTAAAAAAATAGTTAGTACCATTGCAACAGGGATCCAGAGGTTCCTGTTGTTCTGAGGGGAAAGTGCAGCAGGCCAACCTTGCCATGTAGGCAGCAGTTGGGCAGGAACTAGAAGCTCCAACAAAGGTTGGAGGCCTAAGGGTACCAAGTGTTGCGGTGGGATCAGGGTCCCCTCCAAAATGACCAAGTACCACCTGCAAGGCAGGAGGGCACAAATACACTTCATGAGGCAGCTGCTGAGTCCTGAGGCACTAACAGGGCCAGGAGGACCACAGTTTAGTGCCCTATGGGGCAAGACAAACTGGCTGATTGAAGACTTGAGGCTCACTTTGGGACCCTGGGGCAGCCTCACTATACTCCATAAGAAACATCAAAGCATGGCAACTGAGGTTAAAAGGGAGGGTGCCCTAAGGAGCCAGAGTGGGGCAGGGGCCATATGGCTACCAGAGAGTATTGAGGCCACCCCTGGGTCTTGATCCTGCACAACCATCCACCAGCTTTAATTCTATGTAAGCTCATTATGCCCAGTTTTTTATCACATTTACCAAGAACATGGGTGTGATGTAACCATTTCAGACAAGGTGCTCACTGTATTTACTCAAATCTAAGACTACCCTGAATTCAAGATGACCCCCCAGTAATTCGATTCCACATAAGGAAAAAAATTGGTATTATTTTAATAAGCAGACATACTGACAAAAACTATAGCAATACCAGTACATCATAAATTCAACATTAGCTTCGATTCAATTCAGACATCATCTCAACTCAATCTGTATTAAGTTCTATTCAGATCATGGTTGGTGCTACTCCTTTTTTAGTCCTGACAATTTAGGACTGGGCACTTTCACATGCATCCTCCGGTATTAAATGTCTTGTGAATGATCACTATTATTCCTCTTTTCTTTAGCAGTGCCCCAGGTCTCTGTTTCCACACAGCATCAAACCAGTCATTCATCAGCTCATTTGACATCCATCCTTGTTTCTGGCGTCTAACCACTATTCCTGGTGGCAATTTTTATTTTGGCAGGGTTTTGCATTTCAAAATCACATAAGGTAGCAATTTTCTCCCATCTGCCAATACTGCCAACATCACTGTAATTTGTGACTTTTCATTTCCTGTATTTCTTATAAATATGGATTTTGCACCTTTTTTTCCATGGATGGTGACATTGCTTTGCATGCCAAAATAGATTGGAGTCTCATCAGTATTACTTAACTGGCCCAGAAAGTGGGCATGAGTTTTGCATAGCCCAATAATGTACCGCTGGAATTCAATATGTTTTTCACTGCAGCCTGATGGTTACTTTTGTGTAAGTGATCTTCTTCATCTCAGGGCTAAGCCACTACGTCACATCTTTCGGATAAATCACGCACTACTTGCTTTGAACTTTTAAGGGGAATGTTCAACTGCTTCACTATATCTAATGCTTTGAATTGAAGCACTTGGAGGGTGATTGGCATTCCCTCCTTTCTCTTTTCTTGAATGTACTTGAGAACTTGTTGATCAAACTCAGGAAAACACCCTTGTTTTGGACTCCTATTTTTTTCTGTGTGGACTCAGCATTCTTGCGTTTTCCTTTTAATTGTCTCTATTCATGCACATTTGTTTCAGTAATATTATACTTTCTTCCCACCTCAAAAAACATTTTTTTCAGCATAATTTATAACCTTCATTTTAAATTTTGTATCATATCTATGACTCATTCCTATAGGTATCTTCACATGTGTACAGCTACTTTCTCTTTTTTCTACATGGTCTGTTATTTGGGTTTCTCTGCCACCGCTCAGCCCACAGAATTTACCATAAGTTTCTATGGTTTTAAATTTTGGCCAGTCGATAGTTATCATGCCCTGTAATCTGCTGCTTTCCCTACTACTCTGCCAGGTGCTCCCCTGACACCTGCTCTTCTGCTGTGTGCCTTGCTGTGCTTCTGTCAGGTACCTTGTCATGTGCTGGTTCCTTCGCTGCTACTGAGTGCTAGATCATGCTGGGTCCTTCACCCCCACTTCTGGGTCCCTTGTCAGCATGCATGTTTTGGGTCCTTTGTCATTGCTGCCAGGTCCCTCACCATGGCATGCTGGCTTCCTTGCCTCATGACAGGTCCTGTCCCACCACTGCTGGATTTTCTGCTGTCACTGCTAGGAGCTTCACTGCATGCTGGATTCCTCTCAACCTCCACCTGGAGCTTTGCCATGCATTGAGTCCCTCACCGCATGCTGGGTCCCCTGTCACTGCAGTCAGGTCCCTCCCTGCTGGACCCTGAGGATCCCTCTTTCCTGAGTGCTGGCCAGTCCTTGCAGGGGTCCCTCCCTGCTGTGTGCTGGCTGGGGTTCCTCCTCCTTGTGTACTGGCTGGCCCCTGCAGGGCCCCCCCCAAGATGCATGCCTTCCCAGTGTCTCCCCACAGCATGCTGGGTACCTGGCAGGCAGGTGATCACTTAGGTCACTCCAGCTGCTGCCTGGCTGGCAGGTGCTTAGGCACCTTGGCATGCACTGGCCAAGCTCCTTGCATGCAGCTTGAAATGACCTGGTAGGTAGCAGCCAGGCACCCACCCCACAGCATGTGGGATTTCTGGCCAACATGTGCCAAGTTCCTCTGAACTGCTGCTCAATCAGCAGGTGATGGAGCAACCCAGCACACAGACAGGGAATGGCCCAGGCTGCCAGCACCCGCCACCCTGACAGTAGATCAGAGCAACTCAGCACGTCCTGGCCAGAAACCTGCATGCTGTGGGCACAGTGCCAGGCTGGTGTCTGCCAGGTCATTTTGAGCTGCATGTGGGGTCTCCAGCCAGAGGTGCTGAAGCAACTCAGTGCACGCTGGCAGGCAGCAGCTTGAAGTGACCCTGCACTGGCCAGCCAGGATCCCTGCACACCGAGGGGAGCTAAGGCACTCTCTGCTGGCTGGCCATGTGCATTTTCTGGTTTCAGGTAAGTTGTAGGAGATCATAACATGAGGCTTGATTTTCCCCATGTCTTCTCAATCAAGTAAATACGGTATTTTAAACTTCCATCAATCTCTTAGTCATAGTGATAAATTAAACTAAACTGAGTATAGATTCAGGACCAAAAATAGATTCACCTTGTATCCAATTTCTAATCTCAGCTCCTGAGCATCTCAACTTACTTCCTGTGAGTAGTAGTCATATTTGCTTGCTAAAAGGAAGTGAGTGAACACTTCCCCATTCACATGAGGACCCCTGAATCAGTGTTTTGAATTAAACTGGAGCCAGACTTCTACCTCACCCAGATTTCTAGTGGACGAACACCAGGAAGGAAAGCCCAGGGCTTACTCGAAGGAATAATCTTTTTCAGAGGTATTAATCTCTGCATGAGCTGACAGAACTGTGCAATTGAGCCAAGAATGGCTGTTTTTGGTGTCAGCTCCACTTGTGATTGGAAACCAACACTCAATTCTGGATGAAGCATCAATGAAGATCTGGTTCCTTTTCTCTTCCAGCTTTTGTGCTTTACCATGTAATAAGATTTCCATTCTTTTCACTTTCTCCACCATTTTAAAGTGACCTACTGGGATTCATTCCATCATGTTTCACATTTATAGAGGAGGTCCAATGGACATCTGACAATTGTTATTTGTTTCCATGAACCAGGAATATTCATTACCACCTAAGAAATTAGTAAACTAGCAAGGATGTGTTTTCTGCTGGGTAGATAAATTGACTGGACAACAATAGTTTATCAACAGCTCTTCCACTGACTCATTTGTTTTTGCCTTGGGCAAGTCACCAATTGTTCTTGTGTTTACCTGTCACTGTTGTGGAGAAAAATTTATTTCTACTAAAAAGGAACAGTTAGAGGTTTAATTAATGCATTTTAGATTTTGAGATGAAAGCAGTTCTAAGTGCATTTCTACAAGATCTGTTGCTATTTACTTACCCTTATTCCTATTACTAAAAGTCCCATTTTAGAAATACCTATGCATTGGTTTTCATTTTTAGGGTGAGCAGACTATGTTGTGTGTATGGTGAGAGTAAACCTGCCCATTTTAAATAAACATTGTATAAACTTTGGTTCTGTGAATGATTAGGTGAATGAAAAATAAAGGATGGATAGTCATGGGTAGCTGACAATTTCTCCCATTTTCATACCATAACAGATATCTAATGAGCACATTTTTTCACCAAGTCCCAGAACCATGCTTGAAGTTTTAAAAAGGAGAGTGGGTTATAAAAGGAGTGTTAATACTGCTTTGAATTTTATTTTTGCTGCTGTCACTGTGCTGTGGGAGAATGTGGTAGGGTTGTTTCAAACAAAGCATCAGCAGTACAAAGGTGATATATCAGGCGCATGGGGGGCATAGGCCTCACTGGAGCATTCATAAAACCACTGATCAATGCATGTGCAGCTTAAAAAAAAGGCTCTGTTAGAAACTTTAACCAAAACAGGTATTGCCACATACTGCTTACCTAGGCAGAGGCTAGAATCTACTGAAAGAGTCTGATTAAGAGAGCTCCTTACATGGTCAATGGATAAGAGTGATGGTTAAGACTGGGCAGGACACAGAAAATATGAATGGGATTTACAGGGATTAAGATGGCCTGATAAACATGTTGTCCTAGGAAGAAAGATGTATGTGGAAAGGCTGAAAGAACTAGGGAGCTGGACTAGATGATCTTGTGAGCTCCCTTCCAGTCCTACCCAGGGGAGATATTGCATTATCTAATGAGAACTAGGTACGAAGTTGCACGGAGATGTTTTAGAATTTGGCGAGCACTAGGATGTGGATGTTGTAAACTAGAAGCTGGTCTGACCAGAGATTCTGGAAACTCCTGGTACTTTGTACTAATTCTAGGGGAAACATCTGCAAATGATGCCTGTGCCTTACCACAAGTATCCAGGCTTGCAGCTCATCATACACTGCCCATGTGAGTTAGTGATTAGGTGCTCCATTGGTACCTAACCTGGCCAAGTTTTTTCTTATAAGAACCAAGCCTGTGGTCATTCTTTCCACAACAACAAGGTCTTCAGGGGGCACACGGTATTATGTTGCCTAATCGAATTCACATATGTAGCAGCACAAAAGAACTTAGTTTATTATTTAAATAGGGAATTTGACAAAAGATACCAAAATACACTGTTTTGATCTGAAAACCTCTGTCATGCTCATTAAATCTATGCCAGAATTTCAAGAAACCCTGTCTGGAGACTGCACAGCACAGGGAGGGTTTACTTGATCTGGCAGTTAGGAAAAAGGAGTGAACTGAAGTCTGTCTAAGTCCAGTGGCCCTTTAAAAAAGGGGGGGAGGGGGTGTCATCTGCCATTCATTAGGACTGAGTCCTGTATTTTCTCAACCAGAAAAAATGAAGCTCTGAACACTACCACTGCATATTCCTAATGTGTTTGGAGGGAGTGGAGTTATTTGAATACTTAGTGTAAATTGGTAACTTAACATAGAATCATCATAGCTGCTGAAATAGCCAATTCTACAATGAGTCATCTTCACCATCATGATATGTTTGCTAGAAATGCATTCCACTTGGCACGAGGCACAGGATCTTAAATATAAAATGCTCTTTCTTTAGAAACATTAGAAATACTAGGTTTATATACTTCATAAACATCCGAATATGGCAGGATGACAATCAAAAGAGGACAAGTTCACAGTTTGTAGTTACAAGTTTATATTAGCTACATTTAAAATAATACTTCCTCAATTCAGTGGTATTGGATCTGGTTCCCTTATTTTTGTGATTTAACTGTGCTGCACAGGCGCCTGGACTCTAAGTTGTCCGTGGTAACAATTCCAATTCAGTATATTGGATATTTATTCTTGAAAAAAAGTTGGCAAAGTTAAAGGCAGAAAGACTGGATGAATCCATGTAAAACAGCCTGCTGAGTTAAGACCATGCTGGGGAAATAGAAGTAGAATGAAACCAGCAAATTAATGGAAAATATTGTGATTTGGAAATAAGATCTAACTGGAGGAAAAAACAAGAAGTTGGGCTATTCTGTCCATTATCCATTTCTGGGTTTCTTAAAAACAAAACAGAACAAAACAAAAAACGTTGAGGAGGAGGAAGGAATTGTGAGGAATACAAATGAACTGAAAGGAGTGAGTTCTGCTATTATGGCTGCCACTCACTGGGCACAGCTACACAAACCTCTTGCTCCGCAACAGCGTGCCAGTTAAAAACCATGCTAATATGCTACTGCACCATGTTATTAGGCTTTTGCACAATAAGCATCCATAAAAACTCTATGAGCCGGTGCTACTGCTCAGTAGTGCAAGTTACTGTGCATTGAATTAGTAATTAGTTAACCCAGTCCTAAACTTAATGTGCAGTAACTAGGGCACATTAATGAACATGTAGATGCACTCTCTGTCTCCTACATCCACTGGATTTTCAAGCATCCTTAATGTAAAAAGCCTACCTAATCAAAACAGGATAATGCAAAGAAGGAATTGGTGGCATCATAACCTCTTCTACCTTTGGCTAGATCCCAGTCACCACCTAGACTGAGATTTATGTTCCTGTTCTTACCCACTCCTTTGTACGTCCTTTTTGTTTCCACGTGGTTTCTTTTTCTCATAGCCTTCTTAACAAATCTGGCTTAGCCAATCAATACAGTCTCTCTTGCAACTATTTTGTGAGCCTGTGACCACAGAGGCAACTAAATGCAATGGTATAAATTGGTTCAAGGTTTCCTATTGTTAGGGAGCCCTGGGCTGCTCCTGTGTTTCTTCAGCAGCAAGACTGCAAGTGAGGGTCAGAAGGTGGATTTGCTATCTTAGCTTTGTCTCCTCATTTTATGTCTTTGTTTTCAAGGAACCAGAATCAGACTTGACAACAAAAGCAACAGCAGCGTCAGGCCTACTCAACTAACTCCTTCTCTTTTCTCCTGCAAAGAAGAATTATTGCTACTTTAATATAATCACATAAAACAATTAAACAGGGTATTTTCCATATAAGAACGCTGTACAGATAAAAGGAAAGGGGAAATATCTATTCTTAAAAAAACCCTCAATGGCTTTATAGTTCAAGTAGTTTGATAGTTGTTCTCTTTTGTTAGATCTTTAATAACAAAAGGTTTAAATGTTTAATGGTGGGTGTCGCCTAAACAGACTATAGGTTCTGAGTTCAAAACCCAAGGGCTTGTTTTATTGTTTAAGGTTGTACAATGGCAGGGTCAAATTAATAACCTTTGACTCTGGGCCTGTCAATTCCATCAAAAATAAGTTGACATCATTTCTTAGTTGAGCACCACCTGTTAGAATATAGAAGTTTTTTGCTGGATTTTAAGCCAATGTAAGATGCACACTCAGAGCAGCCACACATGATATTAATGCGAATAAATAAACTCTGGTACAGTTTGTGCCAGAGTTTATTACTCCTGAGTGCCATGTTTACATGTGTTCCCAGGACTGCAGCACCTTGAGCTGGGTCGGAGCAACCCTGACTGGCAGGAAGTCTGGGGGGTCATCCTGCCAGAATAGGGCTGCTCTGACCCAGCTCAACATGCTACGAAGAGGCTGACGAGGGTGCTCCATTGCAGGGCTAGCTGGCAGGTAGCCCTGCACAGAAGCACCCTCATTCCCCAGCCAGCCCTGTTAGAGTCTGCATGTGTGTTGCAGCACACTAAATAATGCTGCCACAGGATTGTACTTGTATTTACAAGTACTAACTGACAGTGGAGTTAATTCATTTACTGTCGTCTAATAGGGCCAAATGTGCAGACACTGAGTCTAATTAGGCAACTCCACAGTAAAAGTCTTGCACTTGCTTTAAGACTTTAGCTCTGTGGTGGTAACTGGAACCAGTTCTTAGAGGTTTCTCAGTGTGCACAGGTCTAAATGTAGGTGCTCAGTCTTCCAAGTGCCTTGAATAAAGTTGTTTCACTGTTTGCAGGAGAGCTTGCAAGAGCTGAACCAGGGCTCTTTCAAATGGCTTTAAATGTGGGCAACGAATAGGCAGATGGTGGCCAGAAAGATATCATTTAGTTGCCATATTATCTTCTCTTAGTTCATCCTCTCCCTCCAGACTCTGATTACAAACTTCTTGGGGAAGGACTGTCATCTTGGGGAAGCACAGCACCTAGCCAACTAGGGTCCTGCTCTCTAACTAGGTCTCCTAGACACTCCAGGCACACACAAAAATACTACAAGGGCTTTTCCTGCTGTTAAGCAACTCTAACCAAGAAACAGAAAATGAAATAAAGGAACCACTTTCATAAAGGAACATGGGGAAAGGAATAACATCCAAAATAAGACTCGGTTTTGTTTTGTTTTTAAACTAGCGTTGAGGGAAAGTCAAGGACGCAAATTCAGTGGATGTAACCAACACAGATGTCAGTAGAAGCTATGGCCAGCTTACATCAGTGCTAAATTAGTTCTAAGGAAGCAAATATAAGAAGAGAGAAAAAGCTTGACTCAGTATGACAGAGGTGAAGGATAGAAAATGGAGTAAGAGGAAATATATTCATTTTTAATATTTTTTTAATTTGAGGCTTGTTATAATTCATGCAATAAAATGAAATACAAAATGGGAGTTGAGTGGCTCGCAAGTCATAAATACACTTTAGAATTCGGACAAATCATAAACCACTCCATCTCTACTTGTATAGTTTATTATGATGTCACCTGAAACCCTCAATTAATTTATTAGCTTGTAATTCATAGATACCCATTAGTTACTCTGTGAGCACTCACTCTCTCTCAGGATTCCCACCTCTACTCGCCTAAGGCTGGTCATCAACTATCATGCCAGGGTTGGGATTACACACACACTTTACTGCTGCAGTTTTCTAGCTTTCAAACATCATACCTTACACTATTTAAGGTCCATGAATTCAACACAAGGCTCATGCTGAGAAGGCGGCAAGTAGACTACCAGGGTAACCCCAGTTATAACCGTGTCAATTGGGAACTAAGGCAAGAAAAAAGGCCAGTTCTTTCTGCTAGTAAATATCATTTAAGAGAAGTATTTATCTGCCCCAAGGGTGTACTGTATTTAACAGTTTGTGTTTTCCCAGAAGGAACAGAATAAAATGATGGCATCTGCACTTTGTCCATGCTCAGAAAGGGACATAATCCAGCTGCCAATGTTCTGCTTCAGGAACCTGGACCGAATTCAGTGGGAGACGTGGAGGGGAAAATCAATAGCAGAGTTTGGTCTGAAGTTTGCAATCCTTCTTGGATAACCTCATATTTGCTCATCCATTTCCTTTAGTTCAATGCTGATGCCTAGATAGAGCAGTAATTGCTAGAAATTTTCTGATGCACTTATTTATGTCTTATACTTGACTGTGAGTGTAGGTGTGTTTCTTGTCTCTGGAGCTTCACTTGTAAGTGGGTGTGTATCTTTAGAGGCTTATAAATGCATACTATTGTTAATTTATGCTGTGGTAGCCCCTTATTTTAGAGCAGAATATCTTTAAATAAGAAATTATAGGGCATAGTCTGCATATTTTCTTTGTTATGTACAGTTATATTAATAAACTGAGAAAAAGGTACCACAGTTAAGGGTGATATACAAAATGTTAAGGTAGGCAGATGTAATATTTATATTTGAAGTGCATACATATTTATATATGGTACACACACAGAGACATGCACACACACTTTAAGCAATAACTCACTCACTCCCACATTTGGGCTCAATGTGGTTTTAAAAATAGGTATCTGTGTGCATAGAAAATTTGGAAAGGGACGTATGAATAAAAATAAACACTAACAGAATTATTATGATGGACACTGTGGTCTTGTGTAGGAGTAAAATGGGTCAAAAATGACAGTTTGGTTTTTTTTTCCCATCAGAACTGAAATGTTTCACTGAAGTTTTTGTTTGGAGAGAAGATGGTGGGGTGGAGGGAGGCGATCCCACCTTTCCCTCCACCATATACCTTCCACTTGCCTGGGGGGTAGCACAAGCTACATGTCCCTCTTGGTCCCTTTGCTCCTCACCATTGAAACAATATAAAACAAAACTCACCCTGGAATGAAAACAAATTTCAAACTGTACCAATGTTTCATGGAACAGGGGCTCATGCATGTGTTTTTTGTTTTGTTTTCCTGGCTGTCCCGCCATCATGGACTGAGGGCCTGTTCTATTATATGCTGTATGAAGTCTAAGGCACAGTGAGTATTTAATCTAAAATGTTATTGGGGGGGAAAAGGGCTTAAAGAGGTTTTTTTATGTTCCTTCCCTCAACTCCCTTGAGTTTCTATGGTCTCCACAATTGATGCTTCAGGGAACATTTAGATAGAAAGAAGAGAATAGGGCATGAGCACAGAATATTGTGAATTATACCCCTGTATAATTTGAAAGAGGTGTAAATAGTAAACTGTAAATTATAAATTCTACTGGGATCAAGAATAGGTGAATGTGCACTATCTGTGATGAAGGTGGGATAGTACTATGTAGTAGTGTGCATGCAACAGATGGCTAATATTGTGCCCTAACACTAGATGGTGGAGAAGCAGGTAGTAGTCTGCTTGATTTCAGCAAATGGCTATCCTGGGATGAACCTGGACAGATGACACTTGAACCAATGGGATTTATACTAGTGGAGTTTTGCCCCTACTTTCTTCAGAAAAAAACTAGTCTATACTATCTAGTCAAAATTACTCCATCTTGGGGATTTATGCTATCTTCCCATCACTTTTTAACATCAGGCAACAGTGACCAGCAGCAATAAGCTACCCTGGAGTTAAGCCAGTAAGCTAGATCAGGGGGCATCTGCAGCCAGCCCAGGGAGTCACTTGACCGGAAGACAGCAGGGGCTGGGATGCACATAAATGCAGGTCCTGAGCCAAGCTGGCCCTGGAGGCAGAAGGGGAAAGATTCCTGCTGTAAGAAGGCTTTTAGGACTGACTGAGACCCCACCAAGCTTGAGAACAAGTGAGGTGTGCAGGGCTGGTAGGGAACAGAAACACTGAATTAATGGAGGGTTTCAGTAACCAGCTAGTGGCCTTAGATATAAGTTGGAGCCAGTGTGCTTATGCTGTGTTTGAGTTTGGACCAGCAGCTTGGGTTGGAACTGTTAGGGGTGAGAGGAGATCCTAGTGGTACCCGAGGGGTGTATGCTCGTTGTAAGCTTTGCCAGGGGCTGTGGGATTGAAGCCCAGAAGCAACTTGGATTAAATAAGGTGGTATCAGAGAGCAAGGCTGAAGCCAAACCTGGGGTGAAGCCAGACAGGGTTAACAGGCCCCATGCTCTGAGCAAGGGGAGAAAGAACCCAGAGCAAGGGGTAGCCAGGACCCAGGGCAGAATGAGAGCCAGTGGATGAGGAGCCCAAGGGGGTGAGAAATATGGCCAGGGGCCTGAAGCCTTGGAAGGATGAGACCAGGGCCAGGAGCCCACAGCCCAGAGAGGTGAGAACCAGGGCCAGGGGCCCACAGTTCAAGAGGGGCTGAGACCAATAAGGGCCTAGAGACCTGAATCATCAGAGAGATTTAGAGCTGAACTGCCACTGATATGAAATACTGGTAACACCTATAAGGCATGGATATGGCTATAGGGGAGTTTGGAGGCCATGAATAGCCCAAAAGGGTTCTCTTAGGACATGCAAAGGCACAGAGGACCCACCTGATGTGGGGGGGAAGGGATTAGACTGAGGGTCCTGGAGGGATCCGCTGGCAGAAAGATAAAGGTTCACTCAAAGACCCTTGGGCAGCCCCCGTCCCCCCCCCCCCCTTTCCAAACCTATTAAAAAGATCAAAGCATGGCAGGTAAAAGAGAAAGGATTTCTCTTTTTTCAGTATTTAGGGACTGAGCTGGGCAGGAGCTGTCTGGTCATCAGGGGATGTCATGGCCACCTCTGAGGAGCCATCCTGCTAGAATATGTACTCATACCAGAGATACAAGACAACCTTGATGGAGGGGTGTCATTCAAAACAAAAATTTAGGTATAACTCAAATCACTGCTTCATTATCAGTTCACCACAACTGTGGCAGAGACAGATTTGCTAGATATAAGAACAGCACTGTTGGCATATTCTGAATAATTTTCTAAAAGGTCATTCAGAAATGTGGTCTTGCCAGTAAATCTGCTGCAATGTAGAGTTTTGGCTGTCTTTTATGGGTGCTGACAAATGGGGCTTCCACTTTAAAGTACATAGGAGGTTGTATTTACTGTAGCAAATGTCACAGAATTGCTGTAATGAGTCTGCAAAGAAGTGTTTAAGACTAATAGAGCACTTGCCAGCAGGAACAGCTAGTTTAAAGAGCTGTGTGTTGGGACGACCTCACCATTTCTACAAATACCTTTGGAGAAGTGACAGTTGATCTTGCGACAAGAGGAAACAATTATAACTCATAGAAATGTCAGCTTTTTTTAATGCGAAGTGTCTTCCTTTTGCATGTTTGAATAAGGAATGTGCTTCTACTGACCCAAGAAAGATAACTGCTGTCACCCAGTACCCAACCTCTGTCACCATTTAAAATGGAAAGACACTCAAATGCATGTAGTTAAAGGGTGGGTTTGTCATCGCTTTTATTCAAATCTTTAAAAAAAAAAAAAAAACCCTGTATTTTTTCAGTGTTAACTTGCACAACCTCTGAATTTAAATAAAGAGTTATATAGAATGGAGTGTGCCAGATTCTAACTTTTACACTTGGGGTGAATACAGAACACCACCATTAAAGCTGATGGAACCCATCCATTTTTTACCCTTTTCTTTATTTGTATTTGTTTCCACCCCACCCCACCCCACCCCACCCCGCCCATAGGTGCATTGAACACTTGCAATCCATTAATACTCTTATAAATGAAACCCATATTTCTTGAAACAGCATTAGGATGCAGATCTCAAGGACTGCTTGGGACATGCACACAGGAGTAGAATACATGCCCTTCTATGCGCCTTCAAAAGCCCCACTTTCAAAGGCACAGGCACTTTTCCAACTCTATCTCCCTATCTTTCATGTCAGCCACCAGTAGTTTAAATATCATGTCTGGCTATGGCATAGTCCAAAAAGGACAATTAAGTTCTCAATGCAGTTCTCAACAAGCCAAACCTGGAAACAACAATGTCCTGAAGAAAATGCTGCTGATATCTCACATACAATTTTGCACTGCACCAAAGTAAAGATCCTAGTTGTGTTATTTGATGCTCCTGATTATTTTTGTGCTTGTATAGTTTTCACCATGAAGGTCACATTATACAGTTAATGCAGAATTTCACAACAGCAATAGTTCATGCCTCCCAAGAGGGAAAGTCATAAGCCACCAGAAATGCAAATGACACATCACTGTAATCATGCATGAAAGTTAACTTTAGAGGATGTGGAAATATTCCTAGTGCAAGGGCGGCCAACCCGCAGCATGCATGCCACACATGGCAAGCACAGCCACTTTGTTTGGTGGCAGGGAGCAGGGGGACAGGGAAAGATGAGGCAGGAAGTAGTTGAGCAATAGATCAGGCAGGAAAAAGAGGGCAGAACAATGGATCAGGCAGAGGGTCATAGTGGCGCTGGAGAGGCACTGCAGCTTCCTTTGCAGCAGTTCTAAGAAAAAAGGTTGGTCCTCACTACCCCAGGGGTTACAACAGGCTATTCTGAGGCTGATCCTTGACTGCAGCTGTCTTACATACAGTGCAGCTAGTGACAAGAGAATTGCTATTTTAACCCATCTAAGCCTCCAGTGCAGGTGGCAGATCAGTCTGCATGGGCCCTGCAAAATAATCTTACTCTTACAATCCACTCTGTGCCACTGTGAAATACAGAATACTAGGCCAGGTAGATCTGTGGTCTGACCTCATATCTTTTTCTGGCCTCTCTTTGGGTACCTACAGACAGGAGCTGGACTTACATTCACCTAACTAGGTTTACATAGATCTAAGTACCAAGGACTTACATTTGGGGAGGTTAGAGCAGGCAAAAAACTGCCAGCTTGGTCTAACTTACTTTATGTAAATGATCCATTAAGTTAGATTAGGAATAGGTTAGCCTGATCTAAAGAACATCTTAAACATTCAGTGTACAGGGGACTGGTAAAGCCCAGCTGCTTGCTCCAGCCCTAAGACTGCACTCTTCCTACCCTCCCCACCCTGACCAGGCTATTTTTATCCCCCATACCTCTGGACAGACAACTCCTGCTGCAAACCTGCCAGTCCTCCCAGACCCTCCAACCCCCTTCCCCTGCTTCTGCGGACCCGTTAGCCCCCTCCCCACCAATCCTGTCCACCCCTCCTTCCTGCCCTGACTGACTTAGATCAGACTTACAGCATGGCTCCCAGTACTGGTGAAAGTTTACACAAGTGGGACGCAATCTGTGATCGAGCAGCTTAAAGTAACCCACATGATCACAGAGCAGGTGGTGTGAACATGTATATACCCTTGTATTCTTATATTCAATTCTGAAAGAAAGCCAAGGTTTGTCTTAGTGCCTTGACGTAACTTAGAGTAGCTTCTGGAGTTCATTCAATTGCCTGCAACATGTGATTACTTGAATGACTCCTGGAAAAATGACGAAGGGCCAGTTCAGAGACAGATATGTCATAGCTGAGGAAAATCCAAAACTTGGCTAATTCAGAGAGAGAGAGAGAGAGAGAGAAGAGCAGAGCCAGAAGTTACTACCATTTGCCCTCATGGACATCAGTTATTTGGTATGAAAAGAAAGGCTCTATTAGCCTACTGATTCAACTGAAAAGTTGCCCACTTTTGCTACCATCTTTTTCTCTGCTGATGAAAAATGCATTTTAGAGAATGCTATTCTCATTTTCTATCCTATTACTAATAAACATGTGAGCCTTGGACATTACCATTCAAGATTTAGCGCAAGGTATGTGCAAGGGGGTGTCAAAGGAATTCTTGACTACTGCATGTTTGATCCTTGCATCATCTGTGTGATCTTAGCACTTCTACATGAGGGTGGTTTGCTGTGGTGCAAAACGAAGATTACCTTTCCTATTGCTTTTGTTCTCAATTAGGGGACAACTAATTTCAAACATGAGGATCTAGGCTACATTTAAAGAGTTAAATCTGGTCTATATTGATGTACATGGTAATTCTCTTATTGGCTTTAAAGAGCCAGAAGTTTACCCAAGATATAAAGGAAAAGTTGTCATTATTCACTTGCAGTAATGAATATATGGGTACTGTGCTATTTAGAATGATATTTCATTTTGTGCATTATCTTCTGAAAAATGAGGAATTTATTACATTGGCAAATACAGACAATGAGTGTGTTTTGAAATGGTAGCTTTGGTATATAATTACACATTGTTTAGAGATTTGAATGCAGAGGAACGTCAGACAAAAAAATAACTGTTCCTAGTAAAAAAAAAAGGTTGAGAATATTACTGCTGCTTTCTTGGGGGAATGCAATAAAAAAAATCCTCATATACTAAAATAAACAGCTCCTTAGATCTGTGGCAATTTTTTTCATCATTTGGTTTCTTTCCAAACAGTTTGTTTTTTAAAAGTAGATAACCTATTTCTCTGAATAAATGTCTCAATTGGATTTAGGGTGAGCAGCTACTCTGGTGAGGCAGCTAGCGACAGCTCAAACTTTTCAGGCCTCTGGGTACCCAGACTCTGATCATTTTGGTAAAGTTAGTAATTAACCTGTAACATGACTGGTAATCTGCCAACACTAGATTACAGTAAGGCTAGCATTTCAAAGTAAATTTAATAAATATATATGGTTTCCTTTATAGAAAAGGGTCTGTAGAATTAGAGATGAAACCAATCTGAGATGAAATTAATGGGGTTCTATAAATGTTCCTTATCTGCAGTAATTACCTGAAAAAGAAGTAATAGATTTTTCTGTTTACAGAATGCTTTAGCACAAATATCATTGCATATTAAATATATAGACTACTATATTAGCACTCTAGAATACTGCACCATCTTCTCTTAAAGTCAATAGTACTTCACTGGGAAAACTTATAACTAAGTATGAGTACTCCTTTCAAATGGCCCAAGACATTGTAATGTTATTTTCATGTTAATTCTGCAGTATTGTGGAGTTTTGTTGTAGTATGAAGCTGTATCATAATATGAAGAGGAGGGTTTTTATGTTCGGGTTTATGGTAAAGCACACAAGCAGTTAAATAACACATGGGGGCGGGGAACGGGATTCTACCAAATCAAAACCAAAACAACACAGCTCTCTGTGCCATGTACAAGCTTCAGTACGAGTGCGGATGTCTTTTTCAAGACTGCAGCAGCAGAATACTAATAAACATTCTTCCCATGTAATGTCCTTCTAATGGACAGGGTAGAGGGAGAAATCAAAAGTATCACTTATGTGTCAATTTGTATCTGCCTGAAGATTTTATTTTATTGCTGCCTTTATGACTTACACTACAGTCAACAGTAATTGACCATATTCTATCTGCACTCTGACTCAAAGTGCCTCATTTTTCATGGCACACTTTATACCCAATATTGGCCAAATTTCGCCTTTCGATGCATGAACATGATTCCCATCACTTGTAATAGAATCAGAATGTGCACAGTGAAGATCAGAATTTTTGGGAGCTAATATGGACGGGGCATTTCATGTACTTGGCAGTCAAGTGCATGAAAGAAACACTCAGCAGCTAAAAAAAAAATTGCAAGGATAGCTGCATTTCAGGCTGTTTTCATGTCTTTTTTTCTGCGGATAGCTAATGACTAGGAAGAGGAATAACAACTCCAAATAGACCCGTATTTTCTACCAACACAGAATGGACTAGGATATGGTCTGTAAACAACAGCACTGCAGCCAAGGTCTTTCAGGGTCTTTTAAAGAACTTTCCCACCCTCTTTCTAGAGGGTCAGAATAGTATGTGTCCATTTTTTCCCCCTTGACTTCTCTCCCCTTATATGAATATGGGTAAAAAACTTGCTACAGCTGAGCTGAACTATATTTTGAGCAAAAGCATTTACAAGTGCAAACCCCGCTTGGGAACAAACTAATTCCTTAACATTTTCTGAAGAATGGAACATACCGCTCTCTCTCGCACATGCACACACTCTACAAACCCTTTATACTCCCACACACTAACACTTTGCATCATCCAGGGACTGCAAAACAATTTGTAGACCTTAAAACTCACCAGGCAGTTTGCAGTCAATTGAAGTAATACAGAGAGACAGAGAAAGAGTAAATGACTACCTCAAGGTCATGCTATGAATCAGCAAAAGACAATTAAAAGCCAGCATAATTAATGGAGGTCCCTGTGTGGATTGCAATACCTCAGTGGTTGGAGATGGAGGAGATGTCAGTCTCTCAGCAGCTCAGAAGGATTCTTCTGGTTTTATTTTGGATTTTCTTCAAGAAAATCCTCCTCTGAATTCCTTACCCAATCCAGAGTTCATTTTAAATCCAAGTTCTGGCCAGTCCTATTATACTGGGCTGCCTTGATATCAGTCATATCAGCTCAGGCTCTTCTTCCCTTTAAATCAGTGCTCTGAGGCTGGTGATCACTGGACCTCAAATCCCGAGTCATAAACCCTTACTTCCAACCACTAGATGACACTGGAGATGAACAGAAATGTCTGTACTGTTGAGATCAACTCCAAGGGTCAGCCTCAGCAAGGCAAGGTATGGAAGAGCTGCTCGTCCCTAGCATACCTTACCTGGCAGCCCACAACCCACACTGCGCTTCATGTTCCTTGAGCAAAGCCCTTCTGGAAAGTACTCGGCAGGCAATCTGTGTGTCTTCCTGTGCTTGGCTGTAATTATGGGCAATCAAGACAGAAAGCGTAGCATGAAAGGGCTGGCCATAGGATTACTGTTTGGCTGACTTCATCTTTGTGCTGACTTCATTGTCTGAGTGAGTGCCAAACTGACCAGAGAGAGGGACAGGCTGGGAGGCAAGTTCATCCTCAGACACTGCAGTTCAGCAGAGCTTCCAAGAAAGGGTTGAAGCTTCATTGGGGGCTAAGATTAGAGGCTTTTCAGTGCAGGTGGTCCATGAGACTGGCTTTGAGGTCAGAGTTAAGGTTGAATATAACTGTAGACTTTTCTATAATGATCTCTTCCACTTCCTTTGCAGTTGGCTCAACTTTGAAGCCAGAGATGGTATGTTGTTCTGTCCTCTGCCACCCCTCTCCATCACACCTGAAATAGGAACCGCTGCTCTCGCTTACTAGAGAACTAGAAAGGCTGCATTCTGACGAAAATACTCTAGCAAAGAGAGTTTTCCCTTACTGCCTCTTCATGTTAGGTGTGCTGCTAGTTTGTTAAGAGTTTCTGAAGCTGCCTTTGATCTCTAAAGAGCTTTGTCTTCTTCATTATTTCTCATATTTTCCAACTAGCACTGTCAGCATGCTGTTCCTTTGAAGATGTGCGTCATGGCTATACAATGTCCCAATCTTTTGTGACAGTGAACGTATTGCAGAGTAACACCAAAGATAGAAATCACAACAGCATGCTCCTTTAAGTCAGAGTTTGGTTGATATTACAGCACCTGGCCACACAGCCTGTGTGAGAAGACATAGTAGTAGCTGTGACTTAACTTTCTAACTTTTTTATTATTATTATTATTATTATTATATCTGAGAGCTATGTAGCCCATAGCAACAGGCTGGGGAGATGAGATTGCAGTGAGATAAGGCACACATGAGAAAAAAAAGTGTGGCAAATTGTAATGACAAGGCTGGATGGCTAGCTTGTGATGTAGTGAAATTAAATCCATTCCCAGAGAAAAGGAAATAAGGATATGTTATGCTATTTATGATAGCATTGCACACACCCTCGCTGTACATATAGGCCTGAAGGATTCCATAGGTAAGGTTAGAATATGTTCTCAGTTCAAGCATTCATAGGAAGTGCCAAAAGAAAAACCATAGAGATAGGAAAGGCCTGTTCAGCCACCTAAATCCTACTTTTGCTAATACAAGATTGTTCCTTCAATACTGTTGCGTCGTAGCAATAAATAAGGATCCTGGTTTTCTCTGTTTGAAACACAAATTCTCTAATAAAAATCACAAATACTCTGATTAAAAAGAACAAAATCTGTGATTAAAATGAAGTGCTACTATGTATATAGATATCAATTGAACACTATGTTTTATTGATAGATTTACAATTTTAAAGCAATTTGGAAGCCTACCAGTGCCTCAAACACTATGATAAAATTAATTCTAAATACCTATACATTTTAGTATTTGATTTGGGGGTGGGGGGGGGGGTTATCATGGAAAATGAGACCTCCTCCTGCCACCTTAGCTCACCAGGACGCAGGTCCAGGCCCATCATTCACAAGCCACAGCTCCCCAGCCCTGCTGGTGGCCCCTCACTCCCCACCCACAGCCCTCCCCCGCCCCCCCCGCCCAGCCCTGCCAGAGGGGACCCCCAGCTGCCAGGGCTATGGGGCCAGGGACCCGGGTCTGCAGCCCCCTGCCTCTCACAGCACCACCCAAGCCCCAGATGCCACCCATGAGAGATGGCAGCTGCTGTTGTACAGCACAGCATGGAGCCTGGCTCCCCCTTCTCCATAGGCAGCACAACTGAAGCGGAGCCCTGGGTGGGAGAGATGCGGGCTGGGCTTGGGCTCCCTGCCCTGGTACCCTCCCCCCAGGGCCTCCACAGCCTGACAGGCAGGGCAGAGCAGGGCCAGGTGGGGAAGCTTTTTGCTGCTGCACCACCCTGGCAAGGTGCCCCCTGCCCGCCCAGCAGCAGGAAGGGGGACAATTCCACAGACACCCCCACTGCTGCCAGGTACCTTACCAGAGTGGTGCAAGGCCCACAGCAGCAAGCAGCTTCCCTTCCCTTCCCAGCCCTGCTCTGCCCTGCCATGCTGGGTCCTGCCTGCTGGCCTACAAAGGCCCTGGGGGAGAGCAGTAGGATGGGGAGCCTGAGACTATAGCAGGTGGCCTACCCCTGCCCCATGCACAAATCTAGGAGGATGTTTCGCCCTGCCTCCCACTGGTAATGTGCACAGTGGCAAGGAACCAGACCCAACTCCCTCTACCCTGCAGACAAACCATCCATGGCTCCATCCCACTCCCCAGCCAGGCCCAAAGCTGTGGATGGCCCTGGGCCCCAAGCCCCATGCACCACCCCAGCTGGGCAGCATCCCCAGCCCCAACCTCAGCCCTAGCCCTGCCCAACTCCCTCCCTTCCCTCCTATGAGGGCCTCAACCCCCCACCAGACTTACTTGTGGGAGCTGCTCTCCAGGCTGCCTGGTGGCCATGTGCATGAGTGAGTGCGCACATGCACGTGGCATCCCCTGCCTAACCTCGCCCCAGCCCTTTCCAGGCTGGAACTCTGCCAGCCTGCAGAGAACTCTTTGCAGAAGTAGAAAAATCAATGTGTTTCTCCGTTAAAATGAAAACTCTGCATTTTTCTTGGTTAAAAGGGAAAATCCATGTCTTTTTCCATTTTTCCCTGGAAAATGGAAAACCTGGATCCCTGGTAATAAACTAGTGAGAGCTGAAGAAGTGCACCATTTTATACCACTCAGTATAAGTGACTTATCCAAGACCACATAGCAGGTCAGTGTAACCAGATGCTCATCCCAGGGGTGACTGGAACACCCTCTGGTAGCCACACAACCCTTATCCTGCTCCAGCTCTAGGGTGCCTTCCCCTTCTCAATAGTTTGCCATGCCTTGTTGCAATTGCTTGATTGGAAGGGAGGCTGCCTAATGGGTCTTAGAGTAAGGCCTAGTTCCTTTAGATGCCAGCTAGTTCTCCCAGGGTACCTATTAGCCTTAGGGGCTAATCATGGCCTCTGACCTGCCCTACGGCTGTGTCCATGCCTTGTAGGTGTTACCAATTCATAACTTCATTGGGCACTTGATTCCAGTCCAATACCAGGCCACCTCAGGCCTTTGCACTCTTGTTGGGAATCCCAAGTTCCCAGACTCTGCCTCTCTTCTCTCACTAGTTCCCTTAGGCTAGGCCCACTGTGCTGGGCCTGACTTCTGGGTCTCAGCCCAAATCTCACCCTCTCATACTGTGCCCTGCTGAGGCTCTGGGTCTCTGCCCTGCCTCAGGTAATGAGTCTGTTCTGGCTCTGCCTGGGCTCCCATCTCTGTCCCACTCATGCACAGGATGCTGGCCCTGGCTCTTCACGCCCTGGATGCTAGGCCCCCTGGCCCTTGTCTGGCTTCTGTCTGAGCTAGGCTCTAGCCTCTCCCTCTTTCTTTCTTTAGCCTTTGATCTCCCCCTTGTGTCTAAGCCCTGAATCAAGGCCCCTGGCAGGGCTCTAAACACTGGAGTGCCCCTGGCACCCTGCTGTGGGTTAAACCCCCAGGTACCCATCAGGCATCCTGCACCCTGCTTTGGTTTAATGCCCCCCTGCCCACCATGGCTTCTGCTCACTCCCCTTTTGGCTACTCCCAAGTCACTGGTTGAAACTGTAGCCAATGGGGAAGCCTTCTGGCAACCACAAACTAAATCTCCTCTAGGTCCAAACATAAAGAATGACTACCTGCCTGCATAACAAAACTTGCCCTTGCCTTCCAAGGGAATATTTCCTGTACTCTGTTCACCTTCCTGCAGACAACCCCAGTGCCAGCCAGGAGAGCTCCTGCATGTGCCTTGCTCTGGAGCTCTTGCTTCAGCAGCTTCCAGGGCCTGACTGATCCCCTGGCTCAGGGCCTGTGTCTATATACCTCCCTGGCCCTGCTCCCTGCTGCTCAGGTGCCTCCCAGAGCTGCCGCAGGTGTTTCCTGATTCAGCTTGCAGCCTCCGGGTGACTTACTGCTGCTGGTCTCTGCTGTGCTCCTATCCTGCCTCCCATGCAAGGCTCTAGCCCATGGTGCTACTTCAGCACAGCCACTTCTGTGGCAAGTACTTGCATCAGGTAAATCCCTGAGTACCTCTTCCCTGGCAGCTCATAATAAGCAGTTTTCCCCTCCTGGGGCTCTCTCTGCTGGTCCTTCAACCTTAAAGTAGCAGAAGCCTTTGGCTCTCTGTTTCAGTCAGGAACAGATTCCGTTCCTGATTCCCAGGCTGACCCCCGCCTGGTACTTGAAACTTAAAACCTGTGCTTTGTTCAATGTCGTTTTAATTGTCCATAAATAATGGGTTATCCACTACGTGCCTAAAGAGTTGATCCTACAGTCTAAAAGGTCAAGAAAATATTTCTGATGGGCATTCTTAATTTCATTCCATTAATCCCAGTTATGCTCCCTTTTCTGAGAAATTCAAGTTACCTAGTCAGTGGGGGTATTGGGAAACCTGAAAACAGTCTGCATTAAGGCTGACAGAATGACTAAACAAACCAAACATTAAAGGATGAACCAAAATCTAATCATCTGTGTTTACATTTGCCAAGCTAACTTTGAACATTCAGTGTTGAGTTTGGCAGAATATTACAGACTAAGATATAGCAACACATCAGTCATATCAGTTAAGAAGGGAACATATACTATATGCAGTGATTACCATATTATATTTATATTGCAATGTTTTATAGGACTTAGTATATGTAACTTTGGAGCCCTATGCTATAGGAGTGTGTGGTATTTTACATCAATCGAGTTCTGATACCATTCATTTATGTGAAGTGTAGGGATGCATAATAACTTCTTCTGCCCATTCAAGTTAATAGGATGACTTGGAGAGAATAGGCTACCTATTTGAGTAGAGGTTTGTTAAAATGGGAAGAAAAGTGGTCCATGTCCCCAGCTATGAAGAGTTAAAAAAAATAATAATAAAAAGAGACAGAACATTTGAAAAAGGGGAGAAAGGGAAAACTGTTAATGAAAAATAATATTTTGTCTTTTCCCATTAAAAAAAAACCCAAGAAAAACCTAGGGTGAGTCATAAGGAAGTCCTGACTTCTGAGTCATTAGCAATGAGTCTAGACAAGGCCCTGGATGATAATATTCTGCAGGGGAGAATATGATGTAAGGCAGGGGTGGGCAATTATTTTAACTGACAGGCCACTTAATGAGTTTTTGGTAGGCTGTTGAGGGTTGCATACATAAAAACTTTCAGAAGATAGCATTTTAACAAATTATAGATAAAAAGCAAATGATATACTAAAAATCAAACATCTACTATAACATATTTTAATTTTATTAAAAAAATGTTGGTCTCGATTTATGCTTTTTGAGTAGTGTATATAGAAGTGATTGCATAAAAGCTCAAATTAAAGTCTTATTCATATACATTATGTGTGTGGGGGGGTGCTGGGTGTGTGGGTGGGAGGTGGGTATGCAAACGTATGTAGGGGGGGCTGCTCATGCACTAGGTCCCAAGAGCTGGCTGGGGATGGGGTGGGGCGGGGGGGTGGGAGAGGGCAAGGGCATGTGCAGCAGAGCTCATCCAGGAGCTGCATCTACACCTGCACTGATATCCGCCCCCCTCCCATTTAGCTCATGGCTGCCCTGAACATGCACTGCTTGGGGCCAACCCCAACCTGAGGCAGCCTATGCTGCACTCCCACCCCACTTGGGCAGGTGCCAGAAACTGTGTGCACTGGCCAAGGCCAAGGGCGTGCCACCGGTGTGGGCTTCTCCGGGCAGCATTCAGTCCCATGCAGAGCACCATGGGAGCAGCCACATGCTGGACACAATCAATTGGTGGTCCAGATCCAGCCCATGGGCCATAATTTCCACACCCCTGATGTAAGGTCTTTCCCAGCTCTAATGTCTCACTCCCACCATCTGGAACAGTATAAAATGAACTAATCTTTACTGTGGTTGCATATAGACTGATTTCAGCTGTGCCCGAGTCAGCAGTCAAGAGGCATTATATAAAAGAGCTCATTTTCCCAATCCCCTGAGCACATTTCTTAGAAATATTCAAGTTGTGCTCTTGATTTCTAGCTTTGAACATGAGAAAACTGTACTTCCTTCCATTTCAATTGCTGCCATCTCAATGTTAACCCTTCCAACATAATTAAGAAGTTAGGGAGGGATGCACTTTGAATAGGAGATGTAGCTCCTGCCAGTGTATCTAGCTCAAAGTCAATCACTTAAAATGCTGTGCTGCATAGGGGTAATTCAGCTATCATCACTCTATTTTCTACGAAATATACAGGCATTTTCTTTTTTAAGATCAGAGCAGACATCCAACAATTGCTGGCCTTAATAAAAGCATTTCCAATTCCGGTTAGAATGCATGTTCTATGCAGCTACATTGTGAACCTGGTTTTACTTGGTTAAAAATTCCACCTACTAGCTTGGCATAAAAAATAAGCCAAGGTAGAATATGAATAAAATTATGGAAAAGATTAAGAACACTTTCAGTGGAGCTGTTCCCTCCATCACCCCTTCTGCCATTTCATGCTCTGGGGATAGAATAACCTTTGTTCTCAGCACTAAAAGTTAAGTGCAGATAGATGAAAGGGAGTCAAAACAGGCCTTGCAGCTACATGCAGTCCATTACATTACTACCCTTCTGCTGAGGATGAGGCAGTTGCATTTGGATCAAATAGAAAGAAATCAACGAGGTCTAATTTGATTAGCAAGCAAGAACGTCAAATGATTTTTAAGTAATCCAACGTCACTGGGAATAAAAGTATTTCAGTTTTACACATGTTGTTCAGTGAAATATAATTAGATCATTATTGTTTTGACAGCAGCTGAGTTATATACAGCTGGAAACTAGTAAGTACAGCTTTTGGTTTCCTACTAATTCCCTGCAAATGTAGCATTAGAGAGGATATAACTTCTGTGCAGGTATGGAAAGTCTGGAAAGATATAAAGAACCACAAATAACATGAGCATCCCAGTTCTGGCATCTATATTAACCTCTAATGAGGCAGTAATGACACATTGAACTGATACAGCACTTCATCTGAGACTATTCACTAATTTGCAATACGTTACAAATGAGGCAAAGTGAGCATGCCCATTTTACCGACACTGCAACACAGACTCATAAGATTTTCAGGCCAAAATTGATTGTATAGTCTGATGTCCTGCATTAAAGGGGCATAGGGCTTCCTCGAGTTAATTACTGTTCAAACTATAGAATATCACTTAAAGAAAAGCAAATTATATCTTGATTTAAATATATCAATTGAATTACCATTTCCCATAACCCTTGATATGTTGATCTGATCATTAATAACTTTCATTAAAATAAAATTGCCTTATTTTTGATCGAAACCTAACTGTTTTCAACTTCTAGCCACTGGCTTTGCCATGACTTCGTCAGCTATTCATTAGCTTATTAGCAAATGTATGTTCCCTGTGAAAGTATATAGAGACCATAATCAAATCACTCCTTACCCTTCTTTCTGATAGGCTACAAAACTAATTAAGCTTTTGAAACTTTTACCATAAGGCACTGGTTGGAATGCTTTAATCAATATTTTGGATCTTCTTTGATTTCTCTCCAAGTTCTTAACGTTTGTCTTGTATTATGGACACAGAACTGGATGTATATTTCTGTAGAAGTTGCACCAGTATCAAGGAGAAATAAAATACCTCAATACTCGTAACTCAAGATTAACCTGCTATGCATCTAAGCATTACTTTTAGTCACAGCATCACGCTGGGAGCTTCTGTTTAGCTGATTATTCCCTGTGAACTGCTTACTGATGTTCACTCATTTTCCAAAGCTGGAGTCCCTCATTGAAAGATCTTTGGGGAAAATCCAGATTGGTAAATGAGGCATCAAAACAGGGTTTAGGAAGAATGGAGGCACCGAAATGACAGACACGATCCAGAATGCTTCTGCAGCCACAGTCACAAAACTCAATAGGTACCTAAATTCATTAGGTGTTTATATTTAGACTGCAAAGATGGCTAGGCACCTAACATAAGCTTCCAGATGCATGCAGAAAAACTCCAGTGTGAGCAGCTAGTCACGTACCTCCCACCAAAACTTTGTTGTGACCCAGGCGCAAAAGTGGTGCAGTGCCTTGACTAGCCTATCCACTTGCACAAGCCTGATCTGGTGGGCTTAGAGACAACTCACACCACCCAACAGGACGGAGTTCAGTACAAAGTACAACAGCCAGAGTCACTTTCACTCACCTGCACAGATGGAGGAAAGAGGTAGTGGCACTGCCCACCTTTGGCAGCATAATCTAGTGGTTAGAGCAGTTGCCCAGGACATGGGAGACCTAGTATCTAGGCCCTTTTTATCCTTCACACCCTCAACCCCCACCTCTCAGAAGAGTGACCTAAGCAACAGTATGGGTAGCAGCACCCTCCTGCCAAGAAGGTAAAAGTCATCGAGCCCAGAAGAAAGCAACCATGCTTGAGACTGATTGTGTGACCTAGCAGTTAAGGCACTCAGCTGAAAGGGAAATCCTGGACCTAAAATATGAGAGATGCATGTTTCAAATCTCTCAGGCTGAGGACCCCAAACCCAGGTTTCTGACTTCCTGAGGGGTTACTTTTATCAACTAGACTTGTGTAAAAAAAAGTGGGTGACACAGACACGATGTCCTCCTTCCACTGTGAAAAGGTGGCTCCTCCCCCTCACCGCTGCTGGGCCCTTCTTGATGCAGCCACCCAGAGCCCATTCCCGGGTTGCCCCATGGCTCCTCTTCACTGCTGTCACCTCCAGGCCAACCGGTGGGGAAGCAGTGACAGTGCAGAGGAGCCACAGGGCAGCCCTCAAGTGGGTTCTGGGTGGCTGCAGCAAGATGCACCTGGCAGTCATGAAGGGGAGGGGATGCTTTTTCCCTGTGCTGAGCAGCAGCTTCTGCCCAGTTGCTGCTGCTGCTCACTATGGGCGGGTGAGTCTGGAGCAGGCATGGGGTGGCCCAAAGTCTGGGCTATGGGTGCAGGTCCCCACCAGTATCACAGGGCTGGGGCCAGTGGTGGTGTCCAGCTACAGAGCCACCTCAGCCCCACAGCAAGTCCAGGTTGGATGCACTATGGGCCAAATAGCACCTGGGCCAGGCAGGACAGTGGGACCTTCTGTGGGCTAGGCAAAGTCCCTCTGTGGGCCAGTTTCAGCCCATGGAACATTTTTGCCCACCCCTGGTGTAGCATCAGCAGGACCCTCCACTAAAGCCTGGTTATCCCCCCCCCCCAACACCCCCCCTCCCCACCACTGAATCCCTCCACCCACCCCATCACTGACTGCCAGTGAAGCTCCATGGGCCAAATCCAGCCACTGTGTGGCAGGTTGCTGACCTCTGACTTAGTGTTATCTGCTAACTGATATAGTAATTATTCTGAATTTTCTTTGGGTCAGTGATAAACCTATCATCCCATCCCAGATCATCCCATCTATCCTTTTAAATAAAGCTTCAATATAGTTTTCTTCTACTTCCCTGTGATTTCCACTCTGTTTCAAACTTTTTGATAAAGCAATATTTAGAGAAATGTCAAACAGTAGGTCCTATTTACCAATCACCTCATTATTATGGGATGTTAAATATTTAAATCTATGTCATGAACATGTCCTCTGGCTTTTCCCCAGACTCAGGGCAGTAATATTTATCAAATGCTCCTGCCTTTGCTGCATTATTATTTATAATCTATTTACATCTATCAAGTGAGGGACACACCAATTTTTGGATTCCTTTTCTTCCAAATATAGTTACACAGTCCCTCTCTACCTCCCTCCCCCCCCCACCCACCCAAAAAAAAAAAAAAAAAAAAAGAGATCTTAACTGTGCTGGGAACACATGTGTTTTTATATCCTTTTGTTTGCAGAATAAACTAGTAGCCTCCTTTTTGACTGCTAGATTGTGGCTATTTGGACATCTAGTAAAGAGTTCCTAAACAGGTCCCAATGATTTATTTCATCTTTCTCCACACTGATTGGTCTCATAATTGCTTTCACTGTCATGAAACTGGCTCTTTTTAAAACATCAATTTGTTTTGTGTATTTTAAAGCATCAGATATATTTTGGATTTTGAATTTATTCTGTTCATCTTACATTTTAGGGCCTAATATTACATTTTAAATCAATGGGGATATGACTTCAGTCATTGCAGGATCAAGTTTCAAGCTCCATTATGAAATGTGCTAGGTGTCTGCATGGAGGGGCAAAAATCAACCTTGGCCTCCCCTTATCCTATTGTGCTGGCTACCCAGATCGTAAGTCACTAAGCTCAGTGTGTGGCTGCCGTTCCCCATTTTCAGGTATACTGGGAAAAGGAGGGTGGGAAAGGAGAGGAGATTTGTTTTTACCACCACCCTCCAATGCCCCAGCTCAATGATGATGTCCTCAGGAAGGGCTAGCTTTTCTTGCTTTCCTCATGGTTTAAGGTGGAAGAGAGAGACCAACCTGCAGCCTCTCCAAGCAACTATATAGTGCTTGCTTGTTCCTCCTTATCTCTTACTCTGGGCAAATTGTAGTATTGCAGCCTGATCTGCAATGACATGTCCAAGAGAAAGCAACAGGCTGGGAAGGGAGTCCTAATTGCCATGACTTCATCAGCTATTCATTAGCTTATTAGCAAACGTATGTTCTAATTCCTAATTCCCTTTTGTATTCTCTAATAGCACTTCCTCTCCCCAAAGATGTAATATGTGCATGTAAAGCAGGCATCTAAAAACACATGATCACCACTCTAAATCACAAAAGAAAGGTCAGATCAATGGATGTCTGCTCTCTGCTGTATAGCCAAAACACTAAAACAAGAATTGAATTAAAAAAATCCTTGGCTTTATACTTTTTTATATATTATTTCTCACCAAATTCAAAGTACACCTTTTTTAGGATTGAATTCACATACAGTGGCTCTGAAGCCCTTTCAAATTATTCTACCTGCATTGTGCTCATTTTCTTCCCTCCCTCCCAAGCATTCTTTATAGGAGAATGAAAATGATTCCACAAAAATATGACTGCATTGTGGCATCACTACTGCCCAGAATTTTCCCTCCCAGTTACTCAAGTTCCCAAAGTTTCTCTAGGTGACCCTTAAGTAGAGTACAGGATACAGATGGAGCTATACATATAAGAAACAATAATGCATTCTGTCTCACAGTCTGCATACCTGGCTAACTATCACCCTCCAGCTTCTCTACAATGGCCATAAATTTGCCCTCACTCTGTCCTTGATTGCAAAATACCCAACCCTAATCTTTACTTTAGTCTAATAAAATATTTGACCACTCCAGCATGCTATTGCATGGTGAACTGATAATAATTAATTACACTTGCTCACTTCTTAAAGGCATATGGAATTTTATCGCAAATCTTCAAAGGCCTAAAGATAAACTGCTCATTGGTCTGAGAATATAGCACAGTAGGTATTGGTCCATTTGTGCATGGGGGCTATAAAAGGGATTGCATAATGCCACAAGTAGTAATATGAATCATTTGGATCCCAATTCAGCAAAGAATATAGTGCCACACTTAACTCCAGGAGTTGTTATAAGAATACCCCCATTCTTACAGATAGATATACCTTATTCCACTAATATATGAGTGTGATTTGTGTGTTCTAACTTAAGCAGGTGCTTTGCTGAACTGGGGCCACACTGCTGAATTTCAGTCCATGTCAAAAACTCTCTTCCCTGCAAGCCAGTACCAATTCAATGCTCCATCATAGTATTAGGGGTGCAAGTTGTTAAAAGTGCTATCTCTTTTAATTAAAACTTATACCTGTGGTCCTCACCATTCCTTGTGATGATTAAGTTTCTTTAAGTACCTTTTGTACACAGGAACTGCTAATTCTGGCATTCTGGACAAATGTGAATGTGAGAAATTACAATCTCCCAGTTGTCTGTCATGGCTTCAGCTAGGTAGGATATGCACATGCATTCATGCGCAGCATAGTACATCAGTGATATTACTTTTACAGCTCCAATGTTCTAGGCACTTCACAGAAGAAATAAAAGCTATGCTTCCTGGGTTTGTGTTCTTGCTACAGAAGAACCAATCCTGCAGGCACTTCCTGAACCACCGGGATCAGGGCTTACAACTCTGAGTAATGCTCCTGCTTTAGTAGGGTATATTTCATCTTCCAGGTTCACATACAGCCTGGTAGCATATGCACTTGGGGTAAGACTCCTCCACCCTGTGTACAGTGCTAGCCCAAAAATTGGCTATTAGTTCCTCTGAGGGCTTAAGTGCAAGTCAACTGGGACTTGCATAGGCTTCCCTCATGTGGAATTTCACTGTACAATTATGGTCTTGATAATATTGCCACCTCTTTTCTGTAGACTAGGTTCAGTGTAAGATAAGTACAGGAAATAAATAGGTCATCACTGATGCAGTTAATGTAGAAATCCAGAAAATGCGAAAAGTGCAAAGGCACACTAGTGCAAATACACTCTCTCTTTGATTCCTGCTTTATTCAGCAGCTGTGCTGGTGGAGTCTGATGTGCTTGGCCCTGACTAGACAGAGAGGAAGGAAGACTGGGGTGAGGGGCAGGTGGAGAGATTTAAAGGGGGTAGGGTAAGTAGTGGCAAGCCCGAGGGCTCCTAGGGTCCAAGGTACATGCTGCTCCTAAGGAAAGTCTTATCCCCCCTTTCTCCATGTGGCCAGTGCGGCTGTTGCCATAAGGGAGCAAACTGCCAGCACCAAAGCCAGTAGGGAACAGGATAAGCAGTGCAGAGCCCAAAGCCAGGCACCAGGGTACGTGCTGCTCCTGGGGAAAATCCCCTCCGCTCTTCCAAACCTCCTTTCCATTGCTAAATACAGACAGTCAAAAAGCCCTAAAATTAACTGATTCAATCTTTACAGGTTAAGCTGTGTAGATTAAACCAATCAGCAAGCAGACATTCACTATTGATTCCAGAAGAGCAGCCATATGTCTGTAGTGGCCCGGGCCAGACACCAGGGGGTGCTAGAGCACGCCTCTCTGATTGGCTGGAGCAGACAGTTTAGGCCAAGTCTCTACTACCCACCCTGCAAGGGGGTGTTTGCAGGGGTGGTCCAAAGCATCTTGTGATACTGGGGGACTATGAGTTAACCTTGAATCTGGAGAGGATCTGGGACAGAAGTTCAAGAGACCAGTTTAACCTAACTGAGTTAAGTCTGATTCTATATCCATCCAGGTTCATCTTAATCCAGTCTTGGCCATTTTGAAAGTGGTTTAGGTACACTGAACTTCTGTTGTGTTACAGATTTGAACCAGTTTCTGATCACTTGTACCAGCATATGTGTAATTTCTACCCCTAGCCCACATGGCCAGTACTGCCGCTGCAATGAGGGAGCAAACTGCCCCTTCTGAAGCTAGCACAGAGTCCTGATTACACTCCACAGCTCTCCCATGTGCATGGCCAGCTGGGCTCCATCCTCCAATGTCTGGCAGCTGCAAAGAATGGCAAGAGTGAAAGCTTTGGCTCATCTTTAAAGACAGCACTCTAAAGTGTGCCAGAACCTCAGTGCAGCCATCTTTACTACACTCCAGCAATGCTTCTTGCAGTTCTGCACCTGATACATTTGAGTCAGATTGCTATTTAATGTTCTTGAAGTAAGGACATTTTTTCTGATGCATTTATCAGACCAGCTGTATAGTTGGGAAAACTGTTGGGCAAACTTTCAGGCCTTTCCTCAGGTCACCTTGCCAAGCAGCCCTCCCGACTATACAACTGGTCTAATAAACAATCACAAAAAATCCTTACCAGAGACTTAAAACTTGACTTCATTCAGCAATAGGTGAAGAACATCTCAATGGACTGGCCATGCTACAGCAGACATGGAAACAGTTCTTAGTGACATGGGATGCACTGTCAAGATGATTAAGAAAGTTAGCTTTTGTTTTATGAGCCTGAACAAGAGATGTGCTTTTAATTATAATAACTTGATTATTTGCTTACTTTTTTTTGTCTTAATATAAATGTAGCAATCCATACACATTTCAATAAAGTGATATTTGCTTTTGCTTTGATCTTAAGCTGACTATAATATAGCCCTAGGCCTCTAACATATTAGTAAAGTTTTGGTTTCTTTTTAAATGAAGAAAAATGTGTAAAGCTCTATGCAATGATGCACCATTTGTACATCCCCCCCTTTCCAAAATCCCAGATCTGCCCATGAAGTGTGTTCTTTTTTTCTTGCAACAAGAGTAGCCATGTTCTGCGCTGACACTACTTAACATTTGCAAGGACAGAATACAAATAAAAAAGATTTAGTGCACAGCAAAGAGGTTGATTCATAGATTCATAGATGTTAGGGTCGGAAGGGACCTCAATAGATCATCGAGTCCGACCCCCTGCATAGGCAGGAAAGAGTGCTGGGTCTAGATGACCCCATCTAGATGCTTATCTAACCTCCTCTTGAAGACCCCCAGGGTAGGGGAGAGCACCACCTCCCTTGGGAGCCCGTTCCAGACCTTGGCCACTCGAACTGTGAAAAAGTTCTTCCTAATGTCCAGTCTAAATCTGCTCTCTGCTAGCTTGTGGCCATTATTTCTTATAACCCCCGGGGGCGCCTTGGTGAATAAATACTCACCAATTCCCTTCTGTGCCCCCGTGATGAGCTTATAGGCAGCCACAAGGTCGCCTCTCAACCTTCTCTTGCGGAGGCTGAAAAGATCCAGTTTCTCTAGTCTCTCCTCATAGGGCTTGGTCTGCAGGCCCTTAACTATACGAGTGGTCCTTCTCTGGACCCTCTCCAGGTTATCCGCATCCCTCTTGAGTTGCGGCACCCAGAACTGCACGCAGTACTCCAACTGCGGTCTGACCAACGCCCGATAGAGGGGAAGTATCACCTCCTTGGATCTATTCGTCATGCATCTGCTGATGCACAATAAAGTGCCATTGGCTTTTCTGATGGCTTCGTCACACTGCCGACTCATGTTCATCTTGGAGTCCACTAGGACTCCAAGATCCCTTTCCACTTCCGTGCCACCCAGCAGGTCATTCCCTAGGCTGTAGGTGTGCTGGACATTTTTCCTCCCTAGGTGCAGCACTTTGTATTTCTCCTTGTTGAACTGAATTCTGTTGTTTTCTGCCCACTTGTCCAACCTATCCAGGTCTGCCTGCAGCTGTTCCCTGCCCTCCGGCATGTCCACTTCTCCCCATAGCTTTGTGTCATCCGCAAACTTGGACAGAGTACACTTCACTCCCTCATCCAAGTTGCTGATGAAGACATTGAAGAGTATCGGTCCAAGGACTGAGCCCTGCGGGACCCCACTGCCCACACCCTTCCAGGTCGAAACCAACCCATCCACCATGACTCTCTGGGTGCGACCCTCTAGCCAATTCGCCACCCACCGGACTGTGTAGTCATCCAAGTCACAGCCTCTTAATTTGTTCACCAGTATGGGGTGGGATACCGTATCGAAGGCCTTCCTGAAGTCTAAGTATACGACATCCACCCCTCCTCCTGTGTCCAGGTGTTTCGTAACCTGGTCATAAAAAGAGACTAGATTGGTCAGGCACGATCTGCCTGCCACGAACCTGTGCTGGTTTTCCCTCAGCATAATTTGTCCTGCCAGGCTCTCGCAAATGTGAGCCTTGATAATTTTTTCAAAGACTTTGCCAAGGATGGAGGTGAGAATGACTGGCCTATAGTTGCCCGGGTCCTCCTTCCTCCCCTTCATGAAAATGGGGACCACATTGGCCCTTTTCCAGTCCTCCGGGACTTGGCCCATGCGCCACGAGCGTTCAAATATTCCCGCCAGTGGCTCTGCAATGATGTCGGCCAGTGCCTTCAGCACCCTCGGATGGAGCTCATCCGGGCCTGCCGACTTAAAGGCATCCAGTTCTTCCAAGTGACTCTGCACCATCTCTTGGTTGAGGTCTAACCAAGCAGAGTTGACAGCTTTTTGGGCAGAATTACCAAATTAGTGGTTGTGGAGAATGTAATTCATGTAATTCAATTTGATTTTTACTGAAGACCTCCATACCCTAATGCAGGAAAATAGTCACAGAATAAAATCTTGCAACCCTCGGTCACAGAATTAACTCAAGGCAACCTAAGTATTGTTTACATGGCAAAGCACTTAAGTGTGTATTTAAGCACACAACTAAACCTGCTGAACTCAAAACTACTCATGTGTTAAAGCATGGAGCTGTATCAGGCCACAAAGTCAGATTTGAGCAGTTTTAGACAAATATGAATTCTAGTGAACTCCTAGTGCCCTGAAGATGTACTGCTGAATCACCTTAGACTTCAATGAAGATAGAATTTCAAGTAGTGTTCCTATTATGAAAGCCCCACACACCGCAGTTCAACTCAAAAATATGAAAACCCAAATTGATATGAAGAGTAGGAAGAAGGTGAACATAAGCAAAGGGTATGTGTAGACAAGCACATGACACCAAGTTAAAGGGAAAGCAGAGAACAGATGTACCACATGTCAGCTACAATAGGGTAACCGTTTGGTGTGTCTGCTTCTATCCTACACTAGGTGGAAGCCAAATCACAGTAAACCAGCCTTGTTTCATTTAGAGGTAAATTGCCCCGAAGCATAGGAGTAGATACATGGAACAGTTCCCACAAAGCAGCTGATGCAAAGAGGGCTCTTGCCTTATCCTTTCTACTGTGTATACATTTCTTGCAATCTGTATCTAAAAAGTTACTGGAGAAAAGAGGAAGACCATTTCTTTTAACTTGTCCCAGATTTACAGTACAGTTTTATTCGGCCTTGAAAACAAACCCAGCTCCACTAAGAAGCCGATGCATTGGTTCCCTTCGCCCCTATTTCTTTACTTGGATAAGGAGTCATTGCATTGGAGGTAAATACTTGACATATTGTAGCTATCATCATTGGCAGAAACTCCAGGTTTTGCTCCTTTTACATTATAGCTTTATGCCCACAAAGAAAGTGAACCATTACTGACAACGGTTCTTAGGATTAGCTCTTTTTATGGAGATGAAAGTAGAGACTAGATAATGCTATTTTAACACCATTTCAGGAAGCACAGCTGATGTTGGTAGAAAGCAAATTGCTATCACCATTCCCAAAACTGGCTCAATTTTGTAGCGTAGACAAGGCTATTGAGATTGGGTCAAGGAATTTCTCAATCTGACTCTACAAAATGGTTTTGAAAACCGTTTTATCTGATGCTATTCATGCTTACTAGCTTTATAATAGTTCAGGCAAATCAATGCTGAAAGCCATGGTCCACAGTAGCTTGTTTTCCTGGGAGAGGCATGGATTTTGGCAACATTTATACAGCGTCTCTTGCCAAAAACATATGTCTGAATTTGTATCTTTTCAACTGTAAAGAAAAGTGTGTAAGGTCTTTCACTTTTGGTAGCAAATCTTGTAACCCACACTCAGGTCCTTACCATGGAATTAAACGACACAAAAGAGGGGAAAAAAAATCAGTGGCAGAAATTTCTTTTTCTTTTATTACTTTAATATAGAAATCCTCCTTTACTTCTGTCTTTATCTTTAAAAAAATCTTTGGTTTTCTCTCTTTTGATTAAGGAACAGAGCCCTTTTAAAAGGAAATAGATACAATGAAAAAAATCTCTGGAAGGCCAAAAACCTTGGGGAAAGAAGCATGAGAAGCCTTTCGTTGAAAATTAAAAACAGAGATGAAAGTGAAAGGCAAACGTCTCATATGACACAAAGCCAGTACATGTCAGGTGGAATCTGCTCTTTCTCCAGGAAGCTCTGACTCCGCATGTACAGAAGGGATGGATGAACAGGTTGGGATAAAATATGAACCAATATTAACGTACATCTAAAGTACTTCTTTGGAGGTTTGAAAACAAAATTGGGGAACTTTTTATCTCCATTATTTTGTGAACTTTTAGTGAAGATCAGACTGTCCTCATGCTTTTTTTGTCCTGACTGAACACAAGAAGTATTTAAAAAAATTCTACTATTTTCAGCCCCATTGTGTTCTCACTGAAGTTAACAAGCATGTGTTCTTTGAGACAAGGGTTCAGACCAATTTTGCACATCTATATATTTCAGGCAGTTCACAAAGCCTCCAAACAATTTGATGTATTCAGACTGAACAGGGCCGTTATACTACCCGTATTTCTAGGACAAAAAGTTTGATTCTCTCCTAGAATTTTGAAGCGGTTCCTATGGGAGGAAGGGGAATAAGCAAACTTTTGCTCTTAATTTTTCCATGTAGCCCATGACTTATTTTACTGTGTAGACTCCTCAATAGTTCATGTTCTCTATAGGCATTAGTTTGATTAAAAACACTGTACGTTTTAATGTATATTAGGTTTAATTTTCAGAAGATTCTCTCTACCAACTAATCCCTTACTGGGACTGTACAGAGGTGCCCAGTTTGTTCTGGGGTTCTCTTCACACTTCCTACCTGCCTCACTAAATCTACAACGAAGTATAGTAATGAAGGTAGGAGGCAACGCTTCTAATTTTTATAATTATTACTATTATTTACTCGTATACATCAGTCCTGGAACAGACATGGCTACAACAACAGCCTAAACACCTCTACCTAGTTTGAGAGAGCAGCTTTGCCTTAATATTTCTGTGTAGCCTCATTTCTTAAAGTAGATAGAAAACACTTGCCATAGGTGCCATGAAACACTGCCTCCAAAAAACAGGCATCAGTTCTTCCAAAACTACAACTTGCTTACATACTAGGAAAAATGTAACATGTACAATAACATGTAACAGCAACATCTTGTGACCCCTGCAATGGCATTTATTCTAGCCCTGCAGGGTGAATTTTATTAAATATAATTGCATTCAGACAATGAACGCACTCCACCCCTGCATGACTCATGATTTATATTCTCTTCTGCTGATGGAGCTCAGTAGCATCTTTGCCATTTACTCTATCAAAAAAAAGTAAAATGATGGCCTCAAGTATTTTCTTATTACAGTCATATGTATTCCCTAGCTTGCTTCATTGCCTCCAGACTTATTTCACATTTGTCTATATTATACTGTAAGTTTTCATCCATTTTTTCTCCAGTCATCAGAAAGTCTAAAATCTTGTTGCGTTATTCGTCATTAAGGACAAAACTGACACTGATGACAACACAGGATCCAAACTAGAGCAGAGAGCAAAAAGGGCAATGAAAATCTTCAGTGAAATTTCAAGATCATAATATTGTCTTATGTCTCCAAATAGAGTATTCATCAGTGAGCTTTAAAGTTTTACCTCCTTCCATCTACCTAATATCGTATCTTCCCATTTCCTATGTATTACTTATATGTCCAAAGTAAGAAAAAATCCCCAAGTATATCGCATCTTATTTTCTTCATGATCAGTCCAGCTGACAGTATTACCATCTACAGAGTTTCCTTTTTGTTGCCAATTTTTTAACCAACCTGCAATTTTACCCCCTACATAGTATCATGCCACTGTACCTAATCATTCCAATAATCTTCAGTGTGGATCTTACCTACTTATAGTATCTTAGAAATTGGCTTTGGAAGGTTTATTGTATAACAACCATTATATTGCTCTAGTCTACTATGAATGTAATATAACCAGGGAACATCAACAGGTTATTTATGTAAGGCTACCTTCTCAGAAATGCACGTTGATTGTCTCTTGTCAAATTATGCTTTCACATTAAATCTCACAAAATCATTTCTAATATATTCCTTAAAGTTTATGTTAGACTCATATGTCTATCAATGAATGTTAAAGTTCATGGCCAAGAGCTAGCAGTTCGATTGCCAGTTGTCATTGCTGGTTTTGACATCACCTTAAAATTCTGGCCAAATGTACGCAACCACAATCCTGAATAGGCCATTGTTTTTCAATATTATAAACTCAGCAGTGCCAATGAAGTGTTGGACTATAGTACCTATCAAGGTCAAACACCAGGTGACTCCTAATGATTGAACAAACAAAAGATTGGGACCGGTTCACTTCACCATTATTGCAATCTAAGGAACTGAAGAGGTCTCAACATGGACAACATAGAAACACCAAAGGGGAAAGCCAGGTATTCATTTCTGTTCTGCCTTCTTTCTCCCCAGAACATTTCATATTTCTATGTTAGTAAAATTCTATTTTAATTGTATTGCTGTGGATTCAGAAAATTGGGTTGAACAGATTTTATACTGAATAGCTCTGACTGACCAGATGGCTAGGGACAGAAGTTACACATAACCAGTTTAAATTATCAGAAACTGAATTAAACCTGTAACAGAACAGAAGTTCAGTGCACATAAACCAGCTTCAAAATGGCTGAAACCGGTTTAAGATAAACCTGGCTGAATGTAGTATCAGCTTAACTGATTTGGGTCAAACTAGTTTATGAAACTTCTGTCCCAGACCCCTTCCTTGTTCAAGTTATATCACAGTCCCCCAGCATCCCAGCATGCTTCCCAGCCCTGTGCTGTGCTGTGCTGTTCTGTCTGTTTGAGCAGAGAAGAGTTGGGGAGGGGGGGCAGGGACTTCCCCCCCAGGCAAACCCCAACTGGGGTCTGGGACCAGGGAGGGGGGTTAAACCACCTTCCCCCAGTTCAAAGATGCCCTGCTGCTAAACTTACTGAAACTTACTGTTGGCTGCAGCTATGGACTACAAATCCCAGAGGCACCTAGAAGCAGGAAGAGGAAGTGATGAGCAACCATGTTGCTGTGATTCTGGACTGCAAAAAAGAGAGACCTCAAGGGCAGCAGGAAGAGGAAACAAACACATAGCCCATGCTGGCTGTGTGCCAGAGAGCCATGCTCTAGTGCCCCCTGGCTTCTGGCCTGAGCCATTGCAGGCATGTGGCTGCATTTCCTGTATCAAAAGTAAATGTGTGTTCAGTTGTTTCTCAGTTTAATCTGAGGTTTAGACTAAATCAATTCAGCCTTGGGCTTTTTGACTGTCTGTACTTACCCAATGAAACAACCTTACTTTCAGTCTGCAGTACTGAATTACATGTTCTGTATTGGGGCTACATAGACTTTCTGTTGACAATGACAGTTTTAAAATACAGAAAAGTAGTGGTGATCTACACTACAGAAAGGAGATGTTTGTAATTTGATACTTGTATAAATGTGTAACATTTATCAGATGCCTTCCTCCTCAACACATTCCTCAACACAGAGGAATCTTTCCTGTGACACACCACATTCACCATGGCTTCAGTGGTAGAAAGGACTTCAGCTGAAAGCACAGAGACATGGCCTGCTCAGGCACAATGTGCCGTGTGCTCTTTAATATTCACACAGAATATCTGTTTTTAAGACCTTATCTGGAAAGAGCATGCATTCACACATACTGAGAATTGTACAGGCCTCCATTTATTTATTTTCAAGAAAAAGGAAAGATAGGGTCTGTGCCGTCACCACTGGTCTTATGTTTCTAAGGAGGTTAGACAGCCCATACCTGATGCTCAGACCTTTTAATTTACTGACTGTTCCAGCTCTCTGCTTTGGTAGTTGATCTAAGAAATTTTTAATCAAGGCTGTCCTTGGATATATTCAGACTTGGAACCTTTATAATATTTTCATGTAGCAAATGGGAAAATCTTAAAAAATAAGGGCCAAATCAAAGCAGAATCCCAATGCCATGCAATGTAAGCATTTAAGTCCAAGTGTGTGATCCACCAGCTTCCTGCCTAACTAACAGAGTCCATAAGTGCCTGTATTTACCAGAAAATGTATTTTAACACTTTAAGTTCAGCAGCTGTACTTTGCCCAATCTACCCTCTATCTTGTCTGAGGTGAGCATCTCTATTTCCCACTTAAGCCATCTTACCATTCATATGTTAGGTGCCCCTGCACCCAAGTCCTTGAAGGGCCAGATCAGGTGCGGGCAGGTTATTATGGGGAAAAAAGTGTGTAAAAATATTAACTCTGCTGTACCTTAACAGTATAAGCCATTCAGTCCTACCTAAAGGAACAATTGGAGTGCCTAAATGCAGAAGTGGGTTTCAGGCTGTGAATCCTCATCTCACGCCGGTATGTAACTCAGGGGTACACATCGAAGTCCAGGAGTGTCATGCTAGATCATGGGTGGCCAGGCCTGTGTGTACTCAGGGATCAAGATGCTGACCAGATTCAGGAGGTGCGAGCAGGATCCAGGGATAAGCCAGGAAGTCAATTTGAGAGCAGGGTCTAAGAACAAGCCATGATATCAGGAAGCCACAATATCTGGCAGAAAACAGAGTCAATTCAGGTTCAGGAGCCAGGAGATAAAGCAAAGAGTGGAGTCAGAGGGGCAAGCTGGGTCAAGAAACTAGGAGATCAAGCAGAAAGCCAGCAGGAACTGCAAGCAGTCTGGGATCAGGGTGAACCCAGTTATGCAGACCCTTCCTGTTCTGGGTCAGAGGTTTATATGGTGGGAATGGAGGGTCAGCTGAGCCCAGATGGCTACTCCGGTGACAAGAAGTAGACAGAGGGTTAGGTCCTGCTTCAGGCTTCACACCAGATTTGACCAGCATGGATGGCTAGCTATTGGATGGCAGGCCATGCTGTCAGGCCAAGGCCCCAGATTCAGGACTGCAGCCTGACAAAAGGAGGTAGAATAGGAGGCACACCTTATTTTCAGATGATTTAGCCATCTTTCCCACCCAGCATACTGGCTGTCGTGAATCCCACCCTACCTATTCAGCTGCACCCATTCTCTGTACAGGAAACCAGGGACCTACAAATTAGGAAAGGAAATGTTCAGCCTCACCACACCTAAGTCCAGCTGTGCAACTGGACCCAAGTGCATTTCTGTATATCATACCAATACTAGCTAATATCACTAAATGTCCTGTGCTGCACTGACAGCCAACAAAAACCAGAAAAAAGCAATATGCTTCCCAGTAAGAGAAAGAGGATGTATATAAGCTACAGGAGTTTGCTCTCCCAGTTTTGTAATTAATGTGAGGAGAGAAAATGGAGGAATCACCTGCCTGTGGAAAGAAATGCCATCGTACTGTAGATGAGGGACCTGGAAGGAATGTGAAGAAGCATTAATATACAAAGTCCTTGTGAGGCATTCAGTGCTCGCTCAGTATAATGTCACTCAGTTAACCTCTCTAGGTCAGTAATGGTTCTACTCTCCTGTTCAACACTCAGTGCTTAATAAGCTTTTTATCATATTACAACATATTGGGATGCAAACATATTTTGATTTTTGAGTTCAAGAACTGAAGATGTTTATACAGAGGATGTCTCTTTGTTTACTAGGTATTACTATGGCTCCCTTCACCCTGGTCCTTGACTGCTTCTCATAACATCAGTTACAATGACATTTTTCAAGGGTTCTCAGCTGAACATTTCTTTGTTCTCTCACATCAATATTGCATAACCATTCAACATAATCTCTTGCATATTGGTGAAAACTATAATGGCAAGCCCTGTGAATACCATAGATTATCTATGGCTTTGAGCCTTTAAGATATAAGAAATGAGAAAACCATTTATGCCATTCTCCTAGCAGGCAAAAGGTTAGGGTTTGGTATTCAGTGACCTTTCAGAGGTTAGTGTTTTCATCAAAAAGAAACTGTATTTACAGTGACTGGAAGAGCACAGAGTACCATGATTCTAATTCATTAATGGTTTGTAAGTTGCAAGGAGATGCGTAGCTAGGACCTGACAGATTAAAAAACCATGACATGACATTTAACAGATGGTTGGCTGGGATTCATGGACTACAGAGCATCCCTCCTGGCAGACACTACAGCCAATCATGAAAACGTTGCATTTATTTGGAGCTGTGACTACTTTGATGTGAGAGAGGATTCAGCAGTGGTGGGTTAATTAGCTTAGCTCCAGAGTCCCAGGTTTTCCACCCATTGACCTTAGGAAGGAAAATGCATAATTCACTCCTTAATAACCTCTTGTTTTTCAAGACTGATTTTAAAGTTTTATTACTTGTTTTAAAGTATGAAGGCCAAACCCCAGTTATCATAAATTGGTATAGCACCACTTAAGACAATTTTCTCCAGCTGATCTGAGCTGAAACCGTTTTGGCCTCTCACTCATTTATGCTTGTAGTAGCTAACATTTAAACACAGACCATTCATACATCACTCAAAATGTAGCCTTATTTTCCAGTGGCAGCACTATGCCCTCAGGGTTCCTGAGCTTTCAGCTTCGATGGTCTGCTTACTGAACTCATCGATTAATTGCATCATAGGTTCAGGAACCAAATTGCAGTTTAATTCTTGCCTATATCTACTTATCTATTTCAAAGAGTTAGGTACAATTAGATGTACACTCTTTTGGACTGGCTTTTAATCAGACATTTCTTGTATTAGCTTGTAGTTATTGATAATTTAGTAAATGTCTTCAAAATACTCATTCAGGAAATACCATAAAGCCAGAGTAGGATGTTGCCCTTATTCGTATCTGAAATCTAACAAATCAGCCGGAGCCCTATGGTCTGTATTTTCCAAACCCCAGCAGTGTTAAATATTGTAATCCCCAACAGCTTATAAATATTACAAAATTAAGTATTTCAAGCCTTAGTAGAGCCTAATAGAGTGTACAGTAAAACCAACCAACCAACAGAAAACTAATGAGTTGTTTCCATCAGAGTGATTTTCCAACAGGAAGCTGCAGTTCCCAGAAAAAAAAAAAAAAAACATATTTCCACAGAAAAATGCCAACTTTTTTTTTTATTTTTCTTTTTTTTTATCAGAAAAATCAAAATTAAATTATTTATTTCACATTAAATTGATTCAAATACTCTGGTTTAACTGACCCAAAATGTTTAATTTCAAATCAAGTCTACACCTACATTTTCCAATAAACACGTTTCTTTCTCAGAATTGTAGATTGGACCTCCATTTCCTTCTCTTGACTGAGCTCCAGGAGGATTATGTTTCTCATACAATAATACAGAGTTCCTGCTGCTTGAACTGTTGAGGGCATCATGGAAATGACATGTCTCATGGGGGAAGTCAGACTCATATAAGCAAGCATGAGTCTCCCTGAAGTACAGCTATGCATCACTATAAGAAAATGTAGTTTAATATTGACCTGACCTGATTGGAAAGGTTTTCTATTAGTTCAATAAACCAAAATGAACCTTTTTTTAAAAAGGAAAAAAAGTTTTAAAAAAGATTCCTTTTCACTTTTATTTTTTTCCTAAACATTTTTCTTAGAAAGTTTGAACTTTCAGATTCTGTCCTAACTTTTAAGAAATCAAATTTTGAAAATATGGAATTCTCCCAGGACGAAAATTTTAATTTTCACTCAACTTTAGTCAACTCTGCTTTTTTTCTGATTTATTTTTTTAATTTAAGGAAAATAAAGAACTGCAAACCATATTGCTAAAGTAACATGATTGGCAAAGTCAATATAAATGGCACACTCACCAAGACACCTGAATTAAACACCCACACAATAAATAATGGATTGTTAAAAGTCTCTGGGTTAGGGTCAGAGGGGAGAGCAACAAGGGTGATGTTGTGGTGGGGTCTGCTATTCACCACCAGACCAGGAGGAAGTGGTGAAGGAGGCTTTCTTCAAACAGCTAGTGGAAGTTTCCCAATTACAAGCCCTGGTTCTCATGGGGGACTTCAATCACCCTGGCATCTGCTGGGAGGGCAATACAGCAGTGCTCAGGCAATCCAGGAAGTTTTTGAAGTGTGTTGGGAACAACTTCCTGGTGCATGTGCATGTGCTGGAGCAGTCAACAAGAGGCCATGTACTTTTTGACCTGCTTTTCACAAAAATGGATGAATTGGTGGGGAATGTAGTAGTAGATGGCAACGTGGGCAGCAGTGACCATAAGAAGATAGAGTTCAGGATCCTGAGGAAAGGAAAGATTGAGAGCAGCAAGATAAAGACCCTGGATTTCAAAAAAGCAGACTAAGACTCACTCAGGGAAATCATGGGCAGGGTCCCCTGGGAAGTCAGACTGAGAGGGAGAGGAGTCCAGGAGAGTTGATTGTACTTTAAAGAAGCTTTACTGAGTGTGCAGGAAAAAAAACATCCTGATATGCAGGAAGACTAACAAGTATGGGAGAAGACCAGCTTGGCTTAGCAGGGAACTCTTCAGTAAATTAAATCACAAAAAAGGAGGTTATAAGAAGTGGAAACTTGGACAAACGACTAGGGAGGAGTATAAGAGCATTGCTCAGGCATGCAGGGATGAAGTTAGGAAGGCCAAAGTGCAACTGGAGTTGCAGATAGCAAGGGACATGAAGGGTAACAAGAAGGGTTGCTACAAGTATGTCGGTAACAAGACGAGGATCAGGGAAAATGTGGGTCCCTTACTGAATGGGGGAGGCAACCTTGTGACAGAAGATGCAGAAAAGGCTGACGTGCTCAACGTCTTTTGTTTTCACAGGCAAGGTCAGCTCCCAGACTACTGCACCTGACAGCACAGTTTGGGGAGAAGTTGAGCAGACAACTGTGATAAAAGAACAGGTTGGGGACTATTTGGAAAAGGTGGATGTGTACAAGTCCATGGGGACATACGCGACTGATAGAAGGTGCACAGAGGTGCACGTGCCCCCCCGATGGGACCAGTGCCCCCCCCCGACAACCAACACTCATGCTGTCAGCAGGGCTGGTGCCTCCCCTGACAGGGCTGCTTCCATTGGTGGCTTCTGCCGGTGCTCCCCCAGATTCAGGAGACACTAGTCACTCATGCATGTGGCCAGTCAGGATGCACCCAAGGCTGCTGAGGAAGTTGGCTGATGTGACTGCAGAGCCATTAGACATCATATTTGAAAACTTGTGGTGATCAGGAGATGTCCCAGGTGATCAGAAAAGGACAAATATAGTGCCTGTATTTCAGAAAGGAAAAAAGGGGGAACCAGGGAACTACTGATCAGCCAGCCTAAACTCAGTTGCTGGAAAAATAATGGACCAGATCCTCAAGGAACCCATTTCTAAGCACTTGGAGGAGAAGAAGGTGATTAGGAACAGTCAGCATGGATTCACCAGGGGCAAGTCATGCCTGACCAACCTGATTGCCTTCTATGATAAAACGACTGGCTCTGTGGATGCAGGGAGGCCGGTGGATGTGGTGTACCTTGATTTTAGCAAAGCTTTTGATACAGTCTCCATCAACATTCTCTCATGCAAGTTAAGGTGGTATAGACTGGATGAATGGACTGTAGAGTGGACAGACAACTGGCTGGAGCATCAGGCTCGGAGGGTAATAAACCAAGACAAATTGGAGGATTGAGCCAAAAAGAATATCATAAGGTTCAACAAGGACAAGTGCAAAGTCCTACACTTAGGACAGAACAACCCCATGCAGGCTGGTGGCTGACTGGCTGGGCAGCAGCTCTGCAGAAAAGGACCTGGGGGTTACATTGGACAATAAGCTGTATATGAGCCAACAGCAGGCCCTTGTTGCCAAGAAAGCTAAAAGCATACTGGGCTGCATTGGTAGGTGTGTTTCCAGCAGATCCAGGGAAGTGATTATTCCCTTCTATTCAGCACTGGTGAGGCCACATCTGGAGTCCTGTGTCCAGTTTTGGACCCCCCACTACAGAAAGGATGTGGACAAATTGGAGAGAGTCCAGTGGAGGGCAATGGAAATGGTTTGGGGGCTGGGCACATGACCTCTGAGAAGAGGCTGGGGGAACTGGGGTTATTTAGCCTAGAGAAGAAAAGACTGAATTGAATAGCAGCCTTCAACTACATGGAGGGTGATTCCAAAGAGGATGGAGCTCGACTGATCTCAGTAGTGGCAGATGACAGAACAAGAAGCAATGGTTTCAAGTTACAGTGAGGGAAGTTTAGGTTAGATATTAGGAAGAATTTCCTCACTAGGAGGAGAGTAAAACACTGGAACAGACTACCCAGAGAGGTGGTGCAATCTCCATCCTTGGAGGTTTTTTAAGACCCAGCTAGACAAAGCCTTGGCTGGAATGATCTAGTTGGGATGGTCCTGCTTGGAGCAGGGGGTTGGACTGGATGACCTCCCAAGGTCCCTTCCAACCCTGATCGTCTATGAGTCTATGGACAAAGTTAATTACTCAATGAAAGCTACTGTATGGTCTAGGAAATAATAGTCTAAGGTTATAGATATATGTTTATTTGTTGGATAAAGTGCTGAAAACTGTAGAATACTGGGGGGTGAGAAACCTCCTGTAATGCTACATGTAACTATCTCCAGGATACAATGTAGCAAACAAAATATAACATCCCAGACTTTTTCTTTGAAAGAGGAATGTCTTTTCTGGCCTTACAAATGGCATGGGTGTCTGGACACTCGCTTTTTGTAGCACTACAAAGGTGTTTGCAGCACTACAGATGTAATGTGCGTTCATTTCCTCAGGAACTACATAGTGCCATGAATGTGAAATACACTGGGAAATGAGAGTACACAGCCCCAGGTTTTCTAGATATATTTGGAGTTGGTTTCCCCTCCCCACTTTTTACATCAGCAAGCTAACTTATCTCCAAGAGCTAGGAAGGGAATTATGTAGGAGACACCATTGGTAAGTCCTTACTGAGTAACTTATAACAAATACAGGAATCTAGTTGATGCCCCCTTTTACCCCTCTCAGACTAAACAGTGAAGTCAAGCTACCTTGATTTCACTGTAATAACCTGTTTGTTGTGAGGCCATTTGCAATTTGAGAATGTCAATAGGGAACCAAACCATTTATAGATGAAAGAAAAAAATAAAAATTCCTATATTAAGGAAAGCATGCAACTGAAAATGTATACATTCAAGCCAGGTGTTCCCATAGTTTTTCTCTAGGCTGACAGACATTTTATGCAGAGGGTGACAGACATTTATTCAGAGGGTACTGTGTTTTAGTGCATCATCGTGGGTCTGAAAAAACAGGCTACACATTTATCTGGAGTGTGCATATATCTTACATTAAAATACACATTAATATAAGGTCAACTAAATGTAAACAATGCTCATGAAGTACACAGCACTGAGAGCCCTGTGGTGTTAGGAGCTCCCAACCTAACCAGCTTCACTCATCTACAAGCCTTCTAATAGTTTCATGGCTGCTTTAGGAGCCTTGAAAATGAGGGGAACCAGCCAGACTTTCCTGTAAAGACATAGGCTCTTTTGACATTATTTTACTTCTCACCAGAGGGAACGGGTTGTGAAGAGGGAGCTAAGGCACATAACACAGGAATCTGGATTCTTATATCCCAGGTTAACATATGAATTGCTAAACCATTACTTGATTCTGCCAGCCTTGTATCCTTCTTCACAATAGTCTGATTCAATGGGGCTACTCAAGGAATAAGATACGTTTCAACATAAGTAAAAGCTTCACAATCCAGCCATTAATTTGTAAGGAGTTTGCACATTAATTTGTTATAATAATACTTTGCACTTATATGGCATTTTCCATTTAAGAATCACAAAGTACTTTACAAAAACTAATAAATTAAATCCCCCTATCCTCCTCTGAGATAGCTATTATTATCCACATTACACACAGGGGAAACGGAATCACAGATATATTAAATGAATTACCCAAGGTCAGACAAAATGACAGTGACAGAGCTAAGGATGAAAACCAAATTTCCTGACTCCGGCTTGTGCTTCAGATGTTATACAATGCTTCCTCTCAAAAATAATTGATTTATCTTGGGGATGCCAGACATTTGGAAATTGATCCTATAATGCACATGGTGATCAATAGGAGTTTTCCTACCTACTGGTCTCAGGATTGGACTTGCAAGGTCAACTGAAGCTTAACTATAGACATGATGATAACATGCATTTTCAGGATACCCCTAGTAGCAGCGGCCCACTGGATTCTAATACAAAGGAAAATGGGAACAGACTGAAAACTTTGTCCAAAAGGTGAATCAAACTTTTTCCTTGGGTTGAAAATGAATATATAGGTATAAATCTACAAATCTGTGCATTTTCATTCTACAACTAAAGAAATATAATAGAGAACAAATAGCAGCTTATAGATGAACATTATCTGAGCATGCTTTCCTGCAGTCTACAAAAGCTGGTGCATAAACCAATGAGACTCTTCCTTAATTACAAAAGATCCCTACGATTTCTTCAGTAAGTGGAGACCTACACAATAAAAGAAAAGACAAACATATACACAAAGATTACCGATTGGATTTTTTTTAGAATATGTGCAAAACAGAATGTATATTAATGGGGTCTTCTATATGCTCAGGTTAACTATTTTGGCTTAATGGCTTGCGAAGATACTAACATTGGGTCAGGACTTATTTTAATGAAGCAGCATTCCATTTTGCAATGTTGGAAGTTGGAAATTTTGCCTAATTAAAACCTATCAGATGTAAGCCACTGATAAATTCAAGTTATAGAAAGAGCCTTGGTCTCTCCAATAAAAAATAAATCGACTTCAGAGATGGAGAGTTTCATCCTTTAAAGAATCTCCTATAATTATTTCTAAAGTAAATTATATCTTGAACACAGATCATGCATCACCATAATAATAATCTGGAATTCGATTCCAGAGAGTAAATGTTGAGAGCAGAAACACAGTGCAAAAAGATGGTCTGCCTTTTTAAAATCCTTGCTGGAGTTAAGACATGGTTAAAATCTTAGAGAGAGCTGCTCTCTTCTGAGATTCCCTGTGCAGCTTTACAGATATGAGAAGGTCACATAGTTCAGATCCTCATCCAAACTTTTGAAGAGGCTACTATTTTATCGGAACCGTAATCTCCCAGGCTTTGGAGATTCACCTGTCATTAACAGAAGAAACCACTTCAAGACCAGATAGAAATTTCTTACTAACAGATGAAGGTTACCAATAGAAACTACAAGTAAAATCCTGGATCTAATTTTGTACTGATTTTCACCCCATGTAATCCAACTGAAATAGGATAAAGGCATCATATAATGTAGTTCACTGGAGTTATGATGCAATACATTCTCTAAAAGACTGAAATAAAGATACCAAAAATATGTTATAACCCAATTGCTTGCGTGACCAATCACATGCAGAAAAGATGCATTACTTGTATTAACACTACTTCTGACAGTAAAGTGATTGTATTCTAAACTGTAGACTACAACAGGAAAATAACAAGGGCTTCTTCCTTGAAATATAATCCTGGGACAAGTTTGCCCCATATGGCTCTTCCATAAGCTAAAAATTATTACAGCACACAAGTCTATTTTTTAAATCTACTATTGTAGCCAAAACACAGTAGAGTTTTACACCACAAGCACTAAACAGAGCACTCTTCAGAGCAGAGGAGTGCTTAACCTTTGGTCTTTAACCTAGAATGCCCCATTCTGTCAATCAGCCTCTTTTAATAAAATAAAAAACAGTGTTACACCCCATTTTTTTCTAAAACTGGTATTATCTCACAGGATTTGGAATGAAAACAAACAGCACAAAGATATTTCTTGGTCTAACTAGAAATGCCGATGAAGTTTCATAATGGCAGTGTCCTTGCAATTCCCTTTACGGCTGTAGCCAGAGAATTCATGTCCTATTGGTAGAATCAGTCAGTACTGCGTAGGCCGTTCGTATCTGGGTAGTTGGCTTCTAGAAACAATAAAGCTGTGTTGGACTGCTCCTTAAGTAGGCATTGTTACCTTCCACAAGCCAGTGCTCAGAACAGGAATAGGCCATAACTCTTGTTGTGCTTTGCTTTTCTCTCCCTCATCCAGTAAACAGAAAGATTACTCTTGAACACTGTTTATATCCAAATATGAGACTTTTAAAACAATACATAATTACACCTCTGGTAGGAATATCTAGTTTAAAGATCCACAAAAATGTGAAAGAAAATTATTCCTGCAAGTTGGCTTCTGAGCACATATAAGAACAAATAACCAAGCAAAAATCCACCAGCTGAACGCCGGAAATGCATCAAGTTCCAATAGTGCTCCAATTCTGTAAACCCGAAAAATAAATCCTCATAAGCTAAGGGAATGTTACCAGTATAAAAGCTGTGTAATTGTATTAATATTTTAGTCTCAAATCTTTTGGTCTTAAAATGTAAAATGTGTCTGCAGAACTCTTCCCTCCTCCTTTCCCTGCAACCAGGTGTTAGAAAAGCAGGGTGAGACACAAGACAGCATGTGACTTTGGACGAGGAGAATTGATTTCTATTTCTTGCTAAGATGAGCTCTGCAGGATAGGGGGAAGGTAGCCAGAGAAAGGAAGGAGTTAGAATATGGTGTTAGTGTCTGAGAAGAGCTAAGGTCATCTTTTAGTCCAGTCTGTGATTATACCTTTGTGATGGGCCCTAGTTTGAGTCATGACTCATCTTTGACATACAAGATCCACACCTGCATTTCTGCTAAATGGGAATTGACTGGTTTAAAACATCCCCAGCTCCAATTTAAATTACAGAGCCTTTCAACAGAGGTCTGGCTGATGACCTTGGCTGAATATCAGTTCCATGCACAAGACTAGCATAATGACTATGTTAGTCCTATTTTGAAGGCTTTTGTAAAACATCTATGTCCTTAAAGCAGAACTAACGTGGTGCCTACATGCTCTGCGCTGGAGTAAATATCATCCTGCTCAACTATTCAATAACCAGCAGTGTCTCATGGAGAGTTGTGCTAGAAACAGGCCTCCTTCTTAGGCCATTTATTCCTTATTTCTCTTAATTGGTTCTTTCGAATGACATCTGTCTAAAAATGGGATTTTTGTTTCTAACAGGTATACTTTACCTACAGCCACCTTTTTCTCTGCCAGATATGGAAATCCTTGAGCTATCAGAACCAATTGCTGTGGAAGCAATTAAGTCATCACGAGCAGAGAATGATAACTTCAGGTAAAAAATAAGTGGAAAGAGCACATAAATATGGAAAAAAAATCCTTTCTGCTTTCATGCAGATATGTTAAATATTAAAGACACAAAAAGAAAATGCAGAAGAGATAGGACATACAATTAGAATTGTTTCTAAACAGAATGCTTACTAAAACATTTTCAAAAGGCAGGAGTAGCTCTTTAAGTGGAAAGTTATAGGTTTCTTGCAGATTGTACACTTTACAACCCAACTGAATTATTGAAATGCCTTCCATCCACTAATTTATTTGCATCAAAGATACAGTGTTATTTTCATATTCTAATACCAGCCTGCAGACAGAGCGCTTGCACAATAAGTGCAGTTCTATTTATTCATCAGGGTGACTTTTTCACAGATATTTAATAGATATATAATACAGCCTATGAATTTTGTATTTGCTTTTGTTCATTGCAATTATTAAACTTCTAATGCTGCACAGTTATTTAATGTCAATGGAATAAAACCACAATAAAAGGACCAATTTTTAAATATTCATCAGCATCTGAATAGATCTTGATCATCCTAGAGATACCGAAGTGGTCTAATGGTTCAGCCAAATGACGGACAGGGGCATTGAGATACCTAGCCCTTATACAGTAGGTAACTCATTGAAGAAGACAGAGTTAGTTAGGTGTGTTAGCCTGAAGTCAGACAGATGGCAACGGAGGTTAGGGTGTTGAAACACGAGCTCCGGGGGTGGGGTGGGGGGGTCAGGCTTCAAGAACCGCTCTAATTAAAGCATACCTGATGTGTCTCAAGCATAGACGTTTGCTTCCCTGGGGAAAAACAGCAGTGGCACACCTTGTGCCATTGCTTACCTGTCCCCAGGGAATGCCCATGCCATGCTCTCTCTGGCGTGCAGCAGATTACCATAAGTAGGGTAGGGAAAGCTGGAGCCACCAACTATATTGGCCCCAGCAACCTTACCTGGGATCCTGGGGGCCTCAGGGCAGCCACAATAGGAAGCATGGCTCTAGCTGGTGAGGCTCCAGTTTTGGCTGGCATGCACTGCCACCATATGTGCCACCTTGCTTTTTTTTAGCTTGTTTTGTTCTACTCTTGGATCTCCTGAGATCAAAAAGCCTTCAGCACTACAAGGTAGAAGTGCAGAGAACACCTGAATGTGTGATGTGTGGTGCTGCAGATGGGTCTGCAGCACCACACATCACATGTCTGCACTCATCTGGATGCAGCGTAGGATTTCATACTTCATCTTGTAAAGGTTTGGAAGAATCACTGTAAATAGGATTATCGAAAGAATGATGATGTCCATAATAGTAATAGTCTAGCATGTTTCAAGTGAGTGCCTGACTAGTGTTACATTACTTAGAACACTGCGCTTGTGTGAATTATTAGAGAAGAGAATGAAGAGAAGCAATAAGCATCCCAGGCAAGGTCATCAGCTGATGTCAATTGGCATAGCTCCACTGACATTGATTTTAGGGCTTCTCACCCAACTCAGTCCAACTTTGTGTCAATCCATGTGATTGGTTGCCCCTTGGGTCCTAAGCTATTTTTTAGGCTGCGGCTGGGAGAAGGCAAACAGCCAGCTTTGCCAGCCTTGCAGCTGTAGCTTGCAGTTCTCTCTATCACATGCTGAGTGGTACATCAGGTTATCTGAACGAGTGGACATTTTCACACATAGACCAAAATTAAGCTATTGTATATCTCTTTCTGTCAAGGCAAGGGCAAATCTGCTTTGGGCCTTTTTAAAACTTAAACTGTATTGAAATATTATGGAGTCTTTCATGGTGTGTAAGAGGGAAGAAGGAGGAAGTTAAGACTCTTGACCAAGAATATAGTTGGATGAGGCCATGACATCCCAAAATTATTTGTTGGCGGAAGGAGACAGGGATATTCTTGATGATGATGGAGTAAATATTGTCCTTAGATACCAGACTTAGAAGCCAACTAAGGATTAATTAAAGTGACCTTGGATGCCAATTTTATGACCGCATAGTCAGTAAAGGTGATTGGGTCAAATGGGGACCTAAGACCAGACTCATCAATTACAGCTCTAAAAAGCTACATGTCTTTCATATGTTCATTAACTGTTAAATATTTATTGTGTCAAATCATTAAAATGCTTGGTGTTTTCTTCCCTTTGATTGTACTTTCTGCAAAAGGCTTTTCCTACTGCTAGAAGCATTTTGTTCATAGAAACCAAAATCATAGTAAACGAAGAGGATTCTATGAATGCAAACTGGGCATTTAACCTTAAAGAATAACGTAAGGAGCTATTAAGGAGCGCTTATTTTGCAAGAGCTGAGAATTATTGTTCAAAACCCATATTGCTTAAGTATCGGTGTTGGGTGCTGTGAGGTACCCTTTTCCACATTTACCAAACTAATAGAAGGCAAAGCAAATGTAACAGTAAGACCTGTATGTACCAAGTTAGGGCAATAATCTTCATAACAATAATTAAATTAATTATACCAGTCTCTGAAAGACGTAATTTTATCACCCTGTAACAAAACACCATAAACCTACTGCTATTCTTAATCAAGGTAACAGATCTGATTAGACAGGGGGTTTTGTTGCGCTGGATTTAGACAAACTGATCATGGCATAAAAGCAACCCAGGGATGAATTAGTTTTTTGCTAAGATTAATTGCAACATTAACAAAACCAAACCAAACCAGTATGAAGCAATATCACACAACTGGGCCTAATCACATTTAAGCAAATTTAAAATGGTAAAACTGGATGTATTTGATTAAGAAAACATCTGTCAGACATATTTTAAAGAAATGTCCCTATGGCTACACTGCATATTCCCAGAAGAAAAAGTGGCACTTGGACTCAGCCTTGGATACAACAACCAATCCCGACAGTGACAGTGGTAATATTTCAGGTTATTATTTGTTTAGCAACTGGACAGGAAATAAATTAGGTTTACCTGGGAATAGAGGCAGTCAGTGAATTCTAAACGTTTGTTATACTGATATGTTAATTTGAAATTCAGAATTGTTTGCATATTCTTCACTGAAATAAGAAAGCACAAAAAAAAGTTGTTTGTTCTCGTCTGGGTACAACTGATGAACTGTGAGGGCCCAGAACTAGAGTCATCTCCAATTGGCCACATTTATGTAAACAGGAATATCAACCACAAAACTTGATGGCCACCTTGATTTTACGATTTTCTTACTAGTGTTCTCCGGCTTTTCTCTACACTGTTTTGCTTTGCATTGGTTGGGGGGAGGAGGGGGGAGACGACACTAGGGGATAAGAAGAGGGGGAATGTAAGGGGTACACATTCTCTTATCTTTCCCTAGCTCTGTAACCTTTGATATTGGACTATTGATCTGTTGGATGAATCGCATACAACTGAGATGCATACAACTGAGATTCATGCTTTAGTATGTTAGCAATACTCACATATACATTATCGTGCTGGAGAATTTTGGAAACCATACATACATAGTAAATGTGAGGCAATGTTTTTGTTACAAGGATTACCAGTTTCAAGGTACTGGGCCCAAACAGTGAAAGATGAGAAAATAAATGGAAACAGAACAAACCTATGGTCAGTTCCATGCTTATGCCCTAGTTGCCAAGTAAGCAAACACACATCGAGCAGGAAGTTTAAAGTCCCAATAGGCAAGAAAAAAATAACTTTAAAGGTGAGAGGTTTGATGTTTATTGTGTCTCAAGGGCATTTAAATAATGTTTGGTGAGGTCATTAATGAGACACAGATGGACAAACTGGGTTCCAACTTCCAGCCCTACAAAGTCCCCTCAGTGTAAAAAGCAAAAGTAGCCCCCCCCCACCACCACCAATTTCTTGTCACAGAAGTAAATAGGCATGATTCTGAATACACACAAGGTCTTGGATAAGGCAGGCATAGCTAGCTGTATTAGTCGGAAGACAAACGGAAGGCAGGATAGATTTGTATCTTATAGACTAACTACATTACAGAACTATATAGAGCAAATTTTCATGAGCTGAAGCTCACTGCATCAGATACTGTGAAAGGATGTACACAGCCCAGTGTATAAAATGGAGAGAATGATCTGAATACAAAAGGTAGAAAGGGAGGGGGAAGGTGCAAAAGGGGCAGTGCTAAGAGAGACAACAAGCCAAGAACCCATAGGAACAAAGGGGTCACAAGAGCTAATTTCAGGCAAATGGGAAAGGAATCTGTAGTCCCTGCTTAAACCATATTGAATTCAGTCTGTGAATGATTTCTTTGTTCTGCAATTTCCTGTTCAAACTGGTTTTTAAAATTCTTCTGCCTAAAACAAGCAATCTGAAGTCAGTGATGATATGTCCAGGGAAGCTGAAGTGTTCTGCCACAGGTGCACTTGTCTTTGTGGAGTTGATGTCAGATCAGTGTTTCATGTAAAGATTGCCCCATCTGTCCAAAGTAGACAGCAGAGGGGCACAGTAACCAGGGGATGGCACATAGATGAAGGCAGAAGCGCAAGTTAATTGGTCCGGTGCTGATGTCGTCTGTATGGATGTTGGAGTACAGCAGGCATCTAAGTCTGTTGCAAGGCCTGGTGCCTTCCTGAGTTTGGGAAGTAGGTAGCCTGTCATCTGAGAGATGCTGTTTGAGGTTGGGGGACAGGGGCTGCTTACAACCTAGGACAGGTTTACATCCCATGGCTACCTTGAGATGGTTGTCTTTTCCCTCCTTTTCCCCCTTCCTTTGTACTTTGGTATTCAAATCACTCTCTTCAATTTTTACAGTGGTCTGTGCATATCTTTCACAGCATCTGAATCTCAAAAAGTGAGCTCCAGCTCACAACAGCTTAAGCTATATATAAAATGTAATTAGTTTAGAAGGTGAAAATCTATCCTGCCTTCTAAATGTGCAAACCACAACTTTATTTCAAACTACTGCCCAGCTGGGATAGTCACCTCACACTATCCCCAGATTGGCTCACATTTATTCTATTGGGGGTCTCAGCTGATCCTGACAATGAAAAACCTGAGGATGGGTATAAAGGGCTGTGTGTGGATGAAATGAGAGGTGTGTGTGCACAACACTTTAAAGCAGGCTAAATGCTTTTGCACCGTTTTAATGGTGTCAGCGTTTGCACATGTTGGCGGCATATTGCGCATTCATTCTAGCTGTTGTAGGAAATTTGGCAGTGTAATGCACCTTAAATGACTTGCAGCACAGAAAACTAAAGCTCCTTCAAGAAGTTTTAGTTTGCTGCCCATACACCCGTGGAGTGAAGCACCAGGCCCCGTGGCTGTGCAGGAAGCCCTGCAGGCAGCCTGGCAGCAGCCCAGGAAAGCAGCTCCACCCAAGAAAAGGGGCAAGCCTGATCTTTTTTTTCTTTTCCCTGGGACTTTTCTTTCTTCTTCTTTTTTTCTGCTTGCCTGCCTGAGCTGCACGGAGGCCCGGTGCATCCCTCCTCAGCTGTGGTGCAACCGGGACTGCCCGAGCCAGCTGCCTGTGGACAGGTGCCACCTCGGGGGGAGCTGCTGCTGCCATGGAGGGAAGCACCAGCCCCCCTCCACAGCCCAGGGACCGCTTCACCTGCTGGAAGCTTGCCCTCCCCTCCCTGCTGGAAAGGCAGGTAAGTCAGCAGGGTGTATGCATGACATGGGGTTTAATCAGCCCTAAATTGAAGCAGTGTTTTTAAAAACCCACCGCTTCAATTTAGGGCCCCCATTTCATCTACACACAGCCAAGGTTATTCCCTTAAACTACTCCACCAATAGCACCTGAAGCTACCAAATTGCAACAACTGAAATTTAAGTGTCTGAAACTAGATCTCAAGGTAGCTGGATTCAATGTGTAACCTGGGCGGTACTCCAAGAGGTACCCCCTCTCCAATTGAAGGGATCAGAGCAGGTGCACAAGCACTGTGGGAGGTGTAGAGACCCTCCTCCCCCTATAAAGCAGAGCCAGACCACCAATGGGGACTTAACTATATACCTTTTAATGAGAGAACAGTAGTGGGAACATAACAGGTATAAACCAGGGGGTACAGGGGACACTACAACACCCTGGGGGGACAGGATTCAATAAAGGGTAGACACACACAATCATAGACATATTCATCCAGTTGACAAAAGACAGGGTTAACAAAATATACAACACAAGCAGCAGAACAAACAATACTGGTTGGTGAAATATAAAAAGCACAAAATACAAAATGTCAAATAACAAGAAATATAGGGCCTAGGTACCTGGAGGGGGAGAAAAGAGGGAAAACACAACAACCCCTTTCCACTGCAACAAGAACTGTGCATGTTACTTCACTCACCCCAATTTATCCTAGCTGGGACGTGACCTCAGATTTCCCATGTGGCAGGCAGAAATGCTACCACACAGCCATCAGTGCTGGTACCACTCCAAGCTGCTAGGGGTCTTGACTTTCCAGAAGCCCCTGCCTCATGTCAAGCTGCCTGGTCTCTTGCTGGAGGAGCTGGAAGCAGAGCTGGGAACCTCTCAGGTCGCTGCTCAGATCCTTGCTGGAGCTGGGGGAGCCTCTCCTGCTGGCCACAACCTCTCATAGGGGATCCTGGAGCCCAGTGGGGAGCCTCTTCTGCCAGCCGCATGCCACGTTGCTGAGGGTCCAACTGCTGCCTGCAGGTCCCACTCCTTCAGGCTCTTCTGGGGCAACTGCTCCCGCCCCGCTGGCTCAGCTCTTGCCAGCTCTTTGAAGCTCCTTCCTTGTGGTCCCTCTCTGGTCTCTTCCCTGCCTCAGCCGTGCTGCCCCTTTTATCCCCCTCCAGGTGACCCAAGGGGCCAATCAGGGACATGGAGGGTGAGTCTCTGGGGCCTGATTGGTGAGGAAAGGGAATCCCAAGTCTTCCAATCATAGATTTCATAGATTTCATAGACATTAGGGTTGGAAGGGTCCTCGGAAGATCACCGAGTCCAGCCCCCCGCCCAAAGGGCAGGACGTCAGCTGGGGTCATAGGATCCCAGCAATATAAGCATCCAGTTTCATCTTGAATCATCTTTTACCCTTTCAAAACCCCTGGGCTAAGTCACTGCCAGCTAGCCCGTCACAAATGTAAAAAGCAACAGAGAAACTATCAGTTTTTCCATAGCGAAGAAGTCCCTTGCAGAAAGTGTAGCTGCCATCATTGTAGGAGATCCAGTGTGCTTTTCTAAGTGTGGAAAAACTGGGACTGAATAGGAAGCCCCCAAAGAGAAATCAGTTGTACAGCAAACTGCATCAGCCTACCCCGCTCCTACTCCAAGCCAGAACCAGGAACTCAAAGGTCAGGTACAGACAGTACACTTTGACCAGTATAAGTGATTGGAAACCAGTCTATGCACACAACAGAACAGAAGTTCAGCATACATAGACTGGTTTTAAAATGGTGGAACCTGGTCTAAGACTTGCTCCCCTTCCAAGGGCAAATGTGTGTTTTGTTCATTACTGATCTAAACTATGCTGCTTACAAAAAAATCACAGCATTTAGATTGATTCAGCCTCAGGCTTTTTTAATGTCTGTCCCTTGGCAGAATGATTATCAACCACAGCACTCATCCATTGCAGCAGCCTGCAAGACCCTTCCCATTCTCTGCAGGATAGGAAAGGGGGTGGGGAAGGGACAGGGGAAAGAGAAGTAGTATCTCCGCTTGAGCACTCACGTATACACATTGCAAACAGCTGGGAAGGATGAAGCAGATCACACACAAAGCTGTCCTCATTGATCCTGGTTGAGATCTCATCTCCCCTTGCTTTGAGGGCATCTCCACTGGACCCAGCCCCATCAAAGCTATATCCTGACTAGCATGACAAGAATTTTCTGAATCAGTTTTTACTGCAATTTAAAAATAGAGTTAATATTCTTGTACACCTACCCTCACTGCTAGCATTTCAGCAGAGAAATAATTATTATGAAATTATTCTTGGTCAGTGCTCTTGTTCTATATTATGACATGGTCCTTTGAAAAAAGGGGCAGGTCATGACTTTCAAGATCAAGAGTGGCTTTTTTGCCATCTTAATTCAGTACTTGCTGGGTTTTCTAGCGTTGCTTAACTAGCACTAGCATTCTAGTGCAAGTTATCTTTCCTTTCCCTATATTTCATTTCGATGCTTATCAGCTAGGATGGATTCCTGAGGTTATTTTCTCCTTCTGTATATTATTTCACAACCGTCATTTGTCACCCCTTCCCCAACAAACTCATATCTTTGATGGATTCTTTTTTCAAGTTTTCAGCTCTTCCCAAGTGACAGAGCACTCTCTTGATACAGTTGACATTTCACAGTAAACAAATTGGTAAACTTCTAGTTGCATTTCCATCCTTGGCTTCTACATATTCAGTTTGATGACATCCACCTCTGACCTTACAGAAGATTTGCTCTTACAGTTTTCAATGTCATGGTTTGCTCTTACACTGGCGAAATTACCACTGAAAATTATTTCCTCCAAATCTAGATCTCCTCTAATGGCAAAAGATTAAACTACAGTCCAATTTCACTGCCTCATTTCAAGATACTATACCTAGTCATGACAGAAGTAGTTCTGTTCATGTATAATGCCTTTCCTGGACATACCAAGTTATACACGGGCAAATCTAACCTAACCTCTGCCCTGATAAGATCTTCCGTGCCTGAACTGAAGCACCCCATTATTAGTAGTAAATGAGACTTATGTACATCATTTCTGGTGAAGTGGTTAAATTGAAGGTTGTTAAACAATTCCTCCAACTCTCCAGGGTCATTATCATTTGTTAAGGCACAGCATAAAACTAGTGAGACCTTGTCCTGCCCTGACTGATCTGAACCAGCTGCCAGATACTTATTGACAAGGCCCGTGACTTAAGCGCTCTTCTCACCAGAGCTGACAAGGTCAGAACAACTCCTTGGTAATAATGTAGCTGATCTGAACAGTTACTATATGAGATAACGATGACATCAGTCTGTTTCTCCATTTCTTCCCATATAACTTCATTTAAGCTGAAAATATCCATAATCCATGGCTGTTATCATGTCATCATGTAGGAAATTTCCTTTGGAAATACATGTCATGAGGGGATTCTGAAACTCAGTATAATGACTTGCCTGTGCTAGAAAGATTTCCTCCTTCCATTCATATCCTCTAGTAAATGGTTGTGGTCATATTGTCATCTACAGAGTGTCCCACGCCAGTCATGGATCTACTTCTTTTCTTAGTCCCATGAGTGTTTTGTTTTCCCAAACAAATCTATTCGCATCAAAGGGCACTTTCCCTTGTGTCTCCCCTCAGCATCAAAAGAGAAGGAGGACAGATTAATAACACTGTTCTTAGGCTAAACCTTTGAACACTGAGATGTATGCACTGTAGTTATAGCAGTCTGTATGTGTAAGCTTACTCTTAGATTTTTCAATGTCAGATTTTGCTCTCCCACTGGCCTATATTGTAAACTTTTATCAGAACCAGAATGACATCAGGCAGTTCCTCCAAATGCTAATTTCGAGCCCCTTGAAGGCTCTTTCTCTGTTTTAGCATTGAATATGCAGCCATTTTAGATATTTCTTCTTGTTGTTTATGCCATTGAAAGGATTTGGGTGTTCAAATAATAGCTAAGAGATAACATGACATTAAAAGGCCCAGACAGCCATTTCTCTACCATGGCAAAAAAGCAAACGTAAACGGGATATGCTAAAGCCCTAGGAAGAACTACAGAGATAAGCTCGCCTGAGTGCACTTTCATTGACTTCACCATTGTCTCCCCCAGCAAGCTTGGCTTTTGCTTAATAAACAGAAGCCACAGTGGGAGATGCCATGGGAATAGCATTGATTTCTTCCTTCCTTTCTGACATTTAAGGTGCACTGTGCTTTGTTAATGGAGGTGGGTATAGACGTATAAAACCTAAAACCAAACCCACACATGATTAGTGACCTCAAAGAAGTGCCGCATTTATGTAGGAAGCTGACATGGACAAACTCAAACTCAAATTTTTATGGAATGAGTTTAGCCATTGCAGTATCATTTACATTAAATGATGGAAACAGTGTAGGTTGCTTAAAAGGCTGATCTTGAGAAATGCAGAGCGCCTGGAACTCTTTTAGAGCTACCTCTCAATATAATAGGAAAACGTATATATTAAACATATGCAGGATTTAAATGAGGATTTCACTTTGAAGCTTTAGGCACATGCAAATGAACTGCTGACAAGCAGATTAATTAGTACTGTATTTTTTTTTCCCACATCTGCCCATTTCTGCCTCCCTAAAATCCTTTTTAGCTAATGAAATATACTGGAGAAGGGGGAACACACGGCATTCTTCACTTGATGATACAGCAGGGAACGGGAGTTAAAGAGATAGGGAAACATCATGAGAGAAGGACCAAAAGCAGCAACTTTAGGAAACAGCCACAGAACCTGGCAGGAAATCTGGTTTCTGACAGTCTCCCCTTATGATCTTATCGCTAGAATAAATCATGACTTTAAAAAAAAACATTCAGGGAAATCATAGGATCCTCTTACAGAAGTGCTTCTGGTGCTTACTGCTGATAGAGAAAAAGGAGTCTATAGCTTCACCCAGAAGCAGGCAGTTTTCAAGGAAAGAGTAATGGAAGCAGCTTGAACAGCTGCAGCAGCTGTGTCAGGAGTATGTCACCACAATAATTTTTATGAGGCCAATTATACAGGAGCTAGAAGACTGTAACAGCAGTGTCCACCATTGAAGGCTTACAAAAATAAAATGAAACTTGGGTTGAAACAGCTTGTTCAGAAAGCAGAAAGATAATGGACTGATCAGTTTAGTTAGAACTGTCATGTACAGCAGGAATTATATGGGATAAGAGATGGCTGTTCTGTAAGCCAGCTCATGTCCTTAAAGGCAGAAGTCCTTTTACAACAGAACAAATGTACTGGGATAGCAGCAGTGTAAGCTTTCCCACAGCCTCCCACCAAGATCTGTTCAATCTTGATCTGGATATACTGTACATCAGGTTGGTGGAGTTGGTCACTCTCCATTCTCCTTCAAACCTTGGCCTTCTAACTTGCTAACGTGAGTGCTAATACATGTCATTTATGCAGCAGGTTTCATGGAGATGGGTGCCTCTATGTGGATTCTGCTAACCTTACTTCATGTAAGAGATACAAAAGAACCACACATGACTTCAGGCTATGATTGTCTTGGGTTGCACTTACATATATAGAGTTCATGGAATCAGGGTCTTAGATGAGGAATCCCACCAGTCCACTGCTGCTCCCTCTTCCCAGCCATTCATCTTATAAAACACGCTTTCTAAATTATTATGCAGAAGAGCTCATTGTAATACATCAGGATGACCTTTTTTTGTTCCACTCTTTTAAAAAAAATGTATTTATTCTACATGTGATCAGACAGTTACTGAATCAGGTACTAGCTGCTCCTCCTGTATTCAGAAATACTGTCACAAAATTCTGTCTTCATCTGTCCACTTTTTTGGCCAGCTCTCACTTGCCTTGAGAGTCAGTAGCTTCAGGGAATAAGCACTCTTCTATAGTTAAGGCTGTCTCTCTATGGATACTCTCTGTTAGATACTCTCCTTTGGGTTCCACCAGCATGATGGAAGCTTTTGTATTTTACAATTACCCCTTTCCACATCATTATTACTGCTTTGCATTATAATTCTCTCTCTGCTGATCTTCACAAGAAAGTAATTAATGCTAGCAGTAATCAGCGTTAAATTTCACAGCTTTAATGACTGTGATCATTATTTTCAAGTGTTTGAACTTTCCAGGAAATCAGATTTCATCTATAATATCTAACGACCTAAGAGACTCTGTCTTCTTCTAGGCCCCAGTTCCTACACTACTTAACAATGCAAACATTCACCAAAATGATAAGCAAAGTATCAAGCCTTTTGTCAAACTAGTATACTTCTTCAAGCCTCCTTTGTGCAGTATTTAATCTCCAATTTCTTCTGATTTAGTCACCTCAACTTGATTCAGCAGGAAAACACACATCAAAACAATATTCTATCTTACAGTTAGGTTGTGCTCAAGCTATCCCGTTAAAACTGTCTGCGGTTTTGACATTCAGGCCTTCTCTCTATAGAGTGGTGGAGTCAGCGGCGACACCTTGGAAAAAATCTTATTTTCATGAAATACTAAGTGTCCCACTGCATCTTTTTCTAAAGAGCTAAAAGAGAAACATCTAACTATTACATAACCTTAACTTCAGAATGTGCTGTTCGCCTTTATCCAAAATAACCAACATTTATATGTATTTCATGGTAGGATACATACATTGCTGTCTATTCTCTAGCACCACTGGAAAACAAAGGGAGAAAAAGGCAAATTGGAAGAAACAGATGTTTATTCAGTTGGCTAGTTATACCTTGTGGTTAGGGTTGCGGTGAATGGCTAGCTCAGCAATCCATTAAAGATATGTTAAAAGACTCAGAGCTTGGAACAGGTGTTTTGTTTTTTGTACGCGTATAAATCTAAACAAATAAAGATGGGCAAACTGGTTGGAATAAAATCAAAGTCAGCAAAGTAGACTTCTGGTTAGTAGAAATGAAGCTAACTTTTTATTTTATTTTATTTTAAATGGCTTTTTTTAAGGAAAAAAGTGTCATAGCAACATAGAACTACTTTCAGCAAAGAAGAACTAAAGACTAAACAAGAGATCAAGAAATGCTGCAAGTTATTCAAGAAAGCAGCATGTTGGATTTTTCACAAAATTCCAAGAACAAAGCATTTAGATATGCATTTAATGTGTAAGGCTGGAAGTTGAAGCCAGAGTTGTATATTAAATAAGAATAATCTTGTTTTAACAATAAGAGCTGTTAACTATTGGAATGGTTTACTGGGGGCTGGTTTGCCATGAATCCACTCTTATAAGCTCTGTGTTATACATGAGGTTAGAACATAATGATCTCTCCTTTCCTTAAATTGTATAAATTTCTTGTGATAAGTGTCAGACAAAAGTCTGAAGACATGGGCTGATTATTCTATTTATATATTTTGCTACCTCCCATCAAGGTGGCAACAGAACAGATTTAAGTGACCGATGTAAAAAAGCTGGATTTAATACTGAACATTAGGGGTGTGTGAAGCAGGCCCTATTCAATTCTGATTCAGCCCGAATCAGGGACAGTGATTCGATTAGTTGATTCAGATCACTGTCCCTGATTTGATTCGGCTGAATCTGAAGATTCAATGCCAATTCAGAGAATCAGCGATTCGGACATAGACACGACTTCAAAGTTTTTTCTACATACCTCTAGGTACCAGGGGCTCATGATCACTGTGATGCTGGGGCACCTGGAGCGTCCCACAGGAGTGTGTGTGGGGTGGGGGGGTGGGAGGAGCCCTCTATGTGCTTGGCAGCCAACCCAGAATTGGACCAGAAGTACTTCCAGGCCACTTCTGGGTCTGGTGCCGAGTGCACTGGGGATCCCCCCTATGCTTCTGTGGGACACTCCATAAGCCCCAGCATCACAGCACTCATGCGCCTCTGGTACCTGGTATGCAGAAAAAAACATTTAAACCTGTGTCTATGTCCAAATCACCAAATCTTTCCGAATCTCTCCAAATCAATTTGGAGGGTTCTGATTCGATTCAGAGAGATTAAAGGGTCCTCTGATTCAATTCAGTTTCAGAGATTCGGCCACCGAATCAGGCCAAATCTCTGCCAAATCAAATCAGGGACTGAAGCTTTGCACAGACCTATTGAGCATTTCTCTGTTAACTTTCAAAATACAGGTTTATAATAAGAAAAATCAAAATGGTTCCTGATATAACGTATATCTCCTCTTCACAACCCTTTATTTATTTAGCATAAAAAGGTAAAGCAAAAATTCAATGATTTTACTTGAGTTGACATTTCACCTTAGCCCAGTTGTCAGGAAGTACATACTTCCTCTGCATAACAAACAGCTGCTTTACAAAATCTCTCAGTTTAAGAGCCTCTTATTAAAATGTGCTTAAAATATTTTATTATTTGCTTTCAATAAATCTTTTTTTTTTTTTTTTAATAATGACAGATATTTTTAGTAGTAAGCAAACTGGAAAGGGTATATAACTTAACACCTGAAGGAGAATTTCTAAGCACAGAGAAAGGCAATTCAGGAGGTAAACTGTAGGACTTGATGTGCTGGACATATTTTGTGGCAACCCTGGTTTAGTATTTGTTGCCTCAAGATACTACAAGTCCACCTTTTACCCTATTGTTTCACATGAACAGGTTTCTATATACAAAGACATAATTTCAGGGCACAGCTCTTATGTTCTTACTAGCAGGAAACCCAACTGTATATTGGCAGCAAATTCAAATTTAATACATCTTTAAAGAAGCCCAACATTGCTAAATGAGTGTTGTCTCTGAGTTTCTTCTGGGCACATCCCCACATGCAAACAATAACTCACCCATGGCAGCAAGAGAGAGAGATAAAATTAACTTCTTTTTTGGTAAATTTAAACATTATGCACCCATCCTTCTCTTGGGCTTTCAGATGTGAGGAATAGATACAATAACATGGCTGAGAAGACGGTCTGCATAAGAAAGGTACAATGCACATGTACATTGCTAGGAAGGAGCTCAGTTTAATTTCTATATTCTATATGCTATTTGCTAATTCTACATTGCAATAACCTATAGCTACTCTAGCCATGAAGGGCAGGATATGAAATCATGTTTTTAAGGCTTAATCATTATAGGTTGTATTACTAGCCTATTCCAATTGCAATAAGGTGTCTGCTGGTTGTCTTACTACACCAGCAACACTGGCTGTAGACACCCATATAACAGCATTAGTATTATCCTTGAAAAGAGCCATACAACCAAACAAAAAGAGTAAAGAATCATGACTGTAAGTATTAGATGGGGAAAACTGTGCCACTTGGGTACAGGGAGGTGTCAGGGCCGAGGGCAGTCTAAGGCTATGGCCAGTAGCCTGGACCATCAGGTGGGTATTTTCCACGATGGAATAGAGTTAGGCACGGAAGCGTATTGGTTGTATAAATACAGCTTTACTTACACTGCCTATGGTCGCAGTGCAGGAAGAAGACTTGCTTGAATTACAGTTGCACACAAACACACAGGGGTGAGATCTCTCTTCGAACCGAACCAAGATGAGTCGTCGGTGTACGACTCCATGAGCACTTAACACGGGGGTACGTCAATATTTCCATGAAGACGGGGAGTGGTTAGAGTCTGATCAGGTCCCTAAGTTCTCCTCCAAGACACACGCGGAGTTTGCTAGGCTCCACAGCGCGCTTAGAGTTCCCCACGAGATTGTTGAGGGGTCCTCCAACTTGGGCGGAAACTGCTCTAACCTTTTATATGGCTAGCAAACCATCGCTAGCCGCCAGGTAGGAATAATTTAGAATTGACCAACAGTGGGACACAAATTTGCATACGTGTGGCGGGAACTCTTGCACCGGGGTTTTCTCTCTGCAGCTGAGAAATCCACCATGCAAAGAAAGCTCCATGTGGCAGGAAAATTCCAATGTGCCGAGGCACTAAAAATCATTGGGTTATGACAGGAGGAAGTATGAAGCTGTTACATTTGAGTAACGTCTGCCCTATATTTTTTTTGAACAGGTCAGAATGAACATTAATGAAAGAGCTAGTGCCATCACCAAATTAAAACCTGAAATAATTGCATATGCATGGCTTTAGGCTTCCTACAGTCCTCAAGAGATGGTTCTTCTGACGTCACAGTTTTGCTATTATTATTTATACCAAGAACAACTTTACAGTGATTCTTGCTCTCATTTATAATAATTACTTGTAGTAGCATTCACAAAATGCTACTGAATATTTAGATATTCAAAAAGGAATATTTCCTGTCTTGAGAAGCTCACAATCTAACCATGAACAGAATTAGATGGTCCTTTGAAGAAAATAAGAAAGAAAATAATTTTAAAATAAGGTACCTTTCTCTTTATGGACATTGCTTGCTTACTTGAAAACGAAAGATCAACCTTACCACTAATGTCTTTGTGCTGCTTTTGCGGGGGCAGACAACCTTTGACTTAAATCAACTGGAACAAAGTAGAAACACAACCTACAGATTGGTCAAAGAAGCATTCAAACCTTCCAAGTTGTATTATCCACAAAGAAAGAACGATTTCTGAAGGGGCTACCAGGCTTCTCTGTTCATGTTACTTAAAGGGATACTTCAGTCAAAACAACCTTCATTCCTATCCATGTTGAAAGAACATAGCACCAGGTAAAAGATGAGACGTTTGTTTGAAGTTTGGTTGAAGGTCGGTTCATTTTCACTTTTTCTTCTCTGAAAAGTTGGGTCTGTATCTCTTTTTGGGGACAATCATTGTCTGATATTTCTTCTCATGCCCTTTCTGCAACATTTAGCCATCTAATTTTCTGTACATATACCTCTAGGTTACTGTGCTTTACTAAAGTGAATCCACTCAGCTAATGCTAGCTAATTAATAAAGCTAGCAGAGATGCTTTGGATTCATGCTAGTATATCTGAGATGAGAATATATTCCCCACTCTCTACCATTTGAAACATATGTCACCAATTAGCATTGGTGGTCTGCTTTTTTGGGCCAAAAACATTTCATATTTCAAGCAGAACTTCATACCTTAAGTAGCTGAATTACTATGCAGAATGTAATTATTCAAGCCTACCATACCACTCAGAGTGTCTTTCAAGTTTCAAGGGTTGTTGGTTGTAGCTGTGTTGGTCTAAGGACATAGGCAGGCAAGGTTCTCTGACCACTTATTTTTCTTCACACTTTTCCCTCCCTCCCTTCACATCTACCCAGAGAACAAAGATAATAAAGTTTAACAAAGATAAATGTCAGGTGTTGCACCTATGGAGGAAGAATCATCAATACACCTATAGCCTGGGAGGTAACACTCTAAGTAGAACAACTGCAGAAAGGGATCTTGGAGTCACAGTCAACTCCAAAATGAACATGAGTCACCAGTGTGATGAGGTAAGAAGTAAAGGTAACTGCACTCTTTCTTGCATTAGTAGGTGCATCATGAGCAGGCCCAGGGAGGTGATGCTTCCCTTCTATGTGGCATTGATCAGGCCACAGCTGGAGTACTGAATCCAGTTTTGTGTGCTGTGCTTCAGGAGGGATGTAGATAACCTGGAAAGGGTTCAGAGGAGGGCCACACATCTGGTTAAAGGCCTACAGAAAAAATCCTACAAGGATGATTGAAGGCCCTGAACCTCTTCAGCCTCCACAAAAGGAGGCTGAGAGGCGATCTCGTGGCTGTCTATAACCTCATCAGGGGGGACAGCAGGAAATTGGGGATATGACATTTACCAGGGTGCCCCTCAGGGTTACTAGAAACAATGGCCACAAACTGGAAAATTTAGACTGGACATTAGGAAAAAATTCTTTACAGTGCAGGTTGCCAAAATATGGAATATGCTTCTAAGGGAGGTGGTGCTGCCCCCTTCCTTGGAGATATTTAAGAGGAGACTGGACCAACACCTGGCTGGGGTCATTTGACCCCAGCGCCCTTTCCTGCCCATGGCCGGGGGTTGGACTCAATGATCTAATAGGTCCCTTCCGACCCTAAAATCTATGAAATCTATGAAAACTTGCCTTTCAAGTTTCAAAAATGTCAAATAGTTTATAGCTATATTTCTCCGTGTGCTTGTTGATCTGACATTGATTGTGATGGAGGTGGTAGGTCTAGTTGTCCAGTAAGCTCTTTAATGTGTAACTCAAATCTTATTATAATAATTTGTGTGTTCAGTTCAAATTATGTATTTACTGTACTATAAAATACCTTTGTATTGCCTTTTGCATGATGTACCTTTAAAGTAGAAAATAGTAAATCTTTAAGATGAAGATTTTATGAGTGAGCCCATACATTGAAAGAATTTCACTTTCGCCATCATTAACAGTTATGGGATGGTAGCTGTTTTGCCTCACTTGAGACTTTCTGTATATCTCCCAATTTTATATGGATACTAGTCAGTGTGGTATCCAAGCACCTTTCATATTAATTAGACTGGCAAAATACACTTGTCCACTGTTTTCCCAGCTGTGATCTGGTAGAGTCAGAGATAATTATTTTAAGCTCACTTGAGGGTACAAACTTTACTAGTAACCCTGCTCTCCAGCACAATGCGCAATTCTACCAGTTCTACAGTCTCCTGTGAAGAAACCAATTATCTATAGGAATGCAGTGATGAATGTTTGAGCTCCATAAAATGAGTGTCATGGCTAAAATCCAAAGAGAGTTTCCAATCGATGTTACAACTAGGAACCCCAGGGGCTGGTTTGGATTTTAAAAGAAAAATAAATCTTTTTTTTTTTTTTTTTTTTTTTTAAATAACCATACTTAGCAATGTGTCAGAGGAAAAATCTTGACATTTCCCAATACAAGAATATTGACAGTATTTGGCTTTTTTAAAATCAATCTTTAAACTAAGTTAACACTAAATACACTTATTTCTGTTTCCTTTTAGCACTTGGTATTGATTTGAAATAAAACCACGCTATGCTGTAACTTAAAATAATGGATGACATGATAAGTAGAATTTCTGCAGTAAAATATAAAAAGTCACACAGTGAAGAAACTTGCCTGTTAGTTACAGAAATATTTAATTCAGATATGACATTGTGTTGTAAAAATGAAGATGACATTAAATGAAAAAGAAAAAAATGTAACCAGTTTAATGGCTAATAAAATGTATGCGACTTTGTGGCAATCATCTTATGGGATTGATTGACATGGGTTATGGTTAGTCCTAGTCTGGAACACAAGACATGTCATACTTTGAACTTAAGGTGCCATGCAAATCTGGCACAAAGATTATATGTGAAACACCTTTGCAGCTGGTTGGCCTCTTTATAGTGCCATAAATTGGCTGAACATGTGGCGTGTTGTAATATATAGTATGATTAACTTGTTAATTGTGCCATAAATGCAACATCTGCCAGGGGCCTCAGAGAAGCTTTCAAATGCATTACAAGGAGGAGATTTCCCTGCATTTACAAGTATGTCTAAGTCTACTCTAAGCATACAGTTGGTCCAATAAAATATATTACCCACAAAAATCCTTGCCTTTCACATATTTCCTGGACCATGCACAGCCATGGCATCACTCCAACATTATATAAAGAAAATGGCTATGAAATCAGTATTACCCAAATATAATCTAGGGTCATTAATACCATAATATTCAGAAACCATTTATGCCGAAAAGAATGACTCACCAATGCCTTGTGGATGTACATTACCCATCCACCCACACACTTTTGGTTACTCTGAATTGAGTAACAATGGTTTCTTTTTGCTGTTGTCTTGTTCTTCATCTCCCTTAAGTTTGCTAGCCAATTTCTCATACATTACCTCAATAAAGGGGGCACTCCTGCAATGAGTTCCCCCCCTCACTCAATAAAATTATTGTGAGATTGGGGCATGATTCTTATGAGTAGAGCTATTCCTGACTCTCACCATTGTAAGTGGGATCAGATCCAGGGCTTGTTTCTGCTGCCATCTAAGTTAGAGGAAACTTCTCAGACCCTATGATTTCTCCTTCTTTTTTTTTTTTTTTAGCAGAAAGCCCACCATATTTTTAGCCATCATCATAATTTACTTTAAAAGTCCATCAAAATAGGAATTTTAAATTGATTTCTGACTGAGGCAAAGTGCTATATCTATGAAAACTATTATGATAGCCACAAGAACCTTTAGTTATATCAGGAAAGAAGGTATTTAATTTGTTGAGAAAACTATAACAGCAAATATTGCAAAGAGCAGCAAAACAAATACTACCCACAAGACCTACAATGCAATAAGAATCCTTTCTATGTAAAATGTCAGCAGTGTCTTATTAACAATGTCTAATTAAAAAATACAATGCAGTGTAATCCATGGGAAGTAATTCCCCCTGAGTAGAAATGATATGCTGTGTTTGCAAATGGTTTGAAATAAATTGCTTGCTCCAAGTTAAGGTTGAGAATGCTAATATTCAATCCAAAAACATCTGATCCTATTGAGAGACGTCTTTCCAGAAAGATACCCCTGTACTTACACCTTTTGAGCTACTACATGGTTTTGCATATGCCAGTATCTAGGCTGCCCATGCATGTGCTTTGACGCGTTCTAATTAGAATGCTGCAGCATCCCCGTAGTGTCACAGGTATTAAAACCCTGCACATTTAAAAATAGCTGCAGGGTGCTCTAACTAAACCTCATTGAATGAGGTTTAGATAAAGTGTCCCATAGCCATTTTAAAACATATGCTTCATACATGTGATGCTGTGACATTTTTATTTAATTGAGTGGATACCCAGAAACTGCTCTAATTAAAATGCCTTGCCACACCTCTGAGCACATGTACAGGCAGCCTTAGAAGTTATACATAAGCCATATTAACTGCTGTCATTTCTTTAGTTAACCACCACTTATTGCATTAAGATAAAAAGGAGTCTGACTGGCTCAGTGACCCAAGTCACCATTGACTGTTCCCTTCTGTGACACTCCAGGCCTTTATATACTTTGGGGCCATAAGCTCAAGTCCCGTCTGGAAACTCAAACTCACAATGAGACAGGAGTAATCCGGGGACTTTTTTTCTCTTGACATATGGATCTTTCTCCTTACTTAAGGAAAGGGCATTTGGTCTCCTGGGAAGGAAACAACTTGAATCAGAATTGTCCAAATCAGCTGCCTCTGCATCTAGAGAAACTTTAACTAGGATTCAGCCAAGATAAAGTCTTCCTGATACCTTTGGATGAACACTCTAATATTATGTTTTGTTCTGTTTTTAATTCGGAGTAAATGGGAACTGAATGTAGACATTTGTTTATTTTGCTTAATATGTAAAGACTTTTTGAGCAACATAAATCTTTAAGAGAAATGGGGTATGTATGACTACCCATACAAATGTGTGAAAAGTGACTGTATACCAAAATAAACTAAAAAAAAGAAAATAACTTAGCTGTCTAGAAGTTATTAAAATATAGTACTGCAAGAACATAGATAGCACCCATGACATGGACTCAGGGGGAATATCAAAAGTTTTGATTCACTCACAGAAACAAATGTTGGATTCAGTTCATTGTGGTTCAGGTACGCTGTTGTTTGAGTGTCACTTTTTTACCACCCCTCTCCACAGTCTCCCCTTCTAGAATATGCATGTCACATCTGGTAGAAGTGTGCTAAATTACTATACAGACCATCAGCAACATGTAGGAATCAAGAAGAATTGAGCTGCCCATGGACTGAGAACATAATACCCACAGTCATTCAGTTTCTCACTGCTGTCCCAAGAAAAACCACAAGTGTACAGAAGTTCAGGATTTTTCTCCCAGAGCAAAAATGGTTACTATGGGAGAAAAACAACCCAGGAACAACCAGGGTTAAATCTGGGAGAGTGAATGTCTATTCCTCTTCTCTTCTGAGAAAAGCCACAGAACAGTCCTTCAGTATCCCATCATGCTTTAATCCTACCTCCCACCAGGCAGACAGTATGTTGCTCACTGGACTCTACACTTCCAACCAAGCAGGAAGCAGAACACACCCCCTTCACAACCTCACATTACACTGCAAGGAGACACAGGCTGACTGAGTAGTCTGGGTCAGCCAATAAGGGCTGCCTGTACACTGCTGCCATCTGTTTCCAGGCAGACTGAGGGAGTCTACAGAGCACACAGAAATGTCTACACAGGGTTTCCCTGGCTGCACAATATCAGCACTTCGAGCTTTGCTCTCTAAGGGCTCAACATTTGAATGTCTGTCCAGATATCTCTGGACCTAAGACAATTATTTCAGATCATCTGAATATGTATATACAGCCAGTACCAGAAGTTAGTTATATAAGACTGCAGGTATGAATATGTTAAAAGTACACTTTTTTGCATGGCATGCAAGTGTACTGGGTTGAAGTCTGAGCTACCTTCATTTATATAGTGGGATAGACATCATTTATGTAGGGTGGGATAGACATACACATCTGCCTAACTTTACCTAGATGTCTGCCAGACAAGATCCTATAGTTTGTGTCAGAGAGAAGCAGGGACCAAACCAACCCTAACTTCTGGGGAGAAAGCAGGAAAGAACCCTACAGCTAAGAAATAAGATTGTGCCTTTTAACCCCAAAGACAATACCAGTCAAGTACATTATAATAAGAAAGTTTCCTTTCTGCTTAATCTCCGCTTTTCCAAATATTATTTCCCCTCACTGCTTTTCTCCCTGTCTTTCAAGGGAACAGCAAACAAAATAAGGCAAGCAATGCCTAAATTGCCTACCTTGATGCCAAATATCAAGATACCCAGGTGTCTGCTCATCATCCTGCAGTAAATAATCCTTCAGTCTCACACATAGCATTTTCTATCTAAACCAGCAATGACAGCTTGGATTACATGTCATAACTCATTATCATACCTGTTATAAAACATGAGTTCCACATGAATTGTCCACGGGATCAGATTTGCAGAGAAAAGAAATCATCTGATCTCTCTGGAAAATCCTGAGTCTCTCCACTAGTGCATTCAGTACCATCTGCTTACACAGAAGACAGGGGCATTAGTTCCTTGAAAAAAATCCTCTACAGATACTGTCAGATAAGAACAGGACACATTGTTTTATGGCATTTCACATGATATCTGCAATGTTTCCAAAATATGAAATCTATCAAAATATTTGTGGCTTCCTGAATGACCTCCCCCTTTCATTCTCAACTGTGACTACCAGCATTTCTAGGACTCTAATTAGAGAGAGAAGCAAAAGAAGGCAAATGGAATCTGATCTATCAGAATATTGATGATGCAGAATTTGACACACTGCCACACAGGAACATACAACACTGACAAGGATGTTACCTGAGATAATGAAAAGGGGGGAGGGGGAAGGAGTGGAAATTCAAAGTGAATCAATTAAATAAAATGTACAAGAGGACTGTTTCCTTGTGTCTTCAATACTAGGAAACTTAACAGCCCCCACAAGAGACACAGTAAAAAAATATGATTTCAAACCCAAAGTTGCCTAATGTATTTATATCCTAACAGGGAATAAAAAATCATATTGTACGCTCTAAAGTAGCTCAGTTATGCAGTTTAGGGACATAGGATAAAACATAGATTCTAGGTTCCCATTCATTTCCAACTTCGGAGAGCTTTGCAGCTGGCACCAACTCCTTGAAATTAAAAAGAAAAAAAAAATACAGCAATATACAGCCATTCTTTGTGGGAATTTGGATCTGAATCTCTGCAGGACAGACTGAATTTTTCAGCTAGTCATATCAAATCATTTTTTTAAATAAATTTGCTACATTGAAGTTTTGAACCTTTGTTCATAACAGTCAAATAATTTATAACCCACATGACTATTACTTTCAGCAGTAGGCCACACTATAAAGGGACAGCTCATAATCCAGAGCTGTAACATTAATTTCATGCATTTATATCATATAGCAAACCTTTTGAAAGGAAGGCCTTTTTTAAGGTAGATTTTAAATTCAGTAATAGTAATTCTCACTCTTAAGCTCCATTTGCACTCATTATACTGTATCTTTTCAGTATTGATTTTACTGCACTTCAACATGGGGGGGTATATAAGACACCGAAGAAAAAAATCTTGTCCTGGTCATTATTCTGTTCTTTTTTTCTTCCTTTATTTGTTTTTTTTAATCCTAACCCTACTGCTGATTGCACCATGAGTCCCTAGAACAATGCAAGGTTAGCAGTTCTGAATCTGAAAAAGATTTTCTCCTGATATCTTCACGAGACAAGCCCTGAATACATACAAGATAGAATTATATTGTGTGGCCCTGCCATACATTTACCAAACAAACAGGGAGTGATACATCTTCCCAACATGTTATACTGTATCATACTTAGCCATTGGGTGGAGCGCACAGGGTACAATGTGGGATACAAAAAAGTTTGTCACTTCCCCCTTTACAGGTCAGGCAGAACTGCAATTGCTTTATTTGCTGAGGATAGGGACTTCCACTATCCTCAGATGGATCAGGGAGAATGCAAGTTCATAGTTCTGCCCAGTTAGTAATAGTCACCACAGCTGGCATGATTTCCAGTTGGTGTTAACACGCCCATCAAGATTATGCAGCTCTTCATGGCTGATACAAATCTTCACTGTCTGAAATGACAGGAACAGCAGAATCTCCAGAGGAAGCAAAGGATGACCACCAACACATCCACTGCATTTCAAGGAGTGCTTTGAACAAAACACGATTGGGATTGTTGTGGAGCATATGCAAGAAACTGCAAGGTTAAGGATTGGAAAGCAAACTGAGAAGCATGGCTTCTTCAACAGAGATGAAAGGGCAAAGCAAGTTGTTTTAATGAAGAAGAAGAGACAGCGAGATGCTAACAACATAAGAATCCTGCATTTAAATTTGGAATGGGAAGACCCATCGGAGTGATAGAAGAAAGAGAATAACGCAGCCTGAGTGATAGGAATGCAAGGTGGTGTAGATTGCTGCCACTGCAATGGCCCGTGCTCTTCTGATTATGTTAATTAGCAAAAGTCTCTTGGTGCCTGGATCATGTTTCACACTAACAATTTCAGAACCAGCAGGAAGCCAAATTCTGAAAACACATCAAAATTAAATTCTCATTGGATTAGCCGTTTAGATCAAAGACAATGAAGGTCAGAACTCAAGGGATTAAAGGAAGATAATGATTATTATTTTTTATCACACAAAGGCATAATCCCTTCAAGACAAATATATGAGAAATGATATTTTCCCTTTATACCTTTTTTCCCTAAAAGAGAAGAAAACAATAAAAACTACATGCAGGATTAGACAGAAAGAATCACCTTTGGTATTGTGAAAGCAAAGATACTTTTTTAGTGCTTTCTCTGATCCAAATAAGTGAGATGGAGGCAACCGTAGGAGATGCATATATTGGGAGGTATTTTCCAGTTTACCAATCCTTCATGTGTTCATTTGCTTTTCATTAGCAGCCTAAAAAATGAATATGCCCCACTATGTATATATTCACATGGGGACTGTTGTTTAACATATTTAACAATTTCATAACAATGACAGCATATCTTATTCTTTTCTCTGCTGTGGTGGGGAGAGAAAAAAACCATCTGGTATTATTGATCTGTTCATGTTAGTCCCTCCAGTCTGCTGCTCATACTTATTCTGTGTTTTAACTCCATCGCCAGCTTCCAACATCCAATATCCCACTAACAAGTCTCCTACAACACCAAAGTTAGCAGGCTGTAGCTTTGCAATTAGGCCTCATGCTTTACCTACCTATAAATAAATAAAACATGAGGGATTAGAAACTCTATTTTAACTCAGAGCTTGCTCCCAAGTCTCCCACCAGTGAGCGGGATATATCTTCCTTCACTATGGAAATGAGAAAGAGTTCATGTCCCAACATTTGGAAGAGACATGTGTAAAGGTCTTATCTTCCACCTCCTTGCCAGCATAATACTAATATAACTATCACTGGGCATGGCTACATGTGCATTAATGCACCTTTTCTAATAGTAGAAGCATAAGCTCCAACATGAGGTACTAAATGCACATTAGGCTGTACTAATGCACAGTAGTACATCTGCATGTTTTTTTAGTGATGCTTAATATAGACTATTCTAATGTCATGGGTTTTTTTACATGATGGTTTAGTGCATAGTATAATAGTCTACCACACATTAAATCACACACGTAGATGCACCCACTGACCAATATTCTCACAATCACTACTTTCACCAGCTTGCATTTGTCAGGGGAAAGTCTCTTCAGTTGTTGAGTCTATGGCAATCAATACTGGCTTATTCATTCTTAACCTGATGCAAGATTTGGATCCAGCAGACCTCACTCAAATGTGATCCCAACCATAAGAAACATTTTTACAAGGGAGATGGCAGTGTGCCACAATCTTAAGTAAGCATCCATGGGCACAGAGAATAAAGAGGACACTTAGCTGTTTATTTTTCTGCTGTAGCACATTTATTTTTAAGTGACAAGACCTTAATGTTTATTTACAACGCATCTCTCTTTATCGAGTACATAGGCTAGAAGCCTTTGTTACAGAAGTTGCTATCAGTTGTTTCTCTATTCTTAGCAGGCGAGCAGCCAAGAATCCCAAATGGTATTTACTGCACTGATGGCTGGTACCAAGAAGAATCATTTAAAGGTGCAAAATACTTTTTCAAACATGTTCCAATGAGACGTGCTTTGCCAATTGATAGAAAAAAGACACCACTGAATCTTTAAACCCACTGCTTAACATAAGCTATGAGGGATTCATAAAAGTGATGGTTTGAATATGCATCCAAAAGTTTAGATGCTCAGCTGAGCCATCTGTTGCCCACAAGGGGTCTCAGCATAGACATTACAGTTCACAGGGTTTTAAGCAGAAATCAAGTGCTTCAAAGTCATCCCTCTCCTTCCTGTGAGGGGCTGTCTCTTGAAGGAGTCTCTTGTTAGGTTTCCCCTGAGTAGTCAAAGGAGATTTGCCTTCTCTATCCCAGCAAAATGAATCTAACCTGCAAACAACACAGATATTTGCAAGCCATCATGGCAGAGAAGCTACGTTACACCGAACCAACCCTGAAGGCACAGGGCCTCCATGCTAGGCCAGGACTTTTTTATCTACACATAAGACAAGAGATTTCCTACAAAATGTTGCCCATTGCAAAGCAAGACAGGCAGCATAGTCCAACACATGAGGCACCAGACTGGAAGTCAGGAAACCCGGGTTCTGGTTCCTGGTTCTGCCAATGGCCTGACACGTAACGATGAGAATGGCTCAATCTTTCTGCTGAACGCAAAACTTCTTCTGGCTTAAGTTAAACAAATTTTGGCCCTCAGTCTGCCAGTCATGTCTAAAACATTGTAAGCAGTAGAGAGTATATCGTGGCACTCCACAGTGAATTGCTGTCTCTGCCTAAAACCATTCATGACTAAGGGTGTGTGTAGGTGAAATACGGGCCCTAAATTGAACCAGTGCATTTTTAAAAACACCACTTCAATTTAGGGCTGATTAAACCCCCGTGTCGTGCACACACCCCACTGACTTACCTGCCTCTCTGGCAGTAGGGAGAGGAGGGTGAGCTGCTGGTGGGTGGAGCTGTCCCTGGGCTGCGGGGGGTGTTGAGAGCACATTAAGATGCTCATGGCTGGCTTATGTTAGGTTGGTAAGGTCATCCACAGGCGAGACTAAGTAGGACAAATGTTGTCACACTGGTCCTCAGTTTGGTACTTTTCCATACGACACCCGTAGATACAATGAATAGAGTGCTGTGCACACACCCACGTGCCGGGTGCACTACCCCTATAAAGGGCTTTGATTGACAGAAACTGTGTGTGTGGCTGGGCGTGTGTGTGTGTGGGACTGGGCACATTTGAGCTTGGCATGTAGGGTGCGTGGTGTGCCTGGGCTGAGGTGGGACTGCGAGAGGGAAAAGTCGGAGTGCTTGTGGACAGAAAGGAGAGAGAGAGAGACGGAGAGGCTGAGTGGCCGGTTAACTGTGTAGACCGCGGAGGTCCCTGGTGCTGGGCCCTGTCGCTGTGAAAGATCCTGTCCGCCACTGGAGCAGGAAGGGTTGGCTCCCCGGGCTTTTCTCTTCGGCTGTGTCTTTCAAGAAAAGTAGCGGCCCTCTGCACTGTTTGGTAAGCATTACCCCATTCTCTTCTGGGTATTAAGTTTCTTTTTCTTCTCAGCGTGTGTCCGACGAAGATTACAAGCCACTGCCTGAGGTGTAATCGTCTCTGCCCCAATGACCAGAGCTGAACTGAATAAAGTTCCCCTGTCCTTTATAATAAAGTTCAGTCCTCTCATTTTAGTTATTGTAGTTGGGTATCAATATAGGATTTGATAGATAATTGGAACTGTTAGGACTAAGTGTGTTCTTGCTTAGTTGTATACTTACGTATTCTTATCTGTTTTATAATAAACCACTCCATTCATGTATTACAAGCCTTCCTATTAGTGATTATTAATTAAACTGATGACAGCTACAGACAGGGCTAAGATCCACTTTAACTTTCAGGGAGAAATCGGAGGAGAAGCAGTTGTTTAGGCCAGCTTCAAGATTTGGTTTAAAAAGGCATGATTTTTCCCCAATGGTGTGGGCAGGGGCTGGTGCTTTCCTCCGCAGCAGCAGTGGGACCCCCCAGGTGGCACCCACCCGCAGGCACCCAGCTCGGGCGGTCCCGGGGGGCACTGCAGCCGTGGAAGAAAGCACTGGGGCCCTGCACAGCTCAGGCAGGCAGGCAGGCAAGCTCCGGGGGGGTGGGGAGGGGGTGGAAATCAGGCTCACTGTTTTTCTTGGGCAGAGCCTGCCTTCCCAGGCTGCTGCCAGACTGCCTGCAGGGCTTCCTGCAGAGCCACGGAGCTGCACAGAGCCCGGTGCTTTGCTCTGCAGCTGTAGGGCACCAAACTAAAAATCCTCAGAGTAGTTTTAGTTTGCTGCACCCTGATTCATTTAAGGTGCGTTACACTGCCGAATCTCCTACAGCGGCTGGAATTAATGTGCAACATACCACCAAGGCATGCAAACACCAACACCATTAAAGCAGTGCAAAAGCATTTAGCCTGCTTTAAATTGTCGTACACACACCCCACATTTCATCTACACATAGCCCAAGGTTCAAATACAGGGTTTGTACTCAGGCAAAACTCCTATTTACACTAAGGTGGGTGCATAAAAACTATAGGGCTCAGCCAATGACACTTGGAGGACAGCTTTCTAAATTAAGTATCGTTTCCTGGGTAGGGTTGCATAAGATACCAGTTCTAGTCGTTTGCTTTCAAATCACAGAACCATTCTAGAAACAGAGATGCAGGGCTGGAAGGGACCTTCAGAGGTCTTCTAGTCCAACCCCCTGCCAGAGACAGGACCATCCCCAGCCAAACCACCCTATACAAATCCATCATCTAACCTGTTAGCAAAGCTACATCATCAACCTCAACATAACCACATGACATAACACCCTAAAGCCAGGGGACAATGGTGGCCAGTGTCCTGCTGTGCCAAAGGTCATTAAACTAAGTTCAAGAGATCCTAGGGAGGGGGCCATACCCCCTGCTACAGAGCAAGGCAAAAGCCCCCACAATCCATACCTATCTGACCGTGGGGTAAAATTCCTTCCTGACCCCAAATGTGGCAATAGGTCTGACCATAAATGAATGGACAGGGACCTCTAGCCAGGAACCTTTGGGTTTCAGTGTCAGCAGGAACATCAGCACATCCCAGTCAAAATCCCCAGCCTTAGCTGTAGCCAATGCCCAGTGCTGCTGAGGCATGGAAAACACAAACGAACAAACAATAAACCCTGAGATGTAGCAGCAGGATGGACAAAAAATTCCTTCCCAGCCCCATGTGGCAACCCCAGCTGTAATAGTGCATCACACAGACACACAGAGTAGTCTCAGCCAGATCCTTTGTATTGTTCTAAAATATTTTTTGTCTTAGAACAGATTTTAATTAAACCCGTTGCTGAAACATGGTAGCTATTGGTTGTTGCAACTTGACGTGAAGCAAACAAAACGAGGCTGGGACTGCTTGTTGCAGTGTGAGAAAATAAAGCACAGGAGGCAGTGAAAAATGACCAGTCATTTCTTTTCTCCCAGCTGATACATATCTTATTTATTCTTCCTCGTAATGTGTGAATGCTGCACCGTGCCCTATTTTGTCTTCCGCCTCAATTAAAATGTAAATTTCTGCAGCCCATCTCTATAATTCCAAACGGCTCCAGGCAGGGGAATTTAAACTGCTCTTAATAAAACCAACTACAGATGTTTCAATAAGATTCCATTCAGACTGTTTGAAATCTATATTTTTAATGGTATTCTGTGTGTTACACAGTTATGTCATCGCTATGAACTTTTCCACAAAAGAAGTATATGACCGACCATGCACTGTACGATAGGGAGTGACAGAACTACATGCACACACCGCATAGCATTGCTCCAACAATTATTTATGGCAATTGCTGCTTTTTATATTTCTAAAAGCTGCGATGAAACAAACACACATTGGGTTGTATGCCTAGGCTGTGCATCTTCAAACTTCTTGAAACCTTTTCACTAGGCAGGATCTATAACTAATCTTTAGCAAATTATGTTTTCAATTAAGAATTAACAATCCTGCATTGACAAGAAGATGGCCTAGGTGACTTACTAGTTTTCTTTTCCCTTTTCCACGGTGCTATGAAGTTCAATTGCGCATGGCATAACTAATGATTCAGGGGGTAAATGCCATTCTCATATTTATAATAATGGTATCTGAAGAAGACTTGAACAGTATTAACTGAAATCTGCTGGGGTGAGTCCAACAGCCCTGAACTCTATAGGGACAATTTGGAACAAGCTCCTGTGCATCATGCTGCCGTAGGTAATTTTTTACATGAAAATGGCATAGAAGACAAAAGGAGAGGAAGAAATATTAAGCTTTCGACCACAGGGAAAAAACATGAAAGGTCTCTGAAATTCCTGTGTATTAAAGAACAAGGTACATTTCAGGAATTGTTCCAAACTCAGTGATCAAAATGTAAGGCATATCCAGGATGGGGAATTGAGTATATGAATTCAGTGGCCCAAACTTCACTTGTATAGCCCAAAGAAGCTATAGAAACTTCACTAATTTACAATACTACTTTAAAGGTTATATTATAATACCCCACCCGTATAACTCTATATATCTCAAAGCTTTGAAAACTCATAGCTGTAACTGGGAGCTCTAGTGCCTGCAAGATTTGGATAAAAAAACATTTCATCCCCATGATACCTGCACAGAATTTGTTCAAACAAGGATTTGGCTCATTCTGCCATCTGAAATACTTATTTAAACAAAAATCCTAAATGAGTGCATACAGCTCAGGGCATCATTTCAAAATGTGTCTCTCCTTTCAATTCTTGTTAACCTATCGCTAGTTTTTTCCTGGCTAATGCCAAAAGGTGGGGGGGAGAGATGGGGAGACAGCAAAAACTGTATTCAGTCCAGTCATGCCAGCAGCTGATTTCTGGTGCCAGCTTGGAAACCTGATTTGCATTGGGGATTAGGTCTCTGAAATGACAAAACAGAAAAATATAAAGCTCGTAATCAAGGCAATGCTTTCAACCTCTATCCCCAGGGTTCAGCGACATCCATAAGTCTCCCAGCATCTCTTCCCAACCATCCTAGAAAATATTAGCAGCAAATTTGGAAGAAAATGTTTATCTGTTTTCTCAGTCAAGGGACTGGCATAATGGCAATCACCACTGTGCAGAATTTGTAGATTAAGAGGGGAAATAAGACAAAAGCAATAAATCAATAAAGCAACACACTGAAAACCTGAAGTCCCTACTCCATCAAGCTCAAATTAAAAGAGAATTTGATGAGCCTGAATTAACACAATATTGTGGGTTCTGTTTTCATTAAAGTAATCGTGACAGTCAAAATGAAACTTGGAAGTTGGACATTAAAAAGTTCCGACTGTTTAATTCTGAAATGATTTGAAAGTGTTGATATCAATCAGACTTTCCAGTGATTAATTTCTCTTGATTTTTTTTAGCTGTTGGATCACAGTCATTTTCAAGTAATCTTGTTATTTTTTAATTAATTTTGTATACTTGGCTTAGTGGATTTTAAGCCAGTTCGTTACACTGGCTCAAACAACATAGACAGGGATGAAGGAAGTGATAAAAATGACTCAAAGTACAGGAAACCATTTAAAGTTGGGGAGGGGTTTTGGCCACCTGTTTAGTATGATACAAGCAGCAAAATTGCCATATACATTTTCTCTGATGTGCACATTTCTCTAAGCAAATTTAGATTTGATACAATTTTTTATATTATGATTTCAACCAGTGCATACAAACTAAATTGCATATTTGGGCCAGGGTGAAATTCGGCTTCTTTATTTATTTTTAAACACCTTAAACTACAGCAAAATGGCAAGTATTTCACCATAAAAATCTCTTTCCATTTTGTGGTTTTCAGAATAGGTACATACATTTGAGATGAAACAATCAAACGTTTAATTTTCAGAGAAATAAAAAAAACCAAACAAACCCCAAAACTTTTTTTTACACTGATAACAAGAACATCACACCAGCTTTTGTTTGCTGTCAGTGGTTTTTAAATTCTGAAATGTTAGGATTCTCATTACTAATCACTAGTCTATGCACAGAAGTCCTGAAATCCCTGCTTTGAAGCTTTTATTGCTGGAGAAAATTTTCTAAATGCGACTGTTAGAAGGGAACTTTATTTGGGCCGTTCATGTTCATAGTACTCAAAGTACTGACCCACTACTGTCAGATTTGAACTAAGAATATTTCAAAGAATATATACCCAACTACTTCAAAAATATGCTTGCAAGTGTATTCCACGTTGCTTACCAGTCCTGCCATATAGTGAAGACTATAGTTTTAAATATGCTTATTCAAGGAAAATCAGCTACAATCTTCTCCATGTCTTTTAAAATCTCAACACTTGTTTAGAAACTTGTTTCAACCCTCCAATGTGTTTTAGGCTGTAATGTAATGTTATTGTAAATTTTTTAGGGGTGGTAATTTTTTGTCAGGCCAGGATTTATGTATGTATTTGTACACACAGAAGAAGATGGTCCCTGTCCTAAAGAGAATTTATAATCCAAGCAGACTAGAATGACTAAAACACTAGGTCTAACATCCAGTACTGGAGAACCTAGGTGTTAACAATAATACTGAATGAGGGATCTTCCTTGATCCTTATGTTTTTATTTAGTTAATTAAAATTATTTGTAAAAAGTGTTAAAATATTCAGCAAATAAGTCCAAATATTGTCCACTGGTTTGGTATAATCTCCATGAAAGATAACCTTCCTCATAGTTTTCCATGATGTGATTAAATCCATAATCCTTGAAACCCTTTTCCTCACAATCCATCAATCCATTCCCAATATCTTGTCACTGTCTCAGGAAAAAAAACCAAAACCAAACCAATCAATCTGTAGGAAAGTAAGTCGAGACAGGACAATGCAGGGAGTTGGGGGGAGATCTACGATATTATAATATGACACTAGGTCATTAGTATCTACTCTGACAGGTACTAAGTCAATCTGCCCAATTAAAAGCATCTGCATGGTTCTGAAGTAAGAAATATGTTCACTTTCTCCCTTCCCCCCATACACTTTTAATGCTTTCTGTTACATTTAGGATTTCCTACACACCTTTTAATTATGCAATTTGAGGGGTCACTGCCAATCTCCCACGATTATTTACATGTTGCTGCTTTCCTAAATGGCATACTGAGGTGAGGCAGTCTTCTGTAAATCACTCAAAGTGCTCCATGACCAGTTCAGACACGCAGTACATGGCAGATTGTCTTTCTCTGAAGTTTGATTGAGAGACATTTCTGCTCTGCCTTGCACAATCTTTCTTCCTATTGGGAAATTCATGATAGATGATGTCAGCTCCACTCAGGAGACCAGTCATGATGAATTCAAGAGAAGCACGAGGTCAAACTTGCCTCTCAATGCAATCAATTGTTTGACGTCATAAGTTATACATATGCAGGAGTAGTCAGACTTACTTCTTCTGCCTGGGTTACATGCCCTTTTCCGTTTGACTTCACTAATGACACCTTTATTTTTGTAATTTAGCTTTTTGTCTCTTTTCCTGCTATGTATAATGGAAAATTATACATCCACCAGATCCATCCACAAACAAACTCCATGTACTAAGTCTGGGTCTGAGAATTGATCATGTTCGTCTAGGGCTGGACCCTGGGTCCAGCCCTTCCCACTGGGTCTGGAGCTGCACACAGGAACCAGTTGCCTACTGGCCCCATACACTGGCCCAAATCAGCACATGGGGCCATATCATCTAGCCTATTGGGCTCCTCATGGGTCCCAAAATTTGGTGACAGGGAAGTGTGGCACCATTAATTGCCATAGGACTCTCAGAGCTACACCACTTAACACTGCCACTGCTAACACCCCACTACCAAATTTCTTGACCTATGAAGAAGCCCCACAGACTGTGTGACTTGGATCCATGGGCTGAACTTTGAACACCAATGCCTTAAACTACAAAAAGTTTCCAGGGATGCACTGTTTGAAGGGAGAGACAAAATCAGCATGAGACCAGGTTTAAAAGACAGCTGGAGATAAAACATGAAAGCTTCTGACCATGTTGAATTCTGTCACAAAGCAGGCAATTTTCTTTTTTTGACATCTTTTTTTTTTTCTTCTTTTTTCCTTCTTAAAAAAAAAGGAACAAAACAATAATGTTTAGGCCTCAAATCTGCCACGCTCAATGGCACCCCCAAGTTTGACTACAGATTCCAAGATTGATGTTAAAAAACTTCTCTATGACTTATTAATCAATAAAAATATTACCAATATGAACTCAATGAGAAATTGAGCTCTTTACCATGCTCTAACAAAAAATTACGACTGCAGAACGCTCCGATCCTGCAACAAATTAACCCTCATTGTACCAGGGTTCAAATGAAGACTTTTCAAAGTGGAACACCTTAATTAATTTGTGTCTGCTACAGCATTTGGCTCCAGCAACAAAGCCTGGCCCCCTGGTGCTGTCTCTAAATGGGAGAGGGAGAAGGCAGGGGAGGGATGTCCATTGTGGGGTTTTCCCAGATGTGCTGGAGTGGGGGGCAGGTAGATAGAAGCCTCCCCTGCCCCCCCAAGGTGAGGGGGTCCAATCCACTCACTTCCCCCACCTCAGCGGGGTTGGGAAAGCTCCAGAATGGACCTCCCCCCTCTTTTACCTTCTCCCCCTCCCTTCCTGAGAGAGCAGCAGAGCTGTAAGAGGGGAGGCAGAGCTAGGGGAAGAAGCAGCAGAGATGCAGCCTCTCTCCCTGGATTGGCTCTAAATTGGAGCTCAATCCCCCACTCTCTTGACCCAAAGGCTAATGTCTGTTGGGTCAGGAGGATTGGTATAACTCATAGCACTTTCTATGAAGTGCCATGAGTTAGACAGGGGAGCTGCACTTTTGCCTCTGCCCTAATAGTGTTACAGAGATCTCAGATGGAGATTTTTTTTTAACAAACTACACTGGAACCATCCCAAACCATGACAATTCTAATTTAAATATTCCAGATTGGTCCTCTAGAATACCAGGCAGAAGGTGAAATACACCACATAGAGTTTACTAGAATTGTTTTATTGGGAAAAATTCTTTCCAGACCCTAAAACTGGGGAAAGTCTGGCCCCATAAGAGATCCAGCATACTAGATAGAATGAAAAACCTGAGACTGGAATAGGGAGCCCAGAATGTCATCTCTGTTATCAGCAACCTCCCTGGCCTTCCAGTCCCTTCAAATATCTTTCCCCATACCAGGGCTGTAGCAGTGAGCAAAAAAATTTCTGAGTCCCAAATGTGACGTGAAATTTACTTTCCCCATCCTCATACTATAGGAAAGTGGAAGAGAAGCAGATTTCTTCCCCTCTGCCTTTCCTCCTGATAGACATCTCATCTCCATGCACATCTCTACTTCTTCCACCCCTGCAAAAAAGCTATGACTTGGGAGTCAGGGTGAGTTTTTGTGCTGGTTTCAATGTTAGTTCCAGCCAACCAGCTATTAAATGAGTGTGTACACCATGTATGCCACTTTGTCCTTACCAAAACATTTTATAAAATATTCCTTTGAGTTTGTTATAGCTGATTAAAGTATGAACTTGAAAAAAAAGGAACTGGTGGATAGCCATAAGAAGAGGTAGACAGAAGTTTGGACAAGTACGATCCTGAGCAGTTACCCCTGTTCTGGTTGCATATTCTCCTCTTTCTGGTTGCATTATTCTTTCTACTCCCCCCACTCCCAATTTTTTTTTTTTTTATTTTGAATTCAAACGCATCACACTTCACAAGTCTACCACCCCACGTAAAACAGGCATATAGCCACAGTGACATTCAGAATGATGGTCAATGATGCATTTGAAGATAATGGGTATAAAGATACAAACCAGTCCAAACTACAAACAATGAATAAATAGCATTTGTTTCCTTAAACAGAATGACTAGCACCAGTGACAAATATAATGATTTATGCTGTATAAAGGAGGAGAGAAAGTAAAAGGAATTAGGGAAAAAAAGAGGTAAGAAATAATTGTAGGAGATTCTGGACTTTATTTTAGCAAGATCTTAATCTTTTTTTTTTTTTTTTTTTTAACCAGATAGTCCTTCTATAAATATTATGTTATAGTATACATTTAAGAGCATTAGGAATTTTATACCCATTTACTTGAACATAAAGGGTCAAACCCTACAGTCCTTACACATACAAAGCTGTCATTGATTTATTGGAATTTTTGGCTGGGTAATGCCAAGAGATTTGAATGATGCATTAATGATTTTTGGAATACGCTCTCCTTGGAACAGTCTCTGAAGTCTCAGGAATCAGCTAAGCTATCACTCTGTAGCCAATCTAGTCAGTGGGAACCACATGAAATTAAAAATTTCTTGCTAAACAGGCCACAATTCAATTTGTGCTGAGCCAGCTAAACTCTTCACTCCAGTTAATAATTCTCAATTGGTAACCTGGGAGCCATAAAACAGTAAGATTTGATCAGATGACTAATCAATCAGAATATGAAAGCTCTTAAATGGAGGACTCTGGGTAAATGTAACAATATTTATGAAAATAAAAAAGGAAGAATAGGAAAAAGACTTGACTGTACTAATAATCAAATTGCATGCTAGAAATCACTTGTCTGAGTAGAAACTGCATGAGTATAATATACGAATTTCTTTTGGGAATGAGATTCCAAATATTATTTCTTTTTGGTTTTTGATAGTCAAATGTAAATATTTTATTTCAAAATAAATCACTGTGTTTAATTTTGAATGTAATTGATAGACAAATAAAAGTTTGTTCCAAATTGCATTTTTTGTGGAAGATTTTGACGAAACTACAGTTTGCATCAAAAAGGTAGAATAAGTTCAGTTCATTTCCAGTTGATAGTACTCCATGAAGCCATATAGAATGGAAGGTTGCTGCCTAATGCAGCCTTACTGAACTATAGTACGCTATAAAGACACATACACATTAATGAGAGATGGAGATTTCTGTGTTCTGACTCCACCTATTATAACCCATTCATAAATATGGATTGAAAGATCAAACAAAAATTGGTCATATTACCAGTAATTCAGAGGTCAAACAACTTTGCATTATCTTATGATGTGGGTCCTAAATGGAGCAAAGAATTTGCTTCCATACAATTTAAACTCTGTTTTGGGGTGGTTAGTAGAGTTTGAGCAGTCTACAAAAAGTGAAATGAAGATAAGTATCTCCGTTTGTAAAACATCTCATATCTTCTGCATTTGGCATTATTTTTATGAAGCACAATCACATTTCCAGATTTTCCAGGCTATGTTCACACAAAAATAATAATTGTCTCTTTTTGAGATGGGTTCATACAACCAGATTGAAGGAGCCAACTTTTAGGGGGAGGGAGAATTCTTTTAAACTTTTTTTATCTAATATCCATAGTGCAAAACATGGACTTTGGCCTCAGAAGCAAGAAAGGAGGAAAAAAGGAAGGATGAGCTTCCCTGTTAAAAACTAATTGATGACTTCCTGGATAAAGACTGCTTAAACTGTGGAATATCAGGAATGTGCTCTTAATTTAACATATGGTGCTGTAGCATAATTCAGAAGCTACAATAAACTTATAGACGAAAGGACTGCTACATCAAAGGACAGAGTCTATCTGCATACGACTTCTTAGCTTTACTCCTCTTTCCCAGGGGTCATTTTTCTTTTCTGTCCCTTTCCACAGGGATTATTTATGGGAAATTAGAAAATGACAAAGAAAAATGGCTTGTGATAAGAAAGCTAATTTTTGACAGGAAAAGGGGAAAAAAGCTTTAAAATCTGCAGTGTTTTCTGGCATGCTTAGTTTGAATGCTGCTCCTAGACTCCATAACCTATCAGCAACCTTCAACACAGCCAGACACACCTTTCTGGAAATCTTATCCTTCCCTTCACTTCCATGGCTCTGTCGGGTGTCACTCGGAGGATTCTCTTTACCCTCCTGTTGGATTTCCAGGGGTCTCGCAGGGCTCTGGCCCTCGTTCCTCTCTTCTCCCCCTACAACTTCTCTCTACAAACTGCTGTCTCTGTGCAGATGTCTCAAGGAACTACCCTGTAACCTTAGGTAAATCGCTTACTCTCTCTGCACCCAGATTCTCATAAAACAGAGATAACAGCACTTTCCTACATCACAGCAGTGTTATGAAGATAAATAAATACAGATTGTGAGAGGCTCAGATGGTGCTCTAATGACAGCAACATGTACTATATGTACTAGGGCAGTGGTTTTCAACCTTTTTTTCATTTGCAGACCCCTAAAAATTTTCAAATGTAGGTATAGATCCCTTTGGAAATTTCAAATGGGGGTGCAGATGCCTTTGAATTGTAATTGTGGATTTTTCACATATTTTTGATTGATCATAATCATGTTTCATGGACCCCTTAGTCTGCAGACCCCCAGGGGTCCATGGACCACAGGTTGAAAACCACTGTACTAAGAGGCATGCCTAGCCATCTCATTTCCTTACCTGTTCCTTCAAACTCAACCCTTCAAATTACTTTTCACCCAAGAAACTACTGACATTAACAGACAGGCCTAAGTGAATGGTGATGTTGATATATCAGTGATAAAACAGCAGGACAAAACAAGATACAATGGGCCCAAAAGCCCAGAGCTTTTAAAATTTGAAAACCAAAAACAAAGCAAAGAAATTAAAAAACAGAATTTTAGTGGCAAAACCCTTCAAAAATTGTCACAATAAAACCCAGTAATAATATTTACCTCTTATATAGCAATTTATGTTATATATTGTGGCGCATTTTACAAAGGAGCTATATTTATACATGGGAAAACAGGCACAGAGGGAAGCACTGAGCTGCTCAGGTCACCCAATTTATCACTGATACTAGAGGGAACTTAAAGGTGGGTGTTCTGAGTTTCAGTCTGGTGCGCTATTCACAGGACCAGCATAACTCATTCCCATCATTCCTGGAGTGACTTGGATCCAGCTAACTTTATAAACTTGCCTTCCATCCAAATACTGTGCTTTCACACACAGCATCAACTAACTGATGTTCTGAAAGAGCCTTGCCTGTCTTGCAATCCTTGGGGTTCAGAAAGTGATTTCAGATCAGGCTTTGATATATGGAAGTCTGGCAAAGGGCTGCTCAGCCTGACAGCCATCTCCTGACACACTTCTGCCTCAAGGAATGACAAACTTTATTTCTAGTAGGCAGAGCACAAGAAGAATATAAACTTCTCTTTCCTTTCCAAAGGGCTGCATTTGCTGTCCAGTCTGCAGGATGCTTTAATACACTGTTTACAGATAACAGTCAAATACTGCTTATGACATGCATATTTATCAGTGGAACATCTCCACCTCTTCCACCCCTAAACGGGTGAAAGTAGAAATCAATGGTGCAAATTTTGAAAATGTCACTGAAAACTAGACTCACGTTCCATTTAAAGTATAGACTTACTATCAAATATTTGTAAGTATATATAAAATATGCAGGTCTACTATGATGACATAATATTGTTAATATGATGTCACAGTGAGGCAACAGGGAGAAGCTGCTAGCCAGCAAAATAATGTGAATTAAATACTATGGCAGTCAGATCATTTATATAGTTCAGGAGTATTAAAATGGAAATAGACAATGAAGCCATGACAGCAAAAAGCCATCTGAAAAATACTTGAATCTTTAATGTAACTGCTCAACAGCACTCCAAAATCTAATCTTTGCTGTAAGTGTCGAAACTTACACACTAAAGTCACTACTTTTCCAATATTTCTAGATGCTGGTCAGGAACCCAGTCTTCATTTAATCCCCATGCTAAATTAATCAAGTAGTAATCTCAAAAATACCCATATTTCAGAAGCAAACAGTCATGAACCAAAATTAATAACATTTACTACTAATACATGATACATTTCTAGATATCAATAAACTGCATATTGTGGAAAGGTTTGTACTCTGTGGTTCCAGGTCACGAAAGTCCAAATGAGTCTGTTAAATAAGCCTGGTTTAAAAGTCAGCAGGAATTAAAGACAGATTAAAAACATCCCCCAAATAAAGGTCTACTAATACAACTCAGAAAAAAAACTAAGTGAAGAGTATGCCTGGTAAACAAGAAATGTAAGAAACCTGAAATCAATATTTTAACATGTGTGTGAGATCTTTGGTCTAATTAGTGGGCAAAATAATGAGAGGATAAGCTATTTTTCCGGTCTTCTTTTTTGGGGGCGTCCTGAATTGGACAACAGAGGTCAAGAGAACTGAAAGGTGCAAATGTTGCTGCCAAAACTGTCATCTACCATGATACTACAGGGAAAGTGATATCTACCTTGCCGCTGTTGCCTCCTTCCTCATGTCTTTTTCCATGCCCACTTTGCTTTTCTATCTTTTCCCACTCTTTCTTTATTCGTCTATTTAAAAAGTCTGACTTTTTAGCCAGCCATGACTGGTCTTTTGCAATACTATTGTGAGCCTGTGACAAAAAGGTAGCTAAAAGTAATATCTAGACATCAATGCTTGTAGAAGGTTGCTGGCTTTCAGGGGGGCTAGCACACTGCCACAACAGGAAAGTCTTTTCTCCAGCAATGAGGCTGAAAGCAAGGGTCAACGGCAGAGACAGAAGCTGTGTTTTCTATCTTGGCTGTTTCCTCATTTCTTTTTATGTATTTGTTTTGGTTTGTCTTTAAGGAAGCAGGACTGAATTGCAACAGCAGCAGCAAAATCTTAACTCTTTTTTTCCACTTTTCTCCAAATAAGAGTTTACACCATTTTAATGCCAACTAAAATCGTATTTTTCTTATAAAAACTCTATAGTTTGAAGGAGAGGAACTAAGGTATTGTTAAAATGGAAGCTTTAATTACCATATGTTCTTGCACATAAAACACAGGTTTTTTCAAAAACAAGTTGCTGGAAACTGGAGTGAGGATTATATGTGAGGAAATGCAGTAATAGCAGGTTCTGCTGCTTAAGTTTCAGGTGGGCAAAAGCAAAAGTAAAGCCTGCATGTGATCCACAGGAAACAGAGCAATGAGGCCCCATCCCCTAGCTGCTGCTACTCAGTTACTTCCTACAAGGAAGTCTTTTTTTCTTCATTTGTCTTTTAAAAAACATGGTGCGTATCTCAATCTGGAACATGCTGTATGCGAGAAAATATGGTAATTTTCAATATTTTACTTTTTCCTTGCATCTTTTATAAAAGATTACAGATGATTTATTATTGAGTGGCTCTTGTTAATACCTGTGAAAGTCGGGATACATTCATTCCATTAACATCAATTTAAAAATTCATACATTTAAAATAAAAAATATTCTGGGCTAGGCCTAACCTGTGGATGCAGCAAATCTGGGATATTACTACCTGCAGCCAGAAACATCATGTCAATTTTCTGAAAAGAAGACTTGAGAAATGTCATGTAAATTTTATGAAACTCATTAGAGAACTCCCAAAGCAAAAGTGTTCCCTTACAAACTTGCATTTCAGCCCAACTCAGCATAATCTTTGCAAACTTATCAAACTCAGCATCAAAACCTGTGGCACTGAGCAATTTTACTTTACCTTCTTTCACGTTCAAAGCCCAAAATAAGGGGCCCAAGACAAACTGTGATGGGAGGGGAGTTATTCCTTACATTGAGGTATTTAATCTCTTCAGCATCATAATATAAGAACTGCCATCCAGTAACCTTTCTGACAGTGGTAAGTAGCGGATGCTTTGGAGCAAGAGTATAAGAAACACTAAGGGTGCATCTACACATGACTTTACATCGCTGTAGAGACATGTTATGGTGATGTAGCATCCATGGGTGTCTACATATGACCAACAACTACTTAGTTGTAGTGGCGCGCTCCCCCATTATAGCACTCCACTATGGTGAAGTAGCTGCTAAAATTAACTGTGTGCCGCGCGTATGGCACAGTGTGGGTGGTTACTTTGCCATGCTTTAGTACTTCCGCAAGGAAGTACTAAAGCATGGCATAGTAACTATGTTACCATAGGGCAAAGTGTAGATGTGCCCTAAGAGTAATCTCTTCCCTGTCATACTCTCCCTGTTGCCAGAAATCATATCTTGTCATAAGCTTGAGGTTACCTACTTGACTGTCAACTGTGAGACATTTAAAGCCCCTAGCACATGTTCACTTAATGGTGTGATGGCATCTGCTTCCCAGTCCCAACAATTGCGCCTCTTCCCACCATTTGTGTGGTGCATGGCAGGACACACAATTTTGGGATTGAGGATCAGATCCCAATCATGCCATTACTGCTTGCCAGTGCAGAGCAAGCCCAGGATTATGAAGGCTCCCCTGGCAACAGAAAATAGAAAATCAGATACCCGGTGAACCGGTACCTCCTGGGGCTAGGACTGCCAATCATCTGATTTTCAATCTCAGCCCCAGGACCGTGCCAGAGCTGATTCAAGTGTCAATCTTGTTCTGCTGTAGTCCTGGGGTGGGGGCTGCCAATCAGCTGATTGGTAGTCCTAGCCCTCGGATAACCTTGCTCTGATGTGGTCCCGGGCCTGAGCCTGACAATCAGCGGATCGCAAGTCCCAGCTTCCAGACTGCAATGGCGCCAGTCCCAGAGCCCAGCCAAGCAGCTGGCATCCTGCTGTGTGGTGGGGACCCTTCCATACCTTCCATTTAAGGTGTGGCAGAAAGCAGGCACAACATTATTACACATATTTCATGGCTTATTTCCATTTGATTGTGTCAATAATTGCACAAACGTATGGCCAATTTACTATTTATTGGTTAATCACATCTTAAGTGCAACATGTCTCAGGAGCCACACAGTACCAAATATAATAAAGCACAATACAAAACATCTGTCTCATCTAATGGGTCTACCTTATTTCATCTAACACCTTACTTTTCTCATTATAGTTTCAAGGCTAAGAGCTAATCTGAGGTTAATTCAGTGACAATGTTAAGAGGGAAAGTTTCCCCACTCCTTCCCACCCCGCTTTCTTTGGTTTTCACCAAGATTTCTAAAGGGAAAGGTTTCAAACTTGCTTGGACAAGTTTGACTAGTAGATTACTACTAGAAGTCTTAAAAAAATCCATCCATAACACAATTCATGAACCCCACACTGAATCCTCTAGAGCTTTAGAAACTGTTGTGCATCTCTGGAGCATGTGGATATCCCAGTCTTTGAAATGGACATTAGCTTTTGGTCACCCAGAATATGACGACAGACTTTCTTGGCTGAATACCCGATGCAGGAAGAGACTGCAGTAAGGAAAAAAAGCAACACTAGAAAGCAAAGAGACTAGGTTATGAGGCAAAGAACAAATCCATTTACTAGTCTCCTGGGATGGATAAAGTAAGGGATTGCACTGGAATCAGGAAGATGTGACAGAAAAAGGGAAAAGATATGGGGTCAGAGAAGACTGTTAGAGCAAGGAAATAAAGTGAAGGAAAAGAACAAGCAGAGTTTTATGGTTGCAGAGGGTGGGCTTTCCAGAATCCACGTAAAGATTTACATTTCATTTGCAGGATAGTGAATGGTTCTAAAAGGGCCTTATTGTGTCCAAGCGTATACATCTATCCACAGTTAATACAGACTGCAGTATCATTCTTAAAGGTGCTAGCAAGCAAGCCAGTTATGGAAAATGTGATCATCGTTGCAGAAGCACAAATACTAAATGGAATCGTGGAAACTAAGAGGCGTGTGTGTCATTGCACAATCTAATGCCTGCCTGGAACAGTGTGCTCTTTTCTGGCTATTTCCTGACTGTATAAGGAATGTATAAATAATTGCATAATGTGTCTTTTTTATAGCTGACCCCTTTGAGAAATGCATCGGTGTTGTATAATTTAGAGAGAGCCTTCTGTTCCTGCCCACTGGTTTATTAAAACTCTTTCCTCCCCCTGCTTCACAAAAGTGCTCTTTTAAAAATTCTCCACGTCCACACATTCTTCTAGCCGTTTCAATGAAACCATCAGTATAAAAAATGATAATATTGCCAAGAGGGCCTCTAAGTACTGAAGGTTAAGATAAGAGGCATCTGTATGTGGCTGTTCCTGTTATACCTAGCTAAAGTTGGGCAGAGGCAGCCTGGCCACAGTTCATGGATGCTTATTCTCTGATGCGGATAGAAAGCTAAAGCTGTCTGATTAGTTTTCTTGTTTTCTCACTGAGATTTAATACCTCATACATAAACAGTAGCTCTCTCCTTTATATGAAAAAGAGAGAATTCACTTTATCATTCCTTCTCTTACATATAAAAGGGCATTAAAAAATATTCATGGTTAAGTCTAATTGACCTACAGCTATGGCTTAATTAGATAAATTGAAATAAAATGTTGCTCAGAAACCCCACGCTGTGCATAACTTATATACCTACAAGACTTAAAAGGGAATCACAAAATAAGTCCTAGCCATATTGGTGCTTCCCAGGTACAAAGAGCTAAATTTATTTAAAATATGTTGAAAATGCTGCATATTTAAGAAACTGGATTTTGATTGATCATTCTTATGTTCTTTTTTATAATTTCTTTGCGTGCGCTCAAGCTCTGAATGACAGGGACTGTGCCAAATACCCTACAGATGCTGTATATTAGAAATTCTGCTAAACCCAGCTGGGTTTGAATTATATGGAACTTAATTTAACCCAGCTTCAAAACAAAGCCACTGTGGTCACCCATGGGTATGAATTTAAACCATATAGGCCAAGCTCCTTGTGGACATGTAGCCAAGTAATAAAAACTAGCTGCATAACTAGCACTATATTAGCAATGTTAAGGCACATACTGCTGCTCCTCTCTCTATCTATATTCTAAGGATAAAGAATATCAATCAGGTTAGCAGATTTCTCAGCAATGACCAGACTTATAAGTGCAATATATATGTATGGAAAGTCAGAGTAAGGATTGGCTCCCGCTGACTGCATAATATATATTTAAATACACCTATAGGAAAGACCTTGAGATTACTTCCCAACAATTACTTTACTTGTGTGGGTCAAAAAAGAAGCCCCCCCCCCCCCCTTATTTTAGAAGCCACTGTCACTTAGCAATTATAATGAGTAAATGCAGGCTTGTTTAGGCATTTTATATGAACATTAATATCGCCACCGTATAGGGCAAATTCAATATTTCCCCTTGGCCTAAACTTAATGAATTTGCATATTAACCCTAATCTTTTAAGAAGCCTTTGATGTGCTGTGTTCAACATATTTTAGTCACTCTACCCCGAGCGATTTGTTCCAAAACCTTTGAAAGTCAATCTCTCACAAATAGCACACATATATTACAGTGACTGACTGAACACCAAATTCAAGTAGCGCCTGAGTCCCAAAGTGAGCATTAACAGATCACGGATACTGGGAGCTGTAAATGCCTTCAGTAGCAGTCTTCCCCAGCAGGTCATGAGCACGCAACATACTTCGATAAGTCTAAAAAGTAACAAAAGACTAAGAGGAAGTAATGGAGTAGAGGCTGATATCTGTGCCACTCTGATGCAGAAATTGGGACATTACTGAGGTTGGAAGTCTCCTAGCTATCTACTCACGGAGTAAGTACCCATCAGTTAGTCACAATATGTAGTCACAAGTTATTATAGACCATACTGCCCATTCCCAGCCCCTTTCTTTGTCTTTTTCTCTCTTGTAATTGATGGTTGGCAAATGAATTAATCTCTGTTAACATGTGGTCATTTTATGTGAACTACTATATAATATATATATCTGACTGAAAGGAGTTCACCATTCATTTCACTTAAGAACTTTTACAACCATTAATTAAATCGATGCTCAGTCATACTTCTTCGTGGTTGAATTAAAATGGAGCGCTGAGACAAAAAGAGTAGATACTGATGCAGTGAACATTTTCCTTCATTTTATTGTATAAAAGTGAAACATTCAGTCCCTGTTGTTTTTTTTAAGCTACCATGGTCAAAGATTTCCCATAGTCTACTGAACCCTCCATGCCCAAAGCTTTGTTTAAGAAGTTCCACTTAAGAAATAGATTTACATTTCTGGGAAGTTTTCTCCTCAAACAAAAAAGGCAGCTATAAAACTTGATATTTTAACAATACCATTTAAAAAATTATGATAATAAAACTAGAGGATAAGACCTATATGTTTACTACTACCAGTTTCAAAATGTACTAACCTAACATATTCTTGTCAAGCACTTTGCTGCAGAAAGTACTCTGAGAGTTCAAAAACTGCAGTGCTAACCACTTTGAGGGCAACAAGAAAACACTTATCTCATTATAGTATATATTTAAACAGCCTTGAACTTATGGCTTGAAAGTTAAAAGACCATTCTCAGAAGCCTCCAGCTACATACAATTACTGTCTATTCTGCTAAGTAGCAAAGAAGATTGTCAAAGTCCAACAGGAAATATGAACAAATTAAGGTCATGGTATGAAGAACAACTCCTGTGACAGTGTTTCAGTGAAGAAGCTCTTTGGTGAAGAAAGGATTAGTTTATTTGGCACTCCAGGGCTGCGTCTACACTTGCCCCTATGGCGTCATTGTTACAGCACCATCATTTAGTACTTACTGAAGGAAGTATTAAATGACAGCACAGTAACAGCTGTTACCTCACCGTGCTGGTGGTGCATGGTTACTTTTAACCACTACATCACGGTAGCAATGTGCTATAGTGAGGGAGTGTGTCCCTATCGTGACATAGCTGCAGCATCATGGTTTGTGTCAACTGATGCGATGGTAATGTAGCGTCTCATGCAGATGTGTCACAGAAGTACTAAACCACAGCGTCAGGTTTGTTTGTATTTTACTGGTGGTTTTGATCGTGTGGGGACGTCTGTTCATACTTCACAGAAGTAGTTACCATGATGGGGAAAATCCCCTTCTGGTTTGTGTTCTCCTTGCTTGCTTGCTATCTTTACAATGTGCCAAGCACGCTCTGGCAATAAATAATATATTCAACTTCAGAATATATTAATGATGATGAGACTACACTACAATGTGAAAGTTTCTAGCTTTACTGGACATGTAGAGAACAAGGGGCTGATTAATACAAGGGGGACACATCATCCCCACTGTATGCTGGTTCTGCTCTTAAGTTTGGTTTCTTGCAGAAAGGCTCAGCAAACAGTCAGAGCCATTTTTGCAAAAGAGGTCAGCCTTTCTTTTAGATGTCTCAAAGGGAACAGAGCTCTTCTGAAAAGGGGGTCCAAGCATCACTTCTGTGAACTTGAAACCATGGCCCTACCACTCTTTAAAAGTCCAGTCTCACCACTTCCTGAGCACACTGATGTTCTGGAGTTGCATAATTCCCACACATGGATTTAAATATTCAGGTTTTTTGCTCTCCCTTCCATCTCCATTCCTTTGAATTAGTTTGGCAGCAGTAACTAGATAGTTTCATAGATGTTTGGGTCAGAAGGGACCTGAATAGATCATCAAGTCCGACCCCCTGCCCTGGGCAGGAAAGAGCGCTGGGGTCAGATGTCCATATGTTGCATAATTTACTTCTATACAAAAGCCATAATATACTTGTGTACAGACATTCAGAGAGGCTAGTTGGGGAAAGGGGGCTTGAGGGAATTGGAGGGACATGGCAGAGTCCATGGGGGAGGTCATGGGATTGAGGAACAAGCAGCATCTGTGGGGGGAATCAGGGAGGGGGGGTGGGGACTAGTGGGGTCTGCAGTGGGATTGGGAGGGAAGGTGGCATTCACAGAAGGGATCGGGGAATTGGGGGAGACAGGTAAAGTCTGCGGGGTGGGGGGTTTCTGGAGTCCACGAATGATCAGGGGAATCATGAAGGCTTGTAGGGGCACCCTCTCCTCCAACCCCAGAACCAGGGGCTATTTTTGGCCCCCCAGCCCTCCTCACCTCAAGACAGACAACACCCCTCCACCTTCCACCTCCCCACCATCCCAACTTACTTGTTTGGCTCTTGGCACTGGTGAAACTGGTGAAACCGGCACTGAAAACAGTTTGTGGGATGGGGGGTTGGTGAGCTTGGGGGTGGGAGAGTAGGTTGGTCCACATTGCATGGGGGGGAATTGTCCATCTGGGGGTGGGGGAGGGGCTTAAAATAACCCAGTGCCAGGGAAGGGCAAGGAAAGAGCAGCCCCAAGGTTGGGGCTGGCAGCTAGGCTTTCCCAGCCCTGGGCTTGCACTGGGAACTGTACAGTTCAGGACAGTTAGATCAGCCTAAAAATGGCCAATCCAGTCTAAATTAGGTGTTCCTCAGAGGCCGGGTTAACTTAGATTGGGTTAAACCAATCTAACTGTTCTGAACTTCTGTACAGTTTACACTTAGATCCACCTAACTAGTGTAAGGTCCGCACCTAAGCAAACTAAGTTAGATTGGGTGGCCATTTTTAACATGATCTAACATCCCCTGTAGCCTTAACGTAAGCAAAAAAGAAACTTCAGTTTTCCCGAACTGATCATTTCAATTTCTTTTTAGGGGCTTGGCAGGGAGATGGCAAAGACATGCCCAAAGGGACCAAGGGAATGTTGACCCACCTGATGGCATGAGCAAGCATTCAGTACACTTAGTCTAGGTTTAGGTGGCTTAGTTTCCCCCCAGTTAAACCTCCTGAAGTCCTGCATGATTGGACATTTAGATTGACCTAACTCTGGTTAGGTCAATCTAAATGTGATGCCTGTACATACACCTAGTTAACCAGTAACCAAAAAAGGGGGATATGTCTCAAATCTCATATCTTACAAGAGCCAAGGCCCATAAAAGTGGTTTCTCTATCAGACAACTCTGGCCCATAGGCAGGTTTCTCTATCAGACAAGATACAGAACCAAAAGCCCTCCTGAATACAAGTGTCAAAAAACCACGGGTCCTACCTGGCTTAAAAAGAGACAAGAGAGAGCAATGCTGTCCTTGCTTTTGAATGCCCTTTTAAGAGTGCATATCCATGATATAAGAGCTGTATTGGAAAAAAGCTGGACTAGAAAAAACTTAAGTGACAAAAAACTACTAGATATAAGTGGAATTTACATATCACAATCCTTCTGTAGTTCTGAGCCTAAGTAACTTAGGGCCCATTTCCTCCAAACTGTTGTACAGACATGAATGTGCCCATACGCAATGAATTTCGGAATCCAGGCTTGACTCACTAAATTCACTCTTTTCATTTTCAGGCCTTTATAGAAAGAGATAAAAGCTATAAATACCAAATTAATTTCCTGTTGGAAGAGAGAAAATTAGAACTTGATTAAAATGGCAAGTTTCCTCCTGGAGAATTTGGAATTATGTCTGAGAAACCATGAAGGCATAACACCAATTTATATTATATTATACTATACTATACAGTGGTAACAATTAGTTTAATAGAAGAAGCAGTTTGCTAGCACACACATGCATTACCTTCTATTAGGATATATTCCATTTTATTTATTTTTACCACTGATCTCAGTGTATGTTTTACACAGTCATAAGCGTTGCAAGTCAGAGACAGCTACAATAAAACTTAGCAGAGTCTGTCATTCAGTCACACCTCTAAAATACAAAAATGTGGATTATCTTGAAGTTTAACACAGTTTATATTTAGGTCAATTAAAAAAAAAAAAGTTTGCACTGCTGCAAGCCTTGAATCTGGAGAGGAGATAACTGTTTGCATGGGCAAAATAACTATGCGAAAGCACACAACTCTTTTTTAAAATCAATTTATGAGTCAATAAGGTGTAGTTACTAAGCAACAACATTAAGAGAATGTATGACGCTTTCTCTATTTTGTTTGTACATTCTGTCTCTTGTTGCTTGTTCCCTGAGAAAAAAATTACTTAATAAATATTTAAATTGCAATTTAATAACAGTTTTCACTCTTTAATTACACAACGTTGAAAAATTAATACCAATATTAGTGCTCCTGAAGAAAATGGGATTCAAATAAAGGAAAGACAATTATTCGTTAGTATGCAGAACCATACGCATCAGGGCTATCCTGATGTTTCACAGCGTCAGTGGGAGAGGCAACACATACAGATACATACACAACTTCCAGTTTTAAATCTGTCTTACCACTGAAATGAGTTGGACTTTTCTCACTACCTTAAATGTCAGCAGATTTTGGCCCTTTCATAGCAAACACAAAATATAAAACACATACCCACCACCAACCAATACACACGTGTGCACACACACACACAAAGAGAGTCTGCTGCAATTCATTTATCTTTTTCTTTCAGATTTTAGGAATATTGTGGCAGGTCATTAAAACTGCAGATTACTATTTACTATTGCAATATATTGCAATACATTGCATCCCTTGTACAGCATTTCTCTCTCAGTGTAGGAATGATCACTATAGTCAGATCTATAAAATATGGAACTTCTTCATGAGGTATATTCCAAAGAGCAGAGAAGCACCTTATCAAAACTTATCTTCCTGTCCAAACTGATTCAAAGAGCTTGTGTACACAGCATCAGTTGGCTAGGGATAATTTCCATGAAAACACGTAATATAGCTACCAGCAGAAGGGAGCTAGATGTGCCCAGTATAGCTCTTATAAACCACCCCAAGGCAGTGGAAGAGGAGCACACAGAAAAGTAGTTATGCTATTTTTTTTCCAAAGTTCAGCACACCGAAAATAAGCCAGGTGCATGTTCCCAGCAGCTCTCCATAACATGATCCAAATGCAATGCATGCATGCTCAAAGACTTTTTTATTATTATTATTATTATTTTTTGGTGTGTGCTGTTTGTGTTTCCATTACCCTTTGCTCCTCAAATTCAGGGGCCCCCAGCTATTTTCCTGAGGCCAAAGCCATTTCAAATGACAACACAAAAGTTTCTTTCTGGGTTTACATTCAGTGTAAAATGGAATCTAAACCCTTATATTAGCTGAACCTGGCAACCACACAAGATTTATTCAAGCCTTTTCCACAAATAAGTGGCACAGGTGAGAGAGGTGGTATTCAATAGGGCTGTGCGAAACACCATCATTTTGGTTCGATGTCCATTTCACCATTTGGAAGGGACAGTGTTTCATTTAGTTTAGAAGCACTGTCCCATTTCATTTTGTCGAAACTCTTTTGCGGTTTCGACTTTTTGCCCATAGGCTATAATTGGGAATCATGAAATGCCTAAAACGTTGTCATTTCTTGCCTGATTTGGATGAAAATTGCAGAGACGGTAGCCCCTTCTGAGGACATGAAGCCTTCCAAGGAGATAGGTGCAGGTGTTTCTGAGAAACTGCACCTTAAACTCTTCAAAACACAACTCCTGATACTTGCTGGTAGAGGCGGCAGCCTCGTCTCATCCGGTGTACAGATCCAGGGGCCTGGACCCCCGGGAGGTGTGCAGGGTTGTGCCAGACTCCTCCAGAGGGTGTGAGCCCCCAAATCTGTGCATCGGATGAGAGGAGGAGGATGCTGCTGCCTGGGCACAGCCCACACCCAGCGCCAGTCCTAGGTGACAGAGGCAGGCTCCTCTTATCAAGGGTGCAGATCCTGAGAGGGCTCCCAGGCTGTGCCAGACTCCTCCTGAGGGTGCGAGCCCCCGGATCTGCATGCTGGATGAGAGGAGGCTGCCTCTACCACCTAGGACCAGCAGTGAGCGCAGCCTGCACCTAGTGCTGGGGAAGACTGCTGCTGCCACTGGTCCCAGGTGGCAGTCTCCTCTCATATGGCACGCAGATCCTTCACCCCCTTAACTCCCCAGAAGAGTCTGGCACAGCCCCGCAGCCCTCCCAGGGGTGCGGGCTCCCTGATGAGAGGAGGCTGCCACTGCCACCTGGGACTGGCATTGAAGCCAAGTAGGCCCAGCTTCAAAACACAAAACATTTCAGAACTTTCTAAATGTTTCAAGTGCCCTTGTGTCATTTTGAAGCTGTTTGGAAGCCTTTTGTTTCATTTCAATTTTGCTGTTTCAAACTTGAAACGTGTTGAAACAGCTTCAAAATGAAACACCCAGTGAAATTTCACAGAGCCCTAGTATGCAAGGGTTTAACATCTTAGACTACAGAAGTACTGACAAGGATTAATTCATAAAAATACTAAAATCAAAAAATTATAATTAGGTGCCCAATATAAATTAGTCAATGTCAACTCGGTTAATATTCTTAGATTCCCAAATACTATTCCAGATATTCTTCCTTTATCTAGATACAGTGCCAGACCTACTTTCTTCTGCACTGATGAATCCAAAAAGCATAGACACAAAGGAGCTGACATACTGGGTCAGGCCAGCACTTACACTAGTCCGGTATTGCTTCCGACACTGCCTAGTATCAGCTTCAGAATAAGGTAAAAACTGCAGAAGGAAGCTACTGAATAACACTTTCATGAGAAAAATGCTTTCCCAACTTTTATACATTACAATTTGACTTAGGCCCCCAAGCATAAAAGTTTATATCACTTTTAAAACTCTGTTCTAAAAATCCTTGTGATTTTTAACTGGATGTTCATATCCCCCTTATAAAAATGCCCAAACCTCTCAGTATCTTGCCAAGTCTGGGATCTTAAAGTCATCTTGTGGCAGTCAGTTCAATGAGCCTACACAGAGCTGCATGAAAATGTCACCTTTTATCTTCTTAAAATGTGATGCCTTGATTACCAGTTCACTGTCTGCCCAAATACTTCTTCCCCCCACCCCCTTTTCCCCCACTTTAACAAAGCCTTTATGACATGAACTTCTTGCTTCATTTACAGGTATTGGGTAAATTACTAATTCCACTTGGACTACTCATTTGAACTGATTCATACTGTCAAGGCCAAAAGGACCATTCACTCATCTAAGCTGACATCCTGCTTATTTCAGGCTATTAAATTGCAGGCTGTTGTCTCCATGTTGACCCCAATACCTTATATTTGCCTAAAGGATGGCTGAAGAAATCCAGGTGGTTTAGAATCTTAGAAGATCCTCACCCCTTACTTCCAACAGCCTTCATATTTGCTATCATTACATTTCTTTTCAATTGGGTCTGAATAAATCTAAGCAAACATCTTTAACTTCATCTCTTATCCCCTGCAATTCTCCCCATATTTCGGCATTTCCTTTTCTCTTTTACTTCTGCCTTCTATCATAGAAAGAATTAACATGGGACAAAGTGAAATCCCAAGAAGATTTACTCATGATAAAAACCAGACAGGAGCTCAAATTTCTAGATGATCTATATTGCATGGAGTCTTTCATGTAGGCCTCCAAAATGGCTCAGGGTAAACCATGTATCACAGTTTTATTAAAAACTCACAGCACCCACATATAGTATTTTCTGTAAGGCTAAATGATTCTCATTTTCAGTTACTTAAAAAAAATCAAGCTGAGGATTTAGAATCATTTTAAGATCAGCTATAAGATATGTACCAGACAACATGTTTAGTACTTACATTGGTATCAGTAACACAAACCTACTATTATCTCATTTGGCATGAGACAGCAGTGCAGAAATTATTCTCAAAGGAAACATTATAGCCCCAATTGTATAAAACTTATTTTAAATATTGTCCAAATGTATATTTACTGTACAGAAAATAACTGCTCCTGCGGAGCCCCTTAAGACTATAAATAATATAATACATGTTTTAAAAATGATCTAAATAAGATGATGGAAAGAACTATTGATCCATTCAATTTGGTTCCTGTATTTTGTTAGGTTTTATTGCATTTCAATAGGTATATCCAGAAGAACCCACAGTACCCAGGTACAATCCCATTCCTTTCCAACTGTTATTGCAGTGAGCTTGAGCATTCTCCCCCAATGACCAAGAATGCAATGCAAACTTTCTTCCTAACGTGCAATGTACGACGTTAGCCATAGCAAAGTAAATTTTAAACATATGCCTGGATAGTTAATATCCCAAGAAAACACTTGGAACCAATCTGTCATTAATACGCAATGAATTTTGAGTTCTTTGAGGGTGTTAATAAGCACCTGGACAAAGGGGATTCAGTTGATGTAATATATTTGGACTTTCAAAAAAGCGTTTGACAAGGTCCGTCACTAAAGGCCTTTATAAAACTATGCTGCCATGGGATTGGAGGGAAGGTTCTTTTGTAGACTGGCAGCTTTAAAAGATATGAAGCAAAGGATAGGTCTAAATGGTCACTTTTCAGGATGGAAGGAGGTCAAAAGTGGAGTCCTGCTGATTTCTGTGCTGGGTCCTATTTTGTTCAACAAATTCATCAATGACCTGGAAATGGGGGTGTGCACTAAAATCTCCAAGTTTGCAGAAACATTTTTCACTGTAGAAATATTTGGTTCAATGCTCTCCCTCTATAGTGATGGTTCTCAACCCACAGCATGCAGGCTACATGTGGTCCAATCAGCACACTGCTGCAGCCCATGTGACATCCTGTTAAAACATTTTTAAATGGATACACAGGAAGTAAGTTGCATGGGTGTGGCCTACATAATGCATTGAGGGTTGCAAGTGTGGCCCACTATGGCAAATACGTTGAGAGCCACTGGTCTATAGCATTCAGTTTTGCCCCTGTTGGAGACAGAGTACTCAACTAAACTAGACAAATAATTGGTCTGATCCAGTATGAGACTTCTTATACTCTTACAACTTTCTAGAGATTCAAATTTTCACTGAACTTAATGACGTGGCTCTTATTAAAGCCATCCTGAAAGAAACAGATATTGCAGTCTGATCAACATTTTGGTAATGAGTCGAAGCCTATTGGATACTTTTGAGTCTCCAGAGTTGGAGAATAGGAAAGCAAAAAAAAAAAAGGGGGGGGGAGCAGGGGGACACTGCCATAACACTTGATAGCTAGCTAGCTAGCTAGCTAGATAGATAGATAGAAAGAAAGGGTCTGGAAGGGACCTTGCAAGATCATTGGGTCCAGCCCCCTTGCACTACACAAGAAAGTCAACTGGGGTCAGGTGACCCCAGCAAGGTGACCATCCAGTCTCCTCTTGAATATTTCCAGGGTTGGTGATTGCACCACCTCTGAAGGGTGTTTATTCCACAGTCTGGACATCCTAACTGTGAAGAAATTTTTCCTGGAGTTAAGCCTGAAATGGTCTTCCAAGAGTTTGTGGCTATACTCCTGGTTTTCCCCAAGGGTGCCCTGGTGAACAGTTGTTTGCCACGCCATTGATGTATTCTCCTGCTATAGTGGTAAGCTGCTACTAAGTCCCCTTTCAACCTTCTCTTTTTTTAGGTTGAGGCAGCCCAAGTCCATCAGACTATCCTCATATGGCTTGCCTTGCAAGTCTCTGATCATACAGGTGGCTCTTCTCTGGACTCTCTCAAGCTTTACCATGTCCTTGTTAAAGAGTGGTGCCCAGAACTGGATGCACTACTCCAGCTGCGGTCTCACCAATGCTGAGTTATGCGGAAGAATCACTTGCTTGGTTTTGCTTGAGATGCATCGATTGCCGCTTGCAAGATTATTGTTTGCAATGCTGGCTACAGCATCACGCTGACGGCTCATGTTCATACAATGGTCTATTATTACCCCTAGGCCCCTTTCAGTCATGATGCTAGGCAGTATGATGGCACCGAGCCTGTAAATATGTTGGGCATTGTTCATTCCGAGGTGGACCACTTTACACTTCTCAATGTTGACCTTCATCTGGTTCTGATCCGCCCAACTTACCAGCCTGTCTAGATCTGCCTATATCTGGAGCCTATCTTCAAGTGTGACCACACTCCCCCATAACTTGGTGTCATCTGCAAACATTGCCAGTGATCTCTGCACCCCCACATCCAAATCATTGATAAAGATGATAAAAAGCACTGGACCAAGCACAGACCCCTGAGGGACATCGGTGGCCATTCTTGCCAGGATGACGCAGATCCATTCATTAGAACTCTCTGATCCTACCTCACAGCCAGTTTCCTACCCACCTAACAGTAGAGCAGTTAAGCCACAATCTTCAAATTTTCCTGTGAGAACATCATGGGATACCAGATCAAAGGCCTTTTGGAAGTCTAGGTATACAATGTCAATCTCCTCTCTCTTATCCAGGTGGTGAGTTACCTGGTTGTAGAAGCAAATGAGATTGGCAAGTCAAGACCTGCCCATGATGAAACCACGCTGGTTGTCATTCAGAACCCTGCCTTCTGTAATCGTACCACACATAGACCCCTTGCATCCATTTTTCCAGGATTTTTGCTGGGATAGAAGTTAGGCTAATTGGCCTATGGTTGCCCAAGGTCCTTTTGAAGAGGGGGACAACACTGGCCCTCTTGCAGTCTTCAGGGACCTCCTCCGAGTGCCATTAGTTTTGGAAATTTCATCAGAAGCCCCACAATGACTTCAGCCAGCTCCTTCATCGCTGTCAGATGAAGTCCATCTGGACCTGCTGACTTATAAATGTCTAACTTTTCTAATGGATCATGCACCAGCTCAACATCAACAACAGGAAGGCAGTCATTCTAGTATGGTTTTCCCATTAGTCTGGTGCAATACCAAACAAAGTAGTCATTCAGGAGTTTCAGTTTTCTCCTGAGTGTCAGTAAGCAGCTGTCCAAAGTTGTTAAGCAGTAGCTCCATGCTTCCATTTGTTTTCCCCCTGTTCCCTATGTACCTAAAGAAGGGCTTCTTATTGTCTTTGCTTTCTGTTGGTAGCTTAAATTCAGTCACTGCCTTAGCCTTTCTAATCTGCTCCCTACAAGTACAGACCATTGTTGTATAGTCCTCCTCGGGGACTGTCCCAAGCTTCCATTGTTTGTATGCTTCTTTCTTCTTTTTCAAGAGGACCATGATGTCCCTATTAAGCCAAGAGGGCTTACCAGCCCTTCTGCTACCTTTCCTCTGCATGGGAGTGGGTTTCTTTTGTGTTTCAAGGATTGTGTCTGTCTGTCTGTCTATACTATACGCCATTATGGAACAATCCTTTGAATTTATGGACAGATATAAGGTAAGAAAATACCTTATTCCAGCAGAAAATTGCAATGGATCCTATCGCAATTCCATCCAAGGGAAAGGAGCTATATTGCAGATTTTTGTGCCTAACGGGACTTTTTTAAGCTTTCAAATCCTTTGGATTACTTGTGGCCACCCTAGCCTTCCATCATAATGCATTAACGTACACAGTTCCAGAAAGAGTGACAGACTCAGATGAGAAGATAACTCAAGAGCTTGCTCTGTGTTTGACAGTCAGAAGAAAATGTCTTTTCTGCTTCAGGGATGGCTATTTTTCAGATGTCTGGCATTAAAGTAAAGCTTAACAAATGTAGGACTATGGTATTCTTAACTCTTCCCACTAGGCACAAATACAGGAGAAGAGATCTTTAGCTGAGGCAAAGTTGCCATGGCTTCTTCCACTTCAGTGGAGTCTTCACACTTTATACCAGCTGAAGATCTACTCTCCACTATATTTTTCACCATAGATTTTAGAACAGTGGGTGATTTTTTTTTATGATGTGGGAATTACTGTGTATTGAAGTATTAAACATCTTTTTTAATTCATTATGGAATACATGTCCCTCATAGAAATGTTTCAAAACTTGTGCAGAGCAAGGCAAGCTCAAAGGACCTTTCTGCAGCATTAATATACAATTTCCCAGCTTTTGCTCTTGGCCAGGTCAAACAGGCTAGTTTAACACTGGTCTTCTTTTCTAATGTCACTCTTTTTAAAAATGATCTACACACAGGAGTATGCTCCAGGCCTACTTTAGGCAGTATTAGTCAGTATATCCCACTCATTTATCTGTGCACTCATATTTTGCAACAGAAATTTACAGTCAACTTGCCCAACATTTATGCTACTAGTTTATTTAGTTTATTAGTTTATTTATGCTACTAGTTTATTACTACTATTTATTGCAACATTTATGCTACTGGCAGCAGCAGGGCGCCAGACTACCAAGCGTAGACCCTGAGATGGTGCAGAGGCACTTGGAGGAACTGGATGCTTTTAAGTCGGCAGGCCTGGATGAGCTCCATCCGAGGGTACTGAAGGCACTGGCTGACGTCATTGAGCAGCCACTGGCGGGAATATTTGAACACTCGTGGCGCACGGGCCAGGTCCCGGAGGACTGGAAAAGGGCCAATGTGGTCCCCATTTTCAAGAAGGGGAGGAAGGAGAACCCAGGCAACTATAGGCCAGTCAGTCTCACCTCCATCCTAGGCAAAGTCTTTGAAAAAATTATCAAGACTCACATTTGCGAGAGCCCAGCAGGAAAAATTATGCTGAGGGGAAACCAGCACGGGTTTGTAGCAGGTAGATCATGCCTGACTAATCTAGTCTCTTTTTATAACCAGGTTACAAAATGCCTGTACGCAGGAGTAGGGGTTGACGTCGTTTACTTAGACTTCAGGAAGGCCTTCGATACGGTATCCCACCCCATACTAATGAACAAGTTAAGAGGCTGTGATGTGGATGACTACACAGTCTGGTGGGTGGCGAATTGGCTAGAGGGTCATACCCAGAGAGTCATAGTGGATAGGTAGGTATCGACCTGGAAGGGAGTGGGCAGTGGGGTCCCGCAGGGCTCAGTCCTTGGACCGATACTCTTCAATGTCTTCAACAGCGACTTGGACGAGGGAGTGAAGTGTACTCTGTCCAAGTTTGTGGATGACACAAAACTGTAGGGAGAAGTGGACACACCGGAGGGCAGGGAACAACTACAAGCAGACCTGGACAGGTTGGACATATTGGTGGAAAACAACAGAATGCAATTCAACAAGGAGAAATGCAAAGTGCTGCACCTAGCGAGGAAAAATGTCCAGCACACCTACTGCCTAGGAAATGACCTGTTTGGAGGCACAGAAGCGGAAAGGGATCTTGGAGTCCTAATGGACTCCAAGATGAACATGAGTCGTCAGTGTGACAAAGTCATCAGAAAAGCTAATGGCACTTTATCGTGCATCAGCAGATACATGACGAACAGATCCAAGGAGGTGATAATTCCCCTTAATCGGGCACTGGTCAGACTGCAGTTGGAATACCGCGTTCAATTTTGGGCACCGCACTTCAAGAGGGATGTGGATAACCTGGAGAGGGTCCAGACAAGGGCCACTCGTATGGTTAAGGGCCTGCAGACCAAGCCCTACGAGGAGAGACTAGGGCACCTGGACCTCTTCAGCCTCCGCAAGAGAAGGTTGAGAGGCAACCTTGTGGCTGCCTATAAGTTCATCATGGGGGCACAGAAGGGAATTGGTGAGGCTTTACTCACCAAGAACCCCTGGGGGTTACGAGAAAAAATGGCCACAAGCTAACAGAGAGCAGATTTAGATTGGACATTAGGAAGAACTTCTTCACAGTTTGAGTGGCCAAGGTCTGGAACGGGCTCCCAAGGGAGGTGGTGCTCTCCCCTACCCTGGGGGTCTTCAAGAGGAGGTTAGATAGGCATCTAGCTGGGGTCATCTGAACCCAGCACTCTTTCCTGTCTATGCAGGGGGTCGGACTCGATGATCTATTGAGGTCCCTTCCGACCCTAACATCTATGAATCTACAACATCTTTCTCTAGAAAAAAAATGTTTCTGAAAGTTTGAAAAAAAATAGGGAGAAGTGTTTATAAGGGACAATGGTTATGTTAATTATACCTGTCACTGCCATTGCCTATTTATTACTAAGCATATAACTGATTTATAAAGCAAGTAAGTAATATTCACTGGATTTTCTTACCTTTTTGTTGCCTAAAAGGGTTTTTACTCAAAATAGTCATAGATAATTTTTTTTTGCAAAAAATTTAACTATCTTTTTAAGTATATATATTCCTCTGTGCATTTTTGGTATTTTGGTGCATGTAAGCGCAGTTATGTTTAGCTTTTTTAAAGTATTGATAGGATCTGCACAGTAATGCATGCATTTTCTTTCCAGATAGCTCCATTATTTTAAAAAGTATCTCACCATGATATATTAGTCACCATGACCAAATGTTGATCTAGCGCTGACCTGCATGTTTAATCTAGCAATGGCCTGCTCACACAGTCATCAGAACAAAAGCTTTACCTGCCTTTTCCATACAACATAACTGTTCACAGTTATAATAAAAGCCCTGTTTTCTGGCGTGCATGGAGAATGGGGGGTAATCTAAAAATGCTGATTACCTAAGGCACCAGGGTTTCCAGCCAGATGCAGGGGGAGAAGGTGGCTTACAAGACACTCACACTCATTTGCAGTTGTCTGTTAGAGAAGTAGCAGTGTTTTCTTGAATAAAGTTCACAGATTTCTTTCCATTTATTCCCCAACAATACAAAAATGAATAAAGCCGTCAATTAAAATTATTTCAGATCTATACATTAAGCTAATAATATGAGCAATTTTGTAGTATGTCAGAGTTTCTCGCTCATAAGGATTCAAAAAATAAACCGCTTTTGTGATTTTTTTAAAGCATTTCTGGAAGGACGAATACTATCTTGCATTGAATTTTAGGTATTTGCATAGAAAATTTTAGGTGCTTAGTTTCTGCTGAATCCTTTAGATTTTTACTCTAAATGTATATAGACACAAAATTGTTGCTAAACAAAGATATGTGCATTTCATTAAAGCAATCACATTTTAAAGGTTTGTATCTAACCTTTACTTGCAAAAAATGTCCCACAATTTGCTAAGTTGACAAATGCTTTCTTAGAACATTTGCATATGTGAATGGATATTTGTAAACAAAAAACCCAAAAAACTCTCTCATTTTGTATATACAATTGTGTATTTTACATGAATAATGTTCACTTTGCATACAGCATCATATGTTATTCTATTCATGTGTATTAATTTTCTGTATCCCACATGGTCCAATGATTTAATCATTGCTTATATTCATACAGCTTCCCACACATTACCAGTGCACAACAAAGAATCAACACTACACTTTAAACCCTTGCTTCCTTACACCCTTGGTATTATATCATCACCTAAATTTTCCCTCACATGTATCACAGTACATTATCCATATTTCTCCCAGTATCTGTGTGAAAAATTATCCATGTATATTCTCTGCATAATACTTATGGACTGCATACTGTTAGTCACGTATTGACATAGACAGCTGAAGTCGAGTGCTTGTAAAGAGGGGCTGAGATTTTCAAAACATCCCAGAAAAATGTGGATGTGCAATTCCTGTTAGTTTTCAAGGGAACTGTATACCCATATCATAAAATATTACAACCTACTGCAGGTGGAAAACATTTAGGATTCATGTAACTGATTGTTATTTCACCATAAATAACCATGCATTTCATATAGTTTCATAGTGGGTTTGCAATCAACATCTTTCAGTGAAATGAAATTAGTACTTTCTCCAAGAAGTCATCTTCCATTTCAGTGATTGACTCCTTACAAAATGAAAACAGTTTTACTATTAAGTGAACTTTAGCAATTATAAAGTCAATTTTTATTCTCACACTGTACCCAAAAAAAACAACACACTATACTATATCAATGCACCTAAAGCAATAGAACTTAAGCCTCCATCATGCATAATTACAATGTTTTATTATTTCTTGATAAAAGGATATTGTTACACAAGCACTGAATATCCTATAATCCAAATTAGGGCTCTGCCTGCTAATGAAAGTATTTTTTTATGCATAAGCTTCAAAGCCATTAAAGCCAGAATTCAAAAAGAACAGTACATTCAAATTATGCTATTGTTTGACCAAGTATTATCTATGTAGTTCCTTAAATCTCATTGAATAACACAAATGTAGTTCGTTATTGTTCACTGATTTGGAAAAAAAAAAAACCCAAACTCCCACCTCTCAGAATTTAACATAATTCTGATTCTATTAAGAACTGACATAGGAAGAAGTCTATGATTCAAGGTATCTTAGAAAACATATTTTGTCACTTAGTAATCTGAAACGTGTTTTTGTTGCTGTTGAAGTGTACCATTTGTCAGTGAGCACTCACTAACACTGAATTTAATTCAGTATGGGGGGAGAAGGGAAGAGGTAATGGGTGACGAGGGAACGGAGGCATATTTTTGCTTAAATTTCTGACCTTGACATAATTATTATCAATGTCATTAAGTTAAATGCAACAATGCAGAACATTTCAGGAACATAGCACTTCATGCTAAGGCAAGGCCACACAATCCTAAGGGAACAATGAGGCCATTTTTGCAAGCAAAGTTACAGATGTGTACACCATGCGATAATAAGGTTGCAGACCAGAATTACATCTATTAGCCATGCTAGACTCAGGGACATTATAAACCAGAAGAAAAACAGTATTAACTGAATAGATTAACTGTTGAGATGTAGTATCATCAGATGTTAAATAGCATTGAGGCTATAAATCAGGTACTTTCAAGAAATGTGGTGTATTGATTACACATATATAGTATAAAGATCCTGTTTAAATAAGATCTGAAGTACCTGGAGAGCTAAAGCGAAAGACTTAAAAAATGCTAATGTTTGTAAAAATACTTGAGAAAACAAAGGACTTCTCTTATACAGAGCATGAAAGTATGTACTTACCCATCACTGAGAGCTCTGCAGAGGCACTGCTGTTCTCATTCTTATAGGTGACTATACACGTGTACGTCCCCGAATCATCATCAGTCACATTAGAGATAAGTAAGTTGCTGCCGGCCAATAAGGAATACTTTTTGGACCTGTAGCATTGACAAAATACATCCCCAGTTATGTTCAAATAACACCTTTATACACAAAGGAAAGTGCTAAGCCACTCCATAAGGTCTTCTCAAGAACCTTTCCTGAAAGACATTTAGGACCAAATCTGCCCTGAGATGTACATGGACAGCTGCACATCAGGTTAATGAGAGGTTTTGTGTGTCTATCCGATCTTTCTGTTATTTGTTCAAGAGGCTCAATCGCATCAAATGTGAACCATACGGACAGCACTTAATGCATCAGTCGATATTTTTTTTCTTCACTCTCAGCAATGAAGCATCATTATATGAGAGACCTGAGTGTGAAATACCTGACTGGGATCACTTCATCTCCACGCATCCATGTGAAAGTGGGGGTGGGAAATCCAGAAACACAGCACTCAAGAATGGCATCATTTCCTTCAACAGCCATCACGTTTGACGGTCTCTGCAGGAAAAACTGCTGTCTGTGCAAGCCTGGATCTGAGAAAAGCAGAGAGGTGGTAATCAGAGAACGGATGCAGTGTCTTTCTTATGAATAGGGTATTTCAAATAGCCTGCAACATAACAGACCCAAAGGATCTGTACAATCAAAAGTTTTAACTAAAGGTGGGAAAACACACAAATAAAGTGCTATGAGCAGGGATCTGGAATGGAGGAGATACTTGTAGGTAAATTCAATGAAGTGGTTGAAGATGCAGAAATGCCACCTTTATGCTCACTTACAGCACTTCTGTTTACAGGCTGGAATTAGAGCTGGGTCTCTGAAGTCCAGAGAATAAACCCCAGTCACGACAGAAAGAGACACAAGCTGTCAAATGACTTGATTAAGGCTGGCTATCCTGCTTTGAAGCAAGTAGAATGGAGGTTTACAACACATAGGAGAGGACAAGGGAAGCAAAGTGAAGTAATGCAGACAAGAGATTAAATCTGAGTTGAGAAGGAAGAGAGTGTCCATGTCCAATACACTTCTCTAGATCACAACAAAATGAAATAAAACAAAGCTTCAGACACAGGTGCACGGAGGAACATAGAGAGGAAAAAAGGAGTGAAAACATTGGGCACAGATATATATAAATGAAAATATTTGTACAGCACACAACAGCATTCACCAAGTTTAAGGTATCACTTTTGCAACCTTTGCTACACGTTTGCCCAGATATGCCAAGAGGATGAACTAGTGCCATACAATCTGTGCCATCTTTATTTTAAATGATTTCACAAGATAGCCATACCAAGAAGTGCTGTAAAGATGTGATACATTAAGTGTGACTGCTGTATGACCTGAAACACAGATAATGGCACCTGAAATCCCAGTGATAACAAGAGGAGGAACAGGTGCTCCTCAGGCAAAGTAATTATTCTACCAAAGATAGAGCTACAATTTTGACTTTGCGTGCACTGACTGACCTGTTGCTCCATGCCTACAGCATACACAAACGCCTGGAGATAGATGTGCTAAACCCAAACACAAGTTAGTGCATTTGCTCCAGAAATTGCTGCATACAACTTCTATCACTGCTGCCAGGCAAGAAATCAGTCTAGATGACCACAATGCCCTCTTTTAACCTTAAAGTGTGTCAATTGCATACCATATCATTACCACTATGGAGAAGGAAAAGAAATAGCCTATGTATTTAGAGGAATAAATATCAATTTACAGTTTTTTAAAGGCAATTTCCCAAAGCAGAAAGCAATGGGGGGGGGGGGGGAGAGAAAAAAATAAGTGGGAGACTAATAAGATATCAATATGTAACTGTTGATTAAAAACTGTCTAAGGATTATTATATAACCAATACCACCCCTTTTACAGTAGTCATGAAAAAATTCTTACGCACTTTTTTGAACTGGACATCTATTACATGACTGTGCAATCACAGGGGACTAGACTCAGAGACCAAGGTGGTCCTTTCTAGTTCTATGTCTCCATATACATCTACTCTGAATACTATTATTCAGAGTAAATTACTTAGTTAAGCAAGAAAGAGAGAGCTAGAGGTGATAACATTTAGATGAGAAAGTTGATAGTAATGAGTATAATAAACCAGTAGTTAGGAAATGAAAACAATGGATGAGACTACGAAGTATCTATGGCCATGGGGTTGGGAAAAATGAGTTATTTAAACTTATTCTCAATAAGTGACATAGCAAAAGTACAGGTCCAACAGTATGCAACGTTAGTAAAATTATGCATCATGATACAGAAAGGGCAAAAGGATTCAACAGACATTTCTTTTTGCATTGGGGAAAAAAAACAATGTATTCATATATTACAATGGTAATGAGCTACTTTTTATTTCATCAGTAACTAGAGGCTATGTTAAACAGCAGTTATTAATGTCTCGTCTAGCTATTCTAACAATAACAAAAAAGACATCTTCAGATAGCAGTGTCAACAACAGAGTGAAGTAATCTTCTTTAGATCAACTAGTTAGCACTTAGACAGAATGCATTTAACAAACAGTGAATTTTTACAGTATTTTACTTCACTTGTTTATTACTCGATTGTATTTTGTCAGGCCAAATAGATATATTTCAAGGACATGCCTGAATGAAAGCAGTGGTTGCCTTCTTTCTTGGATTTGTCAAGGGTATTTTAACAATTCTTGCAGCAGTAGGACACCAGCTGCCATTATCCCCTTGCTGTATCTTTTATGTGTGGCAGGTTAGGGTGTCATGCATTATAACTGTGGGACATGGCTGATTGCACGGTTTTAGTAATTAGACAAAGATTTGTATGGGATAGTTTAGATAGAGATGGTCCTGCCTCATGTAGATGACCTCTAGAGATCATCCTTACCATGCACACGCACATGCACACGCACGTCTACCTGAATCTGAAACTGCCAAATTCCACCTAAATACAAAATTCATCTCAAATTCATTCCTGCTTTTATAGCAACTCCCATGCAACTACCTATTTCAATGAAATACTGTAATAATGAAGGCACACAATCTAAATTTTAAGAAAACTTGTTTCTTTTTTCAAATCTGGCCAATGCTGGAAAAGTGGAGACTTGCTGCCAACTTTCATTTGCACCTACTTTAGCACATGTAAACATGACTACACATATAAATTACCTTAGCTGGATACTTGCACAGCAAATCACCCTGTTTCTACATGTAGTCTCAGGACTCACGTGCATAATGCACCTCTCCTTTCTTTAACATTGCAAACTTTGCATTCAATCAACCCTCATTTCCTCTGTTCCCTGCACTCTCTGACTACCTGTCCCTAAGTAGAGCTACTCTTTTTATATTTTTTCACATTTGCAATATAGTGCCATAGATCGAGGAGCTTTCCTCTTCCGTACTCTGCATATTAATGCACTAATTGCTTGAAAAGGGTTACCATGATATGTGATAATAACACACTTCACCATTTCAATGCCTTGCTCCATTCAGAACTTGCAAATGGAAGCTTGGCCCTTTATCTGATCTCTCATTCCCTGCTTAGCTCTCCAGATGTTAGGTGAAAAGACCTATAACTATACCTCTGTATCTCATTTGCAAATGAAGTTAAAAGCAGATGCAAAATAGAAGCCTGTCATTCTTGAAGCATCACCTTCCAAAGCAGGACTGAATGGAAACACTGTTCAAATGGGCAGGGCCAAAATTAGCACCAAAAGTGCGTAACAAATTAATAGGAAATCAGTTACAAAAACACATAGATGCACCTAAAAGCTTTTGAAAGGAAAAAAAGAACAGATTTTTTTGGTCTCAAATCCATGATGCCTATTTAGAAATGTCAGGCATTCCTACACTGATCAGGGAACATCCAGAAAGGTGCTGAGGATCTGTTGATGATGACTCTGCCCCCAATTCCAGGTCATGTCAATGAGAATCGAGTTGGCTGAAAATGTTCTAGGATGTGATCAAATCAGCACCCCAAGGACTCAGGACCTTAACCCTGCCTTATCTCCATGTGGTACAGCTATAATCATTTTTAGGACAAGAGGGATCAGGTAGCTTATAACTTTTGTTTAATTATCAAGAAGCAAACTGTGCCCTTTCTCAATATTGAGTGCTAGTTCCTTCATCAATATCTGGAAACCAAAATTGATTTGCAATCTACTATCCTAGGCTATTAAATCTGACATATAATAAACAGTTCTCTCTATCACACTCCTACCCCCACCCAATGAAAAAGAAAGAACAAAAGAAATCGAGAAACCTTCATGGGAAAAATCAACTGGAATGTGCAGGGTATAATTTAAACCTGCTATTTTGCTATAGTTTAAATCTGTATCATTCCAAGCTTGCAAAGATATCAAACGTCGAGGAGTTCTACCAACTGCCTCTGTGCTATGGAGGGTGGCAGAGCTTAACGAGTACATTCAGAACATGCAACAAACATTATTACGAGGTTGCGGCAGCCAGGGCCCAATACTGGTACCTGGGGCCAGGCCATAGAGATGTGACCTGATCCAGAAAGAGCAGGGCGCAATGTAGGTTGCACAGGGCCAGGGTGGAATAGGGCCTGATCTAAGTGTGCAAAGCCCAACCCTGTGGATACCCACAACAGATCCAGCCTGTGGGGCCAAAAGTTTGAGCATCACTGCTGTAAAGCAAAAACACATGGGAGGTTCATAGGTCAAAAAAAGGCAATCTTCACAGAAAAACATACCAATGATATGACATGGTTCATGAGTCAATCAAGCATTTAGGAAAATACAAAAAGCAAAGGAAGAAACAGATGCCTGATGCATGTGAGCACAAGCTGAACTGGGGTATTCGGATCAAACGATCTGATCAGACTCCTATTAAATCAGTCCACAGAAAATGGCAAACACTTCTGGCTAACAGAGAGAACCAAATCAACCTTTTCACTGGATGTTATTACAGAATGATTTTTATACAACTAGCAAGAGAGTGCATAACGAGACAAATAGATGTTTAGGCCAGAGACATCATTAAATCTACTCTGGCCTCTTGTATCATACAAGCCACAGAGCTGCCTCTAATTCCTTCTGTATTGTGCTCAAAAACAATGTGCTTGACAAAGAATGTCTTCCAGGAAAGTGTCCAATCTTGATTAAAAGACATCAAAGTTCTTGTTATGCCCTTCTCTTGATTATAGAGCCCTTTAATACATGATATTTTCTTCCCAACAACATACTTATACACTGTAATCAAGACCACATAATCAACCAGCTATGGACTAAACATAGCAAATTAGTAGCTATTTTGAGTGAAACCCTGGCTCACCTGAAGTCAATTGCAACACTGTCATTGACTTCTTCCTAGCTATGATTTTATCCTTTATACTTCAGTTGTTAATCTTTTTCTTCACCTACCCAGCCCTGAAGAAGGCTTTATTTTAATCCAGTTAACATCTCCTGCTCCCACATTCAAGGTCCTAGGTCACAGATGTAACTTAAGTCACAGCCTATTTTCACAGCACTGTCTAGTCCTTGTCAATGGCAGCCCACAGTCGTGCACATGGGAGTCCTTCCCAAGAGATGCAGGAAGATTTCCCCCATTGTGGGACTAAATTACACAGCCCTTGAATGCACCTGAAGCTCAGCAGAGAAAAACATGACTGAAAGGACTCACAGACAAACAGGACTGGAAGGGGCCCCAGGGGGACAAATCATCCAACCCCTTGCTCAAGGCAGGATCATTCCTGCCTAAACTTTACAAATCTTTGCCTAACATACACATTAAAACTTCCATTGCCAGAGTCCACAACATCTCTAGGTAATCTTTGTCAGTGCTTAACCCACCTCATAGTTAGAAAGCTTGTTGTAACATCTAACTTAAATCTATCTCTTTGCCATTTAAGACCTTTATTTCTTGATCTAGAACTCATACCAGAAAACCTCATGTCAAGTGCACAGCTTCTGTCCCTCCTATGCAGGTAGAATTGCAAAGTTGTCCTCTTACTTCTCTCCATTAAGCGACAAGACCCCAAGAGAAACGATGGAACTAACTAGGTGGGTACATTCCTTCGCTGTTTAGTCACACAGCTTTTACTGCTTCCCTGACTCTTTGTTCTACTTAAGTCTTGTCCACCCATGTCCTTGTATTGTGTCCCACATAGACAAACAGCTGTACCCATGTACAGCGTCATTGACTCCAATTAACTGACCTCACTGGGGCTCCGTACATGCAAAACTGCCCACTTACATGGACCATAAACCAAGAACCCCCCATAGTTACTGGGACTGTGCCTTACTATCTGTGTAAAAACATCAAATACATTGTTGGCCTATACTAAAATACATCTAACAATAATTATCAAAATCATAATCACTACTACTATTATTAATATTATTAAAAGTATTAGAAAATAATATTTAAATTATTCCTCTAATACTACTTGTCACCATGAGCTAAAGTGGCTCACATAAAGAAAAATCTCTCAGTCCTTAGATATAAGGCACATTTACTTCTGGACACACTAAACTCAATAACTATTCTTAAAATACTGCTATTCATAATCCTTTTACATTGCCGCAATGATGACATTTATAATTTACCATCATAATTAGTATTAATTCATTATCTGCTGTAGGTATTCTTATGCTTTAGTGGCCTCTGAGCATTATGCCATCTGTAATATACTTGTCCACACAACACTTCAGTGAGGTAGAGAAGCAATTTTATTCCTGTTTTACAGATAGGGATTTGAGTGACAGTATTTAAATGACTTGCCCAAGGAAGTTGCAAAGACTTCCCCACATTCAGCACTACAGCAATGGTGAGTGTTTGAGCGGAGAAAGATGCATTTTAGCTATGCTGTATATCACTATGAAAGACAGAAGACTGGTCTCATCCAATGACCTGTTTTGCCAGTCTGAATGCATAAAACCCTATTCTACTGTACTAAATGACTCTGTGCCACAGTATATTAACAAGTGCAATTCCATTGAAAGACTATAATATTGTATTTGTGAGTTTTTTCTGAACATATTTGGATAATGCTGTTATCAGGCCAGCACATTTTTTATTATTTCAGCAGTTTTTATATTGCTGAACTGACGAAGAGAGATTCCTTTAATCTGACACTGATGTGATGGAATGTCTGTAAGTGTTCATGGTCACATCTCAGAATTTGATTAGGAGAGATAACGAGTCATATTGCCAAAACCCAATTTTGCTCTCTCCTGTCAGTGAGGCAAGGCCAACCAAATCCCCTGACCTGATCTCACTGTCATGCCTAGAGGCTGCACAGTTAATCCTACTGAGAAAGCAAGGGTTATGCATGAACAATGATAAAGAAATCTGTCATTAAAGTGATACTGATCTCTCAATATACAGCAGACATTAAAGTGTATAACCACAATGTGGTAGCTTACTTAGGATTTTGCTATATTTTTATTCCTACTCTCCATCCCCCACATGGAAATTCAAGCCTGGGTTAGCAGTTATAGGACGGGATATGACCAGGAGTAGATAAGCTACAAGTAGGTTAAAAGATCATGAGGTTTGTACTGACACCGATCAAGGCATTCCCTTTCTGAGGGAATCTCCAAACTCATCAAGAAATTGCAAGGAAGGAAGTGTCAGCAGTTGGCTGGAATATAGTGTGGGACTAGGAATAAGTAGTACTTTTCCTAGGTTTGCTGCTGACTGTATGACCTTCAGTTTCTCTGATCTGTAATGGTGATAAAAATATTTATTGAGATCTGAAATGTGCTTCAAGTTCTTTAAATGAATACATACTGGGAATAGACAGAGTGAATTTTATTACTGATATCTTTACTCTTTGCTTCATAGGTATAGGAACATAAGAAAATAGGGCTAGAAGGAACCTTATGCGTTACAATGTTAAAATCATAGAATCGTAGACAATTAGACATGGAAGGGATTTCAAGATGTCATCTAGTCCAACCTCCTGCTCAAAGCAGGACCATCCCAACTAGATCATCCCAGCCAAGGCTTTGTCTAGGTGGGTCTTATAAACCTCCAAGGATGGAGATTGCACCACCTCTCTGCATAACCTGTTTCAGTGTTTTACTACCCTCCTAGTGACAAAGTTCTTCCTAATATCCAACCTAAACTTCCCTGGCTGTGACTTGAGAGCTTAGGTGCATACACTTTTGAACCACCCTTCAGATAGTTGAAGGTTGCTATTAAATCCCCTCTCAATCTTTTCTTTTCACGACTAAATAAGCCCAGTCCTCTCAGCCACTGCTTAGAAGTCATGTTCCCCAACACCCTAATGATTTTTGTTGCCCTCCACTGAACTCGCTCCAATTTCTCCACACTTTCTTTTAGCGGGGGGCCCAAAACAGAGCACAGTACTCCAGTCATGGCCTCACCAGTGCCGAATAGAGAGGAATAATTACTTTCCTTGGTCTGCTGACAATACTCCTACAAATGCAGCCCAGTGTGCCATTAGCTTTTCTGGCAACAAGGGCACACTGCTGGCTCATATTCAGCGCATTGTTCACTGTAACCCCCAGGTCCCTTTCTGCAGAGCTGCTGCCCAGGCAGTCAGTCCCCAGCCTGTAGAAGTACATGGGATTGTTCTGTCCCAAGTGCAAAGCTTTGCACTTCTCTTCATTGAATCTCATAAGATTTCTTTTGGTCCAATCCTCCAATTTGTTGAGGTCTCCTGGAATCCTAACCCTATACTCCAGCATATCCACTAATCCCCTCAGCTTGATGTCATCTCCAAACTTGCTGAGGGTGCACTCCCTGCTGTCTTCCAGGAAATTGATGAAGATATTGAACAAAACCAGCCCCAGGACTGACCCCTGTGGCACTCTGCTTGATACTGGCTGCCAACTAGACATCAAGCCTTTGACTACTACCCTCTGAGCCCAATGATCCAGCCAGTTTTTTATCCATCTTACAGACCATTCATCCAGCCCATGCTTCCTTAGCTTCCTTGAGAAAATATTGTTGGAGACCGAATCAAAAGCCTTGCTGAAGTCAAAGTATATCACATCCACTGCTCTCACTGCATTCACAGAGCCAGTCATCTCATTCATAGAAGGCAATCAGGTTGGTGAGGCATGACTTGCCCCTGGTGAATCCATGCGGACTGTTCCTGATCACCTTCTCCTCCAAGTGCTTAGAAATGGATCCCTTGAGGATCTGCTCCATGATTTTCCCAGGGACGGAGGTGAGGGTGTCCAGTCTAGTTCCCTGTATCCTCCTTTTTCCCTTTCTTAAAGGTGGGCATCATATTTGCCCTTTTCCATTTGTCCCAGACCTCTCCCAATCTCCATGAATTTTCAAAGATGATGGCTAGTGACTCTGCAATCATATCAGCCAACTCCCTCAGCACCCTTGGGTGCATCCTGTCCACCTCATGAACTTGTAGAAGTCCAGCTTTTCAAAATAGTCCCCAACTTGTTCTTTTACCACTGTTGGCTGTTCATCTCCTCCCTAAACTGTGCTGTCAGCTGCAGTGGTCCGGGAACTGACCTTGCCTGTGAAGACTGAGGTGAAAAAGGCACCGAGCACTTGAGCCTTTTCTGTATTTTCTGTCACTAGGTTGCTTTCCCCTTTTAGTAAGGGACCCACATTTTCCCTGATCTTCCTCTTGTTGCTGACATACTTGTAGAAACCCTTCTCGTTATCCTTCAAGTCCCTTGCTAGCTGCAACTCCAATTTCACTTTGGCCTTCTTGCTTGCATCCTTGCACACCTGAGCAATGTTCTTATACTCCTACCTCGTCATTTGTCCAAGTTTCCACTTCTCATAAGCTTCCTCTTTCTGTCTTAGCTCACTGAAGAGTTCCCTGCTAAGCCAAGCTGGTCTTCTGCCACACTTGCTAGTCTTGCACATCAGGCAACATCAGGAACATTTCCTGTGCCCTCTGTAAGGTTTCCTTAAAATACAGCCAGCTTTTCTGGACTCCTTTCTCCCTCAGATTCTGCCCATCAGTTCCCTGAGGGAGTCAAAGGCTGATTTTTTTAAGTCCAGGGTCTGTAACCTGCTGCTCTCCATCCTTACTTTCCTCACGATCCAGAACTTAACCATCTCATGGTTGCTGCTGTGCAAGTTGCCATCCATTACTACATTCCCCGCCAATTCTTCCCTGTTTGTGAGCAGCAGATCAAGAAGAGCATGGCCCCTCGTTGGCTTCTCCGTCTCTTGCACCAGGAAGTTGTCCGCAACACTCAACACTAAACTCCAATCCAGGAGTTCATCTAATTCAGTCCACTGCTCAAGGTAGGATCATCCTGGACAGAACTATCCCAGCCAAGTGGCTTTCCCCCCCCCCCCCTCTCTTCTTAATTTTCTGTGGTAAAATGTATTAGACAGGAGCTGTAATGTTGCAAAGTATTCCACATCTTGAAAGTTAAATGGAAATATTTAACATAAATAGCAATCTTTTGCCACTATGGGCTGGAGCTTCTCACCTGTTCTGGGTGCTTGCCCTGACTGCAAATACTTGGGCTCTTTGCAGCAAGGGCAAGCACAGGCACAAGACAGCATCAGGGGGAGCACAGAGCGGGGACGGATAGCCCAGTGCAGCTCCATTCTGCTTGTGCCACCCTGGGCTGGGTTGGACCAAACTTCTTTGGGGGCAGATACAGACTCCGTGTTACAGATTGCTGCCCCTTGGTGGGATCAAGAATGGATCCTGTGTGACCCCATTAAAATACACTTTCTTAAAGCTGATTCCCTCTTTACAGTTTGATTACATTACATTCTAGTTTCTTCTTCTTGGTGTGATTCATAGATTCATAGATGTTAGGGTCGGAAGGGACCTCAATAGATCATCGAGTCTGACCCCCTGCATAGGCAGGAAAGAGTGCTGGGTCTAGATGACCCCAGCTAGATACTCATCTAACCTCCTCTTGAAGACCCCCAGGGTAGGGGAGAGCACCACCTCCCTTGGGAGCCCGTTCCAGACCTTGGCCACTCTAACTGGGAAGAAGTTCTTCCTAATGTCTAGTCTAAATCTGCTCTCTGCTAGCTTGTGGCCATTGTTTCTTGTAACCCCCGGAGGCGTGCTGGTGAATAAAACCTCACCAATTCCCTTCTGTGCCCCCGTGATGAACTTATAGGCAGTGGTGTGGTACCAAGTCAAATGTCCATCAGCTCCCTCTGTGCAAAAATGAAATTTATTTCCTACCTATGGGGACTATTTACCATCTTATACCATCTACACTTTTCCCAGAGCCTGACAAAGGGACTTTGATCCCGAAAGGTTGCAGAAAAGGACAATTGTTTTGCCATTTTCCAGTTGGTCTAATAAAAGGTATCATTTTGGAACCACAAGTTCTAGTTTTTTGTACATCAAAATAATGTGCATTTAAAAATATACTGTTACTTTCATAAGATCTATTTTCCATAAGCCCACATTGACTGGCATGAATTTTGTTACATTTTTTTAATTCCTTGATTGAATACTATGACAGCAATTCCATTGTTTTTCCCAGGATAAAAGCCTGGCTGACAGACCAATAATTACCTAGGTCACCCCACTTGCCCTTTTAAAAATATTTGCACATCATCAGCTTTCTTCAAGTCCTCTGGAAATTCCTAATGGTCCAAGACTTATTGAAAAATCAACTTTAGTGATCCACAAAGCTTCTTGGACTGCTCGTTTCAAAATGTGGCTATCAATTTACCCTCTCTCTTAGCTTTCTCTCTCAACTATGAAATAGTGAATTTTCACCTACAAGAAAATACACCTAAGGATTTCTGATTGTCATTTTAATTATTCTGTTTAAACTCTTTTTCACATCTGCTTTGCTTAATAATCATTTTAGTTGCACCTATTAAGGCCTTGCTTCTCTAACCCTAACTAAACCTCATAGAATTAATGTCCTGTGGTTTAGTTCCTGCACAGAAATAATTCTCTCCTTCATTCTTGTTCCTTTACGTTCCAGCATAAATGGGCCAAAACCTGAAGGGAGATGCACATCAAGGAGTCCCTTTTTCTAAATATTTGGCAACTTTGACAAATTCTACATAATACGATGCACTTCACAGCTGCTGGCCAAAATAACATATTTCAAGTGACTTCAGCAACAGTCAGACAACCTGACTCTAATTAGGCATAAATAGTAATGAAAAATTCTCCGGTGTGGAAGAACTGATGTAGCAACATCTCTACCACTGCTTCTCCCTCCCTTCCTTACTCAGTAAGTATGCAACAAAACCAAAGGCACATGGGCTTCCATGTACACAAATGGTCCTGGCTGACAATCGTGGTAACTTAAAGTTGCTGTAAGAATGTCAAAAGACCAAGAGTGGAAGAGAAGAGAGCCAAACCCCTCCAGACACGTTACACTCTTGTTTATATACATTCTAGAGTTGAACCAAAGATTCAACTACTATCCGTTTTAGAGGAATCTCCTCTGACAGCGCAAATATTATTTGTCTTATTTAGCAGCCAACAGTTTTCATTATTTAAGCTGCAGTGCCATTACATACTATATGATAGTCTTGAGGTTGGACCATAAAAGGCCACTCCAAGGCTACCGCTGGGAATTCTTTTTTGATTGCTTTCCAAATACAAGAGTCCTAAATTGATTTAAAGTGAAGAGAGGTAGTCCAATCTCATCTGTATCCCCAAATTTGTAAGCTAACCTATTGCCCACCTGCTGACAGTATCATCATTCCAATCTGGTTAGAACTCATGAAGTTCATCATGTTCTGTGGGTCTTCAAATACCAATCTGTATCTTCAAATACATTCAGAGGCAAATTACATGACACCTGCAAGGCCCTTGTTCTGACCTAAGTCTGTGCTTCGAATAGCTTAAGCACAAAAACCAATCCTACCCGCATTGATCACAGGAACCTGAATTTATTTAATAAAGTAGAAAACCCTTAATCCTGCAAGAAGCCAGGGATTTTTGAGCAGACAAGGAAAAAATAAGTAGCTTCTTGGTAGCTATCAGTTATTGCTTTTATGGGTCAATATTCTTATTTTTTCACTTATATTATTTCACTTAATGAACCAAAAGTGATACATTAACTACAAACATACACTGTACATGCATGTTTATTTTCCCTTCCATCTCCCTACATGACATACAGTAGTATATGTACATTAGATTTGTTTAAAGCCAATGGCCTGATCTATTCATAACTAGTATGCATCTATAGCAGGGGCCCCTAACCCCTGCTACTTGAGAGAGAGGGAGCCAGCACCAGAGGGCTGCGATTAAGTAAGCAGCTGAGCAGGGCCAGCCGGGGAAACCCACGAGAGGTTAAATTGCAGCAGGGGAGAAGGTAGTGGCTGTAGCTCAGGATTTAAGCTGCAATGCCTGAGAGCAGCCGGAGAGCTGAGCCACGGGATCTGAAAGGGCATAACCCAGCCTACTGAAAGCCTGCCTCCTGAGCCAGAGGGCTCAGTCTGGCCCTGACATCCACAGAAGACAATTCTGCAGGCCTGGATGGCAACAGAGGGGAGGTCCAGGCAGCATCAGTACCTGGGAAAGCTGCAAGAGGTGACAGCTACAGGGTAGTAGTGGCTGGGACCCCAGTTGGGATTTAATATGGTACTGTAGCTGATGCAGATGAACTACAGGCCTGGGTGTGGCTGAAAGGGGTGGGTAGGAAGCCAAAGAGGTGACTGAAACATTTACAGGCTGGGGACAGCAACCTGTACAGAGACAGGGACTCATGGGGCTGAGCCCAGGTAAACAGACAGAGGCTGGCATATCGAGAGCAGCCCTGCGCTGGGTCAGGGATGACAGCAGGGCTGGGGCAAAACTCAAGACAAGGCCAAGGGGCCTGGAGACCTGAGACACACAAAAAGGGCTGAGGCCAAGGAAGCTGGACCAGAACAAGTGAGCCAGGGCTGAAGGCCTGGAGCCAGAATAAAGGTGGGCCAAAGCCAAGAGGGCTGAGGCCCCTACAGAGCCAAAGAATGATGACAAATAATATCCACAAGGCATGGCTTACAGTGGAGGATGGAGGCTATACATCCCTTAGGGCAATTAGGGCCAACAGGGTTGGGGCCCCAAGCCATGAGACTATGAATAGTGGGGTTGGGGTCCCAGGGCTGAGAGACTGTGGGCAGAGGGGTTAGAATCCAATTAGGTGGGTCAAAGTGAGCCCAGGAGAAGACCCCGGGTGTAGAGAGAGAAAGAGAGAGCACCCAGCGCTCCCCAGCTCTGAGGGCAGCCCCCACTTTATCTTTAACAACAATGTGAGGCAGCAAGGCAAGACCCCGAGAGGCATGGATCTTCACACACAGCTTACAAGTTGTGTCTTCATGACAGAGGAAGTGTGGTGTTATGTTGCTTAGCACCAGCAGCCAATAAATCAGCATGGACATCACACTTGCTCTTAACAACTGGTAGCTACCAGGAAAACTGATAATCTAACCAGCAGACTGAATTAATTGAATCCTGGTCATTTAGCCACTGACAATCTTGATGTACTGCCACCAAATGACCTTCAGGCCATCATTCTGACCCTTCCAATTCTGTAGCTTAACATTGAAGTTTTGCCAGCAGACAAAGGCAGCTTAATCAAAGGTTACAGGAAAGCCAGTTTTGAAAATGACCTCAGTGTAATTTGCTTGAATGGTAGAAGGTGCAGATACATTCAGGGAGCAGAAGTCATTAAATTGGTCTTTTCTATACCTGCCTCTATAAATATCCCATTTATTAGGCTCATAAGTAGATGAACATGCATGCTGGAGATGCAGGAATAATTTAATATTCTGTCTTCATTTGAAGACTTGACTTGAGTAGGCATCTTCTTAAAATAAATCTGTTCATAATCCAAGGGACTATTTCCCTCCCAGTCACTGTAGCAGTCAAAATTCAGAGTAAATTCACTACTGGTAAGCAACTGTAGAATGCAGGCACAACACTTGGTAGTACAGAGCAACCACCTGTATTAGGACAACAAACACATTTCCTCCTAACAAAATAAAATGAATTCTGTAATAGTATGCATATGCCAGTTCAGCAGCACACAGGATATTTACTGTTGGTGCACTAATCAGAACCAAGTATTTGATTTATTCATTCCTTGTTATTAAGACAAGAAAGGATAGATACATTATAATTATATGAACTGCTGATATGCCATAGAATTGCACGGAGAAATTCCTGCATTGAGACCAGTAGATTATTGTGTGTGTGAACTCTGACTTTATTCATTTGTTTTAAAGAAATTCAATCTTGAATTTAAATGTAATTGATGGAGACTATCACATCTTTGAATAAATTGTTCCCATAGTTATTTCTAACTTAAAATTGTTTACTTTTTTCCTAGCCTGATCTTGTTCAGCTTTAGTCTCCAGCCACTACTTTTTGTGACATCATTTTCCTTTAAATTAAAGACCCCTATAAGGTTAGGAACCTCCCCAGGTAAGTATTGTAGACCAGGATATAAAGTGACTTTTCCTAACCTCTCTTGGATAACTACAGGGGTTCCTAAGACACTTTTAGGGATGCCATATTTCAGTCATTTTTATAGCTTTTTTCTAAACTCTTTCTAATTTACCAACATCCTTTTAAAAGTATGAACCTAGTGCCAGACACAGTATTACTCAAATAGTCTCACTAATGTCATACATAGTGGTAATAAACATCTCCCTACTTTTCCTTGATATTGTCCTGTTTTTAGATCCACAGCTCACATTCACCCTTTTAGCCACTACATTACACTTCAAATTCACGTTCACTTGATTAGTTACATATAACCAACAAGTCCTTTTTTAAAACTACTATGATCCAAAAGAATATTACCTCACCCTACATGTCTAATCTGCATATTTAGCTCCTAGTTATATGACCTTCCATTTAACTTTATTCAAATGCACGTATTGTTCAAATAAGCCCAGCATATTAGGGTAACAGGATTTGGATTTTAGGGAGCACTGGATTTGCAGCTGAATTAAAGCTTTTTTCCTGTGTCTCAGCAAAAGCTGCTGGTTGCAAGGCAGAATGATATATTTAAAATAACTTTGCAAATGCTTAAGTACACAGTTTCTTAACAATGGAGTAGTGTAGAATATATAGTGTAAGAAGAACAAGATGCAGCCCACCAACTATTGTCAGGAGATACAACAAAAGCAAGACCTTGGAGCTGAAGAAGGAATCAGCAAAAGACCAGAAAGAACCAGCAAGTGACCGAAAGAAGAGGTCAGAGTCTTACACATGCACTCTTAGCAAAGAGGCATGTAAATGAATGAAATGCATAAGCAATTCCGTGTTAATGAAGTAAACAGTAAACAGAGGCAGAGCTTGAGATGGGAGGAGAGATGGGTGGAACCAAAAGAGGAGTGAAGGTAGCATGATTGTTAATGATTATGAAGCAAGGTGTATAAAACGTGAAAAGAACTAATGTTAAGGGCTGCTCCCCTGGTTTCATGGGCTTTGCGTCTGTGAGGGAGCTCGCCCAAAGCTGTCTCCATTCTGAATAAAGCTGTTGTGAGCAATGTGTGCTAGTGTTTGCTCCCTGTTTGCTCTGGCTAATGAGTAACAAAATCCATGAGCAATTGAATTGTCATCTCCCTAGTCACTGGGCACCGCATGGAGTAGGGGTCTAACACGATGTACTATGCGAGCCAGATTGGTCTTTAGAAATGACCTATTTCCATTATTATTTACTTCACAGAAAAACTTTATGCCACCTGAAAGTATTTTCAAACCACAATGTTCTATCTTTTCCCAATATGCTTAAACAAGAAGAACAACAACATTTAAACACAAATTACCCTGAATATAATACAACCACCCAACAATTAGATTCTATATACGGAAAATTTATGAATTTGTTTTAACTTTCCATGCATGGAATCTAATTATTGGAGGTTTGCCTTGAATTTGCCCCCCTCCCACTGGTACATCAGGGAACATAAATCTGGGGAAGTCAGGTGGCCCTCTTGCCCTCTGCTCCCCTGACACTGCTCCCCCTTCCAGCACCTCCCCCTATTACTGTCAAACTGTTCTCCCTGAGCTTATATATGTGAGGGGCTAATTTGAAGACGCTGACTTTAAAATAAACATACTTGTACTAATTTGCATATAGGCAAATTACTGCAGGTATCCATATAGTTCATCCAGAATTGATGCATTGTTCCTTTTTTTGCAAACTGCTGCAAGTTTAGCATATTCCATAAATGCACTTTTAAGCACTATTTCTGTACTTTTTTATACATAGAATAAGCTATGCATGATATTAGTCCAAAGCCAAAAGTTTTATGATTTATAATATAGGTCATGGGGCTGAGCCAAAGCTGAGGCAACCACATTTCAAGCCATAGCCCAGAACTACTCAGTATTTGTTTGTACTCCAACAACCCCCAACAAAGGATCAATTTGCTAATTAGCACCCCCACTGGAACAGGAAACTGATACTCTTATTACGAGTCCTGGGATCCTCCACAAGTATATATGCAGATGAGGTCTGGGGATGCCTAGTCCAGCTCCACCTCATGGAGGTCAGGGTCGTACTAATTATATGCAACAGGTTGAGAGAGGGGACAACAGTTTCTCTCAATTCATAGAAGTTTGGTGATGCTTACCAGCCATTTAAGGCTGGCAAAGAAACAGGAATCACTGGAAATGGAAAGGAAAGGTGCTGCTTAGCTGTGGGAGTAAAGAGGAAGTAAAAAAATATATGCAATGCTGTGGCTCACCATGACTTGGAAATGAGTTGGCAGTGAGGGAGACAGAGTGCAATGAACACCAAATCTTCTTCAGATGGGCTGCCCTAACCTAGCCCAAGGTAGGTTTCCATCAGTAGATTGATTCTCAGTCTGTCAGCCAACATCAGGATGATGGCCTGGTCTAGCTGTAAGGCTTAGGAGGCATCAGCAGAAGCTGGAGCAACAGCGCTGGCAAAGGCAGCAGTATTGTTTGGAATGGCAGCAAGGAAAGAGACGGGATGGACTGTGTCTAGTGGAGGATAATAAGCGAGAGCTGGGAAAAGGAAGAAGCTCTGCCATTCTGTGCAAAAATCTCTACAAGGCAAGGTTTCGCTCAGGCATGTTGAAGCTAGAGATGACCCAGCTGGATTACAGCAAGCTGACACTGAACTTTTGGGTGCTTGAAATGGATTCCATAATCCAGATGCTGAGCAACTTGGACTGGGAAGTAACTTTTAGGTATGAGACAGCATACCAAAAATTCTAGGAGCCCTACAAGGAATGCAAGGAAGAACCCATCCTAGTACATTTTGATTTTCTGGTTGTTAAAAACACCTGAGAAAAATTAGTCACAATTAAGATGTTACACAGGCCTTACCAATGAAAAGGATATAAGCTTTTGGCTACTGAGGCACTGCAAGAGAGTGGAGAATGTGGACAATGTTGAAGAACCAGACGGGGTATGGATTGGGGCCTGGAGAGACCAGGCATAACTCTGGGTAGTCTCAGTAGGGGTAAGCGTTTGAGAGGAGGTGAAGACACAGGAGGAAAGAAAAGAGACAAACAGGCAACAGGAGTCCCCCTTTGGGATCCCCCTCCAACCATCTGCTAGCCCTATGGCTCTCAGGTTCATTAGGGCCTGCAGAGGGAGGCCAAAGCCCTGCCAGGGTAGAGTTCTTAGAGGAAGGCAAAATACAAAGTTTGTTGCATGTAATGGACATGGTGAAACGAGACGATGGAGGAGGAAGGACACAAAAGGAGAAGGAAGGCTCAGTCTCAAGTTTGGAAGGAGACCAAGATCTTGGGGTATAAACTGTTCCTGGAGGATGCTGGGCAATATCTTGGGACAAATATGATTATAAATATCAGTTAATATAAGTAGCATTCATAGCCATGCAGAATGGAGCATGATGAAGGACCAGATGGAGGCAGATGTGATATGCCTGCAGGAACGTGAGATACTGGGACAGAGGGAGTATAGAGACCTCATAGGAAGATGGAAGCATGGAAAGTAATGAAAACAGGATGACAGGTGTGGCAATACCAATTAAAGATCCACAGCTGCAACTAATAAGCTATCAGGAGATAAGTGGGAGAAGAGTGTTATTGGTGATCAGTGAGAAGGGAAAAGGGAAAGGTTTAGAACACTGAACGTTTATGCACCGGCGGAGAGGAAGACATGCTGTGCCCACTTAGAGGACTAACAATCCTCCTACTGGGAGCACTGCCTAATATTGGTTGGAGATTTTAATTGTATATTGGAGGTAGGGGATAGGATGGGGAGTGATGCTTCAGGATTAGATAGGTCCTTGTGGATACTGGCAAGGATGGTAATGAATTAAACTACAGGATGCACAAAAGGCAATGCCTGGAGTTGAGAGTAGTTTTACTAGGGCAGATGCGGTGGGCTGCTCACGGTCCCACACAGACTTCATTTTTGAGTCTATAGACTGGAAAGTTTGAGTGACAAAGAGAATACTGGTCTTTTTCTCAGACCACCTGCTACTGAAAATGGTGTTGGAAGTGGGAGAGCAGAGAATACCAGGCAGATGGCAGTGGAAGTTAAATATGAGACTACTGGAAGACAAATAAGTAAGCAGATGGTATAGGAGTCACTGTAAAGAATTCAGGAACTATGAAAGAATGCATACAAGCAGAGTGAGACAGTGGGAAGATGTTAATGGAAGAATGCAAGACTTTTCAGAATACAGGGAAAAGAAGGGCCTGGGAAAAGCAGAAGAAGTTTATAAGACTGCAGTGTAGACTGCAGTGTCTCCTGTGACTGGTGAAGTTATCTGTGGTAGTGGAGGAAATTAGAGACACAAAGAACCTTTTGAAAGAGTTTTTTTGAGAAAAGCACCGAGAAATATCTTCCTGATGAAGGCCATCTGGTGGAGGAAGGAGAAGGATGGTCCACCTACTTTGCCAGGAGGAAAGGAATATAAAAACGAATTATGGCAGTGCAGGATGAGAGGAGTGTGGCTAACAAAGACAGAATTGATACTGAGCACGCTGAAGGAATGTTATCAATATTAATACTGCAGAAGGAGTGTTGCATCAGGAAGCTCTTGACTTCTTTTTGGCAGGATTAGAGATGAGCTTGGAAGAAAATAAGAGGAAGAAGCTTGAGATGTGGACATTGGAAGAACTGTGGGAGGCAACCCAAGCCTGCAAGACAGAAAAGTCTTGGGGGAATGATAGGCTCCCAGCAGAATTTAACAAGACTTGTTGGGATGCACTGAGCCCAGACCTGTTAGCAGTGTTCCAGAAGTGCCTGGAGAGAAAAAACCTGGGAAAAGGTATGGACACAGGGAAACCATTATTGTACAAGAAAGTAGAGTAGGAAAAGTTGGAGAACTGGAGGCTGAGAATCTTATTGAATCTACACTGCAAGATAATGGCCAAAGTATTAGGAAATAGATTTTTAAAAAGCTGTGGGAAAGGTGTCCACAGTGACCAGGCTTGTGTCGTCTCCAGCAGAGTAGTAACTGTGACCCTGCCACAAAAAAGAGATGCAACTTTGTACCATCAAGAATGAGGACTAAACATGGGACTCCTGATTCCTGATTTAGAAAAAAACATACAACTGCATAGAGCATAAATTTCTATCTGGCACAATGAACAGGATAGGGATCCCACCTACATTTTTAAGTTGGATCGAGACTTTATACAAAGAAGTACAGTGTGAGGTAGGAGTGAATGCTCATCTAACAAAGAAGGTCATGGTCAGATCAGGTGTGAGACAGGGGTATCCCCTCTTCCCATTCCTAGTCATCTGCACCATCGATCCATTGGTCCACAGGATGAGGTTGGATCACATGATTGATGTCACGCCAATCTCCAGAGGAAACAGCATGCAAGCAAAATGCATGTTATATATGGATGATGTTAATATCTTAGCAAGAGACAGTGTGTCCCTAGAACAGGCAATAAGAGTCACAAATGAACACAAAAAGGGATTGGGGAAAATCTAAATGGACAACAATGTAAATGCCTGGTGGAGGGAAAGATAGAAGGAACAGGAAAACTGGGGTTACAGGTCACAACAGACCAAATCAAGATTTCTAGGAGGATGAAAAGATGATGAGGCCTGAAAGGTGGTAGAGCTATGGCTGCAGGCCAGAGGTTGGTTAAAAAAAAGGCATGAGCGAGACTAAGACAAGGATAGATGAGATAAGGTGTGACAGGCATTAATATATGACTCTCGAAAGCAATGGGGAATACTGCAATATTAAGAAACAAAAGTCTCCAGGCCCCTGAATTAATGAGATTTTGGCAAAGGAGAGAATAATTGGATAATGTAAAAACATTCTGTGGCTTTGTTAGTCTTATTTGTTGATGTTTTGGAAACTGATGGAAGCATGTTTTAAGTTTTGACATCTTACTGTTTTGCTTCTTTTCAATTGATATAGTTTTTATTATACAAGGTAAGGTGATTCGTAGATTTACAGATGCTAGGGTCGGAAGGGACCTCAACAGATCATCGAGCCCAACCCCCTGCCTAGGCATGAAAGAGTGCTGGGGTCAGATGAGCCTAGCCAGATTCCTATCTAACCTCCTCTTGAAGACCCCCAGGGTAGGGGAGAGCGCCACCTCCCTTGGGAGCCCGTTCCAGATTTTGGCCACCCTTACTGTGAAGAAGTTTTTCCTGATATCCAGCCTAAATCTTCTCTCTGTCAGTTTGTAACCATTGTTCCTTGTTACCCCAAGAGGCACCCTGGTGAACAGAGCATCTCTGATCCCTTGCTGCAACCCCCTAATGAATTTGTACGCAGCCACAAGATCACTTCTCAGCCATCTCTTGTGGAGGCTGAAGCAGTCCAGGTCCCTCAGTCTCTCCTCATAGGGCTTGTCCTGTAAGTCTCTAACCATACAAATGGCCTCCTCTGGACCCTCTCGAATCTATCAACATCCTTCTTGAAGTACAGCGCCCAAAACTGGATGCAGTACTCCAACTGCGGTCTGACCAATGCTTCATAGAGGGGAAGTATCACCTCCTTGTATCTATTTATCATGCATCTACTGATGCATGCTAAAGTGCAGTTAGCTTTGCTGATGATTTCGTCACACTGACAACTCATGTTCATCTTGGAGTCTACTATGACTCTGAGATCCCTTTCTGCTTCTGTGCTCCTGAGAGGGTCACTTCCTAGCCAGTAGGTGTGCTGGATATTTTTGCACCCTAGCTGCAGCACTCTACTTATCCTTGTTGTACTGCATCCTATTGTGTACTGCCCACTTTTCTACCCTATCCAGGTCTGCCTGCAATCGTTTCCTACCCTCCGGAGTGTGCGCTTCACCCCACAATTTAGTATCATGTGCAAACTTGGACAGAGTACACTTCACACCCACATCCAAGTCACTGATGAAGATATTGAAGAGTACAGGTCCAAGGACCAAACCCTGCAGGACCCCATTATCCACATACTTCCAGGTCAATACCGTCCCGTCTACTACCACTCTCTGGGGGCGACCACTAAGCCAATTTGCCACCCACCGGACTGTGTAAACATCTATATCATAGCCTTTTAATTTATTTATGAGAATGGGATGAGATACCATATGGAAGGCCTTGCTAAAATCCAAGAAAATGACATCCACCTCTGCTGCATTATTTTTCCTGCTGGACTCCCACAGATATGATCCTTCATAATCTTTTCAAAGACCTTTCCAAGGATGGCGGTGAGAGTGTCTGGCCTGTAATTACTCAAATCCTCCTTCCTCTCCTTCTTGAAAACAGGGATCACATTGGCCCTTTTCCAGTCCTCCAGAACCTGACCCGAGCATCATGAGCGCTCAAACAGCCATGCCACTAGTTCTGCTATGACACTGGCCAATTCCTTCAGTACCCTCGGATGAAGCTCATCTGGGCCTGCTGACTTGAACACATCTAGTTCATCCAAGTGACTCTGCACCAAATCAGTGTTGACAGTTGGTAGGCTGGTGTCCCGCCGATGACCATCTAAGAGCCCATTAGGAGACTTATCTTGACCCCTGTTCAAGAACACTGAGGCAAAAAAATCATTGAATAGCTCAGCCTTGTCCCCCCGGTCTGTCACTAATTGCTCCTTCTTGTTTAGTAGGGGTCCTATGCTGTGAGGGAAGCAGACTTTATGTTTTGAAACTTTTGTAGAAATAAAAAGGGTTACTATTGTTATATTTGCCCAATATGGACCATGTGTTTTACAGGCATGCTCAGTGTTGGCTGCATTTAATCAACTTCACAGTTGGTTTTCATTACTGAGCACACACTGCTTCTGGGAATAATTTAATGATAGATAATGTATTTAATATAAGATGAGGGTTTTTTTTCACCATGCTGATTGGGGGGAAAAACCTTATTTTATATCTGAGTAAATATGGTGTTTAACAGAATTGGGCCAAAAATAGATAGAGAAGATCATGAAAAAAATAAATGGTAACTTTTATTAGACCTTTGCATCTGACTAGTTAACTGTATGAGAGACTATATATATGGGCTGGCTCTTTCTCAACAAATAAATGCAATTGTACAAAATCATTTAAAAAAAATAAAATTCACTATTATCCTGCCTCCCATGCTAATCAGATAAGATGCTTTTATCCAGTATGGTGACTATATCTCGATGTCTCCTAGGGAATCAATTTGGCCTAAAGATAATGCCTTTCACTTTTCTGGGTCAGTAATCCTACTTCATGGGAACATTATGAGGGGGAGGGGTAAAGTGATGCTTTTTAAATGTGTGCTCTTTTGATGCAGAAGTTACTTAAGGAGCACAGCGTGCTTTAGTCCTAAATGTAAACCTTATTGTGACTTACTGACCCTACAGGAATACACACTTTTTCAACTCCATCTCACATCCTCCTCGTATCTATGGTGATTGAGCCCCTTATACCCCTGCAAGGACAAGTGTGAACATGAGACTGAATCACCCAAAGGCAAATAAACTCTATTCCTATTTCATAAGGAACTGAAAATCCTCAGTAACATGCTGCATGTGTTACTTCTCCTCCTCCCTCCCCATTTTTATTTTATTTTGGTATCTTAATTTAGCAGAAATAAACTGGATGAGACAAAATAGAAAGCTCCAGATATGGTGACACTATAGCCAATGCCATCTGCCCCTAATGACAATGCAAAGTTTTTATTTACAAATGGAGAATCTATGGCTTTCAGACAGTCAACTTCTGCATTAAAAAAAAAAAGCCATCGGTATTTCAGCAGGGTCCTGGCTTAAAAATCTCAGCTGGGCTAATCGATTTAAAACAAAGAGGAATCTAGCCTATTCCTAGGTGGCGGTGAGCTGGTATAATAATATTATTTTATTTCTGGAGTAAGATGTTTTTTCTTTATAGTGATTAAGGGAACATGGGTGTTGATTTGAGCATCTCTTCTTTCCTTCTGTCTTGTCCAAAGCAGTCAGTTGGGCTTATGTTTCTGGACCCTGAAGAAAACGGGAACATTTTAATTAAAGTTTCATCCTGTGAATTGGGAATAAGTATTCTCTTTAAAAAATGTGCTAGCTATTCATAGAGTAATGAAAGAAGTGAAACAGTGAAAGAGAGTTAAAAACCTGATTGCAAGTCTCTGCTGAGACAAAGATCATACAGTTCCAAGTTTTTTTACTGCTGTATCGGCATGTGCTAGGGGCTGCTGCAACCCTGTCTTAGTATTCTGCCATCAAACTGAAGGTATAATTGTGATGAACTCCCAAGGCTTAACTGTGTCATCATCTGCCTGGATAGCAATACAAAATCCCTGCCAAATCTGAATTACCAAGATGCTCATTAGAGCCAGTCAGAAAAAGTTTAGGCAGTCCTTTATTAACAAAAAGTAGAGGTTTTGAGCAACTGGTGCAGTTAAGTACATTTCTGCCAAGTTCAAAGTTGTAGCAGAAAAACACCTTGTTTGACATTTACCAGATATAACATTTTGATTTTTTCATTATGTAAAGGGAAGACGACATGTTACAGCTAGGTGAAATTAAGAACATTTCAAACTTGACCAATCTCATATTAAAGCTCATTAGCAAGTGCTAAGTGCCCTCTAGGCATCTTAAGGTTACAAAACTTCAGGCAAAGATGATCTTTGAGTTGTGTTACCCAGCTCAAGTTAACTTCTGGGTGTTCACCTGAGATAACACTATGAATTTCCACTCCTCGTGTATCCTAGGAGGCACTGCTCCCAAGTGGACTAACGCCTGTGGTGCTGGGCTGACAGCTGGGAAGAGTGTGAGTAGGGAGGGAGAGGAAAGGAGTGAGCGGGGCAGGGGAAAAGGGAGAGGGACAGGAGGAGAAGGCTGAGCAAGGTGGCAAGGAGTTGTCTCCCCCACCCCCCATCTGCTCCCCCAGATTCCCCCCCCCCCCCAAGCCTGCCCCCACTGTTTGGATCACTACATTGCTGACCCAAGCATCCTCCCCTCCCATGGACCCCTCAGCCCCTAACTGCTTCCTTGATCACCCCCTCTGCTCCCTTCAATCCCTTCACTGCCCCAATCAGTCTAAAAGCAGCAGCTATGGCAGCAGGGCTTCCCCCTCCCTACCTGCTCCTGTGCTTCCTGCAGCCCATGCCACTCCACATGCCTGGATCCCACAGCTGAAGGAGAGGGGTCAGGCGGGCAAGGAGTTACTGGCCAGCCAAAAAGCCCAGTGGAGGCTGGATCCAGGCATGCACGGGCAGCACAGCCTTGATGAGCCTGGGAGCGTACAGGGAAAGGAAAACCCCAGCCCTCCTGCCAGCACTGCTGCCACTCTCAGGGTGATCGGGACACCAATTCGAGAAGGCAAGGCAGCAATCCTGGCAGAAGGGGGTGATTTTTGGGGGAAGGGGATCCAAGCTCTTGGGGAAGTCCCTGCCCCCACCCTATACTGCAGCCAGAGAGCTGGGGTGTGGGGCAGGAGCAGACTCAAGGAGGCTTCTACCATGACCCTGCTTACCAGGCCTCTGGCCACAGGTCCGAGGAGTGCAAGTTAGAGAAGTTATTAGGCCTTAACGTGTGACTGCTCACAGCAACTTTTATCCATCCATCCACATCATAAGATTAAAATCCCTTAGAATTATCATGTGCTAATTGTAAAGTGTAATCTCACTCTAATTGTTTATCATCATCAACATTATTATTATTATTATTATTGTTGTTGTTGTTGTTTTACTGAGAAAGCAGACTTCTTTTTTCTTTTCAAGTAGATCCCAAATATTTTTCCAGTTTGGCCAGGGGACCAAACAAAAATAATTCTCAAACAAACCATTCTATAAACGAACTGTGTATAGTAATGACATATTGGAATAAAACAGACTGCTGACTAACAAATGTTGTAAAAAAATACTTCTATGGGAAGAATTGGAAGATGTTTCCAGATATCCCTATGCATTTGATATTATAACATTTGGACTCGGTGTTATACAAGACAAAGAATTGTTGTATTGTCTGTGGCTTTAGTCACAGGAGAACATTTTTGTTTAAAATTACAAAAGGAGTTAGATTTTCTTGTCCCTGTCTCTTCTTTGCTTCTTTAGATTTTCTTGTCCCTGCACCAGCACATCTTGCCCAGGTACATGGAATTTATCAGAAATTTGGAGGAATATTTACTAAATGCCTCTTGTTAAAGCTTTGGCACTAGTAATGTTTACCTCCAATCCAGTCGTGTTTATCCAAAACCCTGGATCATACATGCTGGAACAGGACTTCTTATCATGTTTTCAGTTCCCAGTTCTCCTTTGTTCACTGCAGTTAGAAGTATCCCTCACCATATTCTGACATTGCTGCTAGTGGTCCCAGCCAGGGCCAGAAATGCAAGAGATCACAAAATCAACTTTTAATCCCCCCCCGCCCCACATAAAAATTGAATGGCTTTGGCTTGGAATTCAAATGAAGGCATGAGGCAGATCAGATTTTAGCCACATTGTACATGTCTCACATTGTTACTGCTGATCAGGAATGTAGTTTTAGAGTTTGGAAGTCAAAAAGCTGGTCCACATAAAGGGATGTAATCATGAGCAATCTTTGTACAGACGGATACTACTCTCAGAGTTGTGCCTGCCCTAAAAATCAATAGGAGTTTGAGATGCACAGGCAATATCTTTTAATATTTCTCTCTCACTCTCACTTTTTTGGTACCGTCTTAGAAATACACAGCAGCTGTTTCTCTATAAAATCTCTCTCCTCCACTTCATCTTTTTTACTCCGATTTTGATGGAGTGTACTATGATTCTATCTTCTTTTGTTTGGGAGCTATCATAGTCACTGAATCACTGATCGGGCCACAAGAACATGTTTATTTAGATGCTTTTGTCCCTCCGATATTTTGTACGCATTTTCCTTTTTATGTCATATGTTAACTGGCATATGTTGTTGTCCCTTATTATTTCAAAGGTTTGAAAATTTGGACTCCAGCAGCTCTACCCCTTTTTGCAGTATCAAAACCATATGAGCCAGCTAGGTTTGGTTTCCCCTGGAAGTCTCAGCCAAGGATATGATTAGGGATCCCAGGTAGAAGGTGATGGGATGGAGGATTAAAGAGGTACCTGCAGGAAGAAGAGCTGGGTCTGGGGGCTGCACATTGAGGCACTGGCCTCAGGACCTGCAGGAAAGCTAAACAGGGAAGGAGAAGAAGCAGGGGAGCTCTGTGGAGAGAGTTATGTCTGCTGGGGTGAGCTAAATGGGGTCTATGTCTGATCTTACATCTGGGATACCGCTCTTCTGACACCACTTCTCGCATGGAGATGGGGAGCTGATTGTCAAAGCACCAGTTGTTTTCCAACCCGGCTGCCTCTTTTTCTTGCTGTGAAAACTGAGGTGGGGAAGCAAACCCGCCAGCCTTGGCTGTGCGGGAAAGCACGCTCTGCCTGTTGAGCCAGTGAGACACACCATAAGACAACGACTTCCCTTTTGCCTCTGGTTACTCTCAGAAACATTAACCCCCAGAAACGGCAGGGGCTCCATCTTCTGCAAACATCTCAGAGGGGGAAGAAGAGCTTTGGGGACAATTATCCCCCAAATCAAACGCAGCTATTGGTAAGGACTGAGAATTAGACAAATTGTTGAGATCAATGATTAATCTAAAAACCAGGCATAATTTTTGTTTTTTCTCCTCACAAGCACACTATAGCAGGGAGGTCTGACTGAGCTATGGACTGATGAAGCAGCAGCAAGTGCCACATTGGACTGTGCGATAAACTAGACAAGGGGTCCTAGAGCTGGCGATCACTCCATGAGAGGAGGGTTAAAAACCAAAAAACAAAACCTCTCTGTATACTCCATTCATGGTCATAGATCTGTGTATGATCAGACCCCCAAGAGTTCAAGGTTGAAATAATGGTCACATTGAAATAAATGGCAACTTCAGTGACTTCAGTGCAGCCTTGATTTAAACCCAACAGTCCAAGAATCCTGTATCCAGAAGTCACACTTACATACAACCTTGAATCAGGAGGGAGCTTATAAACACAGTCTAAAAACATTATAGTTAATAGTGTCTTTATACTATTTCATTGGGGTTTCAGCCTTTAAATAAATGCTACTATGTCACGAGCTGGAATACTGTGTTCTGTTTTAGCCAACACATCCTAAGAATAATGCAGACAAACTGCAGAGAGAGAAAAGAACATCAGTAAATATCATATGAAGTTTAGACTAGATCACACATATTGGAGGAAAAACAATAAGAAATTAGCTTAATTTGAAGCAATGAAGCTTTAGATTGGATAACAGGGAAACTGCCTAGATAATTGGGTGGTAAGACACTTGAACATGCTACCTAGACTGCTTGTATAATCTCTTTCATATAAAGTGTTTAAGAAAGGTATAGACAAATATCAACTGGGGATGACCAAGGTACACTGATTTTTCCACAGGGGAGGGACTTTGGACTAAAGGATCTTTTGAGGTTACTTGTAGACCCAAATCTATGATCCTGTTGCATTAAAGCTAGAAAACAGGTGATTCAACATGAAATATGTTGGGCAAAGCAATCTTTTGCTTTTAAGTTATACTCTTCATAATATTTCTAGAAATAAAAGAAACTGGAGCTAAATGGAAAAATACTGGTGAAGCAATAAATTTGCCAGCCACAAAGGTACACAGTATATAGATCAAGCTGTGGATACAGGCAGGCATATGATAAAGATACAGAACATAAGTCTTTGTAATTAAATAGCATCAGTTCTTAAATCATGGCCTCTGGAAAGCTGGCAGGTCACACAGTGACCCTCCTTGGTATGTAGCTGCTTCTAAAGTCTCCAAGCTGTTCAGAGTAAATAGAAGTGTAGTATTTAATATGCGTAGCTAAAAAAAATGGGGTATAAAAGTCAGCCTATCTACCCCAGTAGAAGCCACCATTACACAAGAGGAAGAACCATGATGAGAACAGTGCTAAAAGCTAAAGGAAAAATGCCTGGTTCTTACCTGCCAATACTCTGACTTCTGCTTCATTTCCTGTTCTTGAACTAGCTGGATTTTTTGCAAGGCATCTGTAGATCCCACTATCCCCCATTTGAATTCTGCTGATTTGTAAAGCTCCAGAAGGCAAGACAACTATCCGGGTGTCACTGAGGCTAAGGGTCATGTCCTCCTGGTTTTTCTGCCAGTGTACCGTAGGCATGGGCTCTCCAACCACTTCACACTTCAACAACACGGTGTCTCCTGTGAAAGCTGTGACAGATTCTGTCTGGGAAAGAAACCTCAGTGGTCCTGAAAGGAAAGGAAGTAATTGTATAGTTACTGAAACGATAAATGCATGCTATTTCTGTACTGATTTGGATATACTTTATCATTCAATCTGATATTCAGAAAAGTGCTTTGAGGCTGCTGAAATGGCTGAGTGGCTGTCAGTATACTATTAATGGGTATAATTTAAAGAGCAAAAGAAAAGACGTGTTACTTGCAAACTACTTCAAGAGTAACTTCAACTACAAATCTGCTATACTGCAAGAGAAACTAGTCAGAGCAGGATCAAATTCAAAGGAAAGCTATGTTACATTTGGATAGGATTAAGAAAATGATGTTACTGCTGTATTTTTCCACATCCTGGAATCTTTGTACTGAGCCACATATCATAACCTCTAAAATAACATGATCAGCGGAGACTAGGGAAGCCTCATGTGAATGTTAATATTAGGAAACTTGGTCATGATTCCTATAGTTAAGTCACCTATTACAATTCAGGAGGAGAGATTCTTGAAATATAGTCTATGCAAGCAGATTGGCATGCCTGCAGCCTTGCAGGCTGGCTTGATTCCCTTGGGAGCTCCTCAGCCAGTCCTTCCAACACAAACACAAACCTTGCACCAAACCAACCAACTAAGGAACCAAGCTTTTAGCCCTTCTCTGAGAAGTTGGACAGGCCCTTTAGCGCTGGCCCACTCCTCAAGAGTGGCCCTTCCTGCTAACAAGCTTATCTGGTTCCAGCATGACTCCTGCCCAGAAACTGCTCCTTCCTTCCCCTGCTCTTCACTTTTTTCTCTCTCCCCTGTGTTTTTAACTGCTAGTGATATACCCCCCATTACCTAACCACCCACTGCTGGGTTTCTACAAAAGCACTGTCTGCTCCCTCTTATAGGGTCAGACTGCCATATAATTTTCAGCCCTTGACATTGTCAACATGTAGGGGGTGCACACGGGTGCACGTGAACCCCCTGAGATTGGCCATGTACCCCCTGGAAGCTCCAGCTGCAACACCGGAAGTCCTGGTGGAAGTGCACTTCCGGTTTCACCGCCGATGGTTCTGACCTTGGCAATCAGCCACTGAGGGATCTCCCTCCCCTCCCCCCCCCCCCCGGTCAGTGATCAGCCACTGGGGGACCCCCTGCCCCGCCGGTGATCTGGTTCCCTCCCAAACTCAGAAGGCACCAGTCGCTCATGGCTGTTGACATTTAGGAAGGCCAGAGACCTAGCTATTAGGCCTGTGTGAGTAGGCAGCTATTCAATACAGGTTCGGATCCAGCCACTTCAGATGCCAGGGATCTGATCTGGAGCTCTGGACTGGGTTCCTGCTTCAATCCAGCCGAAGAGGCTCCGAAGCTTCAGAGTCGCTTTGGAGATCCGGCCATAGGGTATAATGTGGAATCAATGAAATATCTATAACTTTCTTGTTTTTTGTCTGATTTGGATGAAATTTGCAGGGATGGTAGCCTCTGCATGAAGTCTGCCAAGTTTCAAGAAGATCGGTGCAGGGATTTGGGGGGAACTGCACCCCAAATTCTTGAAAGAAAACTCATGTCACATCTATGTGTTACAACACAGGAGGGTGAAAACTGCAGGGGTGGTGGCCCCTAGTGAGGCCACAAAGCCTGCCAAATTTCAAAAAGATTGGTGCAGGGGTTTGGGGGGAACTGCACCTTGAGCTGTGGACAAGCAAAACTTGTGACATGGGTAACACTGTGTGTATTAAGGTGCAGCAGGGCGAAAGCTGCAGGGATGGTAGCCCCTGCTGAGGCCATGAAGCCTGCCAGCTGTTGAAGAGATCGGTGCAGGTCTTCTGGGTTCTGGGGCCCTGCATCTCTAGCAGCTGACAGACAAAACTCGTGTTGTGGGTGCTTGTGCAACTGACTGTCTCTGGCTTGGGGCAGCTGATGGTCTGTATTGATTCTTTCCTCTCCTTAGTCTGTGGTTTTGTAGGTGTTAATCGTTGCTAATTAACTGGTTACATTAGCTAGCAACTGTGTATTTTGCTGGTCCCTAAGTGAATCATGATTGATTGGTAACTGGTAACACAGTAGCTTAGCAGCCAGGCCTGCAGTAGTTCCTCCCCAAGAGGCAGGCTTTGTGGCCTCAGCAGGGGCCGCCACCACCCCTGCAGTTTTCAGCCTGCTGTGCCTTAACCCACACATGGGTCATCTATGTCATGAGTTTGGCCTGTCTGCAGCTTGAGGTGCAGTTTCCCCCAAAACCCTGCACCTATCTTCTTGAAACTTCGTAGGCTTTATGGTCTCACCAGGGGTTACCAGTCCTGCAGTTTTCACATCCCCCCCCCCCCCCCCATGTTGTAACACATAGACGTGACATGACTTCTTTCAGGAATTTGGGGTGCAGTTCCCCTCAAACCCCTGCACCGATCTTCTTGAAACTTGGCAGGCTCCATGCTCTGAGCCTATCACCCATGCAAGTTTCATGCAAATCAGACATAAAACAACAAAGTTATAGATATTTCATTGATTCCCCATTATACCCTATGGCCGGATCCCCAAAATGTCTCCGAAGCTTTTCCAAACCACTTCGGAAGCTCTGAACTGCTTCGGAAAGCCTAACCAAGCCAGCACTTTGATCCAGACATGCGGCTTTGGACGCCAAAGCATCTAAAGCTTCTCCAGATCTGAAGCACTGTCTGAAGCCTCGCACAGCCCCACTAACTATAGGTCTTCTGCCGATCATACAAAAATTCCATTCAGCTTTGTCAAATTTAAAAAGTGCCATGTTCCTCATAAAATTACATTTCTGAAGAAAAATGAACCAAGGGCTAGGCTTCTATCCATAGATTCATAGGTTAATGGATTGTAAGGCCAGAAGGGACCTTGGAAGATCACCAGATCCAGCCCCCTGCACTAAGCAGGGAAGATAACTGGGGGGTGAGGTGACCCCAGCAAAGTGACTGTCTAGTCTCTTCTTGAAGATTTCCAGGGTAGGTGACTGCATCACCTCTGGGGGGAGCTTGTTCCACAGTCTGGACACCCTGACACACCACATCGACAGCAAGAGCACGCGCGTGCACGCACACACATACATGCTCTCAATGTTTTTCTGCACTCAGTGGGCTCTTGGTGCCTTAATGCATGCACACACACGCATGCATTCTAATACATTGAGAATACTCACAAGCCGCAGGAGAAGGACTGCTCCTTCAAACACCATACATAGCACTAGTAACTCACAGCAGCACTTTTGGGCTAACAGCTTTCCTCTGTTCCCAGTGAACATAAGATATGAACAATGTATTCACTTCTAGTGGTGGAAACCTCTGGGAAATTTTCATTGCTGGAAATCTTTTTGGGAGAGGAAGCATACAGGCATTCGGTCTGCAGCTGCCCACTCTCCCCTGCGTCGTATCTTTTCCCTACATAAGGATCATCCTGGTCTTTGGAAAAGATACGAGGCAGGGGAGAGTGGGCAGCTGCAGACTGAATGCCTGTACGCTCCCTCTCCCAGAAAGATTTCCAGCCCATTCCCCAGATAGGGTTTCTCCCATCCCAGGGACAGTTGCCTGGAGGGGAGTGGAAGTGGGGGATGGAGGAATGGGAAAAGACTCCCCACATTTTCCCCAGACCAGTCACCCTGGTCTGAGAAAGGTGCAGGAAGCACTGGCCACTGTCCCCTTCTCTTCTGGTCTCTGGGAGACACAGGACTAACAGGACAATGTCCCCTGCCCATTCCTCAGATAGGGTTTCTCCCATCCCCTGCTTCATGTGTTGGTTTAAAGACTTGCCTGCACAACCCATGGGGGATAGAGGAACTTTCTTATGCTCCTGAAAAGAGAGTTTCCTGCTCTCTTCAATCTTAAACACCTTGTTCTGGGAAATAGCCACAGAGCAGTACGAGACTGCTCTCCCCAGCCCCTCCTGGTCTCCAGGAAGGGAGGAAGCAGCAGTAGGGCAATGCTCCCTGCTTGTCCCCCAGCCTGGGTATCTCCAGTCTGGGGGACAAGAGGGGAGCATTCCCCAGCCCCCCAACTCTTCCCATTCCCAGAAAGAATTTAGCTGCTGCTGCTTCCCCACCTCCATACTACACAGTATCTTATATTATCCTATATTATTGGTCCTTTGTATTCATAATGATTGTAGCTATAGTATGTAAAGCATCAAGAATATTTGTCAGGAATGGCTACGGTTTAGCCGATGTTGCCTTTCTGCAGCAGGGAGAGGGAGGGAAAGAAGCTAAATGTTTTCTTGAGTTCCCCTCCTTCCCTGCTGTCTATGATCCTATGATTTACAAAGTATTCTGCTTTGAATAGAGAAGGAAACAGCTAAAGCTCACCTGGGTTATTTGACAATTTGTAATTCTACCCAGCAAGTGAACCATGATCAGCTACACCCTTGTGTCCTCTATTGTAAAAAACAATACTGCTACTTTTGAAGTAAAGATATTATCACACAGCGTTTAACAGCTTTTCACCCTCAGCAAAGCAGATGAAAACCTGAAAAGTGGAAGCAGTAAAGACTTTCTATTTTTTATTTTTTTTAGTTTTAATAAAAATGTTAAGTTAAAAGCAACTTGAGGAAAGATGTTAAAAGTCATGATCACATCCATACCAGCAGATATTTTATTTCTCTAGCAGACAAGGGATTTTGGCCCCTCAACCTATCTGTCAAAGTACTATATAAAACTATGGATGCAGTTATTCAAAACCAGCTGGACTGTCTTCAGTAGCTCTCAGAGTAAGCCCAATAGTTGCCATTTTTGGCAAATAAAATAAATATATGAGATACTAAGGCTGATCTGTATTATGACTATAGTGCATACATACTAATTTTAGGTCTTCAAAGTAACTGCAGAATCCTGCAAGAATTTTAGACACATAACAAATAGCCATCGCTTAGCATGTATCACCGGTCCACTTAGTGTAGGAATGAACGTGCTTCTCTTAATGCGGTATATGCTTTCTCCTGGCTCCACACAAGCTCTTTCATGGGTTCTGTGAAGGATTCAGATCCAGAAAGACTTGAAGAAAAAAGGACAATTCAAAGATGTTATCCTAAGCCCATGAGGAAACGCAGCGCAACTTTGGACTTTATGTTCTGTGCTGTGGTAATAGGCTTCTTCAACAAGGGTATATTGAGGACAGTGGAAGTGGAGATTGAAAGAGCTATATCTGCTTCAGAGGTGAAGTTGCCTAAACTGTATACAGCTATATATGAACAGAGATAACAAGAAATATACTTTATGAGTAGGATTTTCAAAAGTACCTAAGTGATTGAGGAGCAATAATCCTAGCGACCTTCAATGGGATGCGTGGTCTTAAGTCCCATAGGGGCTGTAGAAAATTCTGCCATAATATGGTTACAAATTAGTGCCATGTGTTATAAAAATTTTATCTGTAGGAGTTTAGAATGGCCACATTACTCAGGAGAGGCAAAGCCCAGAAGTGAGTTATGCAGTCATTCCACAGCAGCGTCAATAAAACTTTATTCCACACCACTCAGGGCTGCCATACATTCTGTATATGCCACATCTGTTTTAGAAAAACCTGTTTTAGGGATTTTTTTTTAGAAAGCTTTAAAAAAATTACTGGGATTTTTCCTCTCTCTCCATCTGTAAAGCTAGGGACCTTCATTGTCATGCACCCAACATATATGAAATACACAGCTGGAGCCCCAAGGGAAACAAAAATATACCTCTAAAAACAGGTTCTCTCTTCACCCACAGGTGCCAGTTATTTTGGATGATTTGATGTACTGAGACCTTGCAGGGCTTGAAGCCTGTGCTGTTCTTCTCGAAGAAAGGGATCTACCCATTTCCAACTACTATGTACTAAGTCCCTTTGGGCGGGGGGCTGGACTCGATGATCTTCCGAGGTCCCTTCCAGCCCTAATGTCTATGAAATCTATGAAAGTCCTGTTCACAGTTCTCAAGAATGAAAGGTTTGGAAGGGGCCACAAGAGATATCTAGCCCAACCCACAATATATCAGACTTAAAACTGCCACTGCTTCTCTACAGTTCTAATAGGTTGGATTTTTATTTTAAAGCAGTTCTGAAGCTATTTAGAAGTGTGTAGTATTATAAGCTGTCTCAGGAGAAAAGACTAATAAGTAGATGCTGAGACAGTCCAAAAGATCATCGCTATTACAAAATTACATTTCCGCGTATGTATTATAGACATGAGCGTGAATGTGTAGGTAAGTATATACAACCATTGCAATATTTACAGGTAGTACAATCTGTTTACTTTGATAAAGCATAGTTGATTTCCTCTATATTGCTATGTTAGTTTTAAAGCAATACTAGAAATAAAGCACTGCACAATTCAGGTTCATAACCATGCATAGCTTTGTACCCACAGGGCTGCCTATCTTCTAGTGACTGTCTCAGCATGTTATGCAAACCCCTGCTTAAAAGCTCTAATCTGTAAATGGCACCCATCTCTGATTGGTAGCCTATCAGAATTCCCATCTTTCCCTATAGGAAGTCTAATTATTAAGCAATTAAAGTTCATTTAATAAAAAGGCTTATCATTTGGGGGACAGACCTTGGGGTCTGAAACATGCTTAGCTATTAAATATTCAGCAATTTAGTAACACTCCGAACAATTCCCTAGAGGAAAGCTGCTTTAAATGCTTTGTTTGTTTCAAATTAAAGTCTGCAAGGTTACTTAACATCAAGGCAAGACCTTTTTCACTTTCAATTCCCATAATAGCTGAAGGGCAGGGAACTAAGGTAATGAAAAGGAGCTATTTACTTCTGCTAGATTTAGGCAATACCAAAGAGAACGAGTAAGATTGGGCCTGGAATAAACCTCCTCCTAATTAGTTGTCTTTGTTGTGCTGGTGGTGATGCATGCACATTTTACACTTTTACTGTCCCATATTTTTATTTTTTTATCTTTGTTATCAACTCTCCAAATTAGCTGAGCTAGAGGGGCAGCAGTAAAAAAAAAAGCCGGGGAGGGGAGGGACCACAGAAATCACTATATATTTAGTATTCAAAGCTTGTATCTATATCATTTCAGGTTCTGGCATTTAAATTTCACAGTGTAAGCTAGATCACTACCAAAGAATACTCATACAGGCACCATAAAGGAAAATTCTTGGTATTTCAGGAGCTGGAGATGGTGTGTCTCTTAAGTGGCACTTTTTTCACACACTTATTCTGCTAAATCAATGTGACAAAGTAGGGTTATTGTGCTCTTGGAGAGACTGCCTTTTTTTAGACGAATTATAAAGTAGTAGTTCTAGCTGTTTTCAGTCATCACAGATGCTATGGCACCTTTCCTCATACCTTCCTCTGAGAGTAGGAGCGTTAGCAACTTAACTTCAGTAGCTGAGCCAAATTCTCCTTTGAGTAATTACTTTCTGCTCAACTAAAATAACTTTCACCTCTGAAGTTTCAGAGCTACAACATTTTTCTTTACTGCCTATCTTAATCCCTTGTGAAGTACAGCTCTGCTCCCCTCCCATGGTACACGCAGAAAGTTGCACTGGAGTTGTTCATGATGGGAGCCTGAAAGTCTCTGTTTGAATTCCAGTTTGGTGTTAATGACTGGCAATTCAGTGCACAGTGAGACGGTATCCAGCAGAAGGTCTAGACCTATCTGTTGGCTTGCGGCTAAACAAAGGTAATTCAAAATTAAGGTTAATTTGTAATAGTACAGCAAATATACTTCCCTCTTTTTGTTGTAAACCCCACCTTGCAAAACTGGAGGCAGCAAACCCCAGGGGAAGAAATAATGTTGATAAAAGGCTTCTGGTAAATCTATATAATTTAGATTTCTGATTTAGGTGACCCTACTGGGAGAAAACTGAAGTTAATAATATACATTTAAAAATACTTTTATAATGGAAAACTAACCAGAGAAGTTCCTCACCATCACTACAATACAGTAATTCTTACTCCATTTTGCCAACCTAATTAGAAAGGTTCACTAAGCTTTTAAATTGTCCACTAATATATATATTACTAGGCTATTTTATATATATGCAATTCATACACAGAAAGCATAAGCACGTATAGTTTACATAGAAAAATATGCTCAACCAGACAGCAACAAATGGCCCTGAATAGAAAGAGAGGATCCACCTGTCTCATAAAAGCATAGGGCGGAAACAGAGCATTTCAGGAATATGGCTGGCTAGGGCAAAGATACAGCAGGGCAGGTGAAACAACTACATCGTTGTGTGAAGCTACATACTCCCTGTAGAGAAAAAACTTGAATCACTGCTTAAGTTTTCTCTCTGTTACACTTGAAGCTTTTCATTCTGCTAGGCTCCAGATCTTATTTCAAGTAACAGGTTTTATAGCAGCTGTAACAGTGTTTAAAGCTTTTCAAACCTAATATGCAAAATCAGATCCTGGAGGAAACAGTTGTTTGACCGGTTCTACAACCCTACTTTCTAGTTAGCCCCTTCCCTGTTCTACTGAATTCTGTTCAGGTTCTGCTACTGTCACGGTATTCACAACATCAGAGTCTTTCCAGCCTTTCAGTCAGGCTAATCCTGGGTGACTAGTCATATTTACAACACAAAACCAAAATGTTCCCGCGGACTCTGCTAGTCCTCCTTCTCCCCTCTGATCCCTTCTGCAGACCCCACTTGCCCCCTTATCCCTTCAATCCCCATATTTAGGCTACTCTACTGCAATTAATAACTCAGGAAACAGAGTCATTGCAGTAACTTATTTCTTGCCAGAGCCTGAAATTATATAGATACAAGTAACTTATTTCATTCCCACACACCTCCCAGGAAACAATTGCAGCCTCATCCTGCCTCTAACCAGTGTGCCACCATACAGCCCCACCTCTGTCGCCCTTACTCTGAGTAGTTGTGGGTTTGAATCCCAAGGAACAAACCCACCCAGTACAGGCTCCTAGGGAGAGATATATCTTTATTGGACAGACTGGGAGATGAGCAGAAAAACATTACCAAGAATACACTATAGACAGGATAATTGTAGAAGAAAGCCCATTTTGATTAGTGGGAGATAAAGGGTTGCTAACACCTATGGAGCGAAGAGACTAGAAGGAATCAAGTAGATAATAATGAACCATGAATTGATGCCCTCAGCTCTGCCTGAAAAAGAAATGCTGCGTCCCTGCAGGAAGGTTTGTTTTAAATGTTGAGTGGAGCAGGAAACAAAGGAGATGCAATTGCAATCCTGCCCCCCACTTCTCCTGAATCCACCTGCCCTACCTTCTGCCTGACTTCAGACTGACTCTGTAACTTGAGGTCAGACAGTTAGTCAGTGGCCATACTGCAGCCTGAACCAGGATTTCCCAGGTTCCAGCCTCACTACTAGACTATTTGTCCTGCATACAAGAATTGTGTGGGAATATATATTTTGATCTTCAGAAGTTGAGAGAGAATTTCTAGGGACATTCAAGCATGAATCAAGCTTTTGTTACATTCTCCATTTTTAATTTTGTTAAATGAAAGTAGGAAAAACAAGGAAGGCAATAAGTTTAGACTCTATTCACATAAACTCATGTGGGAAATTACTTTTGGCAACAAAATCTGGGAGCCATCTGCCCGTGGTCACCAATTATCTACCGGCACTCCAATTTTTTTTATTTTGTTATCATTTTAACCAATACCCATTATGTTCAATATTCATTGAATACAGGCCAAAAAGTATCCACTTTACATGTTTTACTGATGTTCCTTTAGCAAATGCCTCATTGTTGTGCCATCCCGGAGTGAGTGATATTACTTTCTGCCAGGAGGGAAAAAACAGCTTAGATGTTTTCAACCCAATTCATCCCAACCTCGATGCCAAACAAAGCATTTGGACTCATTTCAGAAGAATGAAACTGCTTTAGGTATCTGCAGTCTACATATTTCAGAGTGAAAGTGTCATTTCTGCAATTGGCGTGCAGGATTAAATCACTGTAGTAGAGGACAGATATTCATATCTTTGCCTCTAAGGCTAAATACCGACATTGAAAAAGCCCCTGGCAGAAAGCGCTCTAACTATGGCACTTTACCAAAAGGACTGTAAGTTAGAGCACATTCAACCAAACAGACATGTGCTGTTCGGGAGGGAGGGGGCCTCAGTACCTGCCTGCACTGGCCAAGGCCAACAGGTGGGGGGCACTCCCACACACCTCCCAGGAAACTGCCGGAGTGGCTCCCCCAAGCCCTGCCCCTGCCAACTGGAGACTGTCAGCAGCCACGGAGGGAGAGGAGAGGGAGACCCACCCATTGCATGGACCCAGCCTGTCCCCCCAGACCCCAGCCAGCAAGCTTGGGGCAGGGAGGGAGGGGGGGCTCACAGCAGGGGGGCTCCCTTCCCCAAGCTGAAGCCAATGGCAGCAGCACAAGTTCCCTGTGCCACTTTTCACTGTGCTGGGAGCTCTGGTAGGGGCAGGTGGAAAAAGAGCCTGCATGCCAGGTTGTGCCCCCACCCAGCTTCTTAGCTTGGGTCTTGCCAGGGGCCAAGCTGGGCCCGTCCATGGCAGGGGGCTCCTTTTCCACCCCCCAACAGAGTTCCTAGCATAATGAAAAGTGGCACAGGGAGCCTACACTTCTGCTGCTGGCTGCAACTGGGGAAAAGGAGACCCTTTGCTGCATGGAGGCCCAGTCTGGCTCCCTGAGATGCCAGCCAGCAATCTGGGGTGGAGAGGGTGCCTGGAAGGGGGTTTCTTTCCTCCAGTTGTAGCCAGCAGCACAAGTTCCCAGCATCGCTTGAGCTGCACTGTGAACTCTGAAGTGGGGGGCATGGAAAAGGAGCCCATCTGCCATGGGGGGACCCACCCCAGCCCCTAGCAAAACCCAAGTCAGGAAGTGGAGGGGAGTTGAAAGGGGGGTGGCTGATCAGCAGCAGTGCTCCTTTTCCACATAGACTTCCCCATCAGAGTTCCTGGCACAGCAAAATGTGGCCCAGGGAACTCACGCTGCTGCTGGATGGCTGCAGCTGGGGGAAAGGAACCCCTCTGGCAATGCTGTGGCACACTATGGGGCTGGGGTGGCAGTGGGGACAGAAACCCCCCTTCCCATCCACCCCAGGCCAGGCTGTGGCTCACAGCTGACTAGTATCAGTGGCTATCACTGACTCAAGCCAGTGACAGCTAAGGAGGCACAGGCAGAACAGACAAGCTCTGCCTGAGGTGCAAGCTATGCCTCTGAGGGGACCCTGGGATGCAAAGGAATGAGACCTACCTTAAGGTGCAATGGATGTGGCACAGGTGTGCAAATAAGCGCTTTAAGCTGAAGTGCTTTAGTCTGATAAGACATCCATCCAGGGTTAACTTAGAGAACAATCTACCATTTTTAAAGTGCTTAAAGTGATATGAACATTGGTTCTGTTAGGGCTTTAAAACGCTTTTTGCATGCTTAATGCATGTTAAGAGTAATGTTTGTACTTAGTCTCAGTTTCTAATTGTTATACAACCCTAAAAATTTCACCTTGAAGATTTAGAGTGTTTGGGAATATGTAAATGAAACAGGAGTCTTAAATTGAAGAGGTGGGTTTTAAAAAACACCGCTTCAATTTAGGGCTGATTAAATCTCCGTGTCGTGCACACACCCTGCACTTACCTGCCTCTCCGGGGGGGGAGGTGAAGGGAGGGCAAGCGGCCGGTGGGTGGAGTGGTTCCTGAGTTGTGGGGGTGGAAGGGGCTGGTGCTTCCCTCCATGGCAGTGGCACCCCTGCCCCAGGTGGCCCCCACCTTGGGCAGTATCGGGGGGCACCACACTGGGCTCCTGTGCAGCTCAGGCAGGCAGACAGGCTCGGGGGGGGGGAGCGGGGAGGCATGGAGATTAGACTTGCCACTTTTCCTGGGCAGACGTTGCTTTCCCGGGATGCTGCCAGGCTTCCTACAGGGCTTCCTGCAGAGCCTTAGAGCTGCACGGAGCCCAGTGCTTTGCTTTGTGGCAATAGAGACAGCAAACAAAACTCCTCAAAGGAGTTCTAGTTTGCTGCACCCCAAGCCATTTAAGGCACATTAATGCCACTGAATTTCCTGCAGTGGCTGGAATTAATGTGCAATTCATCACTGAGGTGTGCAACCACAGACACCATTTAAGTGGTGTAAAAGCATTTAGCCCACTTTAAGGTGTTGTACACACACACACCTCTTGTTTCGTCTACACACAGCCTTTGTCAAAATACTATAGAGGTTAACTCATAACTTAAATCCTTCACACTGAATGTTTACTTCTCCATCACTAAAGTAAACCTCTTATAGAAAAGAGTATTGCTAAAGAAAATTCAAAAATAAGAACCAACTACTACTCTTCATCTCTGGAGGTGTATTGAGAAAAAGTTTTCTAGCACAATGTAGCTTGGAAATATATTCAGTGTTTTTATTGCTATTGTGTCATGAAGTGGAAAAAATTATACAGGATGCTTCAGAAACTATTATACAATCCACTGGTGACATTTTCAAATGTGACTTAAGATTTTAAATGACAGCCTCTTATCCCAACTAGTGGTGTGCCGTGGCCTAGCCAGGAGTGGGTGGGAAGAGGTATTTCTGTCCCCGCAGCAAACCCCAACCCCATGGTGTGCCACAGCCTGGCCAGTTGGGTTTCTTTCCCCCAGATTCATCATTCATCAATGAAACTTCAGGTGCCAATGCCTTAGATCTTCAAAGGGATTTTAGTGTGAGTTAGATGCTTAAATACTATTTGGAAACTGAGTCCAGATTAAAAAGTGGCTTCAGGTACATAAAATGAAACTTAGGTGGAATTTAGTCACTTACCTCCAAAACTGAAATCCTGATACCCTTCTTTAAACTGTTTTCTAACCCTGGAGTTGCCTAAATGGCATTGCAACTCACATTTTACCTTAAAATTCTACAGGCATCAAACTTTCTGTCTCTATATGTGCTCATAAGTACCCAGGCCTGACAGGGCCAAGCAGATGGGCACCTATATCGTGCCTAGGCCCCATCAGAAACCAGAAACTAAATGCACAGACAGAACTACCACTCTCCAGTCTAAGTCATGGCACTTCACAGAAAGTACCATGAGTTAGATTGATCTTCCTGATTCAACAGACATTACCTGTTGGGTTGGGATGGTGGGCGATTGAGCTCCAATTTGAAGCCCATCCAGGGAGGAAGGATGTGTCTCTGCAGTCTCTTCCTCTAGTCCTGCCCCACTCTCATGGCCCCAGTGCTGTCTCAGGACAGTAGGGGGAAAAGGCAGGGGAGGAAGGTCCATTCTGGAGTTTGCCCAGCCTGTGCTGGAGTGGAGTGGTGGGTGGATTGGTGCCCCTCCCCTCCCCCCAAAGAGGGGGCTCCAATCCATCCACCTGACCCTGTAGGGCAGGCTGGGTAACCCCCAGAATGATCCATGAACCCTCTACTCCCTTCCCCCCTCCCATTCTGAAAGCAGCAGTAGGAGCAGGGCTGGGCTGTATCAGCCCAGCCCTGCTCCTGGCACACGTGGACTCAAGTTAAGAAAAGCACTCCACTCACTTTGGAGTGCCTTCATCTGAACTCTCATGTAATGAGGGTTCAGATTGTCACAGGATTGTGCACTTGTGTCAGGTCACAGCTGTAGGACACTTTCAGGGGCCAGACTGGGCAAACATAGTCACTTCTGTGTGCACTCTCCGAGTTCCTTTGTTAAAGACCCCGGTGGGACTCAATCCGGCATGTGTTCTCAGAGCACACTGACAGCAGGAAGTTCCTCACAAGGTACAGTGGCAGCTGGCATTTTCTTTTAAAGTACAGTTGGATGCTGAGCCAATGTCTCCCTTTTATACAACAGTGTAGTATATTTATTCAGGATTTGTAGAGCAAAGTTCAGTTCCCTCTGCTAACTGTGCAGTTTCAAACCCACAGGCCATGCTTCTCCAATCAAGACTCTAAGCACCATATGTTTTCAAGTGTTTTTTCAGCCCCTCATGTTTAAGTTGGGCCACTGTGAAGAAAAGAAGGCAACATAGAGATGTCCCTAAGCTAACTGAGTATATAAACTAACTGAGTAAGAAATGCATAAGCTTCTGTGAGCACAAGCTTATTTTATAAGCTTTTTTTGCTCACAAAAGCATATGCCCCTATGATTCAGTTAGTTATCTATGGGACCACTCTACTCTGCCTTCTGCTTGATTTCAGACTAACACAACTAACTAGCTCTCTCCATAGAGAAATGAAGTCATTAATCCAGAGAGAAGAAGGAAGACAACTCTTTAGTCTAGTAGTTAGGGCTTAAAAGGACATTTCTAGAGATTTGGGGCCACAGCCACCAAGGAGTTTATGGCTGTTTTGTGCCATGCAGTTGATGTAAAGGAGTCACTCTCAAAGCACAAATGCCCAACGGAGATGAAAATCTGCACCCTTTGCCACTGGCAAAATTCCAGTTTCAACATTGTAATCCTCTACTAACTTGGTAGCAGGGTCTGTGAAGAAGCCTAAAGCACTGAGAAAACCTAAAGGGCTGGGCAGCTAGTGGCAATAAGGTCCGTGCTAGCCAAGGAATCAAGGAAACAAAACTTGCTCTCTGAGGCCTGTGTACCTACCACAGGAAAAAAATATAGCCTCCTTTTCCCCTGAAAATACACTTTCTTCCCTGATGCCAACTCAGATTTTTAAAACAACACAAATTTAAAAATCTAATCTACTTGTCACCCTCTATGCTGATTGTTTACTTGATGCACTAAACTCAGCATAGCCAGTAGAAATAGAATAGGTTTTTCCACCTAGGTATTTATGCTGCAAGGGACTTTTCAATGAGAACTGCATCTCTTTATGGTCAGTTTATTCTGCCTTTGCCAGTTTTTTGTTTTGTTTTTTTTTTTCCCAATTCAATGCACTAGTGGAAAGCTGTTGTATTTGAGTTTCTGATACTCTGGGGATACATCCAGAACAAAAACTTGGCTAGCCCCTCTGAAAAAAGGTAAGCAATGTAATAAAGAAATTAGTTTTTAAAATTGGGTGCCACTCAGTTCACAAAAGTCAATGGAGTCCAAAAAGGTTGAGCACCAGTGGTCTAAGGCTATCAAGAGATGTCACATTTGTCCTGGGAGAAACCATTTTTTTTCCTGGGATAAACTCTAAAAAAGGTTCACAGGATAAGAAGTGCTAACATTTCTTTTTCTGGGACATCACAAAATGCATCTGAACAGCTGTCATAGGACTGCATCATTGAATCAATGGCAGAGGAATCATTGCATTCAGCCACTTACTAAACCCTGATTGGAAGGGCAATGTGTGCAACATACCCATCCCAGAACTTTTCTGTTCCAGGACAAACACAGGCACAATTTATCCAGCAACAAATGCAACATCTGTTGCTAGCCTAAGTTCCAAAGTCCATAGCTGGATCCAAATCCAAGTCTTCTCAAGGATCATCACGAACTAAGAACAAAGCCTTTTGCAGCCCATTCAAAAAAACAGACCAAGCAGGCTATGCCTGCCCTGATAGCTGCTGTCCGTTCAGGTCAGTGTGTTTCTGATTCATAGCAATCTATAGCATATGTATTTTAAAAAATGTGGAGCTTAATTCTCGCTGATGTCTCAAAATGGAGACAGGAAAAAACCACATTATATATTCACAGTGATGAAACAATATTTTCCAGGGACTCCACATGGATCTGAATTCCTGTGAGCACAGCTACCTACCATTCGGCCTACCCAAACTGCTAATTTGCAGAGACAATACACCTGTAAAAATAAATGCTACGTTTAAATTTTATTTTCCACAAACAAGCCCACATATCAGAGGATGTAAATCTCTTCATCTTCCTGTCGGCATTTCTTGCCAGGGTGCTAGTGGCTTGAGGCCAAGGACTGGAGTAGGCTTCCAGCCAGTCACCAATGAAACCATTTCATCTGCTTCTCAAACTGGAAGCAAGCAAGAAAAAACCTAACAGGCCTTTTACTGCTAAAGAATCTAGAAGAGGCCATATTTCAAAATCCCTAATTAAAAACAATAAAAATGGAGGCTTTATCATCATCTGTGTGCAATGCATTTGCGTTTGGCTGGTGTTAATGTAATTTACCTTATTAAATTCAAAACTCAGCTCTTTGGAAGCAGGACTGTTTTCTTAAGTGACAGCACAGCAAGTAGCAATGAGGCCTCAAGTTGGACTGAAATCTTGTGGGGCAACAATAATATTAATAGTACATATTTGTGATTCTTCATGTTTAAAATATTTAATTTCAGAATCACCCTGAAAAGACCCTTGGAGAAATTCACCTCCTTTGCTATATCCATAAATTCTCTGTGTCAGGCTACTGATGTATCAACCTCCATTGGAGTTGAATTGCACACAATTGTTCCCTGCTACATTCCCTGATCAATTCTCTGGGCGATGCTTCAGAAAATCTCCAATTCTGTTCTTTAACAGTTAGATAAGAGAGGTACCCCACTGCAGAGAAAGAAATGGTGCATAATGAGACATCCCTAGGCCTCTATGGATGAGGAATCGCTTCTGGACTGGTGTAATTAGCTTCCACGGCAAACTAGTAGTATTTTCATGGGGCAGCAGCTGCCAAAGCTGAAACCCTGTTGAATCAAGTCTTCAAAACACGGGGAACTCATTATACAAATGTAATCTACAGTGGGAGACAGTACTAGTCTTCCGAACAAGCCCAATAAAGGTCATTGTGATTTATAAAACTAACATATAGGAATTTATACCAGTCAAACCCTGTTCATCTTGGCTTCAGAATCCAGTCCCGAATCTTCTTTGAACAGAGCTTTGAGACTTCAATGTATAATTGTAACAAGAATGATGGTTTACTTCTCAGTGATATCAGGAGGCATGCCTCATCTGACAGACCAATTCTGCTGTGCCAAAAGTCAAATCCTCAGTGAAAGGATGGACAGAGTGCTGCTGTTATAACTACCAGTTTGTTACAACTGGACTAGAAGATGGGGCCTGTGTAGAAGACAGGGAAAATGCTTAAATACTGTCCTCTTTCATCCTGTAGCTTGGAGCAGGCACCATTCTGCTCAAGTGTTGGCAAAAAGCTAGGACATATCATAAATGACTGATGATGAAAACCACATCAAAATGCCTGTTCTCTGTCCATGGTCACTATGTCTCCAAAAAAATATAAAAGGAAGTTCATGGCTGACATCTCTGCTCTTCAGGCACAGACAACATAAAGATTATCTGTACTGAAGACAGGCTTCTCAGGGGTCATTTCCAGATAATGGAACACAAACCCGAAAGAACCAAGGACCATTGCGACTCGCGCCATCTTCAATCCTAAGTGCAAGGTCCAACACTTTCTACTTGGCCTTCTCCAATATAACCACATAACAGCAAATACATATGCTCAGGGTGCTGAGGTCTGTGTGGAAGAAGGTACAGAAGCCATTGTTCAAGGGGCTGATAAACCAGTACGTGAGGCTGGAAAAAACTGTGGAGCCAAGAGGACCACGTACAAGGGAGTTAGTGCATCACACTAATGCAAATGTACCCAAGCTACTATCAGGAATTTTATGTTTTCAGAGTTGCTTCAGTGTGGTTCCAACCATCACAGCTGCTGTCTTGGAAAACTTCAGGCTTCCTACTTTGCAGTTCCTCAGGACCCACGTTATATTATTACTGACACAAAGACTAACATAATGTTAGGAAACTAAGTTTAGATACACTGCAAAACTGTGGATGTTTACAGAAATCTCGTGAATCTGCAGATGTTATACTGGGAATGTCCTAAATAATTCAAAATGATCAAACCGACAGGATGCCTATAGAAGTTTTATTTAAAACTACAGGATTATGCAGTCCTTTTGAAGCCTTCTCTCCTTCCCTCCACCTCCCCCCCCCCCGACTTTACATAACATTGCCTTATTTAAATCCCAATGAAAATACTGCAAGAACAGTCGTTTTAGTGAAGTTTTAACACTTCTGATTCTGAGACCGAAAAAGAAGTATATGCTTAAGTGAAAGCAAATTAAGTTTCGTCAAACCTGTAAGGTTCATTTACATTCTGAGTAAACGTTTAGCAGGTCTTCATCCTTTATTTTTTTATAGGCATTATTGTAGAATATATTACAGTAGTATATGGATGCCTCACAAAGTTAAATGTATTAACCCCAATATTTACTTCTGAGATGGGAATTATTGCTGTTTTCATATTATAGATGAATGACCAAGATGATAGAGGAACTGTAACAATGTTAGGAGCAGAACGTAGAGGGCCTCAGTCCCTGCCTAGTCTCTTAAAACAAGGATTGAGATACTTGTGGTAAGTAGCAACCATCCAACATGGGGAAGAACATAGGCTAAAGGAGTGCATCTGAGGCATTAGGCCAACGCAAGGATTCAAATCCTGAGATTGGCTCAAAAATCATGCAATAAATATACACATATTATTTATATTTCGGTTCTTTTTTGGTTGCCATCCACTTTTGAAGCCTCTAGATTTCACATTCTGAAGCTTCTTTCACACTATTAGGGCTAAATTCTTCCCGTTGTATTTTCCAATGCCAGCTGAGATTATTACACAAATTACATGAATCTATCGGGAAATGCTGCAAGGGAAATGCCAAATATCACATAAATTGTGATAAAACTAAAGAATTTGGAAACTCTAGCAGAAAGGAATATTGTGTTCATATAATCCACAGAAAAATATTACAGGGATGGATATGTAAGAAATTGTCATCATAACTGGACCATTACAGCAAGAACTGTTGTAATAACAATCAAATTCCTTATGTGCCAACACCATTTGCATATATTATCTATTTAAATGTACTTTCTCTATACACAACAAGATTTCATCAGCTTTTTTTGTTTTGTTTTGTTTTTTGCAAGTTATTAGCTAGTAAAAATTATCTCCCAACCCCCGAGAATATGCATCTTGCTTAAGGAGGCAACTAAAGATAGCTAGTAATTTGGCCTGGCAAATTTACTAATTTATCTTCAGGCTACTGGAACGGTCAAATCCCGTGCCATATCTTTTTACAAGACAAATCTGGTAAAAGCTTATGTACGTTCTGCCCTGAAATATAGTGCAATAAATGAACTAACTGAGCACAAAGTTCTCTATATGGCTATTAAACAGCAAGAAATGCAGACAGAGTCAAATATCAGCTTGAGAAACGCAGACCTGATCAGCAAAGTATTGAACATTAGCTGACATAACTCAATTACTAGTTGCAATTGTGTATAAGTAACCATTCCTTATTATAGCTATTTGTATTACTGTCACTTTCCCAGCTGCTGGGTGCTAGATACACAAGCCAGTTTTGGTTCCACACAACACGGGCATGGGGTATTATGCATGCAAGTAAAATGAATAAGCAAGTCAGAAAGTGAATGGTTAGTCAATGCCCCACTGGTAAAAGTACCAAAGCACAACCAAAGAGGGATGCAGATAACCTGGAGAGGGTCCAGAGATGGGCCACTCATATGGTTAAGGGCTTGCAGGCCAAGCCCTATGAGGAGAGACTGGGGCACCTGGACCTCTTCAGCCTCCGCAAGAGAAGGTTGAGAGGCGACCTTGTGGCTGCCTATAAGTTCATCACGGGGGCACAGAAGGGAATTGGTGAGGCTTTACTCACCAAGATGCCCCTGGGGGGTTACAAGAAATAATGGCCACAAGCTAGCAGAGAGCAGATTTAGATTGGACATTAGGAAGAACTTCTTCACAGTTCGAGTGGCCAAGGTCTGGAACGGGCTTCCAAGGGAGGTGGTGCTCTCCCCGACCCTGGGGGTCTTCAAGAGGAGGTTAGATGAGTATCTAGCTGGGGTCATCTAGACCCAGCACTCTTTCCTGCCTATGCAGGAGGTCGGACTTGATGATCTATTGAGGTCCCTTCCGACCCTAACATCTATGAATCTATGAAACCACAAATTACTCCCATCCAAATGTAGCAGTCATGACTGAGATGTGAACATGCAGCTTAGTGACTCCTTTGCATGCTAAAATGTTCTCAACCATAAGCATTACTCAGTACATAACAAGGAAATTTGGCACCCAGGGCAAGCCTTCAGCAGCAGCCCACCCTCACCCCATGCACAGATCTGGGGGCACCCCCACCCATGCTTGCCCGGGAGTGCATGCAGTGGTGGGAACTGCCCTCCTCCTGTCCCCCCAAATGAACCCCCCACCCTGACCAGGTTATTTTTAGCATCTGAGTCTGCCACTCCCTAATGAACACCCGCGCCCCAACCCACCAGCATCCACCCATGTGAACCCACTATCTCCCCCCAAATCCTATCTGCTCCTTTCTTTCCCCCACCTAACTTACTTAGAAACACGTTCCTGGCATGGCTCCCAGCACTGGCAAATGTCAGGAAAAGTGGGAGTGATCATAGATTTATTCCCGGGAATGTCTGCACATACCCACTAGAGACAGAACCATGATCTAACATGCAAAGAATCCACTGTGCACTTCTACATGAGACGTTTATGGCAGAGTTGCTTAATTAGCTCTTCAGTAAAGTCTTAGCATTTACACGTGTAGCCCTATTAGGCTGCAGTAAACTAATAAACACTGCTGTAGTTCTAAACACAAGTACTATCCTGTACCAATGCTATTTAGTGTACCACAATGCACGATGCATACAGGGCTGGCTGGGGCATGATGGTGCTTCAGTGTGGGGGTTGTCTGCCAGCTAGCCCTGCACTGGAGCACCCTCATGCCCCAGTGAGCCCCTCCAAAGCACAGCAAGCTGGGTTGGAGCAGCCCTGGGCTGGCAGGCAGACCCCACAGGCTCCCTGCCACCCGGGGCTGCTCCAAACTGGATCAACATGCTGCTGTCCCAGGTGCACATGTATACGCAGCACTCAGGAGCAATAAACTCCAGTGTTAGCTGCATCAGAGTTTATTCGTTTGCATAAACAGCACATATAGACATGCCCACTGTCTCCCAATTGAAAACCTATGCACTACGAGTGAAATACTGCTTATTAATACAAAAATTCCCAGGGAGTTAAATGCTATCGACTTTATTAGGATGCACCTTTTACTCTGGTTCCACTTTTCTTGTTCATATCACCAAACTGGAGAGGGAAGCTCTGATGACACAATAGCTCATTCTAGAAAAGCTTAGCTCTTCTCTAAAATAACAGCAATAATAATGTCAGGAAAACCAACACCTCTTAAAATGCATCAACCTGCCAGGGTTATTCTGGTTGAATACTGTAGCATTGTTATGCTTTGCTACAAATCTAAGATAAATCAGCAGTAGCCTTCAGCACCAATAAGTAACATGAATATTTTATACCGTAGCATGTCTGACTTCAAGTTTAGTTTTTATCAATAGCTCTGGATGGGTTACATGAAATTGAATTGCCCCAGTGAATTCTTTGGTATTATGTTTTCTGTATTCTTAGTCTCACTCTCCCACTTGTTTATGACTGCACAGAGGATATTACACCCAATGCTTGCATTTCACTACTCTATATATCAGGATTAGACAGGAATATATTGTAGCATTGCTAAGTTTGTTCAGTGCAAAATAAGGGAAGCAACATTACAGAAAAAGTTAGGCTGCCTTGACAATTCAGAGAAGGAGAAAATAATCTGCTTTTATTATACGGATCCCTCTTCTCCTCCTCCCAAAGCCAAGAGTATTGTTGATTTAAAATACCTTCTCAGCAGCAAAAGGTGCTACGCAGCAATAATCAAGACCAACAAAGAGGCAAGAATGGGAGTAGGTAATAATTGGTAGCATCTGATAATTGGTGAGCCCATATAAAGTGCCTTTTCTTCTTTAAAAAAAACAAATGGATCCAGGAAAAGCAGTCTGACCCAGTGGTTACTGCATAATACTAAGACCCTGATGACATGAATTCTGTCTCAAGTCCTACCACCGGCCTCTTTGGTGATTCTGAGCAAAATCACTGTCTCACTCTTTTATTTCCCCATCTATAAAATGGAGATAAAGTCACTATTATGAAATGCTTTGAGATCTAGTGTTGAAAAGCACTCATAAAAGGTAGGTACTGTTATTATTAAATTCTACATAGGTTCTCAAATCATCACAATACAAGTAGTAACTTAGCACATTCCAGTAAGGTAACATAATTAACCTCTGCCATGAGATTTTTAAAAAATATGTAATTATTGTAACACATTTGGAACTTCACAGTTGTAGCTTTGCTGCTTGCTATGATCACTGGAATAGCAAAACATTTAGAAGTGTTGGTTATTTACTGGTAAAACACAGACCCTTCGGTTTAAAGTAGTTCCAATTTTCTACCCCAGACAGAAAGAACCCCCTGAGGCACCAGGGGTTGCTGTGATGCACCCTAGTGGTTGTCTCAACCTTGCTTGGCTCTTGCCCTCGCCTCTCAGTGTCCCCACCATGGTTCCTTGCCCGTCATGTCTTGTACAGCTTGATGAGTGAAAGCTGCCTGCAGAGGCTGGTGAGCTTGGGGTGCCCTCTGTTTCTCTCAGCCCTTACTCTCTTAGGTTCTACTTGCCTTAAGGGCTAAATTCATGGTCTCCTTCTGTCCCTACAGCCATGCTCATGCCTCGCAGGTGTTACTCTGTGCACTGTTCTGTCCCTTGTAGACACCTCAGACCTCTTGGCATTAGCCTTCCTTTCCCTTGGCTGCAGATCTGCAGCCCTGGCCCACTGATTTGGGCCCAGCTCTCTTGGTCTCAGTGTCTCTAGGGCCCTGGCCCTAAGGTCTCTCACTTTGGGCCACTCTTTATTCCTCAGGGCACCTGATGCCAAGCTGGGCTACACTCACTGTCTCCAGCTCTTAAGAAGAAAAAAAAAGAAAAGAAAGAAAAGGCTCTGGTCCTTGACCTTGGACTTAGCTGTTTGCCTCTACAACCTTAGCCCTCTGGTCCTTGACCCCAGCTACACTGCCTAAAGTCAGCTGCCCTACCAGGCATTTCTCCATGGCTTCCAGACCTCCCCAGTATCTACAATCCCATCTTCCAGTATACAGCTTAAATGACAATATAAGCACAAGACATAGTTTCCAACTAAAAGTCTACCCAGCTCTGGGTTATTGCGTCATTCAGCCCATTGGCTTTCCTTAGTTCCCCCTGGGCAACTCAAGGGAGCAGCTATTCCAGCTGCTGCTGGTATCTCTCCTCACCCTTCAGCATGTAGGGCCAGACAACAGGCTCTGGCTCAGGCCCTGGGTTTATATGCCTGGAAGCCATGCCCCCTTTTGGTCACATCCTTCCCAGCCCTCCACAGGGCTTTCTTTGTGAATCAAAGACCAGCCTGCTCTCCTGCAGCTGTTGCCCCACATACCCAGCTGTGTCTTCTTAAAGGGGCAGAAGCCTGTTGGCTCCCTGACACAGTTCCCTCTCCTCCTCATCCCTTACTCCCAAGTAACGGTCTGGGTCCCGTGACAAAATCATACACGCCACAGCCAATGAATTGTACTATTATTTCTGAAACTAAAAGCATAAAAAACAGCTTACTCAATTAAGATAATTAAGCCTTTGGACAGCTGGTGCTATAGGATTGCTTAACATTTGATACAATATGCAACATGTTATACACAATTAAAGAAATGAAAGTTTGTAGCAAGTTGCTACAAACAAACACACTGTCACTGCTATTTACAGGGCTGCAGAATCAAACATTTTCCAAGGAAAGCAAAAGCAATAGGCAGAGAAAAAAATAGAAGCTCATTTCCAAATTGCTGTTGGCAAGAACCCTTCAGTGAAAAGCAGCAGCAATGGAAGCTGACTCATCTGACTGGTGATGCTTAAATTTGGAGCGAGCAGTCTGCTGTTCACTTACCCCTCTCCACCAGAGCCACGAGCACGGCTTAGTCTCAACGATGTGCCAGTTCTGTTACTGCCAACTAGTTCACTTCACTAGTTTGTGCCAGAACTGGGAGATTGTTTCAAATGTTTGCTGGAGTTATGTGCCCGGTCTCTAGTAAATAACCTTCCTCAGACCCACGTCTGCTTTTCTTTCTGTTTTTGGCGAGTCTGACCTGGCTTGAAACCAAGTCACCAATCCTCTTTTTGTCCTTGAAGTAGCTGTAGCTCAGGTAAAAATAGATCATTATTTGGAACACATACAGACTTCTTTTCTCCTGTCTGCCACAACATTTTGAGATGTGAGGATCTTTCCTTACTGTCGTGTGATGAAGGAATTCACTTCCCTACAGAGACTCAGTGGAAGGCCCCTACACTGCTGAAGTCTTCCAGGACTGAGCGGCACGCAGACCGTCCATAAACTAAAATATCACCCACCAGGGACAGCACGGAAGTTAGTATACCACAATCTCTCTGCTTATAGTATCAAACACCTGACAGCATTTTCCCAACATCTGTGACCTTGAAGGCCTCACTGACAATTCGTTAGGATACAAAGGACTGCTTAAGTGTTAGCTCAAAAGGCAATGACAGTAAAGGCACACAACTTTATTTGATTACATGTGTATTATCATTAGACAATTGTTCATTGTTTGAGGTCCCCAGCAATAAAAATAGGCAGCTGACTAGCAGCCAGGAACTGCATCTTATTGCTCTGAGCTATACAGTAGAATGAGCCTAGGAAAAAATTCTGAAACTTTCTTCTTAGAGATATATTAATACAAGAGCCAGGAAATATCCTCCCCTAATTAATCTGTAAGCCAGAGGCTATTTTGGATAAACACAACAGATAAGGCACAGTACCTCATTATCTTTACAGCAATTCAAATAAATGTTAATAGGGTCAGCTGGGAAGTTTTCAAGAAAACTTTTTGTTGACATGGGGAAATACAGAGTTGAGAATAGGCTCATTTTCAAGAGCACTCACTTCAGCTCTGGGAAATCTAGGATCATGTCTCTGTTCAAATCACATAAGCAAGGACTTAAATCTTGGTCTTTCATATCAGATTTTTTTTTTTCACTCTGTCTAGACTTGTCATAACTTTGCTCTTGGCTACATCTAGAAAGGGATAGCTTCCTAAATTCCTTTCCTGCATCCTTCATTCAGTGAACACCTCAACCTAACTGCTTCTTTTAACTCATAATCCCACTCACGTTTTTCTAACTTCTTTTTCCTCTTACATCTAAAAAGACTTTTTTGTTCTTGTGCATCAAGCTACCAGGTTACACCTAAAAACTTATCTCTTCTTAAAAAGATGCCATATCTATTGACAAATCTATTTATATACCTATATACATATCAACAGAACACCACAAAAAAGTAACACAGGTGGAAATCCACGATGCAATCAGTGTATACCTCTGAATCCCTGTAAAGTTATCTCATTCTTCCAGGAGAAAAAAAGGGGGAAATAAACTGTCTGAATGTATATAAAAATGCTGCTACTTAAAGTCAGGTTATGGCCTTGAACCTGATGCCTTGGGTTGTCTGGTGCAGCCGTTCATTGTGGTCTTTCATCTCCTCAGCTCAGCACTGGGGAAGACATAGGTGGTCAGAAGCCAATATCTGGGTCTAGCCACCTGACCCCTGCGTGCAACCAGCATGGCCAGCCAGGGTCAGCTGACTCTTTAACCTTATAAAAACCCCTGACTTGGAAGAGGAAGTGTCAAGGCAACAAGACTCAACCATGTGCACAAGCTGCATCGCCCTTGACTTGTGCCTCTACTGGCTCTCTGATGACTTCTCTGGCTACCTGACCTGCCTTGCCCCCAGACCCTGAGTTCGGCTTGATTCTTTGTCTTCCTAACACAACTCCAGTTTGATCTTCTGAACAGCCAACCTGGCTGGCCTCCTGACCCCACGTTTTGCCCAACCCTCTGGATCTCTGACTTGGTTGCCCAGATGAATCTCCTGGCTTTTAGCTTTCTGGGTCCCCTACACTCAGACTCTGATGCTCCCCTCAGATCTTGGTTGCTTCTTCTAACCCTGGGTGATCCCCAGATCTGGCTGCCCATGACCCAGCACTTAATGACCAGCAGAGAAATAGCACTCAGGTCCTCTGCTTGATGATTAAAAAGGGCCAACTTCCAGAAAATGAAAATGAAAATGAATTTAGAAGGCAACCTCATAGGGAATAACTAATAAAACAAGTGCCGGATTTATCTTTCCTTGAAGGACTAGGTTTTGGATCCCATTCTAAGGTTTCCAGATCTTGAAACCAATGTATTTGAACTACTCACATGCTTACTTCTCAGTATCTGGATGGAATTCCTTTTATTTTGCTCCTTTCTTTCACTGTTTACCCAGCATTCCCATGTGAATAAGCACATGGGAATGCTTATGCAATGTGAGTTGTCCTTTAGCAATTTTTTTGCAGGGGAGAGGGGAGGGGAGGCTATCATTTTACCCGACATTCCCCTCAAAGAATAGACCCTATTATTGGTTGTGAAATGAATGTGACACATCCCTGGCCACTGACTTAGGGGGAGTGGGTGCAAAAATAGCAAATGCCACTACTGCCACCCGGGGTGCTGAAATGCCCAGCTACACCTCCGATAATATGATCAATCCAGACTTTATGATCACCACTAGAACAATGATAGTTTCTAAGGTATCTAGACTTACCAAAGGTTGAAAGCTCTCTTAATGGGGTCTGGATGTGTGATTTAGAACAGCAGTGCTTAACATTTTTGCCTGGCAGGTGACATGAGTGGTGCAGGGCTGGTCTGCAGGCCAGATTTAAACCCACACATAAGGAATGGACCAACATAGCCTCAGTAGGCCCCCACATGCCAGGATTGGGCCTCACACTTCCAATTTAGCATGAAGGGCCACAGCCTGTGGGGCTCTCCACAGACCCCTGGGGAGCCCTGCAGGCTGACTAACATGGTACCAGGAGCCAGATCTGATCTGAAGGCTTGGGGTTAAGCACCCCCGATTTAGAAAGTGATGCTTTTTCAGCCCTTAAAATCAATGCAGCTTGTTATCTAGAGGGCTTTCTTCTGTCATTATTCCAAGAATGTATACATGAAGTAGTAGGTCTAAAGTTAACAGGAAGACTTTATATGAAAGAGTGAACCCAAGTCATTCAACAACACCTAAGGCCAGACAATGAATAGCATCAAAGAACACTGTACCAGAAGCTCTTTGATTTCAGTGAGGTTACAAGGGTTTTGCAGGATGGGATATTTTATTGAATTGTCCCATTAAAAAGGTACCAAAAAAAATGGAAAAGGAAAAATGAAACCAAATTTGGAAATTTAGATTGTGAAAACTTAAAAATCTTTCCTTTCCACCGTTATATCAGTGGATATTAAATTACATATCAGTTTAAGCCAATAAGAAAAAAAGATTTAATTAATTCTGGCCAATGTTTATGCTAAAAGAGGATGCTCTAATTACAAGAAGATTATTATTTTCTCATTGGTGCTGATTTGGCTCATTAGAGCTTTAATCCGATTCCTTCATCTTAGATTGCTGGTAACCTTTCCAATGACTTTGATAGTAAAATCCCCCATTTAGGGCCTGATCCAGTGAGCTGATGAGTGCTTCCTGAGGAGTGTGCTCAGTGTGGAGTGATCCCAGAGTCCTGGTCCTCCACACTCCCTGGACAGTCTGTGTACTAGGGGGCCTGTAATAACAGTGGACAGTCCCTGGTAGATTATAGCGCACACTATGGTTGCATGCGTCTGTCTTCCTCACAACACATGGTGTCAGGACTGGGCCTGACCCCTTTTTCTAGGAAAAAAAAAAAAAAATCAATAAATGAGAGAGGGAAAGAGAGGAAGAGAGGCTGCAAAGTGCCAGAGTGCACACAGAGTCAGGAAGAAACTGTGCACTGCAGCAGGGAAGAAACAGGTTGAAAAGCAGCTATGGAGGCTGTAGCCCAGATGGCTTTACTAGAGGAGTTTGACTGTGAGAACGCAGGCCGTTGGCCCTGCTGGACCAAGTCTGAGTGGTCCCAGACAGTTTCAGGCTAACCAGAAAGAACATAGGAACATCAGATAAAAGCCCTCATCTTTGCACTGGGAGAGGCTGAACATGATGTTCTATGTGCCCTCCCTCTCACTGAGAAGGCAAAAACAGACTACAAAAAAGATTGTAGAAAAAGACAGAAAAGACGGATCAAAAACGAGGCAAAAACAAACAAGAAATTTTAGTAGAGAAAGCTCTGGCTGGTATGGCAAAACAATAAAGCACCATTGGCAACAATGTCCAGCAATAAATTTAGGATGCAGGAGATGCCACAAGAAAGGACATTTTTCAAGGAGTGCAGATTGTTGGGTACGGCTAACCAATGTGGAAATTTTTCGCCAAATTTAGCACAGCTAACAAAACCCTTATGAAAGCTGCTCCTTAATGAACACAATGTGTGGTTCTGGGGGAATGCACAACAGGGGGCATCCGATACAATCAAAGAACTATGACTGGCATCACCACCAATTTTAGCACAGTATTCAGTAAATTACCCCACAGTAATCACAGCAGATGCATCTTCATATGCTTTAGGAGCCGTACTCATTCAAACACAGCCCGAAGTGCACCAGAGGCCTATTACATCTATATCAAGACGCCTTATAGACACTGAACCATGCTATGCTCAAGTGGAAATAGAAGGCTTGGCAGTCACTTGGACCTATCAATGGCTTGGCTCTTACTTGCTTGGCCTGCATTTTAAAATAGAAACAGATCCAATGCCCCTGATGGCATTGCTGGGGTACAAAGCCTGGGGGGACCTTCCACCCAGAATTCAGAGATTTTGACTACAAATAATGTGATTTTCTTTCACTATTGAATATTTGCCAGGGAAATTGCTCATAGCTGCAGACAGTCTATTCAGAGCATCAGTTAGGCAGCACACAAGGAAAAATATCTTTGGGAAAAGATGTTAATATATACACTGACCATGTTCTGAAAGCATTGCCAGCATCTGCTGCTAGAATTGAGCAAATTACAAAATGAGCATAAGGAAGACACTTGCCAGAAACTAGTTCATTTCTGTCAAAATGGATGGGGCCCCAGAATGCAACTTCCAAAACACCTACGGCCATATTAGCAGGACCAAAATAACCTCCACATAGCCACATAGTCTGCTCCTTAAAGGAAGATGCCTTGTGATCTTTCAGGCACTTTGGCGAGACATGCTTCTGAAGATCCACGAAGGACATCAGAGTATAAACAGATTCAGGGCAAGAGCACAACAATAGCCTGGGCTGAGTAAGCAAATTCAGATTTTAATAGAAGATTGGGGGGAATGCAACAAAGAAAAGAGATGGTCACTGGAGTCATTATGCTCTACAAAGATACCAGATATACTTTTGCAGCAGGTAGCAATGCATTTATTTTTCTGGAAAGGAAACACATATGTTATTATACAGATTATTTCTCCATATATATTACACAGACCTCACCTCAAATACTGAAGTCTATATTTGCAAGGTATGGGCTCCTGAAGTCCTCATATTGGACAATAGACTTTAGTTTACTTCCGAGTTATTCCTACACTTTGCAAAAACTTTGATTTTCAGCATCACACTAGCAATCTTCACTACCCCCAGAAGATGACAGAGCAGTGTGGACCCTGAAACAGCTTCTACATAAATCCAGAGATCCATATCTAGGATGCCTGACATATCAAACTATACAACTGGATGCTGCCTGTCTGAACTACTCATGGGACAATGACGTAGGATGTCATTACCTATGGCACCGTTACAGATTGTGCAGGTTGTAATTTGGGTCCCAAACAGGGACTGCCCCATGGCTGCACGCATCTGTCTCTATCCCACCACATTCAGCACCTCTTACAAGCATTTGTTTATAGGAAATACTACTGCATAGTTAGGCAGAGACTAGTTGCAATGTTCAGCCATGAAGAATGGTAAGGTTCAAACAAATTGTTTCTTATGCTTTGCGCATGGTAATGTTTGGCAATCATTCAAGACACTTAAATTGTTTCATCTCTCTGGCCTCTTAAGCATGAGATGTTCGATTCTAATTATACAGTATATCATGAGGGTGTCTAGCAATCACATCTATATCCAACTCATTTTCCTGACGTCCCCAAATATTTAATCACTCGGACATTTATGGAATTCCACGTTCATAATTTTAAATTAAAAAAAGACTTATTCATTGAAGTCTTTGCATGACTGGATGCTAAGAAAACAACTGCTGTTATATATATGCAAAGCAAATATGGAAACATAACAGGATACAGTAAATCTGTTGTAGTAGCCATCACACAATACTGTGGGGAAAAAGTAACTAAAATTGCATTACATCTTCATCCCAACACATACACACACACACACACACACAAGCATGCACGCACACACAGACACCCCTACAGCACAATTTCAAATTACCAGCAGAATTAATCAATGGCATCTTCGCCTAACAGCTATACTCTACCTTGTGTTCACACAGCTATTTATAACAGAACATTTCTTGGTGCTCTTTTCTACAAGGAGTTTGAAAAAGAAATTAATTCTGTAAGGCTGAGAAATATATGATCCAATTAAATTAATGTTCCTTGGTGAATAGATGCTGCAGAATGCAGTATACCTTTCAGTCACTTTAGTGATTTGGACTTGGGGAAGCTTAACAACATTGTGCCTTAAATACGTGAGCAGTTTCATTGAAATCTATGTTCAGAGAGTGTCAGAGACTGACCTTACGTCAAGATATATTTTACTTCCCAAGTAGTCCCACTGAAAAAGGTGGGTTTTTTCAGTTTTCACCGCAACCATTTGAATATGATACTATTCCCCACAACTAAAATGATAGCCCATATAAAAAAACCCAAACATGACAAATGCTGTTATTCTAGCTATCATGGGAAGTAGATTTATTTTCCATAAACCAATACAGATTATGTTTAGCACTGGAGGACTTGTAGTTTTATCTTACAGAGCACAGATCTATAGATTTGCTTTAAAGTAATAGCTTTATGCTTCATGCAGTATTTGTTTGAAAGGCACTAATGTAAGTCCTATGGGACTATTTGATGACCAGTAATCAAGACGACTTAATTTAGAATATATCCCATCAAATAAAGGAAAGAGGCTCGTTGTACTATTGCAAGGCTTTTCTGGTTTGTTTTATAACACATTAGTAAATCATAATACACAAGGCATCTCTAATGGTTTGAAAATAAAGGCATTAAAATCCTTGTTAATATTGTCTTGATAACAACCGTCATCTGTTTTTATCAACTGGGGAAATATGCACAGTGGAACAAAAGGAACTTTCCAACCCTTTCCAACCTTCCTGCAAAAGGCGCGCTCTGAAGAATCACAAAACCTGTAGGAGTCACCACAGGTGGTAAAATTGGTCACCAATTTAAGCACCAGGCAGTTTTAAAGGACAATCTCTTAATGATGCTATTAGAGGCTAATTACCAGGACCTAAAGGCTACATTGTCACCAGGTTACCGCCATCATCCCAACAGGTTTTTGACTCATTTATGACTCAAGGCTAAGGCTTTAAATACATAGAGAATGTTTCTCTTTTTTGTCATTTTTAAAAGAATTAGGTCCTTTGTCTTGAACTCCTCTTTAAGTATTAAAATAACTTCAAATAACTTAAAATCACATAATTTTACAGGTATGAGAACGTATTTCTTTAAGGAAATATGCTTTTTTTGACATATTTCTTCCTCCATGGACAGCTGTTAAGGGACCTCCACATCTAATGATCCATGTAAAGTATAAAAGTATATAAAGATATCATTTGCTCGCTCCTTTTTTCCATTACAAAATTAGGTAAAAAGGAAGGGCAGATGACGCCTTATACATTAACTTGTTCAGAGAAGCATGAGCTTGTGTACACTACAGCCTACTTTTGTAAAACGCCTACGCAAGCTCATGCCTCTGAGCAACTTAATCTATAAAGGTGCCACCCTGGTCTGCCTTCTGCCTAATTTCAGACTAACACAGCTAAATACCTCATTGTAAAATTAATATATGTTTACTACTTTTTAGTGGTTTCATCTATTTAATATACAGGAATTATTTTAAAGTGGTTCTGAGACTTTAACAGTTTCAAGGGTCTTAGCTGTTTTAAAATTCTCTTCTTGTCATTGTATTTAACCTGCTATATTTTTTTTCAGAGAAAGTAACTGGCTGAATTAAAATTAATAACTTTTCCATACTCCGTTGCTATCAAACTGTCAATCAGTGTCTTTTCAAACTAATCAGCACTGTCTAAATTAAAGCAAAGAAAAGGATTTTTATCCAAGAAAAGCCAGTCCTAGTTGTATTAATACACTGGGCACCTGGAAGAGATATATGACAGTTATGTCCAAAAATTCTTCAAGTTTAAATATAAGTTATTTAAGACTATAACTGACATTTATGGTCCAACTCTCATTTGTCAGATCGCCAAAGAAGAAAGGGACCAGAAGGCAGCCAGAGCATCCTGTGTGTGGGTGTCCAGGGCAAATGCCTCCTGTATCACCCTCTGTGCTACATGGAGTATAGGGCTTCCTAGAGTCAGTGATGTAGCCAGAAGGCTAGGGTCTACTGCTTCATCTCACCCTTTTCAGGGCAGGGTGTATGTAGCACAGCTTCAGGCAGCCAGTAGAGTTGGGGGGGGGGGGTAAGGAAGAGCCCTGTGATTAAGATAGGGGAGTCTTATGCGGTGAAGGGGTAGAGCTTTAGGAGTATAAAAACCAGAGCAGGGAGATAAAGGAAGCAGCAAGGGGAGGAAATCTTGCTGTGAGTTGGCTGCTACTGATGACTGCCAGGCAGGGAGCAAGAAGAAAGCAACCCAAGGTCCCTGATTCAGGATCTGGAAAAAGGGTGGTAGGCAGTGGTGGGCCAGGTATTTGTGTTGCTGCCGGAGGGTGTAAATTTGTGTTTGAGCTTTGGTGGTTTGTGGCAGGGACTGTGAAGGGTGGTTTGGAGGTCCCATTAGTACCCTAGGGGAATGTGATTGCCTTGAGCTCTGCTAGGGGCAGGATCAAGGTATAGTCAGAGCACCCATAGTCCAGGAAAGGGTGAAGCCTGGAGCCAGAGCCTGCGGGTGCGACAAGCCCAAAGAGGGGCAAATCCTAGGGCCAGAAGACCCAGCAACTGAGAGCAGCAGAGACGGGCCAGAGCCCCAGTGCCCAAGAGGGCAAGACTTGAGCCGAAACCCAGAAGCTGCGTCCAATACAGTGATCCTGAGCTAAGTGGCCCAGCAAGAGAAGAGGTGGAGGCCCCAGCAAAGGGGACTGATTGATGATACAGTGGCAACTGCAAGGCATGGGAGTGGACACTGAAGAGGATGGAGCCCGTGCAATAGCCCATAAGGCAAGCAAGCCTGCCGGGGGATGGGGGAACTACTGCCACTGCTGGCCTGCTGATCAACCCTTGTAAAGCCAACAGGCCAAGGCACTTAAGGGAACCCACCCCTGCCCCAGCCCTGTAATGAACTGTAGTCAAGGGTAGGGCCCCCCAGGGGACACTTGCGTGCCTATACACAAATGCCAGGAGCTTGGGGAATAAACAGGAGGAACTTGTTTTCCTGCTAAATGCAAATAACTATGATATCATAGGGATAACGGAGATCTGGTGGGACTCCACCCATGACCGGGCCACAGGTATAGATGGCTATATCTTGTGCAGGAGGGATCGAGTGGACAAAAGGGGCAGGGGCGAAGCTCTCTATGTCAAGGAAAGCTACACATCCCTGCAAGCTGACATTGGCACCCACAGTGGACAACTTGAGACCCTCTGGGTTAAAATCCGTGGGGAACACAGCACAGGGGATACTATGGTGGGTGTCTACTACAGACCCCCTACCCTGGATCAAGACCTTGACCAGGAGTTTGCCAGGGAATTGGTTGAGGCCATGCACTCCTGGTGTATGGTTGTCATGGGAAACTAACTACCCAGACATCTTGTGGGAGGAGCACTCAGCCAAATCCAAGTGGTTGCAAAGCTTTCTCCCGTGCATGGATGGCCTCTATCTGATGCAGGAAGTCTACGGGCTGACAAGAGGTAAAGCGCTGCTCAACCTGGTACTGGGAACGGGGATGACCTAATCAGTGACCTAATGGTCGAAGGGAAGCTGGGTGACAGTGACCATGAGCTGATCACCTTCACCATCCACCGTAAAGCTGGCAAGTCAGTCAGTAATAAAGAAGTCCTCGACTTCAGGAAAGCTGACTTTTACAAGCTAAGGAGGCTTGTCAGTGAGGCTCTAAAGGGCCACAACCCAAAGGGGAGGAGATTTCAAGATGAGTAGTTGCTCCTCAAGGGAACAATCCTGGATGCGCAAGCAAAATCTATTCCGTTTTGGAGGAAAGGCAGAAAAAGAGCACAACAGCCCCCTTGGCTCTCCAGGGAACTAGCTGACCTCCTGTGTCTTAAAAGGAAGACCTACAAAGGATGGAGGATGGGATCCACCTCCAAGGAGGAATACTCTGTTCTAGTCCCGACCTGGAGGGAGCGAACCAGGAAAGCCAAGGCTGTGATGGAACTCCAACCAGCTACAAATATCAAGGACAATAAAAAATCCTTTTTTAAATATGTGGGGAGCTGGAGGAAAAACAAGGGCAACATTGGACCCCTGCTAAACCAGATGGGACAACTGACAACCGACACCCAGGAAAAAGCAAACTTGCTTAATAGGTACTTTGCATCAGTTTCTCACCAGTCCCATGGGGCGCCCTTGCCCACTGTGAGTCAGGGAGGCCTGGGGAAGGGAGATTCCTTACCCTCCATCGAAGCTAACCTCATGAAGGACCACCTTGACAGGCTGGATATGTTCAAGTCAGCCAGCCCTGATGGTTTACACCTCAGGGTACTCAAGGAACTGGCAAGCATCATAGTTCAGCACCTGGCACAGATCTTCAAGAACTCCTGATGCTCTGGCAAAGTGCCCGATGATTGCAAGAGGGCCAATGTGGTGCCTATCTTCAAGAAAGGGAGGAAAGTAGATCTGGCAAAGTACAAGCCCATCAGCCTGACCTCTATCCTGAGGAAGGTCTTGGAAAAAATTATCAAAGAGGCCATCCTTAACAGACTAGCTGACGGCAATATCCTGAGTTTCTCTAGTCTCTCCTCATAGGGCTTGGTCTGCAGGCCCTTGACCATACAAGTTGCCCTTCTCTGGACCCTCTCCAGGTTATCCGCATCCTTCTTGAAGTGTGGCGCCCAGAATTGCATGCAGTACTCCAACTGCGGTCTGACCAGCGCCCTATAGAGGGGAAGTATCACCTCCCTGGACCTATTTGTCATGCATCTGCTGATGCACGATAAAGTGCCATTGGCTTTTCTGATGGCTTCGTCACACTGCCGGCTCATGTTCATCTTGGAGTCCACTAGGACTCCAAGATCCCTTTCCACCTCTGTGCCACCCAGCAGGTCATTCCCTAGGCTGTAGGTGTGCTGGACATTTTTCCTCCCTAGGTGCAGCACTTTGCATTTCTCCTTGTTGAACTGCATCCTGTTGTTTTCTGCCCACTTGTCCAACCTATCCAGGTCTGCCTGCAGCTGTTCCCTGCCCTCCGGCGTGTCCACTTCTCCCCATAGCTTTGTGTCATCTGCAAACTTGGACAGAGCACATTTGACTCCCTCGTCCAAGTCGCTGATGAAGACATTGAAGAGTATCGGTCCAAGGACCGAGCCCTGCGGGACCCCACTGCCCACACCCTTCCAGGTCGAGACTGACCCATCCACCATGACTCTTTGGGTGCGACCCTCTAGCCAATTCACCACCCACCGGACTGTGCAGTCATCCACATCACAGCCTCTTAGCTTGTTCACCAGTATGGGGTGGGATACCGTATCGAAGGCCTTCCTGAAGTCTAAGTATACGACATCCACCCCTCCTCCTGTGTCCAGGCGTTTCGTAACCTGGTCATAGAAAGAGACTAGATTGGTCAGGCACGATCTGCCTACCACAAACCCGTGCTGGTTTCCCCTCAGCATAATTTGCCCTGCCAGGCTCTCACAAATGTGAACCTTGATAATTTTTTCAAAGACTTTACCAAGGATGGAGGTGAGACTGACTGGCCTATAGTTGCCTGGGTCCTCCTTCCTCCCCTTTTTGAAAATGGGGACCACGTTAGCCCTTTTCCAGTCCTCTGGGACTTGGCCCATGCGCCACGAGCGTTCGAATATTCCTGCCAGTGGCTCTGCAATGACGTCGGCCAGTGCCTTCAGCACCCTTGGATGGAGCCCATCCGGGCCTGCCGATTTAAAGGCATCCAGTTCTTCCAAATGACTCTGCACCACCTCAGGATCTACGTATGGAAGTCTGGCACCTTGCTGCGCCTCTCTACAACCCCAGTGAGAGACTTGTCGTGCCCCTCACTTAGGAACACTGAGGCAAAGAACTCGTTGAGGAGTTCAGCCTTGTCCCCCCTATCTGTCACCAATTGTTTCTGCCCATTTAGCAGGGGTCCTATTCCTCCCTGGGCCTTCCTTTTACTCCCTATATATCTAAAAAACAATTTCTTGTTGTCCTTTACTTGGGTTGCCATCCTCAGCTCCATGGTAGCTTTGGCCCGCCTAACTGCCTCCCTACATGCATGAGCAGAGGAGGTATATTCATCTTTAGTGATCTCACCCTGTTTCCACTTTTTATGTGCTCCCCTTTTGGCCCTTAGGCTCCCCTGGATTTCTCCCTGGTCATGACTGACCACAAGATGAACATGAGCCTTCAGTGTGATGCTGTGGCTAGTAAAGTGAGCAAAATGCTGGCTTGCATCCATAGATGCTTCTCAAGCAAATCCCAGGATGTCATTCTCCTGTTGTACTCGGCCTTGGTGAGACCGCAGCTGGAGTACTGCGTCCAGTTTTGCGCTCCACAATTCAAAAAGGATGTGGAGAAGCTTGAGAGAATCCAGAGGAGAGCCGCGCACATGATCAGAGGTCAGGAAAACAGACCTTATGATGAGAGGCTGAGAGCTATGGGTCTCTTCAGCCTGGAAAAGTGCAGACTCAGGGGCAACCTGGTGGCCACCTATAAGTTTATTGGGGTGCTCATCAGGATCTGGGGGAACGTCTGTTCACCAGAGCGCCCCAAGGGATGACAAGATCGAATGGTCACAAACTCCACCACGACTGATTCAGGCTGGACATAAGGAAGAACTTCTTTACTGTCCGAGCCCCCAAGGTTTGGAATAGACTGCCACCAGAGGTGGTTCAAGCACCCACTTTGAATGCCTTCAAAACACATTTGGATGTTTATCTTGCTGGGATCCTATGATCCCTGCTGACTTCCTGCCCCTGGGGCAGGGGGCTGGACTTGATGATCCTTCTGGGTCCCTTCCAGCCCGAATGTCTATGAAATCTATGAAATCAAGATCAAGAGAGTTGACCACTGGAGAGGAGATGGCACCTTAGGCTTGCCAGTCTCTGGGGGCAGCTCCCTTTCATAAAGCTTCCATCAAAAGATGGCAGGAGAGGAAAGAATGCAAGACCTTGAGAGACAGACCCAGGAGAGAGCCCAGCAGGGATGAGTAGGTCTGTAGAGGCATCACAATGGCCCTGAGGCACCTAGTCTGCACCCAAAAGTTAATTTCTCCTGTGAAGAGGAGCCAAGCAGATATTGTATATCACTTTTATGACTGCCCTGAGTATAGATGGGTAGGTAAACTTTCTAACTGACATATTTAGAGTCATTCAATAGCCATTTACAACTTGTGTGAAAAAATCAGACTGGATCCATCAGTAAATAGAACTGTGCTTTGCAACTGATTATCTGATGCCCACAAGGATCAAAAAAACCCCACTGATATGGTCTTGATTTACTTATTTGGAATTTCAACTGTTAAAATAGATAAACCTGATCAATGCAATCTAAGGTTTGTTCCCCCCCCCCCACCTTTGTAACTGAACCTCTCTCTCTCTCTCTCTCTCTCTCTCTCTCTCTATATATATATATATATCAATCAAGATATATAGAAGTATATATATGACCTGCTATATAATTTAATGAACAAAAATAAAAGCTACATACTGTTTAATAACCATTGTCTTGACCCCTTACAAGTTGAGTGAGTTCAGAATGATTGTCTTTAATTTATTATTTTTACCAGAGCTCACTAAGAACAACAATTCTTTTTCACAGCAAGCTTTCAGCTTTCCAACTTCATTTTTAACCCTTGTTGGAAACAAGTGATGCCTGCGTGAAGCCAACTCTTTGGGAGATGATAGACTCAGGTTTAAGTCCCATCTCTGGCTGGCTTAGAACAGTGTTCTTCATCCTAGATCAATGGGAAGCCCCAGAATAGAGACTGGGCCTTGGCTTTTCCACATCCTAAATTTGTAACCTAACTAATGTGTCATGCAAGTGTGTCTAGCTTGCCCAAAGAAAGACTTCACTGAAGGTGCCATGGTTCTTTGTAGCAGTTCAACTTGGACAAAACACCACATTTCATAAAACATTCACTTTGCCAAGTTACTGCTATAGAGACAGGATTTCTTCTTTTTCATTGTGGTTGTTCAATTACAAAACCAACGTTAGTTCAATTCCAAGTCAAAATACTGTTCTTCCTAAAATAAAATGAAAACACACAAACCCAAAAAGAAGTGGTTTGAAGTGAAACAGTCGCTTTGAAATGGTCCAAGCATTAAAATGTTCTGTTTTGGGCACTTTTAAAGAAAGCAAAGAAAATGAAGGGGTAGATTCAGAAAGTCACTGCAGGAGGATGTTGTACTGGTCCCTTTTTATCTAATAGATCAGTTAAGGCACTTTCCTTGGATGTGCCAAACAGTGTTAACTCCCACTGCTGCTTGAAGGGATTTGAATCTATCATCCCTGTCCCCATAAGTACTTGAACTTGTGTAGTCCCACATGCCTTCCTGATAGGTAAGCTGGAGAAATGTGGGCTAAACAGTAATATTGTTTGATGGATACATAATGGTTGAATAACCACAAGGCAAGAGTAGCTATTAATGTATTGATGTAAGACTGGCAGCAGATCTCCAGTGGAGCTCCACAAGAGTCTGTTCTGGATCCAGTGTTAATTAATAACTTGGATGCAGGAAGAGAGAATAGAGTTATCATATTTACATAGCATAACATTGGGAGGGGTTGCAGATACTTTGGAGGATAGGATTAATATTCAAAAGGATTGTGAGAGATTGGAGAAGCAGGCTAGAGACGGGAAAATTACATTAATCCAACACAAATATAGGTTGCTACTTCTAGGGAAGGAAAAAACAAAAACAAATGCTAAGTAAGGAATCAATGAATAATTGGCTTGGCACATTATATCCCCATCAAAATTGTTTTCCATCCAAAGGATTCAGCAAATTTGGAACACATTCTCAAATAGCGGTTTTAGTCATCCTGAAACGTGTTTCTGTTCAATTTTCTAGACATTGGGGAGGGGGTGAAAAATGCCTTGATTTAGTCTCTAACAGCTCTCAGAGCATTCAAAAGAGTGTAGGCTCTTCTGTAAAAAACCTTTCACCTACAAGAGAATATTTCTGGTGTTCAATATTATGCAGAGATAATTGGCAGTGAACTGGATAAATTAGGCTTTCTAGGGCAAAATTCTTGATAACCATGATATTCTTGATAATCATATCCATTAACTACTAAGTACTTCTTGAAATCAATGGGCAACTTACCATTGATTCTAATTAACTTTGGGTTGGTTCCTAATATTACATAAATTTGTCTATCAAGTTTTAGAGGTACATGTATATTTATAATCATTTTGGCGCAGAGTTTCTGTTTTCCAGAGCACAAGAGTATACGTCTTTGCTCTTAGCAGCTTGGTCACTTTTTTCACTAACAAAAAATGCAATTCCTACCCAAGAATTGGATAAAATAAGAACATCTAGTCCTTCGCTCAAATCTTTTAGTGGAACAACTCCCCGACAAAGCAATGCATTGAGGAATCATCTGTCAATCTAGTTGCACTTGTTTAACAGTTTAATAAGTAAGCAGCAGCAGCAATATTTTTGGAAATACTGTTTAAAAAACACCTTTCTAAAGTTAATTTAAAGACTAATTATACTTTGAAACTACTTTATATAAATGGCATGTGCCCAGACTTAATTAACTTTACTTCCTAAGGACTGGGAGTACTTCCAAATTTGGAATAGTATGATTACAATTCTTCCATAGAAAATATCACCTAAAATTCTGTCTTGGGTAAATGATGTCAGAGATGCCCTTACGTAATTTAATTTTAAGCAGAGAAGTAAATCTTCAGCACAGCTATCTTATGTCATTATTTGGAGGCTCACAGATTGAATGGTACTGGGTCTAAGCTACTTGAAATAAAACAGTTGGGATGCTAGTAGTATCTACAGGTCACATGCATGGGTAGGGCTGCACTGTATCATGCATCTTACAAACACATACTAAGAAAGGTCTATCATGCGATGCTTATATAGTGCATAAACAAGACAAGAAAACAGTGGGGGAAAGAGAGACAATTTACTGGTAGAGCAGGAGGAATTAAGGCACAGTGACATTAATGGTATGTCTATGTGTCTGTATGACTTTAATGTTCAAGAACATAAAAAAATGCCATACTGGGTCAGACCAATGGTCCATCTAACCCAGTACTCTGTCTCCAACAGTGGCAGAAGTGGATGCTAGAGGGGGAACATTGAACTGGACAGATCTAAAGTGATCTATCTCTTATCCATTTATCCTTCTTGGCATCCATCATCATTGGTATAGAGATGCCAGTGGAAACACCTCCAACCATTCTGTTCAACAGATATTAATAGATCCATCATCCATGAATTTGTCTAGTCCCTATTTTTGAACCTGACTGTTCTATTTCTGTCTACCACCTCCCATGGCAATGAATTCCACAAGTTAATTATATGTTGCATAAAAAAAGTACTTTCAAATACTTTTTCTTGTTAGTTTTGAATCTATTTCCTACTACTTTCAGAGGGAACCCCCTAATTCTAATATTCTGGGAGTTGGTGAACAACAGTTCTCTGTTCACTTGGTTGACACCCTTCATGATTTTACAGACTTCTTTCATACCCTCCATCAGCCTTCTCCTTTCCAAACTTAAGAGTCCGAGCCTTTTCAGTCTCTCCTGATATAGCAACTGCTCCATACCCTTGATAATTTTGGTTGCCCTCCTCTGGTCTTTTAAAATAGCTCTTGCAGGTACCAGTAGCAATATAGCCCCAAGGACACAGAACTCAGCATAGACCAACCACCTAAATATTCATCCAATTGCTCAGATAGGTTTTACAGCCTTCATGAAGTGCCCTTATTTAACTGCTATCAATACACCTATGTTAGCTAGAATAAAATAAGCTCAGTAAAATAAGTGTTGTGTAGTAAGAGTAATGACTTCAGCGTAAACATGCCCTGTATGATTTGTCCAAAATCAGGCAGAGGGTACATGATAGAAATGATAACTGAATAGAGTTCTCCTGAAACCCATGAATTATGTTCACTGATACTTGAAGTGGTGCATGATCACTCCACAATAGTTCTGAGTGAAAAGCTCAGGTGATCATCTTGGTTAACTTGCAACAGCTGTTCTCCTGCCAGGCACAAAGGGGATCCATATATCAGAACCTGCACTCACAGCCAATCCATAAGGGACTCAAGCCCACACTATAAGAGCTCAAGTTTTTTTAGTTCTATAGTCCTGGCTCACTTCCTCTAGGCTAAGTACAGATAATCAAAAAGCCTGAGGATGAATTGATTCAATCTTTGCAGGTTTTTTTTAAACTGCATAGATTTAACCAATGAGCAAGTGAACTCACATTCACTTTTCAAACAGGAAGGCCCGCCAGCCCCTTGCAATGGCCCATACTAATAGCCGAGGGGTGCTAGAGCATGCCTCACAGCCGGCTGCCCACTGCAGAGAGCTGGAGCCCTCTGATTCCCCAAGCCATGCCCCCTCCCATGCTGAGTACAGGTTGAGTAAAGGGGGTAGAGGGGGTGAAACCCACCCATCCTGCCTGGCACCGGATGCCCAGCCAGGAACAGCCCAGGAGGTGGGGAGGGGAAGCTGAAACTGGGGGCTTTACTCTGCCCTCCCCAGGGGGCAGAGCTGAAATCTCCTAGACATGCCCCCTTCTCAGCCTCCCAGCTGGCTGAGGCATTGGGGGAGGGAAGTCTGCACCTTGGCTTGGCTCTACCCCCAGAGTAGGGGGCCAGAAGCCATACTCCCTCCTCAGTCTGGGGCTGGCTGAGGGGAGAGGGGGGAAGGGAAGCCTGAAGTAGGGGCTTGGCTCTGTCCCCAGAGTTGGAAGCCAGGAGTCATGCCCACTCCTCAGTCTGCAGGTTGATGCAGGGAGAGCTTGCAGTGGGGCTTAGTGCCATCCCGCCACAGCTGGGAGCAGGGCTGAAGTCATGTCCCCTACTCAGCCTTGAGGTGGGCTGGGGGGAGAGAAGTGTAAGAGGAGGCTTGGATCTACCCCCCATCCCAGGAGCCTCTGCCCCCAGAGCTGGGAGCTATGCCCCCTTCTCAGCCTCTTGCTAGCTGGGAGGTGGGAAGAACCCTTCACTGGGGCTTGGCTCCACCCCCAGACCCTGGATTCAGGAGCCACACCCCCTCAGCCTCTGGGCCAGCTGAAAGGGAGCCCTGGCTCCCAGCTCTGGGGGGTAGAGCCAAACCCTGGGGACTCCAGCCCTGCTCCCAGGTCTGGGGGGCAGGCTCAAGCCCTAGTATAGGCCTCTCTCTCTTCCTAGCCAGCTTAGAGGCAAAGAATGGGGCATGGCTTCTGGTGAGCCAAGCCCTGATGAAGGCTTCTCCTTCCCTACCTTCCTCCCCTCCCCTCATCCGGTCCCGAGGCTGAGAAGGGAGCGCGTCTCCTAGCACCAGGCTCTGGGGGGAACACTTCTCCTGGCACCCCCACTCCCCGACTGGCACTCTCATGGAGGGCACCAGTGCTCTCACCTGCCCCCCCTGCCCAGGAGTCCTAGCTGACAGAGCGGGCACCAGCACTCTTGGGGTGCACATGCACCTTTGTGCACCCCCAATGTGTCACCGCTGAATGGCTCCCAGCCTTGGGGGGGGGGTGGGGAGGGCACAGAGTAAGTCCCCACTGCAGACTCCTCCCTCCCTTCCCCAGGCTGGCATCACCCAGCTGGGGGTATGTTTCCATCCTCCCCCACCAACCAGCAGCACCTGGCTAGGGGGCTGATGTTCCCCCCCACCCCCTCCTCAGTCACCCAGAGTGATAGTGCTTTAGCTAGGGAGCAGAGGGGCATGGCAAACCCTGCCTTTTTGGAGCAGACAGTACAGTCCAGGGCTGCAATGCACTATGGGATATTGGGGTACTGTGAGTTAACTTGAACCAGGGGGAATTTGGGACAGAAGTTCCATAAACCACTTTGACCTAAATCAGTTAAGTCTGATACTACGTCCAACCATGTTCATCTTAAACCAGTTTTGGTCATTTTGTAAGCGGTTCAAGTGCACTGAACTTCTGTTCTGTTACAGATTTAAACCAGTTTCTGATCACTTAAAGCAGTTTATGTGCAACTTCTGTCCTTAGTCCTATAGACTGGCACCAAGAGGGGACACGTGTACTACACACTGATTAGGGTGCTACCTATACATCTCTGGTCACTCTAGCTGCAGATACAATATTCAGTAATGGAAAAATTATGTTAAAAAGGGAAGGAGAATTTTCCAAGAAATAATCAACTTATAACAGCAACATTTATGAGCCAATGCACAAAAGAACAAACCATATTGCCAGTAATGTTCTTGATGCTTTGAATGCCAGCATTCACAGCATTCACCTCATTTATATCTAAGTGTCCATTTTGTTTGATCATTAGAGTGTAGTTTGTATATGCTGCTTGAAGCTCATAGTTATTGTATTTAATATCCTGTTTCTCAGCTAGCAGCAATGATTGGCTATAATGTTTTCCCTGCAGAGGGGAAAAGTAGGAAGGCAGAACTGGACAATTCAGTAAGATGCCAGCAGTATCTCTATAAACAAGTCTCTGGGAGCTATATTTGTATTCCAAAAACTAGATAGGAAGTGTACATGCATAATTAGCCTGAGAAGGCATGACCCCAGTCAGATGCCAATGACTGTGCCATAGAAGAATATTACCTAGAAGAAAGCTCCCTACTAGAAGAGAGCAGAGGACTATATAATGCAGAACAAGAGGAGACCTGAAAAAATAAGATTTTAAATATATGGGAATGCATGAATTCCAGCAAGTGCAATGTTGAATTGCCTAATGCACAAAAGTGTGAGGCTTTGAGAACTGCTATATCCCATAAGGCAGTCAGTACTTGCCTCCAGTTGGCAAGTATCTTGTAAATCAGGTTCCTCCAGGTGAAGGAAAAGTACAAAAGCAGGACAGGGGGGCCAAATCTCACCTACATTCCCCCTCCCAATTGTTATAGAAGGCACTTCAGCCTTTCAGGCCATACCAACACGATTCCTTTTATGAGCACTAAAATTACACACATTTAAAAATGAGGTTTACCATAAAAATTACCAAGATTGAAAATGATCTGTAACTATTTTTCACAACAAGCATTGGTATAAGCCAGTGGTTATCAATCTTGTTAGATTCAAGGCATTCCTTGGAAAAAGCCAGCTCTTAGCTTTCACCTGTTTCTCATCTATGGAAAAATAATAGATTAATTCTTCTACTGCAGAGAACGAGAAAAACTGCAAAAGGTCAGAATGTTTTTGACATTATGGATTCCTATTTGAAATCTCTGGGTTTACTTTGTGAATCTTCTGTAGGTGTTTGCACTCCTAACAATGCTAATATTGCATGGCACCCTATGCCACACTTAAGCAGATTTTGCGGCAGCCCAGGGTGCCTGTATCATCCTGATTGAGAATAACTGGTATAGGCAGATTAAAACTGGCAACCAAGATCAGACAAAATTCCCATGGCATTTTCTGGCATACAGGAAAATTAGTAATCATCAAAAATATTCATGATAAAGCCTGATCTTATGAAATTTCCAGGGCACTTTTGCAGAATGAAAACCTAGGATAAAATAGCTTGGATTCTGATTTTTTTTCTACCCATGCAAGTTAAAATACTCAAAATGTTCTTATTGCTCATTAATAATCTCAAAACTAATGAAATAGCTAATGAGCGTTGCAACAATGTAAGAGAGAGAAATGTTAAAGTATCAGTTCTGGTTTTTTTCAAGGCAAAAACCTCCTTACCTGAAGATTTCAGAAACTCTTCTGCAATCCTCTTGACAATTCTCAAATCTTCCACTTGTACAAAAGATACAAACTTTTGTGTCTATGAAGATCCATATACCCTTTTATGGATATGTGCCATATACCTTTTTATCTTTTTCCTTTGTGTATATGCACATTCATGTGCCATATACCTTTTTATGGAGATGTCCATGTTTTTTACATTATTAGTACCTGTAAAGCTAATGAGCCTTATTTACAAGATTAGCCTGTGTCAATCTAGATAATGACCTTCTTTGGCTTTCTTTCAGTAGGCGTATAACCATGAAAATGATCACAATCTTGGCTCGCTCTCCAAGGCCACGTCCAGATGAGTGTGGCCATGCAGTGTGTGGCACTGCAGATACCTCTGCAGTGCCACATACTGCACATTCAGTTGTTCTCCACACTGCAAGGGAGCACCATGCAGGGGGAGGAGAGGATTGACCCCTGGATATTAGGGGTCAAAAATACCTGCAGAAAAAAAGGTGGAGCAGCACACATGGGGGCAGCATGAACCACTCAAAACCCGAGCCTGGCCAGGAAAAGTCAAGCTCTGACTGCCAGCCAGGCTCCATGTGGCAGGATCACCACTGGTGCAATCCCGGGAGGCACCAAGATCCCAGGTAAGGCTGCTGGGACCATCCCAGTGCTGGTCCCAGCCTCCCCTACACCACCCGGGATAACCTGCTGTGCACCAGAGGGCACATGGCACAGACGTTCCCCGGGGACAAGTAGTGGTGCAACAAGGTGTGCTGCTGCTAGTTGTCCCTGGGGAACTAAAGGTCCATGCACGTGTAGACATGGCCCAATAATTCAAAAAACAATGCAGAGACATTGTACCTTTTCACTAGATTCTCCTATACCTTCACTCACTATGAAAACGGAAACCTAGAAAATAAGGGGAAATCTAAGGATCATATTTGTTTTGCATTAGCATCCAAAAGCTTTTCTCAGGGCTGACTTCCTATAGAGCCAGGCAGTATATGAACACAAAGGAAGAAAATGCAGTTCCTGCCTGAAAGAGCAATGAGAACTATGTTAATGGACCAATGTTCCTTCATGAAGCTCATTACAGGATCAGGGCAAAGAGAAGTGATATGCAAAAGCAGTGGGAGAAGGCTTGTGATCAAATGCAGATAATCTTTAAATGAATGTATACATTTGATTAATTTTAATGGCTATGATAAATAAATAGAATATGTGGTATAGGTCTCTGTCAGTGTTGTTTCCTGACTGCATTAGCTTTGTTTGGGAGTTAGGTATTACTGGTCATTTCAGTCTCCCTCAGTTTGGAAGATCAGTGTGCCCACCATCAGGATACCATCTATAATGCTGTGCCCCTAACAAACAAGGGAACCCTGGCAGACCTATCATATCCAACCATGGGACCCTAACTGAGGAAATATCAGATTTTGTTGAATCGATCCTAAAACCGCTGGTCACCCACAGAGCAAGTTTTGTACAAGACACTACAGACTTTCTACGGAAACTTAAAAACATAGACCACCTTCCCAGCAACACACTCCTAGCCACCACGGACGTTACCAGCCTATATACCAACATCCCTCACCGGGATGGCATCCAAGCCTGCCTTACATGTCTACAGGAACAAGATTACAACCCAGAATACAGACCCAAAGATATTACTGACCTTATACACTTCATCCTCACACACAATAATTTCACTTTTAATAATCAACACTTCCTCCAGATGATGGGAACAGCTATGGGCACTAAAACGGCCTCACAGTATGCCAACCTTTTTATGAGCCACCTGGAAGAAGACTTCCTCAAGAACTGCACCATCAAACCCTTACTATACCTAAGGTACATCGATGACATCTTCATCATTTGGACTGAAAACCTGCAATCTCTGATTGAATTCCATCAGAAATTCAACAGTCACCATCCCTCCATCCGACTTTCTCTAGAATACTCCAGCACCAGCATCTCCTTTTCAGACACGTGATCAGTATCCAGAAGGGTAAAATACAGACCACAGTATACAAGAAACCCACAGACCAACATACATATCTGCACAGAACCAGCAATCACCCTAAACACACCAAAAAAGCTGTGATATACAGCCAAGCCCTCACATACCACCGCATTTGTACTGAAGAGAGCACCCGGGATCGCCGCCTCACCAATCTTAAGAAGGCGTTCACTCCGCAAGGACACTCTTCCAGAGAGGTAGATCGCACGTTTGAAAGAGCCACCCGGATACCACATGAAGAACTGCTGCAGTACAGAAGAAACCCCCCCCACAAATCGCACACTGCTGGTGATGACATATCACCCCTCCCTTGAACCTGTACAGAAAATCCTCAAACAACTGCAACCCATACTAGAAAGAGACCCTATTTTTAAAAAGATCTTCCCAGAGCCACCCATCCTAGCCTTCAGACAAGCACCGAACCTCGCCAACCTCATCACCAGAAGCAAACTTCTTCAAGCCCAGAACACACCACAAGGATCCAGACCGTGCCAGGACAAGAAATGCAAACCCTGCCAACACATCTCCACCACCCCCACTATTACTACACCCCACAACAGAGCCATCAGCATCCCAGGATCTTACAGCTGCACCTCCAGAAATGTAATACATCTCATCCAATGCACCAGATGCCCTGATGGAAGATATGTAGGAGAGACCAAACAACAACTGCGCACCAGAATGAACGCACACAGGAAATCCATCAAAGACAGAAACACCCAATTACCGGCGGGGGCACATTTCTCACAGGAGGGCCACTCTCTCTCCAATCTCTCAGTCCTGATCCTCAAGGGAAACTTACACAACACTTCCCAGAGACGAGCCTATGAGCTCCATTTCATCAACCTGCTGGATACTAGAGATCAGGGACTAAACACAGACATTGGATTTTTGACACATTACAATCTGCCTGGCAACTGACTCCCCAGCCCAGCCCAGCCCAGCCCAGCCCAGCCCAGCCCAGCCCAGCCTAGCCCCTGGCTTCTTTACTTTTCATTCCATCCAGGAAGAGCATGCAGCAACTGCTGCAGCTTCCTTAGCCTGACGAAGGGTTTTTGAACCCAAAAGCTTGCTGCTCAACTATTCTCCAACTATTTGGGTTGGTCAAATAAAAGATATCAAATTCACCCAAGGAACCTTGTCTGCCTGTGCCCCTAACAAATTTGTTATCAAGCTGGCTTCAGTTCTTAGTAACAAAAACTTAGCCATGTTTATTGTTCATAAACAAGCCTAGACAGTAGCATCCATGGCCAATTGATACAAGGTGCTAGCCAGATGTGCAGGTACGGTACAGGCAAGAACATAACCACTAAGCTAAGTACTATATTTAGGGCTCCCAGGCCCTTTTTATACACTGATTAAAACAACTTTGTGTTTCCAGCATATACATCCTAATTCTCACCAACTACTAAAACATTGTTAGGTGACATCATCTACATGTTACTTCTCACCAGTTAGTGCAACCTTCCCACCAGGTACAGGCACTTGTGGCCAAGTCACTGTGATCTTTGTTTTGGTCTGCTCCTTTACAAGTAATGAACAACTTTCTCAGCACTTCTGGGCAAGCTGCATACAGTATACCTAAGTCTGTATTCACTGGGGCCCACTTCAGCTCATGCTGTTAGCAGGGCCTCCATATCATGTGTATATGCATTGACCTTTGGTTGTATTACTCCATATTCTAGCAAGGCCTAAAAGTGTCAACTGTCTAATCTGTCCCTCAACCTAGACATCATTAACTGATTGATTTCTTATAACAGAGGTATGTCTTGAAGGCAAGATTTGAAGAAGAGTACTGGCCTTACTGACAGCTTCAGAAATGTTACTTGGATGCATACTGTGGAAATACTAAATAAGCAGTTAAGACTGGCATCACTGCCATAATGAAGGACAAAGGAGTCAATATGGTAAGATAGGAAAAATATAGAAAGGCAGGACTGTGAAGGTCTTGTTGTGAAGGTTCAGGATGCTGAAAACTAATTTTAAAGTTTGTGAAGTAAACACAGAGGGAATCAGTGAATGGAAGAAGGGGTGCCAATTCAGTAATGGGATCATCTTAGTTTGCCTCTTTTTCTGGACCAAAGAAGGCTGGTGTGTGATTTGAGGGACTAAAGAGGAAGATAACAACAGTAGTACTGAAGAAGGAGCTCAGAAAGTTTTAGATAAGGGCTTTTGGCTCTAAGTAGAAGAAAAGCAGTGACCTTAGAAGTATTATGATGGATAAGCAAGATTTAGATATCACTAGGACACGTGGCCCAGGATGGGATGAAAGATAATCCCAAATTAGGATTGCTGATATCAAGGAGGATGGTGTTGTTCACTGGTCAGTCAGTTTATTAGCTAGTCTCCCTATATCAACTGCACTGATATACAGGTCGTGTGTCCACAGATCTAGCAAGTTTTAGCTCAGTATAGCTAACTGCTCAATGTAAACAGGCAACTGATGTACCCTACCACAGCATAACTGTGGTCATTGTCCATAACTATATGTCCGGCCACTTAGGAGGCAGTTAAACTCTTGTGGTTGTTAGTATTTGTGTGGCACATCTAGCCTGTGTCATATGCCTTTGTCACCGATTGGAAAAAATGCAGGAGCAAGTTTTATACTTCAAATTTTAGCAACAATGTATTTCATGCTGGAAAAATGTCCATGTCTCTGGATTACAAAAATCAATTTCTTAAGAAGTTTAATAAGACACATTAAAAAGGCTTTAATCACATGATTATATTTCTCAGCATATGGTGCATATGCAACACTTCACACTTTTTTAGAGTCTAAATTTGTATTGCTGCTTATGTTCTTCAGTAGAGATGCTTTAACTGTGGTGGGTAAGACTTTTGATCCCATAAAAATAGGTTTTCTTTGTAGATGATTTATGAAGGGTTAATTATTGCAAAATGCTATGAATATCCTCCAGATATGAAAAGCAGATTTTATTGAAGCTAAACAATTAGTTACAAGTCCTATAGAAAGTTATAGGCAACTGACTGATTAGCAGGACTCAATCTATACCAATTGATTAACCATTCATTATACTTGTTAACCATCTTTAACCTGTGTATTATTTATAAATGGAATCTTAATATAAAGCATCACAAGAGGTATTTTTTCCTTATTAGTAGATTGGTTATAGGCTAGAACAACATTTTAACATCTTAATGACTTAATGTAATTCATCTATCACAGTTGAAAAAGGAGACTAACCTAGAGGGAGTATTAGTTTATTCTGGCATGACTTTTCAAGCATTCCTACATTTTACCCAATTTGATGCACTTAGATCTCTATTCCACTCTTGTTGTCAGCTCCCAATATCTTGGATATCCTCAAGGGTCAAACTAAAAAGGTGGTGATACAGGACTCTAGTTAATGACACAGATGCTCGTCTCTCCTGGATTTCTCTAAACATCCTGGGAATCGGGTCATGAAAAGATGTCCAAAGACAAATGGAAAGATGGGAGAAAGGACTTTAAAATGCCCATTGGGGCCATTTTATACTTATGGACAATGGTTTGGAGATTATTTTAATAGCATGTGGGAATTTACCTAAGCTAGCTCTGTTAAATGGTACCATTAAACCCTACCTTCTGCTCCATATTTTTGCCCCTGAGGACTTAAAATTGGCCTCTCCAGCACTTACACTACATTATGAGTGGGTCTCACTGATCTTGGCAGCATCTTGGAAGTTACATGGGTGAACAGTTTCTGAACATCTTTTCCAATGTATTAAGCAGAAAAAAGGTCTCTTCCTCCAATGCTACGCCTGCTTGTCTTCTCTATACACCACCTATTTCCTTCCAAAATATGTTTGTAACCAACATAAGAAATACACTTGTATTTAAACTCCACGGTGTTCCATTTGTTTTCTGGTTAAAACCAAAGAAGAAAGCAAGAAGATTAAGTACTGTTCCAGATGCCAGTACCGCTGAGTTTCCAAACTGGAAGTCTGATTGCCAAAATATACGGATAAGAGTCAAACACAAAGAGGAAGGACCAAAGTCTGCTCATACCTATGTAATTACAGCTTTTAGGACCAGTGTTCAGAGACAATGCACATACAAGCTAAGCTGTCCTCTACCACTGCTCATATAGTATCAAACCCACTATGAAAAAAGCAGTATTTTTACACAGTAACATTTCAATACCAATCTTCGTTCAGTTACCATTGTTATTATTGCTTGTATGGTGCCATCAGCATCAGTTCCCAGTCAGAGATCTGTGTTGTCCAGAATGTATTTCAGCTAAGAGGACTTTTATTGAAACATGCTGCTTTGTCAAAGCCAAAATGTTTGGGAGATATATACTGGTATTGACAGATTTTGTCAGGAGGAAAGTTGTAGCCAATTGCTTAGGGCACTGTCCTGGAACGAAGGCGATCTGGGATTTGATCCCAAAAGGAGTATTTTCACACAAATCTGTTTTCATAAATAAATAAATAAATAAATCAGGTTTTGGTTCCTTCCAATTAAAATGAAAACAAATCCCCAAACTTCAGGAACTGCTGCAGAACAGAACTGCCAATTGTACCGTAGAGGCATCCCTACAGCAAAGAGTCTCCAGGCAAAGCATACAATGAGAGAAAAGAGCTGGATAAAACCAACAGACCAGACAGAATAAGGTACCAGTGAGATGATGATGAGCAACATGTTTAGTAGGAGTCCCAGCATATATTCATTATGATGTCGGCAGAAGGCTTGAAGGAGGATGATGACATAGTTTTATCACTATGCATTAGTCCATGACATGTATATCATTATATGCCACTTTCCCCTTCCCCCCAAATGAACATGTCAGTGGTGTTCGGGATAGGGCAAAAGCCACCACTTGGGTGCTTGCCAGCAGGAGTTAAAGCCCGGAAGAGCTCTCTTATAAGTGAAAGACCAGGGCAGGGGAATCAGGCAGGGTTGAAGTCTCAGAGGGCAGTTTAGTGCTAAACCATGGAGGTTTAATAACATCAGCTCCCTGTTTGTTAAAATCAAAAGCCAGAGGGAAGCAAGATGCAAGGCAGAGTTCTGCTACCATCAGCTCAAGTGCTGTAACATTTCCATTTAGCCTCAGAGGGACGTTTTCACTTTTTGTCTATGCTTTTAAAATCTTTTTTTTTTCCCTTTGTTTGACCCAGGAACTTTTAAAACATTCAATAAAAGTGACTCTCCTGGCTGAAGGCTGGTTTGTTGTTACTGAAACAACTTGGGCCACTCCACTACTTGTTCTATCTTCCCTTTTCCTCAGTAAGTGAAGAAAATGATGCCAATGGCAGCTCTGCATGCATGAGCCACCTCACAATAATAAACCAGAGTGTGTGAGATGGAACAAAACAATTTCAGGAAGGAAATGAATTTCAGTTTGATGCATCCAGAGGAATATGTATAAATAACAAGGGGAGGGGGGCATTTTTTGTGATGGTTTCCTTGACATTGTATAAATCCATGGATAAATCTAACTTCAAGAAGCCATCACTGGTTCAACTATGGTGAAGTTGCTGTGCCTGAAACTCTTGAAATGCACACTTGATAATACTCAGCAGTGTTTTCAGAAGGCAGTGGGGTGGGGAGGAGCCGGAGTCCATCAGCAAACATCAATCAGCTAATCATTCTGCCTAGCTGCACAATCATTTCCTTTAATGAGAGGTTTGTAATTGTCACTCATGATGACTTTACACATCATTGCTGATTAGTGCTGGAGAGAAACATCCTTGTAGCCTGCTGCTCCTGAAGTTCACATTACCCGTTTTTGGTGCAAAGTCTTTCTTTGCCTTTTGCATGTTCTAATTGACTACGAGGCTCTTAGTAGGTGCACTATTTACTGCTAGTAAAGTCTAGCACACACACGCAAACCCAATCACCCTTAATTAAAGGGATATTTCTACCTTAATAAAGAAGCTCGCTGTGCAGAAATCTGGTTTATTTCTCTGAACATACATTTCACAAAGTGAGCACAGGAATTAATGAAGATATTTTTTGTAGGCCATATTAGCTGATGTTTTTTGTCCTAAGCAAAAGTGAGATTGTTTTAAAACATACAGAAAAATTTTCCTTCGATTAAACAATATGATCACAAAGTACAGGCTGTTCCTCAGTTTTGATGCAATGAAACTAGTTCAAGATAATAACTGATAATTTAAGATGATTGTTGGATGGTATTTTATCTTTCTTTTCCTGTTTATCCTTCAGTCAGTCTAACATATCTAATAATATTGCTCTCATCTTAAATCACTCTATGGCTATTTCTAGATAGCTATATATCCTAGACTGTTTCACTGCAGTGAAACATCAAATAGTCTATTATTTCTTTCATGTAATATAATGCTACTATATATTAATCCGAGAAATGTATAACTAGATTAAGATTTCTTGTATGGTTTACCCTTTTTGTTATAAGTTGTCAACTTGAAAAATCATGCATTTAAAAATGTTGAACCTTCTCCAATTTCAAACGCCACTAAGATTGTCTATAAGTGACAGAAATTAGCTAAAAAAGAAATTGCTTCTTTTTCATTCTCTTTAGTTTGTGCTTTTGACAGCACTTTTGGACTAGTCATTCTTATCTTCTTATATTCAATACATTCTATATTCTGTAAAGACCAGTAATTCATGCAAAATTTTACTCTTCTGTATAAAATTCACCATGTTCACCACTCTTTACAGAACCAGGATGGTAATTGTTTTTAGTTTTTTTTTTCCCTATAGGGAACATAAGAATGTTATAAAAACTTTTTAAAAGACATTTAAAAGTAGAGGATATATCATTTGAAAGCATCCTATTTAAAAAAAAAAAAATGAGTTTAATTATGGTATTTAGTACATTTCAAATTGAAGCCTGAATAGGGAAATGTGAGAACACATATGAGCTCAAGCCCTTTCAGAAAGAAAGGCAGTGCAATGCCTGGTTTGCAGCCCCTGACTGGACATAGGTCTAAAACAGAGATGTATACATCTTTAAAGTAAAAAAATAAGGCATCTCTGAAAGCCTAGAGATTTTCAGGTTTACAGTGTTTGATTTCAACACTAAAGGCATTTTTACACATACTCTGGGGGTAAGGGGGGAGTGGAGCTGCTCTAAATAGAGCAGGGGTGGCAAGAGGACAGAGCATGGGGGCAGGGGATAGCAAGTAGCAGGAGCATGGAGCGGGGGTGGCTGGAGCATGAAGCCAGCAGCACGTGGCAGCTGCACAGAGTAGTGGCGCCCTCGGGGCCTACACGGCACTGTCCACGGGACCCCCAAAGCATGGAGCGGTTGCTCTAATTCGCACCCCCAAGGGACGGCTCTGGTGGTGGGGCTGGTGGTTAAATGAGCTTTAGTTAAAGCAGCCCCACCACCATTTTGAAGTGCGGAGACACTGATACATGAGATGCAGAGGCTGCTGGAGGCACGCTAATTATCACAATCCAACAGACTTGATGAATCAAGTCTGCTTGAATGCTCAGTAATTACAGTGCATTACAGCTGTCTGTCTGCATGTCTACAGGCACCCTTAAATTTCATCTCAGTCCTTTAAAACTTTTATTTGTCCATAGGCTCATTCAAAAATCCCAAGCATAAAAATAAACTATCATTTTGCATCTGAACCTGATAATGAACTGGTTTTCAGTTGCAAACGAGCTAATCAATGGATAGATGATAAATATTGAAAGAGATCTATTTGTGGGGCAAAGCTCTTAGCTGTATTCAGTTGTAATTGTTTCTCTTCAAGTTCAGTGGGAGTTTGCCCGTGTTAGAAAAATTAGGGCCTGATGTTAGAAGCTGTTCGATACAACTGAAATCCAGCACACCTTAAATTTATAAACAGGCAAATGAAGATGCGACTGTGGCATCAGCAGGCACTGATGTATTGTCCTAATATCAATCAAACTAAGTTGGATAACGTGGCAGCAGTGATGATGATATGGCATAGGTATCCATTAGGGCTAGCAGCCAGAGTACATACTCATGGTCCCTAGAAATCTTGTAGTCTACCAGCCTATGCTGCACTCTGTTTTATAACATCTTCATTGTTATTGTTACCTAGCGATGTTGTCTACTAGCTGTATCAAAGCTAACACAGGATACCTACTAATGCTGCATCACACCTTCATTTTGCTGGTTAGATATGCCTCAAAGTTCAAAAAGCACATATTAGATTTCCTCAATTAGACTGAAATGAAGATAATGCAAATAAAATTTAAAATGAGATCTCTATGTTCTTTAATAACTCTTCAAATTATTTATGAGGTTTGCTGTTTGTTTTGGCTTACAGCAGAAAATCAGAAATTCTGCATTACAGCTTCCTTGGAACTCGTTAGAAAGAGAATCTCCTGCTCAGAAGCATTGCATGATGTTGCCAATATTGCTCCAATTGTATTGGGCAGAAAGCTCTACCAACGTTTCAAAGCATTTAAAATAATTCATGTTTACGTAGGACTCACTTAATAAAGTGAAACTACTCAGTCATCAAAATGACTGACTCAGAACCTGTAAGATGCTGAACACTGTGGCTTATAATATGCAAAGCATGTGATGGATTTGATAACTTGTGAGCAATCCCAATTAAACCAATGGAAGGTGCTTCATTTTAAGTGCTTCAAGTGAAGCAGGTATCCAGGTTGTAGCCATCTTGGTCTAGAGGCAAAAGGAATCAAAACTTGCAGCAGGGGTGATATGTTTATTAGACTAAGTAGATATTTATTTGCAATCTTTTGGGCACAGGCAGTCTTCATCAGGCATAGGCGATTGCAAAGATTGTAAAAGTTCTCCTGGGTAGAAATGAAAATTCATATTTCACACGAGAGCTGAAGGTGTGGTAAAGTCTCCTGTTTGCAGCAGTTCATTTTGTGCATGTTAGGCTCAGAGAAAAGTTGGACTTTCCTCACCTTCAGCTCTCCTGTGAAATATGAATTTTCATTTCTACCAATATGAATCTTTGCCATCTCCTATGCCTGAGGAAGAGTGCCTGTGCCCAAAAGTTTGCAAGTAAAGACTTTTTTTTAAATATCTAGTTGGTTTAATAAAACATATCAACTCTGCCACAAGTTTTGATTCAAATGAAGCACATATTTAATTGTTTTTGGGGATCAAGGCCTGATATATGATGTTTTATATATTTCTTGCAAGCTATAAATTTATGTCAGAAATGATACAAATATGTAATCATATGAGAAGGGATAATTATGTATTAAGCTCTGTTGAGAAGCAGATAGTCACAAATATAACTAATTTATTTCAATGCAGTTTTTTCTTGTTCTAAAATTCGCAAAAGTCTTTTTGATGTCAGGGATAGCTTTGGATTATCACAATGTAGCATCTTACTAGCCAGGTGTACAGCTCTAGGAGCATAGGCTGCAGAGAAGAAGAAAAAAAAAAAAGGATTTTACTTATAAAATGGCTTCACTTCTCATTTCCAATTTATTTTATTATTGTTCTGGTACATTTGTGAACATAATAAGGTGTTTTTTATACAATCATGTTAGATAGACAAGAGTTAAAATAAAATTTCAGAAGCAAACATTGATATCTGAAACTCAGTTTTGAAAAAATTGGCCCTACCGATAATATATTTAGGCTATTCCATCAGACTTGAATATTTCCATAATAATGAAACATTCAAAATCTGTAACTTATCACTCTGATATAGGTTCGTGTCTAGTTTAACAAGTTTCATATTTAAATCTTACAAAATGCAGCAATGAAAAGAAGAAATGTGTGTACTTTCAACCACAATCCATCTGCTGAGTGTTTCTTTAAAACAGGAATTCAGTTTCAGTATAAAATGATTACATTGATTAATATTCCACTCTCCCATAGAGAGTTATGCATATTTATCTCTGTTATTACAACTACCTCCACCAAAGGACCCAGTAGAACTAGTCATGGACCAAAACACAATGGTGCATGGAGTTGCACCGACTCTGATCAAAAATGCAGTTTCTGACCCAAACAGTTTACAGACTAACCTTTCAGCTGCTCTTCACAAAGCCAGCACTGCTTCTCTTCAAATCTAGTCCTTTTGTGACTCCTGTAATTCCATCTTCCGCTGGCTCTGATCTTCCCTCTTTACTTATTCTAGTTGTTAACTTCTATGTATAGGAACAGTCCCTACAAAGTCAATGAAACTTCCCGTATACAACAAATAAAGCCTTTGTATAAGATTTTGGGAGTTGTCAGTTTGACTGCAGTACATCAATTCAGGTGAGCTACATGAATACTCAGCAACAGGTTGCACTATTATTACTTCTAGATAATTTAATACATATATGATACCGACAGTGTAGCAGACACTTATATATGAATCATGTCCTTGTCATTTGCTTAATCAAAGTTGAAAGTGAATCTCAGTTCAGAAAAAAATGACTCTAAAAATCAATTTGGAGTATTATTGCAACCTTGCAAAATTCTACTTGTTCATTCATCCAAGGCTACTAAATTCAATTGACAGATTATTAACATTGTTAGCTTTTATTCATTTTCATCAATTGTTATGGCAAAAAAGCAGGTGAATGGATTTTGTGTCTGTATTGGTAAATGTTTGTGACAATTTTGGAATGCTATATTAAAAAGATTTCATCGTGGTACCAATTTTCTATGATGCTGCTGTTATCTACGGTTTGATGATAACATGTCAAGTAAGATTCATATCAATATTTCTTTCACATCATAAGTGCCAGTTCTTACTTTTGATGGCATCAAGATGGAGAAATGAAAAATCATCATGACACTGCAACTTACTTTTTAGATCTGAGCAGGGAAGCAACCCAGGCTTACTGAGTTTCATACTTAACAATTTTAAATATAAGAGCAGGAGCACATGCACACCAGCCAAGAAAGGTCTTAGGCTTTGGCAAATAGAGTATAAAGAGTTTTAGTCTATGCACACTTTCTTTTTCAATACGTGTGCTGCCTTCACATCTAGCAATACTGCATTATGTGCATTAGCCACAATTCCATTGTCAAGTATCATATTCAAAATTGCCTAATAGGAGCCATCGCATATTTTTACCAACATAAATATTCTGCTGATTTAACCACATGTTAACTTCAACTTTAAGATGTAGTGACTCAAAGTAAATACTGATCAAGGAAAAGCCGATACTAGATCTCTAATGTGGAATAATCATATAAGTAATGGCATGTACCTCAGCATTTTTTTTTTCCATTGTGGCTTTTCAAAAGTGTAACTGTTTCCAGCTAAATTATGTTTTCAAAAGAGAAGTGAAAGTTTAACAAGTGGTGTTCACATGTGGTCAAAAGGCACTCACTTGCAAACAGAGTGCTGCATGGGTGACTGGTGCCACCTTAGTTGGGGGGGGGGAACATGTCCCCCCTGTGACCAGTCCTGTTGACGTAGCGCAGCTGCAGCGATCAGCTGGTGCTTACAGGGGGGGCACTGGCACTCCCACCTGCCCCCTCTGCCCATCACCTAAGTAGCGAGCACACCCAGTCAGGGGGTGCACTGGCGCTTTCAGGGGGTGCACGTGCACCCCTGTGCACCCCTACACGTTGCCACTGTAATGCTGTTTCATGCAGAGCACAGCAGAAGTTCTCAATGGAAGACCCTTCGAGGAATAGATGTTCCAACTCCCTCCAGGTAATGTTTAGAAGTTTAGCTTTAGACATATTGTGAATTTTCCATATTCTCATGGGGATTTAGTCATTTTGTGCAAATTACATAAAAACAACCTGTTTTTCTAAGCTATCCTGAATTAGGGAAGTATCACTGCACGACGTTCTTCTTGTGACATTTCTGAGGCCTTTGACATTGTTTACACTAGAAAAAGAAAACAGCTTCCTAATTTCAAATATGATGTTGATTGATAATGATATTGAAGTTTTAGAGTAGGGAAACTGGATTTAAGAGTCCAGTTTAGGTCTATTTCTAATCTCTCTCAATTACACCACAGCTAGTTAGGATGCCTTTATGCACTTATATGCATTATGCTTTTTCTGGTTTAGGTGTTTGGAAACTGGTCCACACTTGTAACACAACAGAAGTTCAGAGCACATAGACTGTTTTAAAAATAGTAAATCCCAGTCTACGATAGACGTGGATCAATGTAGTATCAAACTTACTTGATTTAGGTTACACTGCTCTGTTGAACATCAGTGCCAGGTCCACTTGTGACTCAAGATAGGTTGCTGTCTGCCAGCATCCCAGGGGACTTTGAGAGTCCCTGCTAGCCCCCCATCCCAGGGAGCTGTGATTTGGCTGCTCCAGGGCACTCCTAGCCAGCTCCACCATGAGCGCTCCATCTGTCTGCCACGGGCAGGATGGGTGCAGGGAGTAGGTCTTGAGAGCTGCTGGGGAAAGGCGGTGCCATTGGCACACCCTGAATTCCTGGCTGGGCTCTGTGTCCCTCCCCTGTCCTCAGCCCCAGGACTGTGCCCTAGAGCAGCTCCAGGAAGGGCTTGAAGGATTTCCCCCTCCCCAAGCCAGCACCGAGTTCCCAGATGAAGGCACTTCCTCCCATGCAGTCGTGTGGCTCCAGTCCCTGGGTAGGGGCAGGCTGCTGCAGCACCTGGTGGGGGTCGATTTGGGCACTGAAACTGGGGAGGAGGCAATGGGTCCCTGTGCTGGGCTGAGCTGGCAGCTGCTCCTCCTCCACCCCTGGAAAACAGACCCACCTGAGCCAAGCCAGTCCAGCCAGCAGCAGCTGGCACTAGTGGCAGGGCTGGGTGGGGGCTCACCCAGCTCCCCAGCATCTCTGCTCCCACACTGCAATTGCCCCCTGTCAGATCCTGCGCTACAAAGGTATGGCTGCCCCTGCCTCCAGGTATCAGAGCCCCATGGCTGCATGGGAGGAAGGAACCTGGAACTGGCTTGGGGGTAGAGGGAAGGGACAATCCTCTGAGCCCTACCCAGAGCTGTTCCAGTGCAAGGTCTCTGGGCTCAGGACAGGGAAGTTATATTCTGTGCCCTGCTGACCTGGGTGTGAATGCAGAGTGCACCACCGGGATGACCTCCCCCCAGCCTCTGCACTGCTTCTGTCCTGTCTGGGATGGACCACTGCATCCCCCACCTTGGACAAAGCCCAGGGACCCCCATGCAGCCAAGCCTCCTACTGCTGGCTGCCTGCAGCTTAGACCTGCCTGACAGACAAAGACGGGGCAGAGGGGAGAGGCACATGTCCAACGGGCAAGGAAGGATGGCCCCCACGCAGCTGTACTCAGCTGCCCTTGGCAATATCCGGCACGCTGGGAGGTGTGTGGGAGAGCCCTCAGGTCTCTGGCCTTGGCCAGCACAGGCATCTGCCTCCTTCCTCCCACCAAAGGATGAATATTAGCGCCGTTCTCTTCTGATCCATCTACGCAACTTGGAGAAACCTGCATAGATTGGATCAATTTTGCCCCGGATTTTTGAATGTCTGTATTTAGCCATACTGACTTCTTATATGACTAATTTATTTTGTCCCTGAAATTTTCTCTTCTATATAACATAAGAATATTTTGGTGTTACATTTTTAGAGTGGAATATTTAGGGGTTATGCACAAAGCTACTATAAAGATGAATGGAAATTGTGCTTAATATAGTACCCATGCAGGAGGAAATACATCATCAATTTTACAATTAAGAATCTTTTAATTGAAACAATATCCCATAGAAAATAAAATCAATCTCCTAATTTTATATGCTTGAGAATAATGAATATATTTACATTAACATGAGTTTCACACCCTTGTCACAACAGGCAGCTGTGAGATAGGATTATGTTCTAGTATAAGGGTTTTAAATCAAGGTTTACCACTATATTCATTTGCTTTATCTGAAGTATAATCGCTTGATGAAATGAATAGTATACTCATGGTAAAAAAAGTAGGATGGAAAAGAATAACTCTGCTTATAATAACTTGAGAACACTATGCTAGCTTAATCTTATGGTCACCCCCAACCCCCCCCCCCCCACACACACACACACACTTTCTTGTTTAATGCAGTTTTTGTGACAAAAAAAAATATTTTTTCTCATTCTGCCACAGGTAGAATCATATTTGCTTTTTGGTTGGCAACTTTAAGCTACTTTAAGTCAAGTGCATTGTTCTTAAATACAAGAACTAGGGGGCACTCACTAAAATGATCAAGAGGAAGATTTAAAACAAACAAAAGGAAATTTGTTTTTTTTTTTTTACACAGCTCTTAAAACACACTGTGGCAGGAAGTTGTAGAGGCATATTTAATATAACTAGGTTCAAAAAAAGATTTGACAAATACATGGAGGACAGGTCCATTGATAGCTATTAAACAGAACATCTCAGGATGTATATCCTCTGACATGCCTAAATCAATGGTGGCTGATGTTAGGGAGGGCACGCTAGGGATGGATTACACTAGACATGTCCTGTACTTACTTTCCCTCTAAAGCATCTTGAACTTGCCACTGTCAGAGAAGCTACTGGGCTAGAAAGACCATTAGTTTGACCCAGTTTGGCATTTTAAGGCTTTTACCAATTGAGGTCCAGTTCACAAAGTGAAAAATTACATTATTCATTTAGGCCTTTTAGGGTTGGGACAAATAGCTATTTTAGGGGAGAGGGAGCCCCTGCTCAGGAGCACACAACAGCTGTTCCAATTTAACTGTGGGATCTGAATGGTCTTGTAGCCATACAAGTAGCTGCATCTCCTGAAATAAAGCACTACAGAACTGAGCAGACCTAACAGTTGCGTTGTAACAGCTTGCATTGGTGTCCTTTGATACCAATACACTTGTTTCGTCTGTCTATATCCTGAGGCAACCATATTAAGCAGAAAAATCTCCAAGGTTGGGGTTTTTTTTTTCTTTTCAGAAGTGGGGAAATTAGTATTCTCAAAATATCGCTCTCATTAGCAATTGCAAAGTCCAAAAAGAACATTATCAAACTGTAATTTATTTACTTATCCATAATTTGGGTTGAATTTCTTCTTCACCATGCTTTCCCATTTTCTCACATTTTATTTTGTTTCTTTCACTTCAGTAAGCCACCAGAGCTTGAGTTATTCTTTCATCACTCAGTGAATACGCATGTGATTGTGTCTTTCCCCTTTCCTCAAAATTCCTCATTGGGAGGCAATAAGGATCTAGCACAAGGCAATAAATAGATTAAGTTTTCAGAAATATCAAAGCTATTATGAAATACAATGGTACTTCTCAGTCATCTCAGCAATATCTATAACTCCAGTGCTACTATAAAACTTCCAAGGTTATTATTTCACTAGAACTAATCTCCACTAGTCATTTTTACTATTTCTTAGTTACAACATCTTATAATGGCAGGTAAATGCTAAAACAAAAACCAGGCTGCCTGTGGAAGTACTAATAATAACTGGGCCCAGTAATACATTTCCCTTCAATATATTTTTCATGATTTTTTTTTGAGTAAAACAAAAAAATCCATTTATTAAAAGATAAATTCTATTTTACTTTTGTCATCAAAATGATACTCCTGAAAATTAAAATAATCTAAAAATGTATTTTTTGATAACCAAAATATTTTTATATGAGCACCCCATCTCAGTGTCTCAGGGAGGGCTACATTATCTTCCTCATGACCACATTCTCCTCTATTTTGTGGACTTCCTAACAAACCTACTTCTCCCATGATACACCTTTAGCAAAAGGGCAGACTATTCATGGAAGATGTAGTCCAATCAGGAAGCCCTGTCTAGATAGGAGACGGTGAGCATGAGCCACTTGAATTTCAGTTCTCACAGGGATTCACAACAGTTTCCCCATATCAAGATATTTCAATTAGCAAATGAACTGCTTTGATTTAACATTCTGTTCTCTTTTTAAACTGAAAACATTATTCTCTTTCTTCTTTGATTTTTTTCTCTGAAAAACAAACTAAATTTCTAACCAGCTCCAAAATACTAGGAGTGAAGGGAACACAACTAATTAAATTTCTTTTATAGTAGAACAGTTGCTTGTAAAATTCAGCTCCTGACATTGCAAAGGTAAGGTATGTAAATCTACTCATGGGAGCAGTTGCACTGAATCCATGCAACTATCGCCATAATGACCAAGTTAAGTATACACATCACTCCTTACAGGACTGGAGGCTTTTCATACAAGCCTGTATGGAGATTTCTGTAGTGAATGCACTTGAGATTTTGAAGAAAATGTTGTTTGAAAAGTATAATGGAAAGAATAAGAACTAATCCCTTACCTTCCTCTAATTTTATTAGTGAAGTTTTGTTTTGTTGGCTAACGAAAGTTTCATTTGTTGCACAGGACTGGGCGAAAGAGACCATTGGTCTGACCCAGTATAATTACATCTAACCAGCAAATTGCCCATCAAGAATGATGGTGGGGGGGGACAGCAGGGACAGAGCCCCACATTCAGTCCTGCACCCCCCTTCCCCACCTCCCCACCACTCCTCATCCAACCCTGCTCCATCCCCTGCCCTCCAGGTCCAACCCCACTCTACACCACCTCCCTCCTGCTGCTTCAGGTCCAGCCCCACTCCCTCTCTTCCCCCCCGCCCCTGCCATTTTGGATCCAATCCCTCTCCCCCCCCTCCCCACCACCACTTCAGGTCTGCCCTGCTCCCCCCTCTCCTCCCTGCCAATTTGGGTCCGACCTCGCTCCCCACCTCCCCCTGCCACTTTGGGTCTGAGTCAGGGAGATGGTGTGGGGAGAAAAACAGCTCAGCATTGTGTGTTTGGAGAATCTGGTTACATATCTGAGCACAATAATTAATACAGTGTCTTTGCACCAACTGTAGTACTAATTTCTGTAGGTGGAGATTTTAAAGCAACATAAAATAAATGGAAGTTGGACATCAGACTCCCCCAAGTACCTTTAAAATTCTCATCCATAATTTACATGTTAAAACAAATGGAATTGACCCCTTGCTTAGGCCAGAACTAAATTTAATCCCAAGTATCTGCATGGCTAGGAGGGAAGTGGGCTTTATTTTTTAAAGCAATCTTATTCACTGACATTACCACACTCTCCGTAAGATGTCACTTTACTTTTATTTTGGGAGTTCTAGATAAAAAAGATGTGTTGTGGACTGTCAGCCAACAGGCATTATACCCGGTTTTCTAAGACCCATAGACTGATCTATATTTTTCATGAGCACACGTTACGAAACAAATAACCAAAAAAATTATGTAAACACATCATTACATTGTTGATTTATCCATCTAAGAGCAGGTCTAGCCTATGCAACAAATGAAACAAGGATTCTTTGGGGAATAAAATTTATTATGTAATAACTATGGAGTGCATCATAAAGCATATATGTAAGGCCTCCAAATGTAGATTACAAAACCAACTCGGATCATGCTATTTCCTAACTTCTGAATGCTTGACTTTGTAACCTTGTAACACATAAAGGTAATCTTGCTTTGTTTCTAAATTGCCAAAGGCTTTTGCGCTATGAGGGATGTGCTATCAAATCTGTAGCCACAGATTATTTTTCCCTTCATTTCTGTTGCAGTCTTTTGAATTTTAATGAGTCCTGTCCCACAGTCATGCATGCAGCATGAGATCGATGCTACAGGGCACAGGCCAGTGACAGATTATTTCATCCATTTTAATAAAACTTTAGTTAGGAATATTCTCAAAAAGGCTAAATTTAAATGCCAGAGATTTACTTTTTAATCTTTCTAAAATGGGTAAAGTACTTTCATTAGCCAACAAAACAAAACTTCACTATTAAAATTAGAGGAAGGATAAGGGATTAGTTCTTATTCTTTCCATTATACTTTTCAAACAACATTTTCTTCAAAATCTCAAGTGCATTCACTACAGAAATCTCCACAAAGACATATGATAAGCCTCCAATCCTGTAAGGAGTGATGTGTATACTTAACTTGGTCATTATGGCAATAGTTGCATGGATTCATTGCGACTCCTCCCATGAGTAAATTTATATACCTTACCTTTGCAATGTCAGGAACTGAATTTTACAAGTTAGTGTTCTACTATAAAAGAAATAAATTTAATTAGTTGTGTTCCCTTCACTCCTAATATTGCATTGTATTTGATGGCAGTATAATATACATCTGCATATTATTATAGCAATGTTTCTTACCAGGGTTTTTTTTCTGTCTCTCATAAAAGAAATATGCCTCTTGTTTGTCATATACAGATGATGATGATCAAAACAGATTGGAACCAATCCAAAAGCTAGTACAGTTAATAAATCTGTGCAATTACGTGGCACCTTTCAACAGAGGATCCAAAGGCACTTTACAAATATTAATTTAATTAAGGCTTCTAAAATCCCTTCGCGAATAGTTAGCATTAGCATAACCATGTCGCAGATGAAGAAACTGAGGCACAGAGAGGTTAAATCTGTGGCAGAACCAGGACCAGGATCCAGACAGAATAAGTCATTGTTCTATGAAGCAACAACTTTTTCCCCAGCAAAATCTACTGTTTGAAGAGCAAAGCTTTGCTGTTCATGAAAAGCAGAGGTACCATTTTTGTCTATACAGAAAATATTCACTTTAAATTAAAATCAATCAGGCCATTTCTTCACAATCTCCCAGTGAATTGCTGAACTATATAACAAGCCTTCCACTTTACGGAATTAATATCATGTTTTACATTTTCTCGCCAAACCAGTACTGTATATCTTGCTTGTCTTAATCAGCTTTGGGCTACCCAGAGTACTCATTAATTTTGAAACTCAGCATTTTTAGTTTCTTTACAGAGGTTATTTTTGTTTAACTAGAGGCCTGAGGTTTTCTACATACACAGCATTTTTCAAGTTTATCTTTAATCAGATATTCATTAAAAAGAGTTCACTGTAAAAAAAAAAAAAAAAAGCCAGTAGATTTGATGTTTTATATAGTATATTCCACTTCTCCTGCCAGACTTGTTTAAGAAATCATTGGGACATCAATTGATCCCAGTGGGATAAAATAGCAATAGCTAATGCTTAATTAGGAGACTACTACTGTACACTCTGGTCTGTGAGGATGCACTTGCCCAGGACCCAGTGGTTAAGTGATGTTTCTATTCATTCGGCACTGCATTGAAACACTAAAGACAGGTCCTTTTCCCTAACTCACAAACTGACACTCAACTCTGTATTCCTCTATTTACCAGCTACTTTCTCAAAGCCAGGGTAGAACATACCACTTCCTCACCTGACCCCCTCCCACACACACACACACACACACACACACACACCCACCCCATATAAGATCTATTTCCACAACAGTACAGTAAGTTATGACCTACTCATTTCACTCCCTGCTACTCCTAATGTGAGAAATAAGTAGAGAACTAGCAAAAGGGTGGGTGGATCCAATTTGGAGAGCAACCTGAAGCAGAAAGGAATGACTATAAAATGAGAATAAAAGTTTTTCCAAGGTCAGTGGTCATATGTGATCTACCTGGCTTCACCTAGTTTCCAAAAGCAGTAAAGAAGTGGGTCCATAGATTTTAAGGCCAGAAAAGACCATTAAGTCATCTAGCTTGACTTTTTGCATATGACATGCCATTAAATCGTACCCACTTGCCCTAGCACTGGGCCTGATAAGTCATATTTAACTAAAATAACTTCCAGGAAGCTATCCAATCTCAATCTCTTTCCTGCAGCCTCTCCAGCTTTTCAACGTCCTTTTTAAAACGCGAACAGCAGAACTGGACCGAGTCTCATCATCAATTTGAACAGTGATAACATCACTGCCATAGCCTTATGCACTCCTCATCTTTTTAAACACACAAGAACAACAGCAGCAGCACTTTTTGCCAGAGCATTGAATCTTCTCAAGTTGAATGGCTTGTCTAACAGGAACCCTAGCTCCTCTTCAGAGCTGTTGCTTTCAGAGGTACATGTCCCAAGGCATGACCTTGAACCCTAGAACTTTTCCTTGAATCCTAGGTGCATTTTTATTTGGTTATATTAAAATGAATTTTGTTTGAATAAAACCAGATGACCTAGAGATCCAGATGACACTGTACTTCTGCACTATCTGTATCACTACCTACCATTTCACCAATATCTGTATCATATGCAAGGTTTATCAGCAGTGATTTTATATTTACTTGATTCAATTTGTAAATAAGGTCAGGTGTGTAGGATCGATCCCTGAGAAAGCAGGGGCCAACGTCTCTAGTTGATGATGATTTCCTATTCATAGATTCATAGATGTTAGGGTTGGAAGGGACCTCAATAGATCATCAAGTCCGACCCCCTGCACAGGCAGGAAAGAATGCTGGGTCTAGATGACCCCAGCCAGGTGACTATTGTTGACTACTTCTCAGCCAGTTCTTAATATACTGCTCACTGAGATTGTGTACTGTTAATTTTTAATACGAATGTACTGTAGTACTCAGTCAAATGCTGACAGTATAATAATATTTCATCTAAGCAATTACTTTAAAAATTCAAATTTACAATCTGATCAAAGAATGAAATCAGATGTGTTTGATAAGGCTTAACAAGGACATTGCTAAAAGTAAGTAAAGAATAGAGATTAAATGCCCAGAGGAACATAATTATTCTTCCAATATGATTCAGTTCAGTGGTTTATGTTATTCTATATTTTCTTAGACTTTTTCTATAAAAGTTCTTTGCTTACTCACAAAGCTAAACTGCAGTGGCATGAGCCAATGAGTGGGTTTCGGAGGAATCAGTTCTACTTCATTGCATATGCTTTTGTCAGCAGCAGATTTCACTTAATGTCTGGTTTTCTATACACCCTATAGGATTATAAATAATGCTCCAACTCTTGCATCTTAAGACTCTCTTTCCCAGGACTATATTATCAAATCATCAGATATAACAACTACAATTCTGAACTACTTTTCTTTTGTTCAAGTGGCACCATATGTCCTAATTTCTGCTTATGGACTTAACTTCCACAGGATAACAAAGGAAAGTATGTCACATTCTAACTAAAGTCCAAAGTGTTGGAGAGACTTTCAGCAACACAAAGCATTAGTGACCATGGCAACCATAATGCAATGACCTTTTGGCCATTTTATTATGGCATCAATCAATATTACTGCATCAAAGGAAAAACTGGGGCAGTCCCACACTGGCCTGGAAGAAACAACTAAGAGTACATTTTTTTCTCATACTCTCCTAAGGAAGATTAAAAATCCTTATTATATAACAGGATGAGCCCTTACTCTCTCCTGGAAAAAAAAAATCACATTAAAATCTTAAACTTGCACAAATGTTAAACCCTGCAGAGTATAGCAAGGGTGGACAAAATGTACTTGTCTTTATCAATTATGGAAATTATGCAGTGTTCCAGAGTATTATGGATCATCTCAAAAATACTCCAGAAACAGAGGTTAGTTTATGGCAGAATTGACTTTTTTTGACTGATTTTAATGAAAAGTCAGATTTCTGAGACAACATTACAGTAATGTATCCAGTTCTCTCTACAGCTTAAAGCATCCTCCCATTCCTCTCCTCTCACTTGTGTTACTAAGCTGGTATCGGTGCTTTGATGTTCTTTTTTTTTTTACTAAAGTTGCTTGTCCTTAACCATATCCCTTTCTGGAACACACATGATTTCCAACATGTCAATATAACTGCATTGTGTCAGACAAAGAACAACGCATCATGCTGTCACATCTGTCTGAGAAAAAGCAGCAGTTTGTACTTGATCCATAACATCCTTTAGGACACAGAGACACTTATGGTAAAATTACCTATGCGGAGCAGTGTAATAATCAGGCATGTTCTTTACAGATATCCCATTAGCATACATTTATTGTGTGCACAGATGAGGACGTAATATCTGATTATTGTTTGAATTCATGTACTTATACTTCTTGCACTGAAAACATAATAAACCTCTAACTGAAATACACTGCTTTTACAAAGGGATGTGCAAATTGTGCTCAGAAATTCTTATTTATACTGACTTGCATGGAGTGACATCATCATGAAACCAGTTTGAGGGAGCAAACAGTGGGGTTCATAATGTAAATGAGTTTCTACTATATAATGTTTATATTTACTTTTTTATTATTTTACTACTTTTCAAAGATGCTTATATTTAAATCTGCATGTGCTGCTTCCTTACCAATCTTTCTCTTCCTGATTAATTCTTAAATTACATCACAATCTGAAATGGGTATCATCACAATAAACAGAAACACCTCGGGGACACCTTTGCCACTGCAAATGGAACAATCATTTTTTTTCATCCCAGGATGAAGTGAAATGTAAATGTTGGCAGGAAAAGCTTTTGTAGAGACACATATGTGAATATTATTACAGACAATTCAGAAAATGAGAGGAGATGCTGCTTTGAGGTGTCTTTCAAATGTTCTGTCATTTAGTCCATGTAAACAGCTGCCTGACCTGTTATACAGCACAGGCTAGTCACTGCACAGGGTCAAAGTAACTCCTGCCTAAAGTTCAGTTTTCCTAACAAAAAAGTCAATGATAATACACAAAATTCAGATTAAACACTGTATCCAGACCAGATTCTTCTGGAATCCCATTGGAGACCTTGTGCCATTCTTACATTATTCCATTAATAGTTACTCTTTGCTTGCAGTTATTCAGCCAACTCTATATACTCTTAATGGTAATCCTATAATTAGCTGCCTTGCCAAAGAAGGACACATTGGTTTGGCATAACATGTTCTTACCAAATTCCCGTTGGTTGCTAGTAGCTGTGCTTTCTTCCTTTGGATACTAACAGGTTGAGTGTTTTCTAAATCTCTCTAGTGACTTCTGAAATGTGGAAGGGTGGATAAAAACTCTGTAATGCTTTGGTCCTCTTTTTTAAACATGTATACTATGTTAACCCTTCTCTGGTCCTCTGGGACATCACTTGCCATCCAAGAGTTTGCAAATATTATTGCTATTGTCTCTGAAGTTTCTTAAGATAGCTCCTTCACTACCCCAAGGTCTATTCCACCAGGTCCTGCTGACTTAAATTCATTCACATTTGTCAAAAGTTCTCCAAAACACTCATTATTTATCCTGACCTCTAGTTCTTCTGCTTCTTTCTTTATATTGATGCTGCTAGTCATCTGGTCACTGACAACACAAACCTGGGAAGGCCAAGTCAGAGAACAGGCTTGAATTCAAAGGGAACTTGATAAATTGGGGAACTGAACCACTGGTAACAATGAAACTCAAATGTATTGTGACATCTAGGGAAGAAAAAAAACAAACAAACACAAAAAAAAAAAAAAAGAATGGGAAAAGACCTGGTTTGGTAATGGCACAGCTGAGGAGGAGCTGTGCGGACAGTGTGATGATGTCATTAAAAAGCAAATACAATTTTGGGTTGCTTTAAGAGAAACATTGTGTGCAAGACATGGGAAATGATAGTACCACCCTCTTTGATGCTGGTTAGGCTTTAGCTAGATCTGTGTCCAAGTTTGGGCACCATAATTTAAGAAGGATGAAGAGAAACGGAAGGGGATTTAGCGATGAATGGAACCAAAAGTCAGCAACAAAAATGATAAAAAGGTTGGAAAGTAAGCTATATAAGAAAGACCTGAAGGAACTGTCACTGTGACTGCTTCCCTCCTCAGACCTAATAAAGAATACATTGCATTCAAAAGCTTATCTAACTTTATTCGTCTAACTTTATTCCAACCATTGAGTTGATCCAATAAGAGAGATCATCCAAAAAACCCTTGCCTCTCTTGTAAAAACAAATCATCCTTATCAATAAAAACTATAAGCAAATCAAAATGAAAACAGGGCAGTGTCAAGCAGCATTCTGTGATGGTGAAGGGAAGCAGATAAGAAATCCTCCCTTCCAGAAGTAAGCTTCAAGAGAACACATTCAAATTACCCGACACAGCCCAAACCCACAAGAGAACTTGTTCAGTTCAGTTCCAGAGGTTTCAGTGCAACTATGACTTTTTAATAAAAACAATCAGAGAATAATGATTAGAATATTGCAATAAGCCATCTGGAAATGTGGCTGGAAGAAAGTGAGGGAAACGCCACAAATTCAAGACCTGCTATTAACCTGCGTGCCACAACTGCCCCTCTAGCTGGTAAGAAGCTGTATTATACTATATTATTTGTGCTTGTTCTCATGCTTTTGGGGTATGTCTCTTGCCTCTTCTTACTGGGCGGTGATAAGGGAATTGTAACTGTACCTTAATTCTGAGTAACTCTACCTTAATTCTGGGTCTAAGCTTGCAAAAGAGGTTCTGATCATAAATGGGCCGTTGTCTTCTCTCTCCAGAGGCGAAATGGTAATGAGTTTTTGGTAACATTCACACTATCTCCATATAGTTGTGGCAATGGGAATGTCCACCCTCTGCCTACTAGCACAGTGATTACAGCAGTTAGTAGACCCAGGAATAAGCCCTTCTTAGCCACAGGGGGTGCATCCAGGCAAGCGTGGCTGTGCAGTATGTGGCGCCACAAGCACATATGCAGTGCCACATACCACTCAGTCTGGTATTCTCTGTGCTGCAAGGGTGCACTGCCCAAGCATGCACTGCACTGGGTTTTTTTTGACCCCTGGATATACAGGAGTAAAAAAAACCTGGGGAAAAACACTGCTGCAGCACATGTTCGGGCAGCACATACTCCTGAAAAGCAGAGCCAGCCACCTGAAGCTGCGCTGTGGCTGCCAGCCAGGCTCTGCACAGCAGAATCGCCATGGCTGCAACCCTGGGAGGCCCCCAGGAGCCCAGGTAAGGCTGCTGGGGCCAGCACAGTGCTGGTCCTGGCCTCCCTTAGCCTGTCCAGGGCAACTTGCCGCACACCAAAGCGCACATGGCATGGACATTGCCCAGGGACAAGTAGCTGCAGTGCAAGATGCACCACTGCTACTTGTCCTCAGGGAACCAAATGTCCACACACATCTGGACACACCCAGGGGATTCAAACCCACCTGTCTCATTTTCCAAGAGAAAGCCTTTCCCAGAAGAGTTTGGTTCAGAGCACCCACTACACCTTTTGTTGAAGAAACTAGGCCACTGTGCACCCAAGAACGCAAGGTTCATGGAGCTAGAAGGAGAGCAAGCAAGAAAGCATGCAACTCTTTAGATACATGATAAGTACACTCCTCTGGAGGAGCAATGATCTTCTGGGAATGAGAGTCCTGTTTTCTCCTCTCTACTCACAGGGCTGTTTATGCATTTTACATTTGAGAGTCATTTGACTAAAAACAGAAATAACTGTGGATGAAAGAACAGAACCTAGGCCTACCCACTCCCAAGTACATGCCCTTACCAAAGGCCCACAGACTCCCTCCTGCTTGCTTGCGTTCTCCAACATTGTGATTCTTGCATTCCTGGGTATATAGTCTAATCCTGAGACTATTATACAAAAGGTGGGCACCACTGGCAGCACTACCACGACCACCTTCATTTAAGTTGAATTTAATCATGCAAGTCAGACATGCTCAGAGTGTATCTAATGAACCAAGCCCTTCAGCATCAATCTGGATGGCAAGGGAACTTTGTGCCAAGGGGATCCAACCTAGACAGCTTTTAAGCTCAGAAGCCTCAGTGTAGGTGCCTAGTGAAATTCACAATCCAAAACAGAGGCAGCAAATGAATTTAGGCAATGAATGCATTTTGTGGATGCCAGAGCAGGGCTAATCTCAATCCTGCTTTAGAATTTAGGGCATTTACACACGTGCGGGGAGCCTGCTCCTATGCTCTGGAAATCCAGTGTGTTGGAATAGACTCAATTAATCAAGTCTGCTGGAGCACAGAAATTGAGGTGTTTTGGCAGCCTCGCACGTCATGTGTATCAGCGTGCCTCCCTGCTGAGAAAATGGTGGTGGTGCACTTTGAATTAAAATACGTTTGATGTACTCTAATTCAAAGTGCACTACTGCCATTTTCTCAGCACAGAAGCCTGCTGCACTGCTGATACATGCAACTTGCAGGCACTCTTAATTAGCATGGTGCACTAATTAAAAATGCCCCTAAATTCCACCAAAATCCTAGTTCCCAGGCCCTTGTAAGCAATTCTGTCCAAGATACACAAAAGGAATATAAAGCCAAGTGCGCTGCTTCTTACTTCTACAGTTCTAACAAGAGCAAAAAGTAATGAACACTTATCTTTGTCACTGAAATCAGAAGATGTGACTCCAAAAACATCCAAAGAAGACGGATGTTAATAAGAAAGCGGCATTTCTACATAATTGCTATTCAGAGTAGAATCACCTTTTAAACATGCTGTTCTCTTAACAAGTACTCATATAAGAAAATTCCTTTGTTGATGAAGTGCCTTTTTGCTTGGTGCATAGAAAATACATTAAATGAACAAATCTCTACCATTGACAGGTCTCTGGCATTGTATTTTATCTTTAGGTGTTGGAAACATTATCCTTACATCAGATTTACTCCTTTATCAGGTATTTATCTGAAATGACTTCATTGTAAGGTGGGCCCTGTTTATCTTTGGAGTAGGAAGAAAGAAGACGCGTCTTTTAGCAGGTTGATTTGTATCAGGAATTCTTCCTACCTAGACAGAAAGGAAAATTTCTCACTGCTGGTTCCTCTTGCCATAGGTGTCCAGTCTCAGAAGGAACACTGTAGCCCCTAGACCCCAACCCGAGCAGTATTTATTCCACTCGCACAAGGCAACCCTGAAAACAAAGACAAGTTTTTCTGCACAGGGAAATTTCCTCCTAACCACTGAACACTTCCTGTTCTCCTATTCGTATTCCAACCACCACACAGCCCAAGCCCAGGTCTGACTGAGGAAAATGAGATCTGGAGACACTTATTCCTTGCTTCTTCATTTGAAAATTCAGCCTCCAATGCCAACGTCTGAGAACAGTAGGAATTCCTATAATAGCACGTCACAGAAACAGTGATTACCAACCGGTGATTCCTCTTAAAGAAGATGTTCCCTTCAAGAAAAAAAAATTGAAGGGGAACTACACAGGACAAGGGATTAACCCCAAAGGCCTACATCAGACTGAAAAAAATATGGGGCTGCCAGAGTGGCTTGTCTCTGATGTGATTTAGTACAAATTTTCTGTCAGGAATCACATTTGTCTAACCCCAGGACAGGTAGGCTTCTATTTGCCCTTAATATATGCTCATTAAATACCCCACCTGACCGGTTATCCTGGTTGTTAACCCACACATCATCTATTCAGCCTAGAGGGATATTTTGCTGATCTATATTCCAGAAAACAAATTTTAGACGATAAGCCTATTAAACTGCAACACCAATCATCGTGTCGTCTCTACCATAAAGTTAAGCAATCCACAGAGATAGTTTTAATCGGGTTCTCTTTGAAATAAATTGCTCCGCACAATGTACACTTCCAAGCCCACTGTTATTATCCTCCTGATATTCATGGTTTACTGGTTGTTTTAATCATGGCACAAAGGAACCCTGTTGAAGGAATATGCACATGAAACTGCTAAGCTATGAAGTGTTCAGTACTGCCTGATGCAATTTTTATTTCTTTAAAAGTTCTTCACTGTTAATATTCCCCTCAATAAATAGGGCACTAAATAGCTTACAATGGAAACTCAGGAATTGATGAAGACGTATGCCCATGAGTGCTATTGATTCCAGAAGCTGCTGTTTGTTCCATACAGATGTGTGGAAGATTAATGCTATATAAAAAGGGTTAATAAAGTACAGCTATATATTAGGGCTGTGCAAAGCTTTGGTAGCTGATTTGATTGGTGGCCAAATCTCCATATCTGAATCAAATCAGGAGACCCTTCAATCTCTCCGAATTGAATTGGAGCCCTCCAAATCAATTTGGAGAGATTCAAAAAGATTTGGTGATTCAGCTTTAAATGTTTTTTCTACCTACCTCAAGGTAGAAGGCAGCTCACGAATGCTGAGATGGTGTAGGGGATGGAGCATCCCACCGGAGCATGGGGTGGTCCCTAGTGCACTCAGCAGCAGACCTAGAAGTGGACTGGAAGCATTTCCAGTCCACTTCTGGGTCCACTGGGGAGATTTGGATTCGGCCGAATTGAATTGGGGACAGTGATCCGAATCAACGAATCGAATCACCATCCCCGATTCAGGCCAAATCCGAATCGAATATGGCCTGTTTTGCACAGCTCTACTATATATCCAAGAGAGGATGAGGAACCATTTCAAAGGAGAACCAGATAATACCCAATTACTTAAAATAAAAAAAAAGATGCTTGAGCAAGTATTTGACTGGCAGAAATCACTGGCATATTACTGAACCTCTAGAATCCAGGAATTTTTGCAATCTTTCAAAATAATTTATGGACTTCAGTGGATCTAACCTAACTATTATTAGTTCAGGGCCTTGCTTGTAGTGGGTATACCTACACTGCCAAGGACAGCAAAGTGCAGAGATACCCAGACTACTTTAAAGGAAAATCAGGAAACAATGTGATATGGTAGACAAATCACCTGGGAGCAGCTCTGTTCTTTGTTTTGCTGTTGACTTGCTTTGTAACTTCGTCCAAATCATTTGTCTTTTCCATGCCTTGATTTCTCCTTCTGCAAAATGGGGGTAAATAACTATAGCTATTAACATCAGTAAAATGACATAATCTATAGGGGAAAAGTTTTATATTCATAGTCTAGAACTGTCACTTAGTAAATGAGGCCATGTCCATTTTCAGGCTCCTGTTTAATTTAGATGTGGCCAAACACATTATTTTCAAAATCTGTGAAAAATTTATTCCTGAGCTAAGATCTTGTATGCCAGACTTTAGCCCAGGTGAGCTCTTAGAGCTGAGTTATAAACCCATGAAAATAGAGTTTATAATGGAAATGCTGACAGACTCTTAACTATAGCTACACTAGTGGGAACCACTGTAATAAAATGAATGCAATCACTCACCTCATTTTACCAGATTTTATTGCTATGAGTAAATTAAGAAACTTAACATCTTGCTCTCCACTAAATTGCTTTTTCCCCCAGACTTTTTTGGCATGCCCTTTGTGATACCACTTACTTGTAAACATCCTCATCTTTGTTTCTATGTCAAAACACATGCTTTTACCAGCTTGCATTAGGATTTTCTCCTCTACAGTACTTAACTTTTATCAGAGCACTTTTCCTCTGCAAATTAATGCAGGTATATTATGCAAGGAACAAAAGTTCAATTAATGTAAACCCTGGGCAGGTTTTTCTGCCTCTTGCATAAAAACAGCAGCACAATAGATGTTAATCATTAGAATCTTTTCAAATGGAAAGCTTTTTGAGAGCATTTTTAAACTTGCAAATAGGAAACATGCTTTCAAGTTACATTCTGAAGGTTGTTATAGAATCAGAGATTAGAAATGGAAGAGACCTTCACGCCATTCAGTCAATTCATTGTCAATGCTGGATTGTCTCATCAGCAGGTAAACCAGGAACGAGGGAGTTTAAGAATGATACATTTTATCCTGTAAAGTGATAATCAGCCAACATTGCATCATGGTATGCGATCTGGAGACACACATTTCCTTACAACTTGCTTGTCAGTCATGCCCCCAAACCATAAAGCGTACACTAAAGGCTTCCATCGTTCAAATGCAGGGAACAGTTGGCAGTAGATAAATCTGCCATACTTTAATTAATTTGCTTTGATGTTGTGCTTCCTGAAACATGATGATTGACTCAGCTCATTTAAACTTTCTATCCCACAGTGACATTCTGTGGTATCTCAACTGACCTGCTTCTCATTTACTCACTGGAGGTCACCAAGGACAACTGGAAGGTTGGTAAACAGCTTCCTTCATCTTATTAAACATCACCTTTGAATTGTGTATAGATTTCAAGTATGGGAGGTCACAATACCATTAGAGAGGTTAAATTGGAAACAAGAGAGCATGCGAGGCGGTCACAATCATTCCAAGCCACACAATTAAATTAACCTAAAACAAATCCCAGAAGGTGGCTACATTTATGCTCTTCTTCCGGAGGACAAAAGTGAAGTCCAGAAGTGGAACTGAAGACTGGTCAAATAGGAAATTAACTTGTAGAGAAAAACAAATTCCATAACGGATTATCTGCACGTATTACTTTGGGTCTTTTCAAATCAAATCTTACTTTAGCTGTGCTTGTTCAACCTTTTGGGAACATTTGTTTATTGAGTTTTGCTAGCGCGAAGGTCTGTAGCCAGCAAATCACAGCCATGTAGAAACTAGATTTTAAATCTGTGTTTCATGATTGTTCTTTCCAAAATGGACTGTACGTGTACATTCATCCAAAGGAGGATCGGAAAAATGTCAGGCGATGTACCTGTCCAACTAAAACTAAGCAAATAGTTTTTATTTAAGATATAGGGATTACTTCCCTATACTGAACTGTTCAGTTTTTTGTAATAAAAATTATGATTTGGCAAATATATCTTTAAAAAGTCCTTAAGAAATTGTGATCTGCTCTTGATAATCTTTTATGCCTAATTTATCCAATAAATTATTCATTGTGAATTACTTACTTATCTCTAGTTATTTCTTAGGAGGAAAGTCTCGTTATCTACTCCAGATCATGAATAAGGAATTAAGATTCCTGCTTATAAGACTTGTGGTGCTATAAATTGTTCTGTACATTACAGGGGAAGAAAAACATCAGTAAACTCACTTAGGGCCAGCTCAGATACAGGATTTAGGTGGAATGGTGCCTAGGGTGAGGTTACGTGTCACACTTGGACCATACTAAATCTGTGGAACATTAAGTGGTAAATGTTAGCACGTGCTGTAAGCAGTTGCACATTGCACTGCTCTGACTTGCCACAAAAGGCCGGTGAGCAGAGGCATGGCTAGGGTCCCCTCCCTGCTCTGGGTGGATGGAAGCTGGGAGCTGGAATGCGGGGATGCTGAAGGATTTCAAATTGCTTGTTTTTATCTTCATAGAGCACACTGAAGTTACCCTAACATGAGCTAGGTAGCACAGCCCATTGCCTGACGGGGCATGAAACTTTGAGATGCTCAGAGGGCACTTAGCACAAGTTAATGAGCTTTAACATGTGGAAGCTCATGTTTTAAATGGCCTTAGTATGGTCTAAGTCAGGGGTGGGCAAAATGAGGCCCGGGGAATGGATGCGGCCCACCAGACCATTCTATTCAGCATGTGGGGCCCCCCCAAAATTAGAAAATGAGTATTTATCTGCCCTGGGCTGCCTGTCACGCAACCCTCAATGGCTTGCTAAAACTCAATAAGTGGCCTTCTGCCCAAAATAATTGCCCGCCCCTGGTCTAAATGTAATCTAGAACCAGGAGTGAGATGCTGTAAATTTTCTGCACAGAGACAGAGCTTCAGGAGGATGGGTAAACTGTCCTTATGCAAAATGGGTCATATACTATGGTTAGGGCATTATGGGAAAAGTAATTTTGAATTCCTTCACACCAAGGAGGATCCAGAAGTCAGATCTCCCATTTATTAGGCAAATTCCCTAAGAAAATATTGCCTGCTACTGCATTTTCTGTTAGTGTATATTAGGCATGACCTGAGAATACCTAGTACAAATTCCATGGTACACACCAGGAAGCTAGGCAGAGCAATTCTTCATTTCCAAATCCTGTTTATACTTAGGCATGAGCTAGGTTGCCTAGTCCTTCAACCCTATGGAAATGAGATGCCTCTGGGCATACATGGGAATAAAACTATCAGGTTCCTAGACAGCTCAAAGGTCAAATACCTCAGCCTTTATGTAATTTACATGCTGCCAGGTTGTAAAAATCACAACTTTGGATTTAAATACCTTAATTCCACCTAATTCCTATTTCAGGAGCCTAATTTTTTTTTTATTATTATTTTTTGGATCTGGCCATTTCTCTGCTTCCCATTTGTAAGATTAAGATAACCATGCTTTTGCTTTTCAAAAGGAAATTATAAGGATGGATTAAAATACATACCTGAAGCGCTTGGATGCTAGAAAAAGCCACAAAGAAACTCCTATAAATGTTAAATGAGGGTATACTTTGGTAGTCTTGCTTTTTTAATTCTCTGCTACATCACTATTAGGCCCTGAGGAAGGAATGGGCATGACTGGGTTATAACCAAGTGGGATAAATGACAGATTGCATATTCTGCAGTGAAAAGAAAAGGGAGAATAAAAACCTATCTGAGCTGCAAAAGAACAGGTATATCTAAACCTTCTGTGGCCTTAGATTATGAGTGGTGGTAAGGATCGCCCCAGGCACAAACAATACAAGTGGCCACTTAGTCCTGTACTGACTCAGCAACTCATATTCTGGCTTCCCATCTGGCCAAGGATGGCTGAGCAAGAATGACTGGGCCTGGGTAATAGATTTGTTCACAGGAACAAAGCAAGACAAAATGTTTGAAGTGAAAAGTTCCTACCAACAACAGTCATGACACATGAAATGCTGTGAATTAAGTCTAGGACAAAGCCTGGAGTTTTTTCCTTACTGCCTGAATGACTTGAGCTGGGAACAGGATGCTGTGAGGAAGATACGGGATGAAGTGATCAGCAAATTTATTAGGCAAACTATTGGGAGGTTGCCTGAGTTATGAAGGCTGTCTTTTGCTAAGGTGCACACTACCAGACTCACTGGATCGTTTGCACAGGGACATCTCTAGAGACACCTTGTTGAGAAAATGAGACAAATACATTAAAATTTACCTCTGTACCAATTCAAAGCACAAATGCCAATTCATGGACCAAAAAAAAAAAAAAAAGATGAAAAGAACTGTGAAGTTAATAATAATCAGGATATCCCTTTATTCTTAGGCTTAAAAGCATTATAGCTAATACCACTTATTTAATCTGGTACAATAAAAGATATCAGGGATGAAATTAAGAAAGGGAAAATGAGGCTTACTAGCCAGGAAAACTTTCTGACAGATCTATTCAACTGTAGGGCAGACCCCCTAGGGAGATGGTGAATACTCCCTCACTTGGAACTTTTAAAGCTGGAGTGGACAGGACATTAAAAAAGATGCTGTAGGAAATAATTCATTCCTGGCTGGACTGGCAGGATGATCTACTCACTGATTTCCATCTCTAATGTCTGTGATCTATTATATCATTATTCTAATTCACTTCAGTGCATGTTCCTAGTAACTCAGGATGCTTCTTTTTCAATCAAAACCAGAAATCACTCAAAGTTCAATCAAGTGAACCTCTGTACAAAGAAGGAGAGAGAGAGAGAGAAAAAAAAAAAGTCCATAGCTAAATGAAGCCAGGGTATTAAAACAAAGTTCATATGCACACAAGAACAGAGCTCCTGAGTTGAACATTTTCAAGGGCTGTCGGGGTCCTGCCTAGCACTAGAAAAGATTTCCCTAGAGAAACAGATAGATGGTGGTTGGCTCTGCTGCCACTGCTCACTGAGGTGAAAGGAGTACTGAACAAAGTAATAGATAGGTTTCCCCCACTGACAGTGAGAGACAAGCATCTTAAAGGAACACATCACTCAAGGAAGTTATTAGTAAAGAGGCATGTATATGCAGCTCTTCAGTTTAAGTTTAAGCCCAGAATGGGTTTATATTTGTATCACACCACTGGCTTTCATGCTGCCTCACAGACCAATAAAAAGAACAAGCAACAGCCAGAGCAGCTGATAATTTTGAAGCAGCAAATAATTCCAAGAATACTAATGATAAAGGGAGGGGTGGGATGGTGCTGACAGAAACAGCCTACAGCCATTTTAACTAATTATTCTAGTTTTGCAAATAACTGCACGTTCGGTGATGCTGCTTCTAGCCTGCAAATCAGGAATGATGATCAGGCCCTTCTGAAGGCAGCAAGAAACTTCCCATTTCACCCTCTGTACTTAGTACTTCATGCTTTGTGCTTTGTTGGTGATTCTTCAGCCACTTTTGGGTATAACAGGATAGTAGTGTTGTAGCGAGGATGGTCCAGGAAACATGAGACAAACAAGGCTTTTTGCATGATATTTTCTATTGGACCAACAGTATAGATGGGAGAGCTGTCAGAATAGTATTTGGGCACAAGTTTCTTTCCCAGACTTGAAGGGCACTTCAGGGGATATCACCATTCCCCACCTTCCCATCCCCCTTAACTAAAGATGCAACCATACATAATAATCTCACCGTAACAAAGGCTATTGATACAAGCTGTTCTGATGTAACCGTTCTATCTGCATGTTTCTGTAGTAATGCAAGTGTAGCAAAACCACTGTAACATGAACACTTCCATTCAAGGTAAGGTTACAACATTATAACTAACTTGTTTCATTATGGGATCACATAGACATAAAAGATAGATGCCTTGCAGCGTGGAACAATTAGTACATGTCCAATCTGTGTAGTATTAAAGTTAGAACATATTTTGAGCAGTCGCACAGTAATGTTTATTATAATCTGTAACATGCACAACTTGCTGATTATGGTCCTAGCCCCAGCACTGCACCAGAGTCTTGAACTAGCTGACTGTCAGTCCAGTCCGAGGACCCTCCCGGGCTGTGGGCACCTGGCTTTCAACTTGACCCTCGAGGAACCTGATAAGAGAAAACTCCAGGATCCTTTCTCCTGACCTGTGTGGCTTTCTTCATCCCACCTGGAAGCTTGGTACAACTGAGGGGTCCCTGACTGCTGTCACAGCTAGATTAGGACCACAAATTGCTCATATGATCTCTGTGGAGCAATCCAACAATAGCTGAACACGTGTTACTCAATATGATCTGGAGATAGTCCTTGCATGAAAAGTCATAATTTTCCTGCGATACACACTTAGCATGCGTTTTCCTGCTCAAACGTGTGGTCACTTGTGTTAAGTAGTAGCACCACTCCCACACTACCAAATTTCTGGACCCGTGAGCAGCCCCACAGGCCAAATTACAAGGCACTGCAGCATGCATCTGGCCCATGGGCTGGAGGCTGAACATCTGATTTATACTTCAGTGGTGCCTGGAAACATCAGAGACCAGCTCCCCATTGTGTTAGTCATTCTGAATGCACATAGATCAAAGAGGTGAAAATCTAAGTATAGGACAGGAGACAACAGACAGCCAGAGGAGCACCAGGAAAAATATGGCAATGCTACTTATCATGATAGTTGACCACCTCCAACTGCTTGAAGGTTCTCTCTAGGGTTTTATAGGCCTCATCCTAAAGCAGACAAGGTTCTTTTGGGTATATATCTGATATCTTTTATTAGACCAACTCATACAGTTGGAAAAATTCTTCTTTGCAAGCTTTCAGGTACGGATACCCTTTGTCAGGCTGAGGAAGCACCTGCAGTTGGTCTGTGCTCTTCCTGGATGGAATGAAGAGTAAAGAAGCCAGAGGCTGGTATGCATGCAAGAAAGCCAGTCAGTCATCCTAAAGCAGTGTTTTAAGGAAGAATGAAACAGGTACACACATATAATTAAGTGCATAGCCCCAGGACTTAAAAAACAAAAACAAACAAACAAAAAAAGGTTTTGCACTTACTTGAAGGATGCTCCTCATCTAATCTCAATGTAAGCAATGCTTATTATACAGAAGCAACAGGGGCTGAGTTTCAGCACCTCTTCAAAGCTTGTTACCCTGTTTCATAGACCACCTTATACCTTCAACAGCAGCTCTAAAATTGACAGGACACTGTCGGGTCTGGGCTGCTTTAGAAGCCTGGACATTGACATCTGGTACTGCAGAGAACAGTTCAGTAAAATGCATGATATAAAAACAGCTACATTGGTAGCATTAAAGCAGCCCAGATCCATACAGTATTGAATCCACAGTGATGAATGTGAACACTGAGGCTCATCAGCTTGCATGTACTTTTACTGGAGAAATTTTCCACCATGCATGCCAGATGTACACATGAGGATCTGATGCCTAGGTACCCTAATTTGTGCCCTAAATTTCACAGGTTGCAATCCTAACCTCTGTGTAGAGGTCATAGAATTAACTTGAACATCTCGGTAGAGAATAGTTTGTTTGTCCATTTCTAGGGGTGGGGAAGACATACTGGGTAACTCTGGGAATGGCTCTGTATCAAGCTATACCCAGACAAGGTGTCTAAAGTATTTATCTATTTTTTGGGATCCCATGTCAGTTCTTAAAGTAATGCTGACGTTTCAGCATTATAAAGATTTACAAACATGCTAATAATAGGATTCTGGAAAAACGTTCTGTTGGTGTTAAGTTAATCACTGCTTAAATATAAGATGGATTATGAAACAAAAGCATGCTCCTTTGTGTGTCTCCAGAAATGGTTTGATCCTGTCCTCACACGGTTCAAAACCAGAAATCCATTTCCACCCCCTTGACTTCTGTGGTGCTATTTCTGGTTCATACTAGTATAAATGGAAAGAAATATCAGGTTTTCCAGTATTTAATGGAAAAGAATGAAATGAAAAAGTGTATTCTCTAGAAAAATTACAAGAGCAGCATGGTGTGTACAATTAATAATAAGGAAGTGAGAACAAATCATTGTGCAAGCTCAATTACTTTCAACCTTCTTGATTCTTCTGCTGCTAATAGTTAAGGACCTAATATTATAAATGATAAGAGAAAAAGCTGATGCCATACTTGTCTGGAGAGCTGGTAGATCATGACTCATCAAATCTAATTCTCTTGAAACCAGTCAAGGCCTGGAGGCAGCACTTAATAGAAGTGAGGTATAACAAGTCATCACCAGAGGATGACTCATTTATTTAACCCTGTTGCTTCCTTGAAGTGGGCCTATAACACTCAAATAGTCAATTAAGGAGATAAGTTGTACAGTGAAGAGCATCTTATCTTTTTCACATGTTAATAGTCATTCACTAAGAAAAAAAAAGGTCTTCATTTGCAACTATTCCATTCTGGATCTTTTCATGACTCACAAAATGAACAAGGCCTGTTGTGGATGCAAGGTATGTGAAGAGGACAGTGGAGTTTCACAACTGCAAAATTGAAGCAAATACTTCAAAGAAGAAGCAGGGTCATCATTCATAACATGCTTAGTAATTTTACAAGATCAAGGATGTCATAAACGAAAGATATTTTGATGTCCCGTTGCTTTGCACTTCATGTAGTCCTCTGTAAATAATGCAAATTCATTCCAAAGGACATGGAAAATATCACTGAATTGGAACAATGCAGGAGGCACAAGACAACAGAAACACCAGGCCCTAAATCAAGTTGTAAATCAGGGAGAAATCAAGAATCCCATCTAAAGCTGCCTAATTAGGATTTGAGCTAGTTTAGGCTTTTGTTAGATGTGCTTTATTGGTATGAAAGAATACATTTTTACATGTGGGCATCTGCATGGAGATCTTACAAACAAGTGACCCAGAAACAGAACAAAGTGCACACTTAGGAATTGTCTACTTCATTAAACAACCAGTAGCTCTGGAATGATTTAGATTGGGATGATCCTGCCTTGTGCATGGGGCTGGATTAGATGAAGTCCTGAGATGCCTTTCAGCCCTGGGGCTAGGGACAGAAGTTACACATAAACCAGTTGAAGTGATCAGAAATTGGTCTAAACCTTTAACAGAACAGAAGCTCGGTGCAAATAAACCAGTTTCGAAATGGATGAAACTGGTTTAAGAGAAACATGGTTGAATGTATTATCAGACTTGACTGATGTGGACCAAACTGGTTTATGAAACTTCTGTCATAAGTTCAAGTTAAATCACAATCCACTAGCTTTCCAACATGTTTTTGCAGCCCTGGGCTGGGTTGTGCTGTCTGCTCCAGAGAGCAGGGCTGGCTCCACTCCTCTGCTCCCCAGAGAAGCAGTGAGGGCTGGCTGAAAAGAGGTTGGGGGGGCAAGCCCAGGTGGGGATACAGCCCAGTCTGCAGTGGGGATGGGGGGGGGGACAAACCCCAGCTGGGGTCTGGGACCAGGGATGGGGGTTAAACACCCCTTTCCCCACTCAAATGTACTGCTGGCTGTGACTTTGGACTACAAATCCCAAAGGCACCTGAAGGCAGGAAGAGGAAGTGATAAGCAACCCAGCAGAGTCCTGCTGCTGTAATTTTGGACTGCAACTCCCAGAGACCTTGGAGGCAGCAGGAAGAGGAAGAAAACACAAAGTCCATACTACCTATGTGCCAGAGAGCTGTGCTGTAGCACCCCCAAGCTTCTGGCTTCAGCCCTTGTAGACAAGTGGCTGCATTTTCTGAATCAAAGGTAAATGTCTTTTCACTTCTGTTTCAATTTAATCTCTTCAGTTTAGACTAAGCTTCAAAGACTGAATCAATTCAGCCTCGGGCTTTTTGACTGTCTGTATTTAGCCTGTGTGTTTATGATTTCTGTGAGTTCTGATTATTTAGTCTGGAAAAGAGAAGACTGAGCAGGGATTTAATAGCAACTTTCAACTACTGGAAGGATGGTTACAAAGAAGATGGACCTGGACTGTCTTCAGTGGTGGTGGTGTATGACAGAAGAAAGAGCAATGGTCTCAAGTTGTAGCATAGGGAGGTTTAGGTTATATATAAGGAAAAACTCTCACTAGGAGGGTACTAAAACACTGGAACAGGCATGGGTAAGTATTGCCTCTTGAGTCGGGGGGGGGCACGTGCCCCCCTGACACAAGTCAATGACTGGGGGGGGAGGGTCCTGGCGGCCAATTGCAATTGCACTGAACAAGGTGGGTGGGGTCCCCTGCAGCTGATCTCACTCACCAAGAGTCCCGCAGCCAATTCCAGAAGCAGTGCAGCCACTTCTGCTGGTGTCCCTGCTATCCAGCCAGCACTCGCAGGGGGGCACTGGTGCTCCTGCCTGCCCCTGCCCCTGCCCCTGCCTGCTGGCTGAATAGGGAGTGCGGGCTGACAGGGGGTGCACCTGTGCTCTCAGAGGGTGCATGTACCCTGTATGCGTCGCCACTGGGAACAGGTTACCCAGAGAGGTTGTGGAATCTCCAACATTGGAGGTTTTTAAGATCTGGCTAGATAAAGCCTTGGCTGGGATGATCTAGTTGGGGCTGGTCCTGCTCTGAGCAGGGGGTTCGACTAGATTACCTCCTAAGGTCCTTTCCAACCCTAATTTTCTATTATCCTAGTAGTTCAATTAAATACTATTGGTTATCTAGTGAGGTACAAAGAACTCCCATGTACACACACTATAAGGTCACTTAGTAAATAAGGGGAAAAAAAAATATGCAAAATCATCTAGTTCTTCTAGCTACCAAAATGAACCAGTTCCTGACTAATTCTAAGTGCTTTTACCCACACCGGTACTCATTATGCTTCCCAGGTACAAGTGTATCTTTCAATTATTCACAAACTCAATATACAATAGAATCACATGAACTCTCGGGCTTTTATAGCATATTGTATTTGAATTTAAAAAATCATCTTTGGACTGTAAAAAGAATACGAGAGAAACACTACTGATAGGGAGTTCATAAAAGTCCAGTCACACTACTGAATTTACCCTGAGGTGGTCATATCTTTTATCAGACTTTTCCAGCAGTGTTGTTTATTTTACCAAATTGCTATGATTTAGATATTTATTATTTTAGCATTTATTGTGAAAATCAATTTTTACAGCGCCGGAGAAAATGGGGGAGGAGGGTGGAGAAAAAAAATGGTTTAAGTTCTTTAACAAAAAGTTATTTTAAATGTTACTACCTATTTTAAATGTCCTACCTTTAATATGGTTTATGAATTCATATAGTGTAGTCCAAGAACATACCGTGATGCTGGTTCAAATAAAAACAGATTAAGTCATAATTTTCTCTGATTTTACTTGTTGTACAAATAAAATTAAAAGCTGACAGCTTTAAGAGACAGTCGTATGTTAAAGGTTGCTTGCCTCCCCTATAACAAACAGCTATCACAGAATCAGGGAATTAGAAAAGACCAGCACTTTCTATAGCATACTTCCCACTACTCGCCCCAGTCTAGTGCTTCCTAATATTAAGCCGATATGTACTTTATTTCATCCCATTACCCCTTAGTAATGATACCCCCTTGTGTCCCTCTGAATAATTCATTTTCATCCTGAGTTTATTAATGCCTTCAAAGTACTTGCAGACAGTAATGCCCCCTGTTCTCCTTAGTAATCACTTAGCCATGCTGTGCTGCACGTAAATAGTTCTTTTAAAATTCTCTGTGGATTTAAAATCATTCTAAAATAATTTAGGAAAATAGTCTCTCTGCTGGGTTAAAGAACTGAACTGGGATATGGCTTTCTCTCTCCAATCATCCACAAGATATTAACTACAGGATCAGCAGCAATCCCATTCATATTATTTTAAATATAGCAGTCATTACAGAAATGGCACTGTGGCAAGCCATAGGAGGTCAAGGAAGGTTTGGACTGCTCTGTAAGATGACTTAAGGAAGATTTGGACAGGTCTGTAAAATCACTTACCTCGACTCTTAGGGAACCAAGGTAATTTTGGGTACTCAGATTGGTAGAACAGACCCAGTTTTGATTTTCATTGATACCAGTGTAACTCAGTCCTTGGATTTCAGTGAAGTTCCTCTTGATTTCTATTGATATGAGAACAAAATTAAGCTTGCTAAACATGGCAGGAAGAGAACCAGGAATCTAGCTCCCATGGACAGTTATGAGAGAGAACACCTATGAACCGATCTTCTGGAACTTCAGCTGGAGTGAACGCTGGTTTCAGATTCAAAGCAATCTGAGGGACGTATCATCTTTGCCACAAGTCACCGCTCAAAAAATAAGTATGCGGTCATAAAATGAAAATTCTTGTACTTCTGCTGACCCCTTGCTGAGCAGCAGCATATATCAAAACCATACAGAATGACTTCCTTGTTAAAGGAGAAATAAGTCAGGAAGGGCTTTGGTATATTCCTAGTTCAACTTACTTGACTTACACATATACCCCCATCCCACAACAAATGGCTCACACAAAATTCAGGCAACCTTCTGAAAAGGATTTTAGCCAAATATGGATGCCTATTCTTACTTAGCTGTTTTGCCTCAAGAGTTAACTTATGTTAGAAAAAATAAGCATACAGCATACTGTTTTGCATTTAGGGCCACTCACAGCACAGTCTGTATCCCACAACCAAAATGCTTGCTTCCATATTTAGAAACAAAAAAAACCCCCAAAGCACTTGAAAGGCCATGGCTGCTGACAAACATTTAGTTAAAGGCATGATAGGATCCAATCCGTGATCCCAACAATCACATCTCCTGTCATGTCATATATACATGGCTTCAGGTGCAATTGTGGGATTGGGGATCAAATCCCAATCGTATTCTATTGCTGGTGCGAGGGAAATCCAGGATTGTGATCCTAGGCTCCCCCTGGACAAGCAAACAGCCAGGTGGGTGCCTGTTGCTCCCAAAGCTGGGAATGCCAGTCAGCTAACTGGCACTGGCCACATGTTAAATTTAGCGCATGATGGGAACCAGCCACAAAGTTGTTATGCACATTCTGTATAATATTCTGTGTCTTGTTCCCTGCTATATCACACCGTTATTTGAATACACTTATGGATGGGTTACCTCTTAACTAGTTAATCACATCTTAAGTATTAACAGCTGCCAGGGGCCTAGGAATAACAGAGCCATCTGGTAACACTTGCTGCAACAACCCTTCAAAATACTTTCTCCACCATTGTCTTTAATGGGACACAGATCAAAGTTGTGTTTCTCTGTTAACTTGAACAGGGGAAATCTTTCTGTTTGCTTATATTCAGTTCCTGCACAGGAAAAGAGATTTCCCATATTTTTGTCATATTATTATACCATATTTGACCTTAGATTTATCATGCAAGAAGGTGGGTTATTTGTTCTTCAGCAATTATGATCCCTTTGACATAATTAATTCTAGGTGGAACTTACTTCTTCCCCCTCCTACGTTCTCTCTTACGTATTTAGACTATAATTTCTTTGAGAAATGGACCATCTCTCAGGTGCACCTACAGAACCCAACAAATTAAGACCCCAATTTTCAGTGGGGACATAAGCATAAAGCAAAAATTATATGAAAAAAATCTGCAAAATATCAGTATACTGCATGTAAACACAATATAGCTGTTAAGGACTTTATAGCTAGTTCTAATTAAAATATAGATGCTAGGAAAAGATTCAAGAGAGATCTTTACTGCTATTCTGAAAACTAGTGTTTTAAGCATAAAGAGACTCATTTGTGCTGCTCATGTTTTTATTCAAAAGATGAACGATACAATTTACATCTTGAATGTGTACTGTGTTTTCAGCTTCTTGTTCAGTCCAAGATGTCCAATGAAATATAATTAATTGAGGTGGATTTTATCAATGATAAATAATAATATCAAATACGTTTTGAGTCAGACTAACTAAGTAGTAGATAGAGCTGTCCCTTGGGGGTGCAAATCAGGGTGACCACTCCGGGCCCCGCAGGCAGTGCCGTACCCACTGAGGGCGCCACCACTCCACACAGCCACTGTGTGACGCCGGCTCTTCACTCTGGCCACTCACCACCCCTTTACCCGCTCTGGCCGCTTGCCATGTTCACGCAGTGCATCACAACAATTGACTTCCATCAACCACCCCCTCTGGGTCTGACCATGGAGCCAATTCCCCAGCCAGTGGATTGTGGTGAAGCTGAGGCTGCAGTTGGCCAGTTTTGCTAAGAAGTGATCATCAGATACCAAAATGAAAGCTTTTTTTAAAGACAAGATATATGACATCAATCTCTTCTCCCTTGTCCAGGTGATAGGTTACCTGGTCGTAAAAGGAAATGAGTTCGGCCAAGGAAAACCTACCCGCGACAAACCCATGCTGGCTACCCCTCAAGATGTTGCCATCGGCCAGTCTGTTAAGAATGGTCTCTTTGATAATCTTTTCTAGGACCTTCCCAAGGATAGAGGTCAGGCTGATGGGCCTGTAGTTTGCCTGCACTTTCCTCCCTTTCTTGAAGATAGGCACCACATTGGCCTTCTTCCAATCCTCGGGCACTTAACCAGAGCACCAGGAGTTCTCGAAGATCCATGCCAGGGGCTGGGCTATGATGCTTGCCAGCTCCTTGAGTACCCTGGGGTGTAAACCGTCAGGGCCGACTGACCTGAAGTTATCCAACCTCTTGACGTATTCCTTCACAAGGTTAGCATTGATGGAGGGTAAGGAATCTCCATCACCCAGGACTTCCCGTCCCGTAATAGCCAGGGGCGTCCCTTGGAACTGGTGAAAAACCAATGCAAAGTACCCATTTAGCAAGTTGGCTTTTTCCTGGGCATCAGCTGTCAGTTGTGCCATCTGGTTTAGCAAGGGTCCATTGTTGCCCTTGCTTTTCCTCTGGCTCCCCACATATCTAAAAAAGGACTTTTTATTGTTCTTGATACTTGTAGCTAGTTGGAGTTCAGTCGCAGCCTTGACTTTCCTGGTTTGCTCCCAGCAGGTCTGGACCAGTGCAGAATATTTCTCCTTAGAGGTGGATCCAGTCCTCTATCGTTTGTAGGTCTTTCTTTTTAGATGCAGGAGGTCCACTAATTCCCTGCAGAGACAAGGGGGTTGCTGTGCCCTTTTGCTGCCTTTCTTCTGAGATGGGATAGACTTTGCTTGTGCAGGATACCTCCCTTGATGAGCAAACACTCATCCTGAACTCCCCTCCCCTTTGGATCATGGTCCCTTAGGGCCTCACTGACAAGCTTCCTGAGCTTGTCAAAGTCAGCTTTCCTGAAGTCAAGGACTTCTGTATTGCTGACTGACTTGCCAGCTTTATGGCGGATAGTTAAGGTAATCAGCTCGTGGTCACTGTCACCCAGCTTCCCTTCAATCATTACATCACTGATTAGGTTGTCTCCCATTGCCATTACCACGTCAAGCAGCGCTTTACCTCTCATTGGCCCATAGATTTCTTCAGTCAGATAGAGCTCATCCACGCATGTGAGAAAGCTTTGAGACCATTTCAAATTTGGCCAAGCACTCTTCCCACGAGTTGTCTGGGTAGTTGAAGTCTCCCATGACAACCACGCACCGGGAGTGTGCGGCCTCAGCCAATTCCCTGGCGAACATCTTGGTCAAGCTCTTGATCCTGGTTAGGAGATCTATAGTAGACTCCCACCATTGTGTCCCCTGTGCCATGCTCCCCATGGATTTTAACCCAGAGGGTCTCCAGTCATCCACCCTGGGTGCCAATGTCTGCTTGCAGGTTCGTGTAGCTTTCCTTGACATCGTTTGAGATAAACCTGGTTGAATGTAGTATCAGACTTAACTGACTTGGTTCAAACCAGTTTATGCAATGTCTGTCCCAGACCCTTTGCTGGTTTAAGATAAACCAGACACCCCCAGCATCCCAGCATGCTTTCTGGGCTGGACTTGGCTCTCTGCTCCACAGCAGGGCTGGCCCTTCCCCTCTGCTTCCTGGCTGGAGCTCCAGAGACTACAGACTGCTTCCCCGCTCCCCTCACTACTCCCTGCTAAGCAAGAATCACCCCCTTCTCTCTGCCTTGCTGAGCAGGTGTCTATGTATTAGCTAGCAGACCACATGCTGGCTACGGTCCCTGCTGAATCAACAGGCAGAATCAGTACTTCGTAATGTCCCTCTGTTTTCTTCAGTGGGTGATAAACACTGAGTTAGGGGGTGATAAACAATTATCAATTTCCTGTTGAGCTAATCATATTGTCCTGCTGGGGCCTCGCCAGGCTCCCCACAGCTCAGCACTGTCAAAGGCAAGGGAGGGCTGCTTAAGCACCCCCTGGCTCCTAGCCTGAGCTACTGAAGACGTGTGCCTGCATTTCTGGGATGTCTGTGCAGTTACAAAACTGATTTAGCCTAGCCAGGTTGGACTAACCTGAAAAGATTGAAACAATTCAGGATCAGGCTTTTTGATTGTCTGTCCCTAGCCTTTGACTGTCTGTATTTAATATAAAGGTTTATGAACTAGGGGTGTGCGAAAAAGGCCATATTCAATTTGGATTCAGATTTGGCCTGAATCAGGGGGCAGTGATTTGATTCATTGATTCAGATCACTGTCCCAATTCGATTTGGCCAAATCTGAATATGCAGATTCGATGCTGAATTGGAGAATTAGTGCTTCGGCCATAGACACAGCTTTAAATGTTTTTTCTACATGCCTCAAGGTACCAGGCATGGCTCGTGAATGCTGTGATGGTGGGGTCGATGGAATGTCACACAGGAGCATGGGGAGAAGGAGGAATGCATGCCCGGTGGTGGACCTGGAAGTGGACTAGAAGTACTTCCAGTCTACTTCTGGATGCACTGTAGATCACATGGGGGTCCACCCCCCCTGCATCCCCCCAGCTCAGTGATCAGCCACAGGGGGACCCCAGGTGCCCCCCCAGACCCAAGAGGCACCAGTCGTCAAACTGGGGGGTGGGGGAAGGGTCCTCTGCATGCTCCACAGCAGACCCAGAAATGGACAGCTTTACAAGCACTCATGGTGCTCTGGCGATGTGCTGGAGGATTGGAAAAGGACCGGTGTGGTTCCCATTTTCAAAAAAGGGAGGAAGGAGGACCCAGGAAACTATAGATCCATTAGTCTTACCCTGGTCCTAGGGAAGCTTTTTGAGAAAATTATCCTGGCTCGTGTCCACGAGGGGCCAGCAAGGGACACTATGCTTAGGGGCAACCAACAAGGGTTCATTAGAGACAGGTCCTGTCAGACCAACCTGGTGGCCTTCTATGACCAAGTCACAAAATCCCTGGATGCAGGTGTCACAGCACATATAGTCTTTCTGGACTTTAGGAAGGCCTTCAACATGGTCTCTTACTCCATTCTCAGTAAAAAAAACTAGGAGACTGTGGTGTTGATAGCTACACAGTCAGATGGGTCACTAACTGGCTGGAGGGCTGCACCCAGAGAGTGGTGGTGGATGGGTCTTATTCAGCGTGGAGGGATGTGGGCAGTGGGGTTCCGCAGGGCTCAGTCCTCAGACCCGCACTGTTCAACATCTTCATCGTCGACTTGGACAAAGGGGTAAAAAACACCCTGTTCAAATTTGCCAATGACACTAAGATGTGGGGAAAAGTAGGCATGCTAGAAGGGAGGAATAGGCTGCAATCAGACCTAGACAGGTTACAGGAGTGGGCAGATAAGAACAGGATGCATTTCAACACTGACAAGTGCAGGGTACTGCACCTGGGGAGAAAGAAGCAGCAACAGACCTACAGGCTGGGGAACTCCCTTCTTGTCAGTGCAGAGGCAGAGAAGGATCTTGGAGTCATTGTTGAGGTCAATATGAACATGGGCCGACAGTGTGGGGATGCAGTCAGGAAGGCCAACCGGACCTTGTCATGCATCCACAGATGCAACTCAAGCAGGTCCAAGGAGATGATCCTCCCCCTTTATGCGGCACTGGTGAGGCTGAAGTTGGAGTACTGCATCCAGTTCTGGGCGCTGTACTTCAGGGGGATGTGGACAGCATAGAGAGGGTCCAGAGGAGGACCACCCACATGATCAGGGAACAGCAGGGCAGGCTCTAAGAGGAGAGGCTAAGGGACCTGAACCTGTTCAGCCTCCACAAGAGAAGGCTGAGGGGGGATCTAGTGGACATTTACAAACTAATCAGAGGGGACCAGCAGGCATTGGGAGAGTCCCTGTTCCCCTAAGCACTACCAGGAGTGACAAGAAATAATGGTCACAAGCTGGCAGAGGGTAGATTCAGACTAGATATCAGGAGGCGCTACTTCACTTTCAGGGTGGCTGGGATCTGGAACCAGCTTCCAAGAGAAGTGGTGCTGGCTTCTACCCTGGGGGTCTTTAAAAGGAGGCTGGATGAACACCTGGCCGGGGTCATTTGACCCCAGTACTCTTTCCTGCCATGGCAGGGGGTCAGACTTGATGATCTGCTCAGGTCCCTTCTGATCCTACCAACTATGAAACTATGGACTGAAAGTGCTTCTGGTCCATTTCCGGGTCCACTGCCAAGCATGTTGGAGACCCCCACACACTCCTGTAGGACACTCCATTCACCCCACCATTGCAGTGTTCACGAGCCACCTGGTACCTTGAAGTACGTAGAAAAAAAATTTAAAGCTGTGTCCATGTCCAAATCATCAAATCTCTCTGAATCGATTCAGAGGGTTCCAATTTGGTTCAGAGGGATTAAAGGGTCTCCTGATTCGGTTCAGATTTGCATCTTTGATTCACTGAATTGGGCTGAATCTCCGCTGAATCGAATCAGTGACCGAAGCTTTGCACAGCCCTGCTATGAACCACTTGTAATTTATGGGTTCAAATGAGATTTAGGTCATCTTTAGACCCCATCCACATTGGGGATAAGATTCTGGTCTTTGTTTAAGATACCTATATAGTACTTAGATACTTTTAGACATCTAAGTCACTAAGCACAATCCTATGCCATCCATTTAGCACCTATAAAGCCACTAAGGTGTCTAAATTCATTATATGCCTCCATTTTGGCTTAGAAATATCCCTCCATCCCAACTAGGCTTGAACTACTTGATATGCTCAGAAGTGAATTAAAATGGACATCTGAACACTTTTCTCCTACCTGTCCTACCCTGAGATGAGATGTGCATTTTTGGGGGGTGAGAGGCTGCAAAGGCTTCAATGTCTAGTAGGCAGAATAGTCTGGGCCTGGGTTTTTCCTCACTTAAATTGTTGAACAGGTTAAAAACTTCAGCTCTGTCAAAACGGTTTACATTGGGCAGTGTCTTGTTCCACAGGTGATTCCATTAGTTGCAACTGGGACTGAATCAACAGAAATATAGTAAGATACAATCCACTTTGAGCAAGGTGAGAAAAATTGGTCACCTTTTCACCAATTGTGGCTTTTTTCACAATTTCCCATGATCAACAACTTCACCCATTCTTGCTATGACAGGCAATTAGCCTTAAGAGGCATGGAGCCCAAGTCCATGCAATCCAATATAAACTAACCCTTTGGCCCAGCTTTTTGTCACCTCCTAAAAAGACCAATGTTTTGGGTTATGATAAAGCCTTTGAAGCATTGATCCAGGAATGGTATATGAAAAGAAGCCAAAGTGCTCAATGTAATGTCTATATCTGAAAACCTACCAATTACTAGAAATACCAATAATCAGTAGCCTGTTAAATTGGGACTTTTAATAAGGAGTTAGACTAGGAGGCAGTTCTTAGTTTCTCTTCGCTGCTCTCATTTCCACTTGAGCCAAGAACACGTTTACAATTGGTGAGCATCAAGGCCTTAAGAGCCCTTGAGAAGTTCCTGGAAATTATGATTTGTGGCACATGGCAGGTTCCATGCATAAAATTTCTTGACTGATTAAAGACAGTTTTCATTTGCTACATTTCTTTTATCAAAAAGCACTTTAAGCAGTGAAAATAGAAGGGGGAAGGGCTTTAAAAGGGCAATATAGTTTCAACACCCTTGAGCAGTTTGTTCTAAGCAAAGTTGACTGTTACCTTTTAGTGGTGACTGCTTTATTGACTGTTAATGCTTTAAAAATGAAGTGAAAATCAGGTACATACATCTTTCTTGCTATAAAGACTATGTCCTCATGTGTACCAGTGGTTTGGCAGTCTTAACCACTGAAGACATAACATTGATGTATGCTATGTTGCCAAACAGCCTAGTAAGCATTTAAAATGCTGCGAACAGCCCTATTGCTTCTAAATGATATGACCGAAGCTTAGATTGTAACTCACCACTTAATCCATTCCAAACCCTGAATGGAATATGGATGTTCAGGACACATATTTTAATATCTTACAAGTTTGTTTTTTCCAATTTGCCATATAAACAGGAAAATATGCAGAGTAGGAACATACAGCATTGGCAACATGAAAATCTATCATGCTTATGTCAGGAGATTCCAGTGTAGCATGCTATCATGATTTCTTTGCTGATAGAAGCATAAGGTTGTCTATGGGCATTCTGCTTAGCAATGATAACTAAGCTATCATGGTAACAGTTTCAAACCTCAACTAATACAATGCAAGCAAAGCTCTGCCCAGTCCTATTAATACATCCGTGAGAAAACAGCTTCATCTGAACACTGAAAGCTTGTTTTTTTGGCCAAGCAATGGTTAGCACTGCATACCATAGTTTGAGACCTTTGTTTCTCCCCTTGCCCTTTACCCCCATCCTTTCATGTCCTCCATCTGCCAGTGCCTTAGGGCAGTGATGTTCTGCCAAAATATTACCAAGGACTCCTTCAGGTTTCTTTTCTGTTCACTCAGGAATGCATAAGCTCTTCTGTGGATGAAATAGACTCTCTGTCTAAAGAACCTAACAGTTTTCAATTCTATGGGCTACGTACAAATTGCTAAACTGGGTGCCTAGGTCACAAAAAAGCAACTAAAATATCTCTGCACCTGCAGCCATATAACTCATTAGATACCTAAATTAATTCAAAACGTACTTTCTGGAACGTAAAGATGCCCCCAGTTCCTAAAATTGGGCTTCTCAGGACAAACAGGAACACCCCAGCCTGATCAGCCAAGCACCTGCCTCCTGACGAAGCTCAGTTGCTATCTGCAAGGTAGAGAAGCACCTAACTCCATTTTTTAAAGACCCGGTCCATTAGGTATGCTTAGAATAGAACTACTGCATTCCAACAGTATTCAGTATCTTAGAAATCAAGATCCTCCACCAAGATGTTGTCAGAGGTTGGAAGAGAATGCAAGTTTCCCTAATTTTGGAGCTGAAGAGAGGTGGACTCCAGGCTCCATCCTAGCATTAATCCTTTAGACACTAGGATGGTACTTGGGTAGGCAGAACTGATAGAGAGAGAGAGAGTTCTTGGATCCTCACTTGGGAGAAACAGTCCAACCCTGCTTCCTTTCCTCCCCTTCTCCTCTGCCATCATGTTGTAGGTTGTGAGAGAGGATGTGCATATAGGAAGAATAGGTGGTGCATAATTCAGGTTCTCAGGAGGTTCTGGGAAGGCAGTTCCTCTGTCAGCAGCTATTACAGAAACAGCTGGCAAATCAACAGCAATACAGGCGGCTATGTGAGATGTACCAAATTATCCTGTTTCACAAAAGGCTGAAAAAACCTGAATCAACAAAAGATGCCTTTTCTGCACAAGTCTTCCAATGAAAGAGATTTCCAATGGGCACATCTGCATGAGATGCTTAATGCCCATTAGACTAATTCTAGTGCGCATTAGTGCGGCTGGCAAAAACCATGCTAATGTGCAGTAGATTAGTTCAAAGGGCATTAAGTATCACACAAAAATTATTCATCTGTGCTAATTCACAGTAGATTTAGTCCAACAGGCATTAAGTACCACCTAAAAAGTGTTCATCTGTGCTAATGTGCAGTAGCACCGATTATAGTGCATTAAGTTTAGTACCTGCTATTAAAGGTACTAAACTTAATGCACCGTAATTACAGCGCATTCATGAACATGTAAGTGTGCCCAATCACTGTTACCACTATTATCCTGAGGATTCTTCAGGATGCCCTGTACACTTAACAGATTCATTTATATAGAAAAAATGTATGCACACTAGTGGACATATATGTCTTTGTTTGTGTGTATGCATGCATACAGGGAAAACGAACCTTTATCCCAACCTCCCCAGTCTCCTGTTGGAAAAGTGGATCTCATTTAACTTGATACCTTCAAGCCTAACAATTATGTTGTATTTTTGATGGCTTCTTCTATGACAGTACAGGCTATAAGAGGATGCTCATTTGCGCTCCAAGTCTCATCAGTCCTGGTTTTAGCCAATTATAAAATTACTTTTAGCTGACTCTTTCATTAGTACATAGGACTGGAAAGGGTCTCCTGTGCCACTGAGTCCAGTTCCTTGTCTTTTCAGGCAACCATTTATCTAAAGAGTCTTAAAAATCATCCATTCCATGCCCTCTCGTTGACACAACCAAAAAACATACGACCATGAAACCAAGAACATCCTACAACATGCAACAGACAAAGACTCAGGGAGACAAAGGCACTACCACAACAATGGCAGAAAATCTATTAGCTTAATATATGCTTGGATGATCCTAAGAAAAGAACTGTGCTTCGTGATACTGAGGAAAACAACACTCCTATTAGTTGTTGCCAGTCTGACCTAGATGAAACATTTTTTTTCTGATCCCAATTCTGGTGATCAGTATTGTCCTCAGCAAAAGACAAAGACAAAGCAAAAGACAAAGACTGCCCAATCAAGGTCTTTTCCTCCAAGGAGACTGAGTTTGTCTCATTGGTGATCTGACTACTCCCAACCTACAGAGAAGAAAGGAGCTTGTGTCTACAGTACAATAAAGAACTGTAATCCATGTCAAGTCTTGGCAATGCTAGGCAGGTGGAGCATTACAAAGTAATAGCTAAAGCTCCAAATACTTTAAAAAATTCTGTTGTCCTGTGAAATATTTTAACAATGGCTTACAATGATCCCAAAGAAACATACGCTGAAATGTAGACTATTCAATTTGCCACTGGATTCTGGAAGTACTTCATACTTCTTTGCTTTGTTCATTCAAAGATCTCAAAGCACTTAGAATGATAAAATGATTAAGGCCTCACACAACACCTGACAGAGTGGAGAACAGTTATTTTCACTTTACGGATAGAGAGACTGTGGCAGGGAGAAGCAAAAGGCAAAATTATCAGCCACATTTAAACGTATAGGCCTCAATGGATTTCAAAGGGGCATTCAAGAAGTAGAGTGATAAGTGAACCCAGGTTTCCTAATCCCTATGCTGTATAAACTTCCCTTGTCTGTATTTCAAGAAAGAGCTATAGAAATTAAGGCTGTCAATTGCAGTAAGTTACATAATGAATTCTTGTCAATGACAAAAATCCTAAACTGAAAATTCTGTACATTTTATACCCTGCAGAAGTTCAGTATTCTACTTTTTTTCTGATTCTGAATTAATGAGAAAAGTTGTTAATTTTTAACTTCAAAGGTTTCCTCTTGGTCTGAAGACAATAAATATGCAGCAATTCTCTCACAACAAAGATTTGATTAGACATATTTAAGAAAGAATAGTAACTTGTCAGAAATAAATTACTGTTGCAGAATGCCATATCTAACTTAAATGTCCTTATGCAAAGGGTGGAAAAAACCCCACACAACACTATGCTTCCACGAAAACCCTTTTCTCTACATTTCTATACTTGTTTTTTATTAAAAGTTGCTGTTAAAAAAACAACGGTTCCAGCATTTCACTGGACAGAAGATTTCTCCCTACCTGCTACTGTGACTTTAGCTGTCCGACTGATGATAGCCCCAGTGCCTTCTAAAGATGCCTCACACTGGTAGACACCCTCATCTGGCTTGTGGTGTCTGGAATGGACTATGTTTTGTATCAAGAGGGAACCATTGGCCAACTGCTGTCTCCTTTCATCCACTGCCAAGTTTAAGAACACAGCATCTTTCTTCCACTTGATGACTGGAATTCCTTGATCTGACTCCGCTGTGCAGTTCAGCAGCACATTACTTCCACGCATGGTGACAGCATCTGAAGGCTCAGTCAGGAACCGTAATGATGTAAAACCCTTAACCTGTGAACCTGAAACAAAAACAACATGGGAAAATGTGGTTATTCATTCACAAGCAGGAAAACATATACAGGCAGTCCTCGACTTGCAACGTTTTGAGTTGCAACGTTTCACACTTATACCATTTATAAATTGACACCCTGTTTCAACTTTCTAACATCAGTTTTGACTTTACAACTCTTGATCTGACGCCACACCATGCCAGTGAAGAAGTGAGCTGCTTCGCCCATCTCTCTGAACCACATCTGTCCAAACTTCTTTGAACGCTTTCTTTAAGAAAGCGGACAAGACTCCAGAAAAACCTCCAGTCAAGACTCCTGAGAAGACTCCAGCCAAGAACCCTTCAAAAAGTTGAGTAAAGTCACCTCAAAAAAGTTCTTCCAAATCAACATGATTGCTATTTACAATATAAATACATTAATGTTGCTATATTACTCATCTATAATTGATGGAGTACAAAATTCTGGGTTATTTTTGGCGAAAATAGGGTATCAGGTCTTGGTTCAGGAGCCAATCCCCCATTTATAACATTGTTTCCTATGGGAAAATTGGTTCTGAGTTACAACATTTTGACTTAAGATGTAGTTTTCAGGAACCGATTGTGTCGCAAGTCTGAGGGGTGCCTGTACCACGTCTGATGCACAAACTCACAGAGGAGCAGTAACACAAAACCCCAGAAGGCACCCTATGTTGGCCTGGAATACATTTGGAGAATTAATTAAATTTAAAATAGTGTCCCTTTGCATACCTTTTAAATAAAAATAATGCCAGATATTTTAGCCCCATACATTCAAATCCAATATTTATAAACAGCTTTGCATCTAAACACACACACATACAGATACGTACGTGCCCATGCACATAACATAAAGCGATGTAACTAAGCTAAACATCTCCAACCCTGCCAAACATAGGGACAAGCATCTAATTTACTCTAGTAATAGACAGGAGCTACACCAAGTCAATCACCACTCAAAACCCATTTTGAGGTAGAAAATGGCTTGTTGGATTTGTTCTAGCCCTCTTCACTAAAATAAATCTCTCTATAGGAAGTCTACCAATAGTAAATGGGATAGCCACTGTTTCTTCATTAAAGAGGAGACATCTGGAGTCATTCAGACAAATCCAGTCTGAGGCTCATACCTCTATATATGATGAGGCTTTTCCATCCTAACTGCAGTAACACACAAATAGCTGTCCCCTTGCCCTCAAACAGGGAGAGCAAGGAAAGAGTTCATTACAGAAAAGTTTCTCAGGGCCCAGTTCAGCAGGTACCATAGCATCTCCTGGAGGCCAGCAACACCAGTTGCATGCTATTTGCTATTCTAACAATATAGCTAAATGTTTGATTTTTCAGCTGGACTGAATAAATGTTAAAATTGATACCAGGCTTGTGTGAAGAGGCAAGTATTTGCTTTGGATTTGGCCAATTTGGAGGACAGTAATTTGATAGGGAGATTCGAATCTTTCCCGATTCAATTCGGCTGAATCAGATCTGAAAGATTTAGCACCACTTCAGAGATTCGGCCATAGATTAAACAGGCAGCTGACACAGCTGCCTCCAGCTAGTAAATCTGTTGTGGTTGGAGGAGGGGGAAGGAAAGGGGCATGGGGATGGGAGGGATTGGGGCTGGGACAAGCTGCCCAGCTGGGGTGGGGGGGTGCATTGCTCAGGGATGGGGGTGGGGGGGTGTGGGAATCAGGCATGGAAGTGCTTGGAGTGGTGGCTCTGCCCTGCTGCCACTTGCCCATCTGGCATGGCAAGGGGTGCAATGCAGGTGTGGCTTGCTCCAGGTGGAAGGGGGCAACCAGCAGCAGGGGATAGCCCCCACTCCCAGTGCTGCTATGCCCACATCCTGTGCCCACCCATGCTGGTTGGCAAGCGATGGTAGGGCAGAGTCCCCACTCCAGTGCTGACGTGGGCATGGCAGCACTGGGAGTGGGGGCTTTGCCCTGCTGCTGCTTACCCCCTTCTGCCTGGGGCAAGCTGCACCTGCATCGTGTCCCCCTCCTGCCCCATCTGGGCAAGCAGGAGCAGGGCAGAGCCTCCGCTCCCAGTGCTGCTACGCCCACATCAGCACTGAGAGTGGAGACTCTGTGCTGCCACCACTTGCCAGCTGACACAGAAGTGCTGCTGCCCCTTGCCAGCTAGCACGGGAGAGTGGGCACTTTTGCCACTTGCCAGGTGGTGCGGAAGGGGGTGGGGGTGGGGGGGGCGCTGCTACTGCTTGACCGTACTTATGGCAGGGTAATTAAGTACAATGAAACACATGTAGACAATGACAGGGGCGGACTGGGGCACAAGGGTGTTAAAGTGTGGGAGTTGCTTGCTGCATGGCTCTGTACTTTAGCTCTCTTGTGCCCCAGTCAGCCCCTTTGCTCTCTGACACCACCTCTCAGAACCCAAGGCTGAATCCCCCTTCCTTTCCCCCAAGTGCGTTGCTAGCCTGGGGCTGCACCACCCCACACATATAGACAATGCACCCAGGAGCAGGTGACTCCAGCTTGAACTGCTCCCGAATTTATTGTGTCCCATTCATTTCATGTGCAGGTATTGTGTCCCACTGGGTATGAATTAAATAACCAACATTTTCCATGAAAATAACAACTTCCCTCAAACTTTCTTCTACAAAAATCGATATGTAAGTGTGCAAGAACATTAGATTTAAAATAATTATGTGCTTTAATAGAATGACTAATTATGTTTTAATTTTACTTCATAAACCAAAAGTTACAAATTTATTTGACAATGTGTGAGCAGCAATATGGCATTTTCTTAACATAATTGAATTTAATACTGAAGTATTAAATTGAATCCATGGTATAATCATTTTCCAAGTAACCAGACACTTGCAGGTGGCTTTAAAATGGTTTGATTCAAAGAAAATGAGCTTTTAAAAATACATAGAAAGGAAAAAGCATAGTTGGCTGATAAAGGCTGGGCAGACTGTAAATCTTAGTCTACTTATCACTGGAATTACAAAATCTACAATATATTATTATATCAGCTGCGTTAATTCTTTACTGTTTATTTGAATCAATTTTAAAGAAAGAAAGAAATGTGATTATGAAAAAGGTAGTCAGGGCCTTATTTTACTTGTATCAACTTAACTCCATTAGTTTTGTGCAATCTACAGGTGATTTACACTGGTGTAAGTAACATCAGAATTAATTCCTAACTACATAATACCAGAGAACACCATTGCATACACATTCAAATGATCTGGGAGAATTCTCCCAGGTTTGTTTTCCTGGTAAAAAATTTACCTGGAGGTGCCTGATCAGACATTTGAGGGCTGAACCCCTGAAAAGCAGAGAGTTAACAGTGCTCATGCTGCAGTCAAGACCCCCCTATGCACACATCTCACTGTGTTCTGCAAACTTCCTCAGTTTGCCTGGAGACAGATGGCAGCAGTGCACACCAGCCTTGATTGACTGACCCAGGGTCTTCCTGCAGCAGAGTATGGGGATTGTGGAGGGAACGTGTTCTGCTCCCTGCTTAGCTAACATAGTAAAGTCCAGTGAGTGAGACAGTGTCTCCCAGGAGGTGGAAGGGGAGAAGCAAGCACTCTAGGAAGCTGAAAGACTGCCCTGTGGCTAATCTCAACAGAAAATATGTCCAGGAGTGATTTAACCTTGGCTGTGTCTATCTTACCTTTTCTCCTGGAGAGGCCATTTTTGGTGTGGGGGAAAAAAAAATCCTGAATGTCTGTACACCCCTGGTTTCTCCTGGGAGAGAAGTGATTCTCCCAGGAGAAACTGAATGTTTGTGGCTCATGAAACATCATCCACAATTTGTAGTTCCATTTACAATATAGGCAAGCATTATCATTTAAAAAGATTGTATTTTTTTTTCTTCTAGTGGCCGCTTGTGTTCTGTTTTTAAAGCACAGCTTCTCGTTGGACATTTTATTTATGCCACCCAAAAAAACATAATGCATTTTAACACAGCTGTTTATGACAGTGTGTTAATGATTTTATTTAGCTATTATCACAAGTAAGTAATCCACTTATCCAGAAGCAGTGGGGTTATGACAGTTTTCAGTGCAGCAAATATATACATTACAGGAGTTAAACAAAGATTAACTTTCTTTTCATGCAATTACCCTTTCAGTTCAGTCACAATTTCAGCTATGTATATACTTTGCAATAGCCATAGTTAGTTTGAATTGCCTTAGTACATGGCACCTAACAGCCTAAATAAGCTGTAAAGCTTTTAGAATATAAAGAAAATTCAAGCCTTCCCTAAAATATTGCTTATGAGGACTGAAATGTTGGCAACAAGGAGAGGAAATGACCATGTGCTTTCAGAGAAGATTATCTGGAAATCCACGGAATAATGAGGGAATAAGAGCCAGAGTTTTAAAGGGATCTAGGTGCTCAAAGATGCAGACAGATAAGTATTGAAAGGCTCGGAGCCCAGGCACTTTTAGAAATCTTAGTGGTGCCTGTATGCATTGCTAAGCAGCTAAATACTTTTTTTTAAAAATCTATTCCAAAGGAAGTAGCTCAAGGTAAGTCCCAATCAAAATATATCTAAATTCCAGCCAATCTTTGAGATCATTCCTGATGTCATATTATATTATACTTTAACCAAGGGCACATATGAAATATTTTCTCGGTGACCAGCACCTGTATTATGCACTACTTAATGTTTTTGAGCAGCCATCAGCCATAACTTATTTGTGGCAGACTGTGGTAACCACTAGAGAAATATTCTTTTACAGTTGAATTCATCATCTGCAAGAAGGGCACAGTGATGGAGATATTACTATTTTTTCCTAGTGCACTTCCAGTTACTGCAGAAAGACCAAACTTTAAAGGGAGAAGAAATAAACTCATTAAATAGTTTGAAATTTACAAAACCGAGTTTAACTTTCCATTGAATTTTCTTCCGTTTTTTTACCTGTTGTTGAAATCTAAATACCAAGTTACAAATCACAATCATTTCCCTGCATCTCTTCTCTCAGAACTAGGGGTCCTGGTGACCTTTCTCCAAGTTAGCAGCAAAGAACATATCCCTCAAGATACTTCAGGGAAAGCAATACAAAATGACCTATTTCTCTAAAAGCTGAACATCTATCCATAATGCCAAGTGCAGGGATTCGTATTGCAGTCAATAATTGGCATCAGTCACAGTGGAGAAAGACCCAATTTGAAGTCAAACCTTTATATGACACAGACCCCATCTACATGTTACACTTAAGGCATGATTAGGTACGCCTTAGGTAGTCACCCAGCCACACATTCAATCAATTAATGGCATGACAAAAAGAGGAATAAGATACAAAGGTATTCCACTAAATATGTGAAATAACTCTGCAACTGCTTTCTATCATTCCATTAATTAAATATACCACCAGGGGCCTCTGTGGCTGGGAGCCCCATCAGCTAACTGGAGCTCCAAGACTTGCACTAGACACTTATCTTTTCACCTACTTATACTTCAAATCATAGACAATGCATAAGTGTTGACAGTGGGAGGGCACAACTATTGCTGCTGTCATTGTCCATGCTGCTGTTAGACCCTGGGTCTGGCCAGGCTACAGTCCCGTGCCCCGCCGTCAGTGCAGAAATTGTGCCCCCACTGCTGCCAGGCCCTGGCTCCAGCTGGGCTGCAGCTTCACACACCACTGTCAGCACAGAAACTGGGGGGGAAGGGTATATGCCCCCATGTCCCCCCCCACCCTCCGTCCCCCCGCCCAGCATTGCCTATGCCCGAAATGTTCAACCAGTTCGTCATATGTGGAAACTTGATGCTATAAAACTTCGCTAGTATTTGTCCTAGTCCTTGAGCAGATTCTACCCAGATGTGCTTTACAGTAAATCTCCCAGGTAATCAAAAGCTAGTTAAAGCAATGCAATTTAAACAGCACTTAAATATGGTAGAATTCACAAGTACCATTAACCTCCTCACCTCAAGCATTTAACCAAAAAATAAAATCTATTATCATAAGATATGGACAGTGGTCTTATATTTTAATGAAACAGACTTCTACTTTCCAACTGTTTCTAAACCTGAAAAATAACACCTTTTTCAATAGTTCTAATGGAAAGGAAAGGAGCAGGAGTCAATAAAGGAGTTGTTCAGGAAAGATGGAAGATAAAGAGCTCTTTTCATACAGACTGGAATACAAGCATGAGTTGTCATCTCTTTCAAGGATAACATTCATGGTGAAAGCAACTCAACATCTTTATCTGGCCTCTTTGATAACTTTCTTACTTTTTGATCTGTAAAGATTTTTCCTCTGTAATCCCTCAGAGTTCCAGAAAGACTGGCATAAGAAAAGTCATATTAATAATGCTAAGCAGATCTGCATGAAATATCTGCATTCACTCGCAAATCCACTCAAACTCAGCCTGGGGTATGATGTTCAAAAGTGTGGTTGGAAAGCCCTTGCTTAAATATTAGGTGAACATAGGCTGAAGCTGCTTGCAGAGGGACATAACTACTTCCATGAGACTATCTTCCTGAGCAATTGGTAACCAGTGTGGAGAATATTTGCACAATTTCTTTGAGATGGTGCATATCTCTCATTACAATTTGCTTCTCTTGTGACTTTTCCATAGCAAACACTTGGGTTGCTTCTCCCCCAAAGATGTGTATGGTCAGGGCTCTTACAGGGATTGCTCTTATAATTGTTTTACCTCCTATAGCAAGTGCATTCCACCTATTTCCTGCACACACATACCTGCTCTCTGAGTTCTGACACCTACAGGCTTAAAAGAAACTCAGACTTAAATGGGATTAAAAGTTTTACTAACCTGAGACTGTTGAAACTGACCAGTGTAAAACATTTCATCACTTCCTTTCTTTTCTGATTGGAACATTTGCAGAAAGATTATGAATACTGATTTGTGGAGTCTACGGTTTAAATACAAATTTGAACAGTACTGTAACGATTATATAGCTCCTGCACAGAGCAGCCTATATCAGCTATTTTGAGCACATCTGTGTCATCAAAAATCCTACGGCATTGCTTGGGATATCTTAAGCTCTGAGGTCAAAGAGAGAATGCCCCAGGCAACAGCCCAAGAGTCCCCTAGCCAAATAAAGTAGAAGCAACCACTTGAGGCTAAAGACCTTATCCTCGATCCCTTGCTGCTTCAGCAACCAGCCACTATCTCATATGATGACCTGCTATGTGAAAGGGACTTTTCGACCTGACAGGTAATGTAAGAGGGACTTCAAAGTTATCATTTCCCAGACTACATGTGGAATTAACATTTAAAAGATAAACTTTGATGTGCTTCTTAATCACACCCCATCTCTGAATCCTCCCACTTCCCGTTCTGGCTTTGTGAAATGTAATCTACCAGAGTTTCTTTTTCTTTCTTTTTTTTTTTCTTGAAACGTTCTGCATCAGTTGCTTCTATTATGGAGAAAAAAGAGATTTCACAGTTGCAAGCACATTTGACCAGGCCACCCCTGGAGCTTTTTTCTTTTTCTAACACACATTAAGAAATAAAAGTTTTGCACAAAGAGTATTTGAAGTCTGTGAATGCAGAAATACGCCCCCCTCCCCCCCAACCTGCCCCGAAGTCTATTTGAAATGTAGTCACCTAGTACTGTAGCTGAACTAGGTCTATTAAAATAAAGAGTATTTATGGAAGTCCTGAGTATACATTTTCTCACAGGATATTTTTTATTTCCTCCATGGATCCTGCACAAAATTAGCTTAGTAGCCTCACTAGGTAAACACTTACCTGCAGTTCCAGGTAACAGAAACAATACAGGAAAAGTTGGCACTTTTTTTTTTTATTTGCTTAAAACAAACTGAAGTGGATTTTTAGATAAATTGAGATCACTTGTTTTAAAACTGTATAACATATAGACTGCCGGTTGTTGAAAACTTTAAATTCTAGGCATAAAAACCTGGGCTTGTGTGTGTAGATACATAGGAAGGCAAGGTTGCTATCTCAAAGGACTTGCAACCTGACTGAAAAAAAGAAAAAGTGGATACGTGGAAAAACGGTTTAGTCGTTACATTGAAAAACACTTCACTTTTATCATGACGCTCTAATTCACTGCATTTTAAAACAGTGCTATTACAGTGTTTTGGGCTGTTACCATAGTAATTTTTATAAGAGAAATACTGTCACTAGCTGCAAAAAATCTCTCTACTTATTGAGTATACAAAGCTGGCATGTGTCTGGTTTTCATTTGAAATCTCTAGTTCTGATGTTTATAATACAGCTTTTCATTTCATTCTCTCTGTCAGTCAAGGTGGAGGTCAGAATCTGGTTACATACCACTTCAGCATCCCAAAAATCACAGCACAAAGCTCAGCTCAAATTCAAGGTGTGGATCTTTATCTTTATCTTCAAAAGATAAGATAGGCCCAGGAACTCAAAGCTAAGTACAGACAGTCAAAAAGTCCAAGGCCAAATTAATTCAATCTTCACATGATAATTTAAGATGCATAGACTGAACTAATAAGCAAGTGAACAGACATTCACTTTTGATTCCAGAAATGCAGCCATGTGCCTGCAGTGGCCCAGGCCAGAAGCTGGGGAGGGGCACTAGAGCACAGCTCCCTGCTCTGCTGGAGCAGACAGCTTGGGCCAATGCTAGCCCACCCACCCAATTTTCTAGGGTAGGGACAGAAGTTACATATAAACCAGTATAAGTGATCAGAAACCAGTTTAAAACTGTAACAGAACTGAAGGTCAGTGCATATAAACAGGTTTAAGAATGGCTGAGCCTGGTTTAAGATAAACCGGGACGGCTGTAATATCAGACGTAACTTATCAGGTTAAAACAGGCAATGGAACTTTGGTCCCAGATCCTAAAGCTCCTAGATGAGAGTCATAAAGAATAGCTTCTTTTTGGATATAATAGACTTTCTTCCCCAAGGGTAGAAAGCTCCGAGTCCTGTGGAGATGCATGCTCAGGGGTTCAGCAGGCAACCCTGGAAAGAACTGCTGCAGGACTCGGGGACTATTACAAACCTAGCCCCACTCGATACTCCGTGTGCATGAAGCCATCTCCATCTGTGCCTCCTTAACATAAATACGTAGTAGCACATCTATTATATGAGATAAAACCTACCAAACCAGAACATTCAAATACATACTGATTTTCTCTCTCGGAAAGAATGAGAGAAATAATAAACTTCATATAACAGATGTTAGTCACATCACATGAGGCATTATGGGAGTTTCTCAGCATGCTAGCGAGGCTGGTACAAGAACCTGAATAGAATAGAGAACATTTTTTTCTTTCCAATGGAGTTAATGGTCTCCTCAGCCCAGCAGGTGTCTTTGGGATAAGTTAGCCAGCTGCTCTTGCAAAAGGCTCAGAGATACCAACCTGGCCAGCTTGTTTGAGACTATTTGATTTGATATTATTGATTAAATCAAGCGTAGACTGTTTCTATTGATATGCATTAGGGCCTGCTTAACAGATCAATACTACAAGTCTGATTCTTGTGATGTGACTAATTTTTAGCCAATCGATCTAGTTAACAGAATCCAAGATCTGTTTGCCTGGCACAACTTACATTATACCAGGCCATCCAGGAGAGCAACACATGACAAAGTCCACTTAAAATGGAAATTCATAAGTACAAATTCATGAATCAGAACTGAAGTTCAACCATGTCTAGGATGAAATATGACTACTAAAGTAACCACAACAATATGACACCTTAAGACTTGTAGTTCCCCCTAAAACTACAGGGGAAATTTAAATCAGCACAGGTTTGGGACATGGCCATCACATCTGCATCCACCCTCCTACTTGGACAAAAAATGCGAGTGGTTGAGATGACCACTAATCAGGTTGCTGTGATACATCTCCTCCCAAGCTATATCTCCAACAGCATGTGAAGGGCCATTGGGTCTTTCCAGACTCAAAAGAGAAGGTGCCTTCTATTGAATCATCGTTTCATTCTCTGGGTTTTCTCTAGACTTCTCCCGTCTTGGCACTGCCCCACCCTGACCCTGTTTATATGCTGCCTAGAGAGAAGGGAAGACATAAAATTCAATCAGAAAAAGCAACCCAAAAGGTGGTATCACTTCTAAAAGTACCAGAAGCTGAACAACTCCCAGCTTTAATACAAAGAGGCTATCTAGTTTTTTCCATTAAAAGATACACAATTACACACTGTCAAGGTCATTCCACAGACCTGAATGACTTTACTGAGACTGATTATAACAGTTTATGAGAAATGAAGAATTCATATTTCTGAGCTTTCATAAAGGAAATATTAAGGATTATTCCTATAATAATCTGTCTTCTTTGGACAAAATTTAGATAAACTGTTTAAATATACAGAGTTTGAGTTACTACAGAAAAGAATGTACAGCTTCTTGCTTCCAGAGACTTTTTTAGACTCTTTACATATAATGAGTTTTTAAAAAAATGGCATTTCTATAATTGGAACACGTACTATACATCCCTGTTTCTCCGATTTGTTTGTAATGAATGCTTTTCTCATCGTGAGCTATCAATAGTCAGCCTTTTTCTTTTAGAAAGTTGTTCAAGTCAGCCACTTATTTCTATCTACTGGTAGAAATACAATAACAGCTCAAGAATAAAGTAACCTACTTAAAAGACATTCCCTCACTGATGAAATATTATGTACATAAATCCTTACCCACAGCTACAGCATCCAAGCTAACCAGTCACTGTCATGTAGCACTTGGGGTAGTGCTACATGTTCACTGTTTTCAGGGGACTCCTACCAGCCCTTTCTCCTACTGCTCCTCTGCTTTCTCTACTACATCTGTGGAGCCCATCAACAGTAGATAGCTCTCTACTGGGAATAGAGATTTTGTATTAAAGTGTTGTGTAGTCTATAGCTTCATCAATGAAAGGTGCCCCAAAATATATTATATGCCCCAGGGAAAGTAATTTTCAGAGTTCCCCAGAAGCCAGCATAGGCACTATCACATCTTCTGGCCCTGCAACTTGAGTATAAAAAAATTAATCTACCATGTGTTGCAAATCTTAGTAAAGTCTGGATTTCTCAGAGATTGGGACTGAATGGAGATGTGCTTATTTTATTAAGCCAGTGCTTATTCAACTAATTCCAGGAGCATTGGTTAATAGACAGCTAAGTGGTATTATTTGCTTATCTAAGCCAGGGCCAGTGCTTATTTTATTTGTAATAATCCTGGTTCATGTTTGCCAGGTTTATTTAAGCCAGCCACTTGTAATAAACCTGGCTTATTTAAGCCAGGGCCAGTGCTTATTTAACTAATTCCAGGAGCACTGGTTAATAGACAGCTAAGTGGTATTATTTGCTTATCTAAGCCAGGGCCAGTGCTTATTTTATTTGTAATAATCCTGGTTCATGTTTGCCAGGTTTATTTAAGCCAGCCACTTGTAATAAACCTGGCTTATTTAAGCCAGGGCCAGTGCTTATTTAACTAATTCCAGGAGCACTGGTTAATAGACAGCTAAGTGGTATTATTTGCTTATCTAAGCCAGGGCCAGTGCTTATTTTATTTGTAATAATCCTGGTTCATGTTTGCCAGGTTTATTTAAGCCAGCCACTTGTAATAAACCTGGCTTATTTAAGCCAGGGCCAGTGCTTATTTAACTAATTCCAGGAGCACTGGTTAATAGACAGCTAAGTGGTATAATTTGCTGGTACCGTGTTTTACTTTGTTTTTTCTTTGGTTTTTTCATTGTTGTTGTTGGTATCTTCTATATTTTTGTTGGCAGGCATTTGGAGTCAAAAGGATGTTGTTATTGCTGTTTTCCCCCACGCTCGTATTTAATGCCACGCACATTAGCTTGCTCATCCAAGCCCCAAGCAATCGCAGGTATCTACGTGAATTTGGATTCCTCAATTTGCCTACCCTAGCCACACACTGTGCATCCTAATTTGCACATAAAAGTTCTATGGGGAAAAAAATGCATCGTGTCTGGAAAAAAAATCCCACCATAAAATTTTCACTTGATCCATTTCAAGGTTCTCCATACGCTGATTTAGCTTGCTTCTCGAGGTTAAGGGGACTTGAGCAGAAACAACATGCCTTTCTTTGGTGAACAGCAATGCTTTAAGGTATTTGAAAGCAACACCTCCAATTAAAGAGACACCCTCACTTTAACAGTCTGAAAAAGTTGCACCAGCTGTAATTACAGGCAGTCCGTAAGATGATAATCATTAAAAGAAGCTAAGAAAAAGTCTTTTACATTTGTTTACCTAATACGCTTAATAGCATGCAGTACACAGACAGTTTCATTGTTGTTCTACATAATCATTTTCTCTATCAAAAGGAAGAACAAAAACACCTGTTTTAGAGATACTATTTTTAAAAAAATCAGGCATTGCTATCTGCAAATTTCTGTATCAGAATCTGATTCTTTTTTCACCAAAAAAGCATACATTAAAAAAAAAATAATAATAATTTTTAAAAAAATCAAGCTGAATCTGGCCCAGTAGAGCTGAGTGACAATCAACCCTATCCCATCTGCCTTATTTGACTTGACTTGAGATGGAATGAGAATGATTGGTAGAAAACTTCTGAGTGAGAAGAATCCCTGCAGGAGGGAAAACAAAAATGAATAAACCACTTGGGAAATATAGGAAGGCTTTATAGGCTCAAAGAGAAGAAACTTGGCCAGCAATTCAAGAGAAAAAAGGCCTTTTGATGGAAAGATGACTCTTTTTTGGATGGAAAAGATGAAACCCCTCTTTGCTAACTCTGAAATACGGTAGCTCCTGCTGGCTCTTTCCTGTTTATCTGTTTCCCCTGTAAGCAGGGTCTTGTCACATGTTCTTTCAATGAGGAGCAGGGACCCAGATCATTACCAAGCAGAGGGTGATATTGAACCCATAAAGGAGGACACCGAAATCAAACTCAGAGAGTGGAAAAGAGAGCATGTGACCCAGGACACTAGAGGAAGCAGCCTGGGATCTGGCTACAGAGATAAGGAGATTGGTTTAAATTCCTTTGATTGGGAGAGACCCTGGGATATTTAAGTGGCTTTAGACTGCTGCACAACTGTTCACCACTATATGACAGGATCAGATTTAGACCTGGTCTGCACTAGGAACTTTTGCTGGTACAGCTATATCAACTAGGGCTGTGATGAGGTACATTTCTAGACCAACTCAGCTTGGCAGGTAAATTGCTGGTAAAACTCTCCTAGGACTAGCTTGAATCTGAACCTGCATGGAGTCTTCCCATTCTTTTATGCCCCTGTAAAACAAGGCACTAAGACTGATACCTATGATCCTGATTATCCTAAAGCTAGGGAGATGAGTATGCATCCTACCCCTCTTCCCTCCAACAATGCTCAAAAGAGCTCTGAACACAGCTGGAAGATTATTAGTGTGTGGAAGCAGTCACTTGAAAGGACCAAACGGAAATCTGTTTGAACTCAGGGCTCTCACTGCAGCAGGATCAGCAGCAAGGGTTGTAAACCACAGTGCTCCAAATCCCTGCCTTCACAGGGAAGTCTCCTCAGCTGTCCTGCCAGCTGAAAGTTGCTCAAAGCACACAAAGGTTAATCAGCTTCATTTTTCCATATGCTATATGCTTACAGCTCCTGTACTTACTGGTACCCAAAGTAAGAAAGTAACACAACTCCAAGTTTTAAAGAGTTACTATCCATTTTTTTTTAAATTGACTCAGACAATAAACTGTACCCAACTCTGTTATGCAAGGCCATGCTTTTATTGATTGCAACATAAAGCCTGGGATCAATATTGGAGTGATATGAAAGTGTCACTAAAAAGAAGCCCAGGCTAAAAGTAGTCTTATATTGCGTGCAGCTGAGTATACTTTGTAATAATGCATGGAGAAATCAAAAGGGAAAAGTTTTTTCCTATATCAGACTGCTTTATTCTGACAGTGTAACATAAGTTTTCCAATGGCTTTTAGAAGACCTCCTTAATGTACAATAGTTGAAAGCACATGGCATTATCTTATTTCACAACTAGCATTTTGTTTATCTGGGCTGTCCATCTGGCAGCCTGCAAGGGGCTAAATTGTAGCCACCAGACTCCCACCCAGGGGCTGCTCCCCCCATTGCTCCAGCTGCAACAGCAGCCTGATGAGCGTGCCCAAGGTTCCCCTCCCTCCCCTGGCTTCTACTTCCTGCCCCTGCCCCCAGGGCAGGGAGCAGAGAGTAAGCCTGGGGCCATGTGGTGCAGCACTGAAGGGCTGGAGGGGTAGGCACCCACATGGTGTGTAGGCTGGGTGGCCCATGGCTTGTCCTGGTGTGGCCCCACTGATACACCTCACACAGGCTCCACAGCCCCTGGCTGCATAGAAGTTGGACAGCCCTGTTATATGTATATGATCATTTCTGTAGTTCCTTAGTAAGTTCCCACCACAGTCTTCATCTTTTAAGGTAATGTAATGTATTTGATCTTTAATAAAACCCCTCTTACCATCCCAGCGCTTTAAGGAAAGAAAAAGAAGAGAAGAAAGAATTAAATGCAGGAAAACTTGAAGATACTTTCCTACCTTCCAGGATAAGAATGGTAAAAGTCCAAAATGTATCTATAGCATAAACAACAGGGCATGATGAATTTTGGGGCTATAACTGCACAGAGGAGCCTGGGGACAACACGAGCCATTTGCTCTTATTGTTTATACAGAGAATTGGCATGGGATTATAGTCCTATAATGACAAAATGGACGGTTTGTCTTTTTTGTGTAATGCAGAAAATGGATTCGAATACCCTCCCCCACCCCATAACACACGTAAGTTCATAAACTGAAGGAGCTCTGAGTGGAGGAGTCCAATATAAGTGTGACCTCCAACTTTCTGCTGCCAACTTTTTCCTGGTAGGAGGATATGGATACCTTGCAAGAAGAGTGCACAAATTGCAGGAGAAAGCATGACTGCTTGGAGAAGAGACATCGCAGATGCTCTGTCGGATGCCAGGGCTGGGGGACAGGTCAAAGGATCATCCTAAACATTTGACCTCTATGAGCAGGAGCTAGTCTGCATGCAAAGGGAGAGATGTGCTAAAGAAACTAATATTGAAAGGACACTTGGATTGTTTGTTTCCTGATCAAGGAAACTTGCTGAGCAAGGTGATTGTGCACCTGCTGATAACATTGGAGTGATTGCTGCCAAATTCATGGCTCACCAAAGGAGGGTTCCCTATCTCAAGGGAAGGTTTAGGAGTTTGAGGAAAGCCCTTACCACTGAGCCTCCTATAACTGCCCTCATGCCTTCCTCGGTCTCAAGCGTGTCAGACTTGCCTTTTGCCCTGGGCCAGATCTGGACTGTGGGGCTCCTTGTGGGCTGGATCCAGCCTGGAGCATGAAGAAATGGCAGCAGCAGCTCCAGCTCCAACCTGGAAGATGTGGGGCCAATAGCAGTGGTAGCAGTTCTGGCTTCATCTCCGACCCAGAGCACATTGCAGTGGCTCCAACCCACACAGCATGCCCCATGCTGTAGCCAGAGCTGCCACCAACACGTCCCATTCATGGCTCCAGCATGAGGCATGTGACAAGGGCTGGCAGCCAAAGAGGTAGGGCCAGGGCAGTGACAATAGACAAAGTGGCAGAAGGTGACTGGGCATAGGTCAGCCCTCACTTGCCCTCCTGCCACCAATTGTTATGTCCATTAAGATCAAGGACATGCAGCAGGCCACCCCCTCAGTGACACCCCACAACTTTCAGAGTTTGCCACTAGTTCTGTGGACCACAGAGTGTGGCTCTGTGGGCCGGATCTGGCCTACTTGCTGTGTTTGACACCCTTGTGTGATATTTGCAATATCACATCTGCCTGCAATAGGGCACGGACATCCAAGAACCATTTACTACTAGGGGCTTGATTCAAAGCCCAATTAAGTCAGGGGAGACTGGTTTGATTTCAGGAACCACTAGCTCAGAGCCTTGCTGCTTTTGGTTATTCTTTTCCTCTGCTTCACATGCTGTCACTGACAGACAAGATGGCTCTTCAGCTCTTTGCGAGTTTTGTCTACTCTCAGGTTATTTCTAATTGACACAGTTTAGCAAATCACCTTGGATACCAGAAGTAGGAAAGTTTCATTAACAGGATGATGGACCATTGCAAATATACTATTTTGAGTATCCCAATTCTTATTAAGACCTAACTCAGATGTCTCTACATAGCATTGTGTTGTATATATGTACCCTCAGAGCAAGGACTTCCTGTCCCTTTGATTTAGGAGAGCAATGCTTGAATGAGTTAAGCTCTGTCTTGTGTGTGCTAATTGGTGCGTGCCCGTCCCCACACGAAGCGGTTCAGCATACATAGAACAGGTATGCTGGGCCTCGCTGCTGTTCTCCCTAGTGCTGTCTGGAGGCAGTAAGACCCAGTAGAGTTCTGCTGCCCACTTTTTTTTCTTTTCAAAAGCATTGTGAAACACACTGAAAAACAAAGTTACTCCCCTAGATCACTTTGTCACCTCTCTCAGCCCAGAGCTTTAAAAGCAGTCCTTCCTATAGACCCTTTCATCCATTTGTAAATGGATTTTATAGATCCTTGTTGGTTCAGGGAGCGTAACTAAAGCATCACTTTACAATTCAGAAATATGTGAAAAGCTAGCTGTTGATAGGAGCACCCAAAGTGCCATGAAAGATGTTGTTCCCCTGTCTCTGTGAAAGCATGGATTTGCAAGCTTCATCTCTGGTTTCCTCTAGCCCTGCCTCTTTCTAGGCCAGGGCCATCGTTTCCTAACCTGTGCTAGCTGGTACCATGGCAAAGTGGAGGTAACAACTTGTCTAAATCCTCGTGCAAGACAGTAGGGCCGTTTTGTTTCGTTTCGGATTTGGAAATTTTGATGCTTGAAACACTGAATCCGAAATGAAATGCAGTGTTCCAAAACAGCTCTGAAATGAAACAGGCCATGCAAAACGTTTCAGAGCTGTTTCGAGGGCAACCTTGCATGGAAAGAGGGAGGGTGAGGATGCGGGGGAAGGACTATTCTGATATTGACATCTGTAGCTGGCCAGTGTCAACGATCTGTCCCCGAGGTCACTTCCAACCCCAGTATTGAGGAATCAAACTGGGAGCTGGGGATTCAAACTGGGAGCTGGGGGAGTGTTCAGGTACCTGAACATTCCCCCAGTTCCCAGTTCAATTCCCCTATTTCCTCCAGCTCTATGATCGCTTCCCCCAGCTCTTCCCAGGGGGGTGCGGACCCCCAGATGATGCGGGATGACAGCAAGCTGCTGCTGCCAGCTGGGGATAATGGCAACTCTCAGCTACTTCCCCAACTGACAGCAGCAGCCTGATGAAACCCTGCATGCAGATCTGGGGGCCATGCCCACCAGGAAGAGCTGGGGGAATGATTGGAGAGCTAGAGATGGACTGGGAGCTCTGGCTGACAGCTGGAGCTGTCCCAGCTCCAGGACAGTGCACGGCACCCTGCCGACCTGCGCTGTACCCATGCCATGCTGCAGCTGCCATGTGGGTGCCAGGTCGGGGGGGGGTGGTTATCCCCGCTGCACAGAGGGGCTCTGCCACTAGCCTCCAGAGGCACCAACTGCTGCTGCCAGAACTGGTGAGTGTGGGTCTTTTTTTTCTTTTTTAAAAAAGCTCCGCACACTGGCTGCAGAGCATGCGGATGACAACAGGCTGCTGCTGGTGCTGCCTGGGGCTAGCGCCAGCACCTAAGTCTGCCCAGCATAGCCCATGCTGAGCGCCAGGAAGACCTCAGTTCTGGCACTGGCCCCAGCAGCCTCCTGTCAGTGGCAGCCCGGGAGTGTTGCAGGGTTGTGCCAGACTCCTCCCGGGGGGTGTGGCCCCTGGATCTGCATGCGGGATGACAGCACACTGCCGGCAAGTGATATTAGTTTTGCTTTGAACAGTTTGAGGTGCAGTTTCACAGAAACCCCTGCACCTATCTCCTTGCAACATGGCAGCCTTCATGGCCTCAGCAGGGACTAGCAAGCCTGCAGTTTTCACCCCGCTGTGCCTTCACACACACACACATCACGAGTTTTGCTTTGAACAGGAGGTGCAGTTTCCCAGAAACCCCTATACCCATCTCCCTGAAACTTGGCAGGCTTTGTAGCATTAGAAGGGGCTACCATCCCTGCAATTTTCATCTGAACCGGGCAAGAAATGACAAAGCTATAGGCAGTTTTGTGATTCCCCATTATAGGCTATGGCCAAAACGCTGTCGAAATTCTGAAACAGTTTCGGCCAAAACAAAATGGAACAATGATTCAAAACACTGAAATAAATCACTGTCTCTCTGAAATGTCGAATCCAAAATGAAGCGAAACAGCCATTTCGAACAGCCCTACGAAATACCGAAACGAAACACTGTCCCTCTGAAACGCCAAATCTGAAACCGAAATGAAATGCAGGCATTTCACACAGCCCTACAAGCTTTCCAGTGCCTTATGCCATATCTTGTTTCTCATCTGGCTGTGCCAATAAGAGGGATCATGCCTTTTACTGTGTTCCTTGTTTCCTGAGTTGGTAACAAGATATACATAAGATCTCTGAGAGATGGCCACAGATGTGGAACTAAATGGAGGACAAAAGATGAGAGAGAGAGAATGTGTTTCATCATCATGGGAGCAATTGAAACAAAGAGCAAATAAAGTCGCCTAGGCTAGAGACAGACATTACACATAAACTGGTTTAAGTGATCAGAAACTGGTTTAAACCTGTAACAGAACAGACATTCAGTACATATAAACCACTTTCAAAAAGGCTGAAACCAGTCTGAGATAAACCTGGTTGAATGTAGTTTCAGACTTAACTGATTTGGCTTAAAGTGGTTTATGCAATGGCTGCCCTCGACCCTTTCCTGGTTCAACTTAAATCAAAGTCCCCCAGGATCCCCGCACAGGCAGGGGCAGGGGTTTGGCTAGAGAGGGGTTTAATTCCCCATTCTCTGTTGCACTGGCAGGGACCTGAGCCAGGTCTGCCAAGCGCTTCCCCGCCCCACTACTGCAGCAGCGGGCTGGCATGGCCTCTGAGGCAGTCGGGGTAGGGATAGGGGTCATTCCCCCCTCTGCCCTCTACTGTCCCCGAGGGACTACATCCAGGTCTGCCCGCCCCAAATGCCATTGCCACTGCTCGCTTCCTGCTTGGGGCAAGTGGCTGAATAAGCCGCCCCCCAGCTCCTGGCCTTAGCAACTTCAGGCACATGCCTGCATTTCATCAGTCCTTAGGGAATGTCTGCCCGTTTACAAATTGGTTCAACCTAGGCACATTAGACTAACCTGCAAAGATTGAGTCAGTTCAGGCTCTGGCTTTTTGAATGATTGTCCCTAGCCCTGGAGACAGATAGTTACAGGGGAAAAGATGACGGGATCAAGGGTAGCACCGAGGGACCATGATGCTAAACAAGCGGAAGTGAGAGGAGGGGAGGCTATTGGAGTTCATACTGAAGCAATCCAACACAGAATCAATGCCAGAGATTCAAGGAGGAGATCTAATAGGGGTGTCAGAGTCTGCAAATGAATCAAGAAGCACCCCTCAGATGTGGCCAGAACAAATTATTAGTATGGCAAGCAGGAAATGACAAAGTCAAGTAGTAAGAGAAAGAGAATAATAGTGTTGAATGCTCAAAGGAGGGCATGAAAATGAGAGACAATAGCTAGAGAAAGACATATTTGAGAAAGGGATGCAGAAGCACAGTTGAAGGTGAAGGAAAGGAGCCAGGAGAGATGGGAGAACAGGTAAGAAATAAGTTATCATTAGGAGCACATCAGTGGGATGAAAAAGATAACTCGGGACAGCAATGAAGTGGGAAAATCAGTACTAGCACCACCTTAAACCCAGATCTTGACTTGTTTCTTTTGGAGGGGAAAGAGAAAGAGAGGGGCAGAGAAAGAGAACTGTAGTAATAACCAGCTCTACAAATAAGATCTGTGTAATTATCCAACCATTTTCAATTTACTACAGAATTGCTATAGCTCAGAACAGTCCTATAGCATAATACCACTCAAGCCCACATCGTGAAACCACTCCTCAAAAAGACAAAACATTTCGACAGTGCTTTCCTTGTTTTCATTTTTGTTCATTTCTTAAACGCATTCCCCTCCTTCCTCAGAGACCATTTACTAATGCAATATATTAATTTGTACTTTGGAGTGAACTCTTTAATCCTTTTTTTGTTCTCTCTCCTCCCAATCAAATGCACACTACTAAATTTGCATACGTTAGCATAATGAAACATTAATTACATAGTGTTTCGCATAGGACAAGCATAGCACTTCAATCAATCTCAATAACTTGCATCAGGAAGGTGAAAACACTGGCCAGCCTTATCAGGACAACATAATAGACACAAACACATCCACAGCGCCTGTTGTGGGTGTGATTTATACCCAGCATCTGAAAACAAAAAGTAGAAAATTACAAAGAGACTAATAAATATCAATTATCTTAATCATCCATGGACAAATTGTATTCTGTTGTTTTTGTCAGAATCTGGGGCTGTGTTTGCACTGGGAGATGAGATGGGATGAGCTGGCACAATCTCCTCCACGTTGGGGTAACCTGCTTCCCAGCTCTCCGCTGCAAACAATAATGCACAGAAATCCTCCAATATAATCCTTAATGAATTTAACTGAAAATGGTTAAAACCAAAAATGACCATTATGATCATTTAACCTACGTACTGCAGAATGCCTACCATTGAATTTTGCAGTGGCTAATAAATTGAGCACGGAGGAAAAACAGTTTCTCTTCCTCTTGCAGAGGAAAAAATTAATGCAGCAGCAAGTCCTCTGGCTTTCCTATCCGTCCATGGCAATGTGCCCCACAAAACTGTACACTAGACACACCCAAGGAACTGAATGACCTCCCCTGCCCCTTTTACAACGGCCTCTACACAACCATCTCACCATCATGCTTATGATGTGAAGTGGCATGGAGGCTGGAAATGAAATGCCCCTTGAAAGCAGCAAATTAAGATAGTTGTGCCCTCTTTTTTGTTACTATTACCACTTTTTATCCATTTGGATTTATAAAAACAGAGAAGAATGGAGCGGCTCTAAGTTTGGTCTCTGAAATTAAAGTGCCTCCTTTTTAGTAAAAAGCTTCTGGGAGAACAATAAAATGGTCTTCATTAAGAAAACAAACTGCACTGCTACAATAATGTATGAGAGTATTAAGAAAATAAATGACATATTTGCTGTAGATGTAAAGCAGCCTCTTTACACAATGAGAGCACAAGAAAAGCTGATAAACTGTGCACCAGGAACACACTGTTTCAGCATTAAAAAAATAAATAAATAAATAAAAAAGCATAATCTGAACATAACCCGAGTCATAAAACTTCCAAAAGAAAAATGACCCTGCAGAAGTGACGGATAACCAAGCTAACACCAACAAAGTGTTACCACCAAACTTCCTGTTAAGGTTTTGTGGGAGGAAAATGTTCAATTTTGTTTCATAATAGGTTTCAGCTTTGATGTCTTATTTTCCTTTTAATTCTGTGTATCCCTCAACTTTAATTAACATACACCTTAGAAATTCCTGAAGAAAAATTATCTATAGTCCATAAACCTGGGTGATCAGCAGCTTTAGTATTTTAAATAAATCACTACCTTCAGGATTAGGTGGTATTACAGAGATAAAGTATTGTTTCCCTGAAAGAACAGCATGGGCAACATGACACCTTTGTATTTATTAATAATTTATATTGCTATATTTTAGGTTTAGGAGAAGTACAGAAAGACTATCAGGGAAGTCCTTCAACTGCTTTGTTAACTTCAAAATAGAGATATACCTCAGTGTAGCGTGATGGACCCGTTGGCTGTTCAGAGGTAGTACTGAACAGGCAATACGCTGCTGACCGTGCTGAAAAACAACTAACTGTATGGGAAGTCCTGCTCAATGCCAAGCCCATTCAAGAAGATAATCACCAGTAGACAGGGTCACCTGGTATCTCCCAGCACCTTCTTGTTCTATCCTCAGAGATTAATGGGTAGAACTGTGATGGTCAAAACCCTCAATATAAAGAAGCCAAGCAAGGAAGCAGCAATTTGAAAATTGCTGTGTTGATCCACTAGACAGAAAAAAATATATAAACCTCTTAGACCCAGGTCGGTGCTCTCTAAAACATCAGCAAAATATTCAGGCTGAATATCAATATAGATGCAACAAAAACAGTGACTGTCTTCAGAGGAGAGGAAGTGAACCTCATAGTCATTAGGAGATGGCAGCAAACTGGATTATATGGACAAGTTTGTCCACTTGAGAAGCGTTGGCCATGTGGGACAACAATCAAACCAAAAATCTCTAACAGGTAGGATACAGATGACACAAGCAGCCCTCGGGGACCTGAAGCCAAAATGGAGAGACTGGGAATCTCCCTAGACACAAAAATAAAGCTGCTCAAGGCATGAATGGTCTTTGTCCTCCTTCATAAACATGCGACTGTCTCCTGCAGTCATTTAACTGCTGGACAGAGGAAGAAAGCACTTAGGAGTTCCCATCATAAACTCCCGTCAGGACCTTATTTTGCTAAGAGCAGTACAAATACAGAACAAAACTACAGTTCCTGCCCTGAAAGGTTACACTTTACAATATACATATAATTTTGCACTTTGTGTTTCATCAAAACTAAGTATTCTTTATCTCAGAGGAAACGAATAATTCCCACAGAGGATGGGGGGAGTTGCTTGGATCCTGGGTGGGAAAACCTGAACACTGCATGTCAAGGGCCAGATCCTGAGTCGGCCCGCGGGATTAGACATATTTACAGAAGCTGAAAATCTGACCCTGCACATTTCTATTTCTGTTTTGTAATTCAAATAAGAGGCTTGACCTATATAGGGATACAGACTAATATCAGCTTTTACAACAAATCAAACATCAGCCATAGAGATCATCATATTAAAAACATAGTGAAGTCCACAGTCAAATTACCGAGATACCATGAGACCATGAAAGAGACAACACACAATGCCCAAAGTTCTCCACATGACTTTGTATGTGGGACGCATATTTTTTATGTAGGTGTTTGATTTCTGTAAATCGGATGCAGTAAGCAGTATTTCTCATCATACCTATGCCTCAGGCAGAACCTGCCAAAAGAGTAGAAAAATGTTTGCATCTTCAAAGCCCAAATTCCATTCTCTGTCTCTCAGCCTCCAATTAAATGAGCATTCATATAACTGTGAGAAAATACTATAGTCTAAAGGAAATGGAACTGAACAAATTCCTGCTTATTATATACACAGCAAAGCAGTTGGGACTCAGTTTTGGTGCTTGCACAAGGCACTTTCCCAAAACAGCATCAAAAATTCTCGCTTTTCAAGTTTCATGTTAGAAAGAGTCCTGAAAGGTCCTGAAACTTTCCTGTGTTTCTTCAGATGAGGTTCTCTCTCAGCCCACTGGCAAATACAAAGTCTAGCTGTCCTCATTCAGTAGTTTAATTTCATAAAGCATTGCTTTTACTAGGAACAAAATAAGGACGTGTAATTTATAGCCATATGGGTTGATTATCTGGATCTCCCTTGCTCCCTTTTGTTATTTGGCAATTCAATGATTTTGCTCTGTTGCCACCCTGGTCAGTCATTTATTAGCTCAATCTGCTTGCTAAGAATCCCTTCATAACTGATAAAAATGTACTTTTCACATAGTATTTGGCTCTTTCCTATTCCAAACAAATCCGCACGTGAACCTTATTTGCACGGCCAGTGAAGAGTAAGAAAAGAAACCCTCAGCTAAAACTATACCACGTCCATCTCCTTCATTCAGATTTCATATTTTTGATGCTTGGAACTTGACTCAACCTGGAAATGTTATGACTCTTTGCCTTGCATCTATATCTTGCAGATGACATCAAGCTGGGGGGGAATAGTAGATACGCTGGAGGGTAGGGCTAGGATTCAGAGTGACCTAGACTAAATGGAGGATTGGGCCAAAAGAAATCTCATGAGGCTCAACAAGGACAAGTGCAAAGTCCTGCACTTAGGACAGAACAAACCCATGCACCAGGACAGGCTGGGGGCTGACCGGCTGGGCAGCAGCTCTGCAGGAAAGGACCTGGGGGTTACCGTGGACAATACATTGAATATGAGCCAGCAGTGTGCCCTTGTTGCCAAGAAGACTAACAGCATACTGGGCTGCATTGGTAGGTGTGTTGCCAGTAGGTTAAGGGAAGTGATTATTCCCTTCCATTCAGCACTGGTGAGGCCACATCTGGAGTATTGTGTCCAGTTTTGGGCCGCCCACTATAGAAAGGTTGTGGACAAATTGGAGAGAATCTATCAGAGAGCAACAAAAATGGTTCACGGGCTGGGGGACATGATTTATGAGGAAAGACTAAGGGAACCTGGCTTATTTAGGCTACAGAAGAGGAGACAGAAGAAATTTAATGGCAGCCTTCAACTGCCTGAAGGGTGTTTCCAAAGAGGATGGAGCTGGACTGTTCTCAGTGGTGGCAGATGACAGAACAAGGAGCAACAGGCTCAAGTTGCAGCAAAGGAAGTTTAGGTTAGACATCAGGAAGAATTTTCTCACTAGGAGGGTAGTAAAACACTGGGACAGGTTACCCAGAGCGGTGGTGGAAGCTCCATCCTTGGAGGTTTTCAAGACCCGACTGGACAAAGTCTTGGCTGGGATAATGTAGTTGGGAATGGTGTCCCTTGCATAGGGATGGACTAGATGACCTCCTGAGATCCCTTCCAACCAGGCCCGGCTGGTGAACTCAGTCTGCTGGAGTGGTGGAGCATCCCATGGGAGCAGAGTGGGGTGGGGGGCAGGGGTTTGCAGGCAGCCGGGGGGGGGAGGGGTTTGTAGCTGGCTGGCAGTGAAGGAGGGAAGGTGGGGAGGAGGGAGTTTGCAGCAGGCTGGGAGTGGGGGGGGCGGGGATTGAGTGCCTGGCTAGCTGCAAACCACCACCCCCCTCCTTCCAACCGGCTGCAAACCGCCCCCCCTCATGGGACACTCCACCGCCCCACCAGTCTGTGTTCACCAGTCGTGCCTGCTTCCAACCCTAACTTTCTATGATCTTGCATCCTCCTAATCTTGTATCTCACCTCCAGGGTATTTGCTTCCAGCAAACAGAATCAGCCACTTCCATACCAAAATATTTATTCTGCTTTACTGCTTCCTGGCACAACTTCCTTTCTTCCCCAGGGAAACTGAAGATCATTTTCCCCATACCACATCTGAGAACTGAAGAAAGTTTCTCTTCAAATACTTCTGGAATCAAAACCATGGTTCTCTCTCACTTACTTTTATCCATAACTCCCATAAAAAAACTGAGACAGCATTTTCCTATGCTCTCTCTGCTTCTGTGGCTACTAGGATACTGTGCAGTTAGGCCAACGCCTGAATATGTTTCTAATAAGTGTTTCAATTTTTTGTCATGGCCACATAAACTGGTACAGGGGCATTACTGAACTCTTGTGAGAGCTCAGTTCAAGTATACTGCTGTCTGCTATGGACAAACATGAATTTGCCTTTCCCTAGCTACGGGGATTAAACAAAACCCACCAGCAACAGTGAACTCTACAAAACACTTCTTTCCTTTAGCAATTCTTTCCAGCAAGTCCTGGTCTGACACAATGACTGATGCAACAGATGAAGTAAGGGGTGGAGAAGGTCTGAACTAACCTTCTGTAATATTGTCAATTGTCACAAGCCATCCAACTTTCAGACCAGCCAAATTGGGGAATTATTAAATCAACAATATCCCTGGCACAAGCAAGAAATCTGTAATCTCTAGCATCACTACTTCATCTTGCTGAGGAAATTTATACAGCCTCTAAGGCAAGGGGATTTTCTTTCTCTGGCGTAATCTCCTTCTTTAGCCTATGACAATCCTGCTTATAGCTGTCCCATAATTCTAGGAACTGGTTTGCCAGTGAGTCTCAAAGTGGATCAACTTGTGGGAACAGAATGGACCTAGTTACAGCCCTCATATAGTAAGCATCATAGTAGTAAGACTTTATTTCCATTCCTGTTGTAACCACATACTTCATCTCCGGTAATCAACAATGCTTCTGCCTACTTTAATGTCCCTCCCTAAAATTCCAAGTCATTGTCCTGGGGTTTTTTCCCCAAAAATATGTCTTTTCTTTGTAAGCCTGACTGCCTAGTATACCCAGATAATTCATGCCTTTCCTTTGTTTGCAGCATTCCACCTGCATCAGGCTCCACAGCAAGAATGCTGCTAGACACCCTCTGATTCACCAGCATATTATAGTATATTGTCTATCTGCCACTGTTGGAGCGTTACAGCACCCCTAGGGTCCCAAGTTAATGGTATCTCCTGCTACAAATCATGGGCTTATTTTGCAGTATGCAAGATATCTTTCCTTTCAGCTGCAACTTCCACAAAAAACACAACTCTCTTCATAAACCCATGGTAAAATCCAGTTAATAACATCTGCTCATACAATGTTCCATTTTGCTCAGCACTTGGAAATGTAAGGCTATACTCCCCCAGATGTATGCTCAGATTCAAATGGATTTTCATATTCATTTTGTTCCATATTAATTATGTTTAGATGCAGCTAAAAAGAGATTGTCAAGGCTCATCTAAGCCACATCTCCAACATCTTTATCTCCAGTACTAGGGAGAACGACAGACGTGAGATCCTGCAGGACTGCCATGGACATGATTAAATGAAAATTTACATTTACTCAATTTAGCCTCCCGAGCACAATTTGGAAACTATCCCTAGGCCATTTCTTTATTAAGGAGCTTTACAGATGGATTTAATTCAGGGACATAGTGAGCAGTCTCAATTAGTGCCTCTAGGGTTAGGGAAAGAAATTACACATAAATCAGTATAAATGATTTGAAGCCAGTTCAGATCTGTAACACAACAGAAGTTCAGAGTACATAAACTAGTTTCAAAGAGGCAGAAACCAGTTTAAGATAAACCTGGATGGATGTAGTATCAGACTTAAGTAATTTAGGTTAAATCAATGTATTGAACTTCTGTCCCAGATTCCCTCCAGATTCCATTTAAATCACAATCCCCCAGCATCCCAGGATGCTTTGTACTTCCCTCGCAAACCCTGCCCCCCCTTGCAGGATAGGCAGGCTTGCCTTGGCCCAAGCTGTCTGCTCCAGCCCAGCAAGAAGGCATGCTCTAGCGCCCCCCAGCTTCCGGCCAGGACCACTGCAGACATGTGGCTGCATTTCCAGAATCAAAAGTGAATGGCTGTTCATTTGCTTATCGGTTCAATCTATGCAACTTAGCCTAACCTGCGAAGATTGAATTCATTCAGCCTCAGGCTTTTTGACTGTCTGTATTTAGCCTAAAGGATTACGAGCTCCCAACGCCTTGGCAGCATTGTCAGGTAGTAACCGGTGTCATAAAAATCAGAGTGAATGGTCCCTTTGAGGACCACTATTCTCAGAGGCATAGTAGGGCAACCCTGGAGCAATGCCTTTATCCTGGTGACCTTGCCAGTGTTAGTGACCATTAACTTTTCCAGCTGGCCCTTAAATTGTTCCCAAAGGGAACAATTAGGAATGGCCATAGAGGCTATGTAGGACTGTCATGAAGGAATCAGAGTTCTGTGCTTCTTCCTCTGTTATCTTCTTTACCATAGGGGCTGATGTTAACCCTCTCGATAAGGAGTCTCTCAGCTCCTTAGCTATTTCTCACTTGGGCCAGATCTAGCAACAACAGTAAGTCAGGGTGGTTTCAGTCAAAGGGATCAGACCAGTACCCACAGGACACCAAGTTGTTACAAGTCTGCCTCCACAAGGGGAGGGGGACCCAGTCAAAGTGTGTTCCCAGAACAGGTTTAGTACAACCCCTTTTATTGAAAACACAAACTACAACTGTATCTTGGTAAGTGTCATAGGCTATAGCACACAAGTATGGCAAGCACTTTACTGCCTACTGGGAGAGCTGGTAAGGACATGCTAGTCAAGTCTGCTTTGTTCCAGGCCATCAGACATCTCAACTTCTCACTAACCTTAGCTCTGACATAACCACTTGCAGAAACGGGCATATCTATCAAGTTCCCAGTTATGAAGCCAAGTTGCTCAGTGTTTTTGGGCAAATCATATAATGCACTTATGTCCCAGTTAAATTCTCTGGGACACTGTTATTGTAATGACTGCACCCACATCACAGTGCTATAGTGGAGGTTCGTTAATTAATGTTTAATTGGATACAAAGGCCACATAAGCCTATATAAACATATTATATATTTTATAGTGTATATGTCTATATGTATGCATATTTGTGTGTGAGATGGTGTGCATTTTTATTTTGTCTGTGTACGCACACAAGTGAAATGGTATTTTTACTGGTTGTTTTTTGACACATCTGCCTATCAAATAAAAGCAGCAGGGGAACATGAAGACACAGGAAGTGTCCTCAGTCCATATGAATAAATCAGAATAACCAATGTGAAGAGCTCAGTTGTTAAAATGTGTCCTTTGAGACTAGAGACAGAATAGAAGTTAGATCACACAATGTAGTCATTCATATTAAAATATTATGCCTCAACAATAACTTCCAATCATTTTTATATTTAGAGCAAATAAATCTGAAACCCTCTAATGTCCTATTACAAACCCTGTAAGTTCTCATAATAAAATTATTTTTAGAAGTTTGCCAGCTCCAAGGGAAAACAGAAGGAACAATCCTACATTAAATTATTCACTTGAACGAGTTTCCAAATTGAAATCACTAAGATTGCAAGTACGGAGTTGTAACTACATGGGAATCCATTTGAAATAATTTTAGATCTGAATATCGCCATACGGTCCTGTTGATTTCAATGGAGAAAACCTACTCATGTGAATAATACTATGCAGATGGGACAGTGGCTTTGAGGCCTTTTGCCAAGGCCTTGTCTGCTCTTGGCCACCCCTGAAGCCAAATGCTTTCAATTAAAATCCATATGGATCACAAGTCTTGCTAAAGAAAAATGGTATACCAAAATATTTATTATCTGTCAGCTTGGACTAATACTGTAGTTGCACCGATACGACCAACCTGCTTCATGAAGCATTCCAGACTGCAGCGTTCTCTTTTCTGTACTTAAAAGCCCCATGGCTATGTGAATGCATGAGGAGAAGAAGGGGCATAAATTAAACAAAACCCTGTGGCATTTCTCTAAATTCCCCTTCATTTTACAGATTGCATAGAATTATACTTTATTTTGTTCTCTTTGCTTAATATATCCTTAGTACTATAGTTTGTATCCAATTTGTACAGTTTAGGCCACAATTTGTACCTTTTTGGCCAAGCTCCATTTGTTTGTAAACAATCTTTGTTGTGCTGTTACTTGCAAGTATAATGGTTGTTCACATGAATGATATAACCCACAGCTGCAAATTACTTTTGTGCATATGAATTCTGTTATTAGTGTGAACAACAACTCTACTGGACAGGGCACAAAACTAGATATCCAGAGACCTGGGTTTTATTGCATCTCTGCCGCTGTCTGCATGACCTTCGGCAATAGGGCTATGTGAAGCTTCAGTCCCCGATCTGATTAGGTGGAGATTCGGCCTGATTCAGTGGCCGAATCTCCGAATCCAAATCAAATCAGGAGACCCTTTAATCTCTCCAAATCAAATCGGAACCCTCCAAAATCGATTTGGAAAGATTTGATGATTTGGACGTAGACACAGCTTTAAATGTTTTTTCTACGTACTTCAAGGTACCAGGTGGCTCGTGAATGCTGCAATGCTGGGGCGCATGGAGTATCCCACAGAAGCACGGGGGGCTCCCCAGCGCGCTCAACAGCAGACCCAGAAGTGGACTAGAAGCACTTCCAGTCCACTTCCAGGTTTGCCACTGAGCACACGGGGGGGGCCCCCTGCACTTCTGTGGGACGCTGCATCTGCCTCAGCATTACAGCATTCACAAGCTTTGCCTGGTACCTCAAGGTACATAGAAAAAATATTTAAAGCTGTGTCTCTGGCCAAACTGCTGATTCTCCGAATCAGCATCCAATCTTCAGATTCAGATTCAGCCGAATTGAATCAGGAACAGTGATCCAAATCAATTAATCAAATTACTGTCCCCGATTCAGGCAGAATCTGAGTCCAAATCAAATACAGCCTGTTTCACACATCCCTATTAGGCAAGTCACTATACAATGAAACATTGCACAGATCCTCATCTCTCATTCAGTGAGAGTTTCATAGTTTCTGATCAGTTGCTGAGAAACTCTCTCACATGTAGCCACGTGCTTAACCTTTACTATTGAGAGGTATGTCATTCTTAAGAACACAAACGTCAGATGATATCTTGATTACAACGAGAAAGACAATGAGATGGCCAAAGTTCAATTTATTAAGCATTTTAAAGAAGCCTGGAATTTAATTTAGTATGCGATGGAGAGCCAGGAAAGTCATTAATGAATCAAGATGATATGTTGACATCATTTCGGACTGCTGAATAAGTTGGCTAGTACATGCTGAAACAACAAGAACTGTTTTTTTAATACCTGTACATTTGTTGCTGAATAAGTTGGCTAGTACATGCTGAAACAACAGGAACTGTTTTTTTAATACCTGTATTTTTGTTCCTAATGTCTGTGCTTTTCAAGACTGGAGGTCATAATGCACACAGCATATTGACTAAAATTTGCAAAACTTTGGGTATAGCGTACACTCCTGATTGCGTGGTGTACTACTAACCCAGAGTTTAGCCAACAAGAACAGCGTAAGTAAAATACTAAGATGAATGAAAGGCTGCCTAAAGAACAACACTCCATGTACTTTGTCAAGATTGCCAGACTGCACAAAACTGTTCCAGGAGAGAGATGGAGTCTGGATGATTGGTGAACTAGAACTAGGCAGACGAATGAGGTGTTAGAGCCCAGGACTGAAGTGTGGTGGGCACTCTTATCGAAGAATGCTCAGAAAGTGCCACCCAAACAGCAATTGGCTCCAACTGCTGTGGTGAAGTTTCCCCACTCATGAGTACTGAAATTTGCCAAAAGAAACTTCAAAAGGCCCACTAAAAACTTCAGTACTGTGCTTCTACTGGAGGTTATAATACACACCACAAGCCTGACTTTCTAATGTAGATTTTTTTCATTTACAATTTCAAAGCATACAATGATTTGATGCTTTTTCATGGAACTATTGTGTATGTTTATAGCTAACAGAAATGTGCCATGAATTACACAGAAGAGCCCACCTCTACCCTCTTGATCCCGCCATTTAGCTTATTTCCATTAAAACTATCTGCCCTTGAGGCAGTGCAGTAGGTTTCACCGCCCCGTTTCCTGTTCTTGGCCCAGCTACAGAAACTCTTTTTTGGCACATTCTGTTCAAACTCCCATAGACAGACATTAAGATTGATTTAATGCTTCCCTTCATTGCCTCCCAGCATTCCACCTTACCGAAACTGGGCAAAGCCTCAACTCACACAATTGCAGCAAATATCCAAATCTCTGAGCCTGACATGGCGCAGGTAAGCAAGACAAGGGAACCATCACAGAAATTTCCAAAGAGAAATTGGAAAAAAGCTGACAAAAACTAGGAAATCTAGTAGGGCTGTGCAAAGCTTCGGGTGGTGATTCGATTTGGAGGAGGTTCGGTCCGATTCGGTGGCCAAATCTCTGAATCTGAATGGAATCGGGACCAATTTAAAGGTCCAAATCAATTCAAAGCTCTCCAAATCTTTGGAAAAGTTTTGGAGAGCTTTGATGATTCAGGCAGTCCCCGGTGGCTGCAGCAGGGAGCTGAAGCTGACTCTGAGCTGGTAAGTACTGGGGGTGGGGGAGTGAGGGTGGGGAAAGGGGGGAGGGGACCATGCGGGAGGGACCCCTGCCAGCCCCCCCAATCCCTGCCTGCTGCCCCAGCCCCCCCTGGCCCCCACCCACTCCCCCAGCCCCCACATGGCTGCCTCCACCCACCCCAGCTCGGTACTTTAAAGAAAAGCCCTGGTGCTCATTGGGTGCTGCCAGGTGGGGGGCGATCCCTGCTGCCCCCCACTGCCCCATGCTGCATGGGGGGCCCTGCCATGAGGACCCAAACCCCCCCTACCCCCCCAACAGCCAAATCTCCAAACCAGATGCAGCCAAATCAAATCAGAACAGTGATTCAAATCACCGAATTGAATCACTGTCTCCCGAATCAGCCAAATCCGAAGTGAATACTACCCGCTTCACGCAGGCCTAAAATCTAGTTAATAAAGGAAACCACCAGAAGGCCTAGGCTGTGTTTTGTGCCCACCATAATCTCTAATCATTCCTTCTACATGCAAATGATAAAAGCACTGCACCTTGTTGTATTTTGTCTTGAAGAAGCCCCAAATGAAGCCACCAAGCAGCAACCAGTGAGAGAGAGACTCTGCTATGAAACATTTGCAATCTGAATGGGTATGACATGTGGTAGAAAACAGAGACTTAACTAAGATTGTGCTGGAGATGAGCAGAAGCCAAGAATGGAACTGAAGCCTCCTGGCTCTCAGCCTAGCGCCCAATGCACCAGACCACACCGCACTCCTGCAAAGCAGGTGCTTTGCTAGTAATTCTGAACACACGTCGTTCTCCCAGCTAACTGCTGAGGCTCCAGCCTGGCTCTGCAATTTCTGTGTATTTCAGCTAAGAGCTTATGTGATAACATGCAATAAAGTTTTCAGCGAGAGCCTGCCAAGTTTTGTTTCTTTCATCATATGTGTATCCCCTGCCCACACAGAACGGCCTTTATTTTTGCAGCTTTTACCATTGTAAGAGCATGACTTGCATGGCAGGCATGGAAGAAACTCTCAGACATAAGCTAGCTGATCCTGTAGCTATCGTTTCATTCTGCATGAGCAATCTTTTCAGTCATCTAACACTGGGGTCTGTACACGTTTCACACACACACACACACACACACACACACACACATATAGAAAAATATATAGATCTACACACACACACGTATATATATGTATATACAAATGCTTACTCTAACTCAAGTTAATTTGTTAAAACGTATTTATGCTGCTTAGCAATTTACATACATGGAGGGCTATTAAAACATCGTATTAACCCTCAGCACACTTGTGAGTGATAGAGGAAAAATTCCCCATTTGACAGATAGAAGGAAAGAGTTGCAAAGAAATTAAGTGAGTTGACAAATTCACTTAGTGAATCAGTGGCAGAGCAGCTCACTGATCACTGTGTCAGCATTTCTCTCCCTGGCGGCTACTTTCACCAAGAACAGCATGATCTTCTAGGAGAAGTTATTTTGACTATTGATCACTCTATACATGCCAAGGAATGAGAGGCTAAGACTGGTCATTTTCAGAATTGCAGCATAAAAAGATTTCAGACCTCACTGCCTTTTTCTTAACTGAAATATTAGCACTTCTTTCGGTCCGCCCTCCTTTGGGTCTTCCCTTTATATAAATATGGTCAAAAGAAGAGCCACTGAGGATTAGAAGGGGAAGAAAGCACAGAGTTCACACGAAGCCATTTTTATATGTCTAGTGTGACACACCATAACTGCACATGCATTAAGATCAGTTGGAGTGTTGAAATTATGTAACAGGGAATACAGCCTGCAGGCACACTACGGTCTAACCGCCACCTGGAAAAGGCACCAGGGAAGAAGCTGAACTACAAAGGAGTAAATCCAGCAGAGCTCATGTCCTAGATTCTGTATTAATGCGCAACTGGCTGAAGAGTCATAAGCATCACTGGTCAACCACAGGGTGTACAGTATGTTCATCTGCTGAGTAGGGCAAAGGAAAATAAGAAATTTCACTCCTGCTGTGAGTGATAGGCCCTTCTGATCGTGCAGGGAGCATGGATGTGCATAAGATCAGAAAGCATGGCAAATAGAAATCTGTTTCTGCTGGTAATACCCTAGCTAAAGGAAGGTGTTATCAAACTTTCAGTCCATGGAGGTCCCAGAGGAACGTCTGGCAGTGCTTTAACACTAAAGGAAATCCTGAGATTCTTCTTTATGCCTGCTGCCTTTTGCTAATAGATATCTGAGGGTGTTTGCAGAAATTCACTGGGCAAGCCTAATTCTGTCTGGACTTTCCTAGATGAGTCAGTGCAAGTTTGTCAATACTTAGTACGCATGTAGAGAGATGGAACTTGGTAAAGGCAGGTCTGGGATAAATAAGAAAAAGTTGCCAAAACTGCAATCCTGAGTACTGTAGAAACAGTGCCAAGTGACACCTCACATCTGAATCAGGGTCAGGCAGTACAATGGGAGATGATACGAGAAAGCCAAAATTACAGTGAGTGGATTTTAGTTTGAATGGAGCACTTCCTTGGAAAGAAAACAACACAATACAGTTAGAGCTTGGTGCAAAAGGTGCCTCTCTGGAGGTTACAGGGGGGGAAAAAAAGTCTCCTGGATAGACTGACTTAATCCTCTTTGATCACTCAAGAAGGGAAAAGATGTGCATTGAAGATATGCTGAAAGCTGGACTCTGTCCTTTTTTCCTTCCTTTTGATGAAACAAGAGGCAAATCAACCCCTTCAGTGCTAAAGAGCATGGCAATTTAATTCCACTTTCATTGTGCAAGACAGCCTCTCTGTCTCCCAGCATGAAGTCTGAACATAAACTTGGAAGGGGAAGACTCTGTAGTTGTTTTTCCTTCTATTATATTTGTTAAAAATATGGAGTAACTAATGGATACAATACATTTGCTTTTGAGTAGATGGCAGTCTAGCCATACAAATCTCCCAATGAAAGCAGTGCAACCAGGTTTGAAATCTCCCAGTGAAAGAAGGCAGACAGTTTCCTTGTCAGTGTAAATCTACCCAAGCAACTGGATTTCTTCTAGACTTCCACCAGTGTATGCAACAACCTATTATACATGACAACTAGAGCTGTGTGACACTTCAGTCACTGATTTGATTCGGCGGGGATTCAGCCCAATTTGGTGGCCGAATCCGAATCGAATCAAAGGACCCTTTAATCTCTCTGAATCAAATCAGAACCCTCCAAATCGATTTGGAGAGATTCAGAAAGATTCAGAGATTTGGACATAGACACAGCTTTAAATGTTTTTTCTACATACCTCAAGGTACCAGGCAGCTCGTAGATGCTGCAATGCTGGAGTGCAAGGAGCGTCCTACAGGAGTGCGGGGGGCTCCTCAGTACGCTCAGCAGCAGACCCAGAAGTGGACCAGAAGCATGTCCGGGTCTTCCAGGGAGCATGTGGGGGGTCCCCCACACCCCCATGGCTTGGTGACTGGTGCCTCTTGGATCTGGGGGAGCCCCCTAGCACACTCCCTGGAGAACCCAGAAGTGGACTGAAAGTACATTTGAACCACTTCCGGGTTTGCTGTCGAGCATGCACCCCCGTGCTCCTGTGGGATACTCCATCTGCCCCAGCATCGCAGCATTCACAAGACATGCATGATACCTCAAGATATGCAAAAAAAACATTTAAAGCTGTGTTTATGTCTGAATCGCTGATTCTCTGAATTAGCATCAAATCTTCAGATTCGGCCAAATCAAATCGGGACAGTGATCCGAATCAATGAATCAAATCACTGTCCCTGATTCAGGCTGAATCCAAGTCCGAATCGAATAGGGCCTGCTTTGTACACCCCTAGTGACAACCTATTATAGTGATCAGCGGGCTCAGTAAACATAACCATACGTGAATGAGAAAAACTATTCAACAGATTTTGTTCTGGAGAGGTTTGCAATCTCCACAGTCCTCTGATTGTCCCTTAATGGTAGAGGAGGCTGCTCTATCATTAAGGGGCAATCTCCCTATTCCCGTCTTCCCCAGTCTTCTGTTAGGGAGCATCTCTAACTATCACTTCTATCATTACGTATATATCCAAATTCAACACTCAGCTTTATTCCACAGATCATAGAAAGAAAGGCAAAGAGAGGATATCATGCCTTACCTCAGTTTTAGCAATTATAGATTCATAGATTCATAGATGTTAGGGTCGGAAGGGACCTCAATAGATCATCAAGTCCGACCCCCTGCATAAGCAGGAAAGAGTGCTGGGTCTAAATGACCCCAGCTAGATACTCGTCTAACCTCCTCTTGAAGACCCCCAGGGTAGGGGAGAGCACCACCTCCCTTGGGAGCCCGTTCCAGACCTTGGCCACTCGAACTGTGAAGAAGTTCTTCCTAATGTCCAGTCTAAATCTGCTCTCTGCTAGCTTGTGGCCATTGTTTCTTGTAACCCCCGGGGGCGCCTTGGTGAATAAATCCTCACCAATTCCCTTCTGTGCCCCCGTGATGAACTTATAGGCAGCCACAAGGTCGCCTCTCAACCTTCTCTTGCGGAGGCTGAAAAGGTCCAGTTTCTCTAGTCTCTCCTCATAGGGCTTGGTCTGCAGGCCCTTGACCATACGAGTTGCCCTTCGCTGTACCCTCTCCAGGTTATCCGCATCCTTCTTGAAGTGTGGCGCCATAGGCAAAACCAAATTATTGAGCCATGACTTTCCAATCAGCAATTTCTTCTTGAAGAAGAAACAGCAAGTGGTTCTTGATAAGATCTTCATGAGTTACAGCTCAGTTTTCAAAGGTTTGTAATTCAGCCAATTGATAATCTGATCATATTAAGGGCTGATCTGAAAAGTAAATGCCTATGAGGTATGACCTGTCTACTAACAGTTGGTGGATGTTGCTAGGGAAATGCAAACTGACCCTTAAATTTAACACAGACCCCTATACATTTAACCTCATCACTGCTAGCACGTGCAATTGGTTCTGTGCAATGGAACAGGCTCCACTCCAGCATCCATTAAGCAGGGTTTGAATCTGATACTTTCACAACCAAAGCAATGATCTTGGTAGCTAGAAGTCAAGTAAAACTTCTCTCAGCTAGTAACAGGAGTAAGCTTAACGCTGACTAGATCAACAACTACCAGCTTGAGCCATGACACATTCTTTGCAAACATGGTTTACATTATATTTTTCATAAAGCTTGCAGGGTCCCTGTTTCTCTCCGGATGTAGTTGGGATAGGTGTGTGAGGGGCTGAAGGGAGGTGCCAGAGTACTTAAGTAGGAAAAGAAGAACGAACAGAGTCAATCTTCACTGAAAAGAAAGTAGAGTCTCTTTTACACTGTAAGATCTTTTTGCCTTGAAAGCCCTGCCCTCTAACATACATATTGGCAAATTCCTTCCACATAAAAGGTTATAAAATCACACCTGTCTACATTACACTGTGTGCATGTCTTCTTAAAGTGTAAACCCTAGAAATTAGAACAAGCCTTCACATGTAGCATATCAGGCTTCAGGATACTACACAGTAAAACACATATTATTTTAAATGATGAACTTTATATATAAAATATTTAAACATGATTACATTTCCTGTTGGAAGGGGATAAGATTATTTTTAGTCTATATAGTTCATAGGTTCAAAGTAGAAGGCAACTGGATGTATCTCTGTTCAGGGTAGGACCCCCCTTCATTAACAGCTTCTTGATACTCAAATATATATATATCTCTATATAGATATATATATGTGTGTGTGTGTGTGTGTGTGTTTGTGTAGCCACACATGTACACAGCTGTATATAGATATATACATATCAGTATTATGCATGTCGTGTGCATGTATGATCTCTTTAACTTTATTGTATGTAATATGTATATTCATACTATATAGAGAGAAATAATATGTAATATATTAATTGCTATATAGATGTAAATATAAATACACACACACATGTATATATGCACACACAAATATTAAGATATATACACACACACATATTTAAAAGCTATATGCTGTTCTTGGAGAGGCTAAATTTATTATTACTTGTCTGCTATATATAAATAAAAATGCATAAACAGTGCAACAGAACATGGATTGCTTAGCTGTTATACACATTATATATATGTATATTTGTATATATTTATATAATGTGTGTATGCATATATATATATATATATATATAAAAACATCTCTGTGTTGATATTAGTATGCATTGTGTATGCATACACACACACACACACACACACATATATATATATATTTACACACACACACACACACACACAGTAAAGTTAACTAGACTATACTGGAGTGAAAATTGGAATAAAACACCGAATGTGAAAGAGTAAAGGTTAGGATCAAGCATTTTTCTTTAAATTACTGGCACTTGTGCAGATAAACAGCATTCAGTAATTTCAGTTAGGTACTTAAGAGGTTTTCACTCCCAAATGGCCCATTTGTACCAATTATGTCAATTAATTAAGGGAAAAAATGGAATAGAGGTGCTTTTGGTTTCTCTAGGAACAAAAATAGGAAAAAAAGAACACCATTTAGATTAATAAGTACTCATCAAAATACTCTGACTGACAGTCAATGTAATGGTGCAGTTACCGCACATATGGGTTATAACTGGTTCCTCATTGTATCTGTTCTGCTCCCTCTAAAGAAACCTGTCTGTAAAGAGCTCCTCTAAACCATGAAATAATTGCCATTTTCAGGTTTAAAATGGATGTAGCCACGTTTTAGAAAAATACAAAGATGTGAAGTTTTCAGCTAGACTGTCTATAACGATTTCCAATTATGACCTCACTCCCACTGTAGGAAAAGGTATTAATTTCCAAGCCAGAAGATAGTCTCATATTTTAACACGCTTAACAGGAGTGTCAAGAGGAAACATCGATTAAGAACAGATGTTTCTTACTGCAATTAAATAGAAATATCCCTTAACATCTTAAATAAAAAAGCTTTGTAAGTAAATTTAGGATCTGAATGTCTCTCATCATCGCTTAGCGAAACAGTGAACTCAGCATCACCCAACTATTGTATCCCATAATATTTTAAGTTCATGTGTTATTTTTCTCCTCCCATGATGGCTGTACAGATTATACACATTCAATATCCCCGAACTGCAGGGTATTGGAGAGTAAGCTAAAAGACCCACTGCAAAGTGTGCTGCCTAACAGGATGGAGAAAACATTTTGACAATGGACAAAAGGAAAAAACTTCCATGATCAGATTTTCAAGAGACCATCATCCAGTAAAAAATGGCCAGTAGATATTCTAATAAGGCAACTCCTTACTTGCATGTTTGGGCTGCATCTAAAGTTTAGCTTTTTTTTCTTCCTCACCCCAAGCAGCTCTTAGCAGGTTTGTGCCATACTAGGGCCAGTGTCAGAGAATCTAGACTTGTAACCAGAGCTGAGCTCTGGAACAGGAGAGAAACTGTTCCTACTCTTAAGAAAAATGCTATGGAAACTCTACAGCCTAGGTTTTAAAAATCAGGTTCATGTAATTATGTGGCTTATTTGTACATGCAATTACAGCAATTTACAGGTGTAAAACTGGTAGCGGCATACAAAAATCAGGCCACTGCATTCCACGGAGTAAGTGTGCATCCTTTGTTTTAAAAAAATTAGACCTTCAGCATGCAACCAGGAATATTGTTTCTCAGGTCTCTTTTGAAATGCCCACATACAACAAACAGTGAAGGATCATGTTATTTATCTAGTTTGCAATGATATAGGAGGGCTAAGACAAGGCTCCTAGGACTTCAGCATGGAATTCTACAGTGCCTAATGCTAAACCATCATTTCTGGCTTTACGTATAGCACATAAATAAAATATCAGAATATATCACTTTAGAGTTTCTGTCACCTTGGAAAACAGACTTTACATTGCAGATTCAGGATGGATTTTTGGCCGTGCCTCAGCCTCACCCTTTAATATTGAGTCCAATTTTAAATAGGTAATCGTGTGAGTTTAAATCCCAGTAGAATAAGGCATCAGAAATAAATGTAATCCATTCTGCCTTTCCTTTGATTTTGTGCTTTGCCCCCAAATACTTCCATTATTCCCTCCAGTCATTTATAATGTGGCTTCTCTTCAGCAAATCAAGACAGTAGATTGTGCCATAGGCATTTTTTTCAGTAAAATTATATTGGTAAAAAAAAAAAAATATCTATTACCAATTCGCTGTCTAGCTTCTTTTAAAGGTTTACAGCTTTTCTTACTTCAATATAGTGATTTCAGTTCTAACAAAAGATTCTTTATTAAAAGCAGAACATGGAAGAGATACATATGTGTAGTTATATACATTTACATATGTGTGTGCATGTCTGCATATACACATAGATACATATACACATATATACATATACGTATTATATATAATGCATGTGGATATGTACATATGCATCTGCATATGTAGGTTAAGTATAGATTTACTTTTGCACTCCCCCAAACAGCAAGTAAGGTATCAGGTCAGACAGTAAATTACAAAGACCAAATGGTATTGTCACATTTCTTTCTATGTATTCCTATCCCAGGATGGCTCTCTCATATCCTACTCTTCATAAAATCCAGGTCCTGGCTTTTCGGTATAGGTGATTACAAAGAGCCACATTACCGATGAAGGCAACAGGAATGTTGTTATTGACCTCAATGGGAACCAGAGCAGGCAGAAAGCATCAGCCTGCTCCTGAAGAGTGATGCCAGAGGGAATACTTGGATGGCATAAAGCCAGCTTCCATCATGCTGGAACACCCAATCTTCACATCCACGGCATGGACGGGATGGCAAGAGAGGCTCTTCAGCACCTGTACCATTTCAGCAGCTAGCATAATTTGGAGTGCACCTCATGATGCTTTAAATTACACTAGGTGCCGCCCTGACACCTAGCTGATCAGCACATCAAAATGTGGCTTTGACAGTAGCATAACCACAGGTAAGCAAGAGGGGCTCCAACCCTAGGCACCAAATAAGTAGGGTTACAAAAATCATCCCTCATCCCTGCAGAGCCTGTACCCTGCCAGCAAAAGCAGCCCTACAGCATTACTCTTGCAGCAAGACCTGGTACATGGACAATGCACTGCTGCTGCTTTAAAAGCAAACGCCGAGTTGGGCAAAGCATGCAGTGGCAACAGCATCAGCCACAGTCAGGGACTGAGCCTAACCTCTGAGCCCATCTTCCACTCTCAAAACCCACATGCATTTCCCCCGCCCCCTTCCTGCAGTGCTTGCCCAGGGTGCCAACCCTGCTTGTTATGCCACTGGGCTTAAAGCCACCTTCTCTCCTTCTCTCCTTCAGGTGCTACAAGCAATTGATCCCTGAACATTTGCAAACATGAAATGCTTATCACCGCTGCTGTCAGCACAGTAAAAATTATTTCAGAGCAAAAAAAGCACTGTTCAGACAGAAACCTAATGATGATGAAACCTACAATGAGACTCCTGAAATGCAACACTAAAAATAGCATGAAAGCACAGTTAAAAAATCCAACCATCTATCTTGCTGGAAAATTTGACATTATTACAAATTCTCAAATCTCAGAAACTCTCTGAGTTGTTAATAGATGCTATTACAATTAGAATATACTGCAACTAATGCAATTTACTATTAATATGTGTTTGGTTAATTATTTAACTTCTATTGAATACCAATATTCAATTACATACCTTGAAATTCAGTTCAGTGGCATGTTCTTCTCGCCACTCTACCATCTGTGCTTTTAAAAATGAGGCAGCGCCATGCCAATAATTACTTCACATTCCATTGGGAGACGCAAGAGACTTTGAAGATTGCTCTTTTACCAAAGGCTATTAAGTTTGGGGTGGGCATATTCTAATAGGCCACATTTTATTAATGTTATAAACAGAGTGTTCTAAAAAATCAAAATTGGCTCATATTCTATGCACTGAATGAGAATGATTAATTCATATTCAATCACCCTTTAGCATGTTGAGTAGAAGCAGAAAGTCTATACAAATGCTTGAGTCCATGCAGATGTGTGATAAAAAGGGAGAAAATATGGCATAGCCAAGAGCCTTATGACTGTGCACCTTCCTTGCCTATTGTCTGATTATATTCCCGCCCCACCTCGCCCCCGATCCTGTGCATCTCAGTAGCTCCCACTTGGGTGTAGCACAAACCTTGTGTTCGCTTTCACAGATGACACGCATCTACACTTAAGCCTGTCCTCATTTGATGCCCTTTACCTGACTGGTCTGCCAGCAAAGCCAGCTTTGATACCTCCTGTTTTTTTCCAACTCCCTATCTTCATGCTTTCTCCCATATCACTCCCTAAATTTGTAATGCCTTTCAACCCCAAACCGCTAATTTCTCTTCATTCATAATCCTCCTCAAATGCACCTATGAAATGTTAACGTGCAGCCATGAAAAAGAAACACAGATAGATAGGCTCTCTAGTCACTGCTGGACAGTCATAAGTCAGTTTATAGTCACTCTTTAATATGACAGGCAAGGTCCCAGAGGATGGGAGAAGAGCTGCCTTAGTGCTCATCTTTTTAAAAAAGGGAAAAGGAGGACTTAGGGAATTACAGTCCAGTCTGCCTGACTTCAACACCTGGGAAAGTACTACAGCAAATTATGAAAGAGCCAATTTGGAAATTGCTAGAGAATGAAGGGGTGATCAGTAATAGAAAATGTGGGTTTGTTAAGAAATAAATCCTGCCAAACCAACTGGAATCCTTCCCTGGGCAATAACTGAGCACTTCTCAACCCCGAGCCCACCGGCCAGATTGGCCCATAAATCTGTGCAATCTGACCTGAGGGGCTCCCCAGGGGTCCAGAAACTTAGAAGGGAGGAGGGGGGAGGAGGGAGGAATTAACACAGCCACCGCTCTCCCACTGCCAAATTATCAGGCCCCACAGGCCGGATGACATGGCCCTGCACCAGGATCTCACTGGCATATTCAGGGCTGGGGTGATAGGGCCTGATGCAGTAAGTACAGGGTTGGGATGGGGGCAGTGGGGTCTGATCCAGCATGCACTGTGACCTGATCTGGCACATGTGGGCTTTGGGACAGGATGTCAGGCCCCAACTGGCATATGCAGTGCTGGAGTTGTGGGCCCAACCTGGTCGGGGTCATAGCTGAAATTTAGCTCCACCATGTGTGTGTCCAGATCAGGCCCACAGACTGGATTGGGCTGAGATCATGACACCACCCATCTGCTCCCTGGGACCAAAAGCCTGAGCACCCCCGGTGCAACTGGTTTAGAGGATAAGGGGAATGCAGTAGACAGGGCTGTCCAATTGGTGGCTCACAAGGGGTTAAGCTGTGGTCCCTGGGCCCTTGCACAGCTGTTGCTCCCCCCATTACTGGCTGTTGCTGGGTCCTGCTCCCTCCTTCAATTTGTACCCCTGCCACCTAGGGTGGGCAGTACAAAGCAGTGAATCCAGGGGAGTTAAGGGGGAACCTGCAGCTGTGCAAGTGCTGGGTGCAGCATCAGGGTGTGGATAAGTGCGCAGTGCAGAGGTGGGCATGAGGGCCTGCACGGTGCAGTGACGGGTTGGGTATGGTGTGTGGCACTATTCTTGTGTGGTGTCCACATGATGTGGGGCTGGAAATACCTGTGCCTTGCCCTGCTGTGACCTGCAAGTGTGCAGCCTTCACTGGTGTGCCCCACAGGACATTCAGCCCCTACACATTTAGAAGTTGGACAGCCTTGCAGTAAGATTTAGCACAGGTTTTGATACAGTTTGACATGCCATTTTATTTTCATAAGCCACCTAGAAGAGTGTGTGCTAAACACTTACCATTAAGTGGATACATAATTGGTAAGAAGACAGCAACTATTAATGGATCAAGGAGAGACTGGCAGAAAGGATCAAGCGAGGGTCACAAGAGTCTGTTCTTGGTTCAATGTTAAAGTTGTATTAATTACCTGGTGCAAGAATAGACAATGCACTGAGCAGATTTGTAAATGCCACAAACTGGGAGGCGCTGCAATCACTTGAGAGGATAATCTTAGAAATCAAAAAGATCTTGATAAGCCTGAGAAACAAGATTTAACCAATTCAAATGTAAAGGAAGAAAAAACAAATGCAGAAGCGGGTAATAACTGGGTTGGGCAACTGCACTGTTAAAAGGTCTGGGGATCACAACTTCACCATAAGACTGAAATTTAACACTGCCACAGAAAACACAAATGCAACATTAGGCAGGATGAACAGTACGGGAGGTGCTAGAACCACTAGTTACCACTCTACTAGCCACTCACCACTGGTTAGACCTCAGTTGGAAAACTGTGTCCAATTCAGGGTAATAGATTGTATAAGGGATGTAGAGCAGTAGTTCTCAGCCTTTTGACATTCAAGGCACCCCTCATTAAGCTCAAAGCACTCCTCCATATAACTTCATAACAGCAGTTTTCAAATATCTAAAAGGCTAATATAATCCTGATGGGAAAACAGAGGGCAGGCCATGACCAATGGGTTTAAACTGCAGTAAAATGGATTAGGGTTATATCTCAGGATAAAACCTCATAACTGTAAGTAGAGTAGAAAAATGGCACAAACTGCCCAGGAAAATTGTGGAATCTCCTTCATTGGAGGTTTTCAAGAAACGGCTAAATAGGCATGTGTCTGGGATAGTTTAGGAATAACAAAATCTGTATCTCTGCAGGGGGTTGGACTTCATGACCTGTGAGGACATTTCCAATTCTATGACTGTATTGTTCAAAAGGAGAGACTGTAGCTGAATCAAAAGTCTCATGTACTATGTTATAAAAAAATGAGGGGTCACATTTTTCACTGCTGGATCCTTTGTATAGTCAAACGCTTCAAGGCAGAGTGAGTTCAAAGACAACGCAAAATACCACCAAATCAGAAACATGGACAAGCGTCACATAAAGGCATAATTTTGAAGTATCTCCTTAGGTCTACCTAAACTATTTCAACAAACATAAGTAATATATGTTAGAGATGGTTATAAGTGCATTTTGGAAGGTGTTACGCACAAACTCCATGGCTAAGCAAGCTACTTACCTGCTACTTTATAACATATTGATTAACCAGTTTATTAAAACCTCACAAACAGTTTAGAAACAAGCCTTTTATTTAACATCCATCAAACTTTGCTTTATACTTTGTATTTGTGTAAATGATTACAAAAGTTGTAGGACACTGGTGATTTGGGCCCAGCAAGGAGAAAATGATAGCATCTGGCGCTTCATTTCACTTACTTTAACACAGGTGGAGATCACTGCAAGGCAGTGAGGAAACAAGCTTGAAATGCAAGATATTATTTAGAGTAGAGTAATGGCAAGGAAGAACTTATGGAAGGGTTTGGAATCTGGATGGATCTGGCAGCTGGCAAAGAGCACAATCAGAGATAGTCTGAAAAGAAAGGCCATAATCTACCATGTGCAAGAGCACTTGGGCATTATTTACTGCAACTCTTTCAAACTCATATGCTGAAAATACAGAGATCGAAGCCAGCCACTAGCTACAGAAATAGTCTATGAGTGCTACTTCTACAATGAGGAAAGAAACAAAGGCTTTACAAAGTGATACAATCACTTTGTGTAGCACACAGAGCAGGATAACTGAGTGGGGGAAAGTGGCATAGCCACCCTGAGTGCTGCCTTTGTGGAGGGCGCAAAAATAGTCCAGACCACAGCAGCAGCAGGCTGTGTTGCTGCAATCAGCACTACAGCAGCCGGCACTGCCGCGGGCATCACAGAAGCTGCCCTACTGTGCAACTGGGCACATATTATGTATTCATCTTCTAAGATGTGGTTGGGTGCCCACAGTCAACTAAGCACTGTGCCAATTTGTTGACCAGTCAGATAAGGGATCTCTGTAACATTGATATTTTCCTTATAGAAATGGAGATGTGAGGTGTTTGAACTCATAAGCCCCAACCATTCAGGAAATGAGAGCTGAAAGAATTCTCAAGGGTAGGAGTATTAAATGAAGTGCCAAAAAGTTCACTGAACAAAATCAGAAGTTGTCAGGTAAAGCAATTCTTCAAGATCTTTAGAAGTATTTGGTTAATTATAGTTTTGTCTTCATTTTGAATACAAAAAGGGGCAAGTGTTTACAAAGCAACTTATTAGCTGCTGCAGCTTTTGCAGAAGCACCCACTGTGATCAAACACGACGGATGGATTTCTAATGAAAGAGGACCCATGAAATGTATCGGGCAATATTTGTATGCGAGTTTGGGACAGATACCACTTCCTACCAGTCAGTTTAAAGATTTCAGAGTTTTAGAAGTTCTCTCATCACCTTAGAAAAATATAAAGAAAGTATATGGTTTATCACAAACAAAGGCAACAACAATACATCCGAATAAGTCCCAGAACAAGAGCAATGCCTCCAGAAAAGCTACACACTCAATAACCACAGGGGATATTAAATTGCTACTCATTTTAGCAGGCGATTATCTTGGAATACTAGTTCCACCCACATAGGAGGTATTTCTTACCTCTTGTAATTGAATGAGACTTTGAAAACTATTGAATTTTAGTGAGTCACAAGCACAGCCATGTCACAAACAGATGTCACTCAACAGACTCATTTCCAAAGGATTCCAGCAGTAAATACTCTTGGTCAACCAAGGCTCACCGTGTTCCCAGAGTTATGTGGGCTTGCACTCCAACTTCTCCCACCTGAGTTCAATATTACAGGAGTGGCAAGTATTATGGCACATTCCATTTTAATTAAAATAGAAAACAGGTAACCTCCAGCAACCAGTCATGTAAGTAGGGCAAGCATTTACACGGAGAGCAAGAACAGTAGCTGCCATCAATGCTAGCTCAGTCGCCACTACTGACAACCTGTGTGTTGCCACCACCCAAGGAGCAGTACCCGGTTGTTATGACTCTTCTAGTAGCCACAGCGTTATTTTAGAGTAACAATTTTCTCTACATCAAATACAGCAACAATACATGTGTGCACACATAATAAGATATATATATGGCAGAAAGGATGAACCCTCAGCATCTGGCTTACAGGGCTATTCCAGATGTTGAAAGCTGCTCTTCGTAACAGTGGATGGCACTGTAAGAGCTTGAGCTCACAGTCACTTTTTTCCTACTATGCATACATTTTTTGCAGATGAGTTTCAATTCTCTGCTCCAGAACAGTAGCCTCATAGAGGCGCTGCATAACAAAGAAAAGAAATCAGATTACCATTAGATGGGGCAACTCCATCAGTGAGCTTGCACCCATGTATGGGAGAAAGAAGAATTTAGCTCAGAGCCTTTTTTTCTTCTTATATCACAGACTGATCTCCCAGTAGGTGTCACTGTGGCACGAGAATGCAGATCCCAGTCAAACTGCACTGACACATTACTAGTCAGGCTATTCTTGTTGTTGCCTCAAATCCAACAAACCCTATTTGTTCCTCCAGCCCATTTACCCAACTGATTACCATAATCACACTTCATAGCTTCAGGGGAAGAAATCATCCCTCCTTATACTAATTTAAGCAGCTAGCCTGTTAAAAAGGTGCATAGAAAGTGTGCAGAATGAAGAAGCAAATCTCAGCAAAAATTGTACTTCTTCCCAGTGCCACCTCTGAAGCAGGAAGCCCCCAATTATAAGTAAAAACCTTTCAAACCAATGTATACAATAAACAAATAGCAAGAAGTCAGTGGTTCACTTGGGGAAATACATATGGATATTTCACCAATAGAAATATCTTATCAGAAGGAATAGGAAACCCTCGACCTTTCTATATTAAAAAAACATATTATACAAATTGGTAGAGAACTTCAACCCTGCTGAAGAATCCTGTAAGTTGTTTTTTTTTAAATGTAGAGAAAGTTTAGCAATCTCTGTTTTAATTCTGTAGGTTTTTAAAGTATATTCTCTAGTCTGTTGTTATAAGTCTGCAAAACTCTAGAGGGTTCTACCCAACTAAATCCTCTAAGACTTTTCCATAGTTGATAATCCAGCAAAGCCATCTTTGGTTCCCTGCACATCCAGGCCGAGGCAGGTACAAAACAAGGAGCCTTTCTGCTTAGCTGATCTCAGATTTAGGCTTGCATAAGTTAAACACGAATCTTAAAGTGACAGGAAGCTACTGCATCTTCCACAGCTAACATTTTAGCTTGAAGGCATTCAGGAAAGCAATGGGAAATCCCATTTCTGTCACAGCTCATGGACACATGCTAAAAGGAGGAAAGCAGAAGTCACACCAATTATCTGAAGTGTAATACTCAGGCTGCGTACACCTGTTCTAATGATTTGGGAGAATTCTCCTCGATTTGTTCTCCTGATAGGAAAACTTACCCAGAGACACCTGAACACACATTTGGACTCTGAGCTCCTGAAGGGCAGAGACCTTGCAGTGCTGATGCTGCCTCCATCTGCCTGGAAACAAAATGAGAGCAGCGCTCGGCGCAGCCCCGACTGGCTGACCCAGTCTGCTCAGGGTCAGCCTGCGTCTCCCTGCAGCAGTGTGGGGATTGTGAAGGGGGCATGTTCTGCCCCCTGCTGGACTGGAGCAATAGAGTGCCATGCTGTTTCCCTGGGGTTTGGGTGGGAGCAAAGCACCCTGGGATGCTGGAGGACTGTGCTGTGGCTTCTCAGAATAAGAACATGTACAGATGTTTGCTTTTCTGGGGGTGATTTAACCCCAGTTGTTCCTGTCCAGCCATCAAGGCTGCTATTCGCTGGACCAGCTCAGCCCCAAGAGCAGCAGCAACCCGGCAGTGGTGGCTGGGCAGGCAGGTTAACCCTTCCCTGCCTGCTCCCCTGGGACAGCCAAGCTGCTATAACTAAGCGGGTAAGGGGTCAAATGCTGAGGAGCAAGGGGGAGCCCCAGGTGCCCTGTGGGGCAGGGGGGGAAGCCCAAAATGGGAGGGCGGAATTCAAACCTTTCAGTCCTCCAGGCCCCTGCTGGCCTAAAGTGCGACTGCTCCAATCTCGAGTTAGTCCTAGCACTGATCAACATTTGAGTGGCTCACAGTATAACATGTAACAAGGCCCTGAATTGAACTGGGGTCAGTCATCCTTTAGAGAAAGATATCACAGGATTAATTTGCTGTTAAGGGAAGATGCTGCATCAGAGCTGGATGTACAGTTACTGGAGGGTTAAATGCAGTTGAGAAGGACATATCAAACTCCTTTCAAGCTGGGGGTGCATCTTGACGAGGATTTATGAAGCACAAAAGGGACCTATTAAAAGCATTTTGGCAAGTATCTGAAAGCTGACATTAATCTGCATGTAAATGTGCATCAATTATTTTAATACACAAATATACCAAGCAATAATAGCTGCTTGTGCAGCGCTTGCTCTGTCCTTGCTGCATCAAATTTGCTTATTGTATGGGTTTATCAGCAATAAAAAGCACATTGATCACCACGCCTATCTGGAATAGAATTTTATAGCGGTGAAACTAATAGGATTCCACAGAATTTATTCTAACAATCTAAAGAATGTAATAAGAAGGGAGATCTTTCTGTGTGTTAGTTTGCTTTTTTGCTGCCGCTGTCCTACCCAAAAGCAGGCGTCCCGTGGAAGGTCCATAATTATTAAATTATATAAAAAGATTGGAAAATCCTACAGCAGTCTCCCTCAGTCGACATGATTTTTACTCTTAACACATTACATTACTCCAGCAATGTAATTAGAAGGTTACTTTGGTTGTGAGCTCTCTCTAGTCTGTGGACCACACTCTGGGCATGGCTAATTCCCTCTGCTCAGCAGTGCCTCCCCTCCTGCAATCCCCTCCCAGATAAGTGGATACTTTGTTAACGGTTCAATTATCTTCCAAGAAGGGAACAGCCAGCTTGAAGCTCTCTATGGACAACACAACTTTGATTTTTAAAATATTGTTAACTTCCTTTGCTCTCTGTAACCTCCCAGCACACGCATACACATACATACCAGTAATACGTTGTGACTTATTGAACCTAGCGCAAAGAATCAGCATTGATCAGCCAGCAAGTGGGAACAAAAAAATCCCAATGGCAAAACATTTCCAAAGAACTTTTCTATAAAATAAAGGTCTCCCCACCTTTGAAAAGATTTAAGCCAGAGTTATCCAGCCTGTGGGGCTGAGGCAGGTAGAGGATAATTTAGCCCAGTTTACAAGGGACTTCAGTGAACTACATAACAGCCTCGTATCAAAGGTAGCTTTTCAAGTGGCAACCCTTACAGGGAGAATGCACTGGATCTAATGATCAAAGACACCTCAGGACATATTAAATGGAAAGGGGATGTATTTTGCAGTTTCTTCATTCCTGTAATGTTAGAAATCATTATCGCCTTACCTGTCAGTCAGAGTTTAGGACTCTCTCGTGTTCTCAAGCCCTTGTGTTTTGCTCATACCACCGGTTTATAAAGTTCTCAAAATGCCAGAACCACCCCCATTCCCACCTTCCTTAAGGAGCTTGAGACAATTGTGTGCTTATTGATTCCTATTTAGCAATTCCTTGCTCTCATTGCTAGTCTCCCGGCGTTATGCACAGGTGGAACCCACAGGGCTGAATTCTGTTCTCACTTATATCTATGCAACCGTAATGAGTTCAGGTCATTGCACTCGTGTAGTGCAGCAAAGGCAAAATTTGAGGAATTTTAAATTCAGTGGGAATTCTCCTGCTGACCATCTTTTTACTTTGATAAAGGTTTTCAAAATGGGATCCTTGATCTATATCAAATAACAAGGACAATTTGCCCATATAGTCCACTGAGTGAAATAAGACTATTAGAGTAAATAAGGAAAAGCAAAAACTAGGCTCAGAGTCAAGCATCTCTCTTCAAATGTAGGAAACAAAAGAACAGCCTATTCCTGTAGTCATCATATCTGCAGGCATTCATAGCTCCTGAGAGTAAAGTCATCATGTTTCGGTCTTCATGTGGCAGTAAGAGAGAAAATGGCTTTGCTCCATTTGATAAATATATGCTTTTTATTTTTTTAAAAATCAAAGCTCCAGGGAATGAATGTGAATACTTTTGTCATTAGCACTTTAAACAGACGCACCACCTGCATACTAAGGAGGCTTCTTTTTAAATAAGTTCTTATTTATCTTAAATAAACACTTTGACTTTAAATAGGAAAAGTTGTCTCTTAGTTGGCTCATCCCATTCTCCTGAGCTTCAAATTGACATCTGCAAGATGGACGGGTTTGCAGAACAACTGCCAGGGACCCCTGCTTTACTAGTCTTGACTAATGTCAGACAAAATGTCAGAGACTCCAGAACCACTCTTGGCAATACACAAAATGGAAAGGATCCAAATCCAAGCAGCTGAAAGGGCTGCACAATCACTACACAAAGGAATTGATGCGTTGCATATTGAATTCTGTCAATGATTACATATAATTGTATCATTACCTAGAGTGAAATTAATGGAAGCTAGTATTCAGGAAAATAAGAAAGACATTAACTTTGAAGTAGCATAATGAAAGATTTTAATTATGGAAGAAAATCAGTCACATTTTTTAAATTACTGGTTATGGTGCCATCAAACGTACGCTATCCAATCCTGTTTGTTACTTGGACATGAACACTTTTTTTCTTCCTTTAGGCCACAGTGTAATTTTATAAGACAAAACTTTGCAAGAAGCATCTTTATTCCAATGTCTAAGAGTATTTTAAAAATGTCAGTCTGTATTCATATTTGCAGATGATGGAGAAAATGAAAATTGCCAGATCAACAAATGAAACCCGGCATGTAGTAATTGTTTCAACATTCAGACATCATAAAAAGTCCAATTCAAATGAGACTCAAGCAACAAAACATCAAAAGGCATCAAGCAGTTCTAAAGTTGCGTTTTTGTTTGAGTCTCTTCAACAGATCGAAAACCCCCTAATCATTGGTTGGATAACAGTTTGCAGCCCAGTGCTAAAAGGAAATATTGCTGTTGTCATGGAAAACATAAATCAGACTTATGATCTACAATTTAATGCCACTAAATAAGGTAGAATAAAGCACAACAGCTCTTGCAGGGAAGATCTGGCACCAATTATGGGACTTTGAAATGTTCTAACAGTTCTAAACATACTGACTCAATTTTCTAATTAGCAAATTAAAATTAATTGTACCATTTCCCACTGATAGCTTCATATTCAAGTTATTTTAATGCACTAAATGGTATAAACATGGGCAGCCAGTGATACAGCCTGATAGTAATACAACTTTCTTTCTACTCAGGTATTCTCTCTATGCAAGGGTGGGGATGTTTCTAAAGAGCTAAATGCTTCTGGTACAGATTCCAACAAAGCCTTCAATACAAAACAAATTGAAAGCATACTTAATAAACTCCAATCACTACCTGATAGAAAACTGAACTGGATGTAGTTTAACGTGCTGTAATTGCGTGGCTTTCTAAGAAAGGGAAGTACCTTAATTATAAGCTCTGAGAATAGTTGCAATGCACAAAAGCAGCACTTTACCCTACTTTCAGTCCTGAATGGAGCACTAAGTCTCCCTAGCATACTGGCTAATCACATTACAGAACAAGCTGGCTCAAAGGACCCTGACTTTATTCCAATTGAGAAAAGTAGGTTTGCTTGCTTTTGGGCTCTCTGCAGCGGTAAAGCTGGATCAGAAGCAGCACCATAACTAAGGTGCTTGGATTTTAACATAATGAAAAGGGAGAACTGATCTGGAGAGCTTCTCAAAGCACTTCGCATCGAGCCAAGGAAGCTGGTGGGTGTTTTGCCTGAGTAGAAGCTGCTCACAGATTTCAAATCATAGCCTATCATTTCTAAGAAAACTGCACAAATTGAAGACAGATTCAGGACCTCGTTTTGATGATGGCCCACTGCACTAATCTTAATGCTAAAAGCCGACGCCCAAAGATACCAGGTCCTAGATTTAGGCCTATATTACAAGCTGACATGAAAACTTCTTTTAATATTGCAGAACTATGTGGAACAGCTGGTCAAAAGTTTACCTTGGTTTCAGTTTTACAAATGTTCACTTCCTTGGATTTTTGGATATAAGAAATGAAGAATTCAGGCAAAACAGCATTTTTTTTTACCCAATTTTGACAAGAAGCCAAAAAATTACTTGTGCGTGTGACTTTTCTAAAACTTGAAATAAACTTAGGAGTGAGCTAACGTGAGTTTCCAGCTGGGGTGGACACATTTTGAGATGAGCAGATTATTGTTGGTGAACTGGAACTGAATATTGTCATTATATTGTCAGTAGTAGTCATATACCGTGTATTGCAGTAATACAATTAAGCCCCAGTTCTGGACCAGGAATTCACGATGCTTGGAGTTGTACAAATACAAACGAAAGACGGTCAATTACCCAAATTGCTGACAATTGACCCTTCACCTGGCAAAGTTGTGCCTGGTTTCCGGTTTCACAGACAAACCAGCTTTGATAATAAAAGACTAAATCATGTTACAGCAGAAAACTGTGCCTCTTTGTCTGAAGTTCTTTCATACAAAAAACAGCCTGGAGATCTCACGATAACAGGACTTGTTCCAAGACTGTTTCCTAATTCCTATCAAGAGGACAATATTGCAGCAGCAGTAGCCATCTTCCCAATTTGGAAACACTTGTGTTCCCAGTCCCAACTCAGGACGGGCAGAGAATTAAAATCAATTAGAAAAAGAACATTGCCCCTGTCTCAATAAGTACTTAGCTGAGTCTTGGTCCCAATAGTGATGATCTGAACCATCTCAAGTCATTTATGCACAGAGTCGTTGTCTTAGTTGCTGAGGCCATTGCTACATGTTACCCGTTGGCTATTCTAAGCACTGTCAAATGTGGAGTGGGTAGTGCTAGAACAAGCTTTAAAAAGTCACATGCGAAGGCTTCATGCCATTTCTGGCCTGCACAACTGTGACTTGCCACTAGATGGCTGATGAGCAGGGCAGTCATTATGAGCTATCCAGATGTACGGGTAAAGTGGCAGTGGGACATGATGCCCCAGTCAGCGGACAGATCTCCCAATCATAGGGGCACCCTTGGCCGCACATTTAAATTAATGGCATGATAGGAACCAGCCACAAAGCTATTACACATTGTTTGTGGACTAACTTTGTGGTGTATTCCTCCTTTGATCACACCATTAATTGATTGAACATGCATCTGGATCACTATTCAAGAGATGATTGGTTTATCATGTCTTAAGTGTAACTTGTGGCATGAGCTACAATTGTGATTTGCTTCCAACCCTGCTGTACATAGGGGTGGGGCAGGAGAGGTGCAGGGGTAGAAGCATGGCACTGGGACGTAGTGAGGCAATGCCAGGTGGGAGCTGTAATCCAATAAAGTCAGCCTGCCACTGAAACAAATGAAAGAAATAAAACCCCAAAGGATAAAATGAAAGAAGCACAAAATAATTTAAATAAATAAATAAATATGGGATCACATGTTAAAGAACTGAGCTTGAGGGGTGAAAGGGGGGGGGGTTGATGCCCACCTGATGTGGTCCAGGGGGTCATCTTTTGGCTCATTTTTTTCCCTCTGATAGATGAAAGTAGGTAGGTACTACCTGGCTTGCACTGCTTACACGGGTGGTTGTTTGCACTGGACACATGGGCCTGCACCCCTGGGTGGGAGTGGGGGTTGGTTTGGTGCCAGTACCATCCCCTGGACAGTAGAGTTTGGGGGATGGGAAGTTTGTCTGCACAGGGCAGAGGATGGTACATCCCAGGATGCTGAAGGACTGAAGTTTGGGACTTCTGTCTCTATGGAGCAGTCACATGTTACTGTAACATAAGCATGATAACAATGCTCAAAGATAAAATTATGCCACTTTGGGCAAGGTTTAAGACACCTAGAGAGCTCTCAGCACTACTTTTCATGTCATAATTGTGGACAATCCTGCATGAAGAGCTCTGAGGGTAACATGTAACACCACCCTGAGATATACTAGACACTAAAGGTGAAGGAAACAAAGACTCTTAATATGAAAAACAGATCCTGTGATCATCACTCCCAAACTGAGATCCATTTACTGACAGGCACCCTCTGATGTAGCTTCTCTCATCTTAGATGCCCATAAATAATATTCTTTCAAGGGAAATGGAGAAGCCCTGAGGTAAAACTAATATTTTAAAGCTCCATCCCTTGTAGGCTACAAAACTTCTCTGCTCACCCTGACCTCTTGGATTCATATTGATTTTTCAATTAAAAATTTATCAGGACCAGAGGAAGTAATAAAGCACCCAAGATCAGTAGCAAAAGCCCAGAGGGGAAAATGGTTGCTTTCTGAGAATGAAAAGGGCCAAAGCTACCAAGAGTAGTTGATTCAAGCAATAGCCAAATACAAGAAACTAAATTGGTCCATTACAAATGGAAACAAGAGAGACAGAGCAAGAAGGGAGGAGGAAACAGGAGACAATCAATAGAGTTAGATATCTGGTGAAAAGGTTAATTAAATTTTTTGCTGGCTTGTACTTTGGGAGTCACTTTTCCCAATGTAAATACATAAAGTGCCCTTTTCCTAAGCTTCATTTACACAAATATGTGGTGCGTAGGAAAAGCAGCCCACAATAAATCAGCACTTCACTTTCAGAAAGGTAGAGTGATGCAAATGTATAGTGGCTGACCTGAAAATAAATCTCACTAGCAAGACCTGTCCACTGCTGTCTAGTGCATTAACTACCTGCAAACATCTTTCCCTTAAACAACCACAATAAATTTTATAGGCAGGATTATGTTATTTCAAGGGATCTGGGTAGACCAGTTTGTGCCCATTAACATGCATAAATCTGTATGGAAAGGGTAGATAGATAACTTCATTGCAGTCCAGCTAACACTGAATTTTATAACAGAAGAAACTGTCAATGACCAAAGACTGTGGACAACGCTATGACTTCAATATTTCACTCTCATTCTTTTTCAACCTACCTTTACCAGCTTGACTGTGATTATAACTGATTTTAAAAAGTTCAAGCTTTCTAAGAATGATGTTTAATGCAAACACTTGGAGGCAGCTCATGTCAAGGATCAATACAAATAATGTTTAGACCGCACAGAAAGTGTGCAAAGCACATGACATAGGTTTTCCCTGGTAGTAAATCCAGCCAATTTCTTTTAACTGAACGAGGCCTTCAATTTGTTTTGACTAAACATTTGATAACAGAGACCAAATTACAAAGCTCATCTTGATGTATATGTTTTGCAAATTATAGCGTATTCAGCTACCAAAATAACTGTGTTTGATGGAGCTGGAAGAAGTTGGGAGTGGGGGGGCTGGGACCATTACTGTACTTTCTTTAACACGCCAACATTTATAGCTTCTCTTATGCTTGAATAGAAACCTCTCAAGTGTAAAATCAAAAACTGAGGGATGCAGTTTCTTTGGGGAGCAGATCTTCCTTTCTCCTTTTGCCAGGCATGCAAACTTACATGACAATCTAACTACAATATCACAGGGTGCTGTTTTCAGCTTTGAAATGAGCCACTATGTGACAGTGGTTTCATCTTCTGAAAAAAGGCAGGGTTGCTTTACCAGTCCAGCTATACAGAAAGGCATCTACTAATAACTCAGGATTGACACAGTAGACTATATAGAAAGCAGGAGAAAAAGGTACAAGCCTTTTAGGGTTTGGGAATAGGACATGTTTATACTAGGATAAACAAAAATCTGGATACCCTACCCCACACTGGTGCTACCGCCTCAAATCCAATCTAGAATTACCTAAGGAAAATCAGGGTAAAACCACACCAGTGTAAGTTATGCTGGCATTGGCATCATATAGCTGCACTTTATCCTAGGAATCCCGTTTGGCCAAACAAGAAGCTATCTACTTCACCATGTAGTGGCAAGGCAATAAAACAGGCAACTAATCTAGGATCACTGCACATCTGTCCACACTGGGTCCTGTTATACTTTATACAATGCAAAAAAAATGTCATTTACACCAGTATAAACATTATCCAGACCCTTGGGCTTCATAATCTGCTCCAAAAGTTAGAAGTCAAGGTTTCATTGGACCAAGGAAAAGACTAAAACTCCATATGCCGTGATGCCCTAATGGCAATCACTCCCTTATACTCTATAAGACAAAAGTGTCCAGAAACTAAGCTTATGTGTCCCATTTTATCTCAACTGTCAGGGTAAAAACCAAGGAGAGAGAGGCATGCGTTCCAGAGAAAGGAAAATGACAGCCATGAAATATGTGATTATGCAACATCAGTGTCCAGCATCTGTTGCCTTCACATTCATTATTTTCAAAGGGTGAGAATGGGCAAAGAACTCCAAACAATTCAACAAAGTGCTATTTTCACACACAAACATTGCTATGTTCATAGCTGATCTGGGACTTCTCTGGTTTTGCAATCAGACTGCAAAATTATGAAGGCCCACAAACTGGGGGTGGGGGGAGGTTCATATCTGTCCCTGAGCCAGGATAAACTTGGCTGAAAACAGGCTAAAGTCTTCTAACTTTGGTGCTGGAGAAGATTCAAAATCTGTACTGTATTATAAGCTGCAATCCATCATACTCTGTTTCTTGCTCACTTGCAGTTCCTCTTAAAACTACTAGTTCTTGTTATAGAAACAGAGAAAAGACTAAGAAAGCATTTTAGAACATTATTCTAATACAAACTTGGATCCCCCTTTTCCTCCCTTAAAATGCTGTCGAAATGGACCCGTAGAAATGCATCCATCAGGCATGTGTGTTGCAGGTACTGTAACAATCAGTGCAGAGACAAAATGTGAGGGTTCAATATAAGAAGTCTGCTTGCCTTACCTAGACATTTTTCTTCAAAGCACCCACAAAAAAAATGAGTCTCAAAGCACTCATGAAAAAAAGTTTAACAACAAATAATACATTTAAGTCATTTAAATATTCATGAAAATTAGCTGCAAAGTTCTACCCTCGGGAGTGTTCACTCCTTTACCATGAATATTAACTGTAAGTGTGCTAGTAATAAGGAAAAAAAAAAGACTACTAGCACATGGAACCACATGATGCTATTGTGATGGTGAAAAAGATTCAAATGGTAAAATGGCATCATCTGGGCCTTTTGATGGCTTTTCTCCCGCTTTTAAGCACTTGAAAAAGATTAAAAAATAGTGCTTTGCATATCACATGGAGCAAAGATAACCAATGCACCAGAGAGAACTGAGAGGAACAAGCAAAAGGCATTAGTACACCATAAATGTCCTATTTTTCTAATTGGTCACAGTTTCAATCACTCAGCTTGTTGTCACTGGCAAGGGAGCCTTTTCCCTAAAGATTACTGATCAGAACAGGGGGAAAAACAGTTTGTGTCTGACCTTGCGTGAAATGCAGCCTGGAATTGTTCATGTGAATCCATTTTACTTTCCATAAAAATCGAACAGCAAAGGTACCTGAATCTGATTATCTTGATCTACTCCAGCAGGGGTCACTAAATTAATGATAAATATGAGGTGAGCTAAGAAATCAAAATATGGAAATCATTTCTTCTCCCCCTGTACACCCATCCCCTCCACCCCAGAAATAAAAGAGCAGAAAAAAAAAACTTGTTTGCATACACCATATTTGAAATGTAGAAATTATTTCTGGGGAAAGCAGTTAAGAAAAAAGAAGCTAGAGCACTATGAACGTGGACCCAACTAAGACTCAGTTTTCCAGGGCTGCTATGACAGCAACAAAGACCTAGATATCCAGTCTGCAGTTTGTGGGCTTCTGTTGTTATGTATTAAATCTACCTTTGCCTTTCAGAAGAATGTCTCTTAATATTTTATAACTTCATGATGATATTTATAAAAACCTGGGTGATAGCCTCAGCTAGGGTACAAGTCAGCAAAGAAACAGAGTTGCCTGGAAGATTTCAATACAAGTATGCTCGTTTCCACAACTAAGGAACTTATTGTAAATGGACACAGAGTTCAAAGTTGTCTTGCTATTTAAAGATTAGAGCATGAAGTAAGTCTGAAATATTTCCAGAGTCCAGGAGAATTTGTGAGATATAGTTTTGGTCTAAACAAATGTTTTCTTTTCCCATTCAAAGAAACTCAAACATGCCTGGCACAGCTACAAGAGGCTCTTTGCCCCCACTCATCTTTGCTCAAATATTACTTTCTTTAGTCTGTATTCTGTTTCTCCTTCCACAAACTTCACTTTATTGGCCTGGATTAAACTCCTCGTCCTCATCTTTACTTTTAAAATGCTGAATGTTTTCCTTTCAATAGGGGAACTCTCTGCTGGCTTTGGGGTGGGTTTTTGGTGGGAGGGGAGGGTTGTTTTGTGTTTTGATTTTTTTATTTATTTTTTTTGCATATAAAAGAGTGAAAAAAAAATGAGGAGAAAATGTTGTTCAATGAACATGTTTAAGTGTTGACATTTCTATTCCCGTCTTCAATATTTTTAAGCTGGCACATTCTCCAAATTGCATTGTTCACTTTGAAGTGGTTGCCCATTGTTTTCCCACCACCCTTTGCAAGGATGCCTGACAGATGACCCATCAAATGAGTGCTTCTTTGTCTTCCGACCTCCTTATCACCCTTAATTTTCACTAAAAAGGGACAATCTGCTTGGCCTACTGCCTCTTCCTCTAACAGTAGCAGTTGGTAAGCCAGGGGTCTCCCCATACCCCTTTACTTTTATGCAGAGCGTGTCTGCCTCCCAATTATCCCAGGAGAAGTTCTGCATAAATTAGTCGATATTGTTACTAAAGCTGTCAGGAATAAATTGTTCTTATTTGCCACAACTGTCAAATGGAGGGAGGGGGTTCCAAGATGAGCTTTGACATACCACTGCTGCTCAAAGGCAGAGATGCAAATGCTACCTCCTGCCAGGGTGTTGTCCTGAGGACTCCTAGCCATGCTCGATAGCTACTCACTTCTTTATTTATCCATAATAAGAATATAAGATTTCTGACATGTGCCAAAGAACTGCTTTTTTGACTAAGGATGAATTAAAAAACCCACACCCAAGAGTACAACAACAACAGGCAGATCAGGACAGAGCATAAAGCTATCCTTATTAAAAATCTTGCATGCATGCATTAAGTAAAATTCAGGAACGTAGGATCCAATCCCGATATCTTGACTGTCAACATGAATTTTGCCACTGACATGGATGGGTGTATGCTCATGATAATTTAGGAAGTGGGAACTAAAAAAAGTCTAATGTTGCTTTTAGCTCATTTGGACTCATTTTTGCACTCATTTTTAAAGATTTGAGATGCAGATCGCCATGGTCATTTACAGACATTCTCTACACCTGCACAAAGTGAGTGCAAACTGGACATAAAATATTAATTGATAGTTTGCCTATATGGTGGGGGGTTGTGCTTGTATTGGTGTTAACTACTAGAGAGGAGCAACTTACCAGTGAATCGGGAACTTGGACAGCTTAACACCTGCTGTGATTCTCGCACACAGAGTCTGAATTCAGTCTCTCCAATACTTATGTAAAACCTGAAAGTGACACCACTCAAGTCAATTGATTCACACAGGTGGAAACTGTTGTCAGTGAGAGACCTGACATCTGCTCACTTAGTGCAATAGGATCTAGTCCCAGTTCCCAACACGCATGCCACATGTACATGGCAGGGGGTCTGACTGTTGGGAACAGGGACCAGCTCCCGACTGCACCACAGCCGTCAGGGAGCCAGGAGCATGGATTTGCGAGTACTGGGTGGGGAAGTCAACTGACCTCCTTCCCTCAACCTGGCACTGCAAACATACGAGCTTCCTGCCTCTCCCTCATCTCAGTCCCAGTAGATCTCTAAATCCATGTGTGCAGTCCAACTGCACATTAAGTTTTCTGATGTCTTGGTGTCCCCATGTGTTGAAACCTTTAAAAATTGTATGTGCAGCCCCTCCCTGTTTTCTGGTTTCCTAGTGCACAGGGACCACAGAATCAGGAGCCTCTCCCCTATACTGATGTCCCTGTGTCTGGGATGTCTAAAGTACCTGGCTTCACAGCTCCCAGAGTTCCCTGTGATGCAGAATTTTGAAGTGTCTTGCACCACAGCCCTTCTGAGCTCTGCAGAGCAAGGCAGGAAAACTTCCAGGGCTGGTGGTTGCCAAGTTCTCAGTAAAGGAAACCCCTGGGCTTATTCCCCCGTCCCCACCTCCCGCAGAAATCAGCAGACCATTTTTGGCTTTGGGACTGGGGCCGTCTTAGACATTCTACATGTGCAAATTATAGCATTAGACATATGAGCCACAAAGGTGTTCCCCATATTTTGTGGAACATAATTGTAGCTGGTTTGCCACTTTATGGTACCATAAATTGGCTGCACATGTAGCATTGTTACTGTTTATAGTGTGATTAACATGTTACTTGCACCTTAAATGTAACATGTGCCAGGGGCCTGAGAGACTGAACATGCTTGATTACTTTTATCCAAATAAATTACATTATGTATGGAGAACAAGGGGTCTCTGTTCTCAATACATCATATTTCACATTTCTAGTAACTGTGTGGACTCACATTGCATTACTTCTGATTAGTACACATGTATGCGAAAGAGAAATCTAATCCAAACCTTTCCATTATGTATTTTGTGGCAGTATCTAGAGGTTATAGTCAGTGATCGAATCCTTATTGTTCTAGATGTTGTAACATCTAATAAAAAAAAGACAGCTCCTGCATCAAGAAACTCTCAGACTTTGCCTATAATCAAAGATAATGGCAGAATACAACAAATAGACAGGAAGAAAGCAAAGTAACAGAACAGGTCCAAAAAGGAAACCAGTTTTTCACCACGAATTATAAGAAAAATTTTTAAAGGTTTTGTTTTTGGTTTTTGCTGCAATGTCCTAGAAACTTATTTGACTTTTGTTTTCAGGGAAAAGCAAAACTGACATTTTTCAGGTTATGGAAACCAACAATTTTTTCAAGTTTTTCTTTGCCCCTCTCACTTTCTTACTTATTTTTTCTTCCCTCTTTCCAGTTACAAAACAGAAAAAGGAGTTAAGGCCTGGGTAAAAAGAACCAGAGAGAGGTAGTCAGCCTTTTTAGACAGAAGTCAGGCAGAAGGCAGGGTTGATTGATTGATTAGTCTGTAAAATGCAAATGTACCCTGCCTTCTGCTTGACTTCAGATCATCATGGCTAACAACATGGCTAACAACTTCTCTTTGGTTCTTTTTACCCAAGCCTTACCTCTGCTTCAGTTACTCTATAATATGCAAGAGATGAAAAAGCATAAGCTTTCGCAAGCAGCTGGCCTATCTCATCAGCCAAACAAATATTGAAATGAAAAGGGTAATTTTCCTTCCAAAAAATGTTGCAACAGAAGAGTTTCAAGCAGCTCCAGCAACAGCGAAACAAACTTGATTAGCATAATAAGCAGCAATTTCAGCATATTACCAACTTCCTTGCCATTGTTAGAGCACTTTCCAAACATACCTAAGGGGAACATCACATGTGAAGGAAATGTAGATATACCCACAACCATGCAGAAAGATTGCTCTTTCTTCATTTCTTGTTTATTGCATGTACATACATAATACCTTATATCGCATTGTTATTAATGACATTGCAACTGCTCTGAGTCAAGAATGCGATGCAAACTGATCTGCAGTTTGCATCTGGTTACATAATCCTACCCAACTATTCATTTATGAAAGGTCACAGGCCACATCTTTGCAACATTTATTGCACTAACAACTCAGAGACTGATAGGAACAAAACCAAACTTACAATAAATAACTAGATTAATTGGCTGCCCACTATTGTGCATAGCTCTACTCCCTCCAACTACTGCAAGCGCTAGGTATACAAGTAACAAGTCTATGACTACCACTAGACAGAAATATTTTGATTCAACTATATTCATAGGGAAGCAGCTCATAGATGTGGAAGTTGATACCTGATGCCATACAAAAAAGAAGAGAGGATAATAGGAAAGTAGGGCTGGAAAAGACCTCATGAGGTCATCTAGTCCAGCCTCCTGCTCATTGAAGGATCATCCTTGGCTAAACCATCCCAACCAAGTGTCTGTCTAACCTCGTACTTGATATTACATTGTTTTTTGATATTCCATTGAAGTCAAAATGTGTTACAAACCTGGATTAATATTCCTTGGATCTCATTTCAGGGAAAAAAGGAAACAAGTTCCAGAAATGCCAGAATGGGATGTTGTGATATTTTGAAAGAAAAGTTTGGATTTTCATTTTGAAATGATTTGATTCCTTTAAAATGCCTATACTGTATTATAAAACCTCTTTAAATTTAAAGAACAATTTCAGTTTTATCAAATAAAAATGGTCAACCTGCAGCTAGTTTCTTCAGATACAATTTTGAAATATTGGTTTAAGTACAGTTCAAAATTATGACAGATTTCAAACTCTCAGAAGTCTTTAAAAAAACTAGAATTTCTGTCTTCTAAAAAGGCATCCTGATATTATGTGGGAGCCTGGGTCCAGAGTAGTATAAGGAACCTAGTAGTAAAATTAAATTAGGAATTAGAAAAAGAAATAATGTATTAATGCTCTTTTCTTCAGTAGAAAAGGGTGTATTTCCTTGATCAAATGCCTTGTCCTATCTTATCAAGGAAAGAGATGTTTAATTGGCCTGACCACAGAAAAACCATCCACAGGGTCTTGGTTGGAACAGGGGAAAGAGAGATCTTAACCCTCTGGATCAAGGCCCACCTTTCCTTTCCACTTTCCCAGCACAGCATTAATTGATAGCTGTGTACAAGAGAACTTAAGCAGTGGTCTACCTCTCATAGCCACTCAAATCCATGAGTTTAAGCATTTAAATAGTTGTAAACCTGGCTGAGCTTTTGCCAATGAACCAGGCTGCACAGTCTTTGTGTAACAACAGGGTCTCCCAGAAAATGCATACCGGTTGTAGCAGCAGCACAGCCGACATCCTGAGAGAGCACTCGTACACCAAGGTCTACGCTCATCAGGAGAAAACACGGAGGAAAAACAGTTACTAAACCAACAGTATAGTTCATCTGTATAAGGCTGGCCTTGCAGCTGAGGTACCAGAAGTTCATAGATCTGGATCTGAATCCAGTTTCTCTTGGCTTTCCCACAGGTGTCCCATGCGGTCAGTCACAAGCCATCTAAATTCCCTGTGCCTCAGTTTCTCACCTGTGAAACAAAGCTAAACATTCCCTATGGAGCAGGATGTTTGGTAGATGAATTGTTTGTAATCACAGGGAATGCTGCCAAATTATAGAGGACCTAATCAGGAAGTGTTATATAATTAGGGACCTAAGATAGCCCAAGCTTTTTCTGGAGTGTCAAGCACTGATAAAGGAGTTAGGAGAGAAATAATTCAAGTATGCCTTACATTTCTGAATGTGGACTTAGGTTATCAAGTATAGTTGGACTGACTTTCTCCTTACATACTGAGGATAATTATAGAAACGTGGTTTAACAATTATATATTATCAATGTACAGTACTGCTAGATCTCAGATATATTCAGATAAATAATGTTTTCCAGTATTACTGCAAATCAAGATTATCCAGTTACAAATTACCAACTCCTGGATGACTTCCAACCTGTTTCATGCACATCTGCTCTGAGCGCTAACAAAGTGTACAGCAACCAATGCTGCACACAATTCAACATAACAATTTAAATATTTTGTATAATTAATGGCATGTAATTAAACTTAATGTAATTACATTTGTGTTCTTGGAGGTAACTATTTTGTAATTAGCGTATCGTCAACAAATGACTTTTTTTTTTCCAGTTTGAAGGCAGCCCAGAGAACAGTGACATCATACACGTTTGTGATACTCGTTAAATAATCACAACACAGAACATAGAACAAAGATCCCAAAACATCAAGCTCCATTTTCTGATTATGTTTGAGGCATATATGCCCTTCCTTAGCCAAGCAACATCATCACAATTATTAATGACTTTCCACGCAGCCTGCTCAGAGTCCAGGGGTCAGAACACCAGCTTCTTCTGCTCTATCTGCAAGCACGACCTGCTTGCCAGGAGATGAACAGAGGCAGACGGCATGCCACCATCACTCTATGATGTCTCAGCATGGCCAATAAAGCTATGTCTGTCTACCTGCCGTACTCCATGGATCAGGAATTTAATTAGAATATAGTGTGGAGAAAGCATCTGTTTAGATGCCGCTTCCCAATTTATTTATAGCTACATTTCTGTGGGGTTTTTAAAGTCGCATTTGCATGATGTAGATCGGTGTCATGTAACTTCACTAGCACCATTTCAGAGGATTTTCTGTACTTAAACTAATGGCCCATGTCATATATCAACTAGGATAACAATGAAGAGGTGTTAGTAGGATTTCAGTCTGGAGACCTTTGGACCACTAACCTGATTTATGGGATAGTTATGTCATAAATAGCTCTTACCAGCTTTAGCATGTCTACAGAAGTGTTATATATCATAACCAAGCAGCTGTCCATTAATGGATAGCTTGGATTCTGTAGTCATCATGAGCTTATCATGAATGATCCTCATGTTATCCTGCCACATACCTTTAAGTATAGAACTGTCCTGGCTTTCCTAACTAGTTCTGCAGGGAAAAGGTATGTTTCTTTTATGTGGGGATTCCAATATTTCATCCTTTGCTTTTATTATAATTCAGAGTGAAAATAAAACATTTCCAAAATCCTCCATGGAAGGGAGCGGACACAGCTCTGAGGGCTAGCATCCCGAGTCTAACTTCACCCAGCAGGCGAGCTAGCAGGGAACGAGGCAAGCTTCCAGCGGAGGGCAGGCTCTGTTGGCACCTTGTTCAAATCCAACCATGTCCACAGAATGTTCTAATTTTGCCAAATTATCACATTCCCATTAGAAAAATGGGTTTTGGATTTTTTCCCCGACTAGCTTTACTTTTCTCTTTAAACAATACCTCCTAATTATTTGAAAAAGGGCAAATGAGAAAAAGCAACTGGCTTTTACAGGCACATTTCACTCTCTCTCCTAAGGACAAGAACAAAGAGGGAGAGCTCTGGACTCACTTCTCCCTGCTCTAACTCCACTTACTTCAGTGCAGTTATGCCAAAAATTAATTATGTTTACTTTTTTTTTGTCCTTGTAGAATAATCATCCGTAAAACAAACTACAGAAGCTCCATAAAGACCTTCTAGGACTTGGCAATACTCTTTATATTACGTTGTCTGTGTGATCCGGTGGCCATTGTAAGAGACTGATATCAGTTTTAGCTGTACAACTATGGGCACGACATTTCCTACCTGTGTACTTCTACCCTTACCTATTAAGACTAGAAAAATGAGGCAGTAGCTGTCTCAGACTATATGTGCAAATAGTACCAGCATACAATAGCATCCTAATATTGTTAGGAGCTCAGCATGCTGTGCTTCATAATTCAAATAATTTTCAATTTGACATTGCAGCCCAGATTGGTATCCTTTTCTAGCAAGTTCTGAGATTTCATGGATACATATAACCTTTACTGAGAGCAGCCACCTCCAGATATTAAGTGTGTGTCAATATTTATAGTGCCTTCACTTCTGTTTTGCTGCAATCTGCAGATAGAAGGAAAACAACAAAGGTATTTCAGATACCGTGACATGTTAAATGGCAGTTTTGAATGGTAATCCCAATACATTGATACAGATATACCCAAATCCTGTCTCAGTTCATCTGAGCAACCCTACTGACTTCAATGAAATTGGACAAGTGAACTGAGAAGAGAATTGAGTCCATAGTGTGCTTGTTAAGGAAAAATTACTGGCAGGGCTGGAGCCTTCTCTTTATCCACCTAGAAAATTGCAATGAAATCTGTTTCCACGCTGCCCCCAAGGATGACCCGTTGGTTTCTCACAGTATTTTAAAACAAGGTGTGTGCTCAGACTGCAGCAGCACATCCAAAACCAGAATAGTTTTGACAATGACATCTGCAACCTGGTTTCTTTCCCCAATTCTGAACTTTGGTGTGAACTGGATGCAAATTTATCTCATTTTCAGACCCAAAGTTGATGATTTCTCTTCATTCTTTCATTCCGAGTAGTTTTTATTGGAATTCATTTAATGATACAGTGCTTCGTGAATCTTCCTTTGTAACAGAAGACCATTTTAGTTAGGAAAACTTATTTCAAAAAAAGTTCTGCTGATTTTTGTTGTGCAAGGTATTGAGTCCAATTCTGCCTGTATTGTTTTGTCTATTTTTATACCCTGACTTGATTATTCATTGTTAGTACATCACAGATAGGACATCAGTCAGGGAGTTTGGAGACCTGGGGCTACTGTCCAGCTCTGGTCGTTCACTCACCGAACTCAAATTCATTTACCTAAATATCTTTGAGGGATCTGGCCCTCAGTGACCAAGAGCAGCTCACCAATTCTTTATGCCTTAATTTGTCCATCTGCAAGATGCAGTTTACTCAGACTTATGATGAACTTTGAGAAACAGAGCAAGAGTGTTACACAGTGCTTCGTTACTAAATAGAAGGGGGGGGGGGGAAATTATCCATAGTTGTGATGGTTCCACGTCCTAACCAAATTTTAATTAGAATTGTTACTTATATACTTCCTTAAAACCTCCCTGAAAATACTGGTTTCAATATTTTGACCTCCCCTCTTAAGCAGTTGTTTAGTGTTGCTTTGAAATGCTGTAATACATAGATACACTGAAATGCAGTGATCTTTACAGCTTCCTCCTTCCACGCGTATATGTGAAAATGATGATTTGATTAATGAGTGCCTATTCCAATTTTCTTCTACTATAACTGCACTGATTTTAAGTGAGGGATGCCAGCATAAAGTTAGGACTTTTAAACTAGTAAATCAAGACCCAGGTTGAAGTGCCCTGCAATCGACATGGCAACTGTAGCCCAAGATCATTAGTACATAGTTACCTTTGCCTTGGATACCTTTTATTTACTTATTTATTTCAGTGAGATTAAGTTGGTAAATCAATGGCAATGAGAAACTAAAATCAGCAAAGGGAGCAATTAGTAGAATTCTTCCATAGTGGATAAACCATTCAGCATCTGATTTCAAGAATCTTGCCTGAAATTCAGGAAAATTTAAACAAATACAATACATAAAGTCAGCAGGCCAGTTATTGATCACAACTGTGCTACAAACTCCACTGAAACAATGGGGGGGTTTCCCCCACAAGATTTGCAGTAATGATTAAAATTTGCTCTGTTATACATATGTGCGTGTTGCTAATCATTAGAATCAAATTAATATATCTTCCAGCCTAGTAAGATCAGTCTTTTGGTCTCCTAAAAGACACACACATAAATCCAGATTTATCCAAATTGCTTGGGACCAGATGTTCAAGTTCTCAAAGCACATGAGAAAGCACCGCTCTCACCTCAGCACCCAAATGTGATTTTCAAAAACTGTCCAGTAGCTCCCAATGGAGCACCATGAGTTCTTTAAAACATCTGCTCCTAACTAACCAAATGATTCGTGTTTTCTTGCTGCCACATTACCCAATTTCCCCATATACCTATATCTAATTTTATATCGGATTAAAATTACACCCTTAGTCAGCTTGCAGTCATGAAGCCTGTTAGACTGAGGTTATAACTTCAGCATGTCTCAACCTATCATACCGAAAAGTCCTGTCCTTGGAAAAGGTGAGTATTAGTATACTAAGGCAGGGGTCAGCATCCTATGGCCTAAGGAGCCTTTGGATCTGGCTCATGGATCTGTGGTTTTGGTGGCATTCAGTGGCAGCAGCTCTGCCCACACTGCACTGCAGCTGGGCACCTGGGGCTCTAGTGAAAGGGGCTCTCTCCCTGCTCTGTGCTGCCACGTTATGGGGCACCAAAGGCTTCAGTAGAGTGGATCTCTTTGTATTGTGCTGCAGCTTCCTAGTGCCTGTCCACCTCAGACCCACGTTGGGTCATCCCATCCCCCGGTGGGAAAACATTACTAGCCCCTGCACTAGATTATAAATGGTGATGCTTAGAACTTCACATAATCCGATTCTTAAAAAATATTGTGCCAAAACAATAAAAAGTGTGTGTGTGGGGGGGGGGGGGTTGTTTTGTTTAAATAGACCAGATTTTTTAAAAAATAAATGCATTTATGTGTAGGCTACAATAACGAGCCTCCCAGAAGATGGGTGGGTGTGTGTGCATATGTACACAAATAGAATAAAGTCTTGTACTAAAATATTTTTAAAAGCCCAAAGGCAAACACGCAGAACAGCACATTTCAGCTTAAACATGACTACGTTAGAAGCAAGCCACAATACACAGTCTCATAATGGGAAATGTTGAGCAATTTTAATTATAGCCAGCATTACCTATAATATAGTAGATTGCAGGTTTGACTTGGATAGAGTAAACAGAGCTATTTTCTAAACCTCACAGAAAATGAGTTTTCAAACTAAGAAACAACCCACTAACCTCAAGCTCCTGATGTTATTCATGAACAGCAGCTTCCCTTTCTAGATCTGACTGACGTTTAAATGATTGTTTAAGGTCACCTATTTGTAATGTCATAGTGCTGTAACAAGACCAGAGAAGTAATACTCCCTTTTCATAGACAATCCAATTGATTCATAATCTTTATTATGATCATCATTCCAATCTTCATAAAACTATGTGAAATTGTAAGGGGAATTGGGCAAATGGCTGGTAGGTCTCCGCCTTCTCTTCCTGTTATGCCTAACAGATTAGGATCCTCAGGACATTTAGACCCAGGGATGATTTGCTGTGGTTCTGGAGCCCAGGAAAGGAACGTGTCTACTGTTTGCCCTTCTCCACTTTCTCCCTCCTCACTGAATCAGCAGGAACTAAAAAGAGGGGATGAGCAGCAGGAGCACTCAGCCCCTAGGCTCTGGAGCTATGTGAAACCAAGGACCCTGGGGCAGACCCTGTGCCAGAGTTCACATGCAGCACAGCCAAAGAGGAATATAACTGCAACACCACCATGCCCTCTGGATCCACCCCTGCTAACACACACATCTCATTCAAAATGATGGCAGTACTAGACTTGTGCTTTCAGACACCTCAGTCAATTCTCATGTTGGCATTAGAACAGATCTAGAACATGTAGGTAACATTAAGGTGGGCCTTTGATGGCTTTCATGCTAGAGAAAGGACACATGAATTACACCTAAAAAAAAAAAGAATAGATCAAAACTGGGCACATCTACATGTGCTATTAATGCACTGTAAGCTTACTGAACAATAAGCTTTCCCCACAAGCACATCTACATGTGTGCCCGCTGGGAGCAAATTTGCTCCCAACAGAAACAATTCAGTGCAGGACTAACTCCTGCCCCTCTGCCCCCCTACAGCAGCCAAGGGGAGGTCCAGGCTCCCCTGGGTGCCAACCCAGGGCTGGTAGGGGGCACCAGAGTCAGGCCTGGGCTCTAGGGGGTGGGAGGAGCACTCCCACCACCAGGGCAGCTGCCTCTCAGCCCTGTGCCCCAATTGGCAGATGGGGGCATGGGACTGGGAAACTGTCCTTTCCCCCAGCAGCTGCTTTGTTACCCCATGCCGATTGGGAAACAGCTGCTCAGGGGAGGGGACAGTTTCCCTCCCCCTGCTGCCTAGGCTGACTTGGACCAATTTGTTCCTGGTCAGTTGTCTATATATGCTGTACTGTGGAGTAGCTAATGTACAGTTAATCTACTACCTGTATTTACAGGTAGTAGACAACCATGCATTAAGCTGGTGTACTGCACAGCAGCTGTTGCACACAGTTACATGGTGATGTTTTACTGCGCAGTAGATTAGTCCACTGCACTGTGCAGATGCGCCCACTGAGTAGGGAACTGCTCAGAGCTTGTGAACAAGAAATGCTGAGCAAAGAGCTGTCTGACACCCTTCTCTTCTCTGGAACTTAGGGACCTGAATCACAGACAAAGGAGGCATCTCCATCCAATCAGGATCCTGAGTCCTCTTCTGATGATAGGTACCTACAAGTATACTCTGAAAAAAAAAACTGATCAGGGCATATTCTTTTCTTTTAAACCATGGCCAGAAAAGGCACTGCCACCCACAGTTTATCTATTACCTATGTGTTAAAGCACTTACCAAGTAAATGCACACAATTCCCTTGTCAACTTGAGAGGTTTCAAATCCACAACTTGCAGGAGACTTCTGTAACCACCAGACTATAATGCTTGGCTGGTTGGGTGCACCTCCCCTTCTACTACCAAAATTATTCCATTTTTGTTTCATTTTGTTTTGTTTTGGTTTTAAACTAATGACTGTTTAACATAAAATCCTTAAAGAGTCCTGGGAACAGGAACTGAAATTCAGGACAACCACCCCAACAGAGTGCCTGAACTAGTAGGCTACTTAGCCATGAATATTCTTATTTGTTCTTCTTCTGGGCCCCTGAACCTTGCAGCCTGTTCTGCACTGTGGTCCAACTATAACAAGGAACAGAGAGTGTGCCAGAATAGCCTGTAGCCTGGTTGTCAGGGCACTCCCCTGCAAAGCAAGGGATGTAGATTTGCAGTTCCTTAGCTCAGAAGAGAACTGAACCCAGCATCCCAGGGAAGTGCTAGACTACAACAAAAAGGTGGGTAGCAGCAAGATCTCCTCACCATGGCCACATTTTATAAAAGAAAGCAACTAGTATTAGTTTTTGGGAGGCATTTTCAGTCCCCATGTGCATTAGAAATGTTCTGAGTATAACTAATGTATTGAGGTTCCTCATGGAACTTAAGTGCTGTTCTGTGCTGTTTGCCAGTCCTAGTGGAGTTTAGACAGGAAATAGGTCCTAAGGCCACCTATACACATGAGCGTATCTGCTCCAATGCATGCTAATTAACACACATCGGAGCAGACTTGATTAATCCGAGTCTACTGGGAGTCTGCTGAAGCACTGTAATTAATGTGCTGCAGCAGCCTCTGCATCATGTGTATTCAGCATCCTCACATTTCAAAATGTTGGTGGGGCATTTTAACTTAAGCACTTTAAGCATACACATGACATTGTGAGTGCTTTAATTAGAGAGGCTCTCAGATCCATTCTAAAATGCCACCACCCTCCACCACAGAGCACCCTAGGTGCTCAAATTGGGTATGCATTGACTTTGTGCAGAAACAGGACAGCGGATGCCGCAGGAACTTTCAATTCAAACACTGAGGTACTTAAGTGAACCATTGAATGGGGCTGTTTTGAATTCCAATCCTGGACTCAACACCCAACGGCTATTTTTGGACCTGGTCTTCTAGATTTTTTCTTCAAATTGTAGAGGCTTATGCTTTGGCTTTGGAAGTCTCAAACTCAATCAGCAATAATAATCAATGGTTATTCCATCTGCAGTATCTTTTTAAATAAAGACATTAATTATAAGGATGATTGAATCAGCCTAATGACTATATTTCTTTAAAAAAAAAGAAAACTATCCACAACTCATAGAAGAAAGGTTGCTGCAATCCTGCATTGTACTCATTTAAACAGAGAGATTCTGAACCATAAAGGACATGCCTTTGCAGTAGAATCTGTACCTAGGTTATGTACAGATCCAAAAGCTTTGGTCTAGTAGGAAAAATACATTTTTCTTTTTTCTTTTTTTTTTTACCACTTATAACTCTGCCAAACGAGTTTTAATTTATAGAGGTCAAATAATCTTCAATCCCTCCATCCTTAAGAAAAAAAGTCAATGTAATTGTTTGAAAGGCAAAAGGAGGTACATGGGTTAATGGGAAAGGTAAACGTTCAATAGCTCAACATGGTGCATTCACCCTTTACGAGTACTTCAATTCTACTACGCAGCACATGGAATATATTCCATGCAGTCATGCATGGAGATTTAAGGCAGGCTGGGTTGTATTTATGGTATGTTGCAGATAAACACCATAAGCAGCTCACTGATGCAGGTAGTAAAGAGTACTTTGCTTGGGGTCCTGGATAGAGCTGGTTGGGAGCTGGAACTTCCACCCCGTGGGGAATTCTGACGTTTACATTTTCTTTATTCTAATTTAGAACAAACCCAAAAATTTAGGTTTTCTTTCCTGTGAATTAAACATGCCGAAGGATTTTAGTCTGGGAAAAATGGAACATTTCATTTTGGCAGTGTCACAATCTTTCGTTTGGATTGTGTTGTTGCAGTTACACTTTTATAGAAGTTACATCTGAATAACACCTTTATTTACAACATTAACATTAATATGGAGTATGATATTTAAGTGTAAATGAAATGAATCAATATGACTATGGTGAAAAGAGATGTTTCAAGCTTTGTTCTCCCTAAAGAATTTGGTCTTAAAAAAAAAAAAAAAAAAATCAATGTGCTCTCATGAAACAGGGAAACTACATTTTTCAATGGAGATTGGCTCCACTGAAATTTTTTCAAGCATTTCTCATGATAAGCTGAGGATAAAAGTCTAGTTGATTTCGAGTATTCTTTCTAGCCTGAAGCAAACATAGCCTTATAACTATACACTTGTTGGAAAGGAAGAACAAACTCACTTGGGTAATGTTCAGCTCATCTGGAAACCAAGGGTGAAATCTTGACTCCTTGAAGCAAATGGGATTTTGCCATTAAGTTCAATGGGGCTAAGGTTTCACCCCTTGCAGCTGACATTCCTGTTTTCCGGCACAGTAGGCGCACATGCTGAAAGATAGCTAGTACAGTACAAGTGTCCTGCATTGAAAAAAGGGAGAAGATGGGCTTTCACGGTTTCTATTAGAAATGCTTATTAAGTCATGGATTTGTATATTTTAAAGCTGGAAGGGACACTGTGATCATCTAATGTCTTTGGCTGAATTACACAGGCCACTGAATTTCATCCAATCACCTCTGTATCAAGTCCAATGACTCAATGTATTTGGCTAAATCCAGACGTAAAGTAAGGTATCAGTCTTGATTTGAAGGTATCAAGAGACCATAATCAACATCACCCTCAGATGTTAAAAATTGTACCTTATTTCTAAATTGAATTGATCTGGCTTTAACTTTGAGAATTTTAATTGGTTTTTGTTATGCATCTTTGCTGGCCTAAAAAGCCTGCTAGTACCTGGTACTCTCTCTCCATCCCACCTTTGTTTAAACAGGTTGAGCTAAAGAACTAAACAGATAGAGCTCCTTACATTTTCTAGTCCTCAATATTATTTGTGGCACATAGTAATAAGAAAGCTCACACAGTAATAATTACATATTAATTAGTATCAATGCTATTATCATTTATATTAGACTATTCATATAAAAGTTAACTCTATATAGTTAAAAATAATAATAAAAAAAGGACTCCATCTCTTAACATATCTAGGTGAGGTAATTCAAACAACCCACCCAAACTAAGATGTTGTCCATACCTATTTCTCAGAAGCAGTTATCATGAAGGTTTCACAAGTCTCCTGCACTTCATAAACTCATTTTGTATGTCTTTCTGAGAAAGCATTTTTGAAGCATTGGCAATCATCGACTGTCTCTAAATTAAAACCCCTCTAATGTGTTTGTGATGTAGTCTTAGACAAAGATGCATTGTTTTCGGGACCAAGGGGGTAATGTGCTTCAACAGCTGCTATCTGAAAACAGGTTGAACTGTTCTTGTTCCACGTGGGATGGCGCCTCTTTCTCTCTCACCCTCCTCTAAGGAGAATGTGGCGGCAACCTGAGGCATTACAAAAAAGTATGCTACATGTAAACACTGTTGGTCAGCAAGAATTTTGCCAGTCATTTCAAATCAGTCATTTACTGGCAAAATCTAGTCATGACAATCTCTGGTAGCTTCAAATTTCATCTGATTTCATGCTTGAGACAATACTGAGCTTAGGAACTCCTAATTGCTAGTCTGGTTCTGGCACCATTTCACTGACACCCACTCAACTTCTCTGACCCATTGTCAGTAAAATGGTGAGAACTTATAATGCCTTGCAATTCCCTTGAGATACAACCAATGAGAAGCTCTATGTGAAGCCCTGTAAATGATAGAAAAGTGTTTTCAATAATTATGCACATATCTTTCTGTATGCACAGAAGGCATACAGAGTAGAGATGCACCTTATAAACTAGCTGATGCACCTTATAGACTAGCTGAATAAGTGATGCATATGCTGTCATGAGCAACAGCTCACTTCATGCCTCCCTCTTTCTGTATATGGGGCATCACATTCAGCTTTGGGCTGATGACAAAGGGGCCAGAGTCCATAAATATGCAGGCGATATAAAACCCAGTACAGCCAGCTTCCTGATACCACCCCATCCAGGCTACAGGAACTGGATGGACTAGAAATGTGGTTGTAGTCTGATGATCCCAAGCTGGCAGAGTGGTTCCAAGGGCAAATCATTTAAGATGCACTCTAAGTCACATCAGGGTAGTTCAGCCCCTGATCAGGTGCAAAGCCAAGTGGTGGTATAGAGCCAGCCTTGCTTTCCCAGAAGTGAGAATTTAGCACTGTATCATCTAATCTTGCCTTTAATACAACAGTTCCAGATACTGACATTAGACTGTCATATAAGGAAAAGCTCCAATAGAAAAAAAACCCCCAAGAACAATTTGCTGCTATTTTTCATGTTAGTCGGTTGTTTTCTCTTTTTTAATTTATCTACTGTGTTTTTGCAGGGCGTAGGTTCTGGGAGTTGTTTAAAGAGAATATTGTCCAATTCAAAGAGCAGTGATTGCTCGGTCATTTTCTGCTGTGATTCCACAATGTCAGTGCCTATTAAGACAAAGAAACACGGAAGAGAAAGATAGTCATTTGTTTCCCCCTGGCAGAACTTGGCTCCATTGGTCATGGATTTCAATGCAATGCTACAGCTCAAGCTGTAACGACAGCAAAGTCACATATTCATAACTCAGAGCACAGAAAGCCTATTTGTTGTTTTTGTTAAAGTCCTGTCTAGTCACATCAGGTACTTTTTCATTTCACTAGCACATCACCGACTGCACTGGGAGCCAAACATCATATATTCCCTTAGCACAAAGTAAAGAGGAATGAATAGATTAAATATAATTTTGTTATTGTTCTTTGAAAGTTCTGTCTGGGTACATTGGGCACAGATTTCATTTTCCTACCAAAGCACAAACCACGCTGACAGCACATAAGTCAAATATTCTTATCTGTCTAAGCACAGCACAGACATATTTCATTCGTTGGCATCGCGACACACCAAGCTGCTTCAACCATCTCAACAACAAACTATCAATGCCTCTTTGTCATTGCAATATTTCACACGTTCCCTCTGCTTGGTATGTGCTCTGTACCTCTCAGAGAGTCTTGTTCCTCTTAACCAACTCCCATATGTTTCTACTCTGGAAGAAAAACTCGGCCTCCAAAATGTCAAATATAATGAGAGAGAATAAAATCATGGGAGGGGGAAGGGTTTTCTGAAGCCATCTCTCAGTTGAGTTTTCCCTCAAAGGCATCCAATTTTTTTCCCCCCTGATGCAACAAGGAACTCTACTAATGCATTTGCAACAAACACCTTGCTTCTTCATAATTGCCTTATTTTCTCCATGGGTGTAAAATGGTATAAGCTCCACATTTTAATGTTTCTTACACGGTAAAACACTTTAACAGGCAAAGCACTTGACAACTTCCTGGTAAGAACACTCCTTGCTGTAGGCTATATGTCACCCTTTTGCCTCACTATTTTCTTCGGATTTGTAATACTACACAGCTACCAAAGTACCACTCGAGTCCCCTTCTCCTTTCCATGCTTTCCCTCACCACTAAAGTTCAGAAGAAATAAAACAACATCTATTACTGATGTGACAAAAATTAAGATATTAGTGTGATCCTTGTTTCTATAACCTCAGTAACAAATCATTTTTCAAAAATGAAAGAAGTAAGCATATCTTTTCCTTCATGTTACATTAGCAACAGGGATGGGAGGAATCCTTCAATTCTTATGCAGAGCACAGAACTTCTACCCGGGTCCATTGCTTCATCAAGATTTTCACCATCTTCTTAATTTTGGACTACATTTCAGAGGCTGGATGCTGATAGAACCATTGTTTGGTCCTTTGCAAGATGTCTTGCCGTCCTGTAAAAAAAGTTAAAAAGCTAGCAGCCTAATCATAAGCTGTAAGAAGAGCAGTAACTAAAAAAAAAACCTTTTACATCTCTGCTCTCTCCTAATGGTAAGAGAAATTGGCTAGTCTGAGATTTTCCTTTGTATCTGCCTCTTTCTTGAAAACGGAATAACTAGCCCCATCATAGCATGGCCGTTACTGAAGGTCCCCCACCTGATTACAGCAATGCTGACTGCACTGCAGGAGACAGTAACAGCCCCAAGCTTGGATGGGCATTTAACATTTTATAGGATAAACAAAGAAAACATCTTAGGCTTCACATATTTCCTCATTTATCATAGCATAAACTGGGTGGAATGGCCACTGCAAAAAGACCCTAGCAAAGAAAAATCAATGCATTTATAGAGAGTACATTTTTCTTGTACTTCCTCTCTCCCCATCACCTTCCGGAATCAGTAAGTGATCTTTTCCATCTCTGAAAACACTGTGTTGTAAATACAGGGTAAATGCCTGGAAGCTAGATATGCATAGAGCTAGAAGTATAAGGCTGTTCGCCAGCTGAATGAGTCACAAGGCAGCTGTTGGATACGAAGTAAGTTGAGAAGTGGACATACCAGAGTAAGAAAAGGTCCACAATGTGGCTGCTTTCTTTTGATGTCTTCCTTGTTCTCTTTCCCCATTCTGGAGCAATGGCATTACATAAAATGTGAATAAGCATGATTGCCCAAAAGTGATGTGCATATTGGTTATATTGTGACTTGTACATTAAATGGTTTGAGCTGATTAAAATGTTAGTAAACATTAGTTAAAGGAGACCATATATCTAAGCTTACTCAGAAAATCTCTCAAACTATGATTTCTTTCAAAGTTCTCTCTGTTTAGGAGCACTGGGCTCTTGTTTCCTACTAGTCATGTTGAAAGAGAGACATTTCAGAGTTTAATTTCTGCTTCATCCTGAAATTTTCAAAGGAGAAAGCCACATTTAGAAATATTTTTTAAAGTCTACCTCGCAATATCTAAAGGTATAATCGGTCTTTAAAAAAAAAATCTATGTAAATATAAGTATAAATGTGTTCACATGTATTAAAGTAAGATCTCTTGGTGTCTTACAAGGCTTTCAGAAATGATTCACTCAACAGAACTTTGATTAAACTCTAATTTCATGGTTATCAATAGCACTGGTCACTTGGCCATTTGAGTGCCTTTGGGCCTCTAACAAAGTCTCGGCATTGACTTTCATTCAGCTGAAGGATGCATGTATAGTATGCTGTATGTCCAACTCTCTTACCATTTCACAGACCAAGGGAGGACTCCTTTTAAAAAAAGTTATCAGTGACAGTTGCCAAATAATACTCAGCACGGGATTTTTGATCAACTTTGTCACCTGATAACGAATAAAATACAGTACGCAATTTGTTATTGGGGGGGGGGGGGTTCACTTCAAAAGACAAAGCATTGGTAACAGCTCAGAGAGTCATGAAAAGCCAGAAGCCAAACTAAATCAAATCAAATGTAGTACTCAATTAAAGGAAAATAATATTCGAAGTTAAAGCAGCATAGTGTGCTGTAGGAAAAAGCAGACTTTCTTTTCTTTAACTATCTTCATCTTTACCCCATAGATTAAGAATAAAACAATCTATACGCATGAAGATTCCAAGACTAGCTAGATACATCGATTTTCTCCTCTTTTGAGTCGTTTTCTGTCTCTCTGAAAAAAAAAGGGCCCTTGGTGCTCATATACTGGCAGTATTCTTATGTGTTGTAGACTGTTATGAGATATTCTGAACTGAGGGGATTTCTTTTTTTTCCATATTTTTTAGGCAGAAACTTTGGACACATACATAATGGGAGTCATTATTCAGCTACTGTTTTACTTTTGTAATAAAAAAGAAAAAAGAATAGAATGGATAGAGAATGAAAAATACTGTGTAATTTTAATGATAATTATAGAATTTTTATCATCATATAAAGCTGTACATTTACATAAATAGGACAAATCTACTGCAGTTTTATGAAGGGCCTGCTTCCTGCAAATGCAACTAAAAACATTTTATGTCTGTTTATTTTTAAGTTTTAACCAACAGCAAGACAGCAATGTGTTTACAAAGTCATAACTTCTTGGGGGCACATATGCCCCAGTATAGGGGCCTCTCTATTCTATGTAAGTGGCAATTAAGCCCATTAGACTTGATTTTAAGTTCTCATTGTTGGCTTGACTCTGGTTTCCAATTGTGTCAAATATAGATCCACCACAGATTTCAATAGAAGCAATTAAAAGGCACCTTAAAGTGCTTTTGAGACTCCAGTACTAACACGGGGTCAACATAGTACATGAAGCGTTCACCAGCCTGGCTCAATGGGGTGAATTTTGCCCTCTGTAAAGTAACAAAATACACCTGTAAATAAATTATCCAGTCACAAGGCAGACAGAACAACAAGAAAAAAAACCCCACTGCCACTACATGGAGAAGTTCCTTGTTATCCAGCAAATCAGAACTGGGGAAAACTGGGAGAGAAGAGTATACAATTTAGCATCATTTAAGTCAGTAGTAATTTGTACCGTTCTAACATATCAATTTTTCCATGAAATAAAGGGTGTTTTTCATATTAAATCATGTGAAAAATAGAAATGTAATTTCTGACCTGAAGATAGTCCCTTGAGGCCACATGATCTGGTAGACTGAGCACTGGGATGGAAACTAATAACCTTCCACCTTTGCCATTGACTGACCTTAATACTCTGCACTTACATGGCAATTTACAAGCGTTATTTAGTTATGCCTTGCAACACCTCTATGAAGCAGGTAAACATTATTAGGCCCAGGGGGAATAATGTAGAAATTGAGGCTTAGAGACATGCCTTTCCCAAAGTCACAGAGGAAATCAATATGACAACCATTTCTTTTGACTCTTAGCACTGTCTTCTACTCCACTAAACAGCACTACCCCCTACATCACAAACTCAACATCAAGCCATAACACCTCCTTGTGTTTCAATTTTTCCATTTAGGGAGAAAGTAATAGTTTGCTACACAACAGTGATGCTGGGGCTGGTGGACCGATTGCAAATATCTCTATCCCAATATTGAAGCAACCAAGTGTCAGATGAGTTCCAACACATTCCCATAACATAAAATATTAAAAATGCAGATAAATAGTATAAAAAAATACCTCCTTTTCAACAAATATTCCTCCTCGCTTTAGTGTCATCTCTCTCTTTACTCTTTGTAAACTGTACCAGCAAATAGATCATACAGAACAATCCCATATTGGCTGAGAAGAATTGATTCGATGACCTAACAGCAAAGATGGTTGAACCAGTGGGTACTGTTTCATTCAGAAAATCAGAAAAAAAATTAAATTAATACTTTCTCATTCTTATTACAACATCTCTTCAAAAGAATGTACCATTAAAAGAAGCAGAGAGCTATTTGTTACAGGAGTTCTCTACCTTTACATATATATAAATAGCTATTTGGCAAAGAAGGTGTAAGTAGATGGCATTCTAGAAACCCTTAGTTTTTTGGGTTTTGTAGGGCCAATGAAACTTCCTGTTGTGCACTGGCTTCCCCTGGCAGCTCTCTACATCATCATTCATACTTCTATAGCACATGGAGCCTTGGAACAGTAACTTTATTCAGTCATAAACTAATATTACATGGATAATAAACTAAATTCTCAGTGGCAGCAGCCAAAATGTTGAAGTACCACCTATAGCAATATATAAACATGGTACAATTCTTACAATGTTGAAAAAAAGACAGTGCTATTACAACATACCATTTGCTGCTGTTGAATTAACAGCGTACTGTTCCTATCTTAGGTGAAGTAGACATCACTGTATTAGATCCTATGCAACCCACGTGTTGTCAATGTTTGTGTGTGTTTTTCAGGTCCCTAGCATGCTCAGTCCACATAGTTTCTTACTCATAAAAAACCCAAGATTCCCTAACTGGGCCTCTGTCAAACTCAGATCCTCTTAGATTGGACACAAAGGAGGATCTTTACCACACCAGTGGGTTAAACATATTCCACAAATGGCAAGAGAAACCCAGTGAAAGCATCAACTTTCCAATGAATAGCCTAGTAGCCCCAGCACAGGGCTGAGGCGCACCTTCCAAAGAGCCCTTTACTGATGAACACACATGCAGTTATGAAGCTGTGTAGCCAACATATTGTATTTCTTGGGTTAATACCTATCCATTTTTATAAAAATTTCTGCATTACAACCCATATCAATCCCAAATTAAATTGCATGATGTAACCAAAGAGGAGGACCACGCCCACTAACACTCAGTTAAAATGCTGTATTCACAGCATAGAGTTAGGCATAAATACAATGGAATAATTGATAATCTCTATGTGAGATTTGAACCTATTACACCATCTCTCTCTCTCTGGTTCCTTTTGAAGAGGGTACTGAATAAATGGAAACTTTTACAACAGGGAAGAGTAGTCTCAGGTTCTGAAAGCGAACATTCATTCTTTAAAAAGCCATGACCTAGAATCACTGTGACTTTCCCACTCGTGCCTACTATATACTTCTTCAATAACTGTTCTTCATAATACATTTGCTAATATTGTTTGAAATTCAAATTTGGAAATAAGTTATTATCATTTCCCCTACTACATAACATAAGCCATGCGTAGTACTAATATTCATATTTTCCCCATGCACACATACTAATACTTTTCTTACCAAATCCATTAATATGATAATATTTGGTAATTAATTTGCAAAAATTCCACACAACTATAACATGGGCTAATACAATGAAAAACTGCAGAAACATTATACATAATTCATTAGCTTTTGTGACAAAAGCCTGCCAAAAGCAGTGTTTGGCAAACAGTAATAAATTTGAAAAGCGGCTATCCGATTAAAATTTATAGCTGGTGATAGACCCAATGCAAACACTAAACAATCTATGCTATTCATGCACTGGCAGACATACCAGTTCACTGACTATTCAGATTATCTTTGGAGGCTTCGGGAAATCTTTACAATTACGGAAGACATTTAGAAAGAAGTTTTTGTGTTCTGAATGTTTTCATGGGAAAACACACTCATCTAAGAAGAACCCAAGAGGAAAATGGGGAGCTGTTGTTTGTATTTTTTTCCGGGAACAGATGAAAGGCCTGTGAATGATCAAGATTTTGACAGAAAAACTATAGTATTCATAAACAGACAGGGTATAATATCCCAAGGGGGAGATATGTTTATGCAGGACAGGCAAGATTTCTTCAGCAATCTTTTCTGAACAGCTGTTATGGCCAAGGTCTATTCTCATAGAAGTAAGAGAAATATTATTCCTTGTATTGCAGAAGAGGGCCCATCTGAATAACACAAAGGCAGGCATAATAGGTATCCATTGCAAGAGAATACCTATCCTAAAAAACTTTCCTGCCTAAATAAACAAAAGAAACAAAGTATAAAGGAAATATTGTCTTCACTTCACAGAGGGAACACTGAGGCACAGAGAGATTAACTGATATACCCATGTTCTCACCTGTCTGTAGCAAAGTCAAGATGTGAACCCAGATAACCCACCAGGATGCAGTACCTTAAATATCTAATCATCCTTTCTCCTTAAGTGATAAGTATGAAGGAAAGCCCAAATGTGAAAGACAATCAGATTCTCAAGAGATTAAGTATTCACAAAAGCCAATTTTGTAACTGTAGGAATGTTAGATTTTAGGAAATAAAAGGCTAACATGCAAAAGTTTGGCTAAAATAAACTCAGCTAGATCTCAAACTTTGTGCATATTCAGAACAAATCTGCTTTTCGAGATTCTGATGCATCTCTCTCTCTTTCTCACACACACACACACACACTCCTTCAGGTCATGGCTGGAAAACCTAGTCTCATGGTATCTACGACTGGCAACATTGCATGGTAAATTTCCAGCCCTATTCTGAACAGTACAGACATTCACATTAAAAATGGCTACTCAATCTAATTTGGTTTGCCTATTTGCAAACTTTAAACTCAGATCCCTAGTTAGGTTGACCTAAACATGAACTCTACAGAAGTTCCAGGAAGGTTAGATTGGTCAAAAAATGGCCCACCCAATCTAATTTAACTGTACCTTGGAAGTGTGCTAAGTTAGATCAGGTAGAGTTAGATCAATCTAACTGAATTCCTGCATACGTTCTGGGCACAGCCCAGGTGCTAGCCCAGCCTAGTTAATAATCCCCAGCTGCAGACTAGCTCCCCCTCCCCGCCACCCCTAGCACACCAAACCCTCTGAATCTGGTGCTAGGAGATAACTGAATTAAGTCAGGGTCGGGGGAGAAGTGGAAGGGATGGGTTATCAGGGGAGTACTTCCTCTTGGGATGGTGGGGTTAGGGGGCTAAAAATAGCCCCTGGTAGGGGAGGGGAAGAAAGCCTCCCAATCCTGCTGAACGTGCCCCCCGCCCCAACCCAATAAGCCCCCCACAGAGTTCTAGTCCCCACAATTTTGCCACTCCCCCAATCTACCCGCTCCTTTCCCCACCTCAACTTACTTCAAATCAGGCTCCTGACACTAGTGAACACCAGGAAACTAGCCCTGGAAGCGGTTTCTGGGACTGGAAGCAGTTGGGTGGATCTGACAGGCTCTCCAAACCCACCCACTTCCCCAATTCCTACAAGCATCCCCCTCTCCACTGCAGACCCTGGTAGGCTTCCCGATCCCACCCAATCCTCCCCCTACCCTAGCTTACCTTAGATCAGGCTCCCAGCACCTATCTAATCATCGAGTTGGATTGGGGGCAGCCATTCCTAACCCGATCTAAATCCCCAAACTTCTCACTGTAACATCTGTATGAAGCCCTGATGAGTTAAATTCTACTCTAAAGCTTTCACATTTGAATTCAGAGAAATTGCACTGATTTCAAGAGGTTTGGATAAAGTTTTGAAAAGCAACCACTGTACAGCTGTTTATAGCTGCTTGCAGACATAAAAAAAAAAATCAGCTAAATATGATTCAATTAGCTATTATATAAAAGTGCCAAAAAAGCCTCACTAAAGCACCTGATCTTTATAGATACTGCAGAGCTGGGTTGAAGTACTGTGCTGCCTTTTCTGGGCATGCATGGGGCTAAGCGCATGAATGTGCTGAATTTAAATTAAAGTGATTTTTTTTGGGGGGGGGGGGGTTAATGTCTGCAAACAGCCTATATGATTGAACTCAAACTTCAACCCACAGTGACTCACACGTATGTTGTGATATGGTATATGGAAAATCTATGGCTGGAAAGTGGAAATATATTGTATATACTGGGGGAAAAAAAAACCAAACCTGCTTGACAGGAGTGCAATTAAAATTCATCACAGTTAAGCCCAGGGAATGAAAGGGGCAACGGAGACCAGCGTGGTTAAGCAGGACTGTAAAGATTAGTATAATCAATCAGAAGGCTTTTAAAAATATAAACAACCAGGTCAGGGGGATTGAGAGATCTATAAAATTATAAGCAGAAACAATCTGAAAGCCTTGTTAGCAGTACAAAAAGAAATGCTGAACATAGGATCATGTTCTTCAGAACTAAAAAAGATTTTAAAAGATGTGGTAAAATAGAAAAGGAATTCATTTAAGAGGCTGGTGGGAGAATGAGTAATTGCTGAATTTATTCACTTGTTTGATATGTTTTATTTCTGTCTTAAGATGAGTTGAAAGCTGTCTGGAGAAAACATTGTCCGTGGCCTGCTGTGTACACAGGAGGCAGCAGGGCTGTGGTAGCAGGGGATTCTGGTGGGAATTGTGTAAGACAGTGGTATCAAAGATCCAGACAAACGCTGCCCACGAACTTTTAACTTTACTTCTGGAGCTCCGGAAGGGGCCAAGAATTTGAGGGCAGGGTTCAACACCAAAAATCCCTGTTGGAGGTGCATTTTAGTGGCAGGAAGAGAGAGGGAGGAGTGAGTGATGATGGATTAATCACCCACCTGCTAGACCTGCTAGACTTGCAAGACTGCTTTCAGGCTGAATTCAACCAGGGTGGGGAGGAGTTGGGTTGATGAATCTGACACCCTGGTGTAAGGCAATGTGTTATACTTCTGTTGTTACTAGGTTATTAGATGTGATACAGGACAATGGATAGGTCTGTTTATAAACTCTCTGGGGCAATGAGCATTTGCAGATTGAGCACAATGGACTCTAGCTCAAAGAGTGGGGCTCCAAGACAACACCATAATACACGTAAACAGTCACATTTACTTGTATTTTTTGAGAAGTTGACCAGAGTCCACAGCACTTAGTGGATTGTGGAGTCCAGTAAAACTTCAACTGAAGACATTAATTTCCTTGCATGGTGCAGTGGAAGCAAGCTAAGAAATGAACAAAACGAAAACCAGAAATGAACGGTGCGGAAACACACCAAGCAGATCGTGTCTCAGACCCTGTTACAATGATCCCATGAGTTTTAAAAGAAACAAAAAGGCTTCTTTACTGATGTTTCAAAAAAATCCTAAGTGACAGTTTAAACTAGCATGAATGGGCAGTAACAAAGCAGACCTAGTAATTAGCCTTTTATCTTCTGCAGAGGTGCTAATGAGAGACCCTAACCCAAAGACTGAAACATTGGGCTTTTGACAGAGTTTTATTTGATTTTTTAAGGCTCTTTCCAACTTGAAACTCACAGGGAAACATGAGAGGTGCAGACTTATTCAAAATTAACTCTGAGGTTCACTGAACCTCATTGATCAATAAACTGAATGTTGAACAGTTCTTATAAAGGCAAACTTGTGTTTAAAAAGAGGACTTGAACTCTGAAGATTCCCAACTATGTCCTGGCTTCTGTGGTGATTATGGGAAATAGGTTGTCCAGCCATTTGTTAAATAATGGAGTGTGGAAATATATACATGTGCCAGCAACTGAATCAATTTAGTGCATGTAACTGGATTTGCACACACAAACAAAGACTAGACTGAAGCTCTGAAAATCTGGACACAAGGGGTCAGATTCTATTTTACCGAATCAGTTCATAAGTAGAGTCAGGCACCTAAATGTGATTCTATTTTGCAGTGCTGAAGTTCCCGCAAAGTTCTTAATGCAAAAGATGGGGTCCTCCTCTTCTTCCCTGCTTTTGTTTATGAATTGGATTAATAGATTCATAGATTGTAAGGCTGAAAGTGTCCAGCCCCCTGCACCAGGCAGGAAAGATAACTGGGGGTGAGGTGACTTCAGCAAGGTGACTGTCCAGTTTCCTCTTGAAGATTTCCAGGGTAGGTGACTGCACCACCTCTGGAGGGAGCTTATTCCACAGTCTGGACACCCTGACTGTGAAGAAGTTTTTCCTAACGTAGAGCCTGAATCGATCTTCCAGGAGTTTGTGGCTATTACTCCTGGTTTTCCCCTAGGGTGCCCTAGTGAACAATTGCTCACCGAGCCTGTGATGTACTCCCCTAGTGTAGCAGTGAGCTGCTACCAGGTCCCCTCTCAGGCCTCCCCTTCTCTTCCTCAGGCTGAAGAGTCCCAGATCCCTCAGCCTTTCCTCGGATGGCTTGCCTTTAAAGACTCTGATCATACGGGTGGCTCTTCTTTGGACTCTCTCAAGCTTGTCCACATCCTTGTTAAAGTGCGGAGCCGAGAACTGGATGCAGGACTCCAGCCGCGGTCTCACCAGTGCTGAGCAGAGCGGAAGAATCACCTCTTTGGTTTTGCTGGAGATGCATCAATTGATGCATGCCAGAGTGTTATTTGCCCTATTCGCTACAGCATCGCACTGACGGCTCATGTTCATACTGTGGTCTATTATTATCCCCAGGTCCCTTTCATTAGTGGTGCTAGTCAGTTTGGTGCTACCAAGCCTCTGGGTGTGTTGGGTGTTGTTCATCCCGAGGTGGAGCACTTCACATTTCTCAATGTTGAACTTCATCAGATTCCAATCCGCCCAACTTGCCAGACTGTCCAGGTCTGCCTGTAACTGTAACCTATCTTCAAGCATGACCACACTTCCCCATAACTTGGTGTCACCTGCAAACTTGGCCAGTGAGCTCTTCACCCCCACATCCAAATCATTAATAAAGATGTTGAAAAGTACTGGACCAAGCACCAACCCCTGCAGGATGCTGCTGCCCACTTCTCGCCAGGATGACACAGATCCATTCACTATGACTCTCTGGGTCCTATCCTGCAGCCAATTTCTCACCCACCGGACTGTCTTGGAGTTAAGCCCACAATCCTCCAATTTTATCCCAAGAACATTGTGAGATACTAAATCAAAAGCCTTTTGGAAGTCAAGGTATATAATGTCAACCTGCTCCTTCATGTCCAGGTGGTCATAGAAGGAGATGAGCTTGGTAAGGCAAGACCTGTTCATGATGAAGCCATGCTGGCTTCATCAATCATGAGGGGAACATGGTGGTGTGTTGAGGGGCACTCAATCAAAAGGGGCACACAGTGTTGTGTTAAAAAAATATATGCAATATAGATTTGCAGGGACTTGAGCAGGTTAGAAGAGAATCACACTTAAAGTGCCTAAGTCCAGCTAGATGTCAACTAGGTAAAATAGGATCTGGGCCAAAAATCTCCATTTATCACAGTCTGTGTATTTATAAAATTGGATTACAAAACTCATCCACCTGTTTAGATCACTTAGATCGTCAAATGAAAGTGTAAAGTACATAGCACTATCTTTAATATCATATGTGCTTAAGTAATCTCATGCTGGTGACAGATCAAGAGAAAAATAGACATATGCATCAAAACAGTAAATAACACAACTACGGCTCTAAAGATATCCGATTGTTTTTGTGAAAGTTATAACATACAAAACATGCCATTAATGAATTACAGTAATGCCTCAAATATTAATAGGGAGAATATTTTTAAACCAAGTAGTGACCAGGATGGAGTTCAAAGTTTATTTGATGTCTTCAATCTAGTGCATGATTAAAAAGTCTCCGCTGACACTGGATGAACTGTAATAAAATGCAAGTCCAATAATGACATGATGTAATTACTGTGCAAGGGATGGCTTGGTTTTTCTCTACATTCCATATTTATTCAGTCTTGGTCATATTTTTTCCTTTTCCCGATAAGGCTTGTTATGGCCCCAAGGAAGGTGCAATGAAGGACAAGCCGGAAGTTTTGCACATTGGGGCTTTTGTTGTTTTAGATATTTGTCATGAGTGTATGGCAAAAGAGATTCTTTGAATTCTCTCTGAAGCAGCACAGACACAGAGCTCACCTCAGAATAGTAGTTAAAATTAGGAAGGTGTCTTCTAAAATGAAGAGAGAAATTCTTAATGTACCCAAAGTGGAAGGGGCAGAAATCTTTGGCATACAATCTAAGTAATCAGAAATTTAAAAAGGGGATATTCAGACTGAACTACTTCTCTTGATAACAAAGGGCTAAATACATAGTATTAACAAGTCAAGAACACTATTAAAGCATATCAGAGGCAGTTAAAGAGAAAAGGACTATAGTCTGATTCAACAAACATGTAAGCATATGCTTAAATTTCAGAAGAAAATGTATAGTATTCAAGTTTATTTATTTATTCATTCATCTATTTATTCAATTTATATCCTGCCCTTCCCAACAAAGCTAGGGACAGATATTACACATACATGGTATACATGATCAGAAACCAGTTAACATCTGTAACGCAACAGAAGTTCAGTGGATATAAGCCACTTTCAAAATGACCAACCAGTTTGAGATAAACCTGGATGGATTAAGTATTAGGCTTAACTGATTTAGGCTAAATCAGTTTATTGATCTTCTAACCCAGATCCCCTCCAGATTCAAGTTAATTTACAAGTCCCCCAGCATCCCAGGATGCTTTGCAGCTCCCTCACAAGCACTCTCTTCCCTCCCCCTCACAGGATGGCCCAAGCTATCTCCTCCAGCCAATGGGCAGCCATGCTCTAGCACCCACTGGCTTCTGGCCTGGTCCACTGCAGACACGTGGCTCCACTTCTGGAATCAAAAGTGAATGTCTGTTCACTTCCTGATTGGTTCAATCTTGGCAGTTTAGACTAACCTATGAAGATTGAATCAATTCAGCCTTGAGCTTTTCGACTGTCTGTACTTAGCCCAAAAGCTCAGAGCAACTTACAGTAAGAGAACACAATAATTTCTAAAACAATAGAGCATACTGTTTGCATTTATTTTCCCAATTCTTTAGTGAAGTACCAAGTTCACTGTGGGCTGTTGTAAAAATACCAAGTCCCTTGGAAGCTAAGCACCAGCTTAAGAGCTTTGCCAAATCAGGGTCCAAATTCCTCCTCTCGGTTTGTTGAACTAGGGCCTTGTTAAAAAAAAAGGGGGGGTAGGTCTGGGGAGGAAGAGTTAAGATAGATGAATGGAAATAGTTTCACAAGAAAACTGTTGTTTTGATAGAAACTTCTCAATTTTGTCTGAGTTGCCACTGTTTCAAGAAAGGGTTTTAAAGTTGCAAAGAAAAGAAGATGGGGTTACATTAAAAGTCACAGTGGTCTTGGTCCTTTAGTTACCGGAAAGGATCAGAAGTTGTACGGGAGAAGTATTATGGCGAGTGACTACCTGGCCTGAGAACACTTAGCAGATGTAGAACTGGCTTCTCAGTTTCCACAGAAAGTCTGAAAGACCCACCGAAAAGTCAAAGAGCTGGAAGTTAGAATCAGATTAAAGAGGGAAAGATGAATTAGGACACTGGCAGCTGGAGAGAGGGATGTATAGGGAAAGCTCTGCCTCTCTAAAGCTGCTAAGTAACACTGTCAGCCTCCTGACAGGGATCAGAAATCTTTGTAGTCCTGATGACTATCTGGTGGCCTATGCAACAGGAGTTAGTGATCAATCTCAACCCTGTCCTTAACTGACAAAGCTCCCACCCGCTGGCATCCTTTCTCTTTCTCCACCAGAGGAAGGAGTGAAGAACACAAATGAGATGCTCCCTGACCCCAGATGAGGTCACCTCTAAGCAGTGTTGGGGACAACTGACTGGGTAGCCAGGAAGATGATAACTTCAACCTCCACTGCTAATAATCTCTTTGTAAAACAAAGAGGGCAAAATCTAATTGGTCCATGTTGATTCCCTTGAAGCCCTGGTTTTGGAAGAGATCAATGAATGCAGTGCTCTACTGTTTCTTTGGGATACTAGTTCAGTATTAGAAAACCTATTTTCTGCCCAATAACTTCATAAAATAGGGTAATATTCTTTTATGAGCCTGGACACAGCAGGCCAGTGAAGTTAGTGGGAATACTCCCATTCAATTCTCTGGGGTTTGGAACAAGCTTAGCCAAAAATAAAATAAAAGGTGCATCCTTTCAAAAAGCTGAAATTTCACTTTGTTTAGAAATTTTCACTTTCATACTTTAAACATTTTTGTTACAAAAATATTTCTCTCTCAAGTCACTGCTACTGGGATAGCAGGGTAATAAACATCTTTCAACCCTTCTTGAAGAACATGAGAGAAACAATGTGAGCCATTTCTTCCCACCTCTCTTGCATCACACACACACACACACACACACACACACTTTTCATCTTTAAAAATATGAGCACATAAAAAGAGAAATAGAAATGTTAATTTATATTTAGGTCTAGACGAACCTGCATGTTTTTAATTACAGGATGCAAATCTCAATCGAGTCATTTAATTTTTGCTGAGATTTATGAGGAAGCACTTGCTTAACGGAGTTTGCATGGGAGCATTTAAATGCTTTATTGAGAGAATTTCATCTTTGTAATTTACTATGTGGATTTAGGCTTCTCGCAATTTTTTTTTCTCATTACATTAGAAGGGAATGAGTGTCCTTGAAGCGAAATTTGGGGTCATGGGTTGCTGGAAGAAACAACTTGCCACGAGCTGAGCAAAAAGAGCCAGCTCAAATGCATGAAAAAAAAGCAAAAAAGGGTTAGCAGAGCTAACAGGTATTTTATTTTGTTTGTCTATTAGTCAAAAAGCTCTCCTCTCAGTATGCTTAACGCACACTAGTGCATCACTGATGGATTCTGCTGTTCTTCCTGACATTATGATAAGGCTTAAAGTGGCCTTGCAAGAAAGAGGTTCTTATTTCCTACTGCCAAGCAAGCTTTAAAAAAAACCAAAAAAACAAAACAAAACAAAACAAAACAAAGGAAAAGAAATGAAATGTAAAGGTGGCAAAGGTGAGGGAAACACGAGAAAGATGGAAACTTGAAAGTGAGAACGAGAATGCTTGAATATGAGGGAAATAAATACAAATGTCAACGGAAAGAAGTCTGCACAAGTAGAGTATCCTTGAATAACCTTGTTTAGAAAATTGTATAATATAAACCAATCTATGTAATCCAGTTACAAACTGTTAGCTTACAGGCTTTATTCACAGAGAAACTGTGTAATGAGATTAAACCACACAAGTAAACGTCTCTGGCTGTAGCTTGCTGGTTTAGCGGGGGAGGGAAGGGAAATTTGAAACAAAGAAACCACTAAATGAACAAATATAATGTTGTCTTGTTTTGTTGGGTTTTTTTTAAAGAAAAAAAACAATTAGGGAAGAAGATTGCACGGTAATAAGAGTGCAACCTCACTCTACTGCACATCCCTGCAGAAAGTCATTCCACTGGCTTCATCACATCAACATCCATTTCTCAATGCTATTTTTATTATTATGAAAAAGTTACTCAGTTTTCAAAATGACACACAAAGGCAGCTGACTGCATCTGCTGAGTCTCCCTGTTTCTTTGGGTGTCAGAGAAAGTTTGGAACCAAAATATTTTCGTGTCTCTTAGGCTGCAATGAAATCTCTAGGAACGGTCATTTTCAAACAAAACTCTAAGGATTTCTTTTCTTTTCTCTCTCTTTTTCCTTGTTGGACAGTATCGATGTAAGGAACACCTCTTTTGTATCCCACACTTTGGGAGCTATTATGTCTTTTAATTCTATAACTGCCTATGGTTCAATATTTTAATAATATTAATCTTTAATTTAGCAATGAAGTAAGTATTAGTTAAGAATTGAAAAACAGATATATAACCATGAAACTGAAGTTATGGAAATAGCAGAGGAAGGAACCTCACAGCATTTTAAGTTTCTTTGGGGAAATAGATATTATGATGGACTTTATTATGAGTCTTTGTCTCACACTGGGTGCATCTATATGTGCAGTTAGCATGTAGCAATAAACTCTGGCGCAGTTTGTGCTGGGGTTTACTGCTCCTGGGCTCAGCATTTGCATGTGTGCCCAGGGCCACAGCATGTTCAGCCAGGTGGAGCAGCCCCAGGCTGGCAGAGGACCTGGGGGACAGCCAGCCTGCCAACCAGGGGCTGCTCCACCCTGGCTTATCATACTGCAGAGTGGCTGGCTGGGCAGAAAGATGCTCCAACGTGGGGTTAGCAGCCAGGTAGCCCCCGCACTGTAGCATCCTGATGCCCCAGCCAGCAATCACTGACTACACATGCGTTTTGGTGCACAAAAATACTCCACTGTAGGATTGCACTTGTCCTAGACAGTACTATCCTATGGTGGAGTTAAATTTACTGTGCCCCAATACAGACACATATGTAGACAGTGACCTTTTTACTATGGAGCTAATTAGCCAGCTCCGCAGCAAAGTTTACATGTAGATGCAGCCACTGAATCCTATATTTGGGTCTAGACAGGCTCATAGAAGTAAAAAGCCTGATCTTTAAAGAAAGATTAATCAGTGGAGAAGATGTAAGAGGGCAGAGGTTTTCCCCTGCAACTTGACATGTTGGGCCACCATTTTTGTATGCAGGTAAATAAGCTCATAGATTCATAGACATTAGGGTCAGAAGGGACCTCAACAGATCATCGAGTCTGACCCCCTGCCTAGGCAGGAAAGAGTGATGGGGTCAGATGACCCCAGCCAGATGCCTAGCCAGACTTCTCTTAGGTTTGTAAGGGGTATGTTTGAATTTGAGTTTGTAAAGGGTATATTTGAATTTGGATTAAACAAAAAAAAAACAAACCAAAAAAAACCTTTCCTTTCCTTGTAGCTCACTTTTCATTCTTATTAGCTTTGAAAATCATCATTCCTAGGAGCTCTCCTCCATAGAGCAGAGCTCTTCTCCATAGAGCTTCCTAGAAATAACCAGGTAGGAAGACTTGAATTTCTAATTCACAACCAGCAGAAGCAAGAAGCCTTATAAAATGGACCAGACACAACTGCAGTGCCCCATATGGCAGATGCCATTCCCCATAGGGTCAGAGAGGAGACAACAGCTGCCTTCCCTCACACCATAGCTGAATAAGGAGGCACATTGCCCTGGAGCTCTGTAGGGATGGGGAACAGCTTTGCACTGCTGCTTCTTCTGAACTAAATGGCCCCAAGGAAGGGGAGAGGGTAGAAACCCTACCCCCCTTTGCCACATCACTTTCAATGTCTCTATCCCACACGCTACACAGCTGTTGTCACAATCAATTCCCAGGGGCTGCAGGTGTCTGATCTTACTGTCACTGAAATCCAGTCCATTAGTGACAACAGGGCAGGAACAAATCACAGTCGTAATTGTACCAAACTTCCTCGCACGCACCTGCACTGCCCCCAAAGAGACCCGATCCTGCTGTCATGCTTGTCAATAGTGAAACACCCCCCACGATCTCAGAAGGACTTGCAAAGGCTCAGCAGTTCCTGAAAGTCGAGCAGGCTCTTTAGGTGTCTGAATACAGATTGAGTCACTAAACTTAATCATTCCACGAAGGTGGAAAAGATATTCCTTCGGTGTATAACACTTCCAAACAATTTGCCAGACAGCTGAACGTTTTCTCTTCAGTTTATTTGTAATGAGGTCTCAAGCGCTTCACCCTCTCTCTCCCACAACTGGCCTACTGCATGCCAAGGGGAAAGTGGGCAGAGGGGAAAGCCAGCCAATAATTTCCGTGCCAGTTCCCAGCTCTGCTGCCATGTAAAGTCAGCAGTTTGCTTCAGGAATCGCCCCTATTCCTAAACATGCATGTTAACTCTAGTAAGTAAATGTGATTAAAGAGACAGGATTGACTCAAAAATCCCCCATTTCTTGGTTTCATTTCGCCAACCACTAGATATCACAGAAATCCTAGCTAACGTGACCGAGCTGTCAACACTACTTTCTCTTTCTGTCGAAGCATAAGATGAGGAAGGCTGGGAATGAGGGGCTTATCATAAAAATCTCAGACATCAAAAAAAGTACCCTGAGAAATTTGGGCTGATGGCTAAGTTTAATGAAAATCCATATTAAGGAATATCAAACTTCCGTAGGAGCCCTCAAACAATATAATTCATAATCATTTATTAGATTCCTGTTCTCCGAGTAGTAGGATTTAAATGATGCTGTAAAACATTTTAATAATGAAATCACGAGTTGGAAGTGTTATGATTCATTGCTAGCTTGAAACTCAGCCCATGCTCATTAAAAAATTCAAATACCTAAATCCTATAGAACATGGGCCACGTGATAGGTTTCACTGAACACAACAGACAATTGGGACCAGATCATATTCCACCTGCTGGTCATCTAAATGGACTTAGGCATTTTGTTGCACTTCTCTGCCACCCTGCTTGCACCCCTGAAATCCCATTAATGCACCGCATCTAGTTTTGCAACGCATCATCATCTTACCCTTAAGTCCAAATCCCCCAAAATAATGTAGAGGAGGATCCACCCTCCTTTTCTATTAAGAGTTTTTTTTCAACAACTTGAGAAAGGCAGAGTGGAATCAAACGCAGGTACCCAGGTTCACTTACCTGCCCGATAGGTGAAAAGAATCTTTCATTCAGTGCATTTATATGGATTTTGATCTCAAACGAGGCATAATTTGGCTTATTTTGTGGTTTACTTGTTACCTATTCAAAGCAATTCAAACATGAACCAAAAAGTAGAAAGAAAGACAATTCACTCACCGTGTCTAACACTCATGCACTTACTTGAGTTTCACAAAGTATTATGGACTTTAAAAAGAGTTTTAAGTGGCTGCTTTAATGGGTATCTTCTTACACATGATTACTGTGTAAAGATATAAAATTGTCCAACTGAAGAAAAATATGTAAGGACTCATTGGCAAAATTGTCCAACTGGATTACGAAGCATCCTGACCGTTAAAAAATTAAACCTGAAAATATAGGCAAAGGGTGTGGACAGCGCTAACAGTTAGACATGGCCATATTAAATGAGAACATCTTCTATTAGTATGATACAACTGTTTGCTCCTATACTAGCATAAGTGAAGGCACGATCACTTTATTCTGGTTTTGTTCAGGGTTAGTTTCACTGATTTTGCTTATTTTCAGTGAAAACAACTGTCTCCTTGTAAATAATCTTTATGTAGGGTCCACTTGTGGGGAGTGGAGGGTGGGGATGGCATGGGGTGAAGAGTCAGTTTGAAGGGAACATGGCTTGTATTACGTTTATTTCTTTAATGGAGAAATCAGCTAAATATATGTTTATGCCTCTAGCCAGGGACAAATGACACATAGTTTAGGATTTAATCACTTCAGCTACTTAAATAAAATATAAGAAAGATGAGGGAGGCATTAGAAATGCGGGTTTTCCAAGAGGAGATTGGCTGAAAAACCTTGAGCTAGATAGTGCTGCTGGAAGGGGATAGTAATAAAGATTACAGGCAACAGCTATACACAGGCATACCTGCTGTACTCCTGATCAGACATTCCCTTGTTGGAAGGCTGATGCTAACTTTGATGTGCATGTTCAAGATAACGGCATGTTTTGTTGCACTCTTAATATAAAAAATGATCAGAGATTATTGAGTTCCTAGTGGGCATAAGGGAAGACTGTAGAAGAGGCAGCATCTGAGATAACAGGCCATAAACTAGGAATGCAGCCTTCCATGGGGATCAAAGATTGGGGAAAAGGTTAAAAGAAAAGACTCCTCATCTTTCTGTACTCTGTCCCCCACCCTGGGAACCTATCTAAGCATAGTTGGATGCTTTGGCATAGTTTTATTTGACTTTTTTTCTATTTTTAATAAAAAAGAACTACTTGTTTCAACACCAGTCATTCTAACTAGTTTCAACAATATCATGCAAACAATCCCCAACCTCAATGGAGGCTGAATAAAAAGAGTATAGAGTTCACTGCATTCAGGCTTTTCAGTTGTCAGGGTATGTGGTTGGGGAAGCCTTATCCCCTGTATATGGCACTTCCAGGGCTATAGGCCTTGATACTGATGGATAATAGGTAATAATCCCAGATAAAGTAACGACTGAGCCTCAGAGTACAATTATGGTCTACACTGCATTGTTTTATATATCTTTTCAGAGAGAAAGAGGTATAGATATATATATTTATTTTAATGCTTATTAACACTTAGAAGCCCTGATGAAAATTGGGGCCTCCTTAATCTCAGCACTGTGAAATGCATAGGAAGACATAATCCCTACCCCAGAGTTTACACTCTGTAATACATCAGACAGACAAATTGTAGGAGGGAAAATGAAGACAAGGATGGAAAATTACACACGTAACCAAGGTCAAACAGTAGCCAGTGGCTGAACCAGGAGCGGAACCCAAGGACCTCATTTAATGCCCATTAATGTCAATCAGAATCTTCCCTCTGATGGATCAAGCAATCAATGAGCAATGAATCAAGACCCAGGTTTCCAGATGCGCGATTCAGCAGCTTGTTTCTTGAAATCACCTGGCTTTCCAGATTAGTTTAAGCAAATTTCATTGCTTCCTACACAGCTATGCCGATGTTATGTTTCCCTCTTTTAAAGCTGAAAACAGTATGGCCTTCTTCTTCATGTACTATTCTATATTAAGGTAGGAGGAAAAAAAATGTACGCAGATACATGATGTGTATACAACATCTAATAAAATGATCTTGAGTTCATGAAAGCATATGCATTTCTGATTTAGTTAGCCTGCAAGGTGCATCTCTACTCTGACTTTTGCCTGACTTAAAACTAATACGATTCTCTACCTATTTCTACATATACACTGTCTTGTCTAGGAAAGACCTGTATGCATTGGAATTAATTTCTGTTTTGCATGTAAATTCCCTGGCCTGAATTTGTCCTTCAAGGCAGGAACTATTTTGCCTGTGAAGCATAAAAGAAAATAAGTAAAAGCTGAGGTCGAGGACTGACTGACTTCCTTAAGACTTTCCAAAGAACTGAAATCTGCTAGAAGATTGGACAGGGCTGACAAGACGGTCCCCTGACACTGCCAAGTGCTCTAGCCAAACTTTCATATCAACACGCTGACACAAGATTTCTTTTTTCCTTCCTTGATATTTTAAAACTAAGAATTGACGTTTCAGTAATGTTTGGGCCATGTTATATTTTCATGAAAGTTGTTGTCACGGAGGTGGAAATCTCTGACATTTAAGTGACATTTACTGCTGAGCAGGAAAAGGAGATGCCTCCTTTATTTGAAAGCTGTTTTAATTTGAGTTTGAGTTGGAGAAAGAACATTTTTTAAATGTTTTCCACTAATTCTGGCTGGGGAGGGTCTGTTCCACTGCTGCTAAATGCATATTCTTGGGTTGACTCAACTCTCTGATTAAGCCTACTTGATGCCATCTCACATAGGTACCTTATAAGGAGCGCCTATAAGAAAAAGCCATTGTATTTTTGGGTTCCTTGAATGCAGACTTCATTTAATTCTGAATGTCAAATCTTCACATCATTTCCTTCACTCTCCATTCAAACCAGTGTGAAACAATGCCTTTTGCTTCCTGCCCAACATATGTACTATGAAGGAGCCACATGGGGTCAGTGATTGCATATATTTAGCCAGGTTTAGTAAGCAATGTTACCATATATACACACTGTTGCTTGAGTTTTGTGAGTCTCAGCCAGGGTGCTGTAGCACCCTGGGGTATCTTGAGGGTGCCACACATTGTTAAGTGTGGAACCCTGATTCACCAGATAAACCCAGAGTTTTCAAATAGGAATCCATGGGGCTAAACGCATTCTAACTCGATGCAATCTTTCTGAGTTCTTTGCAACAGAAAAACAATATTATTTCTCCATGGTCAAAAAAGGAGTGAAAACCAAGAGGTGGCATTTTCCAGGGGGTGCCTTCAATCTAAAAAACGTTGAAAACTCACTGCTCTGGTTCTGGTGGTTTCTGAAGTGTAGCAGGTAGTGAGAGCCACTAGAGGGCTCACAAACAAGTTAAAGGACCACCAGCCAATTCCTATAAACACTGCATATTCTCCCCTCTTGCATACCTTTATTGTGACAACACCCCAAGAAGAAAGGACTCCCCCACTATACGGTTTTAGTAGCACAGAGGCTTTCCGCAAATGTCACCCTTTTATGGAGTCTCTGATAATCCTGAGGTGCAGTTATAGAAAATACATACTCTATATCAAACTGTATCTTAAGTCTTCCTCCTATTTGTGAAGAAAATAAAATAACCCATTCTTTACTGCTTTCTAAACTAAAAATTTTAGAGATGCTGTGCATCAGTGCTTCTCAACCAGGATGCTGCAAAATCCTTTTAAGGATCCTATTAGCACTGTTAGGTAGGTAAATACCTACACTTGATTCACAAATTAAACCCGGAGATTTCAAAAAAGGAATCCACAATGTCAAAAGCATTATGCCCTGCTGTGTCTTTCTGAGTTCTCCACCGCAGAAGCATTTTTCTGTTATTTTTCTGTAGGCATAAATGAATGAAAAACTAAGAGCTGGCATTTTCCAAGGGATGCTGTGAGTCTAAAAAAGGTTGAGAATCAGTGCTATAAGCATTCTCACTGGACACCATATTACCATCTGCAAGCTGATAAACCTGAAAATCTGCTTTTTCCTTCCAAAGTGGTGCTTGTTCTTTTCTGCACTCACAAGCCCATTCTTGATGCATGTCCCAATTGCTGAAGCTTCTATATGATTGTTCCTTCATTTGCATTGTGAAAGAAGCATTTTCTGCCTTCTCTCCCCTCACCCCCACCCCACCCCACCACTTCATTTTCTTTGCAATTCAGTTTACAAAAGCAGAACTGCTCCTTCAATCACTTGTGATAGGTGATTTTGTAGAATTTCCCCAATCACAGCAAATGGTTTGTCTGCTGCTCTCCCAGGGACTGTTAAACTAAGCAGTAGGTTATAAATTCTAGCTCACATTACGCTCAGTGAAAACACCACCTTTCATTGGTTATACTAATAGCAAGTGCATAATGTCCCAGATTGTCAAGATAGAAGAGCTGGTCCTCACCACTTATCAGGAAAGTCCATTTTCCCCCAAACAGATATGCTAACTCTATTCTTATTTATTCCCTGCATGAGCAGGTTCCCGGCAGTCCCAGAGGACACAGGATGCAGATTCCTTTTCAGTTCCCCTGGGCCTCTGCGCTCTCATACTGTTCCACTGTTTTCCCAGGTTATGACCCTGTCCTTGTTGCCTTGGTGTCTTTTAGTCTTAACAGTAGGATTTCCAGGAAAGATCTATATGGATACAAGGTCCAAATAAATAACGGTGCTCCCTAGACACAGAAAACCAGAATCAACAACCCCATTGTTCAGACTTCAACAGTCATGAGCGATGTTCTAAAACACTATTTTATTGTCTTATTTTTTAAAAGTCCCTGATGGATTCTGAAGCTTTAGGAAGATGTTTCCTGACCTAAATGTGCAGAAATAGTGTTAAGACTGTCATTTGCTCTTTAAAAACACAGGCAGCAATGTATCCCTTCCCCGCTCTCATACCAGCTGCTTGAAGGGGCCTCCTCTTCTCCCCAAGTGCTACCCATCTCCCACCATCACTATTTGTTGCAATTTCTTGTTCTCTTCTTCGATGAGAAGCCACAAACTGCAGAAGGAGTATGGGCATCCCCCAAGCACTCTGATGTAAGCTTAAAGAATTCTACGGGGGAGTGAAGAAAATGAAGCAAGGGACTACGGGGAGGCACATGTATTATTTTTGTTTTGATCTCTTGCCATTTTGTGCTAATCAAGTATGTGTTACGAATCACAGAATGACAGAATCATAGAAAATGAGGGTTAGAAGAGTTCATCTAGTTCAACCCCCTGCTCAAAGCAGGACCATCCCCAACTAGATGATCCCAGCCAAGGCTTTGTCTTAGCCGGGTCTTAAAAACCTCCAAGGATGGAGATTGCATCACCTCTCTGGGTAACCTGTTCCAGGGTTTTACTACCCTCCTGGTGAGAAAATTCTTCCTAACAGCTAATCTAAACATTTCTTGCTGCAACTTGAGACGGTTGCTCCTTGTTCTGTCATCTGCCCGCACCAAGAACAGTTTAGGTGCATACTCTTTTGAACCCCGCTTCAGGTAGTTGAAGTCTGCTATTAAATCCCATCTCAGCCTTCTCTTCTCTAAACTAAATAAGCCCAGCTCCGTCAGTCTTTCCTCATGAGTCATGTCCCCCAGCCCCCTCACCATTTTCATTGCCCTCTGCTGGACTCTCTCCAATTTGTCCACATCCTTTCTGTAGTGGGGGGCTCAAAACTGAACACAGTACTCTGGATGTGGCCTCACCAGGGCTGAATAGAGGGGAACAATCACTTCCCTCAATCTGCTGGGACCACTCCTATTACTGCAGTCCAAGATGCCGTTAACCTTCTTGGCAACAAGGGCACACTGCTATCTCATATTCAGCTTATTGTCCACTATACGCCCCAGGTCCTTTTCTGCAGAGGTGCTGCCCATCCAGTCAGCCCCAGCCTGTACCAGGGCATGGCCTTCTTCTGTCCAAAGTGCAGCTTTATTTTGGCCCAATCCTCCAATTTGCCCAGGTGACTCTGAAACCTAGCCCTACCCTCCAGCATATCCACTACTCCCTCCCAGCTTGGTGTCACCTGGGAACTTGAGGGTGTACTCTGTGCCATCTTCCAGATCCTTGATGAATATACTGACCAAAACAAGCCCCAGGACCAGGCCCTGGGGCACTCCACTTGATACTGGCTGACAACTAGACATTGAGCCATTGATTACTACTCTCTGAGTCCAATGCCCCAACCAGTTTTCTGTCCACCTCACAGTCCATTCATCCAGCCCATACTTCCTTAGTTTGCCTGCGAGAATGTTGTGGGAGGCCATACCAAAAGCCTTGCTAAAGTCAAGGTACACCGCATCCACTGCTCTCGCTGCATCCACAGAGCCAGTCATGTCATCATAGAAGGCAATCAGGTTGGTCAGGCATGACTTGCCCCTGGTGAATCCATGCTGACTGTTCCTGATCACCTTCTCCTCCAAATGCTCAGAAAAGCTTTCTTTGAGGATCTGGTCCATTATTTTTCCAGGGACTGAGATGAGGCTGACAGGGCTGTAGTTCCCTGGAGCCTCCTCTTTCTCTTTCTCAAATGTGGGCACTATGTTTGTCCTTTTCCAACCATCTGGGACCTCTCCTAATCACCGTGAGTTTTCAAAGATGATGGCCAGTGGCTCTGCAATCACATCAGCCAACTCCCTCAGTACCCTTGGGTGCATCCCATCGAGCCCCATGGACTTGTACACATCCAGCTTTTCTAGATAGTCCCTAACCTGTTCTTTTGCTACTGTTGGCTGTTTACCTCCTCCCCAAACTGTGCTGCCTGGTGTAGTAGTCTGGGAGCTGACCTTGCCTGTGAAGACTGAGCTGAAAAAGGCATTGACTACTTCAAGGGAAGTTTAGGTACACGCAGGTGTAGCATACAGGATTCCAAATACAGACGTCTGATGTAAAGCTCCTCTAGGACTGCATATAGGACATTAGCACTCTTCTTGGCATCACAGTACCTATCATGTTTATGTATTAGAGGTATGCTAATAACAAAGTCCTATTTATCTAGCATATATGCTAACTATTATGGAGGAGTACATTTTCAACCAGTCCTTGCCCTATTTTCACTCTCAGCAAATTGTGCCACCAATCTGAACAGTTCCAACCATCACTGTCTGACTTAGTCTTGCAATATGGAAGTTCAAGGTACAGCCACTCAAGATCTGCCTCCACTTTTAAAATGTTCACATCTGTTGACACAAATTGCAGCCCCCCACTGAAAAGACAGCCATAAGTGTGTGCTGGTTGTTGGCTTTCCTAGCATGACAGAACACACTTGCCACAACTATAATGTCTTAATAAAAATTCAAACGATATTAAAAATAGAAGTCACTATATAAATGAGTCATTTTGTCACAATAAAAGCTACCGTTCATGCAGAAAAAACAGACAGTTGTTAAAAGGTAGGGAGTACAGTTTTTAATACCATCCATATTTTCTTGCCAAGAAGACAAGCCAGGAGATGCAGTTTGGATTCATTTTTATTTGTCCTTTGATAGACATCACACACAGTGTGTTTTTGGGGGAAGCCAAGAACGTTTGCTTTTGTCATTACTCCTGCTCCAAGTATGAATAGTTTACATTTCCTAAAGAATGTACTGTACAAAGAAAAAAACAAAAAACAACATTGTCAGCAGAAGCTATCGCTGTGTTTTGACATAATTTTATTCTTCAAATTCAAGGAAGAAAGGAGAGAGCAAAGGAAAGGAACAAACGAGGGTTTGTTGGACAGTTTACAGAATAGGCAGTAGTCCACTCTGTCCTGAATAGAGCTTACCAAATAAAGAAAAATAAAGGTGAATTGTCCAACGACACAAGCAAAAATTTGGAATAACTTTTATAAAGAGCATTTAACCAACTGACTGAAAAGATGTTTTTGAAGGGGGATATGGGAGAAATGTATATATTTAGGTTCTCTCATGTTTTATAAAAAAAATATTTTAAAAATCCTGAGACTATTTTTTTAATATTCCAACACCTCTACTATTTGCAACAGACTTTTGAACTTCTACAAGGTGAAAGGCCTTAGTCCAAAGGGGTGCTTTTTCTTTGCCCTATGGAATTCCACCCAGGTTTAGATGAGCTATAAGCTCTTTAAAATGGGCATTGTCCTCCTCTCACCTGCAGCAGTTAGGAGAAAGTTTGGCAGCCAACCAAAATAAATGGACAGTCACGTTCTAAGGTGCATTCATGCAGCTGTTAATGTGGCTGCAAATGTGCTGTACTGACAATGTTAAGAGCTGAATATGCATTATAATTCAAAGTTTAATTACATGGTTATACACTGATTTTTTTTTCTGTACAGCTCTTACCTCATTCTTTGTCCTGGAACTTCCTGAGTACTGGTTTCTAACACTACTACATTGCATATCATGACAGTCATATAAAATTGAATTCTTCTGGTCTGAGTTCATGAGACACTGAACTCAGTCAGATCACACTCATTTTTCTTAAGAGCTCAGATCAAAGTTAAACCCTAGTAGCCCTTGAAAAAGGTGTCTGTTTTGAGAATGAACCTCAGCTGGCTTGAATCACCATAGCGCCACCGACTTGATCAGACTACATCAGCTTCTGCCAGTTGAGAAACTGACCCTTGTCTTATTAAACCACCCTCCTTGGTCCTAGAGGGTGAAATAAATGCCACTAAAAGAACTGGAAAATGTTTTTAATAGGTTCCATGGCTTGAACTGTATGGACACATTTCCTCTAACTTCTATTATTCACGGGAGCACCATAATTGTGCAGACAGTGACTGTAAAGCTACAGCACTGTGCTACATCAGACTGGTAACTCAGTATTCATCAAAGACCTGTTCACCTGCTGAGCACTGCCCTTCCACTGCCTTTGCTGTCTCTTTGGATATGATATGTAAAATTCTCTACATTGTACCATTTTGTACTTTAAAAAACAGCAACCCCCCCCAATATTTGATGCACGTGGCCTCAGTTGCTTTATTCTTGAGATGGTAAGAAGTAAGAGGGCATGAACCAGCCTGTTTCAGTCAATATTGTTTCTCAGGATATTACTAGCAGATCCATTATACGTTCCACTGTTGTGAGTGAACACAAAATTAAGGAACTGAGCTTGCAAATGGGCACTTCTGCCTTTTTGAGGGTCTTCTATTCAATTGTCTCTTTTCCCATGATCCATCATATAATGGCTGGTCACTATTAGGAACTGGGCAAATATAGAACAATATAATCATAGAAGAGTAGAGCAGAGAAGAACCTAAGGAGGTCATGTCATCTAACCCGCTTGCTTAAGACAGGATCATCCTTATCTAAATGATCCCAAACAAATGTCTGTCTAACAAGAGAAGGCTGAGGGGGGACCTGGTGACCGTCTATAAACTCACTATGGGGGACCAGAAGGGTTTGGGGGAGACCTTGTTTCCCCTAGCGCCCCCCGGGATAACAAGGAATAACGGCCACAAGTTGTTGGAGAGTAGGTTTAGATTAGACATCCATAAGAACTACTTCACAGTCAGGGCGGCTAGGATCTGGAACCAACTTCCAAGGGAAGTGGTGCTGGCTCCTACCCTGGGGGTCTTTAAGAAGAGGCTTGATGCCTACCTGGCTGGGGTCATTTGAGCCCAGTTTTCCTCCTGCCCAGGCAGGGGGTCGGACTTGAAGATTTACAAGGTCCCTTCCGACCCGACTTCTATGATTCTAACCTGCTTTATAAAAACGTCCATAGATGGAGATACCACACCCTCTCTATGTAATCTGTTCAAGGGTTTAACCACCTTCCTAGTAGAATGTTCTTCCAAATAGCCAACTAATTTCCCTTGCTGTAAGCTAAGATCATTGTTCTTTGTCTTTTCCCCTAAAGTCACAGTGAATAATCTAGCACCATCCTCCATCACCCATCAGTTATTTTCAGATTTATCAAATCCCCCTAAGTCTCTTCTTGTCTGAACTAAATATTCCATTTCTTCCAAGTTTTCTTCATAAATCATATTTCCCAGACTTCTAATCATCTAAAACCTACCAAAACTCCAAGCCAATTGGAGAGTTAGTTTTAGAACCAAATCCTGGTCCTGAAACTCTTTAACTGAATCTCAGTTGAGTTTTAAGGGAACCTGAATCAGTTTTTAGTTGGCTACAAGCAAACCTTAGTGATATTATGCTCTCCAATTTGAAACTATATCAAATATCATGGTTATGGCTCAATTTAGAGACCACCAGAATAGGGGTAGAAAAACCAGTCATATGAATCCTTACTGCCAAAAAGTGCCTAGTTCTGCCTTTACTCACACTTTGGAGAATTAAAAGCAACTCCCCCTTCATCAGTGGACTTATATAGATATAGAGCTAATATCAGCTCAAAACTGGGCTCTAGGTTCATATATGATCTGACCAAATAAAACTGCCTAGTAACCTTTCTTGGGTCTGATTCTGATCAGAGTAATATAGGTGGAAACCTACAGTAATTCCAACTTGGAAATGGAACACAAGAAGCCTAAATCCTTATTTGGAGCATGGAGGCATCCAGCAGATCAACTGTCTTCTCTGCAGCCAAGATAATCCTTCATTTGAGCTGCTTATCTGAGATCCACCCTGCTGTTTGGATTGGAGGATTTAGCTCTTAAAGAGACTATCCTTCAAGATACTGAGCTGCTCCTGCCAGATGCTCAGTATTCCCAACTTCTAATCAAGTCAACATGAAAGGAAGCTGCTCAGAACTTGTCATAGGAAGGTCAGAACCACAAAGGATCTTTATGTACCAAAGACGGCGACCTGGTTGCCATGGGCTGCCTGATAGATTAAAAAAATGAGAGATGCTTAACTTACCCAAAGTTTCCAAAGCAAACACCAGGTTTATGTGGACATTTTTTAAATTTCATGAAGCCATTTTAAAAAACCTTCTCCCAGTATTATATTGGAAAGAAAAGCCCAACTACCTTCACTGAAGAAAATGGAATCACTCAAAGTTTACATTAAGATACAGGAAGTTAGGGTTCAGTTCCAAACTTGTCTGATAACAAAGCTAATTCAGTGTTTTGTCCTCAGACCATACAGCTCTCTCTTTCTCAGCCTATCCTGTTAAACATTTTCAGCATAAAAAAGTACTTTCTTTGAAGCACAAATGAAGAAGCTTTCAGTTATTTCAGCTTTAGATATTTAATAGGATCCATGGGAGCTACGCACTCAACTCTCACTGCTTTCAATCAGGATGGGCAACCCATTCTTTTCTTTACTGGCAATTCACAAACATTTTTTTACTGACAACTAAGGTTTGTTTGTTTTTTTACTAACATATGTTTTACATGAGATAAGTAACCCTTCTGCCAGGCCCTGGACAAGTTCAGTTCTAAGGGTTCAGCTTCAACTATAGTAGAAAAGTTTGGTTGTCAGTAAAAAACTTGCAGATTATCAGTAAAATAAACAAAGCCAACCTCCCCCCTCCACCCTGCCAGAGCTGCTTGGGTTGGCAACCTGGCTTGACTGCAACAGTGGTTTTACACCATGGTTATCCTTCACCCCAGGGATCCCTATTTACCCTGATGCTCCTAACCACAGCCTATACCATGTTCTACTCCTCCAGGAGGATTATTATTACTGGAGCATAATTCTTAGCCAAGTAAGAACTGAATACATAAGCAAAAGAATAGCTTATGAACTGCAGACTTTGTTAAGAGACCAATTATGAAATGAGCCTAAAGGACTTTGGCACTGGAGAGTTGGGCATCTGGCCCCAGAGCAAAGACCTACGTCTGCAAGATGCTGAACAACCTCAAGTCCCTATTCACACAGTGAGAGTTGAAGTGCCCATATGCCTAAGGGTAGATCCAGGGAGTTGCTTAACTCCAATTGTCACTGTGGATGCTATGTCATTCTCTGGCTAAGGCCTGTATTTATAACTTAGTTGTAAACAATGCATGATAAAACGGCTACTGCATCTTGTTCTGTGCCTACTATGTTAGGCATACCGTGATCATATGCATTGGATCAAGCCCTCCCCATTTAAGTGAGATAGGTAGAAGGATGTCCTGCTTGTGAGAGAGCTTAGGCATGACGATATCCATGCTCATTTACCCCTGTCAAAACCAAAGTACTTTTATGCAAGACCTGCAGCAGAAGTACAAGCATCTGGGGATCTTTCATGTAGAACATTAGATGTCTATGGATGTTAGGTTTTCTAGGGTTAGGAAGCCCTAGATCAGAGGTTTGTTTTGTTTTGCTATTTAAATTTAATTGTGAACTTGGGTGTCTAAATTCCACTTACACCCCACTGTAGGCACTCCAGGCCTCCTCGGCCAAAATCTTTAAAAGAAAAAGAGAAGAAAATTTGGTTCACTGCATCCAATTATAATTCTAAAAGCATGGCAAGTGTCCAGTTTAGTATCTGAAATATATTAGTGAACATGTATTTGAAATATATTTCAGTAAAGCATTAAAAGCAAAATTAATACAATGATTGCCATCATTAAATGTTCCAAGAGCAGATAACACACAGATTGTCAACAGCTATGGACAGACTTGGACTGGGGGGCGGAGGGGGGGGGAAGGGGGAGCTATAGAAAAACAACTACAGTAAAGTGAATTTATGACAAAAACCTGAAAGTAGCTGAAATAACAAAGATGAAAATGAATGTCCTGGTAGAAAAACCAACTAAAATGCAGCAAAAAGAAATGGTGGTGGCTGAATCAGGATCCTGTCAAGGGAAGTCATATATTCTGTACTCTTTTGGCAATGCCTAGGGGAGGGTGGCTGACATGACAGCAGAAAAATAAATTAAGATTTTAAAGAAGATACACTATCACCTTTTTCCGTATTCCACTTTTCTCCAACACACACACTTTTTTCTGGATTTCTATAGTTTGATTGACTACCAGACAGCTTTGAAGGTTCATTAATCCAGCAGTCATTTAAGCAGATCTACCATATTTACTCGAACACAAGATGATTCCCCCGCCCCCCCCCCCCCCGGCGTTACCACACGGGGAAAAGCCCCTCATCTTACATTTGCATACAAGGCAACCTCATTAAATACATTGCCTATCATTAAACTGCTGCCAAAAGCAGCATGTGCTCAGTGATGGAAGCCAACCATGAAGTCAATTAAATGCAGTTAACACTGAGCATGACTATAAAACACATGGGCAATATTGGGCAAACATGTTGATAGGAACCTAGCATGAGGATAGGTTGGTGCAGCCCATCTGAATAAGATAATATGGTAGTACTGATTCAGCTCAGCCTCTCTCAGCACTGACTCTTTTCCAACTTATGATGAAAAGTGAATACATTTCAACCTCCTCTTCACTCTCAGCTAAGCTGTTCCTCTTTTCCCATTTCCAATGATTCATGTTTCTTCAGCAGCCTTGAATGTTTGGCAAACATCACCAAATGGGACACCCAGAATCACTCCATTGCCACTCTGTCACCATGGGGCATATATGATCAGTTTGGCCTTCACCTTCATGAGGTGGAGCTGGACCAGGTTTCTCTGTGCTTCATCTGCATATACATTTTGGAGGATCCCAGGACTTGCGACAAAAATACCTGGTTCCAGGCATGAGTGAGGGCTAATTAGCACAGGGATCCTTTGGGGGCATTGCTGGAATACACACAAAGACACACACACACCCAAAGACACACACACGCACCGAGCAGTGTCGAGCTGTGGGGTGACCATGGCTTGAAATGCTGTCGGCTCTGCTGGGGCTCAGCCCAATGAAATATGTGGTAAATCAAGAGCCTTTTGGCTTTGTACCAATATGATGCATAGTTTGTCCTATATATAAGTAGGTACAAAAGTGCTACTTAAAAGTGTGTTTATGGAGTAACTGTGTTAAAATGTTCAGCAGTTTTTAAAAAGATAAAATGCATCAATTCTAGGTGAACTAAGTCTATGGGTACCACAGGTATGCTTATTTTAAGGTCAGTGTTTACACATTTGCTCCTCACTACCACGTGCTCAGAGAGAACAGGATCTAGCAGTAAACGGGGATAAAGGAGGTGTAGGTGGAAGAAGTTGGGGGGGCAAAGGGCAAGGGGGCTGCCTGACCCCAATATTTATTTTCCCAGCTGTAGCAGTGGAAGGGGGAGGAATTAAAGACAACCCCCCTTTCCCCCCCTCCTCCCCAGTAATTAGATCCTATACCTGAGAAATCACAACAAATTTATACATTTTCTATATATAGAATCTAATTATTGGGAAGTTGTCTTGCATTCAGGGTTGTCTTATATTTGAGCAAATATGGTAAATCAGCTGAGACTTTTTAACACAGTGCCTCCCCTACTCACCCCCAAATCAGCACCAGTAAAGTTATGGAGGAGGTTCATAATAATAACTATTAGATGCATTCAAGGTACACTTCCATTACTTTTCATCAAACATGACTCATTTCTTTGCCATACACATACATGCTCACACAGTCATGGGCTCATGTACATGCATGTGCATGCACACACATGTTGTCATCAGAATTACTGGGACAAACTACTACATGATTCCCAGCCAGCCAGCTTGCATTTCTTTAATTGCTAGAAGACAGAAACCTTGACCTCAGTCAGCAACCTATATCATTACCACAGAGAAGACCTATGCAGGAGTATTGATTGGATTTCTGAAGGATACCACAGCAAGATGGACTGCTGGATTAAAATTTAACTACGCCTATTATCCCTAATCAATTATGTCTTTAGTCATGTAATGTTCACTGTATGACATCCAAAATCAAGTCAGAAAACAGTGATGAAAATGTTGAAGTAAGGAAACAAACGGGAATGTGACAAAGTACAGTCCGACAACATTTAGTAGAAAGTGTAGGAATTATGAATAATGCGAATATTACAGAAATGCCAATACATCACTTCAGGTGGCTAGCTCCAGACAATTTTGAATCTCTTGTATGGCATTTTATCCATTCTCTATTGAGTTCAGCTTATGAATACCTACTATTAACTTGAACCATACATTTATTATATAGTGCCATTGCCTTTTATGCTGCTCAACCTGGCAATAGCACCTGAACAAGAAACCTGTTAATCTTACTAGCTGTGCAGCAAGAGTGGTTACAGTCTAAAAAAGTAACTACAACAGATTATTAGTCATAATTGCCGTTTCTTACCTAGCTACCTATATTAAACCTAGTGTTATATATTGTATCATAAATTCTACCTTCACTTTATCCCAACCTGTCATGCGTACAACTTCCCCACTGATGACATGAGATGTCGTAGCAGAGAGCTTAAATTATGAAAAGCAGATATTTACTCAAGAAATTAACTCATTATTTTGAAGGGCATGGCATTACACTTAGTCCTGTGTGCTGTGTTTGATCATAAAAACAGAGAGATCTCAACACCACTATCTGCCTCTTGAACAATGACAGCTTAGGCTTCATTTTAGCTTAGATGCAAACAGCAGCTGAATTAAATATTCAAAAGAAAACAAGTTTTCCTTTCCTAAGATGATATTCATAACCTGATGGGTAAACATGAAGGAGATGACCTGCTTGTGTAAACCTTCCAAGAAAAAGATTAGACTGTTTCAAGCATAAACCCCTGGACAAATTTTAGCTGTTTTATTTTGTATGCGATTATGAGATCAAGTCAAAGAGGTGTTTCCACAGGTACTCCTGTCTCCCTTCTCCGGTTTCAAGATGCAGGATTTTCTTTTCCATTTCCCTGATTTATACTTATATTTTATCAATGACTAATTAAAGTACTATTATTATTATTTATAAAGCACTATGAACATGAGTGTGCATTAGAGGCAGATAAGAAGCCAGGGCAGCACTCTATTTCATAGATTCATAGATTGTAGAGTCGGAAGGGACCACAATGGATCATCGTGTCCAACCCCTGCCCCTGGCAGGAAAGAGGACCGAGGTCAGATGACCCCAGCCAGGTGACTATCCAGCCTCCTCTTGAAGACCTCCAAGCTAGGTGATAGCACCACCTCTCTTGGAAACCCATTCCAGATCCTGGCCACCCTTACTGTGAAAAATGTCTTTCTAATATCTAACCTAAATCCACTCTCAAGTAGTTTACACCCGTTATTCCTAGTCACTCCCTGGGGCACCTTAGTAAACAGCGCTTCCCCTATTCCCCGTTGACCTCTCCTAATAAATTCATAGGTGGCCACAAGATCTCCCCTCAGCTGTCTCTTGTGAAGGCTGAAGAGATTCAGCTGTCTCAACCTCCCCCTGTAGGGTCTATCACAAAGGCCACTAATCATGCAAGTGGCCCTCCTCTGGACCCTCTCCAGATTCCCCGTGTCCCTCTTGAAGTGCAGCGCCCAAAACTGGACACAGTACTCCAACTGGGGCCTGACCAGTGCCGCATAGAGGGGGAGCATCACCTCCTTTGTTCTATTAGTCATGCACCTGCTAATGCACGACAAGGTGCAATTGGCCTTGTTGATGGCCTCGTTACACAGCTGGCTCATGTTCATCTTGGAGTCCAATATGACTCCAAGATCCCTCTCTGCCTCCGAGCTGCTGAGAAGGATACTCCCCGACCTATAGATGTTCTGGGGGTTCCTCCTTCCCAGGTGGAGTACCTTACATTTATCTTTATTAAATTGCATCCTATTTCTCTCCTGCCCATTGATCCAACCTGTCCAAGTCAGCCTGAATCTGCTCCCTGCCCTCCGGTGTACTAACTTTGCCCCATAACTTGGTATCATCAGCGAACTGGGAGAGGGTGAAGTAACTACATCCCACAAAACTCTTTTACATATAAAAAGTACAGAGCTATTGCTGTGCAGATCAACTGTCTAGATATTATGGTAATGAGTTGTTTAGAAATGCCATGAGATGACAGAAGCTCTAGAAAAGAAGTGGAGTCTGAGGAAGGAATGGACCCTGAGGGTAGTCTTCATATATGGTAGGAAAGTCCTTATAAGCAGAAATTGATGTGAAAGAAGATGAAAGGCTAGCCCTCCAGCAGGATTCAGATGCAATTTAGGGTCATCTCTCAGAAATGCAAAGGTCCTCTCATGCCTAATGTTCAATTTAATGGCCTAGAAAAGCATTGGTTTCAAGGGTGTTGTATGACATGGTGCCTAGCTGATGCCTATGCCCCATCAGGATTCTTGCCTAAGAGGCTTGATCCAGCAAAGGTATTTGCAGCCCACACAAAAGAACGTGCTTGCCACTTTCCTTCAAAATGTGCAGTGGGGTTGTTCAGGTTTTATGGTATAGCTTGGTGTCTACACAGCTCACCCAGGATGTGGGAAACCTGGGTTAAATTACCTGTGCTGCTTGAGGGACTCAAATTCACACCTCCTACCTTAATCAGCAGGCAAAAGGCTATTCTGGGTGAGATCACTCTCAACCCCCCCTGCTGAAGCTGTTTTATTAAACCTAAATGAATTTGAGTCTTTGGACCAGGAAAGAAGCAAGAAAAAGTGAACATGATTCTTTAGCCTAGCAAGCACTGGGGCAGGAGAAATCTTGGCTCCAGGTACTGTTTCTGTATTTAATCTGATGCCTGGCTACTGTAAAATACCAAAAGAGCTGGAACTCACGTCACCTCCTTTCTTCTGTAATCACAAAGCGTTCTCTTTTCTATCTAGTACAACATATCTAAGCTTATGCTACGTGGAACAACTTAGCAGGAGAGGTTGAGAACACTCTCTTCCCCCCAAAATCTGTTTCCTGGTGGCCATAGCACCTTTTTGGGTGACGTGGATATAAATGCCTTCAGGTACCTGAACCTAGATGTGGATGCTTCAAGCACTATATCTCTGTACAAAATGAAGCTCCCCTCAACACCTTCTGCACCCCGCCGCAGCCATGTTTTGAAAGACAGGATCAATTTCTGATCTGCTTTTGTACTAAGGGCTTTGGCACTTAGTTCTGGGGGAGGATTCTAATTCAGTATCTAATTCTGACTTTTGAGTGGAAAGAGGTCCCTATGCCTAAAGGTAGAGATGAGATTTAAGACCCACCCCTGTCCTTACAATTTCATATTGGCTAGTCAGTGTGTTGGCTGTAGTGATCCCCATTATATGATGCTAACTTTCCCCATCCATCATTTAGAGAGACCAGGTTCCTGTCCCAGAGCTGTGAACTCTGACATGTGGGACAGATCCCTAAGCATTAGGCATTGCATACTTAACAGTCAGAGACCTAAGACCCTTTGTAGATCTAGCTCCAAGCCAACAGTGGATAAATACAGAGAAAAGAGGCTGGGGTTGCTATACGAAAAAAAAAAAATCTTTCAGATAGTAACAGTTCACTAATGATTTATGGCATATACATCTCCTATAGAAATAATATAATAATTTTTTTTCAAGGATGGAAAAGCACTTGAACTTTCTACAAGCCAAAACTTTAAGTAGAGAAGCAAAACTGGGTCAAACATTTGCCACCAGCACAATTAGCAGGCACACATCCTGTGAAATAATTAATTTCACTAGAGCCGCTACCGTAAGTTGACAGAAACCAGAAATATAGTTTAGACACCCCTCTAACATAGACAGCGATAGCAGCCATTCCTGGGTCTTTCCAGGTGCTACCCTTTATTAAAAATCTACCATTGACCAAGCTCTCCTCCATTTAATCATTGCTTACTACTACATACAGTGTCCAGGGTATGTTACCAGATTGGTGGTGCCCTGTCCAGTAGTTTCCCAACTAAGACAAGGGTAAGACAAGGATGTCTGCTTGCTCTGATATATTTTAATCTATTCCTGAATGACCTAACATGTGATAACACCGAATCCATTTCCATGCACCCACAATACTGAATGATTCTATCCCTCTCTTTTATGCAGGTGATGTGCAGGGATCTGGGTTTTCTGTTTCACGTGGAAAATGGAGAAAAACATGGATTTCCACCCTTTGCCCAAGGAAAACACAGATTTTTCATTTTAACAGAGAAACCCACAGATTTTGCACTTTTGCAGCGAGCTCTTTGCAGGATGGCCAAGTTCCAGCCTGCAAGGGGCTGGGGCAAGCGAGAGGAGGGCAGTCAGGCAGGGGGTGCCATGTGTATATGCGTGCTCACACATGCACATGGCCACCAAGCAGCCCAGAGAGTTGCTCTGGTAGGTAGGTGGTGGGGAGGAATAGAGGCCCCCCTATAGGGAGGGAGGGAATGAGCTGGGTAAGGTTGGGACTGCATGAGGCCCAGGGCTGCAATGCATGGCTGCAGGGCCCCAGCAGGAAGCGGGATGGGGCTGCAGGTGGCTCGTCCAGGGGATGGGGAGAGGGGCTGGCTCCCTGCCGCTGCATGCACTCTTGGGGAGACAGGGGGTCCCATGCCCCTAGATCTGTGCATGGGGTGGAGGCTGGGGGAGCATGGGCTGCCTGCTGCAGGCTTGGGCTCCCTGCCTTGCTGCCTTCCCTGGAGCCCTCCATGAGGAAATATTTGATTATAGTGATTAAGGCACTGGTAGGCTTCCAAGTTACTTCAAAACTGTAAATATATCAAGAAAACCTTGTGTTCAACTGACATCTCTACATAGCGGCCTTTCATTTTAATCACAAATTGTGGATTTTTAAGTCAGAGAATTTGTGATTTTTTTTTTACCAGACGATTTGCAATTTTTTATCAAGGAAAACCAGGATCTTTGTTGATGCGGCACTGTCGTCTCAATTCCAGATAGGTCTCCACAGGTTTTTAGATGCTCCTCAACAACATTGCATCTCAAACAGCTTGGAAATCAATACGGTTAAATCCAAGGTTTTTGGAAACAAAAGCAAGAAAGAAGTATGGTTTTTACAGAAAAATAAATTAGAGGTAGTATGCTGATTTAAACACTTCAGAATTTATTTTAATAAAAACCTGAGCTGGAATAAACACACTGAACATATAAGCATTAAAGCAAAGCAAACTTTGGGTCAAATTTTATCCTTTGCAAAAAGACTGACAGAAGGACGGTACGGGCAGCACTACAGGTCTATAGATCCAAGGTAGAATCCATTTTATTGTATGAAGCCCATGCATGGTTCATTCCAAGATAGAAAAAATATTCTAATTACTTTCAGGCCTGTATAGTGGAGGTATTCGTGTTATCTGAAATGGGACTGCTTAAAGCAAGCACATTAGCTCATTTAAGAATTCTAAATTTTGAGATAAAAATTACAGCTTGCACCCCTATCAGATCCCCCCAAATTTGCATTTTAGGAGCCTCATCTCTTTCAAATAAACCCTCATTTGGATGATGAAACAACATTTATACTGTCCGCCAGACAAATGGTCTGGAAAACATACGACAGTTACTGACCCAGTATCTCCCCCATATTTAAAACGAGGTATAAAGTTAAGAACTTAAGATGCCAACACGCAGACAGATATGCAGGCAGTGAGATTTTCTTAAACTTCCCCTTTTAAAAAAATTAATAAAGCACTCTTTTAGCCTAGAAACCTATCTAAACCGCAAACAATGAGAGGCCATTACAAGACTGCAATTCACTCTAATGAGATCTGCAGTCGTTCTTGGGAGGTGATGTCAGGCTCCTTATTCAAATAGATTTTGTTTTTGCAGGAAGAATGAGATACATGACCTAAATCACTGTTTGTGGTCTTGTACATTATTTGAAGAAATAATATGGAAATGGATCTCTCTATTTGTAGAAAATTTTAAGTACGGAGCTAATGAAGGAAAAATGACTTGGTTCCTCTCTAACAACTTACCGTCTGTCCTATCCTCCATAAGCGTATTTACACTATTGCACAAAAAGCAAAGGCTAAAATCAAATAGAAATCTCTGGGTTTTTTTTATTTCTTTTCCTACTATTTATGTTGTTGCATTTTATTTATTTTTTACATATCATAATATAATATATTCAATTTTACTTTTTAAAATTAGCTGAATGTAATTTTACTGTGTGCTTTTACCAATAATCATAAATCATGTAATTTTATCATTATATAATTTTATTGTTAATTTTCCTGTACTAGTTCAGTGAAAGTTGTAAATAAACTACAACTACTAAAAATCTAGGTTTTCAAAAATCTTCAGAGGGGTTTTCTTTTCCCCTTAATTTTCTGCCACCTGTTGCTGGTAACCGATTTAAATAGTTTTATTAATCAGTATTTATATTTTATCTATCAAAAATATAAATGTTGGTAATTATTTCCATATAAATGTGAATACAGTTGCAATTTTTTTTTTTTTTAGGTAATCAATAATAAACTCAAAACCATGTGAAACACAGATGATTTCCGCAGTTTTGTTTTCCCAGTTTTGATCGCCTTTATTAAATTCAAATATTTTACCTGAAGAAAGAGGACAGTTCCTTAACAGGTGTCATTCAGTTCAGTTATATTGATGATCTGGTCCTTTATTCTGGGTTTTAAAAATACCATGTAGCATACTGCCGAGAAAGGGCAATAGGTCAACATCTGCTCTGAATTAAACCACTTCCTGCCTTCTCTTGTCCTTGTGACAAGGTAGTTAGCAGAATTTGCAAATTCATTGGAATTTGACAGGCCTACACCGTGAGCCTTCTGCTACGGCCTTGCACTTGCGACCTCTGGGCTGTCAACCATGTGCCTTAGTGCTCACGCCACCCCTGCCTCCAATTAAAGCACTGTAAATCTGTAGGAATTCCAAATCAATGGGCCAAGATGTACCCCCATTCAATCAGAGACTATGCGGCATGTGTCAAAGCCAAGTGAAGCCGGGCAGATTTACTCCAGACGTGCTCTGGTGTGACCTGCAGCAGAATTTGCTCACCATCTTGGTTTTCACTCCCCAGAAGCTTTTCATGTTTTTACTACACTAGCTATTGAAGCACCTCCAGGCAGTGACAACGACGTGTTTTCACCTTATTTGTCCCATTTTAAAATCTGCAGCTATCTTTGCCAGCTAGAAGAAAGACTGCAAAGGCAAGACTGCGTAAACATCCTAATTGGTGTGATCGCATATTTTCTATATTGTGAAGAGTGGCAGCAGTTATATTGACCGATCACTGCAGGTTGACAGCAAAATGTCAAGACGGGGTTGCAACCATGTACTTTGTGATAAACCAACTCTGAATACAAAGTCAAGACAGGATAGTGGCAATCAAGTGAGAATGAAAAAGTATAAACACTTCTGATTAACAGCCAATAGCACTAGCTGGAGCACACAATATAACAGTCCTGCCAGAGCAAAAGGGTCAGCTCCACCAGTAACAGACTTGGCAGTACAACCTTGTTAACAGTGAGATGAAACCTCATTTGCTCACAGTTTCATAGGATGCTTTGCAGACATCCATTGTAAATTGGCGTTACTGGATGGAAGCGTATTTAGTTCCGATTCTCCGGCAAAACATAGAAAGGAAGAATTTCACTATGAATACTGTTGGCCAGCAAAACAGGTGTGAAACCAAGCTGTCCAAGCACCTTCCAAACAAAACATGAACACAAAACATCACAGAAAGGGCTGTAAAACTGACTCCTGAGTAAGTGGCTGTGTATGTTCTTATTAAGCTCTCATCAACATACCCAAGTGCCATGGACCCTGATAAAAATCTTCCACTACAGCAAGAAAACAATGTCGTTCTTGAATGCTGCATACCATTATGGCCCCATTCAAAAATAGTGTCATCAGCTGCCTGACAAGCTATTTTGAAAGAGGATCTTCCATAATAAGTAAATAGCAGTTACAGACAATTAAAAGATTAAGGGAATTAAAGTTTCATCATGTCACCTCATAAATTTTGCCGCTATTTAAATGATACTTTTCTGTCTAAATTGCTTCTCTAGGATTGTATTTTAAAACCAAATATTTGATCTCCAGTCTCCAAGGCCTCCTTCAACATTCTTGCTCTGCAGCTCTGTGTTGTTTGGAGCTAATTTACAAAGATTTTATGCATTAATAAATACATCAAAATTCATCCTAAGCAGAAATGTAGTTTCCTTGTAAAGAGAAAGGATGAGAACCTACTACTACTTAGTGCCAGATCAATATAACACTGAATGAAATCTGACTGAAGTCAAAAGGAGTTGCTTTCCATGAAGTCAAGATTTCATCCATCAAATTGAGATGACTTGCGTTAAATATTTTTACATTTGAAAAAACAAAAACAAAATCAGGATCTGATCCTGCAAGCTCCCCCTAATATATGAAATTTTACTAATATGCTAGGGGCTTAGGGCTATATTTTTCAATTCAAGACTGAAACAAAAACAAACACAACTTTATTGGAACGTGCATTAATTTCCTGTATCATATGCATAACAAACCCACAACATACTATGCAAAAATAATCAAAAGATGTTTCTTCAGGCCTTTAGTCATTAGAAGTAAATATTGAACTCTTTCAGATTCATAAATACAAAATCTAGCTTTCCTAAGCATCCTGACAGTACATCCAGTGCTCCACTGAAAGTTTTTTTTACCTTGAGTTAATGTTCATTTGAGTGAATGCTTCCATACCAGAGGTAATAATTTCAGTGAGAATTATAAAACAGTTTTCCGGGCTAGGAAATAGGAGTTACATTACCAAGAGCAGCTAACAGATACCAGAATTGCAGAAGAAGGAATAGCTACATTAGTGGGACATCAAGACCATTAACAAAGGGGAGCGGGTCATTAACACCTGTGGAATGAGGAGTTTAAAAGGAATCAGGTAGATTGTAATGAGCCATGAAGTCAAGCGACTCCTTTATTGCTACCTGAATACAAATGCTTCTGCTATTTGTTAGGCAGGAGGTTTTAAATCTGGGGTAGACAAGGAATGAAAGGGGCATGCAACTGCATCACTGTACCTCCCCCACATGCCCCTGAATGAATCTATGCCAGTTTACACCCGTACGAGGTCTGACCCAAGCAGAAGCGTTCCCTGGATCAGAGTCCTCATCTGTAACTGTGGTGCCTTACATTGAAGCAGCGTACGGATAATCAGGTTTCTCTTGGTATCTAATCAATGGGCCTTGTTACACGTGAAACCAAGTTGATCAGTGTTAGTGCTAGCCTGAGTTTGGAGCAGTCACATTGCAGCCCATCAGAGGCCTGGAGTACTGAAAGGTAAGAATCCCCACCCTCCTGTTATAGGCTTCTCCCCACCTCCACTTCCCCCCAAGGCTCCTACAGTTCTCCCCCTGCCCACCCCACTTACTTGTAGCTGCCAGTGCTGTCTGTCCCAGGCAGAGAATGGTTAGCCTGCCTGACCAGTGCCCCCCCTTCTGCTACCAAGCTGCTGCTCTTTGGGCTGAGCCTGGCCCAGAAAGCAGCAGCAGCAGCTGGGGATGCAGGTTAACCCTCCCCTGCCTGCTCCCCCAGGACAGACAGTACAGGCAGCCACAAATAAGTGGGGGGCCTTTAGAGGGGATTTGGAGTGCTACAGAAGCGAGGAGGGGAGCAGTCAGCCCAATCCAGGCTAGCCGAGGAATGGGGAGAAGCGTTCACACTAAGGTGTAGCCTATGGTGGCCGCACATTAAGGTAACACAAGCTGGGTAACACAGATCAGAATAAACCTAAGCTGAAATGGTGTCACTTAAAGTCACCTAAAGAGTGTTTAAAACTGGTTTCAGGTGTTAACACACAGACAATCTAGGGTTTAAGAACTCAAGGAGCCTCCTTAAATGAACATGCAACAAAGCCCTATGGTAGTTCTTTAGCATAACTAAACATTGCAGTTTCTTCACATCCATAAACACATTGATCCTGCAGAACAGGTAATTGCGGTTTATTCTCTTGTAGATGAAAGTATAATTAAGTCTTTTTTTCTCCCCAAAGTATTGGCTCACACTTCAGCTTGAGGGTAGGGATGAGCTAAATTTAGATAATTCAAAAATAAAAGATGACGACAGCAACCCTCAAGGGTCACAACCATCACAGTTGATAATTACTCTACCTTCAAGGTAACAATATATGAAGGAAGAATTACTGACTGTTTCAGAAGAGAGTAGAACAAAGAGAAATGACCAGAAACTAAGGCAAAAATTTTAATGTTTGAAATTAGGAGAGAACTTCTCAAGACCAATGAGATGGAGGAAGACTCCCAAGGAGTGTGGATGAAGCATATTCACTGTGAATAGGTAGTCTGGCTTGGTGGGCAACACACTAGTGTAAGATTCAAGACATCTACGTTCCAGCTCTGACATGTATCTGCTGGGTGATCACAGGCAAGCTGCTTGTCCTGCCTGCAAAACTGGGCCAATGATACAAATACAATGATGTCAAGCAATTTGAGATCCATGAGTAATAAGTGCTACTGGGAGAAGAAGCATGCCTGGCTTAATACCGTGAACTACTTTGGAATAAAAAAGTTCAATAACATAATTGTAGGCTTGATTCAGGACTGAATGTACACCCCTCGCTGTCTCTGCAAGACAGAATAGCATGTACTCAGGTAAGCAGTCGTACAGAGCAAACAAAAGAATTTGCGTGAGCAAGGGTTTCCCAATCAAGTCTGGAGTAGCAGGCTTGTATTGCATACATGCTCATACAGTGTGACCTAAAAAACCTTTTCTGACCTGAGGAATCAGTCTGTAATTGGGTACATGTGTTTTCATTGCCTATTTTTACTTTATGTCAAAGGCTAGTCAGCTGCAGTAGGCACCATCTGAAGCAAAGGATGATGCTAAGCTGCATTAACCCAGCCAAAGTCCCAGGGAAATGCCTGTGAGGGACAAATTCCCCCCTGGCCCCCTCTGTTGGAGTTAGGAATTTGTTCAAGGCTCAAACAAACTTTTCTCCCTGTCCCTCAAATCCCAGCATAAATTGCCTTGATATGGGAAGTTCAGGGCCAAGACTCCAAGTCTTCTGCATCTGACTGCCGGAGAGGTCAGATGCTGAGTTTTAGGAGACTGTTAATGCTACACTCCTGAAAATACAGTCCAGGGCTTGGTAAGTGCAGTGGTAGAGCGGCATCCCCCACTTAACTACTTACGAGCGTGTCTAGTATGACTTACATAAAGCCAGGGGTCAACAACCTATGACCCCAGATCAGATCTGGACTGTGAAGAGGTCTGATCCAGGCTGCAGAGATTTGATCTGGGATGGGGGAAAAAGGGGAAACTGCTGATCCTCAGCACCTGAGCTTACCCTTGCTGCAGAGGGGCTGGGAATCTAGCAGCCAGCCACTTGGAGGGGGATGGAGACTTTGGGCTTGTAGCAATGGCTGGGGCATATGCTCCAGCCTGTGTCACCAAGATGTTGCCAACCCCACGTCTTGGCCAGTGTCATTATAGTGACCTGCAAGCGCCCTTCTGAGGTTAACACGGTATCACAGTCTGTGCAGTCCTTGTTTGGTGAGACTGTCAAGAAGGCTGGCAGTTGGTACTGCTGGAGGAACTAATTTCTGTCAAATTGAGGAATCAGTATGGACCTGCATCTCCACCACTTTGTACTGGGTAGGTACACTTGTAAAATGCAGTCTTTCACAACAATCCCTTTCTCCCCTTGCATTGGCAACAAAACAGCCTATGCAAGGCTAATGGGAACCCTATGTTTCCCAAGTTGAGTATACAGCACTTACGATCTATCTTAAAAATAAAAAAAACAAGCTCACTGCCAGCTAGTAAACAGAGCCGAGCTTTTTCTTATAAAGTACTTTTGCTCGTTATGATCCAATGCCTTCATAAAATAGAAAGCCGAATACCCGAATTTGGTCCTGGAATGCATAAAGGAGGACTTGATGGTCAACTGTGCAGCCTCCCTTTATGTTTATAACTTTTATTCCACTAATTGAAAAGTCCAATAATGTACTTTCAGGACTATGAGGAATAATTTTTGAAGATGACCTCAGGCAGTTGGGCATCATCATCTTATTAGAAGACACAGCAAACAGAACTGACAACAACAGAGCTTCACTAGCACGTCAATAAGAATACATATGAAGTACCAGACATAATAGTATTAGGCAGTAGCTATAGCAGCCTCCTGAGAGACATGTATTCTGACAGTAGTATATGCTTAACTATTAGTCTTGGGGAAAAAAATAGGTGACTGAGAAATGCAGCTGCTCAAAACCCTTTAAGACTAAAGCCTGTAGCTCTATAAGAAGATGTTCTCCTGGGAGCAACATCTTAGATCACTTAGCTGCATCCCAGCGCTGGCAACAATAAAACTGGAGTTTTGCTTGCTCTTATGAGTTTGTCAAGTATGTTTGAGAAGAGTAGGAACATATTCATTTTCTTGTAACAGGTGCATATGTTTGTATTTGTGGGAACTGATCGAACAACTTTTTTTTTGCAAATGGGTTCTTTATAGAAAATGCACTCCCAGATTTAACACAACGTATATAATTCCTTCCATGCAGAAGACTGGTGTTCTGCAAACTGTAGCGTACATTTAAATTAGCTGAGGTCAGTTTGGTTTCACCTGTGTAAAATTGGTGCAAGTGACCTCCAAATCAAGCTGTCAACAGGCATGTTGCAATCTATCTGACCACCACTGGAAAACGGCTCTAGGAAAGGATGCAACTCGTGATTTACCAGTGATGGCAACACTACACAAGGACTGATACAAACTGAAAAAAAAACCCAGCAAGCCCCATTCTGTCTGTATCAACATGAAGAAATAGGCTCAACGTACCTAATTGAAACCATAGGGGACAGTCTAAGTAGACTAGAATGAAATTAACTTAGATGTATTTTAATCAAAACACCAGGATTAACTAAGTGGAACCAAGGAAAGGATTAGGCAAGAATAAAATGTGAGACTAATTTATTAGAGAAATGGTGCTTAAGTGGCTAAATCACTAGATGGGACATTCATTCCAACACCTTTAATACCAATGACATTCCAGATTAGCTGCAGTCATTGTAGTTACACTAGTTAAAATGGTTATGTGAACAGATGCTCAGACTGAGGGTTGAGGAGATTCTAGTTCAACCCCAAGCTCTGTCATGGACTCACCGAGCAACTTCTTTGCTCTGTGCCTAGGTTTCCCACATGTAAAATAGGGCAAATAACCTTTCCATTTTTGTCTAGTTAAATTGTAAGCTCTGTCAGGCAGGAAATATTTTCCTACAATATATTTTATAGCACATGGCATAATGGGACTGAAGGTCATATAAACAACAACTATAATAATAACAGCTATTAATTATGTATTGTAATTATATGCTTTTTACATTTCTAGATGTGATTTTGGGGACTTTAATTCAGTTATATTTGGCAAGTGCTTGGAGAGAGCCAGATGAAAGGGGCAAAAGGAATGTAAGTTATTATACATTTTTTTCAGTAGGTTTTTTTTATTATTATTATTTCAGTCCAGATGGGTTATTGTTGCTTAGCTTTTGCTTTGACTTCTGCAGGTTCAATTGAATTCAAAATCTCAAAGGGAAACTTGCCTGAAACTGATGGATTTCCCTTGGGTCCAGTATTGAAACCTTTTAAAACCATGACGTTCATGTGATTTTTGAAGAGTACAAATGAACTGAGACTGTTTTGAAACGCAACCTAGGTTTCTGTAAAAGGTTAGTGAGCTTTAGAGTCTTTTGATGAACACGGTCTTTGCTACAAGTATGTAAGCAAACTAGAGATTTAGCCCCAGCCAAAAATCACAAAGCCAACCACCTTCAAACTCTAGATGTGTTTTATTCCTAGTATAGATTGAATATGTGACACCCCTGTGCAGGTTTTTAATTTTTTTTTTCTATTTATAACTGGCCTATACCATGTCCCCTCCGTTCCACGGGTGCTGAACTACCTGAATTCCACCTGAATTTTGAATCCACTTGTAAATAGGAGCTTCAAGCAGAATTTTTTCATCTTAAATTGTATGTACCTTTTGCATGACTCTACAAACAGCACCCCATTGCCAAACGTTGCTTTGAATAGGATGAATGGAAGAAGCAGCAGGAACTACCCCCTGTCTGGGTAATGGAATAGCATCCTTGGTCACCAGGACTACAATTTCTTTGCTAAAAGGTTCTGCAGACGTCTATTTGCCCTTCCTTATAAGGCACTATGCAAATATTATGAAATGGTTTAACTCCACATGTAAGTGTCTAATGCTTTTCTCTGTCTTCTCAGAGATAGTCTTTAATTAGTCAATAATTGCTTGAAGGCTCCAATTGATTGGCATTATAAACACGGCAAAATGAAAATGGTCCTTTTATTTCAGAGCTGTATTTAAGGTTTAGTAAAATGTTAGCAGCATATCATCATTAAGCAGAACAGAGCAAAGCAGACTGAAAAGCACATTTAAGAAGCATGACTAAAGACCACACTATCCTGCTTTACTCTTCAGATTAGGATAGTGACAAGAAATAAATGAAGATTATGCATGTGCAGTTCTGGAAGACATCAAAATACTGTACTCTGCACTGCCTTGCTTATAAATACCCTCACACTTCCAGGGAATTTGACAAACAGCTGCAAAAGCTCAGCAGGTTTTTGGTGTCATTTGTGGTGAGATTTATGCTCTCTTTAGCTCTGGAATGCTATGTGTTCATTTTATAAAAGGCAGAAATAGGTTTCATCTGTGGTTCTGTTGCGGCAGATTTCATTTATCTGTTGTCAGGGTCTAATGAAAAACATTTTAGGCTGGTATTTCCGAAGGTGTCAGCCCACATCCATTTTCCAAAGCTACACTTTTTCCCCCCCCTCATGCATTGCTCCTCAGAAATCGCAGTGTCTGAAGAATCTTAACAGTAGTCATACATAACAAATGTGCCACATAACACCTTTAAACAGGGAGATCATGCTGAGCAATAACCTGTATGATTTTTTCACAACGTGGGTGAATCATTGTAAGCAGTAGGAAAAATTTGGACAATTATTTCCTACACCTCTGAATAAAATTATTGATGCTATATACAATTCTCAATCTCAACAGGCAAATAGCTAAGACCAAATCCTGCAGCCCTTAGTATCTATTCAAGTACTTCTTCTGACATCAGCTGTAAATAGGCCAAAGCAAGATCTGCAATATTTGTTTAAACTGGGACTTCCATGATGCACAGACCTTGTACAGGTTGTCTTCACATGAACATGCATCTGGAAGTTTAGTTTAAGGATTGCACACAGTGACTGCAGTTAAACATACAACATCATATTCCAGTTACACATATATTAAATAAGTGCATAAAACAAAGCAAAGCCCAATATTAATTACATTGTAACAAACTTGGATTGTATATATGCATGTATACATAGATGTATCCAGGTGGAATATAGCTAGATATATGTTAACTTAAGTGCATAGATCTCTTGCCCTGCTGTCTAATTTGTACCTTAATTTTACTCCGTTTTAAAGTACGGTTGGTTTATATGGACTAGGAGCTATCAATTCCAAGGCTACTATTAGGAGCATAAGGAGCTCTGAAACAGTAAGGCGTCTTAATGATTTGCAAAAAAGCTTACCACAGGCTGTTCCTATAGTTAATGAGCGTTGGCAATAGCAGTCTCCAGATACAAGGACAATGGTCTTCTAATAAATAGGGAAGTCGTCAGTGAATCCATAGATGACTGAGGAGGCTGATCCAAAATCTGCATGTTCAGCTGCAGATGTGGCAAATAGTTTAGAATCAAATTCTTCTTCTTTTTTGTCATTTGCAAAGGTCAGGATGTATGCACTGAAAACTGTTGCATGTTATCCCCTCTGAGTAACAATCTTGTTCTTGATAGCAAAACCAATAGCGTGGATGTATCTTTTTCAGCTTTTCTTTTCCAAGAAAAAGGCATAGCCCTGTGAGCAGAGAGCTGCTTCTCTCTTGCACATCTAATCTCACTAAGTGCAGCAATATCAATGTCAAATCAAATTGTGCAAGTTCTCTGGCTACCAGTGCTGTTCTTCACTCCAGCGAGCGAATGTTAGGGCTGTCCATCAGGTTGCAACATTCCAGGTTGCAAGCTTCCGTATTTGATTTGGACTGCAAATAGAGAGTGATCCTAACGGACTTGGTTTTCCAGTCAAGTGAAATGAGATCAAGTAGATTTAGGGCACATTTTCCAGCCCACCTGCCCCAGGTGGGGAGAGCAGAGCGGCTCCTAAATAGTCTTGTTCAGCCATGACTGCAGCTGCCAAATTGCACACCAGTCTCAGCTCCAAGTACAAAAGAACCATCGTGACATTATTGCCTCCATGTAAGTCTGTGATAGGGGCTTCCAATAATCCCTAGCACCTGCCCCCATCACCAGTCATCCATTGCCGTAGGACTTGCTACTGAGGAAAGATGCCCGTGTGTCTTCCTTTAATAGGGGAATGCTGTTGTGCATCAACAACCACACAGTACTTTTCAGGAAGGTTTACACAACGCAATGAAAATCTAAATGACTGGAGGTCTCAATTCTGCTGCAGCTTTCATTTTGCAGCTATTGTGAGGTATTGCTTTCTTCATCCACTTGCTCCACTATTGAGGACTTTTATTTTTATTTTTGGATAGCTGTTAGTTTGGAAACTTTACTCTTGATCTTGCCACCGGAGGGAGGGGGAGTACAAAACTCTAGCTAGCATTTCTCTCAAAGTTATTAGTATCACACGGGCTTCTCCACAATGTCAAGCTGCAATCCTCGGGAGGACTTCATGATGATTGTTTACATGGATTTTGGGTAAGTGCCTTTTTTTTTTTTAGTCTCTAGACTATATACCCCAAGTACACAGAGTAAACTGTAATGGAAAATTTTTTCAGTGGAAAGACAAAGGGACAAAAATGGAGGGAGATATTTTAAAAATACTGGTGATGGAAACAAAATGATTATCTTTCTACTTTAAGCTACTAGCTCAAGTACAACCAGGACAATAGTGACCAAAACACATTGCCATACGATGACTCTTTGATAATACCCAAGAAATGAGTTGGTGTTGCATACCATCATAGTTAATAGTGGGTGGACATCCATATAATAAAACCATAATCATCTTAGAAAACAATCCTGTCAATGGGCAGGACAGATTGGATAGGCATGGAGACTAATGCATTCTCTAATTTTATAGATTTCATAGACATTCGGGGCTCGAAGGGACCTCATGAGAGCATTGGATCCAGCCCCCCCGCTCGCCAAAGGCAAGAAAGTCAGCTGGGATCAAGTGACCCCAGTAGGAAATATATCTATGTGTTTTTCGAAAGAGTCCAGAGTAGGTGCTTGCACCACCTCTGGGGGGAGTTTCTTCCAGACCCTGGACACATGCAGCATAAAGAACTTTTTTCTTATGTCTAGTCTAAATTGGCCTTCCTGGAGTTTATGGCCATTCGATCTTGTTATCTCTTTGGGGGCTCTGGTGAACAGCTGTTCTCCCAGGTCCTGATGTACCCCTCTTATGTAATTGTAGGCTGCCACCAAGTCCCCTCTGAGCTTTCTCTTCTTCAGAGTGAAAAGTCCCAAGTCCCTCAGCCTCTCCTCGTACAGCCTGCCCTCCAGGCCTTGGATTGGATCGTATAAGTGGTTCTCCTCTAATTGGTGGTCTCTCTGTACAGGCATACCAGAGAAGTATTATGGACAAAGTTTTAAATATCACTTAGGTCACCCTAACTTGTGTGTGGACAAGCAGAGCACATTTAATCTCCAAAACTGTCATTTAGAGACCTTTCACCAAACTGGAATGCAATACAGAGTTTCAATGAAGAGGAAGATTTAAAAAAAACAAACAAACTCTGCTTACATTAGTGATTCAAACACACTAGGGGCAGGAGAATATCTGGATTTTTTACGTGAGACAGAAAACCCACTTAGCCATTTTGTAGGTGAACTTCTGAATTGATACATGTTTCCTAGTGAATTCCTCTCAGCAACCTGCATAGTCCCTGTCCCTTAGCGAGAACTCACTCACAAAACAAGCCTCAACCAAGAGTGCCCCAAAACAGAAAGTTACTTCTCCCCAAAATCAACTGGATTCTAAAGTTTTCCCTAATTAGAACCATGATCAAAGATAATCAAGGCACTACATGCTATTACCTGAAAAAAGAGGATGTGCTAATTGGATCTTCTTCCAAAAAAAAAAAAAATTAAAATTAAGAAGAGTCTGAAATAGGACACTGGGGAAGTCTTGAAAAAGCCACAGAGCTTTGTTGATTTTTGGTTTATGCCCATGAGTCTTGGCTCAAAATCCTGCAGATAGCATTTGTGATACAAAGCATATTTCCTGCAAAGGGGAACTCCTGTAGTATAATCAATACACCGTAATAACCCATTGCCATATCAATTAAAACAACAAGCTCAGGTGAAGTATTTCACGTGCATTAATCTGGTAACTGCTGTTGGTCCAGCTTTTCCACTTAGAGGTGAAGCAACATTTGGAGGAAACTTACTTTATTCAAGTGTAGGGTTACCATACTTCCAGTTTCAAAAAGGAGGATACCTGTTAGGAGTGGGAGGGGGGGAATATGATTGTGGGTGAGCAGTGATATCTTTGTGCCCTGCCCCTGCCCCTCACTCCCAAGCCACAGGCCCCCCAGCCCTGCTGATGCCCCTCACTCCTGGCCCACAGCTTCTGCCCCCCCAGCCCTGCAAGCATCTCCTAGATGCTCCACCGCTGTGAACACAGGCAACAGCACAGCCCGGCCACACAGCTCCGTGCTGCCCCTCCCCAGCTTCCTTCTCCCGCTGGAGGAGTAGGCGCCTCCCCTGCCCTGATGCAGCCCAGTGCTGGAGAAAACTTTCATGCTGAACAAAGCAAAATCCCAAATCCTGAACATTTGTTGATATTTAAAAAAACCCACCCGGACAAAGATGTGGGGACATATCCCTAGATTCACAGATGTTAGGGTCGGAAGGGACCTCAATAGATCATCGAGTCCGACCCCCTGCATAAGCAGGAAAGAGTGCTGGGTCTAGATGACCCCAGCTAGATACTCGTCTAACCTCCTCTTGAAGACCCCCAGGGTAGGGGAGAGCACCACCTCCCTTGGGAGCCCGTTCCAGACCTTGGCCACTCGAACTGTGAAGAAGTTCTTCCTAATATCCAATCTAAATCTGCTCTCCGCTAGCTTGTGGCCATTATTTCTTGAAACCCCCCGGGGCGCCTTGGTGAATAAATACTCACCAATTCCCTTCTGTGCCCCCGTGATGAACTTAAAGGCAGCCACAAGGTCGCCTCTCAACCTTCTCTTGCGGAGGCTGAAAAGGTCCAGTTTCTCTAGTCTCTCCTCGTAGGGCTTGGTCTGCAGGCCCTTGACCATATGAGTTGCCCTTCTCTGGACCCTCTCCAGGTTATCCGCATCCTTCTTGAAGTGCGGCGCCCAGAATTGCACGCAGTACTCCAACTGCGGTCTGACCAGCGCCCGATAGAGGGGAAGTATCACCTCCTTGGACCTATTCATCATGCATCTGCTGATGCACGATAAAGTCCCATTGGCTTTTCTGATGGCTTCGTCACACTGCCGGCTCATGTTCATCTTGGAGTCCACTTGGACTCCAAGATCCCTTTCCACCTCTGTGCCACCCAGCAGGTCATTCCCTAGGCTGTAGGTATGCTGGACATTTTTCCTCCCTAGGTGCAGCACTTTGCATTTCTCCTTGTTGAACTGCATCCTGTTGTTTTCTGCCCACTTGTCCAACCTATCCAGGTCTGCCTGCAGCTGTTCCCTGCCCTCCGGCGTGTCCACATCTCCCCATAGCTTTGTGTCATCTGCAAACTTGGACAGAGTACATTTCACTCCCTCGTCCAAGTCACTGATGAAGACATTAAAGAGTATCGGTCCAAGGACCGAACCCTGCGGGACCCCACTGCCCACACCCTTCCAGGTCGAGACCGACCCATCCACCACGACTCTTTGGGTGCGGCCCTCTAGCCAATTCGCCACCCACCGGACTGTGCAGTCATCCACATCACAGCCTCTTAACTTGTTCACCAGTATGGGGTGGGATACCGTATCGAAGGCCTTCCTGAAGTCTAAGTATACGACATCCACCCCTCCTCCTGTGTCCAGGCGTTTCGTAACCTGGTCATAGAAAGAGACTAGGTTGGTCAGGCACGATCTGCCCGCCACGAACCCGTGCTGGTTTCCCCTCAGCATAATTTGTCCTGCCGGGCTCTCACAAATGTGAGCCTTGATAATTTTTTCAAAGACTTTACCAAGGATGGAGGTGAGACTGACTGGCCTACAGTTGCCCGGGTTCTCCTTCCTCCCCTTTTTGAAAATGGGGACCACGTTAGCCCTTTTCCAATTCTCTGGGACTTGGCCCGTGCACCACGAGCGTTCGAATATTCCTACCAGTGGCTCTGCAATGATGTCGGCCAGTGCCTTCAGCACCCTCGGATGGAGCTCATCCGGGCCTGCCGACTTAAAGGCATCCAGTTCTTCCAAGTGACTCTGCACCATTTCAGGGTCTACGTATGGAAGTCTGGCGCCTTGCTGCTGCCTCTCTACAACCCCAGTGAGAGACTTGTCGTGCCCCTCGCTTAGGAACACTGAGGCAAAGAACTCGTTGAGGAGTTCAGCCTTGTCCCCCCTGTCCATCACCAATTGTTTCTGCCCATTTAGCAGGGGTCCTATTCCTCCCTGGGCCTTCCTTTTACTCCCAATATATCTAAAAAACAGTTTCTTGTTGTCTTTTACTTGGGTTGCCATCCTCAGCTCCATGGTAGCTTTGGCCTTTCTAACTGCCTCCCTACAAGCACGAGCAGAGGAGGTATATTCATCTTTAGTGATCTCTCCTTGTTTCCACTTTTTATGTGCTCCCCTTTTGGCCCTTAGGCTGCCCTGGATTTCTCTGGTCAGCCATGGAAGCCTCCTGGCCCCTTTCCCTCTTTTGCCTCGCTCAGGGATCGTCTTGCTTTGTGCCCGAAGGATCGTTTCCTTAAGGCACAGCCACCCTTCTTGGGCTCCCATCCCTTCAAAACTCCTACTCTGCAGTGCGTACTTGACTAATCGCCTGAGTGCATTGAGATCAGCTTTCCTAAAGTCTAGCACTTTCACCCTACTAGTTATCTTACCCACTCGACGTCTTATGTTGAATTCTATTATTAGGTGATCACTGTCTCCCAAATGGCTACCGATCTGGAGGTCCCCTACCATGTCATCCCCTGTTGCCAATACCAGATCCAGTATGGCATTCCCCCTAGTGGGACCATGTACCTCCTGTGTCAGGCGGAGGTCCTGTACACAGGTTAGAAACCTGCGTGAACGGTGGGACTTTGCTGTCTGCGTCTCCCAGCAGATGTCCGGGTAGTTTAGGTCCCCCATGACTACCGCCTCTTTAGCTTTTATGGTCTCCGAGAGTTGCCTCAGGAGCCCCGCATCTATTTCTTCCCCTTGGTGTGGGGGTCTGTAGCAGACCCCTACCACCAAATCCCTTTCTCCCTGCCCCCCATGTAGCCTAACCCACAATCCTTCTACTTCCTCAACCTTGGATTCCGTCTTGATGAGGGTTGATGTATATTGCTCACTGACATAAAGTGCAACCCCCCCCCCTTTCTTCCCCGACCTGTCCTTTCTGTACCATCTATAGCCCTCAATATGTACCGCCCAGTCGTGGGATGAATCCCACCAGGTCTCTGTTAGCCCCACTAAGTCATAGGTGTTTAGTGCAAGCAGGAGCGTTAGTTCATCCTGCTTGTTCCCCATGCTCCTAGCATTAGTACATTAGTAGATGTATGGTAACCCTATCAAGTGCCGATTAAAAAAAGAAACCTATAATTAAGCATCACTCCTAACACCAAGCTCACCTGTGATTCATAATAAGTGAGAACAGTGCCAAGCTGCTAAGACTAACTTTTCCTGTAGCTTGTCTACATGGTAAACTTGCTATCCTTCAGAATGGCTGCCTCAAGCACACGGCACTGCTTCTGGACTAGGGGGCAGCACGTGAGCAGAGCAGCATGCTTGTGAACTCTCTTCTGGAGCACAGCAAGTTTACCACGTGGGCATGCCCATAGTAGCATATAATGTTGCTTCACAGGTGTTTTTTCATACATCTGTAACCTGTTCCACTAGGTCCTTTTATATTTTTTGCTACTTGCACCAAAAGCAGAGCCAGGGTTTACTTTAGGCCAATCCTCAAATATCCTAAGTACCTTAAATGTGTTACTATACAGTAGGGCTGTGCAAGGCTTCAGTCCCTGATTTGATTTGGCAGAGATTCGGCCCGATATGGTGGCCAAATCTCCAAATCCAAAATTGAATCAGAGGACCCTTTAATCTCTCCAAATTGTATTGGTGCTTGTGAATGCTTATGAATGCTCCATGGAGTGTCCCACAGGGGCACGGGGGGTTCCCCAGTTTGGCAGCAGACCTGGAAGTGGAGCAGAAGCACTTCCAGTCCACTTCCAGATCTGCCAGACAGTGCACTGAGCCCCCTCCCCATGCCCCTCCAGCTTGGTGACTGGTGCCTCCTGGGTCTGGGGAGCACCCGGGGTCCTCCTGAAGCCAATCACCAATCCAAAGGGGTGCAGGGAGGCTCCCCTGCATGCTCCCTGGTGAACCCACTTCTGAGTTCTCCACCGAGCACGCGCCCCACCCCTCCGCGCTCCTGTGGGACGCTCCAGCCACCCCAGCATTGCAGCGTTCGCGAGCCGCGCCTGGTACCTCGAGGTATACAGAAAAAATATTTAAAGCTGTGTCTATGGCTGAATCGCTGACTCTCTGAATCAGCATCGAATCTTCAGATATGGATTCAGCCGAATCTAATCAGGGGCAGCGATCTGAATCAACGAATCAAATCACTATCCCCGATTCAGGCCAAACCCGAATTGAAATCAAATAGGGCCCGTTTCATGCACCCCTACTATACAGAACTCACTATTATTAAAAGCAAAAGATTTATCAATATTTGTCAACCTAGTAGCCCAGAGGAAACAATATTTTACTGTAACTAAGAAAAAAGTTGTGATAACTCAGACACCATGCATGCTAACTAATGGCATGTATGACTTTGAAACCATCGCCAGGGCTACAACTGTATGAGGCATTTGGAAAGATTACTGTAAAAAAAAAGCCTTCAGTTAATAGTGTAGGAAGGACCAAGTAGTTTAACAGATGTAAATGCACTGGAACAAATCAGAGGGCATAAACTGCCATAACTGCATTTCTACTAGGGGTCTATTCTAGTTTACACCAACTGAGGATTTGGCTGGACTGATTTTTCAATGCTGAGTAAACCAATCTTCTGATTACAGTGGGGAATTTTTAGAGTACATATGACTAAAGGTAATGAGGTTAAACTGTACTCAGTATACCAGGAAATGAAGTGAGCCAAAGTTTCTGCTATAGAATGGTTATATAACTTGTACATATTCCAATAAGCATGCACACACACATACCCACAGAGCCAGATTTTCTGGAGATGAATATCAGTCTAGCTCCACTCATTTCATTCATATCAATGACGATAAGCACTAAGCAGATCCATACTAAAAAAAAGGACCTGGCCCTTTATTTTTGTTTGGCTATATGTTTAATTTATTATATATTTTGTAATGGATCCACAACTAAAGAATTTAGACATGCCTCATTTGCTCTACTATGGTAGAAACAGGTACAAAATCATGATGGATCTTTGTTTCAGATTATTTTTTGTCCTCAGAAAGCCTATTTATCCCACTTGCTTCCTGACTAATCTCATTTTTACAAAGGCTGGTTAGCAATGAAATGCATTCCTATTCCAAGAACTTCATGTGCTATCTATTGAGAACATCACAGGAAGCAAGGCTTGCCATGGGTCAGTATTCATGCAGATGATACTAAGGCTATGAGACATTTTTTTTATAGGACACCCATACATACATATCTACACACATTGCAAGAGAGACCTGTCTCACATATGAAGAAAAGCAAACCATGCATGCAAAGGCTTGCTTGTCCCAGGCATCTAGATCGTACGCTAATAATAAACATGGATTCATTAATTCATTGGTATTTCTCAGATATCAATCAGGCCGCTGTTAAATTTTGATGGGATATTTGATAGCAAACTCCTTGCAAAATTACAGCAGTAATTGTGTCCAGAGATTAAATTGAGAACATTGTTAAACATTAAATTGTGAATGCTGTTAAACACAGCGAGCTGTCAGTCTTCATGGCTGCACAAATGAAGACCAGCCCATGACTTAGAGCTAAGACCATATTACAGACAAGCCCTAGAGGACCATTTTCCAGGAAATTTCTCTTAATTAGAAGCTTTCTTTTATCATACAAAAACACAAACAGTATTAGCTGGCTAACATTAAAAAACATTATTCATTAACCATCTATCTTTTGAGACTTTCCTTAGCCACGCTACAGCAAGGCATTAGGGAAATTAGGCTTCCGGATTTCAATTAAGTTTAAAATATTTAGGCTTTAAGAAACAATGACAATGACTGGGGTTTTTTTTTTTCCAATGATAAATTAACACAATGTGAAATATTTGAGATGGCTATATTGTACTTTGTCAGATTATTTCAAATGGATTTCCCCGATACGGCTGAAATGCAAAAATGACATTAGGTTTTAATCCTAAGAGGCAACTTTGATTTCCTAAATACATTTTCATAATTTCTTTCACCTATTGTACCCAAGGAACCATTTTCACTACTTGACAGACACTTGCGAATAATAGCTCATGTCTAGAGGTACTCCATGTAATGAAGTCATCTCCTAGATAGTTGTAATGATAATGGCAGAAAAAAGAATGGAAGGTCAATTTGATAAATACAGCAGGAGAGAAGTGTTGCAGCTTCATCTCAAGCTGAAACTGGGCTATTACTGCTCCTTGCTAGAAGGCTTTATGAAAAAATATGGTCCTCTGATCAAAGTACAGGGCTGGGCATGGGGAGACTTGGATTCTTGTTCTCTGCTCCACCTCACAATTCTTTGCTGACCATAGTAAACCACTTATACTTGCTGTGCCTCAATTTCCCCATTTGAAAACTGAAAATAATAATGCATACTTCACAATGACCCTGCAATATTTAACCTCAGGGCTAAATAATACACATAGTAGAGTGCTGGGACTGTCAGAGAAGCACTCCCAGTGGTTGTCACTGGTTGTAGCTGCTGATGGTCCAGTCACAAAACTGACGTCTTCCTGCCATTTCTGCTGCGCCAGGCATCACTTAATGGACCATAAAGCAAGCAGTCCCTCTCCACCCCTCACCTCAGGGACTGCTATTATTGCTGGCTCTTAAACACACAGATGAGGAGATGAACCTCTCTTTCCTCCACCATGAAGAAAGAGAGCTTCCGAGTAACAGCTTTCCACTTCTGCCTACTGAGCCAGAAACTCGACATATATTGCCAGCGTTCACGCAGCACAGCTTAGAAAACAGCAGTAAAGGATATACCAGTATAACGGCTTCTGAATAGTTAAGCACTTACCAGATTGCGTATGTATTTATACCAAGCACTTTACAGTCATCAGTGTCTGCACCCCCACGGTGCTACTGTGAATAGTAAGAACTACTATCCTCGTTTTCCCAATTGGAATCCGAGCAAAACCCAGATCCTCCGAGTGGGATTTAGATATGGGCTCAAGTGACTTGTCTGAGGGCACACAGGAATCCTAGCCAAAAAAGGAAATTAATCCATGTTTTTGTAGTCCTATGGAAACACGTTGCGGCCAGGCACAGACATTACACTTTTACCAGTATAAGTGATTAGAAACCAACATAAACCAGTAACAGTACAGAAATTCAACACATAGACTACTTTAAAAATGATAGAACCTGGTCTAATATAGGCAGCCTACGTTCCCCCTCACCAAAGGGTTAACGCGTGCGCTGTTTGCTGCGGATCTAAGCTACGCCGCTTAGAGAAAACCATGCAATTTAGATCAATTCCGCCTTGGGCTTTTTGAATATCTGTCCCTAGCCTGACTGACAACTACAGCATGCTTCCTTCTCATACCAGAAAGCTTGCACAAAATATTGTCCAAACATTGCTTCCTATATTATTGTTGTTTTTGATGAAACTGGAAACCTTCTGTATTCCCATTGAGAAATCCCTCTAGTGATTTGTTGTTGTTGTTTTTTTGGGCCTCTGTATCCTTGCTGCCAGAACTCCTGTTTGCAATCCATGCACAGAGATCTCAGTGAACAGCATCTCTTGAAACATTTTTGAAATTAAGGAAAATTACAAGAAAGAAAGGGAAAAAAAAGAAGAAAGAATTAACAACTCACAAGAGCTGGAAGAGTGCCATAAAGAGACGCTCTATCTGATTTCATCAGGATTTATTCCTAGTTTTACTGTTTCACAGTGCCACTTACTCTATTTACCCAAGCAGGGTGGTCTAATCATGTATTAGCCCAGGTCACCAATTGTCCCCTAGGTTCAAGCTACTAGTAGGAAGAGTTACTGCAAGATACAGACTTTTGCCTTGAAAGGGAGTTGGTGCCCGAGAGCTTGGTGGAACGGGCAATGTTTTGAAGATACAGGAGGGAGAGCAGACATTTCAGTTTGCATATCGGTTGTCTTCTAAATATGCGGTCAATCGCTGCTGATTACTGTAGGGTTGTCTGCCTCCACTTAGTACAGTTAAATCTCTGACGAGGCTCAGGCTCTGTTTCTTTTTGCAAAAATAACCACTACCAACTTCCTCAGAGCTGAAAGCCAAATTTGCCACAGAGCTAGAAAACTTTCCAATACCAACGGGGAAAAAAAAGGGAGGGAGGGAATGGGAAAGAAGGGAATGAAGGGTGGAGGAGGAAGAACAAGGGAAGTGGGGGGAAAGGGGAGAGGAAGGGGAGCTTTTCTCCCTTCAGCACAGACCACAATTCAGATTTCTCATCTCATTGTTCATACCACAAATGCATTTTAAGCCATAATTACTCCCCTGTTTGTATACCAATAATGAGTCTGGTAAGTTGTAACTGATTGTCCTCAGCAGCCTCAGATAGCACAGAGCCCGTCCACCAGGAAGATGAATGACTCCTCTTGTTGTGTAGTCCTCTTTGAACTGCAGAGTACAGATAGCTTTAAACAGCCACAAAAGGGTTTCGTTTCAGCAGTAAACACTAAATAAAGACAAATCTGTGCAACAACAATGCACGTTAGGCAGGGAACCAGACAACCCAACTGCCTATGGAAAATATGAAGCTGTAAAGCTCTGCTTGTCAAAGCACTATCCGCATTGCTGAACAGACTGTCATTCTCTCTATCCTTTGTTTTCTTTCTGCTTTGAAAAAATCAAATGTGGATCAAGAGAGCACAAAGTAGGCAGGATTGTGTTTCCATGAAGTGCAGGACTGGGAGTCTGGAGGTGTGAAAGTTACTTCTAGGTCTGCTTCAAACTTCCCGTGCAATCTTGGAAAAGTCCTTTAAGTCTCACTACTAATAACACGGGGCTAATAATATTTCCCTACATTATGGCTTATGAGTATGGTTTACAGATTAATTCATCTTTGTAGGGCAGTTTGTAAAGGGGTAATGCTAGAAAAGTACTAGTAACATATGTTAGTTTGTTGTTTGATTTTTGCCAGCTAATTTTTACTTTAAAGTTTAATTTAAAGAAATGAACATAATTTCTGAAGGAGTATGGCAGATTATTCCTCTATGAAAGATTTCATTTTGTGCTGTTAGGGTCACATTAATGTACAGGATCTTTTAACTTGATGCCTTAAAACTTGCACACCTTACTTTGAATGCCTATTTATGTGCAATATGTTTTTTGTTTGCCTCACAACTCAGGTACATGGAAACCTTGGGCAGACAAAAATCAGAGTCCTTAAATATACAAATACAGGAGAAGAGAAAATGATGTGCTCAGTGACTCAGGCATCTTATTTATGGCATGCAATTGTAGAAGCAGGTTTTGAAATTGTTTACACAGCAAATTTAAGTTGCAAATTCAAGGTATTTGTCTACATACAGCAACTCTTAAGTGCATTCATACTAGGTAACATCTGATACAGGGGGCTGTCCCAAAGCCCTCTGCAACACTTAAGTCCAAACAGGGTTTGGAGTCAATTAGCAAGGAACAATTAAGCTACACAGGCAGACTATTCAACATCACCTAGGTACTTGGGTGTTCAGAATGGCTGTGAAAAGGCATTATGCATGGGTAAAAACCCTGCGTGTACAGGTCTGTGCATTCAATAGCTAAGAACACTTGGAGGATAGAAGGACTTCAGCTGCTATCCTAGCTGGAGGAGCACTATGTAAACAGTCTCCTATGGCCAAAAGGTAGATTTTAACCTTCCCCTCATGAGCACAAACATTGAGCAGAGAATTTTTTGTCTAAGTAAGATTTCTTAGGGGTCTCTTCCAAGCTGTCCAACCATCTATAAAAAAACTCTGAAATCCTGTTTTAAGGTTGCCTTGTTGGAAACTACCTTTGATGTTATCTTAGGCAGCAGCTACACTGGAAAATTTACTGTACAGTAGATAAAAACTTGCTAGCTATGAAGACAAGCTGAGAATAATCTCCAGAATCTAAAAATCACTTTTCCTTTTCCTGCATATCATGATTCATTCATAGATTGTAGAGTAGGAAGGGACCACAATGGATCATCATGTCCAACCCCTGCCCCTGGCAGGAAAGAGGGCCAAGGTCAGATGACCCCAACCAGGTGACTATCTAGCTTCCTCATGAAGACCTCCAAGCTAGGTGATAGCACCTCCTCTCTTGGAAGCCCATTCCAGATCCTGGCCACCCTTACTGTGAAAAATGTCTTCCTAATATCTAACCTAAATCCCCTCTCACCTAGTTTACACCTGTTATCCCTAGTCAACACTCATTATTCCTAGTCAGATATTTCATAAAGATACATGGAAGCTTGCATCTGGGTTCAATACTGCTAATGAGACATGAGTGAAACCACCCTCATTCACTTAAATTCTTTATTTACATTTTAGCACCTTAAACCAGTGGTGCTCAACCTGTTCAGCCCCACAAGCCAGATGAGTGGTGAAAGCATGGTCTGCAGACCAGACCCCACAATCATAGTTGGTCCAAAGGCCTTATACAGCATGAGGTAGGTCTATGGGTGCAACATGGCAAGCTGGAGTTACCCTGCATGCCAGATCCAGCTCTGGCTGTGGCTTAATAATGCGCTGGCATCATCTGGCACGTGGGGCCATGTAATCTGGACCAAGGGGCTCTCAACAGGTCTGGAAATTTGCTGTCAGAGGGCAATGGTGGCATTAAATACTTCAGATCTGGGAGCAATTCATGCTGCTTTCACCTCCCTAATGCCAAATTTCTGGACCCCTGGGGAGCCCCATGGCCTGAATGACACCTGTGAGCACCACTACCTTAGTTCATTAAACCAAAAGAAAAGAAACATTGGAAAAGATAAATTATATCTTTCACCAGCTCTGGTGCCCTCAACACAATTAGCAAGACTCAACAAATCAATCCCTTTATGGTCAGCATATGTAGCAGGCCAGTAGGAGGCGCTCCTGCGTTAAGCCACCCACCTCGCTGCGCCCGACCACCTTCCAGGCTCCGAGCGCCTCCCTGGGGGCGCCTCACGTCTGGCTGACCCCCTTCCTGGAGCACACCCGCTAGCCTGGGGGTAACACTGCCACCACCCAGGGCTCTGGACTGATTCTGGCTCTGTGCACCCTGGGAAACACAGGCCTAGTAGCCCTCAAGGGTACTTGATTCACTTCAAGAAGTTGGGATGCTTCCCTTAATCAGAAGCACAAGTAGTGGTCACCCTTAGTCAGCCAAACCAAGGGGACTCCAAGGCATAATGTAGACCCACTCCCAATAAGTCGCCCACACTAGGTACAAAGGAGAACTTTATTGGTTACAGAGGGTATGGTTAAAATAGGGTACAGGCTAGAGCAATATCAGACAAATCCCATAGAGCAAACTCCCGTGGCTGGGTCGCCTTTGATCACGCATCTGAGTTGCTGCAAGCTATGTATCTAGTTAGATCTCAGGTAGCTTACTCACAAGCATCATCCAGAGGCAGGTGGAGATTCCCTCTGGAGGCAGGCACTTCCTTGATCATGAGTGTTGAGAGAGAGCAAGTTTCAGATGGTCCAGCTCTTCTCTGTCTCTGAGTCTCCCTCATGGCTGCTGCCCCCTCCTCCTGGGCAGTCCTTAACTTATATAGCCCTTGTGACCTCATTTACCTGGTCCAATGGAAGCCAGCACCTGTTGGCTGTCAGCCAACCAATTTGAAATACATCACTAGTTGCCGGGCAGACTGGCAGTCTCTAGCCCACCAGGGAGAAAGCCCCTCACCCAGGTATGTGATGCCAGTCACGTAGGCAGAGGGAGCTGGTTCCCCCCCTCCCTCAGGAATGTATCCACCTCAGGTTACCTAAAGAGATAGGGTAAGGTGTGTCTCCTCTGCCGGGCCCATTCTAATCAAATTGTCACAGGGCAGAGTTTTTGGGGAGAAACAAAGGTGGCTTTCTGCCAGCCACAGCATACATTTTATGTTTTCCTGACACTGTTATTGGCTGTGCACCAGCAATAGTCTCCAAGCTCCACCAGAGACAGAGAGAAGGTTTCAAGGGCACATATAGAAACTAGACACCTAAGTCCCTTAGACTTTCCAAAAGACACTAGGGTGAAATGCCCTTGGTGCCTTGGAAAATGTATCTACAGTGAGCAGGATTTGTGTTTCTGGGAATGTCAATGCTAGGGAGAGATGCCAGACTTCCTCAGGACCTGAACTTCTGTATATATTTATGGACAGAACAAGTACTACATTAAGCAGGTGCAGTAACAGAATCCATCTGCTGCCACCAGGGCTGAAACTTTGATTAAAGTGGAGGACTTTGGTTGGAAAGGTATCTTGCTATGCCTTCCTCAGTGGCCCTACTTCACAGCAGTGGCAGCCAGAAGCCAAATGTTGGTGATAGTAGTGGTAGAGCTGATGTTATCTACAAATCCATAGCTGTGTGTCTCAAAGGCCCTGGCGATGGTGACATGCAGAATGACCTGTCAGCATGAAACTGGCTTTAAACTGTGAACTCACTGTGTGTAAACTACTGCTCTGGTTTATGTTTCTAACAGTGTCTTGGTAGTAAAAGGTTCCATTATCCCCTTCCACGTTGCCCCGGTTCACTGACTGATCTCTTCTTTTTCAAATGTCATGTGAAATTGATCTTCCGCCAGTTATCTTAGGGCCTTTAAGTTCTGACACTCTTATTACTTACCTTTGTAAATATATTATTAAATGTGAAGGAATTTGAGGGTAGTCTGTATGAACCAAATCACAGAAGGTCTCACTAGGGGGAAAAAACTAAAAACAAACTAGCATTCATTTCCTTCACTTACAGAATTATTTTTCCTCTTTGTGTGCTTCATTTTGTTTAAACAATTTAGTTTTGGACTACTTCAAAAATTTCAGCTTCTCCACTTTCCTAGGGTGAGGAGACATCAAAAAGGTCTCCATACCAAGTAAAAATGATGGTGCTTAAAAGTAGTAAATACTACAAAGAAAAAACACTGGCTACAGCCTCACCTGCTGTGAATCTAGCTAAAGATATTTACGTGATATCCATTATCAAATATCTGTGTTCCTCTCAAACTTTTAATATATTTACAGCACTAACACCTTGTAAGGCAGAGAATAACTATATTTCCATTTAGCTGATGGAGAATTTAGGCATATTCTCAAAAATAGTAGGTGCCTAATGCCCATTAAAATCAAATGGACTCTGGCATCTCCATTAAAACCTACGGGAGATAGGCACCTAAATAATGCTAAGGATTTGGGCCACAAAGACAAAATCCAAATTGGTTCCTTAGGTTCTTGGCCTCCACCACTATAATGCCTAAAAACAAAGGTACCGAGGTGCCTTGAATAAGCAGTGTGGAGTGGATGTTGCCTGTGAAGAGAGATTCAGAGTACCCAGAAGTACCTACAGCTAGCCAGTCCGAAACACGTAGCATGACACGCACAGCTGAATTCCTGTCCCACTCCAGAGCCGCACATGACAATTCAATTCATTGCGATAGTAGTTTTTGAACCAAGAAATCTCTAGTATAAAATATATAAATGGTCTTGGAAGCAGGGACTAGAACCCAATCTTTCCAACCCCAAGTGTATGCCCTGACCACTCGGCTACACAAGCAGGCTCCTTCTGGCCCTGTGACCTCTTGCATCCTTAGTCCACAGTGGCACAACTCATGCCAGGAGGCAGAGTTGCTCCCACAGGCTAGCGTGGTGGTTAGGGCACTCACCTAGGAGATGAAACATGTTGGGTTAAAGCCCTCCCGAGTAGGACAGCTGCACTTTGTGCTCAGTATTCTCAGTGTGAGTTAGGTATGTTCGGTGGGTGCAGGTTTCAAGTGCTTCAAGGACTTTCCAACTGCAAAACATAAGCGTCAAATGGACTTGGGCATCTACTGAGCTTTGTGGTAACCGGAGTGGGGTTGAAGTTTATTGCTCCTTGGGACTTAGATGCTTAAATTCCTTTAAAATTCCATTTAGGTCCCCACATGGCCAATCTGGATCTGGCCTAACGACCCACCAAGGGTCACAGAGGAGGTCTCTGAAGCAGGAAAGAATTGCATACTAGTCTTCCAAGTCCAAAGGTATCACTCACCTCGCTTCATCAAACAACCTGAATCACTAAGTCAGTGAACAAACTCAGTACAGACATGCCAATTCACTACTACCCTTTTCTGTGCAAATGTAGTTTCCTTTTCTGCTTTCTTTCTTTTTTTTTTTCTTTACGTTAGTCTCTTCCTCCTCCCATGAAACAAGTGTCTCAGTTCTGAATAAAAGTGTCTCAAACAAGTCTGAGAAATGTGTTGTCAAGAAAAGCACATCATTAGCTAGAACCAATATAGCATCAGGTTAACATAACAGATTGACAGATTGGGCCAATAAAGAATGTGAGCGTGGTAAACTCACAGCCTGCAAAAAAGGCAGAGGCAATATTTTGTAGCAATACAAGCAGTCACCCTCACTAGAGTAGAGGAGTTCACCTTGATTTGCTCATCAAGAAATTGGTGTATTTTCCAGTAAGACTATTCAAATATGGGAGATAGGTTGTCAGGAAACCGTGGCTTCTCAATGATGTATTGTCTATTCTATTACAAGCTACATCATGGAGAGAAAAAAAAAAACCTTTAGTTTACCTCCTTGACAGCAAAGGACAAGATGACTGACTATCAGTTTGTATCTTTAAACACACTGAACCATGACAGAAAAAAGCAACAGAGCTTTTTATGTGAACTCATCCCTTACTCTTGGGGCTTTGGAGTTTTGAAAGTTTTATAGCATTGAAATATTCTAAATCTAGGCAGGCACTGACTTGGTGGACTGAATTTATTTCCATGAGATTTCTCATTAAACCTAAATCTGTCCCGATTTATAATTTACTCCCAAAAATTCTTGAACTCTTTCATATTTTGTCATATTTTGGATCTCAGTGACTATACCTGTGCATAACAATTTATTAAGAAGCCTGTAAGATAATGTTCAAATTGTGTTAAGGGGGACGAAAAAGTGTTGCTCAAAAGAATTGCAGCTAAAAAGCTAAACTAGTCTGGCACCTTAGAGATGTTATGAATTCTATTGCAGTCAATATGGTTTCATTTGAAGGACTTGATTTTTACCTTGCCTTCAGGCCAGGCTCTGTTGGGTTTTTGGCAGTCTTTTCTCTCCAAATAGCTGTGTTACAATTTTGTGCCTGTAATTAATCACAAGCACATACTGTAAACTGTTTGTAAGTGGTAGGATGAACAGTAATGTATTCATAGGTGTAAACAGGTAGCTGGCTACATGGCCACTGTCATTATTATTATTCATAATATGGCCATGAAGATGAGGGGCAGAAAAGAGTTTTCTCATCCAACCAGAACTATTGAGACTTTTTAAAAAATGCCATTCTATAATCAGGACAAATCTATGATCCTAAAATAAAACCTTAATGCTTCAGAATGACTAACAGCCTGGTGGTCAGGGGCCCATGCAGCATCTGAGATGGGAAAAACCCAGGTTCAAGTCCCTAATCTGGATCAGGCGGAGTAGGAAGGTCAGTTTTGATTCATGTGTCTTAGCTGCCTGCCCTAAATGGTGAACTAACTGGCTATTCACAGATAGGTCTCTGCCACTGGTTCGGACCAGAAATTTCATGCTGGAGGAGAGAAACTAGTTCAAATCACAGAAACTAAAATGTATGAGCAGATGCTTGTGGGCACACAATTATACAGGAAAAACAAGCAAGCAAACAAAAAATGAAAACAGCCATGAAAGCACACCCTTGAATAACTCTTACGTGCATTTTGATTTAAAATACTTTGTGTATACAGACAGGGGTTAACTGGATTGTAATTGGTAATAAATGTACAGCAACAGATTCGGCAGATTAATAAAATACAGGTTTACCTGTGGGTTTATTATTAATTGCAGATGTAGGAAATGTGGTGGCCAAAATGGTGGCAATAGAAAGTGAATCAGTGACATATATTATTAAATTATACCCTGGGACAAAGGGATTAATCCTTAGCTTATCGTATGTGGAGGTCTTCCTATATAAGCATGACGTTGCACATGCCATCCCTGGAAGAGATCATGCTCCTCCAACTAATCTTTCCTAGCTATTCACTAATCGATAATGCAAGCTGAATATGTTTAGCCTAGATGTCATAACGTATAAAGTACAAATACAGTCATTTCTACTGAACAGGCTCTGAGTAGCTGTAATGTCATTTTAACCTATAATCTTTGCCTGTGTTTGTATCAATACTCACTGGTACCAGGTTAGCCAATTTCTTGCAGACATTATTCAGATACATAAATCATTTTGCATTTCTATAGCACCAGGCACTGATGATAATGCATTGTGTCACCTCCACATTGCACATGGAGAAATTGAGCTGTAGGGAGCTGAAGGTCCCTGGTCAGGCAGAAAGCCAACAGCACAGCAAAGAAGAGATCCCAGGTTTTCTTTGCTCCAAAGTCTACCACTTTAGCCACGAAACAACCTTTCCCTTTTCAGCAGTTATAAAACTCCAGTGAATCTGCAAGCTCACCCAAGAGGCAGCCACTGTGAGTGGTGTAACAAAGTTGCTTTTAATCCCTTTTAGGTTTGGCAGGATAGTGAATGTTCAGATCCCTAGCATCCAGCTAGGACTGAGCAGCACTATGGGTTCCCTTACTTTTCCTTTACCATCCAATTATTGCCGACAGTTGTTGGAAAAGATGTTTGTTGTCCAGCAGAAAGATACCAAGAAACTACCAAGTTGGAGGTATTTTATAGTGTGAAAAGCAGAAAAGAGTAAAGAGAGCTAATGTTCTCCCTGGTGTAGCTCCACTGACAATAGTGTAACTAGGGCAGGGTGACCAGGACAGCCACCCCAGGTGCCAGCTTTGGGTTGGGGAGGGAGATGGAAAAAAACCCACTGCTCCCACACTGCATAAATCATCCCAGTAGCACAGTTGCAGCTGGAACTCATCATTGCCCCTGTGTGTCACAGCTGCCCCCCGTGCCCAGCCAGCTATGTGGCTATATGGCATAGCAGATATGAATATGGTGTAATATGTCGTCTATTTAAACACAATATAGTCCCAGAACTTTGACAATATCTTAAACAAGCACATAAAGAACATTTTGTTTAAATAGTAGTGTGAGCTGTGGCTGGACATTCATTCTAATGTTCTGAAAGCAAAATGGGCCCTAATGGGCTCCAGGCTCTAATCTTATTCTAAGCAAATGTATTAGTTCTTAATTTGTGGGATGGTCATACCAGTTTAAACTATACACCATGGGAAAAAAATGTGCAGAATTGTTGGTAAATAAGTCCCACAACATCATACCTCAAAAAATCATTATACTCAAGGGGCATTTTCCCCAGTAATATCAAGGAATAAGAATGTTTATAGTTTGTTTAACTTTAAAGTTTTGCGCAGAAGCAAAAACTACCATAGCATTTTAAATCAAGTTGATGGTCAGAATTGCATGTCTCTTCACTTTTGGTGCAGTAACATGTCTACTCTACACATAACTGGTTCTCAGAGCTACCAGACACAGCTCTCAGGGATTTCAATGCAAGTACTACTTAGTGTGTCATTGGGACAGGCTAGCAAAAAAGCACAACTAATAATCTAATAGAATGCGTGTAATTACCACTCTCTTGAATTACTCAGTATACTACTGGAGACTCAAAGTTTTCTAGCCATATTCTATGGGCTGAATTATTTAAATAAATGCAGTTGATAAATAGCAATTAAATTAGCAGTGTCCAAGGTAGTCTGCCAGACTGAGTTTATTAAAAAGCTGCTAAAACTGGTTTAATTGGTAGAGACCTTTGAAAGTCATATAACATTCTGTCTGGTTTTGCTTACATCAAGCTGTGCCTCTTCCTAATTATAACTACACTTCAATGCTCTTCAACTTTTCAATGAAATGTGTAAGATGCAGTTATCTTAATCTGTTAACAGACTCTACTGCTCTCCAAACAGCGACAGTTCAAGAAAAAAAATGACAGAATGTCACTTGTATACAACTTCAGAGACAAATCAAATCCAGGGCTGTTTACCTTAATCAAGTCTCTGTTCAGCCAATCCTACGCAATATTTCAAGATGCAAATTATATTAGAACTAAACCTGAAACACTTTGCTTTTTACTTGGCATAACTAAAATCTAGCTAACAATATTTTGTCAGGTGAGAAATGTACTGCCCCTCCTTTCGCCCATCTCAACATAATTTTTTTTTTCCATAAAAATACACAGCTTTGTGCAGCTAAACCTCAAGTCAATGTGCCCAAAGAACGGCGTGCCCTGCCAGCACTCCTGGTCCTGTGTGGATACCCTGGCTCCACATGGTCACAGCTCTGCCACTCCCAGGGTCTGCATGGAAACCAGCTGCATCAATGCGGGCATGGGGCTGCTGGGAAATAGAGTCTGCCATGAACCCTATCTGGCCCATGGGCTGGACTTTGCCTGCCCCGATCTATTGGTATGAGAAAAACTCAGAAAAGAAGATAATAAAGGGGCATGAGATTGAGAGCAAGTGAACGAGCAAGAAACAGAGCGTGGGCAAGTGAGCAGGAAAGCAAGCGAGAGCAAGCAAGTGACAGCAAGTGAGCGAGAAAGAGAGAAAGGGAAAGCGAGCAAGCAAAAGAACGAGAGCAAGGGCAAGTGAGTGAGTAGGCAAGAGAGCGAGAGCAAAAGCAAGCAAACGAGCAAGAGAATGAATGAGAAAGAGAGAGATGGCTGATTTCAGAAGCATAGATATGTGTGTGCATTCAAGTGAATTGTTTCCTGGAGAAAAGAATAGCCAATGACTTATTTTGGACCATTTGCCCTAGAGCAGTGATGCCCAAACTGTTGCCCAATGGGACAGATTGGCAATGCCTGGTCTGTCCACAGGCTGGATCCAGGGGGTGTTTCTGATCTGGCACCCAGGCAGACATGGTAGGTACCATCTAGCATGCAGAGGGACACAAGGGGCAGGCCAGCTCCCATGCAGCCCTGTAAGGGAAAGGAGCTTGACATGACATAATGCAGAGGGAAAGGGGTGTGGCCAGGCCCCAACCTGGTCCTGCAGAGGGAAGGGGGCATGGCCCAGGCCTGCAGGCGGGGGAGGGAAGGGGGCATAGTCCAGTCCTGTGGGAGAAGGGGGACAGGCAGGACTCAACCCAGCCCCACAAGGAAGGAAGGAGGCATAGGTGTTGAGGGAGCTGGCAGGGGTCATCGCGGAGCCCTTGGCCTGGCTGTATGAGCATTCGTGGTCATCTGGCCAGGTGCCAGGGGATTGGAAACTGGCTAATGTGGTCCCAATTTTCAAGAAAGGGAGGAAGGAGGACCCAAGTAATTATAGGCCTGTAAGCCTCACCTCCGTGCTCAGGAAGATCTTGGAGAGGATCATCAAGAAGCACATCTGTGGGGGGCCAGCAGGGGAGATCATGCTCAGGGGCAATCAGCATGGGTTCATCAAAAGCAGGTCCTGCCTGACCAACCTGATTGCCTTTTATGACCAAGTAACTAAATCCTTGGATGATGGTGTCACCGTGGACACAGTCTTTCTAGACTTTAAGAAGGCCTTTGACACTGTCTCTCACCCCATCCTCATCAATAAATTAAGTGACTATGACATTGATGCCTGCACAGTTGGATGGGTAAAAAATTGGCTGATGGGGTGCACCCAGAGAGTAGTGGTGGATGGGTTGTACTCCACCTGGCGAGATGTGAGCAGTGGGGTACCCCAGGGCTCGGTCCTCGGGCCCGCACTGTTTAACATCTTCATCGGCGACTTGGACGAGGGGGTGGAAACCATGCTGTCCAAGTTTGCTGATGACACTAAGATGTGGGGTGAGGTGGACACACTTGAAGGGAGAGAGAGGCTGCAACTAGATTTAGACAGACTACAAAAGTGGGTAGACGAGAATAGGATGGGGTTCAACTTAGACAAATGCAGGGTGCTGCACCTTGGGAGAAGGAATCCACGGCATACATACAGGCTGGGGAGTTCCCATCTTGAAAGCACAGAGACGGAAAGGGATCTTGGAGTCATTATTGACTACAAGATGAACATGAGCCACCAATGCCAGACCACAGCCAGCAAGGCCAGCCATACCTTGTCATGCATCCAAAGGTGCATCTCAAGCCGGTCCAGAGAGGTGATCCTCCCCCTCTATGCGACTTTGGTCAGGCCGCAGTTGGAGTACTGCGTCCAGTACTGGGCGCTGCACTTCCAAAGGGATGTGGCCAGCCTGGAGAGAGTTCAGAGGAGGGCCACCCGCTTGGTGAGAGGGCAGCAGGACAGGCCCTACGAGGAGAGACTGAAGGACCTGAACCTGTTCAGCCTCAGCAAGAGGAGACTGAGGGGGGACCTGGTGGCTGCCTACAAGCTCATCAGGGGAGATCAACAGAAAATAGGCAGAGCCCTTTTCTCCCCAGCACCACCTGGGGTGATGAGGAACAATGGTAACAAGCTGATGGAGAATAGGTTTAGGTTGGAGATCAGAAGGCAATATTTTACAGTTAGGGTGGCCAAAATATGGAACCAACTTCCCAGGGAAGTGGTCCTCGCCCCTACCTTGGGCAAATTCAAGAGGAGGTTGGACAATCACCTGTCTGGGGTCTTGTGAACCCAGCATCCATTCCTGCTTGTGGCAGGGGGTCAGGCTAGATGATCTGTTCAGGTCCCTCCTGACCCTAGCTACTATGAAACTATGGCCCAGCCCTGATCTAGAAGCAAGGGTGGGAGCGGGGCATGGCCCAGCCCTATGGAGGAAGGGGCAATGCTTGACTCCAACTAGCCATGCAAGGATTGGGGTTTGGGGATTTTGCAGGGAGATGATGGCCATATTAATGGCCACTGCTCCTCTGCTGCTAAATTTCTGGACCCACGGGGAGATCCATGGACCAGATGTGATGGCTCCACAGGCTGCATTTGGTTGCCAGACTAGGGGTTGAATGAGCACCCTTGCCCTAGGGTAACATTAGGCTCTTTATTTTTTTCTTGTTTCTTGGCACAATAGTCACACTTGGGCAGTAGCCTCCTGTGGAATAGTCAGGAAACAACGAGAAAAATCAAAGAACTGGAAGTTCTCCAGGAGGAAAGTTTTAAAGCAAAGAAAATGAACATATTACTTAAAATAATAATGAACAAAATAGTCAGTCTTATACATTTATTAATTTGGCCTGCTTAATGATGACTAACCCATTTTAATTGCAGTAAACTGCACTGAAAGGCTCCTCATATGGAAATTGCCACAATACAATCCTAGTACCTTAATACTGCGATCCAAAGTCACAGAAGTTTTGTCTTTTAAATGTAGAAATTTGCCTTGGAGTTACTTTTTAACTATCAAAAATGAAAAGGGATAGAATGAATGGAACAAAGATTTTCAAAACAGTGATGATATTCCAGTAGAACCTGTCTTCCAATTTGAATGAAACATTATTAGTACAAACATCCTCATTTTTACTATTAGTCCATTTTTACAGATATAGGACATGTTTTCTTATATATAGATTCTGTCATCTTGAAGAAAGAAGGAAGCTTCTTTACCTTCTAATTTCAGCATCAGAGTAAGAGGAATGTTTGAATGACATGACTACAATACATGTGAATATATAAACACACTATAATTTGGAAATTAGAAGTAACAAAATGACATATTATATGACAAAGTCTAATCCCTTTTTTCTACTCTAAGGAACCTTCCAATTCAAGCTCACCTAGTTGGAGGAAGTCATAGTCTTATAAGTCTATGAGGAAGTCAGTGCCTGTAAGTTCATCACGGGGGCACAGAAGGGAATTGGTGAGGTTTTATTCACCAAGGCGCCCCCAGGGATTACAAGAAACAATGGCCACAAGCTAGCAGACAGCAGATTTAGACTGGACATTAGGAAGACCTTCTTCACAGTTCGAGTGGCCAAGGTCTGGAACGGGCTCCCAAGGGAGGTGGTGCTCTCCCCTACCCTGGGGGTCTTCAAGAGGAGGTTGGATATGCATCTAGCTGAGGTCATCTAGACCCAGCACTCTTTCTTGCCTACGCAGGGGGTCGGACTCGATGATCTATTAAGGTCCCTTCCGACCCTAACATCTATGAATCTATAGGACATAGAAATCCCAGCTCAGAACAAGGCTGGAGTCCATTTCATTAGCAGAAAAATTATATTTTATTCTATGCAAGTCACACAAGGAGAGGCTGAAGGAGCTAGGCATGTTCAGCTTTCAAAAAAGGTGCTTAAAACGAGACATGATAGCAATCTTCAAATATTTTTGGAAGGGCTGCCATAAAAAAGAGGGAGAATACCTTCTCTCTTTTGAGGCAGACTAGGAGGTGGACCATGGCTTGAAATTGCAGGGAAGTATGTTTAGGTTAGATAGCAGGGAACGTTTCTTCACTGTTATAGCCGTGAGGCAGTGGAATAGACAACCTAGGGAAGTTGCAGGACCTCCATCACTGGAGGTGTTCAAGTAGACATTGGAATGGGCAGTGGTTAGGGATGATCTAGGTGTAGCTGTGCCTATGTCCCATGGGTATTTTCCATGCTTCTGGGCTTTGCTGGCTGCCACGTGGGGCTGGTAAGGAATTCTATATTCCCCCACCCTACACCCCACCTTCTTCTGCTGCACACATTAGGGTTTTTTGTTTTGTTTAGGGGTTTTTTTTAGCTTTCCTCAGAGGCATTGGGTGTTGGCTGCAGCCAAGGCTGGGTACTTTGCCTGGGGTGTGCCAGTGTTCCTGCTGGGACTTAAATATGGAGATCCCTGGCTAGAGAGTCTTGCTCAGGGACAGACCTGCTCTGGGACAGACCAATTGCCAAACTTAGGGTCAGGAAGAAATTTTACCCCATTGGTATGGAGTGTGTAGGGGTTTGCCTTCCTGTGTACTGGGGGCATGGCCCTCTACCTGGAATCTCTTGAGCATATATTAATTGACTTTTATACAAGCAGGATGCTGGCTGCTGTGTTTCCCCTGCTTTACCTGTGACAGGTTAGGGTGTTATGTCTGTGTTGTGTCAGGCTTCATGGTAGCTTTACTAAGGCTAAGGGCAGAAATTACACAAATGTGTACAAGTTACGATCAGAAACCAATTCAAATCTGTAACACAACAGAAGTACAGTGCACATAAACCACTTTCAAAATGGCCCAAACCGGTTTAAGATACACCTGGATGGATGTAGCATCAGACTAAACTGATTTAGGTTAAACTGGTTTATTGAACTTCTGTTCCAGATCCTGTCCAGATTCAAGTTAATTCCTAGGCCCCTGATATCCCAGGATGCTTTGCACTCCCCTCACAGGGTGGGCAGGCTAGCCTTGGCCCAAGCGGTCTGCTCTAACAGAGCAGGAAAGCATGCTCTAGCAGTCTCTGGCATCTAGCCTGGACCACTGCAGGCATGTGGCTGCATTTCTGGAATCAAAAGAGAATGTCTGTTCATTTGTTTAATCAGTTCAATCTATGCAATTTAGACTAACCTGTGAAGATTGAATCTATTCAGCCTCAGGCTTTTTCACTATCTGTACTTAGCCTAAGAGGTTAGATTATAAATGTATATAGGATGGTTTCTGCCTCAGGCAGGGGGTAGGACTAGACAAACTATGGAGGTCCCTTCTAGCCCTACTATGATTCTAATGCTCATATCTTAACAGGACCATATTCTGTATTCTTACTGGACATGTATTTAATGCTGTCTTTGCATTGCTACCTAGGAACCGTCAATCCAAATCCGAATTCTACCTCTTCTTCCTCTATTGGAGAGGACCTCCAATTTCAGCTAATCATCTTACACAAAGAAGAAATACTTCCAAGAGGGGATGAAATAGCTCTCAGTGAAAAAAATTATCTTGCTTACTACATTTTTTGAGCTCTTTACCTTCCCTACATATTATCTATAGAAATCTTAAGTAGTTATTTTCCTCCAGCATCTCCTTTAACTGAACTTTCAGGAACATCTTGTTTCTTTTCTGAAGTGTTTTGCTTCATGGGAGGTTGAAGGAATAAAACTTATTAAAAAGTTAGAATGCCCTACATGTTTATATTCCAAATCATCATTTTGTGTTTGGAACTCAGAATAACCCAGTTTTAGCATTCTGAAATGTTCAAATATTTATTGCTTCCTTCTAATCTTTTCCTGAATCGAGTTAGAGGTGGTGATATAATGTCAATGAAGGACTTTCTGTTGCATTTCCAGCTGGGACTGGAAGCAGAAAGTTCATCAGAAAACTTGACTGCCATGTTGCCAGCCTAATTTCACCTAATTCAACAGTCCCAGAAATGGTTCAAGGAAGCAAAAGATGTTTTCAGGTGTTTACCCAAATCAAACTCAAAGTATAAACTCTTAGCAGTCTCTAGTTCCAAGAGCTCTGGCCAGAGGTCTGGCTACTTCTGTTAAGGAACAATTGACAAATTTAGACCAGAATGCTAGTACAGACATACACAGCAAAGGGTCAATAGTGTATTCTTGTTGCAAAACGTGGCAGTAGTATACCGGGTTGTATTAAGAAGAGTGTCACCTGCAAGTCAAGGGAAGGGATTTTGCCACTCTGTTCAGCACTGGCAAGGCCCCACCTGGAGAACTGTGTCTAGTTTTGGGCACTGTGCTTCACAAAACATGTGGACAAATTGGAAAGTGCCCAGCAAAGAGCAACAAAAAATGATTAGGGTCTAGGAAATATGATTTACGAATTTGCTAAAACAGGGATTATTCAATCTGTGGAAGAGAAGATTGAGGATTATAAAAAGAATGGGGATAGATTATTCCTTGTGGCTACTGAGAGGACAACAAGAAATAATGGTCTTAAATTCTCATTAGGGAAATTTAGGTTGGATATTAGGAAGAACTTTGTAATTCTGAGGGTGGTTAAGCATTGAAATAGGTTACCTAAAGAGGTTGTCGCATCACCATCCTCAGTAGTTTTTAAAAGAAGGCTAGACAAAAACTTCTCTGCAATGATTGGTCCTGCCTTGAGCAAGGATTTAGACCAGACAACTTCCTCAGGTCCATTAGAGCCAAATTTTACTATGGTTGTATACTTTGATATTTCCTATACACTTGGATTCTCATCCCTTATAGATTTTCTTTTAGATCAGTGTACCAATGAACTCAAAATTTCATCACCGACCTAAGTGAAACACGACATACCTGCATGCATCAGCATTGTAGATTTTGTGCACACAGAAGTATCTCAATAAGTGAAATTATTGAGTTTAACCAAGCTTCACAAAGAAACCATGTGATTAAATTATTTTGGCGCAAAACTGGGACTGGTCAACATCATCTTTAATGCTATATGCTTTTGAAATATCACAAGTTTCTGAATGGCAGTCCATGTTTTAATTTTGTAATGGACCTCGATGTCTCAAGTGAGCTCTGCATGCCTGGGATTTTGGTGGAGACATTTCACATAGCCTTACAGCATCTCCTTTGGCATCCTAACCTTCTCACTACTTAGCATGCTTTATAATGCTTAGCATGGTTTTAATGCAGAAAAAGACTGCACCTACCACAAAACTGCTGGAATCTGCCCTTTATAGGCACAGAGAGTCTTTGCTTTGCTGATTCCCCCATATGGGAAATCCTTCTGTTAGAAAAAATAAAAACTGTCTTATTTTGTTCTTAAACAAAATTGTGAAACAGCAACAGTGTCAGAACTGCAACACACAGCTTACTGCACCAGCCGGTCTGGATATAAGTGCTACCCACATGACAACCAGAGCTTATCACAGTGGGGGGACCTAGGTAGGGAATGAACATCTTGAAGTGAAGAGGGAAAAAAGAAAGGGGAAAAAACGCCAGAGAAAATGAATTGAAAGCGAGTGAAAATGACCCATTAGTGCTTCTTTTTATGTCATGCCATTGAGCAGAACTCAGACGAGCTGTCAAAAGGCTTTCTTTTATGACAGACTCTAGAGAGCCACAAGAGACTCATGGGACGGCAAGTGACAGAAGAAAGAGAAGGATCCTATAAAATGTGAATGAGGAATGAAATGGGGAAAAGAACTGGCCGCACTGGTTAAAAGCAATGGGCAAAATACTGGTGGAGAAGTTTCCAATATAAACTAAAAAGAACAATGAATAAGCGCAGCAGAAAAAATGCTGTGCACCTTGGTACTGCCGGACGTCCACCTTGCAGAGGTAGCATCTCCTTTTCTCACTGAGAACCTGCTCCATGCCCGTCTCCTCGGGCTGCCATCAATATGCCCCAGAAGACTGACTAAACTTTGGGTGCTATAAGCTCATGTGCAGTCTCACATGCATCACACAAGATCCCACAGAGGTACAGTTATATCACACAAGAAATCCTTTCCTCAGGCTGTGACATCCTAATAGCCCTATAGCGTAGGTGCTCCGACAGTCTAAAGCAGCCCCACAGCACAAAGCGTTGCAGCAATCAGGTGCTCCTAACTGCTCCAGGAAAACCATAACCAGGATCTTATTTAGAATATAAAAAGACTTTGTATTGCAACATCATCACCCATTCAAGCGAAAAAGCTTTTACCAATTAATTAATTCTGCCTCCTTTATGCTATTTTTCTTTTATGGATAGGGAAAATGAAATACAAAAAAGTTAACCTGCTTGCTACTCACAAAGGAAGACTTTGACAGAACTGGGAGTAGAGTCTAGATCTTTGCTAATCTACTGCCAGCCATTAAAATCAAAGCAATTCTTCTTTGTTGGCTAAAGCATTAGTTAAAATATTCAATAAGGGTACACTAAAATAACTAACTGCTTGTGACTCTGAAGTAGAGACAACTGCATTGGAGCCCTCATAATGACAATAATAATAATGCCTCTGTCTCACCTTTTTATAAGATAATTTTAAATGCATACAAAGATATCTCAGTAAAATTATCTCTATATTACCAACAGTAGAAAATGAGGCAACTGTAAACGGTCTTACTCAGGTTTACTAAGGCCCAGTCCCATGTTATAGCTTGCAGACTGCACAGGCTCCTAGCAATAACAGGCGTTTCCTAACAAGTTGGCCCTTGAGTTAAGGTAAATTGAAATTCCCAATGCCAGTGCACTAAAGTAGCTTCAGACATGCTTGCTATTTGATGACCAACAAGATATTTTTACATGTTACTCTGGATGGGGTGCATCATGGGATTTTAATGTTGTAGAAAAAGCCCCCTGTGGGCCAGAATCATGGCACTTAAACCTGGTGGGATGACTGTTCAGCTGAACCACTGATTTTGCAGTTGACCAAAGGAAAGGCTGTGACTGGATATTGAAAGTCAATCCTCAGAATAGAAGTTTGAGGAAGGAAAAACATTTGTACAGTTCTGATTAATTTTGTCCCTCTGCTGTTTTGCAACATGATCCATAAGAAGATGCTCTGGTCCCACCCCCCAGCAGTCTCATGTTATTCCCTCAAATATATTCCTAGGACTTCATCTTTTCCGGCTCTTGATGACACTAAGAATAGGGTGCCCACGTATTCCAGTGTCGCAGACTTGCAAGCAGCACTTTCCAAAATGCTACCACTGGGCCTGTTCTTTACCAATTGCTTTGATCTATATTTCTTTTTCTAAGCTGCCTATGCTGCATAATGAGTGCCTCTGCAGAGAAGATGGACTAAAGAATATTATTAGAGAATATCTGATGAAGGCAATGGAGGAGCTTTATCACATCACCCAGAACCACAGATGGGTTCACAGAGAAATGAGGGGAGGGAGATATAATCTATTTCAAGGCACTAGGCGGCTTTTGTATATTGGTTTGCATTAGCAGAGGGAAAGGGGCCCTGAATTACGTACAGCACACACGTGTGCTCAGGAATCTGAGTTTTCTAATGGGTCCAAAATTTCTCTTACCCCCTGCTTCTGTCCTTCCCCCTGCTGTTTTAATTTCCCTCTCCTGTTGAACAGTAGCCAGCAGAAACCACATGAGCAGTCTCTGAGCTCTGCTTGAGTGCCCATTTCCATGAACTTCCACATACATCTCAGTGGGAGCACAGCAGCAACATTTCCATATAGTTCTGTCATGTTTGAAATGGGTTCTTGTCCATGCTCCAAAAACTGTCTGCACATTTTACATTAGAGAGTTGCCGTATAAATTACTAGCACTTGTAGCAGAAGCTACTCCCCTGTTAGAAGAGGAGCCTCCTAACTACTAAACTAGACCAGAGAACCCTATTCCTTCCTGCTCCGTCTTTCTGGTCTAATGAATCATGGAGTGGAGTTGCATGTTACACTTAAACCATACTAAATCACTGGAATGGTAGCAGTGTTGAAGTCAGATTGTGCTGTGAACAGTTGCACATTAAGGGTTAATATCATTTCTTGTCTGCACAGCTCTGACTTGTCACTGGAGGGCTGGTGAGCAGAGGTGTAGCTGGGACCCAGGGCACCTGGGCTCTCTCCCTGCTCTGGGGAGGGAGAGGGGAAGGGGAGACTGGGAGCAGTGCATGCTGGCCTTCTAGAGAACTGCAAATTGCTGGTTTTATCTCCATGGAACAGACTGAATTTACCTTAATATGAGCTAGATAGCACAGCCCAGAGTTAACCCTTGCCTGAAGCGGCACAACTCTGAGACACTCAAAGAGCACTTGGCATGACTTACCGAGGTTTAACCTGCACACTTACGTCATAAATGCTGTTAGCATGGTCCAAGTGAAATGTGTAGCCTCACCCTAATATTATTTTCCGCAAAATGAAACAACTTTGACAGTAGAAGATGAGTCGAACAGCCAATAGTCTAGCGGTCAAGCATTTTGTTTCAAGGTAGAAAATGTAGCAGGAGTAGAGGAGAGAATTGTGCCTGGGTCCCCCATGCCTTTGTAGGAGTGCTTTAATACAGAAGAGGGTGACTGCTCCATGACTTTTTAGGAGAAAGCAGAGACTACTACTGCATCCGGTAAACCAGAGTAAAGCAAAAAGGGCCACAGAGACAAAGGGAGGGGGAATGCTAGCTGTTGGATCACAGGGTAGCTTATAGCTCAGATAAAACTAAACTGCTTATCACTGTCAGGACTGAGGCACTGCTGAGCTTGGACAAATGAAGACCTTCAGTCTCTTAAGGACTTTAATGCCTCTGGAGTTTGGGCAGTTGAGTGAACAGAGGCACAATTCTGGAAGAAGACACCTCAAGTCTGTTTACATCCACATTGCCTTATTTTTCTAAATATCCCCTGTGTATCTACCAATCTTTAGGTGAGGTAGAAGAAAAAGCACCTTAGTACCAAGCCAAAGACAGAAGATCAATGCAATTTTTTTTAAAAAAAACACCAATTGAAAGCTTCTTTTACCACAAGATCATGGGGGAAGGGGGGCAAACTAGCTAAAAATTCCATGGAGACTCATGATTGATTGCAGAAATGCGATACTGATTTGTTTTCCTTTAAATAGTGATATTACAGCTTTAATCAAGATCGAATCAAATGACAAATAATAAATCACAGAGCAGAGTTCACACCTGAATAAATAAGTAACAACTGGAAGGTAGGAAAAAAGGAAACATAAAAGAAATCAAACAAGGTTGGGGATTAAGTTAAATATTTCCCAGGTCTTTCCTTGGCATTTTGGTAGTAATAAAAAGGAGACCATGATGCATGATATTCATATATCATAACTATGCTCGCAACCTTCTGAAATTAAAGGACTGAAGTGTATAGAAAGGGGGGCGGGGGGGGGGGGGGAAATGCATTATTTTTGGCCACATGTATTGTCACAAGAGTACTGGTGATAAATGCCAACATCTGGCAAAGATTATTTCCATTGCTAAAGCATGACTGAACACCCACGTAGCCGGAAAGTCACTGCTGGTGCCACATCAAATGTAGGAAATGAAGAATCTTCTTAAGGTGATGATGGCAAAAATCATTCTTATGTGTAAGCCAACAGGAAGGAGCAAACAATGGTGTATAACCAAGTGCATGGCTTTTGCCCTAAGATCTCAACACAAGTTACAGACAGTTAACTAAACATCATACGTTACATCCATGGCAAGCAGCAATACTATGCAAATTAGCCAACAAATGCATCAAGGCATAAAAGGATTCAGGACAAAAGGCTACATTTTGTAAATGTGGGTACCAAAAGTTAAGCACTCTACCTGTACTACTTGCATTGCCATTATCCTTGTAGCACCTCAGCCTTTCACAGTCCAACACATTTCTCTTCACAGGAGATGGGGGTACAAATAGGAAGACGAGATATCAAGACCAAGATCCTCAAACGGTATTTAAAGCTTCCTAAATCCCACTTGCATCAATGGGCGTTAACAGTGTAAATCCCTGAAAAAATCTGAGCCGAAGTGACTTGCCCAAGGTCACAAAAGGAGTCTGTGGTAGAGTAGGAACTTGAATATGCTTTTCCCAAGTCTCAAACCTGACCCACAGCTTCATTTTCCTTGGTTTTCTCCCTGGTTATGCAACCATTTCATTGACTAACTTCAAGTAAATCACACAGCACAACACTTTCAAATGCCAAAGTCCTTTAAATATGTAGGTGCTTAAATGTTGCCAAGTAGCAAACCACTGGCAAAGCTAAAAAAGGAACTCAGAGGACTCTTGACCCAAACACCAAACATTATCACCAGCAAAATGGGCATTTCCCCAGGCAAAAACTATGTACCTAATATAGTCATAATTAATAATAGCTATAAGAGCCAAGAGTCCCCATTTTTAATAACTGCCAGTATCAGAGGGTGTCTATACACGTGCTCCAGGCACCATGTTAACTACTGTTAGTTAACATGCTCCAGCAGACTTGATTCATTGAGTCTGCTCTGATGCAGGCTAATAAGCATGCATTGGAGCAGACTTCTGGCACGTGTTTAGGCATCCAGAGAGCCTTGCATCAGCTACACTAATAGAAATAATACCTCGCATAGAAAACCCCTAAATGTCCAATAGTTTTAAAGTGAGGTAGTTAGCCATGGTCGTCTGAACTGAAGGCAGGACACGGTGACACCTTAAAGACTACTGGTTCAGAGAGGCATGGACAAATCCAGCGATAGCATCTGACAAAGTAGGAACCACTTAGTCTCTAAGGCTGTTTCCCCACGAGCAGCAACATGTGTTTCCCCAGGGACAAGTAGCAGCATGACGCCTTGTGCCACTGCTACTTGTCCTTGGGGAATGCCTTTGCCACATGCACGTTGCTCTGGGTGGGGAAGGGGCAACTGTCCTGGCCCCAGAAGCCTCACCTGAAAACCCTGGAGGCTCCTGCAGCAGAGAGCCTGGCCAGTGGCCAGAGTGTGGCTCCAGCTGGCCAGGCTTTGGTTTGCACAGCACATGCTGCCACCACATGCACTACCCTGCTTTTTTTAGGCATGGGGTTTTTTGACCACCAGATCTCATGGGATCAACCCCTCCCCCAAAAAACAAACAAACCCATGTTGCAAAGTAGCAGCATGGGAAATGCCTTCATGTGCAGCACGTGGTGCCTCAGACGGGTCTGCAGCACTGCCTACTGCACATTTGCACTCATCTGGACATGACTTAAGGGGGCATCCTTCCCTGGAATACATTTTAAAGATATACATATTAAAAACAGCCAGACATACTGTGTCAAAATATGTATGGACTTATAACCCAGTGCTTTAGTTTGTGCACAAAAATGTGCCACAACCATTGGTTCCTTTAGCAAATGGTTAAATAATCACAGTTTTCTGTGTGTTCACTTAGGCCAACATAAACCCACTCGTTCTGGGTTATTTTTTTGCTTTCTTGCAGGGGGAGGCGTTTCTGTTTATTATTAAACCGTGCATTTTTTTATCTTCCTTGTCTTTTCCATTGTTTGATTTGAGGAAAAGAAGTTGAAAACTAGGAACAAAATAAAACAGAATGAGAAACATGAGCGATTTGGTCTTGTATCTGCCTCAAGCATTGCATTATTAGAAACCTCAGAGCTGCAATTCCCAGAAGGTATTTACTCACGGGAAAAGATTTCTGCCATGTATTTGCCTATAGGAAACACAGAGACTACAAAAAATCCTGTTATAACAACACTGGAAAACTTCATTTAGAAAGGGCTAATTGAAATAGGATCCTGGGCTTGGCAAAGTTCTCACTGGACCTGTCCTAAACGCTTTCAGACAGATGCTTATCCAGGCTGTTCATCAAACCTTCAGAGAGGGAGATTCCACAATTTCCCTGTTGTTCTGTTCTCCCCTTCTTAGAGTTAGGACATTTTTACTAAGATCTAACCACATCTGCTTTTTTACAGGATAAAGCACTGCCTTCTATCCCGTTCTCCAAGGCAAGTGAGAACAATTTTTCTTCTTCTCTTTTATGGAAACCTTTCACATATTTGCAGTCGTGTCTTTCTCCTTTTCTCCAAACTAAACTGAGCTAATTCCTTCAGGTTTTCCAGTTATGTCATGCATTCCAACTGCTGTTTCTTCTTCACCGCTTCTGCTGAAATCTTTTCCAGTTTCTCTACATCCTTCCTAAAATGCACTAACAAGTGCTGACCCAATACTCCCACCTGAGGCCTAAGCACTGCTGCATAGAGTGATACTATCACCTCCTTGATCTTGCATACAATACCTCTGTTCAAAGAACTCAAAATGATATTTGCTTTTCCTAGGGACATTATAAAACTGCTGATTCATGCTGAGTTTGTGATTTAACATGATCCTCAGGTTCTTCCTGGCACTGCTACTGCCCAACCCAGTTATCTCCTGTTCTGCATTTGTTTTGGGATTTGTTTTGGGGAGGGGGATCATCTGTAGGTGGAGCACCTTACAGTTGTCTGCCTTTTTATTTAATTATTTTCTGTCTATATTGCCAAGTTCACCAGTGTACAAAGATCTCCTTGAATTTTTAGCCTGTTTTCAGTGTTAGAAACACCTCCCAGATTTTAATAGCCTGCTGATATTATCAGTTTATTCTCTATTCCCACATCCAAGTCATTAATAAAATGTTGAACAACACATGCCCCTGAAAAGACCCCTGTGGAACCCCACTTGAGACCTCCTGTCAGTCTGACATCGATCCATTAATAGTTAATCTTTGCTTGGGGTTATTCAACCAATTATGCATTAACCTATTAGTAATCCTATCTAGCCCACATGTTGCTAGTTCACCTATGTGAAAGACATGTGGGGCTGTGTCAACAACCTTACTAAAGTCCAGGCCTATTATGTCCACCACATTTCCCTTAGCCTCCAAACCAGTTATTTGCAAAGGAGGAACTGAAGCTGGTTTGGCATGATCTCTCCATAACAAATCCATATTGGCAGCTTGTCATCACTAATTTTTATTCTAGATATTTACACACTGAATTTTTATGTTTTACTTAACTAAATTCTCAGGCATTTAAGTCAGGCTGACTGGTCTAATTCTGGACTCCTCCTTTCCTCCCCTTTTTAAAGATGGGCATTATGCCAGTCCTCCAGACTCTTGGGACCTCATCATACAATCCATGAGCTTACAAATATTATTATTTATAATTACAACATAATTATAATTATAATAATTCTACTTCAGCATCTGGCATAGAAAAATTAATGACCTTAGCACGTTGTCCTCAGATACATATAATATAAATCTGGGGTGTCAAACATATGTGCCACAGGCTGGATCCAGCCCATGGAGCTTTATGATCCAGCCTGTGGGTCTTGGACCAGCCCTGCAGTGTGTGCAGCAGGCACTGGCCCTGCAAGCTGCACGCGGCATCCGGGCTGGACCCTGTGGCACACCCCATCCCTGAGGACCAGCTCTGCCATCTGGCTCTTGGACTGGACTGTCTTGGACTGGACTGGTGGGGTACCACATGCAGTGGGCACCCTGTGCCAGCCTCCTGCATGGCATGCAGCACACACATAACATGCATAGGCACACATGGTGTGCAGCAGGTGCCAGCCCTGGGGCTTACTGTGTAGAAGGCGTCCAGGGCACGGGCTGCATGTCGCACCCCACTGGACTGGCCCTTCATGCTAACTCTGGTGCACACAGATGCCTGGGCTCAATCCAGACTGGCCTTGGAGCCAGTGTGCAGGGCTGGTCCAGTACAGGTGCTTCCTGCAGCCCACACCCCAGGCCCCCTTTGCTGTATACAGTGCCAGGTCCAGCTCATGCACCACAGGCCCTAGAAGCAGGCCTGGCATGTGTTATACACGGTGCATCACCTGGGCCTGGAGACATGGGAACTGCTCACAGAAGAGAAGCCAGTCCTGATCCAGCCTGAAGACCAGCCCAACAACACTCTTCTGGCCTGTGGGGCTGGGCAAGTTTGACACCCCTCATGCACATGATACCTAAATACTGTGAAAGAACAAGTTTTAGAAGAAAAAGCAGCTTCTTCAGAACAGATCATCAGAAAATGGCCTTATTTATTCGTATCACCTTAGCATTGCTTTGATTTTACATTCTGATTATATTTTAGCTTTTCTATGAAGGCACTCTGATGGACAAAACAGGGATAGATTCTTTCTAAAAGAAGAGTAAACATCGTAGAAAGAAGACCCATCCTACTAACAAGTGTATAGACTGGACAAGTGCCTACTAATTAAACTAAGCCACAGCAAGGAATAAATAAGTGCAAGCCAATATCAAAGCGAAGTTACACATTACACTTAGACCATACGAAATCTGTGGACTGGAAAGCCATGTTAAAGTTAGAAAGTGCTGTGAACAGTCACACATAAAGAGTTAATACCGTTTCCTGCCTGCACTGCTCTGACTTGCCATGAGAGGGCTGGTGAGTAGGGGCACGGCTAGGAGCCAGGACACCTGGGCTTTATCCCTGCTCTGGGGAGCGGGTGGCTGGGAGAGGTACATCCTAGGATACTAGATGGGTGCTTAGCACAAGTTAAAGGGGTGTAGGTTGTAGCCGTGTTGGTCTAAGGACTTAGGCAGGCAAGGTTCTTTGGGTAAATCTGATATCTTTTATTAGACCAACTCAAATAGTCTTTGGGTAAATGTGATAACTTCTATTAGAAGTTGGTCAAATTTGAGTTGGTCTAATAAAAGATATCAAATTTACCCAAAGAACCTTATCTAGCACATGTTAACGAGCTTTAACATGTAGAGGCTTGTGTTTTAAGTGCCCATACTATGGTCTAAGTATAATGTGCTATTTCAACCTAATTGTGAATTGTTCCCAAGGTTCCAAGGTGTTAGAGCATAAGGAAGCCTAGCACTTCTATTGAGCTCTGTCATATTCAAAGCATTGTTCATGTGTTAAAACCAATTTTCAGATGTGCCCAGTTTCCGCATTCCAATTGGCCTATTTGAAAAACTCACCTTGACCAATTAATTTATCCACAGCACCTTGAGGAGGTAGGTGCTTTCCAATATTAGAGATGGGGAACTGTGGTAGAGGCTAACGAACGCAGGATGACCTCATTAACTTGTCTTGGTCACTGTCCCATGCATTCCCCCAATACTTGTTGCTATGGGCCTCATTACACACAGGATGCATACACAGTTGGCAGGATCAGGGCTGCTAGACTGCACACACCTAAAGGGAAAGCTTGCATTTGCCTGGAACATGCCAAACACTCGTATGGTGCTATATTAATCAATAAAAGCAGGAATAACTAATACTAAATGACAAGTTTGTATTTTGAACTGATCTATTTGCAGCTGCATCCCACTGCACACACACGTGCTGAGAATTTATTTATTTCAAAGGATACAATAATATTTATCTCTCTTTCTTTGCTGATAATTTGGTACTTTTCAGATGATTGAAGGGATTTTGCCTGAAACTTACCCAAATAGTTATCTGTATACACCTGTATTTTGGGATTCATTTAAATCATTTAACTGTCTTTCCACAAAATCCTTATGCCACCCTATGTATAGTACTGTGACAATGATAGGCAGAAACCATTTGGGTCAGGGCAGCAAACCATTATTATTCAGGCTTGCCCAAAAATACTAGGGCTACCTTTGACACACAGTATGTCAACTTCCAACATAAGCCAGAGACAGAATAAGACCACCTCTGATGCCCCATGTTCAACTCAATTTCTTTGTTGTCACTTCCTTAATTGATGCTCCAAAATGCTGATGATGTTGCCTAAAAGTTTATGGCTGCCTTTATTTCCCAGAACACAAATGACCATACGGGGAGTTAAATCTACCTAAAAAAAAGTGTCTATCATTTTAAACAGCAGCATGGAGGACCCCACACTGAAAGATGATGTATGATTACTGTCACAAGTAGTTTGACTGATTATTGATTGCAATCATTTGCTACCTTCCATGATGAAATCGGCTATAATTCCTACACGCAGCTACCAATAACTTTGTCTCCTCCATATGCAAAGGCAACAGATGCATACTGTACAAGGTAAATCACTTGTCCTGGGGGAGGGAGGCACTCAACTGTATGGTAGAAACTAAGCTGTATTAAAAGATACAACAACGTAGTGCACTAAAGGCAGAAAGGACCAAACTGAATGTCCCCATGGGGCACGTCCACACATGCAAGCACGTGCGCTTGCAGCAGCTCAAATAGAAGTGGTGCAACTTTGAGCTGGGGCTTTTTGCCTCAGCGCATGTGTTCAAACATGCACTTTGTTGTGGAGAAAATTGTGCCACCTGGGGCAAAATAACGCTGCCCGGCTCTTCCTGAATCTGCACCCAGGGGGAGCCAGAGCCCAGGGCCAGCACCTGTGCTGTCCCCAGCAGTATAAAAAGCTGCCCTGTCCTGGCCCCATCAGTACAAAATGCTGTCCTAGCAAGTAGATTAGGGCTACTCACTCTCAGGAGCTCCTGGGGCCCTACCAGTTGGTACCTGGGGACACTACTCCTTGTGCCAGCTGGACTGCTGAAGCAGCACTGAGAGTTCCCTGCACCCTCTACCCACTGCAGCAGTCTGGCAGTGGGGGCTGCTGCCTGGCTCAACCTTCTGTGCACCTGCCAGACCCGGATGGGGACTGCACAGCCACTAGAGACATCTGCCCCTCTGGGCCACCTGCCGGTGGGCTGTGGCTACACAGTTGGCTTTTGTGCAGCACTACTGCCATGTGTGCCCCTGGCTGGCCATCTGGCCAGCTACTGCCCTGAAGATGTTCCCAGTGTGGTAGCCTGCTTTGAATTGTCAAAGCATGACCTCCTGGCTCCAAGTGGCCAGGAGGTCAGCCACCTCCAGCTGGGTTCAAGGTGCAAGCTCTGAGCAGGCAGGGTCCTGCCACTGGCCTCCCTGCAGGCATTCTGGTGTTCCCTATTGGAAACTGAAAAATCCCTGATAAAAAAATCCCAAAGTCACTCTGTAAAATACCCCAAAATCCATTAAACAAAAGACCACTATATATATAGAGAGAGAGAGTGAAAGAAAGAGAGAAAGTGATCAGTTGGGCATGTTTTATTGATATATCTACAGTGTTAAAGCAATTTGGAAGACTACCAGTGTCTCTATCATAATAATAAAGTGAATTCTAAATACATGTTTCATGAATTCATGAATATATGCTTTGCTGCCCCCCATAGGGGCTACAGCCCCCCCAACAGGGGCCTGAGCCCCACCCCCGCTTGCTCCCCCGGCCTCCCCAATTGTTGCCCTGCCTGGCCCCATCCCCCACCAGCTCCTGTAGCCCCCACAATGGCTGCCCCACACAGCCCACTCCCCAAGACCCCCCAATGGCTGCCCCGCCTGGCCCCATCCCCCGTTTGCACCCCCAGCTCCCCATAGCTGCCCCTCAACCCCAGCCTTCGGTACTTAAAAAAAAAAAAAAAAAAAGCTTCTACTCACCCCAGGAGCAGAGGCTGTGGGAGCTCCAGGGGGTCTAATTTTGCATCCACGCTGCAAGCTTGCAGCACGGGGAACATTTTCTCATTCCTGCACATGGCTCTTGCAGATGCTCAAAGAGATGCTGCAAGAAGCACGCATGGGCCCATCTGGATGCACCCATGGAGTCTATTCTGCTGTCCATGCTGAAAGCTGGAAGCAGGCTCCTCAGGGGAACGCTTTGATTTGTCAGTAAAGTACTAGGCACCATTTGCACTGGTGTATCTCAAGGCCACTGCCACCTTGTGTTTATGAAAAGATGCAAATAGAATAATAAAAATGTTAGTCCCTTCAGGTAAAAACAATTGCCCTTCAAGTTCAACTTGCATGACATACTGCATAATTTAGTTACTTCCAGCTTGATTAGGTAAACTTTGGTTGAACCACAGACCTGCGTCGGGGTCACCGCAGGTAGAATTCTTCCCAGAAGATTCCTGGGAAGACTCTATGTGCATTTTTCAACCCAGTGCAGAAAAGGGGAAAAGTCCCCATAGCCTTCAGGACTAACTATGCCACAGTATGGTCCTAAGTTCAGCCCAAGCATATGGGCTACCAACAGTTATGACAAGGCTGCAAAAGGGTGCATGAAGCAGGTGCTATTCCCCACCCAAAACACACAAACGCTCCTTTTCTGTTGCAAATGTTGTTGTAAGATCAGTGCAAGCAAACTCCCTTCCCTCCTGTCTGAATGTCCAAAGCAAACACACTTGGTTGTCAGCATGTTTCCAGTTTTGTATGCATGCCCCCACTTACACCTCAGTGGGAGAAAGTCCACCAAGATGTACAATGAGCCCCACAGCCATATAGTTTTAGAGTTTTAAAACTCATTCAGAACTCTGTTTAAAAGATACTTTTTCACAATGTCTTTCCCCTTTGTGTTCTCTCAATTGCAATCCTTCTAAGTCTGGAAAAACTCTCTCTCCTTGTTTTGTCCTTTTCCCAACCGGCACTCTTACATGCTTATGTTTGGACTGGAACTGGAATGAACTGTTGGATTTAGTTTCAATTTTTAAAGATCAGAGCTTATCAACAAACATCTTCCTATTATCTATCATCATCAGATGATGAGGAAGATGACAGAAAGCACAGTTCAAAGAATCTTTATAAGCTGATGGGTGCTAAAGAGACAGCACAGAGCACAAGATGCATTGCATGTTATAGCATCCTCAAAAGATGTGGCTATGGCCTTCTGCCTAAATCCCTAAGGTTTTAAGTAAAGCACTATCAGGACTCACACAGATCCCAAAACAAACTTTACTTTGAACTGAGTACAGGATGGTTTTACCGTGCTTCTTTTTGCTGACAAGTTCTGCATCACTATTTGCTCACCTCAGTTGGGACATGTAGGCTCTAGAAAATGCCCCACAGTGTAGATTCTTTATCTTGATATCAATGGACTTTGGACCTGGCTCTAAAATATGAGGCCATTATAATTTGCTCCGTTTATATGCATTATAGATTATTAGCGAGCATTTTTTTATGTCATGATCTTTATGTAAACCAAGTTTAGGCAAGAACAAGAAGTCATTTTAGATTTTTTAAAATACAGTGGGGATCTTGACTACTTGGAGGCATTATTAATCTAAAGAAAGCTGCCTAAAGTGAAGTATTTAAACAGTTTTGGAATCAGTAGTGTTTTGGGGGGTTTATTGTTTTTATACCTGGTCTCACAGGCTTGATCTCAGTGTGCCTCCACCTGTGTATTCTCTGCCTACATTTAAAAGACTTCAATGTAAGTATTCATATGTTCATTTTGCAACTACTGAACTCCAGACTTCCCTATCACATTTATTTTAATTCAGATTGCTAACAAACCTTGCAATAAACAATAGTATAATACCCCATCGATTAAATATAATTAAGCTTAATAATTGCTTAAACTTGTCATCCATAAATCATGACCAGCAAACCATTATGAACCAATTAATCACTTGTGGCATCATTAGGTATGTTTATGTATAGAGTATTTATAGAATACATGACGATGCAGTAGAAAAGATTAATAACCGTGACCTTGGGGCGATTATATTATTCATGAGTGGTGAATGCATAAGGGAGGTTGCACAAGATGAGTACCCATAGGAACTTTCACACCACACCATCATATGCTCGTGTATGATGTGGACACCCGCCGAATAACACAAACCTCATGTTCATGCCAAAACCCCAGACAAAACTGTACATTTTATAACCCCAACAAAGAAACCCCCAAAACTATGAATGCTAAACATATGCATAGTACAGGAGTATTTATTTTGCATTAGTGTCTAGAAGCCCCAGTCATAATCCAGGAGCAAAAGGTGCTATAAAACAAACAAACAAAAAACAACAAAAAAAGAACAAAATGTTAGCCCTGGCCTCAAAAAGCTGGTTTTTAGTTAAAAGCTTGAACTCACAAAGGAGTCTGAATAAATCACGCATGAAAATACCATTAAAAGTGCATGGGATTAGCGCAGCCCAGTAGGTTCCTTTGAACCATTTTGATCATTTCAACTCTGAAAACACTAGATAGACTTTATGGCTTCCCTCCCCAGAAAGCCAGGCATCATCTCCTTTACTAGATCTTAGATTTGTGACTGATACAGAACTGTACACTGATTCACCTCAACTGCTGCAATAACTAAAAAAAAGTAATAAACACAAAAGAAATAGTGGTTGTTTGAATGGGCCCAAAGGTTTTGAACATTACTAGCCTGAGCAGAGAATGAGTCTAAATGGTGTAGTGAAATATTGTGTAGCAATGCAATGATGGCCTCTTTAGTAGACGTTTTAATTTTAAAAATCCAGCTGTTTCTAGTAGGAAACCAGGTTTTATGAAACACTAAACATACATCCACTGGTTCATTAGTTCAGGAGGCCGCTGCTTTTCCAGCAAAAACCAACCAGTTGAAATATTCTAAAGGAATACATATAAGTTATTATTAATATGTCTCTCCCTCACTGGTGTTCCTGCCTTTTTATCCTAACATAACTTATTATATAAATTATGTGCAGATCACCGTAAAACCAAGCATATTTAATCGCAGCGGCAGTTAATAATATTTGATTAACTATAAATTATGCATAGTGTATGCAGTTTTAAATAAATATATTTAGCCCTGGGGTCCGAAAGGGACATGTCTAAGGTGAGTTGAAGATTTGCTTGAAAAAAGGTTGCAGAATTGGGCCCTCTGGATTTCATTTTTGAAGCATTCTAGTTCTTGTACCATTAAAAGGACAAGTGCTTGCATTTAATTTCCGTTTGCTAACAACTGCCATTACCAAATGCTTTTTTCTCTTTTTCAAGGAAGAGTGTGTTTTTCAAAAGGTCAGCAACCCCTCCTTCCTGACCCACCAGTTATCTCCATTAACTTACTACATAATGCTTTTGCACTTTTAAAGGGAAGCAATTCTGTATATGCTTCCCAAAGTCTCAGAAAACTGCAATTATCCTGGTAGCTAAAGGACTAGACAGAAAAATTCATCACATGTTAAGTAAAATCTACCAGTGCTATACAACTTGGTGTGGCATTTGGGAGTGATGTTAGGGTTCCTGACTGCTGAAGTTTTAGTTCAAACATGACATTTGTCTTTGATAAATAAAAATACAAGCATTATTGCAAGGCAACTAGGCTGAACTGTCAACTGTTAGTTGTGTTATCAATTGAGCGTTTGCTCTGTGCATCTACAGGAGTTTGAACTTGCACAGAAAATCTGTGGAAGTTTCCCTGGCCTTATTTACCGTCCTCATTACTCTGGGTTAAAACAAACAAACAAAAGACGCATTCTCCCTTATGTATCGGTACTCCCGATTGCCCTGATATTATTGATAAACAAACTTTTAAAAATATAAATGTTGGTTACTGAACCCATGCCAAAAAGCTGTCAGCATTGTATAAATTAGCATGAACATATGTTAATGCATAATTCACCGTTTGCAACAGGGCTTTGTTGAAAAATTGATGAAAATTCATGAAAGATCCTTTCCAGATTAAGTTGCACAATAAACATGTAGCCAGCAGCATTCATAATGTAAAGGTAATAGTTTAGAGTTGCTCTTTGCAAATTTTGTAAGTTGTGTGAGCACAAGTTAAAATCTTAGTATAAGCAAAAACAGACTGTATGTCACAACACCTTCTTGTGTGTATACAAGCAAGCAGCTGTTTGAATGCCCATACTTCTTTGAAATATTGTTTCTCGTAATGCTCTCTCCCTTTAAGTGAGGAATTTTGGTTAGAATAGGTATATATTGCTTTGTCCAGAAGGGTAAAAAAAATTAAGTGTAACAATTACGTAAAAGGTAAATATGAGAGGTGGTTAAAAAAAAAATCTGGGGTTTTGTTTTTTTTTGGTTATTTGTTTTTATAGAATAGACCAAAAAAAAAAGTCATAATAATGTAGTGGGTATTGGCAGCTTTCCAGGGAAAAGGTTGACTTTGTTGAAAAACCAATAGTATGAAAAAGCAAGGTAATTTTTGAGGGAGTTTGTTATAGTAATGTTGGTTTATAGGACATAGGCAGACAAGGTTCTTTGGGTAAATGTGTTATCTTTTATTAGACCAACTAAATGGTTGGAAAAATTGTGCCTGACAGCTTGCAAAGATCACATTTTTCCAACTATTTAGTTGGTCTAATAAAAGATATCACATTTACCCACACAACCTTGTTTGCCTAGGTAATTTTGACACACTCTAGTAAATAGATTGATGTATATATACAGCTGTAAATTTGTTCTATATATATGTACAACAGTATAAGCCAAATACAGGTTCCCAAATTTAATCTGAATTCCTAATTCTCTGTGAACAATTAATAATCAACATTTCACAACCACGTACCTGTGACAGACAGGAAAGCAATGTGCCTCCATTGATATGGATTTAATATTTTTTGGCATGAACGGTCCTAACCAGATGTTGATGTAAATACAAGTACAACACAAGGCATTTGTGCCACACCTAGTGCACCGGCAAATGATGTATTTCATATGCACAGTGATGACGTTAAGGTGAGAGAATGAAAACAAAAGATGTATGAACAGAAGAGCTATGCAAACAGAGAAGCTGTCCTTAAGCAGCAACCTGGAATTTCATTTACCACAATAATAACCCACAAGGCATTTCTGCCAAACCTATCATCAGAACAAGTAGACAGTGCTGTTATTGAATATTCATATTAGCCTTCCCCCCCAAAAATGAGCTGAGGTCAATACTATGTTGTCTATTTCCCCATAATACAAAGGTACTTTACTATTTGAAAGGCTCCTTTTAAATATCTTTAAAATAATTTCAGTGTTTAAAACCAAAAGTTTGGATTGGACTTGAACTGACCTGCCTCAATGCTCAATACAAAAGTGAGGTTTGACGGTATCTGGAAAGGGCTTAAGTCATTTTCATTCCAAGCATCTTCTTCACATTGAAGATGGCATGTTTTCCAAGGACACCAAAATTAAATACACCTATCAAAGCGAATCTGTTCTTAAAAAAATTAATTAAATTGTATGTGTTTAGCCACATTTAACTGGGGTCTTGTAAAACTCAGATTATAATAAAACACCTTCAATGTATTTGATGCCACAGGTGATTTTTAAGTCACTTTTCCATTTCATTTATGCGAGGGAAAAGATGGGTTGAGTATTTTTAAGACACCTACACTGACAAAGAATGAAGGGAAAAAGGGATGGATATTCATATTTATGATGCAATAATACCAGGAAGCCAAATGCCTGTGAAAACATAGTCCCTGCCTAGAAGACCTTACAATCTAAGATGACAGTGTGGGATGAGGGAGAGACAGATTATTCTAATTAAATAGAAATTATTTCCTCGGTAAACTAGTGAACATACTGTCAATCCCTTTTAGCCAAAGGTTTGTCAAAATGTAAAAGCCCAGGGGAACAAAGGTGGAATTATTTTTCATGAAGCAGGCAGCTTAAAAATAAGCTGGAGGACACCTCTGGATTTATTTACTATTAATTACAAATCTTCAGGTGAAAATCAATGAAATCATATAAAAATGTCTTGGCTTTTTCCTGAAATTCAGATGCATCCCTTGTGAGAAACGGCATTACAACGGTAAACAGTAAATATACCTTCCTGTCCTTATAGCTGTTACATTTTATAGGTCAAAGCCACATGATACCAGAGGTGATGGCATTACTACTGAGCCTCATTTAGGGGGGAAAATATGTCTTTTTCTCTCTGTCTGTCTCTCTCTGATGGCTTCTGTCCATCACGGTTCACTAGAAGTTCTTCATCTCCAAATCATTCTCCACTCAGCTGCCAGGCAACCCCCAGCCGGAATGGCAATTAGCCAGATGTCAGCAGTCCTATTATCTCCATTCCTCAGTTCTACATTATTTAGTCCCTGCATGATAACAGCAAGAAGAGAGAGAATTACAGCAGAGGATCCCACCAGGACTCCACTTTAGAAACCTGCGTGGAACCTGAAGGAGGGCCAGAAGAGAAACCAAAATGAAAGGAAAGTAGCTAAACACGTGGTGTCTTTTCCTGTTGCCATTCTTTCCAGATTTTCTCTCGTCTTTAACCCTTTGTTCAGTGCCAGAGAGTTGTGTAGACCAAGAGCACGCTACAAAGAGAGGTTTTTTTGTTTAGTGCTCATCGGCACTGTTTCTGTAAGACCATTATCTCAACTGCGCTGCCCTGCCAGACTAAAACCTGAACTCATGCTGGCTGTAATATATGCAGAAAAGCAGCAGGTGAAATATGCTTTATGCTTTTTTTATTTTAGGAGAAAGGAAAATTGGTGCTTTGATGGAGGACTCGCAGAAAACATGCTTTTACATGAAACAAAATGCCAGACTTTTGTTTGCGTCTAAACCTAGAAAGATTGACTTCTTCCATCCCTGACCCGCCATGCTGTAAAGCAGTGTTTCTCAACCTGTGGTAGGTGGTTGAGACATGGGCAGGGGGTACGCGGGTACTGTGTTTTGGTCTTCACTTGCTCAGGCCGGATGTTTTGGCTACCGCCTCTCTCTCCATGGCCGGAGCGCCGGGGCTTTCACTCCCCAGCATCAGTGCACCAGGGGATAGGGAGGGAGGCCACGCTGTAGCTGCTTTGCCACAGGCCACAGTGGAGAAAGTGGGATTTGGCTCATGGTGGTGAAACAGTTTCACTTTTGCTGTGTCAATTGGCAGGGGGTACGCAAGGTACCAAAGGTTGAGAACCACTGCTGTAAAGAGCCCCAGCTAATGCCTTGTGGGGTGAAGGGGAAGAATAACACAAAGATGTAATAATTGTGGACTCCAAGGAGAACTTTCATTTTTCCAAATATGCCTAGCCAATGCTTTTCTCCTGCATATAAAATAATATTTTAAACTCAGAGACATGCTAGTTAGTATTTCTGGGTCACCTTTCAGGGTCATCAATTAATCAGTACTTTAAATGCCCAGACAGGCGATTAATCAGTGGCCTGAGAGAAAAGACACAGTATGGATGAAAAGCAAACATGACAGCAAGACTGTGTAAATATGTAAAGTACGGCAAACGTTAGAAAAAATGGCTCCTTAAAAGTGACATGGTGAGGGCCCACATTCATCTCTCTTGCTTACTTTCACATTTGCGAGAGCCCGGCAGGACAAATTATGCTGAGGGGAAACCAGCACGGGTTCGTGGCAGGCAGATTGTGCCTGACCAATTTAGTCTCTTTTTAAGACCAGGTTACGAAACGCCTGGACGCAGGAGGAGGGGTGGATGTCATATACTTAGACTTCAGGAAGGCCTTCGATACGGTATCCCACCCCATACTGGTGAACAAGTTAAGAGGCTGTGATGTGGATGACTACACAGTCCGGTGGGTGGCGAATTGGCTGGAGGGTCGCACCCAGAGAGTCGTGGTGGATGGGCCAGTTTCGACCTAGAAGGGTGTGGGCAGTGGGGTCCCGCAGGGCTCGGTCCTTGGACCGATACTCTTTAATGTCTTCATCAGTGACTTGGACGAGGGAGTCAAATGTACTCTATCCAAGTTTGCAGATGACACAGAGCTATGGGGAGAAGTGGACACGCCGGAGGGCAGGGAACAACTACAAGCAGACCTGGACAGGTTAGACAAGTGGGCAGAAAACAACAGGATGCAGTTCAACAAGGAGAAATGCAAAGTGCTGCACCTAGGGAGGAAAAATGTCCAGCACACCTACAGCCTAGGGAATGACCTGCTGGGTGGCATGGAAGTGGAAAGGGATCTTGGAGTCCTAGTGGACTCTAAGATGAACATGAGTTGGCAGTGTGACGAAGCTGTCAGAAAAGCCAATGGCACTTTATCGTGCATCAGCAGATGCATGACGAATAGGTCCAAGGAGGTGATACTTCCCCTCTATCGGGCACTGGTCAGACCGCAGTTGGAGTACTGCGTGCAATTCTGGGTGCCGCAATTCAAGAGGGATGCGGATAACCTGGAGAGGGTCCAGAGAAGGGCCACTCGTATGGTTAAGGGCCTGCAGACCAAGCCCTACAAGGAGAGACTAGAGAAACTGGACCTTTTCAGCCTCCGCAAGCGAAGGTTGAGAGGCAACCTTGTGGCTGCCTATAAGTTCATCACAGGGGCACAGAAGGGAATTGGTGAGTATTTATTCACCAAGGCACCCCCGGGGGTTACAAGAAACAATGGCCACAACCTAGCAGAGAGCAGATTTAGATTGGACATTAGGAAGAATTTCTTCACAGTTCGAGTGGCCAAGGTCTGGAACGGGCTCCCAAGGGAGGTGGTGCTCTCCCCTACCCTGGGGGTCTTCAAGAGGAGGTTAGATAGGCATCTAGCTGGGGTCATCTAGACCCAGCACTCTTTCCTGCCTATGCAGGGGGTTGGACTCGATGATCTATTGAGGTCCCTTCTGAACCTAACATCTATGAATCTATATCAAAACGGTGGGATCGTTTTATTTTACCACTAAACACCCTGGCAAATTCTCAGGGGGTTGAAAATAAAGATGCCTTATTTCCACTTCTCACGCTTCCACAGCAACTCCCAGCTGAAGAATTAAAGGTGCTTTACAATCATTAATTAATTAAGCCTCAAGACACCCCATTGAGGATACTACATTCCATTATTATTAATCCCATTGCACAGGAACAAGGAGCAGAGAAGAAAAATTATTTGCTCATAATCCATGGCATCTGGTCCCAACTTAGGAAGAAGAAAAAGTAGCCAGGATTGCCTATTCCTTGAGTGCTGCTGAGAGGATTTGGAAGTTCAAGACCCAGTTCTAAAAAGATGCTGACTAGTACAAAAAGGGATTGCTTTGTATTCAGGACTTCAGGTTATGCCAAGTTCAAGACCACTGGGCTCAACAACCAAAAAGCCATCTCCTTGTAGTTGACCTCAAACTAGAAAGTCTATGGGCTTTGTTTATTACAATGGAGGCTTGTGGCCAGGTGGCATCTTAGACCACATCATTCAGCCTTTTCTATTATTACTTTTATTTATATTAACTAGAAATAAGTTTTTGGAGATTTGTTTTTAGGAAGGAATTTAGAGATGTTGGTAAACTTGGGTTCAAATACTTCTGTACCTGCTGGAGGACTAATATTGGCAGACAGAAAAATCAAAGGCTCAATTGGCAGCCTCTTCTATTTTGAGAGGTTCTTTCTGGAAAATTTGAAGACAAGCTCAACTGCTGAGTTCACTTTGTGCTATGAATCCCAGGTTCTGGGAAGTGTACTCATAGGATCAAAACTGAAATCTTCCAGGAGTATCTGAGGTTGGATAAGAGCTACATTTGAGGTACCATACACATATTGTATCATTTCTGCAACAGAAGCAGAGCCTTCTTCAACAGAGTGCCTGCAAAACAAACCGGAGACCCTCAACCCCAAGGAGAAATCTTCTGTAGTTAGGCCATGACAGCACTTTGCAGAGATTTCTCTAGGGCCCTGCCTACAAGTAGGGGAAGGGGATGGGGAAAATAGCACTCAGAATCTCTCTCCAGTAGGACTTTGGCAGGAGAGAGACACACATGATGTATCAGGGTCTCAAAGCATAATAAAAGTAACTACTCTGATCCTCACTAGCAGGCTGGTATAGGTCAGAGCCTGAATAACATCGGAGAAGAACAGATAGACCTGTAGATATGGTCTTCATAACAAAAAACATCCTAAGGTCTGTTCCCGTTGCCTGCCAGGGAGCTGCTTCACCTGAAGCTCCTTAGGCTGCTGTCGCTGCTCCTAGGTGATTCTCTTTGCTTCTTGCTCCTGTACAAAATGAGACAGAAATAACTCCCCTCCCCCCCCATGGAAAAAAAATGGGCCTAGATACAATGTTCGGCTCGAGTTGATTCCACTTCCCTGACAGAACAAAGGAGATAGTACTCCATTATCCGTAATGGTGGCAGCCAACCTGAAGCACGAAAATTGTCACTCAACATACAGAAAGCATGGAGCCTTGACGAAAGCAACCCAAAGAAGCAGTGTGGATTGGCTTCCTGGGGAACCCTTTCTCACTGAATCCATTGCATTCATTGATTTGCATTCCCTACTTCCTCTTCAGTCTGCCAATTCCTCCCCTACTGGTGGGGATTATAGGAAGGGCATTGTGCGAGGTGCACTTTTTGAAATTTTGTGGGCCAGTTGTTTTCCTTCTATGGGTATTTCCAAGATTTGATCCTTGATTTTTAACTGGAGAGTGTCTTCTTACCACGAAAGCTATATCCATGCATAAGAAACTGGGGAGTTTATATCTTATCAGTTACCTATTACGCTACTAGTAAAACATGTAATTAAGAAATGAACCTCAAGGATGTTTCTTCTTTGCAGCCTTCCTCTAAAATTGGGCAGCCAAGTTTGTTTGCCATTTGCATGTGTTAGTCATTCCAGAACTATACCATACCAATCCGATATTTTGCATTTCAACCTGCTGCCCACCCTCCTGACAGAACTGTATTATTAGCATGTTGCTGTGTCTTGAAAATTGGAAAGTGATTCAGAAACAGTATCCTATTTCTTGTCTTTTTACTTATCAGTTCTTGACATTTTGATACAAGTAATTAGTTAAAAACATGATTGGTTTGTGTTAAAAAGGAAAATAGATAAACTGAAATGAAGGACATGATTAAACAGGTCAGCTTCCTTTTCCAGCTCCCTGAGCTTTGGACTTCTTGTGGTTGTTGAGCTAGTCCAGGGGCAGGCAAAATATGGCCCGCAGGGCCCCTAAAAATTTTAGAAAATTAATTTTTATCTGCCCCTGGCTGCCTGTCAAAGATGACAGGAGCAAGCAGCAACAGGACCCAGGGGAAGCAAGTGGCAGGACCCAGTGGCTGAGCAGCAAGATGTGCCTGGCTCCACCCTACCCCCAGCCCCCAACCAGAAGCCTCTGTGGCTTCTGGCATCACAACCCAACTCCCTCCCGCCCTCCCTCCAATTGGAAAGGTAGATAAGATTGGACAGAGGGAGCGGGGGAAGCTGCTGTGATCAGCCCAGCAGCCGGGAACCAGGTAGTATTGAATGGGCCAGGCTGAAGACAAAGCGGGAAGCAGTGGGTTGTGGGGGGAGAAGCGGCAGGTGGGGAGTGGCGGCACAGGGAATGGTGCGGGGATCATGGGGAGCGGCAGGGGGAGCAGGAGCAGCAACAGCAGGGGGAAGTGGCGGCAGTGGCAACTGAGAAGCAGCAGAAATGGCAGCAGTGGTGGTGGGCAGGTGGGACTGAAAGCTGGGAAACAGCTATGGAGTCGTGGTGGCAGGTGGGAATGCAGAGTCTGGGGCCAGTGGGGACCCAGGAATGCAGAGCCTGGGTGCAGGGTCCACCTGGCTCCATTGCATGAAGCTCACATGCAGTCAGTGAGAGCCGCACATGATGGAGCTGAGGGCCCAGCCCCATCTCTCTGTTTCTCTTCCACCCCATCCACCATAACCCAACACCCTCCCACAACCCCCATTCCACCACACACCCCACATAATATACAGGACTTGGATTTTGAGCTATTATGCAATCACCTCTAGATACACTTTGCAAACACATAAATCAGTACAAAAATACCTTAAATTACAATTACTATAAGTTATAGATATTATATTTTTTTGTATATGATTTAGGGTTTTTTTTTACTGTTTCAAGATTGCAGCACCCTCCCTCCCAAAAGGCGTATTTCCAGGGCAAGGGGAAGGACTTTCAGTGGCAAAGGTCAGGGGTTAGAGGGTAGGATTTCTGGTCCCAATATGGTGACTGGGGCAGAGCAACTGTCAAGGGGCCGGGCTACACATGCGGCCCTCAACAGGTCGCCAAAACTCGGTAAGCAGCCTTCCACCTGAAATAATTGCCCACCCCTGGGCTAGTCCATATAGTGGGGGGTATTGTGGCCTAGCAGTTTGGGTAAGGAATACCCCTGAGAAGAATAGGACTCAACTACTCGATTAATTTTTTTACAGTTTGTCTTTGGCAGACATTATAAAGTCTTAACCAAGTCACTTAATCTCTCTGTTGTCTCATTTTACTTACATAGGTTTAATGATTACAACACAGCTTGAGATCCTGGAAATGAAACACATCACTACTTCAACCAATTTAAGCACTAGATCAGTAGCTCTTAACTTTTTTGGACCTGAGGCACCCCTCCACAATTTTTGTGAATTGCGTAGCACCCAATTTCAAAAACTAATTTATATATTACAGCATGTGCCTCCATGAGCCTGGCTTATCTGCTTAGCTTATCACATCTCACTTATCTCCTCATACCTCACTGCACACTTCAAAGGATCTGAAAATACCCTGGTTGAGATCACTGCATTAGGCATTAAATATTTTGTCTCTCACTGCGTGTCCATCATAAGCGAGCCTACAGACATATGATGCACATTGTGTTAGCACCCTAGTTTGCCACGTTTCAGAGGTGTAGATTGTAGCTGTGTTGGTCTAAGGACATAGGCAGACAAGGGTCTTTGGGAAAATCCGATATCTTTTATTAGACCAACTCAAATTAGTTGGAAAAATTCTTGAAAGCTTTCTAAGAAGAATTTTTCAAACTATTTGAGTCTCTAATAAAAGATATCAGATTTACCCAAAGAACCTTGTCTGCCTAGTTCACCATAGCACTTACAAACAAAAGCAATATCCATAAGGTGTGACAAGCTAAACTAATTCCTAAGATGGCCATTCTGATCCAACAATAAATATTCCACATTCTTCAGTTGCTACTTTATTTTAAGCATTTTTCTTATTTGCTGCTCATGTATCTTGCAAAATGCCCCAAAGGCCACCAAAGTCGTGTTCAGCTGGTCTGGTAGAAGGAACAAGGAGAGCAGGGGGACACACAACTCACAATGCCCTGCTGCCTGGCCCATAAGAGGTCAAAACTTTCGGACTTCCAAATCTCTCCTGATATCCAAATCTTGCTGTTAGCAGAGCCCTGCCATACATCTGGCAACAACCCCTCAATCAATATGAACCATTATGAGCTTGAACTTTAAATGCAATTATCTAAAATATTAGTGATTCACATATAACACCTGTCACTTTGGATTATCTCTATATTTTATGGTTAAGATGATTCTCCAAATATTTCATTGAAATGTGGGGATAGAGGGGAAAAAAAGATACCATGATGCACAGGAAGAAGTAGTGACAAATTAGCACACCCTTTAATTGTGGCAGCATCGACATGCAGCATAGAGGTTCTTTTTCAATGACACATTTTTAAGGTGTAAAGATAAATGTAGCCTCATTGTCTGGTTTGCCCATGAACATACACGCTAAAGACATTAATCAGGCAGACTTATGCACAATGAATTCTTCCCTATTCAACCACTCAAGGGGATAGAAAAAACCATGGTTTAACAGAGGTTATCTTATAAAGGAGAAGCAAAGCTGAACTTAGTGGACTAGATTTTTCAGCAAGGTGTGCTTGCCTTGTGCCACACCACTGGCATAATCTGGCTTGGGAGGAACACAGATACTTACAACTATCCATTTACTATTGGTGCTGGGGAGGAAAGGAGAGTTTGCACAGCCAGGATCCCTTCAACTAGGGGGAACCTCAGTTCTTACCTACTGGTGCCCACTCTTATCCCCAAGTGATAGTTTGGCCCTTAGTCTCCTCTATCAGTATACGGTAAGAGGAACATTATGGTACAGCAGAGAGAATGCTAGGATTGGGGCAAGAAAAGTCAGAAATACAGGGTTAGAAGGTAGCTCAAGCATTCAAATGGTCTCTCCTTCTACATTTAGCCAAGATTAGTGTGGCTGGGCCATTCACAACAAGTGTTTTCCTTTCCTTTTCTTAGGACATCATCATACCTTCACTTGCAACCGTTGCAAATCATTGGAATATTCTGCAGTCATAAAGTCAGTCTGTGTTAGGGTGATGTCATAAATTCATTATTAATAATTAAAAATCATTGGAATGTAGTGACCGATTAAAATGAGCGCACTTTAGGATATTGTGATTGTCTTAACTGCATTTAGCAAGTGTTAAGTTGAACATGTGACACCACTCTCAAAAAACCTCAAGGTAAGCAAATTCTACAACCCTAGGCAGCTAGTCCCACTATCCTTATAGCTACAAAGCTTTCCTAATATCTAACATAAGTCTTCTTCACTGTATTTGTTATGGCTCTGTCCACTGGGGCCATAGGGAAAAATGATCACCATCCTCTCTGAAGGAGACGTTTACATGTTTAACAATTGTCCCACGTCAGTCTTCTCTTCTGTAGACTAAAGACAATTTCTCCAACCTTTCCTCATAGATCATGTTTTCTAACCCTCTCGTCAGTCTTGTTCCTCTCCTCTGAATTCTCTTCCATTCATCAACATATCTTAAAGTGCAGGGCCCACATTGCACCTAGTGCTCCAGCTGATGCTTCACCGGTGTCAAATAAATTAAATTGACACTTCTTGTGTCCTACATACAACACTCCTTTTTAAGACAGCATCACATTGACAACTCAGGGTGTTATTAAACATTACTTTTTCCACCTGGTAAATACATTTAAGGCAGGAATGTGCCCTCTGAGCGTCTCAAAGTTATGCTTCTTTGGGTAAGGATCATCTCCAGCTGGTGTTAGCAGCTCATGTTGCAGTAACATCAGTTTGCTCCATGATCCAACACCAGCAATCTGCGGTCCCTCCAGTATCTCAGGATGCACTACTTCCAACTCCCCACCTCCACATGGACAAGCTATCATCAGGAACTCTACTGCCCTGGACTGACAGAGACGGACAAAACGGTAGTTGGGTGAGGAACAGTGGGGAAGGAAGGGGAGTGGGAAACCGCCAGACAACCAGGCAGCCATGGGGCAGACATAGCAACTCCTACCCATTCCTCGACTCACCACCTCTCTAGCAGTAAATCACACAGTGCACATTAGAGAGGGTATTAACCTTTAACATGCAACTGCTTACAGCATGGCTTAATACCACCTAACATTCCTTAGAACCGGCATGGGTGAATTGTAACGTGCATCACAGGGGTACGCAATTCATCCAGTCCCACAGGCCAAATGAGTGGCAGGGGGCTGCTTTGTAGGTCAGAAAAGGCCCACAGACCACCTCTGTGTCATCCCCCCGCCACATCTATCTGGCAGCTGTTTCAGCACTGCATCTGGAGAAGATCCCGGCTTGGCCCAAATAGGTGGCCCGTGCAGTGCAGTCTGACTAGAGCCGTAGCCAAACTGCACATGGTGGCTACTCTGGCTAGACTGTGCCACAAGTCGTACCTGCCCTGGCAGCTTTGGGATGGAGCCTCACATAGCACCTGCTCCAGTCAGTCCAGGACCTGCTTTGAGCACCGGGTGCAGCACAGGTCCTGAACAAGCTGGAGTGGGCATAGTGTGCGGTGTGTATCCCAGAGTGGGTGCTGTGTGTGACAGTCTGGCTAGAGTGGACACCAAGTGCACAGCAGCTGCTGCTCAGCGCTGAGGGCCAGATGATGGGGCTGATCTGGCCTGCAAGCCCTATGTTTGGCACCCCTGAATGCATCTTTTGTACCCTTACCCCCGATTTGCACTCTGTACAATTCCTTGGAACCCACAATCTCTGTCACTTGCAATAGTTTTATATTCCACTACATTTTCTAATATAGCATCAGGTTTACAGCTGTGAAAGCCAACAGAATATTAAGCTTAGTATGTTTAATAATTTGGAATAGATTTATAGGGCAAGAAGGGTCATAAGAAGGCTGGTCTATGGTACAAGTTTCACTGTAGTGTTATATTTATCTCTACCTTTGATTTAAGGTTTCCTATTAATTATCATTATCCCATCAGGAAATGAAATTTGTCATAAGAATGCAGTATTGCAAGCTTAGCTGAAAACCTGATGAGTACACTCTGGGAAATTAAAATGGGATGTTATTACCTGTTTTGCTGTAAATGGTACTATATAATGCATCTCCATTTCTATCAGACGCAAAAGACATTACTCATAATAATCATTTAATTATTTGTATGTGGACAGTAGGATCCTCTTACAGAGATGAATCTTCAAGCTCTACTCAGCTTTTAGGCACATCAATGGGAATTTTTCTTAGCAACGTCATCAATGAATTTGCCCCCTAGCACAGACAGGGAATGGAAGAAGTGAGGTAGTTGTGACTTGGATTTTATATATATTTATATCTATATAGATATATAGATACACACACACACACACATATATATACATACACATATATATACATACACATACACACATATACACATACACACATATATGGAACAAAGCAGCAGAACATTGGGAAAGCTGCTTGACCCAAAAACTACAGAAAAACTGTTAGCTGTTGTAACTGTACAGTTCTGCAAGTCCAATTAACTTTAATTAACCATTTAATTTATCCATCTAACTTTAATTCTATAAAATGAACCACATGGCTCAAACATGGAAGGCCTAAGTTATGGATTAATACTTGTCCTATGGAAATTTAGGATTGCCAGACCAAAACAAAAAAGACAAAAAGATGCTGTGATCATATTAATACAGCTACGGTTTTCATAACCCTGGCAGACTACAGGTGTGAACACAGTGACATGTGTAAATGTAACTTCTCACCCCACAAAACCTTCCAATGAAATCTGCAGGACTGCATAAATGGCCCCTAACAGCTTGGCATGTGTATTAATAAGTCATGCAAAAGTATCACAGCTGTTTCACAGTTTCTTTTTCCCTTTTTCTTTCTTACTTTAGAAATCATAACAATTTAGTATCATCTGCTATACTTAAGAGAATGTACAGAAAGCTAAGATGCTCTTTCAGATATTTGAAAAATAATGCTGAGCCGATTTCCATCCATAGATCACAAAGCATTTTATGAAGGAGGCTGTTATCCTGATCTCTATTTCAGAAACAGGGGGACAAGTCAAACCCAAGAAAGAATTGACTGGATCAAGATCACCGAGCAGGTCAGTGGCAGAGCCAGGAATAGAAACTCCCAAGTCTCAGTTCAGCGCTCTAGCCAGTAGACAACAAGGAAACTACAGTACAGGTCACTACAGTTATGATCTGCATAGAAGCTTAAGGTATCCTAAGGGTGGATTTAAATAAGAATTGGGCATTTGGGGCTCTTTCATGAATACCAACTGATGAGTTAGAAGTGAAACTCTGGTCCTAATAACTTTAGAGGCAAAACTCCTGCAGATTTTAATGAGGCCAGAGCTTCTTCATGTGTTTGTGCAGATTGGGCAATCTGAAGGAGTGCACTGATTACTGAGAACTAGTCAAAACACTCACATGAAGAGTTCAAAAGTGAACACAACGGGGAACCATATACTGCGCAGGTATAATACACTGTGGGTGCCTATACACATGCAGGGAACCTGCTTTGATGCACTGCAGTGACGTGCTTTTGTTGGAACATGGCAATTTGCTGTGCTCCAGCAGACTCCAACATCACGTGTATCAGTGCCCCCATGCTGAGAAATGGTAGCGGAGGCACTTTAACTAAAGCTCATTCAGTGAGCTTTAGTTACAGTGTCTCTACTGCCATTTTTCAGCATGAGGGGATTGATACACTGATACACATAACACTCCAAGTGCTTTAATTACAGCAGCTCTTGGAGCCACTCTAATTAAATTCCCCCCCAAACGCATGTATAAATGCCCTAAATGCCTAATTGAAACCCAAAGTAAAATAAATTGGCTTCTTTCCTTGAGTTCAGTGAATGCTGACAAGATTCCTTAACAAAGCTAGGTTTTATGAAAATCTATCAACAATTTTCAGTATTTAATATCCCTTAATGGATTAGAATTGGGAAAAATTATGAGAGATGGAGGAAGACCCACCCCAGACATGATGTCCAAAGCGCTCTCAAAGAGATGGATTCATATCTTACAAGCAGAGAAGGAAATTAAACCCATGTCACCATTCTGCGAGACTGTGTCCTAAGCACTGGTCTCTGGGATAAAGGCTGGAAGAGACTCCCAAAGCACATATGCAAAATAGGCAGTGTTTCCCCAAAAGAAACAAATTGTCTGTTTCCTGTAAAAGGTCAAAGGGAAATGTTTAACATTTTATGTTTTGGTGCGCTTGCTTTCAGTTCCTAACACAACTCCACAATGGCTCTTCCCATAGAACTTGAATTATACAGGCGCAGCAACATGAACTGTAACAAAATTCTGTAGCTCCATTTGAAATTAAGGAGAGCCAAATTGGAACTGCTGGCTTCCCTGCACACCGTGGTACCCAAATCCAGGTAAGTCTGAGCACAGCCCTGTCCTCATATGCTTGTTTAGATCCCACAGAACTGAATGACTTTCCCCTCTAGCAAACTAATACCCTTCCTTGCTAACTTGTCCCAGCACCAAGTGCTACATCATTCCATTGCTACGTTTGTATTTAAGAACTGAAGTGCTGGGAGGAAGTGAAAGAATAAGTGGTTAGCAAGTCTCCACAAATCAGGGACTGCATTGGTGGATATAGAGGCAAGGTCTTGCAAGCAGACTGGCAAGGACTGATGGTATAGCTCTGTCCGTAGTATGTGACAGCATAAAAATCTAGACAGATTGGTTCAGAGGCAAGGAGACAGGAGGACTATGCCTTGTAGGGCTGTTCAAAGGTTCGGTCCCTTATTCAATTCAGCAGAGATTCGGCCAGATTCCGTGGCTGAATCTCTGAATTGAATCAGAGGACCCTTCAATCTCTCCAAATTGAATCAGAACCCTCTAAATGGATTCAGAAATTTGGACAGAGGCAACTTCAAATGTTTTTTCTACATACCTCTAGATATCAGGCGGCTCGCGAATGCTGCAATGGTGGGATGGATAGAGCATCCCACAGGAGCACGGGGCGTTCCCCATCATGCTCTGCAGCAGATCCAGAAGTGGACCAGAAGCACTTCCGGTCTACTTCCAGGTCCACTGGGGAGTGCCCAGGGGTCCCTCCTGTGCCCCCGCCCCGACTTGGCGACTGCTGCCTCCTGGATCTGGGGAGGCACCCTGATCATTAAGCCAGAGAGGTGTGGGGAACCCCCTGCATGCTCCACAGTGGACCCAGAAGTACTTCTGGTCCACTTCCAGGTTCACCACTGAGCACGTGGAGGGCCCCCTGCACTCCTGTGGGATGCTCCATCTACCCCAGCATCGCAGTGATCATAAGCCATGCTGCTACCTCAAGATATGTAGAAAAAACTTCTAAAGCTGTGTCTATGTCTGAATCACTGATTCACTGAATCAGCATCAAATCTTCAGATTGGGATTTGTCCAAATTGAATCAGGGACAGTGATCCAAATCAACTAATCAAATCACTGTCCCCGATTCGGGCTGAATCTGCATCTAGAAGGGCCCACTTCGCACACCCTTAATGCCTTGCCCTTCTAACTTCACCAAGGGCCCCATGCAGGTGTAGCATTTCCTGTCACTAAATACTTGGTAGTCTTACCAACATGAGTTACATAGGTCGCTGTACCTATGTCAATCATGTTTGGAGTAGTTCAGCAGCACAATGTATAGGCATTGGTGTAAGAATTCTCTTCCAAATACACAGGCAGACAAGGTTCCTTGGGTGAATTTGGTATCTTTTATTAGACCAATAATGGGTTGGTCTAATAAAAGATATCAAATTCACCCAAGGAAACTTGTCTGCCTATGTCCTTAGACCAACACGGCTACAACCTAAAGCCCTGCTTCCAAATACACCACCTTTATAACTCAAATGATCTGTCCAAATTGAGAGTAATGAATCTAGGAGTCAAGCAGCATTTCAAACTCAGTTAGAAATGAGTATAGAAAGCAGATTTACTCAAGTGGCAGACACCTAAAAGCAAGGGAATTACTATGGCATATAGAAAGACACTTTGCAATAGAAACTTAACATAGGTACAGGAAAAAAATATGTAATTTAAGCTTGAAATTTAGCCACAAGTTATTACAAGAAAACAATCATCATAAAACAAAAGAACAAACTTACTTCAAGGAAATGGAAATAAATGAAACTTCACTGGTTTTACATTATGTACAAATTAAATACATCACCAGATTAATTCAAGCCAAAAGTTTTTTTTTTTATTAGGGATGAATCTGGACCATAAGAATGGATCAAAATTCTAGTAACAGAGGAAATGGTTATCTTGCAAGTTATAAGTAAAGAGATATAATAAACAGAATTGTATCTGGGATGTGGTTAAAATATACATTGGATTTGGAATCCATATGGGCCCTCGACTTGAGGCCCCTCAGGCATCTCAGTAGACTTACATGGGCTACCGAGTTGTGTTGAATATGCTAAAATTCAGGGAAACTCTGTGGCAATGTAATCTTCCAAACCATAATGAGAAATGAACTGAATATTTGCAGTGATCCCTTGCAAGACCAGGATGAAAACAATATGCTATTGTTTGGTGCACTGGGCAATATTTTCAGTCCACACAGTACAACGGACTAAAAATACTCACTATTGGAGCTGCGATAATTTATTGTGTTGAACAGATTATTCACTCAAAATTGTCCTTTCAAACAGCCTAAAACTTTTTGTAGTTACGGTGGCCTGAAGGATATGGGAGGCCTCTTAACTGAATATGCATTTCTCTTAAAAGCATTCTAAACATCATGTTATGAGGTATTTGGAGGTGGGACTTCCTGCTGTACTGTTCCATCCTCTGTAATACCCTTAAATATTCATGGAGCAAGAAAATGACCTTCTAGCCTGGAGATAAAACACTTGGTTCCAGTCCCTACTCTGCTAACTTTTTTAATGTGAAGGGGAACAGCTTCCAGGACATGGTTTCAAAGCCTACAAGACAGTGGTGAGAACTGAATCCAGGGCTTCCACACAGTGTGAATGCCCTAACATCAATTTGTTGGCTGAAAGGGGATCCCTTCTCTCCTTTGGGAGTGATGCCTAACTCTCACTTTTCCTTTCCTTTTAAGGATTTTAATTTTGGACTGGACCAAATTGTGTTTTTTTTGTTATTTTTTATTGATAGACTTTTCATTTGGTTAGTGATCATGTACTCAGGCTCATCGCTAAGCTGGAATGTTATACTAAGATAATAATGTCAAGCTATTGCCTGTAAGAGTAACTGCAAGGAGAAAAAGAAAATTGGGGTTTCAAACATAGGAACATGCCATTGGAAGAACATCTCATATTTTTGAAGAGCTGGCAATACTTTGAGAAGTTGGCATTATATGCAGTCAAGGAAGCAAATATGTGGAGGTTAAAGCCCTTGCCAAAGGCCACACAGCAAATCAGTACCAAAGATGGCAGTAGTACAAGCTAAACAGTCCCTGACTCTGCGCCTGTGCTCACATCTCATGAAGATGTGAGCTACACAACTTAAAGTGTCTTCAGAAGAAGCCATGAAACAAATAGACTAAAATAGTCTATTAATTATCCAAATGAGCCCTTAGCTTTAGCAGAAGTGCTGGCAGCTCCTTCAAGGCACCAAAGATAAATTAAACCCTCTTTCCTAATTAAAGTAATTTTCCCTTATTCTAGCTCTTTCTTAAACTGTATTCCATCATGACCTTTGGGTCAAAAATTGAAATCAGTTTTCCTTTACAATAGAAACAGAACAGCACTTTCTACTGGAAACTTCTTAAAGAAAAGGTTCAGTGCAAAGAAGCCTTAACATGAATGTCCTAAAAACCTATTGTAACCAGATTGAAAACATGTTCACATGCTGCTATTTTTGCTTCTGCCATTTTTGTAGCACCATGCAAAGGCCCAAATATTCAAAGCCACTAATTCTGTGTGCCCAACCCAAAAGGCTTGCACGGCTGACTTCTATTGGAGTTGTGGGTGCCTTGGACCTCTAAAAATCAAACTCTACACATTTAATCTCAAAAAAAAGTCTTTTGAAACTGCTGGTTTTAACTTCTCTGCACTTTAGTTGTCCTAAACATTGGGTTTAATTTGTCAACATTTCCCTAACGGTGAATGCAATAACCATCCTAGTCAAACATTGACACACAGCCTTCAGAGTCTGGCAGTGCTTCTGTTTCATTGCTGGAAGAATACACAAGTGAACTTTTGTCTCCCCAGCATTTTCCATTATAGTAACATGCAAGGCAGTTGTAAAACGGCTTGATTTGATTTTATGTTACTTTACATTAAGCCTTAAGGGCTAGTGTCTCCTTTACAAAAGGATAAATCCTTCAAATGAAATAGCAAGAGGAAAATTCTTATATAACAAATCACATCCTAATTTGCTAATCCATTACTACCTCGTCAGAGATCCTCTGTTCTGCGCCTTCATTTGTAATTCATGAGTATTTCACATGCACCCAGGCATTACCGAAGGAACTCTGCCCTGCATTGTTTGCAGACATTTTACAGCACAGGCATCCACAGTGCATGTACAATAGAGAAAATAAAAGGTAGGTTATTGTTTGGCAGAGTAGGCAAAGGCAGGAAGAACACATGCAGTCAGTCACCCACGATGATGCCCTTCAGCATGGATAGGTGAGGAAACTAATGACAATTATGTTAATAGCGCACTATAACAATCTGGGGGCAAATGCTACAAGAAGAGCACCTCCCACTGAAGGGTATCTGAGACTTGGTAAAATATTCGTAGCAAACCTGTATTCTCTAGAGCATTTCCTTATCAGTTAACTGTTACTGTCTAAATGCAGACGCTGGTTCTCTGCTTAATCCATGTCTAAATCTGTCAGCTCTGAGGCTTTGCCCACACGGCTTTGGAAGTGTGACATTCTGGTGCGTTGGCATGTGTAACAGGTAACTCGGATAAGACCACCTTGCAAATTATTTTCATTCGTCGGAATGCAGGCTTCCAGAAGTGACAGTCTAGCCATCAGTGAACAGCTCCATTTACGGCCCTCTTTCATTTTTAATTAAATAGTAATAGAAGAACTTAATACTGGCCATGCCTGCGCAGTCAGAGATCCATCTTGTTCAGTCTCTGGTCTCAAACCAGAAGTTTTCTAAACCAAAGCATTCAGACAAAGCCTGGGGCAAGAAACTCCTTGGTGAGCAATTATGGAAGGCCAAGGGAAGCCTTCACCCCTTCCCTTCTGAGTAGATTTCTGTCCCAGGGTAGGAATCTGCAAAGAGGCAGGCACTAGTTGCACGTGTCCACGTATGCTGTGCCTTTAGGAATTGATCTAGCTTCTAACTATGCCCTATGTTTGAATTCTTTACATCTGCTTGAAAGCTCTGCAGGCTTCCCTCTCATATCCCTAGTGACTGCTCTGCTGCTTGTTTTGCTATAAAGAACAATAGCAGGAGGATCCCTACACTCGGAGGCAACTGTGCAATAACAAGCCAGATCGTTTGTGTGCCACAGACAAGACATATTGCCAATACCAAACAGGTCTCTGAGTGAAGGACACCAAGAAGAATAGATGTTTAAAAAAAAAAGCTATTTTAAACAGCCTGGGATCAGATCAGGCAACTGTAGGTGCTCAAAGGAAGAGGACTGTTCTTCCACGCACCAGAGTGTTTTGGTCCTGGCGGCAACCGAATCCTGGTGGCACAGCTAGCTCCCTGACTGGCTTCTGTTTCTTTCTCCAAGAGGTTTGCCTCTTGTATGGTTATCCTTAAAAAGCATAAGTGACTTTTTAATCATTATTTTTAAATGAGCTGACTTCTTAAAAATGTGTGGGGCATCTGGTATCTCCTGTTGACTTCCATGGGCCCAAGGTTTTTTTCAGCCGTAGCCCACTGGACCTAAGCTACTGACTTCAGCAGAAGCATGAAACAATACCATGCCTATAGGAGATGCTCAGCAAGATATCAATATCAGTCCCCATTCTCCAGCTCCCCTTCATCTTCATACATCTCAAAATGTCTAAATAATTGCATGCTGGGTTTGGTAGGCAGACATTTTCATCATGGAGCTGACATGCCCGACCTTAAGAAAAGCCTTTATAGTGAACCGTTTGTAAGTAAATATTGGGATTTCAACTGATGAGAAACAGATTGGGTGTTGCCTGTCAAAGCCCCAAAGGCCACATAATAAATGGCTAGGTAACAACAGCTCCAGCTCATTGAAATGCAGACATTATTCACTGAAATTTCATATGCACAGCTTACTCTCCACCGCCTCCTTAACAGATGTCAATGAATCAGATATACATGTTCAGTGAAATGAAGTGCAAATACCACTGAAAATCAAGAAGGGAGATGGGTGGAGGCTCAGATTTGCACAATCACGTCATGCCATTTGGTTACAGCACGTCTGCTGTCCTAACATAGAAATAAAATTCCCTCTTGAATTTTTGAGGAGCCAGATAGGAAGAGTCATTTAAGCGTGATGGGGTAAAGGATTAGTATCCTATCTCCTTATTGTTGTCATGTCAAGGCCCCTAGGCAAGTATAATGTAATATGTAAGACTAATGTACTCAGAGAACCGCAAGCATTAGTTATACCAATAAGAACCAATTATTTAGAGCAAAACTTCAGAATTATCTAACTTGAGAATAACTCTCAATGACTTTCAGTAGCCCTAGAATTCTTATTTATTTAGGAGGTTTTTAAATTTTTACCCTGAATATATTGCATTCCTAGGGCATCTTCATTCCTACAACACACAGCTCAAGTACATGCTCCCAGCGTTTCCCCCCTCGCCTTTATGAACCGTGCAGAACTGTCTAAACACATAAGTGTTTCAGATCCACTTGAAAGTCTATTCTATGTTAACCATCACTCACCTCAAGATGTTCCAACCCTAGTGTTACTCTTGCTATAAAACTGCAAAAATCCGGAAGCTTATTCAGTTGCGGCCCCCGATGTTTCTGTTATTCAGTTTTATATCTAAAATTGGTGCTGCACTTTGAACAAGATTGTTTTCAACATTCACAAGGTTTAGCTTGGAGTAGAGTAGTCACAGTGTGTGACTTACTCAGAGTCGTGTCCACAATCGTCGGCTTCTTGTTGAACTCCTCATTCTCGGTATTTAAGTGGCTTTATGGTATGTGCGTGAGCACTCACCACTACTTCTGCATCATGGACCAAAGTCCTTACTGGTATAAACTGACAGAAATCCATTGGCTTCAATGATACGTGCTAATTCACACCAGCCAGGAATCTGACAGCGTGTTTGGGTTCTGCGATATAAATTGGTTCCTTTTTGCATGAGAACATCAACAGAGTTGTTCTTTTTGAAGCTGCTATTAAATTTCCTTGCTTCATTCAGCATTTTAAAGGAATGTTGTCAACTTAAAAACTCAATCATGCTTCTGCCTGAAATTATTTTACTAATATAGCAAATAGCATCTGGCATTAACGTAATTGAAAGCAAACAGAAGTGGAAAAAAAAAAGCATTCCTTTCTTTCTCGAGTATCTGCGCTTTTCTGCACTGACAGACAGCCCTTTCCAGAGAGTTTCACTTTCATGTTCCCTCCATCCCACCACAGTCAGGCAGTGACGTTCTGTTCTTTGTGTCGCTTTTAAATAAGGGAAAGAAAAATCATATTAAAATATAGGAAGATTTGTTTGAAAAACCACAGCAATCGACAGGGAAATTGGTACGACCCACATGACATTATTAAATTTAATTGCTAACTTAATTGAATTTTAACCCTGATTTTGAAATTGATTATGTGTCACGGTGATGAGTCCCTTTATAATATGAATGGTATAAACATCAGGGAGCAAGGATGTCCCAGCAGTTAGAAAAGGAGCCTAGGCTGCAAGACACGGGTTCAGTGCCCTGCTCCGCAAAAGACTGGTCGCAGTTCCCAAACTGTAAGCATTAAGGTACTAGCGCTTCCCCAGCACACCATACTATGAAGTATGTTGGTATTGGAGCCTAGAAATACATCTGGTAAAACACAGAAATTGGTATACCGTGTAGCCAATGCTAACCAAAAACAGAGAGAAAGCACAATAAGTATCCATAGTCTATTGTATAAGTCTTTCAGTAGATGATGGAGACTCCTGAACTGTTAGCAGAGCAGGTTGAAAACTTCTGGCAAGTATTTTTAATGAAGAATGGCTTTGGAACTGAAATGAGAATAGGAGAGAGGAGTGGGTGTTTCCAGTGCTCCATGGTCTCTTTTCTTATGTTTGCAAATGACCATTTAACATAAAATCCATAAAACTAGTTCTTGCACAAAGGTGTAGGCTACAGCCTGAGTTGCTTATTCACTTGTGCACCTGGTCCTAAGTGACCTATCAAATGTCACACAGCAAATCAGTTGTAGCCCTGGAAATACAATCAAATCCTTCTAAAATCCAGTGTCCTGCTCATGAAGCTTATTCCCTCCCTTCTAGACCTACATTTAAATGTACCAAGCTGCCTTCTTGTATAGTCCACAGTCTGCTGAAGCACAGATATGGAACAAAGAATCAAAGGATACAGACACAAACCAAAAGTAGCACTTGGTCAAGGGATTTTGTTGCCCTAGGCAAAAGAGACATTTTCTTAAATACCTGCAGTTCCCAGAGGGATCCCGGATCATTTCAACGAAGTGCCTTGTTCTTCTTTTAAACTCAAGAGAAAGATTTAATGTCCATGTAAGCCTGAAAAATGTACTCGGATTCTGCCATGAGTTTCACTGCTGTAAATTTGGAACGATTTTATTTTAGAGCAGCTATTTCCCATTTTCACATATGTAACCAGTTCTTTTTTCTTCATCTCTCAAGCAAGAGATTTACATGTTGCCACAATATCCAGCGATCAAAATACTTTCTACTGAACATCACTGACATTTCAGAGCATCATTTCCTTAGCAAAAAGACATCTAAAATAAAGTCTAATAAAGTCAAAGAGTGTCTGGGTTCACCATCTCTAAGGCAGCTATTCAAGAACTGCTGGGCTTTACAAATGCAACTAAACGTGAATGCTTTCATTGAAGCCCACATCCTCAGCATTAGCCACCAGCGTTATGTCCCAGATCCCATGTTATAATCTGAAAATGGATAACCATCTTTCAGTGGTGAACTCCTGTGCTCACTACTCATTTATCCTTTTTTGTCTGTACTAGAATTCAAGAGATGCCATTTTTCAACCTTGTTAAAAGACCCTGTTATATAAATTGCTAGATCTATTAGTATATCTTAATTACTGCATGTTGAGCTGCTCTTAGCCTCTTGTGGGGCAAAATTGTCATGATTTATACTATACTAACAATGATATTTTTACATTAGTAAGCAATTAAAGAACTAAACAGCACCCTTGGGAAGTTTAGAAAGGCTTCGAAGGGCTGCCATCATTTTGAGTTATATCTAGTCTAATTGTATTTACAGAAACCTTACAAAAGAATAATACCTTGTCAAAATATTTGCAGTGTGCAGAATAAATGTGTGTAGAAAGAACAACATTAATGGCTTGAATTTACTGTGGAAGTAAATCATGAAGTTAAAGAAAATGGACTTTGATGAGGTCACCCAAGGAAGATGATCATAGGTTTTTAGGCTTGTCAGTCTGAATTGTTCAGAAGAAAATGGATCAGATTCCAGCAAGTCTATGCGAACAATACAAAGATGACAGGTATGGTCATTAAAGCATATATTTCTTTACATTTAATATTACAGCAATGACAACCATACCATATTAGAAGTGGCAACGATCTGACTGCAATATATACTTGTCAGTACAGACTGGAATCAATGCTGGCAACTTTTTGCCCTTAAAAGGCACAAAACACTGTGCATTATCTGGTTCAGTTTTACAGATTGCTTTGAAACCAGTAAAAGATGGATCTTCAGAAGTTTCACAACATGATATCCATGCAGGGAAAAAAAAGTTTCTAATAGCAAAACTTAAAGATGAAAACTGAGGATTCCTTGTCTTAAAGTCCCAGCTGCTGCTCCTGCCAGGAAATCGTAAGCAGGGTATTGCACCCGTCTGGATCCAGAGAGGGATCAGGAGGGGTGCAATACACTGCTTACTGACTGCAAGGCAGGAGCAGCAGCCGGGACTTTAAGTCCCCATAAAAGGTAAAAATTCTCCCCTTACCCCTCCATATTCATAGCCAAGTCCCTTCCCCTCCTCTTACCTACTCCCCCACCTGCCATTGCTGCTTTCCCCACCGTCGTGGGGGTGAGGGGAGCACTTGTGCCACTCCAGCTGGGCTCTGTGGGGCTGGGCTCAGCCCAGGATGGTGGCAGCAGTACCAGCAATGGGCCAGGCTCCACCTTCCTGGTCCCCGTCCCCCCACCGCCCCAGTGTCCCCACCAGCCCAGAAGCAGGCATAGGGAGGGGGAACCCACCTGCCACCACTGCTTTCCAGAGCTGAGCCCAGTCCCTGGCTGGAGCAGCTCGGGAGCACCCCTCACCCCCAGGACAGGAAGGAAAGGGGCAGCAGCAGGTCAGGAAGGGGAAAGAAGGGGAGGGGAGAGGATGTTTCTCTGAGCAGGGAGGTGAAAAAGGGGAATTTTTACCTACTTTTTAGACTTAAATAATCCCTGACTTGCTCTCATGGCATGGTCTGCTCACCCCTGTGGAGGGGGAGTGAGGGGAGGCAGCTGGGAACAGGGGTTATAGCCACCAGTTGCTGCTCCTGCTCCCCCCTTTACAGAATCCTAGCTCTACTTCTGTCTGGATCCAATAGTATAAAACAGCCTATTTCCTTTTTTGCAATTCCCTGTGAGGACAGATTCAGTCATCATTATAAATGCCAAGTCACACTTCTGCATACAAGTAGCCCACTGAGTGGCATGAACAAGCGCTCCTCGATGAGAGTACAAGCAAGAAGACCTGGCCTCTGTCTAAGCAATCAGACTCTCAACATGTACAGCAGGAACCAGCACAGTTTGCTCAGTAATTTAAATAAAAAAAGGTTTAAAAACCAAAGTAGGACACACTGAAGCTTCTGGGTGCCAATCAGTGACAGGTAGACTTTTAACTCAGTTATCATAAAAATCAACTCATTACCTTGGGATTGCCTTTAGAAGGACTAATGGCTACATTTCTGTAGAAGGAGGAGCTTTAATGGGATCTTTTGTCTTGGTGCTCAGGACTTCCGAAAAATAGACAAGTTCGGCCTGGTCATGAATATAGCGCTGTTATAGCCAGGCCTTTGCAAATCCCTTACTTCCCCTGCTGAATGTACTGGTGAGCTTTCTCTTCGACAGCCCAGAGGTGTGTCAAATGAGACATGGCTGAGTATGTGACACAACCTAGGTTGAACTTTCTTCTAGCTTTCAGGTGGGGTGGAAACTAATTTGCACTCCAGTTCCTGACTCATTTCAAACTGGCATATTCACCTGACTTCATATGAGGGGTAGTGATATCTGAGAGGCTTTGGCTCCAAGGCACCAAACTCAGAGTCCCTTCACACAGAAAAAATCCTGTTCAAAGCCAAGAAGAGATTCCAAGCTGTGCCAGAGCCATGGCTGGAGGAAGGAGTTATTTCCATCTCCCTAGTATGGAGACTATTGTGAAGCAACCACGTTGGCTAGGAATAGATGTTGCATTTATCCTAGGATAAATGGTGCCTGTGTTTGTTCCAGAACAGAAAACTGCCAGGGTTGGAATATGCACGTTGCCCTTCAAATCAAGGTTTAGTGAACACCGATGTTTACTCATTGCCATTTTACACCGCCGCTTTTCTGCAATGATGCAATTCCAGGTCAACACTTCAGATGCACTTCATGATGCCACGAGACCAACTATTAACACTTCTTAGCCCCACTAACTTTTTTGAAGGTTTGCTCTGGGATAACAGACATGGATGTCAGAATGATTGCGCTTTGTCCCTAGGATAAAATGGGTTCTCGCAAGACAAATGCAACATCTGTTTGTAGCAATAGTTGTACACTCTCCCCGCCCTCCCGTCTCCTGTATCAGAATTTCTACTTTCATCATACCTGGTCTAAATTCAATGCAGGGACCATCTCTTTTTGTTTTATGGTCATACAGTACTCAATAAATGAGGGCCCCGATCCTTCACTTGAATTTCTAAGGGCGACTGCACTTGCAGCACGACTAATAACATGCTTTTATTATTCTGAAACAGGGATGTGCCCCTACAGAAGAGGTTAATGAGGTTATACAAACACTCAGCTCATCTTCCGTTAGTATGAATGTAAAACAAGACATTTATACTGATGGTAAAATGTCACCTCTTCCATGAATTATGCAGTATACTCACACAGCAGAAGCAAGAACAGAAATGCTGCTCTGCTTAGCTTTATAGATATTCTATCTATTACCCATTTTATTCCAATATTCTGTGCATCTTAAAGTAAAAATAATATAGCAAGACCAGAGACCTTGATCACAGCTTGGCCTTTTCAATTATGTATCAGTCTTGATTTTCACACATTTACAGAAATTTAGAGTAAATGTGGAAAGCTCATGCCAGACTGATTAAATACCTGAAGTTACCCTTTTAACTCTCAACTCCTACTAAAAACTACTTTTTTTTAATGAAATACTCAGTTTAATATCCTTACAATTTTTTAAAACAGATACCGCACACACATACAGGTATTAACTCATTGAGCCATTATGCTTTCCATAGGCAATACATGCAGTGGGTATGGGGGGGGGGGGGAAATGTGCCCCCACCCCAGATATCTGCACTGACAGTGGGCCACAGGGCTGCAGCCCAGCTGGAGCCAGCACTCAGCAGCAACGGGGGCAGTGGCAGCAGCATGGAGTTGTGCGTTGTGCCCCTTCACTTTCAACATGCACTGTCTATGGTTTTTTCTGTTTTAGCCTTCATTTTTCTCCTTTTACCCTTTTTTCTAGCAATATAAAACCCAGAAAACCTTTTTGTTTTTCTGCACTACTATGGCTGCTTGTACATATGATGGGGGTTTAGTCTCCTAAATTGAAACGCTGGGTTTTTAACTGTGACAATTAAAAACCCACTATTTCAATTTAGAGGCTTCTGTTACTATTATGGTAAAGGGCCCAATCCTTTTTTCTTTTCCCCCTGCAGAGCCTACCACCTCTCCCACACCTGGGGGGTGAGCTGCCAATAGGCCGAGTGGCCTCTGAGCTCGGGGGGGGGCGGTCTTTCCATCCATGGTGGCGGTGGGGCCTGGGGTCACCTGGGTGGGCTGCTACTGGGTAGGTGCTGTCCAGGGGGGGGCACCTTTGCCATGGAGGGAAGGTCTAGGGCCCCTCACCGCTCAGGGCCCACCAGCAGCTCCCCCCCCCAGGTTGCAGGAGAGGCAGGCAGGCTCCACTTTTCTTTTTTCCCTTCTGCCCACGTGAGCTGCTGCCAGGCCACACAGCCCCGGAGCTGCAAGGGGGCCCAATCCTTCCCTTCATGGTGGTTCGTAGATTCATAGATGTTAGGGTCAGAAGGGACCTCAATAGATCATCGAGTCCGACCCCCTGCATAGGCAGGAAAGAGTGCTGGGTCTAGATGACCCCAGCTAGATGCCTATCTAACCTCCTCTTGAAGACCCAAGGTCTTGAGTGGTGGCGCCCCGAGACCGCCCAGGCAGTGAGCTAGCTGTACGGGTGCTGCTCCAGTTCACAGACAGCACCCACCAGATCCAACTCTTCCCCGAGCCCACACACTGGAAGCCTGCCGGGCGGGCACTGTTCCCCGTACAAACTCGGGGATGAGTTGGATCCAGTGGGTGCTGCCTGTGAGCTGGGGTAGTACCTGCGCAGCTAGCACCCTACCTGGGCAGCCCTGGGGGGGCACTGTGACCATGGAGAGAAGGACTGGGCTCCCCACCAACAACAACTTGCACAGGCAGGCTCCACTGGGGGAGGGGTGGGAGGGCGAATAAAAAATGCCAAGGTACCTGATGTGTGTGTGTGTGTGTGTGTGTGTGTGTGTGGCATGCCCACCTCTCCCACAGCCAGAGGGTGAGCTGCCAGTGGGCCCTCCATGACAGCAGTGCCCCCCGGGTAGCCCACCCAGGCAATGGTGAGGGGTGCCTCCACCACGGAGGGAAAGACTGGGGCCTCCTGCAGCTCAGGGGCTGCTTGGCCCAACGTGGACAGGCTCGGTGGAAAAAAAAAGATCAGACCCCTCACCATGTCTGCTTTCAGCCTGCCTCTCCCAGGGCAGGGAGCGATCTGCCCAAGGCTGCAACATTACAAATAGCTACACTGCAAACTAAACTGCATGCAGATATGGTTTCAGTTGCAATGTAGCAAACATTTAAATCAGGGAAAAACCCCACACACGTATAGCGTGACTCAATTAAACTGCAAAAATGGCCAATTTTCATCACATGTACAAGCATCCCATAACTCTAACAGTCTAATAGTGCACAAGAGTTCAGTGATTCAGAATTGTTCTTAATTAGTACCTTTGCTTCCACTGCTCTGGAGGTGCTACACCAATAAAACACAGTTCTGATTACTGAAAGTTTCCCATTGTATTAGTTAGGGTCACAAAGCTGAAACCTCACTCTAAAACTAGGGATATTATTTTATTAAGTGAATTACAGTAAACACTTGCAAAAGGGAAATGCGTTTATGGAAGCAGCAATGTTTCATGCCTCAATACACAAAACAAAGAGAAAGACAACTGCCCAGGTAGATGTACCAATGTACATACCAATGTCATATCTGATCACCACTGCCCAGGAAAAATATAGTGAGCTGAAACAGGTCCAGCTATAAGGACAGTATCAACAGAATCACTAGTAAAGATCTGAAACTTAAATTCTGCCTGTGGAAAAAGGAAACAGGGCATCATGGAGGAAGCTTGTGGCCAAATAAAAATGTTTATTCAACAGCCTAATTTATAAATGCAGGTATATTTGTGCACGCAACTGGCCAGTTAAGTATCTAGCTGACACACAGTTCATAATCAATACCTGAATGTACAGTCATGACAGATACAGGCACAAGTGAAGTGGGCAACTGTGCATGTATTTTTGCAAAGGATAATTGCCTGACTTGTGGAGAATCAGGCGTTAGTATATAGAAGTCTTCACTGCATTTTAACAACACCCGTAATATACTTTTGAGCCAGAGATTTGATAGTGGTACATGAGCAGAAAACAACCCTACATGACTTTTAATCCCAACAATCAATTTGCAGGGCAAGCTGTTGGGGTGGGGAATGGGGGGCGGGAGAAGTAAAAAAGCCCAACACACAACAGGTTCTTTTAATAAAAAGAGCACGTTTAATGTGGAATTGCTGAAATACCATTAACGTGGACATATTCTATGTCTTTAAATGTTTTTAAACAGATTCAAATATTTAGAGAAGAATCAATGTTTTAAGGAAAAGTTTACCTTTGACATTCTTTGCCTTCCAAAAACTATAATAATGTGTCCCATTGCTAGAAACCCAAAACATCAAATATAAACCATGAAAATATAACTCTCTCAGGCTGTATGTAAAATCTGTTCATGCTGTGAATTTTGGACCTGTTACAACAGGATACGTCACAAGTTGGCTTTGCAGCATGGACTGGCCCCAAGGTAAGTACAGTTAATACATCTTTGGACAAGAGATCTGACATATTTTTGTCAAAACATTCCTCTCCTCACCTGCCATGAGAAACTGCCAATTACTCAAAATCAAAACTCACCAGAATGTACCGCTTGGATGAAACTTCTACTGGGAAATGTCCAGGATAAAATTTTGAGTCAAAACTAGGAAAAGTGAACAGCAATTAGACAGGACACTCGCATCAAGTGAGAGAACAGCTGAACACTTGAACTTTTACATTGGGCTCTCATTTCCCCCCCCCCCCACCCCATTGGGGGGGGGGCAGGCAGGATTTTTTTTTTTTTTAATCTAAAAAATTCTGCACGTTTGGCAACCCATTTCCCTTCCAGCTGTACCCTGGACCAAATTCTTGTTTGTTTAGACTGAGATAAACCAGGATAACAAGTGACTCGGCACACTTACACTGCATCACATTGTTTCAAATGAAGTCACAACAGATCTTTCTTTCCATAATGGAATAATACTGGAGAACAGGTATATCAAGTATAATGGAAATTCTTGGTAAACCTAGAAATAAGAAACTTATGAAAGGGAAACATCTTTAAGAAGAATTATTTCTCCAAATAATTGTTTCCCTTGAGAAAAAAACAAACAAAACCAAAAACATTTCCAGTGCCCCTAGAGATGTAGGGGGTGATATCCTCATATGGCCCCAGCAGTAATTCCAGAATTGTGTTTTCATTAATAGCACAAGTATATTATCCAGAATAATCTCTACAGAGTAGGGAATTTTCTTGCTATACAGCAAAACCGCTGCATTTTTATGCTTGAACATTACATACAATTCTTGCACATTTGTTTTAATGATATTATACAAAATCCTGGTCCATTTGAAACCAGTTAGACCTTTATCATTGTCTTTATTGAGGCCATAGTGCTCTGCAGATATTGTACATTAACTATTTTCTCTTTATGAAGTCCATTTCATGAACCTGTGGTTGATAACTGAGGACTAACCGTGTAATTAGTGTTTACTGAACTGGAGCCGATTATGCCTCGGGGCCGGAAAGAAAAGGAACATGACTCATTTTCACATAATGGACCTGGGATTTTATTGTACATTTGTTTGCTTCAGGGCTATCCAACTTCAGTGCAGCCAGGGACCACAGGCCACACTGGTTCAAAGCCCTTTGACCCTGCACTGCACAGGCCACATGCTATGGGAGCAGCTCCCCAGGATCTTCCTGCCATGTGGACTGTACCAGTGGTGGAGCCCACCCCACAAGGGTGGAACACAAACCACTCCCATTCCCTTCTGGGGGGTATGCACCCCCCCACACCGCACTGGCTGTGCTGGCAGTGCATGGCCTCCTGGGTCCTCCCCCATCATGTGGCAATGGCAGAGACAGCCACCATGGGCCATAAGCCACATGTTGACCCCTTGTGGGGGACAGCCCTGGTTTATTCAATCAGAACTAATGTTACCAGACCTAGAGTGCTATAATACTGATCCTGGACCTAGTCCAAGAGAAATGGGGAAGGTTTAGATCTTATTTTACAAGAGGTGAAAGCAGTAATACAGATGCAAAGATTAAGCCAAGAGAGCCATTGCAGCCATCTAATCTGTCATTCAGTACAACAGAGGTCAGGGAAGTTCCCTGATTTAACATTTTTTTTTTCAACTAGAGAATATTTTTTAGAAAAATGTCTAATGGTCATTTTAAAAATCCCAGTGAGGAAATTGAACACAACCTTTAGAAAGCAGCTCCAATCTGTGATACCCTCCCTGTTAAAAAAAACCCAAAAAACTGTACCATGTTTCTAGTTGGGTTTCCAGACATTTAGACATTTGCTGTTGGCTTTTCTTTTTTCTTTTTTTTCTTTTTTTTTTCTTGGGGGGGGGGGCAATGTAGTCTCCTAGATGCAAGAGTTTTTAATTGTTTTATTATCTAATTTCCATTCCATGTGTTGATAGTTATAAAACAAACTTGTTTGTATGAAGTGAAATACATAGAGCTCCTTGAATCTGTCATCCTTTCCAGTCCTTCAATCATTCTTACATCTATTCCTAATTTTCTAACAGCCTTCTTGAATTGTGGATACCAGAACTGTTTTCAGCATCAGTTGCACCAGTGCCGAATAGAAAATGTAATATAACCTCCCCATTCCTATTTAATACTCACCTGCTTATAGATCCAATAATCACTTGGTCACACTGACAGCTTAACTTCAGCTGACTCTTCATCATCATCATCAATGTATCTTTTTCTGAGTCAAGTTAACCCAAGATAAGAGTCCCCCAACCTCCATTCTTTGTTCCAATATATATGACATTTAGTTATATTAAAACACATAGTCGAGACTAGAGAGCTGCTTCTGATTACAAAGGAACTTCTGCTGCGGTGCTGAGCATAAAGGAGATTTTAGCACAATCCCATTTAACATTCCCACATAATCTTGAAATACTAATAACTGGGTCATGATTTATTATCCAGGATGCTGGGGTCAAAAAGTCTTGGAAAAATCAGACAGTAAAAAATTTTGCTAAAATGGAAGTGGTATTTTCCCACTGTATTACACTCTGTACTCTGCATTTAATACTGTTCAGATCTGGAATTACTCAAGATGCTGTATCAATGGTTTAGCTATTACATTCAGTAGAGAGTAAAATTAGAGTTTTCCCACATTTTCTATTCATTATTGGTATGACAACTTTTGTCACGTGGAAGTCCACTTTAACATCTAGCAGGAAACCAATTTTTCAGCTTCAGACATTAGATAACTCCTTCATTTTTAAGCCAGTTGTTTTTTAATCCAGACTTGCCCTATTGAAACAGAGATTAAATCTCATTGTCGTAGCTCATGCCTGTTTACATCCATGTAAGGAGGAAAGTGCATTCTTACCAAATGTCATTTCCACCAACTAAAATAGCCATCTTATGAGGAAATGCAATACACAAAGATTAACATTTTCAAACAGGAATTTCTAACCCCATAATTAGGCCACCACATTGTGGTTTCATTTGTATTGGCTGAGTCTCACATCTGCCATACTGCTAGGCACAAAACATTTTAGGTATTTATATGAAGCATACCGATCTCTTGGAGGTATGTAAAATGTAGCCAGAGTTCCCATTACAAAAGACTTATCAAGATTTCCAGCACTGTTTTTTGCTTCTCAGCCCAGGAGTAATGTGATAATATCTTTTTTTTTTCCATAACTCAAAGTGCAGACATGAGTGAAAAAATAAAAGATAATATTTAACTGGTTATTTCAGCTTTTTTAAAAGAGTTCCTCAAGCTTTGGTTCTGGCCATGGTGAGAAGTTTGGAGATATGAGAAAATGAAGATGTATTTTTAAAGCTAGTGCAAGCAACCGTAGTTACTGTGTTTATAACTGACTATCTCCAATACTTCTTCTGTAGCATCAAAACAACCTGGAGGAGATGACTGCTCGAATTGTTTGGCAAGCAGAAATTCAAAAGATTGTCTTTGCTCTCTTCCTCTGTAATGAGTGGGATAAGCTGTTGTCTCTAAGGATGTAAAACCGAGTTTTGAAAGCCAATTGATCCAATTTCAGAACTGCACAATGAGAGCTGGCTGGTGGGCTGGGCAAGTTCATGGTAATGCTTCTAACTTCAACACTTATGTAGATGGTTATGCAAATACTCCTGAAGTGGGCATGTTGTGTAAGCAGCTCCAAAGCCAGACTATCCAGCCTTAAGTGGATCATGTTAAAATTTACATAGAGGGCAGGTCTTCAAATAGTGTGTGCTGTAATGACATTCAAATCTTATTATTACACATTATACATGGGGTTAAATTCTCGCCTGACAAATTTCAGTGGCATTCCACTCCCTCCCTCCATGCTTGAATGTGGCCTATGGCCCGGACTCTCTTTTAAGGCCCTTTACACCAAAGAGCTTGCTCATAAGAAAGAATACCAATTGCTCAAGACAAGCTCCGATAGCCTGGTTTAGATGGTATCACAACCAGCTCTAGAAAGGTACATGTAAGAGCGAGAAGAAAATGAAATATCTAAATGCTTTTTAAATTACAGGGGTACAATATGAGGTGGGGGAAATAATGAAGAACTGCTACGAATGCGGTATGAGAGAAAGAGGAGACGAGGCTATCTGGGGAGAAAGGAAATTTAGAAGACTCACTTCCTCTTCCCCAAAATGTTACACTGTCCTTTCAGCAACCGATTGTAGCTCTCACTGCTCGTGAGTCTCTCTACTTCTAAAATCCAAATGTGCATGCTTTTACAGACAAGGGTCAGTTCTGGTATATATTGCCATTAAAAGGACAACTGGAAGTAGTGAAAAGAGGTCTATAATCACTCAGGGAAATTAATACAAGATGATAACCGATACTTGACAAATGTATTCCAAACTAGAGGGTCGCACCCAGAGAGTCGTGGTGGATGGGTCTGTTTTGACCTGGAAGGGTGTGGGCAGTGGGGTCCCGCAGGGCTCGGTCCTTGGACCGATACTCTTTAATGTCTTCATCAGTGACTTGGACAAGGGAGTGAAATGTACTATGTCCATGTTTGCAGATGACACAAAGCTATGGGGAGAAGTGGACACGCCGGAGGGCAGGGAACAGCTGCAAGCAGACCTGGACAGGTTGGACAAGTGGGCAGAAAACAACAGGATGCAGTTCAACAAGGAGAAATGCAAAGTGCTGCACCTAGGGAGGAAAAATGTCCAGCACACCTACAGCCTAGGAAATGACCTGCTTGGTGGAACAGAAGTGGAAAGGGATCTTGGAGTCCTAGCGGACTCCAAGATGAACATGAGTCGGCAGTGTGACGAAGCCATCAGAAAAGCCAATGGCACTTTATCATGCATCAGCAGATGTATGACAAATAGGTCCAGGGAGGTGATACTTCCCCTCTATCGGGCGCTGGTCAGACCGCAGTTGGAGTACTGCGTGCAGTTCTGGGCGCCGCAACTCAAGAGGGATGTGGATAACCTGGAGAGGGTCCAGAGAAGGGCCACTCGTATGGTTAAGGGCCTACAGACCAAGCCCTACGAGGAGAGACTAGAAAACCTGGACCTTTTCAGCCTCCGCAAGAGAAGGTTGAGAGGTGACCTTGTGGCTGCCTATAAGTTCATCACGGGGGCACAGAAGGGAATTGGTGAGTATTTATTCACCAAGGCGCCCCCGGGGGTTACAAGAAACAATGGCCACAAGCTAGCAGAGAGCAGATTTAGATTGGACATTAGGAAGAACTTCTTCACAGTTCGAGTGGCCAAGGTCTGGAACGGGCTCCCAAGGGAGGTGGTGCTCTCCCCTACCCTGGGGGTCTTCAAGAGGAGGTTGGATATGCATCTAGCTGGGGTCATCTAGACCCAGCACTCTTTCCTGCTTATGCAGGGGGTCGGACTCGATGATCTATTGAGGTCCCTTCCGACCCTAACATCTATGAATCTATGAATCTGTAGGGTAACAGTATTTAAAATCATTTATCTTCTTTTGTTTCTTTCCATGTTGCTAATAATAGAAGAATATATTTTATAGTTCCGCTTCTCCTGTCCCTTTCCCCCTCCTCCAGGATCCTTAGATTTCCCCCGCAAGAATGGGGTTTAATATGAAATTCATGATCCATACTCTAACAGCAGTAAGCAACTCCAAGCTGTGAATCAGTGGCCTAAGCAGTTCATCTCTCATATGGCCAAATGCAAGCCCATGTCTTTCCCTACAGAATACTAAGACACACCCGCTTGTGCCTTATTGCTATGGTAGTAATGGGTTAAAAAAACCTCATTACACCTATGACTATTTCAAATCCTAAGGGAGGTCAGTTACTACCTATCCTCAGAAAGTTGAATCAGGAGTATGTTCCACTTATAAAACCACCCTAATGGGAAACACTTAAAGAACATAAAGGGACTGAAGCTGATGGGGTCTACAGAAATTAATTAGATGTCTACATTAATTACACTTCATAAATACCTAGGGAATAAAAAAAATCTTTTCTACACGTGTGCAGACCTTGCAGAAATCTACATCAGAGAAATAATGCTTTACATTAAATTCTAGGGGATAATAAAACATTATTTTCCATTGTCTACTATATTATTGGTATTTTTTCATAAAAATATAGGAGAATGAAGTCATAGAAATCCTAGAAAGGGAAAGCTCACAAGGCAAAATGCCTGAACTATTTCTATTCTCAAATAGGGATCAACAGATTGCATGCTATGAACAGATGCTATTGATATTCTACTATTATAATTTAGTGCTTGTGCGCGTGCGTGTGCACATACAAGCAAGTATGTCCAAGAATGTTAAAACTGACAAACAAACAAAATATTTAGAAGACATATTTCCATGTTCACTTGTGGGGGAAGTTCACAACTGAAAAGTCGTACAACTATATAGACATTTTGTACTGGAGGCCTCTCTTTCCTCTTGATTTTATACTCCAGGTATGTTGGTATTGCAAAGAACAAAGTTAATAGAGCAAGTTGTCTACATTCATCCTTGAATTAGAGTTTAATATTAGTTAAGGGGAAAAGAAATCTTTGCAAACTTAATTTGGGGATTACTAGGCAGAGGAAGGGTTACAGTCTGAGGTGAAAATATCAAAACCTCAGGAAAACAATATTAAACTGGTCGGTCCATGCTTTTTCCTGGAAAGGATGCCAAGGAATGCACGTTATCCCATCCTGCTCATTCTTAATAGGATCTCTCCCTTTTCCTTTTTTTGGGGCGGGAGGGAAAGTAAAAACTAGATATGGGTTAAGATCTCCATTTGCTTGCTGGATTGAATTGTTTGTTTGAGCTTTTTGGAGGGAGCTAGAAGATGGAGTCGGTATGGTCAGTGTCCTCCTTGGTGTAACTTTTTTCAGATAAGTATTTTTCACTGTTCCCTTAAGGTGGTCAACAGCATTCGATTAATCTCTCTTGGAAAATAATTCAGTAATGAGATCCCCTTAACTAAAATATCCTCATCATTCACATTCTTTGGCCTGAAATCCCTTCTGTCAGCATACCCAGGAGAGAGCATCTGGCACAGATACTAACAAGGCATTTTAAAGGTTTGATCTAAATCCCATGGAGGTTAGAAGAAATCTTTTATTCTCTTCAATGGGTTTTGAATAAATATAAAATGCTGCATGGGTTAACTAGAACCTTTGCTTTCTTCGATGGGGTGTTGCAAACTTAGGGCTGCAGAACTTGGCCCTAGAAGAGTACACAGCACTAAAATCAGCAGCAGCAAAAATGTTACAGACAGAGCTAAAGAGTTTACCGTGTGGTGTCTCTACTAGTTGTAATCATGCTCAAGCAGTAAAGTATCCACTCCTGTTTTCCAGGACTGGCAGTTGGGATGAGTGCTGCTCCCACTTCACAAGATTAGGAAGCTGCAGCTGGTGTGGCCATTCAACCCAAAGAGATGTTGACCTTACAGGGGGCTCACAGGAGCTGGAGGCCCTATGCCATGGTGTACTGATCAATTTGGCCCTGAAATGTGAACCCCCAAAATACCATTAAAAGTTATTTTTCAGTAGAACTACAGTTTATATAACATAACATTCAGTAAGAAAGGAATAATAAAAAGGACCTTTTCTATAAAATGCCAGAATAAAAAGAGGATATTTTTACCTTTAAAATAAATGATTTTTTTTTTTTGGGGGGGGGGGGACACTCATCTAGCTTCCTTTGTAGTTGAAAAAGTTGATTTTAGGTACTGTTGTTTGCTCTTCCTTTGGGGTGTAGTATAGTAATGTATTTGTAAGAACTGTTCAAAGGATACTTATGTCTCTGAAAGTTTTATCAAATTACTGGTAAATGCATTTGTGGATTGCACAAGGGAAAAAACTGTTCAATAGGTAAAATTTAAATCTCTGTTGAACAAGTTGGGAACAAAACTGGGATTCAAGACTCTTTTTAACAGTGAAGGCATAGCACAGTTTTTATCAGTTTCTGATTTTTGAAACATGCACCCACAAACAAAACACCATCTCAATGACATATAAGACTATATAATGATTGCACCCATCAACTTTTTAGAGTTAAAGGGACAATACCTAGCACTTCTACAGCACCTGGATTCCTGATTGCTTTTTAAACTTTACATGGAAAAGGTTATAGCTGAATGGGTTACAGCTAAGTACAAGAAGTCCTAGAGTTCACCATAGCAGCAACACCAGATTTTACAAAAAAAAAACAAAATATTAGATAAACCCAGTTGAAACATTTGAGAGAGTTTTAGCTTAGCAGCCACTGTATATTTTGGGGTAAGAACTCCTGAGTAACTGCTTTGTTTCAATCTTTCATTGGGACAAGGGGAAAAGCATGCCAGATCGGGTACAGAATAAGCAGGGTAAGAATGACCACCTTCTTACTATTGCCATAGAACTGGTGCATGAGCAATTTAAAAAAATTAGACATATATAAGTCAGCAGGACTGAACGAACTTCATCCAAGAGTGCTGAAGGAGCTGGCCAAAGTCATCATGGAGCCCCTGGTGAAACTCTTCCAAAACTTGTGGCACTCCAGAGAGCTCCCTGAGGCCTGGAAGAGGGCCAATGTTGTGCCCATCTTCAAGAAGCGGAGAAGGGAGGACCCAGGTAACTATAGGCCAGTTAGCCTAACTTGTATCCCTGGGAAAATCCTAGAAACATTCATTAAGGACTCTATGTGTGACAGCCTTGCAGAAGGTAGGATTCTGAAAGACAGCCAGCATGGTTTTGTCATGGGCAGGTCTTGTCTTACCAACCTCATCTCCTTTTATGATCAGGTAACTTCACACCTGGATAAGAGAGAGGAGGTTGACATCGTATACCTTGACTTCCAAAAAGCTTTCGATCTGGTATCCCATAACATTCTCGCAACAAAATTGGAGGATTGTGGCTTAACTGCAAGAAAGTTAGGTGGGTAGGAAGCTGCCTGCGGGGTAGGACCCAGAGAGTCCTAACGAATGGATCTGTGTCATCTGGGGGAGAAGTGGCAGTGTATCCCTCAGGGGTCAGTGCTTGGTTCAGTGCTATTCAACATCTTCATCAATGATTTGGATATGGGGGTAAAGACCTCACTGGCCAAGTTCGTGGATGAGACCAAGTTATGGGAAACGTGGTGACGCTTCAAAATAGGCTACAGATACAGGCGGACCTAGTCAAGCTGGCAAGTTGGGCAGATCGGAACCAGATGAAGTTCAATATCAAGAAATGTAAAGTTCTCCACCTGGGCATGAACAGACCCTTACACACCTACCAGCCTGGCAACACTAATCGGACCAGCACTACAACTATAAGGGACCTGGGAGTAATAACAGACCACAGTATAAACATGAGCTGGCAGTGCAACGCTGCAGCCAACAGAGCAAATAATACTCTGGCATGCATCAATCGATGCATCTCCAGCAAAAGCAAGGAAGTGATTCTTCCACTCTATTTGGCTTTAGTGAGACCACAGCTGGAGTACTGCATCCAGTTCTGGGTGCTGCACTGCAACAAGGACATAGTAAAGGCTGAGAGTCCAGAGAATGCCCACCCACATGATCAGAGACTTGCACAGCAAGCCATACGAGGAAAGGCTGAGAGACCTGGGATTCTTCAGCTTATTGCTACATCAAGGGCTCAGTGAACAACTGTTTACCAGGGCACCCTTGGGGAGAACCAGGAATAATGGTCACAAAATCCTTATAGACCATTTCAGGCTCAAAATTAGGAAAAATTTCTTGACAGCTAGGGTGTCCAGACTGTGGAATAAATCCCTCCACAGGTGGGAATCACCTACCCTGGCAATCTTCAAGAGGAGACTGGATGGTCACCTCACTCAGGTCACCTGACCCCACCTGTCTTTCCTGCCTGGTGCAGGGGGCTGGACTCAATGATCTTCGAGGTCCCTTCCAGCCTCACAATCTATGAATTCATGAACCACTGAATCTTTAACATTCCTCAATTATTATCACTAGAACCTTGTATTCTTCACAAGAAAAAACACCTGACCTCCTACATCAGTTCAGTAGTAACTCAAAAACAAAGGATTTCCTATGCCACCAACAAGGTTATTCATTGGAAGTTTTCATCCAAGCATTGATCAATCACAACACCACTCAGCTGGCAAAACAAGAACCCAGCCCAAAGTGCTATTACAGCAGAAGGCACACACAGACATTCCTTATCACAGATAGGATATGAAGTTAGACATTTTTGATTGGCACATAGCACGCAGCCAGTTCCTATTTGATGCACAGTGGAAGTCTTGCTAGCAGTAGCATGAGTTGCTCAGCCATATCAGGAAAGAGTTGAGATGTTGACAATTGTCTCCCCCTTAAGAAAAAAAAAACCCTAAACTTTCTACAACTTTGTCACTGAGGCTTGTCTATTTACTAGATAGAGGCAGCAGCATCACTTTATTAAAGCGTAACGAACATAAAGGTTATGAACGAGAAGGCAAAGAATTAGCCCTGAAATGATCTGTGCATGCTGACTGCTTACTAACTGCAACCATTTTTACTTGTTATTACTTTTTTAAAATTCAGACCATGCTTCAACATTAAACAGCGGCTGAGAGAGCCTGAGACTCCAAACAAGGAGAGAATAAGGAGAGACTGCAGAAAGTTTTTCTCCTCTGAACTGAATACACGACTACAGCCTTCAATATTCTACCTGCACCCTAGCAAGTTTTATGCAAGTAGGGTGTAGCCAATCCTATTAAATATCATGATGCTCTTTTTGCAAGATGAATTGGGTATTAGGGCTCTATATTCTAACTGGCATCCTTCTTAATTACAGTGTGAAAGCAGAGAGAGAATGTGTGGGCTTCAGGACTAAAATCCCCATTAACTGCAAAGGAGTCAATATTTTATCCTAAAATGACAGCATTTCATCAACTGTGCTATCCCCTCTGTAGAGTGGTCACAAAGAAAAAGTCATCACATTTGGAAACAGACTGCAACTCAATATGATAGCATCAGTAATTTCCTATTCCAAACGACTGTTGAAAAACTAGCATTTTAAGAAGAAAGTGGAGATTCTTATAATCATACTCGATGACAAACATGTATGCGTTACCTCAGCATTTCCGATAGGAAATTAGAGGGAACACTGCAAACACCGAGTTGGTATTATCTATTCCTGATTTTTCATCATCAGTCTCTGGTAACTTTGGGTCAATTTTGGCTGTTTAAGTGACATCCACTGTTTACTTATTGCCTTTTATGTTCTGAGTCTGAAAAATACCTCTGGCAATTTTCTGTCAATGTAAAAATGCAATCAATAGTACTAGAACTGTTCACACCTTGTTTTTATTTGCTTTTCAAGGCTCACAATGGAAAAATGTCACCCATTTCTTGTCATTCCAAAAGTATAAACTACTTCATCCCTTAGCAACAGATCCAGCCCCGAGTCTGAACTCAGCCTCGCGCGGGTTTGTGCAGAGCTGCGTGCTGCAGATTAATTAAGGTCAGCAGCATTATTATTTTGCAGAACGTTTTTTGTCACAAAGACAAATTAAGGGAGCTTGGTCAGGTTATAATGATAGTAGCTGAAACCAATCAAGAGGAGCTATCAGAGGCTTTGAGTTGACAAGCTAGGCAACAAGCCATCTTCCCCGCCACCCCCACCCTCTGACTCCAACCCCCCCTCTCCAGACAGTTGAATTTTCCGCTCATTTTCATTGTCTGAGATTTAATTTGGCCCTGCCATGTCAGCGAGGGGCAGAGGGTGGTCACGACTTCTCTGCCTTTCCAGCAACAGTCGTGGCACTGACAGCTACCAAGCCAGAGCTATGGCAGCTCAGCACCCTGTCAGTGAATGAGGCACAGCTAATACTGCGTGTCAAGAGGCCACGTGGAGTGCCATTAAAATTCATTACCATCACAAGATTGAAGGCCTAAACTGATGCTTTTGACAAGCCTGAAATCAGCAAATGAGGATGGCAAGGGAAAAAGGCATGGAAAGTTGGCTAATTTTACAGCCGGGATCTCTTTTCTCCCCCTCTCCACTTGTTTCTTTTTCATTTAAACTAGTGTAACATTAAATGAACTGCTTTTATTTTCCTCTGCTAAGCCTATTAGGATTTAACTATGGAAAGTTGAAGCAATTTTTTTTTCTGCTTAAGTTGTTTCAGTGCTGAAAGGCTGGGCTCCAGCTGTCAGGCCTCCCAAAGGCTCAATAAGATTAATCCTAAAAGATCTTAGCATCATCCCAAAGGTTGTAAAAGCCCTACATCTTCAGATAAAATTGTTTTATTGCATCCCGTATGTCAGATATGGGGCCAGAGATGAAGACAAGCAGTTTTCAGACAAGGGAAGTATGCAACACCTGTTTTAACCTAGTTTCTAGTAAGATGAATCCATTTAGACTTTTGCCAAATTAGATGTAGAAGGCCTGGCCAAGACTTCAGGCATACGTGGTGTCAACTACCTACTAGTTACTCATAATTCGCATAAACAAGAGGAGATTCAGGTCCGCAGGGTCTACATTCACTTACAAGTTCAGTGAAAATGAGGTTCAACTCCAGTATCATGCTACCAATTGTAATTACTCCTCCTGATTTATGCTGGTGGAAATCTCACTTGTGTCAGGGAAGTCACAATAAGATAGAAGTAGGGAATCTGAATGAGGCCCACCATCTGGCTGCTGACTTGTTCTTTATAGTTTAGGAGTTAATGCAAGGGTAATAGTCCCAATCAGAGCTGTATCCTCTAATGAAATAGAGCCAGTTCTCTTGGTGAGACATAATAGTACATTGTGCTTCTACAAACCCTTTCACCCAAGGACCATAAAGCATTATATATACTCCTATTAAATTTTATAATGCCCCCATGAGGTAGGGAAATTAAACAACTTTTTCTAAAGTCACAGAAGCACAAAATTGCAAGCCCATTTTTAACCCAAAGTCAGATATATAGGCTACGGGCTAGGCTGGCTTTTTAGCAGGGGCTTTATTTTACTGATATGATTTTCCACTACTAACCCATTAGACTAGGGATAATATAACTAGCAGTTCGACTAGCAGTTATATGCCTAAATTATACTCGACTTAAACTACTTGAATTGATGTCCACCAAACGGGGATCTGTTGTCAGACATTAGTATGCAAAGCATACTATACTCAATAAAAAAAAACCTAGATATTCATGTTCACCTGTTAACTGTAGCATCTTCTCATAAACAAGAATAATAGTCTAAGACAGGGGTTCCCAAACCATGGGGGTACACAAGACATCTCTGGGGGGTACACAGGAGAAATTGTATTATGGCGGATTTAATTTTCATTATACTGATGGGCATTTAAAGGGTTAAAATATAAAACTATGCTGGTAAGGGTATATAGCAGCTGATAAATCCAAAAGGTAAGTGTGCAATAAGAAAAAGTTTGGGAACTTTGGTCTAGGACAAAAACACAGCTTCTTTCAACAGACTAGAAAATGTATGCCTACTTTGCTCAAGGGGCCCAATTTTTCCTAACAGAGGCTTTCGCTTGACTTGGCCAGTATTTTTGGCATATGCAGTAAGACTTGAGAACATTCTCAACATCACTGTTCACTTACAACAAGTATAACATCTCTCTGGCCCTACTCTTACATTTTTCAAATCTTAAAAGACTTCAAATTTCTTTGTATATCTATTTTTGCAATACCTTAGTGATTACCATCCTGAGCTTTTAACCTAAAAACCATCTAGTACTGCAAGCTCCCCCTCCAATTGATAGTAGAAGCTAGGAATATGTTTTTTTCTCACCACTCTGTAGTAATGACCTTACATACTTTTTTCAGGACCTCATATTCAGGTGTAGCTCTGGCAGTAATCACCCCCATTTCATTGGAGACAAGATCTTTCTTTTTCAAAATCAGATGGATATGTACACAATCTGGACATTACTCTACTGTGCTTTTATTAAATACTCCAGAGAATGTGGCTTCAGCATCCACACCACTTCTAGGTTTGAAAATCCTACATTTTGGCTGAACAATTAATTCCTGTATTCTTGAGGGAAATGTTTGTTAGATTCACTTTAGCAATGGCAATACATGTCCTGCATCTCATAAATAAAAACATGAGACTTCCCATGTACATTAAATAAACTATAGGTTTGGTTTTTCTCTCTCTCCATTTAAGCAGATTTGAAACAAAATAAATGTTTAATGTCTATGATATTTAAGCCACAGATATTGTGTTTTGACCACACTACTGTAAGAGAAGTGCTTCCATCCCCTCACTGCAAGTATCCATTCTTGCCAGCCAGGAAGGGAATTTTAGCCATGTCCTTAACCTTACTCTGATCCACTTACACTCTTTACTTTGTTAGCTTCAGTCCCAAGGATAGTATTTACACGGCATTTATATTTTTTGCTGGGTTAGGGTTAGCCTAGCAGCTCTAGCTCTGTTTTTCTAATCACATCCTTTGACTGCTTGGGTAATCTCGAATCATCAGCATAGACTTTATAAACTTGAATATGGTACAGTTCTCCACAGCTGCTTTTCAAAAGTTGCAGAAATGAACAAGGAGAGACCAAGCACCAGACTGGGGTTAAAAGCACCAAATACCTTAAAAACACAGCTCTTGATGTCACCAGAAAAATTCAGTGCACAGTATGTCCTTAACTTCCACATTATTCAGTGAAACAGACACTTATTCTATTTTCTGGAAGACACACACTACTTTAAACTACTAAGACATTCTCGTTGTCAGACATCTCCTTTGTTCTCAGCCCAAAAATGGGCCGTATCTTTTTATTAAGCCTGAAATGAAAATGCAAATTAAATATTTAGAAAAGCTCTTTTGCCATTACAGTGGAGAAGAATGTTCTTATTGTCTAACAGGCAGAACATTTTTATATGTATTATGTTTCACAGGTATCGTGTTGGAAACACATTCACAAAAAGGCTCTGAATGTACACAGCCCTTACAATGAGTAAAACAGAACTGGAGTTCCTTTCCTAGAGCAGTTCAGGACTATACTCACCAGCGCTAAAGCAGAACTAAGGGAAAGTATGGACCAGTGGATAAAGGGCTAAACTGGGGTTCAAGAGGCCTGAGTTCTGCTCCCAGTTTTGGTGCTGAACTGTTGTACGACATTGAGCTAGCCACTTCACCTCCCTCCACTTCTGTTTCCCATCTCATGCTGGGTCTGTCTCATTCATTTAGCCTGCAAGCTCTCCCTCTCACTGTCCATCTGAAAAGAGTACCCATCACACTGGGTCTTCCCCATGCTACCAAAATACCACTAAATAATTAGATACAAGCACATGTGGATTTAATAAACTTGGTTTCAGACTTCATGAACAACTAAGGAGCCTTTTGCTGACTGCCCGCCATCGGAGGTGGTTCAAGCACCCGCGCTGAATGCCTTCAAGAGAAATTTGGAGGCTTCTCTTGCTGGGATCCTATGACCCCAGCTGACTCGATGATCTTCCACGGTCCCTTCCAACCCTAATGTCTATGAAATCTGTTAAATCTATACCCTGCTTTGGAAATACCTCCCCATCCAGTGATAATGCCAGCACATCAGCACATGCATCTTGCTATTGGCAGAGTTGCCCTAAAACACTCCTGAATTCAAAATGATTCGATAAAGCCAGCAGCTAAGGGAGTAAGCCCTTGGTTTTGCCTGTCTGACAGGCTTTCAATTATCAACTCAAGTTTTTCTCTATGTGTGTATTGGTGGATAAATGCTCATCTTCACAGAGGGGAGTATTAAAGCCACAAATATAAAATTACTTCCCCTCTCCCCCTAAACTTCCAAAAAGTTCATTACCAAGCCAAAACCTTGTGCGTCAAGAAGCTGCCTACCCGGAGTCTGAAACTGGGGGTTCATGAAAAACCACTGAGGCCTTGCTAAATTCCTGGTCTCTCTCTAAATTCAAGAGAGAAATGCTCCTACAACTTTATTACAGCCAGAATTTCCCCCTACTGATACTGCAAATGAGCATGCCTCATAGCAGCAGGGCTGGATTAACCCTTTAGTGATCCTGAGGCAAACAAAACTTGTGGGCCCCTACTTCATACTGTATGTTTATATTACTTTTTTCCCCGCTCAATAATTATAATATGTACAATAAGCACAACTGGCCCCTTCTTGACTTAGGGCCCTAGGCATATGACGAGTTTGCCTATGCGTTAATCTGGCCCTGCATAGCAGAGATGTTAATAGTTAACAACAACTGAAACTGGCCAATTAAATAAAAAATGCTGATCAACCAGAAGCAAATGCTTTGTATTAACAAACATAAGTGTGCTTGAAGGTGTCAGTCAAAGCTTGGCAATGAACTTAATCTTAAAAAAAAAAACCCCAAAAAGCCGGAATATGTTTACTACCAAATGAGCAAGTCACAGAGGGGTTTCAAGCAAAGAATCTTTCAAAAGACAGCAAGTTTCTCAAGGGGAAGACCTTTGGCTTTGTATTTTCCTCTTCTGGGGAAATGTTCACAGTCTGCTATTTTAAAAGGGTGGTAATAATACAGTACAATGAGACAGACCTCCTTAGTTCTATCTTCAAGGAAAGCTAGGATGCTTTAATATTTAGCTTCACAATAAAATCCCGTGACCCATAAATGATATCTGAAGTTGCAAAACAGTTGGGAAGAACTATATGGAATACTTCGGTCCTGCTACTGCCCTCCTTACTCAGGCAAGACTTCCTCTGAAATCAATAGGCATTTTGCCTGTAATTAGTTCAGGATCAAAGTCATCATCTTTGTAAGAAATGTGTTAAATGAAGGTCAACTGCCTTGTATTACTGAATATTTGACACTGATTAAGAGCAACCGTGATTAAGGATGTGAGGCATACAATTGAATATTACAAGCTAGAGATGTATATCAGGAAGCTACCATCAAAATTTACAGCATCTGTAAAGTTGGAGTATAGAAAAAGCATCGGGTCGGATTTTGATATCCCTTGTGCACTTATAAATCCATCACTTTTTACACTGCAAATGAAACATGTGGGGCTGGATCCTGCTCCCACTGAAGTCACAAGATCGATGTGGTGATGATAGAAGGGTTGTCATGCAGTTGTTCCAGATTTGCAATGATGAACACAATATAAAGATTTACTGTGGTGCACACAGCATAAAGATGGTCAGGGCAAGTATGCAGTTACTTAAGGTGTTCAGGCACTGCTCATCATAGTACCTGAGCATGTAATTATAAATTAGACAGATGTCAGAGACAGATCATTAAGAATCAGAAAACTCGCAACATGGATTTTTCACAAGACATAATATTTGGCAGACAGAATCAACTTCATTTAATTCCTCCTTTCAGAAAGTGTTACAATCCAGCTAAACAATGGCAATGGCAATTAAAAAGGACAAGCCAAGCTACAATGGGCTGAATAGAGCCACTTCAAGCACTAGACCTTAAACAGATGCTTCTTTTGGTAACATAAAGGGCCCTATGGCTCCTTTAGGTAGCCATTGTTGTGCCAAGCCCCTTGGGGACAGCTTTAAAAACTATGCGCTCACATTGACATGATGTGTTCATTGTGTCTTAACAACTGTGCAGCCGAGGCCTCAGCGTGGAAATCAGGAGAAAAAAAAGCAGCGCACCTGGAGTCCTGCCTTCCATGAAGCAAGGAATTATGGGGCGGGAGTTTGGTGACCAAACGATTTAGTAACAGATGTCTATTCCCAAGCTGGGAGGCCCTCGGTTTGGTACAACTACACAGAGAGGGCTAAGTCCCCTGCTGGAAGATAGCTTAGCCTTCCCAGCAGACAACTGAATCCCTAGTAATTTATTTTACCCACTGCTGTGGCTTGGAGGCTCTCCTGCCTGCAGGGCACGAATTACAAAAGGCACACTGGGTCATCTGCTGGGATTTTAATGCTGCTCTTTCTGAAATTAAGGAAATAAGCCTGTTTTTAAGCTTGCTCTGAAAAGTTGCTTCTTTATGTTAAACAGCATAGCAAAAAATTCTCAGGAATGAACAGAGACAAAACCGCATTCCTTATTAAACCACAGGAAGTTAAATGTCACTCTATTTCAATCCAACTTTAATTACATAAATAGTGAAATTTACACAGTTAATAGTCAGCAAACAAAAGCTATTGGGAATAGCACAGATAATTCAATAAACCTAACACTGTGAACCTGGTGCTCTATTGCTAAGGGTTTGAAAATGGGTGGTGAGGCTCGAATAGCAATACATGAGCTTGCAAGTTTGTCTATTATTTGTTTTGTTGTAATAGGGGAGATTATGAGCTGGGGAACTGTGTACCTAATTTTGCACAGAGAATAATGCATGTCATCTTGAGTTTACCACTAAAGGGGCGGAGGGTGGGTCGGTAAGAACGAAAATGTTTGCTTCCGATTACTGGAGTTTCTCAACTTTTGGCCAACACCAGTTAAGCCATGCTGTTTGGCGAGTCAAACACCACATGCATCAAAAAGGCAATTGAAAAGGCTTGTTTTAAAAGTAAAACCAAAGCATTTGAAGAGACTGCGTACAAATGTCATAAAGTGGGACGTGTGCTGTCTATCTTTCTGCAGGCAACTCTGTAGTCATACCTAAAATAGGATAAATGTGCCTGGAGAACAGAACAGTGCTTGTACAAATGTGAGCTGGGGATGCATACTTACTCGGGGGCAGTGCTGTGTTGTCACCAAAATTCAGGTCTTTGATGTGCAGCACTCAGTGTTTACTCAGGCAAAGCTGTCATTGAGGAGTGCAGACACTCCACTCCAATGCCTTAAAAATCGTGCGAAGGAGAGCGGAGATGAATGTTTTATATTGTTCCTCTGAGCCTACAAAAGTCCCTCTAAATTAATATCACATGATTTAGGACCACTAAGATAGGGGGCCAGGAAAGCTGAAGGTGTGTGGAGAAAAGTGAGCATTATGCACAGCCCTGGGAATGCACATCATTTTTGTGAGAAATACAGGACTGAAGGCTGCCGGGTCTGCTTTTCCTCTCACTGAAAAGTGAAGTGAGTAGGTGGAGACTCAATGGTATAACAATTAGCAAGTGAACCAAGGGGCAGAGGCACTGATGAGCAGCGCTAAGGAGCTGTTTGCCAGATGCCCCAAAATACATGGGATTTGTTATTCAAAGGACATCTGCCCTCCTACTTACTCTGCAGACCCACAACCCTCTCTCTCAAGGGGATAATGTGCCCATACATAATTGACTCTGTCCCTGAATATATTTTACCATTATATGGGAGAGGACAGTTGAAGCACGGGCAAAACTGAGGCCACCAAATTCTTTCCACATCTGAACACAGTTCTAAGATAACTTTAATGTATCCAGGTACTTTATCCATGTACTCTGCTGAAATAGGCCAGCATGCCTGACACCTTGCGGGTTCAAACTCCAGGTAAGTCTCAATCTCTAAGAATCACTACAAATCCAAATTCCCACACCCAGCTTTTATGAACATGGCAGATTCTAACCAACAAGCAATGATTGGGTTTCTTCTCTGCAAAACAATAGTGCATACTTTTAAATTGGAGAGTAACGTATTAAGACTTGCACAGAGAAGTCTCTTTTTAGTCCCTTGTAATAACCCCCTTTTAATTTCAGTAAGAACAAGAGTTTGTCCCTTTCTCTATTATGCACAGCTAGTGGAGATATTTGTACAGAGAATGGAGACATAATGAATATGCATATTATGAAGACTTTAGGTTGAAATCCAGGACTGTGCTGCAAACCAAAGTATAATTGCATTCCCAATGATTTATCACAGACTTCTGGAAGTTTGTGTTGCAAAAGATCTAGTTTATCCCTCCTCGGTACAATATGAGTCTCCCCACCAAAACTCAGAACAGCTTTCAGAGAACAATTATTCAGTTGTTACATTCAGAATTCCTGAAATATTTTTCTAGTAAAATGTACCATACAGAAACTCAACTGCTTTGAAATCTTCACCATATTATACTTTTGTATAGCAGGGGTTTTTATTACCACTTGTTTATAAGTGTCTTTATATAAACCAGGTACCCTATTGACAAATGAAAAACTGAGGGGAAAAATTTCTCTCGCTCACTTTTCATTTATACTTGTACACAGTTAAACCGTACCGTGTAAAACAACAGTCACTATCTAGGATAAATTATTCATATGTGTTATTCAAATATAACATGTTACTCTGTAATTTCTTCCACAGTAGGAGACAAGGAAGTTGAACAGCAGTTCTTGAATCACTTTCCATTTTAGCAGGTTAAAATGGAACAGGAATAGTACCATTTTCTGGGAATAAACAATTTAATCTAGTTACCTTTATCACACCAAAACCTACAGGAAGGCTTATGCAACTAAAAAACTCCTTCTCTTCCCCCTCACAATTATGCTGGAACAACTTTTAGTCCAATAACCAGTCATCCTTTGTTTTTAATTATAAAAGCAGAGATTCAAGAAAATATTCTACAATCAAAGGTTTAAAACAAGCTGGTACATTCGGAAAAAAAGGTATGTGAACAAAAGATTTCTCATTTTCTACGCTTTCTAGCTTTGTTTCTTAATCACTTGTGCCAGACAATAGACGTTCCAAAGACAGATATTATTCATAAGTATTTATGAAACAGTATTACTCAATTAAAGTCCTCTGCTTAATGGACCAGAATTCAATTTAACAACATCAAAGATGCTGGAACTGCAAGATGCTGCTGCTTCGTCACCTTCTAGGACCTTTAATGTTTACTCTGTTCTGCTGGAGAAACATGAAGCTTAGCACGTTACATACAAGGAGCCAAAAACCTTGTACGGTGTAACACGGACTGGTCCAATGGAATTACAAGGATGAATTTGACCCCAATATTTACACCAGAATCCTGCTTCCCTGTAAAGCACCCTTAGCACTGCTTGCTGAGTCGGGAATTATAACTATGATGCACTCATTTATCAACTGCCACAACAACCAGGCACCAGAGCTTATTCCCTTAATGTTTGTTCTATGAGCCACACTGTGGGAGGCCAATTCTTTTACTCTCCCAGCTCTGATTGAGTCCTATTTATTAATTAAAGATTTCACCAATGCCTATTATGAATGATAATTCACAACTCCAAGCTATTCCTTGGGTTGAAGCTGCATGGGGGGGGAGGCGGGGGGGGGGGGGAAAGCAATAAATATGAAGTGTCCCTTTTTATACAATAGGTTTCATTTCTGTGAACTGCAGTGTGATGCACTCTGCTCTCTTTCACATAAATCAGGCATTAAATAAAGGGGAAACACTCTGACACACACAGCACATCCTCTGAAAAATTAAAATGCAAGATAAAATGTATCTGGTGGAAGGCCACTAAGGATTCCACTCTCTGCATTCTCTATGAAGGGCACCAAACGTTTCATTTGCCATTCTCTCCCGCTGTTGGCAGCTGAATCTCTTTCTCATGCAATAAGAAAGCATGTGCATTGGAAAAAGAGGTGGGGGGGCAGCTTGTTCCTTATCATTTTCCTAAAATATGGATGAAAAGTATAATGGTTATGCATATAATTTACATATATTTACGTGCAGGGATTGCCTCTCGTATCTTTGTGCAATGCCTGCTTAAAATGGGTTCCTGTTCTCAGCCTTTGACCACTAATGTAATACACATTGTCATTGTCATCTGGGAGAGATGAATTGGCCCCAAATATACAATATGAAACAAGTTGTCTTTATGGAGAAACCTTGCAGAATTCAATAGGGATGGAGTAATAGAGTTTATCGCAGTTCCACAGAGCTTAAGGCAAGAAAAGATGGTTGTATCACCTTCCATTCTATATACCACAGGCCACTAAGTTTCACTTGTGATACTCTTCTATACACCTGGAAGGCATTAGCTGGGCTAACACATTTCAGTCCTCAGGAGACGAAACACTGCCACGGATCAAGAACAGAAATGGTCCACCTGTGTCTGCAGACCCTGAATAAGTTCTATAGAAATCATCTACAGATGTCATCACAATGAGCTTTCTTTTTTTTCTTTTTTTAATTTAATCATCCTGTATAAAACAATGCTGCCAAAGGGGGGAAGGGGGGGGGGGGGAATTCCACCGTTAAAATTGTTCACAATATGATTCAAGAAAACTTAATGAAAAATTATCTATTACATTCTATAACATGTTCTAAATAGCTAAACACCATCTTTCCATTTGTGACATGCTCTTGGTGACTTTGAGCATGTCCGATATAAACACTGATATCAGAAGGATGACAGATGCACACAGACACAAGTACAATGTAGAGTACCGAGCATGGCTAGGGAATTTATGAGCTCGCTTGGAAGTTTGTCTGATATTTTAGACAGTTTGGCTCACACCTCTGCTTAAGCAGGAGAAAAAAAAAGATGGTTCTGCCAATAGTACATTTTCAGCCCTGTCACATAATTAACATTGCAGATAATAAATTGCATTATTTGGTTCTATTCATTCTGCAGACATGAGAAAGTTACAAGATAGTGTATGCTAGCTTTTGAAAACAGAAAAATTAAGCCCGAGCGAGTCACGTTATAAACAAAATGTGAAGATGAAAAGCTGCTTTTATTCCATTGTCTGTGTGTTTAGAAGTAACTGGCAATTCTTGCCACTCTGAAAATCAAGTGCAAAAGGTGCACTTGTATGAAGCAGCCAAGTATTTATTTTTAAACAACAGACTCAGGTCTTCCAAGGCCTCCAAATGAAATTGAGAGTTAGACACTGTTACTCAGCAGATCTGAAGACTTGGGTTGTATCCATGCCTCTGCCGCAGAGGGACTTGAAGAATTGTCTTCCTCTTATCCTCTCTTTATATACATCTACTGAGAGCAGTAGATGAAAAGCACTATGTTGAGATTTTACTACTATGAAGTGCCTCAATGAAACAAACAAATGATGTTCTCTCACTCCTTGTTTCCTGCTGAAAATATGTGCAGCTTGTCATTTTGAAAAAAAATGGAAACCACTATTAACATGGAATAAAACAGTTTCAGGTAAACAGGTAAGACAAAGCAAATTTTATGTCTCTCGTTTAATGTTTTTCTTTTTGTGCTCTTGTTTTTTCCACCTGTATCTTGACACATCGATTATTGGGGGGGGGGGGGGGGTATCGTTTTGGCTTCTGCATTCTCATTCAGACCAAATTTTCCCCAATCTGCCACGTTTTCTCTCCCTCCGCTTTAAACGTTCCTCATATTTTCATCATTCTATGGCTTCTTTTCTTTCCTGCTTCCTTTCTCTTTGACCTTTCAATCTCACCACACCAACCAACACCCTAGGACTTTGTCCCCCTTCATCACCTGCCAGTCACTCCTTCTGCCAGGCTAGGGACAGACATTACACATAAACTGGTTTAAGCGATCAAAAACTGGTTTGAACCTGTAACCAAACAGATGTTCAGTGCACGTAAACCAGTTTGAAAGTGGCTGAAACTGGTTTGAGATAAACCTGGTTGAACGTAGTATCAGACTAAACTGATTTGGGTCAAACCAGCTTATGTCCCAGACCCCTTCCTGCTTTAACTTAAACCAGAGTCCCCCAGCACCCCAGATCCTTTGGAGCCCTGGGTGAGGCTCTCTGCTCCAGAGAGCTGAGCTGGCCCTTTCCCTCTGTGCCCTGGCTGGGGCTCTGACAGACTTCCAGCTACATCAGGGTCTGCCTGGCTTTCCCCTGCCCCATCCCACCCCCCACCCCCCACACTTACTGCTCAAGCAGGGATTCCCTGCTCCCCTCACCCGTAGCCAGCATGTGGTCTGCTAGATAATGCTGAGAGGTGTCTGTGTATGGCAGACGGGACAAAGGCAAACAGGAAATTGTCCACTTAGGGCTTTTTGGAGCTAATCAACAGGTAGCTGGTAAAGTCCTTCTGGTCCTTCCTTGGAAAAAGTTGTTTAAGAAGAGCTTGAACTAATGAGAGAAGCTTTTGTTTTGCTAATGGGCTGATAAATGCTGTGTAAATCCCTGCTGACTCAGATAAGCAGCAAGGAGTGGGGGAGGGAAGAACCCCTCCCTAACCAGAGCATCCCTCCAGGGCCTGGCCACACACCACCCCAACCCCCCAGCTCAGCCCTGTGGAAGTGAATGGAGGGCTGTTCTAGCAGCCCCTGACTTTTAGCCTGAACCACTGCAGGCATGTGCCTGCATTTCTGGAATTAAAAGGGAATGTCTATCCACCTCCAAATCAGTTCAAGCTTTGCAGGTTAAACTAACCTGCAAAGATGGAATCAATTCAGGCTCAGACTTTTTGAATGTCTGTCCCTATCTGCAGTGACTTAGGGTAACTTGAGAGCTGGGGGAAACTCAACTACATTGCACTCCATATAGAAGATAGATCACTGCATAATCTAGGTCAGCAGTTTTCAACCTTTTTGGACTCAAGGCACTCATTGACTCAGTCAAAACACACCTCGTTAGACTCAAGGCATCCCTTGGAATGTCAGTTCTTAGTTTTCACTTGATTTTTTACTACAGAAAGATAATAAGGCAATTTCTTCAGTTGCAAGGAACTCAGAAAGACCTCAACAGGTCAGAAGGTTCTTAACATTATGGATCCCTGTTTGAAATCTCTATGTTTGTCCTGGGAATCATGTTTTGATGCTTAACAGTGCTAACATTGCATAGCACACCATGGCATCCAGAAAGCATCTCAAGGTACCCCAGGTTGCCTCAGCATCCTGGCGGAAAAAAATCACTGATCTAGGTTCAACTCAGTTCAATTCCTCAACACCAAGAGGCAACACTGGGGGGTACAAGGAAGGGAGGAGGGACCTACAGTGTGCAGTGGGGTGGGGCAGATACTTCATAGATTTCATAGACATTAGGGCTGGAAGAGACCTCGGAAGATCATCGAGTCCAGCCCCCCGCCCAAGGGCAGGAAGTCAGCTGGGGTCATAGGATCCCAGCAAGATAAGCATCCAGTTTCGTCTGGAAGGTGTTCAATGAAGGCGCTTGAACCACCTCTGGTGGCAGGCTGTTCCAGACCTTGGGGGCTCAGACAGTATAGAAATTCTTCCTTATGTCCAGCCTGAAACGGTCTTGTAGTAGTTTATGACCATTTGACCTCATCATCCCTTGGGGTGCTCTGGTGAACAAACGTTCCCCCAGATACTGGTGGTCACCCCTGATAAACTTGTAGGTGGCCATCAGATCACCCCTGAGCCTGCGCTTTTCCAGGGCTCTCAGCCTGTCATCGTAGGGTCTGCTTCCCTGACCCCTGATCATGCGCGTGGCTCTTCTCTGGACTCTCTCAAGCTTTTCCACATCCTTTTTGAATTGTGGAGCCCAAAACTGGACGCAGTACTCCAGCTGCGGCCTCACTAAGGCCGAGTACAAGGGGAGAATGACATCCCGGGATTTGCTTGAGAAATACTGACCAAAATCTGGGGAAACTGAGACTTTTGTGGGGGACTTATGCAACAACACACAGACACCACAATAACCTGCATGTACATTAGTGTAAACAAGAAGTGGAGACAAGATATAAACCCCTTATACAGTCATAAATTTACTCAGATCCACTGTATAATTACACTAAAATAAACTTCCCTGGGACAGGTATTGTTTGTCCACTTCCATTCCTTTGAATTATGCTACCAGGCTATTATCTGCTTCCCAGCACCTACTGGCAAGGCACAGCAATAGTCATCTACTGCAAGCAGCTGCCCTGCAATAGTTGCTCATCCATCAGATCTAGAAACTGAAGTAATTTCCATCAGAGCACAAAAGTGATGTAAATTACACCAGTGTAACTGTGTCTTCTGTCCAGGCCCTGAGCTTACCAACCGGAAAAAATTGACAGTCTCATTTCCTTCTCTATGCTTAAGATGAAATATGATGCACAGCTTTGCAGGCATATTAAAAATGTGGGAGATTAGCATCTCCACAGATGAATGGATAAGGACTCCTTTGCAGGTTTGGATACATACAAGTGAATGTAAAATTGAAAAAAAAAACTATTCAGGAGACAGGCCTAGAACCTGATTAGCAGAGGCTGTAAAAAACCAACAAATTAATATGTGGGTGGGCAAATGAATATGCATCTGTGTTCATACTACCAAACCTTAGTCCAGCAAATCATTCACGGAAGTTCTTGACTTTGGCTGTGTACAGACATTCAGGGAGGATAGGGGGCAGTTGGATCGCATTAAAAATGGACACCCAATCTAATTTAATTCACCCAGGTGCAGACTTTACACTAGGTAGGTGGATCTAAAGTCACGCTGTACAGAAATTGAGGATAGATAGATCAGTTTAAAAATGGCCTACCCTGTCTACATTAAGCGTACCTCCAAGATAGTCTAACTTAGCTTGGGGCCAGCAAGACAAATCTAACTAAACTTCTATAAAGTTCTCAGGGCTGCCCCAGGGTTGGAAATCCCAGCTGCTGTCCCCAGCCCCAGGGCTGCACTTTTCTTACCCCCTCCCTGGCACCAGACTATTTTTAGCTCCCCAATCTTTCTCCCAGATGGTCACCTTCCCACAGAGCAGCCAGCCCCCACCCCCCAGCCCACCAAACCTCTATTTCCACAAGCTGCTCCTGGTGCCAGTTTTATCAGCATACTTCCTTTTCTCTCAGCATCAGTGTAAGTTAGAGTGAAGGGGGGAGGTCAGGGGGTAAAACTAACCCCTCACCTGGGGGGGTGGAGAAACTCCCCCATTCCCCAACCCCCCCCCCCCGAAACCTGTGAGCCTTCCAGATCCTGTTAAACCCTTCTGGTGTCAACGGGAGGGTTCCTGGAGTCCATCTGCCCCCAACCCTTAGACTCCATCTGTTCCCTTGATCCCCGCAAGGAATCCCCCTGAACTTTCCCAGAGTCTACTTTCCCCTCCAATCCCAACCCCGTCCCACTAGCCCCTGCCATCCTGACTTACCTTATATCGGGTAGCTATTTTGAATGCAACCTAACCCCCACCTAACCTCCCCAAATGTCTGTACACAGCTTTTATTTGCATGGCAATAGATACCCCTATGGAAACCAGAGGAGAGCAACCTCTGCCCCAAAGAGATTACAGTGTAACTTAGAGAAGAGGGAAAACACAAAGCGAAGAGAGATGAAGTTACAGGTCCAAGGTCGAACAGTAGGACAGTAACAGAGACACAGAAATAGAATCCAATTCATCTATGTCCACTTGAGTTCCCTGCATAGAGCATCTCTAGTCAGTGACAACAATGGCACTGTTTTCATGCTTAAAAGTTAAAGACAGGTTAAGTGTTTTGCTGAATAAGGGTCTACCTCCTGCTGATCCTGTCTTGCTACAGAACACACACAAAGATCAAGTTTGATATGGATTTCAAGATGTATATCCATATGGCAGATAATGAAGTCTTCTCTTTTATATCAGAAATGCTAATGTGTGGAAACTTTCTGTAATTTAGATCATGAACTTCTCTCTCACACTTCACTTGCCACATTTCTTAATAAGTCTCCAGTGCAGGGATCATGTTTAGCTGCTCTTCTGGAACAACTCCTATCTTGGCTAATGTACCAGTGAGGAAAGACTGCTTTCTGCACATCCCTTCACACCACCTGATGAAGTGAGCTTGTGCTATATAGCGTGCATGCATGCACACACTTTGTTCATCTAGAAAGGTGAAAATCTACCCACCCTTCTACTTAATATATCAGCAACTTAACTGAGAAACTCCAGAGCATAGCTGCTTCAGTCTGAGCTAAAGATCTGAGACTCTCCAGCTGGATCTACACTCACACTAATGCAATAGGGTCCTAACTAGCACCACTGGGTTCCACTGCAATACAAATGAAGTGTCTAAGGAACAACAGTAATTCCTGCATGAAATAGGGATAGGATCGAACTTGCATAGGAAAAAACCCACAAGCGCTGAGGATACCTAGGAATCCATCAACTACATCCACTGGTTGGAGTGCTGCAAAATCAATGCACAACTATCTGCAAGTGTGCTGTTCTTTCAGCATACACACAACTGGAAGATGGAGGTTCCTCTGTAAAAAAATAGCCCTCAACAGCTAGTCTCACAAAGTATTTGTCATACTGCACCACCCACAAGCATAGAAGGTTCCTTGGAAATCCTGCCAATCGTTACCCAGGTAGTCAATACAAAGCTCTATTATGCTTCCGCAGAACATATTCCTTTAATGTTAGTGCTATGGAATTAATATTAGCTAAAGGGATCATTAATAAACCTTGGTGAAGCATAATTGATCTGTGGAGGTTTAGTGATGACTCCAAATGATATAATATAGAGTAGCTATCCATCCCTCTATCTTCATGCAGGTTCCCACTCTTCAAGATGATGGGTTCAATCGGAAAGGCAGAGTCTTATCTTCACTAATGGCCCTATGTAAAAGCTTTTCATTACAAGATAGATTATTATGGCCTTGCTTTATTAATTGTGCAGGCATTTTTGCAGCCTTGAATAATTGAACAAAAAGGGCAGGAGCATTTTACTCCAATCTTTTAATGCTTCAGAAACAAAATGCTACCTGTCCTTTTGCAACACACATTCTTCAGCCATTAAAATTGTAACTAATTACTTTGAGCATTAACAGTTGCCAGTTACTCAAAAAACAAAACAACCCCCTCCCCTCCCCACACCAAACAATTAATCTAAAAGCATGGTTTTGCAGTTGCCCAAATGTCTCTCTCATTGTGCTCAATAGCATATTGCAGAGTTTGCAGTTGAATATTACTCCCAAGATCAGCAACAACCCCTGATCTGAACACTACAGAATAGATGGCAATCAGGAGCAATGTTGATGGCAGTAAGGTAAAACACTGCACCTGCAGAGGGAAAGTGTGGCTAGAAGAGAGGCTGCATCATAAATTACCAGCCTTTAAATTCAGTGGTTTTCCTCAGTAATCTCCGTATTGATATCAGCTCTATCTTCAGCATGTCTTTCCTTTGCTGGGAAGGAAAGGAGTTACCACAAAATGTCCCTTTAATTACATTTCCATTTATTAGAGACAGCTTCAGTGGATCCGACATGCATAGAGCCTGTTTCAGAGCTCAACATTCCTCATAGCTAGAAAGGTAGTCAGGTTCTGGTTGTATTTTAAAGAAGCCTTACTGAGGCCTCAGGAACAAGCCATCCTGATATGCAGAAAGGCTACCGTGAATGGCAGAAGACCAACTTGGCTTAGCAGGGAACTCCTCAGTGAGCTAACACACAAAAAAGAAGCTTACAAGAAATGGAAACTTGGACAAACTAGGGAGGAGTAGAAGAGTATTGTTCAGGCACGCAGGGATGAAATCAGGAAATGTCAAAATACAATTGGAGTTGTAGCTAGCAAGGGACATGAAGGGGCAAGAAGGGTTTCCACAAGAATGTCAGCAACAAGATTAAGATCAGGGAAAGTGTAGGTCCCCTTACTGAATAGGACAAGCAATCTACTGATAGATGACATGGAAAAGGCTGAAGTACTCAATGCCTTTTCCACTTGTCTTCATGAAAAGATCATATCCCAGACTGCTACAATTGGCAGCACAGTCTGGGGAAAAGGTGAGAGAATGATGGAGAAAGAACTCCAGGTTAATGATGGAGAATAGTCCAGGTTAGGGACTATTTAGAAAAGCTGGACATGTACACGTCCATGGAGCCAGACACAATACACCCAAGGATGCTGAGGGAGTTGGCTGATGTAATTTAGGAGCTTCTGGCCATTATATTTGAAAACTTGTGGTAATTGGGAGAGGTCCCAGATGATTGAAAAAGGGCAAATATAATACCTATCTTTAAGAAAGGAAAGGAAGATCCGGGGAACTACAGACCAGTCAGCCTCACCTCAATCCCTGGGAAAATCATGGAGCAGATCCTCAAGGAATCCATTTCTAAACACTTGGAGGAGAAGAAGGTGATTAGGAACAGTCAGCATGGATTCACCGAAGGCAAGCCATGCTTGACCAACCTGATTGCCTTCTATGACAACATAACTGGCTCTGTCGATGCACGGAGAGAAGCACCTTGACTTTAGCAAGGCTTTTGATACGGTCTCCCACAACATTCTGGCAAGCAGGCTAAGGAAGTGTGGGCTGGATGAATGCACTGTAAAGGGGATAGAAATCTGGCTGCAGCATTGGGTTCAGACAGCAGTAATCAATAGCTTGATGTCTAGTTGGCAGCCGGTATGAAGTGGAGTGCCCCAGGGGTTGGTCCTGGGGCTGTTTTTTTCAGTATCTTCATCAGTGACCTGGAAGATGGCATAGTGTGTGCCCTCAGCAAGTTTGCTGATGACACCAAGCTGGGGGGAGTAGTAGATATGCTGGAAGATTTGGCTAAAAGAAATCTCAGGGGGAGTCTTTACACATGCTCTGAGAGCTGCTCTAATTAAAGCACTTTCTGCATAGTGTGTGTTCAGCACTCCGCACTTCCAAATGGCAGCAGGGCACTTTAACCAAAGCTCCTTCAATGAGCTTTAGTTAAAACACCCCTGCTGCCATTTTGAAGTGCAGGACACTGAATACACATGACATTAAAACAACTGCTGGAGCTTGCTAATTAGCACATGTCAGAGCAGATGTCTGGCATGCGTATAGGTGCCTATGAGGTTCAATAAGGACAAAGTGCAAAGTCCTGCACTTAGAACTGAACAATCCCATGAACCAGTACAGGCTGAGAAGCAACTGGCTAAGCATCAGCTATGGGAATTCAAGTGGACAACAAGCTGAATATGAGCCAACAGTGTGCCCTTATTGTGAAGAAGGGTAATGGCATACTGGGCTGTACTGCCAGCAGATTGAGGGAAGTGATTACTCCTCTCTATTCAGCACTGGTAAGGCCACCTGTGGAGTACAGCATCCAGTTTTGTCCCCCTGCTCCCCCACTAAATAAAAGATGTGGGGAAATTGGAGAGAGTCCTGCAGAGGACAATGAAAAAGGTTTGGGGGCTGGGGGACATGACTTCTGAGGAGAGGCTGAGAAAACTGAGCTTATTTAGACTGCAGAAGAGAAGATTGAGAGGGGTTTTAATAGTAATCTTCAACTGCCTGAAGTGTGGCTCCAAAGGGGATGGAGCTGGACTGTTCTCAGTGGTGACAGATGCCAGAATAAGAAGCAATGGTCTCAAGTTACAGCAAGGGACATTTAGTTTAGATATTAGGCAAAATGTTCTCACTATGAAGGTAGTAAAGCATTGGAACAAGCTATCTAGAACTACTGTGGAATCTCCATCCTTCAAGGTTTCTAAGACCTGGGAAGATGAAGCCGTAGTTGGGGCTGGTCCTTCCTTGAGCAGGGGGCTGCACTAGATGACCTCCTGAGGTCCCTTCCACCCTAATATTCTACAATTCTTTTATTCACTCAATAAATAGCTAGCTTTTGGGAGCCGGTGCTTGTTTAGATGGGGGAACATGGTTCTGTGTTTAAAGCATTGGACTAGAAGTCAGGAGAGCCAGCTTATATTTCTAGCTCTGCTACAGATGTGCTGCATTGCAACGAGTGAGTAACTTACTTGCTGTGCGTAGTTCTTCAATTCCATCCCACACCCTTATGTTCCTCTCTCTGTAGCCATAGGACTGCTGAATGGCTGCAACACTTCTGTGGTCCATTTAACAGCTAAAGCAGGGGTGTTGAACATATGGCCCATGGGATAGATCCAGCCTCCAGAGACACTCCATTTGGCTTGTGGTGCTCTTGGTGAGCCAGAGAATTTGGGGAAAGGCCTTTCACATAATCTGGGCCACAACAGACATGGACATTTGTGGCAGATGGGCAAGTAAAGGCTCTGCTAAGCCAGCCACACTCTCCCAATGGTTACTTAGGGCTGGCACCTTTCACCCCACAGCTGTTTATTAGAGCTGTGCAAAGCTACAGTAGCCGATTTGATTCAGAGGAGATTCGGCCTGATTTGGCGACTGAATCTCCGAATCAAGTTGGGAGACCAAAAATTGCAAATTAAAAGGTCCAAATTGAATCAGAAGCCTCCGCTGATGTAGGCGCGGCTATGCCCTGCTGCCACTTGCCCCCTTCCACCCGGAGCAAGCCACAACTGCATCCTGCCCCTGCTCCCCGCCTCCCCACTCCCCCCCCTGGCTGCATAAGCAGCAGCAGGGCATACCCTCACTCCGAGTCCTGCCGCGCCTGCATCACGTACCCTGCTCCCTGGCTGGGCAGCTTGCCCCAGCCCCAATCCTTCCTTCCCCCATGCCCCTTCCTTTCCTCCTCCACCAACCCAAATCTGAATCCAAAGTGAATATTTGCCACTTCACACAGGCCTACTGCTTAGCTCTTAGCCACTGGCCCCACAGACCTGGACCACGAGGAGCCACACATTCGCAGTCCAACCTGGGGAATGCAGTAAATTTGGCACCCCTGAGTTCATGGCACTTTGATGTTCCATTGTCAGTTGAAGTAGTCTAGTCTGCTCCAAAATACGTTGGGACATGCATATAGCTCATGCCAGAACCCAAGCAGTGCAACTAGCTATGTTGCAAGGCAGGTCTGTAGACAGAACTCAGTAGATCTTGGGAATATCTGAGACCCTGATCCCATGCCTCAGCTTTCTAATCTCTCAAAGATTGACACTAGCTTCTGGAACAGATGTTGTGAACTTTAATTCATTAGTGTTTCCAAAGAGTTTTTAGATTCTTGAACTAAAAAATGCCAGAGTACAGCAAAGAGTGATCATCATCATGTATCTATAAAATGTCTTACAGCACCTTGTAAAGAATAATGACTTTTCTACTTTCTTGGCAGATATGTATAGCTGGTTTTTAACCCAATGTCCAACAAGTTCAGAGAAGTGCACAATGATTATTGAAAAGCCAGACAAAAAGTGAGTTAAAGTATTCAAAAAACTATTTTGGAAAATGTGGGTTATAATATGATCTGAGGCTCACATTACAGAAGAAAACAAAACAAAAAGTCTGTGCACCTGGGTTGTTTTGGGGTTTTTTTCCATATAATTAGATCTGCATACAAATAATCATATGGCATTAGGATTTGAAATTTTCAGTTTATGTGATTCTGCTTTGGATCAGACACCATACAACAAAATAGATGATGTATTTGATTTTTGGGATCTGTTGTTTCAACCATCAAAACCTCTCCAGAAACCTCAGTGCAAACAGGTTACAAACCAAACCTAAACCCAAATATTTTCTCCAATACCATTCATTCACTAATTGCAATAACGGGCAACTTTCTTTAACTCCGGGGGGGGGGGGGGGGGGGGGGGCATGACAAACAGCAGAAGGGACTCAACCTAAAGAACAAAAAATGTATCATGTAATCCAAGGAGAGGAGAAGAAACCTCATTGGAAAGGGTTTTAAAGGAACTAACCATGTCAATTCTTGGTGGAACTATATTGACTTTAATGATGCCGTAGTGTAGATGAGTCTTTCCATGCATAGATATTACGGTCAGCTCTGACACCTGTGCTCGCTCTCTTGTTTTTGGCAACTATTACCTTTATTGAAAAATGCATTTCCTTCTGGGACCAAAGCCATTTATGAATTCAGATAAATTTTGGCTAATAGGTTTAACCCAAAAATGGAAGAATTAGAAAACGTTGAAAATTCCTTCCAGCTATTTTTAATTTCAAAATTGGCAAAAATAAAAAATAAAAAAGAGCAAATGGCAATAAATAAAAAACTAAATACATTTCTTATTAACTGATTCATTCATCAGGATTAGCATAAACTTTTTTTTGTTTCTTTGCTTTGTTCCCCCCCAATAAAATATCAATTTTGCCTGAACTGACAGCAGCTTGAAAACAAAGCAAACAACCAACACAAAAATCTGTTTCGTTAGGCAACCAAAGCAAACAATCCATGTTTAAATGATTGCATCAAAGACAACTATTTGTTGAAACAAAAACTTGAATTGCAGCCATGGCATAACACGCTCCAAAGCTAAACATGTGTCTGAAAAAGCTATCTACATACTACTACAGTATTAAAATATTAATTCATGAGCTCACGGGATGATCGTGGCCTACTTAAAAAGAAGACAGAAATAATAAGCCAACATTTCATCCATGCCCCCTCCTCCACCAACAACTGTCTAGATCACTGCTTTCATTATCTGAATATCACCAAAAATATTAATCTTACTCAGCTTCCTTTGATTAGGATTAGCATATAATAAAACATTAACATATAAACAGTCTGTTCTGGCGCACTCCTGGCTTATTCACTTTTATATGAATTTGATTATTTACTTGCATATTATGAATTTTTTACTTCTCTCTCTTAAATTTACATTTATAAAATAGACTCACCTCCGAATACATTATCTGGCATAAATTATGCTGTGTAATTGTAGGAAAAAAAAATACCTGGGCACAATGCACAGTAATCAGCTGGCCCATCATAAAATGGGATTTTAACAAACGGAAAAGTCAAAGCAAAGATAGACCTGAATCAAAAGGTCACATATAGGCCATCAAAGATTATTTTTTTTAAAGTAGGGAGAAAGACTATGTATAGGGAAAAGACTATGTGCAGGAACCATGTATAGGGAAAAAGATGGATTGGATTCCATTTCCAAGATCCAAATTCAGGTCTAAATCTGCTTTGATGCATTTTTGTAATTATTATTGGAAATGGCAAAAATATTGAAAAACAGCATTTTGGGATTACACATCTGAGAGTGAGAGAAATCCATCACAACACAGTCCCACAAGAGTTCCAGTATTTGGGATTAAAGGGTGAAGGCATCGGATTTGGCTAGAATCCAGAATCCTAACCTTAAGTAACATTATGGGGTCAGTCCCACTCTAAAATATTTTTGACAAATCTTTAAACGCCGGAGCCAGACATTTGCATCCTTTTATGCCATGCACAGATATTTGCACAGTACATATTTATGGCACTTATTGAATAGTTCCTGGATGGTGTGACCACTTGCAATTTTGTATGTTAGCACAGGTTTAGACCTAATTTGTCTTGGTTGCCATTCAGGGAAGCCAAGGACAGGGCCATTATGTCACTGAAGTGTTGCAATTTTGTTTTGTTGCCACACATTTTGAAAAACGGTTGTTGTTTGCTTGTACAAATACAGAAAATGTCATCACTCCCATACGCTCACCCCACCCAACTACATAAAAGTAGTATCTCATGGCCCAAACTTGTTGTTTCGTTTGTTAGTTTCTTCCAAAGCTGCCTCTTTCCTTTCTTTTCTGCTACCTCCATGCCTCGTATGCCCTTATTAAATTGATCAGCAGAAGACTACCATTTCCCCATTCAATACTAAAACCCATTCTTCTACAATCGCCATAAGAAACTGTATGGCTGATAATGGCAAAGGCTTAAGAGTAACTAGGGTTATCTGGGTACATCTTTAAGTACAAAGATCAAGCATCGTATCATTGTGACACGACCACTCACCAGTTTGAAACTGTTATTTATGTGGCATCGCTTAACCATATCACCTTGTGTTTTGTCCTTATTTTATGAACTTTGTAGAGTGTAAACCAGGGCATCTTTAATGTAGCAGAGTAAGGTAACTAATAGCAAACAAAATAAGAACTACAAATACAGTTTTGACTACATCACTTCTTCCCTGCAGCCTTTTTAATACAACTCTGCCAGCCAGGGCTAGAGCTATCTTCCTGATTAGTACAAAAGCAAGGCTGGAATAGCTCAGATCCAATCTCAGGTAAACAAGCAAGGACTTCCAATTCTCATCAACTTTGCAGGATCAGGCCTTCAGGGGAAAATATCAAAGCAAGAAAGAAATTATATTCTGGTTTTTTTAAGACATGTCATGTTTTGGCCACATCAGCCATGAACAGAGACATCCTTCTAACTAAATGAATAATAACCTTCATACATTATCATGGGGAAAACAAATGCAAAAGCAGCATCACAAAGAACTGTACCTACAGAGCTGACACATGGCATGCACATTACCCCATCATAAATGCAAGGAGGAACACAAAAAAGATTTATTTATACAGTCAAAAGAACCATCTTTAAATCATGTCACGAGAAGTAAAGAAAATGGTAAAGAACATTGTAATAATCAAGGCAATCTACAATTTTCTTGCCCTGTGCCCTTGTCAAGGCTTCTTTATTCTCTTAACAATTGATTAACAAGGAGAAACACTCTCTTGAAAGGCTTGGATTCACTGAAAATGCTTCCTTTCAAAACAGAAGAAAAGCAAGATCTACGCTATCTGTAAATGAAGATTATTTTTCTTGATTTCCCTCAAATGCAAACCATTGCCAGCTTTTTCTTCAAAGCATAAAACAAGCAACATGCATTCAAGCAAAGAAGTTTTAAAACTCAGCATTCACCACTATTGCTGTTGAGCCAAGACGCACAGATCTTCTTCATGATTTAGTCTGCCAAAACTTTCCTGGACTCTAATGGAATTTCTACCTCCAAAATTTGGCTGTATATCATCTCTATAGCAATTTAAATGGTGAAATTAAATGGTACATAACCATTTGTGAGCAGCTGATTTCCCAAAGCTTGTTGATATTACATTTCTCTTGGACATAAACATCCTAAGAAGTGAAAATAGTTTCAATTAAGGTTGTTTAAATGAGCTGTTTTGAAGTCTAGTTCATTGAAGTTCTCCGTTTCAGTGTAGTGGTTCTACTGCACAGTCTAGTGGGAATATCAGCTATGTTCAAAATCCCAGCCTTTAATTCTGAACTGATAACTATCCTGTCAAAATATTCATAACTTGTCCTAGCAAGGATTCATCTAAACAATCATTCTGCTGACAGCCAATAAGTTTTCCCAATATTTAGCCTGAACTAAGAGGTTTACTAAGTAGGAGTACTATCTTCAAAACAGTAGGTGTCCTTCAAAAAAAAATTAAAAGAAAGAAGATTTGAGATCATCACATGCTATGAGTCAGGAAAGGATTCATAAATATTTCTGATCTTCCTCTTACGTCCCCTCTATACATCACAGGTATCATGCAATTAACTGGTTACTTGCACAATTAGCTTGAGACCAGCTATATGTGCCCAGTAACTATCATGGCATAAAAAGCTCCAGTCAGCTATAAAGCTAGACCTCAAAAATGTGTACCAACTTCATAGCTAGTTGCTATCAAGCTTTAATTTGCATGTGCAGCAGGGTCTCCCCTGCAGCTGGGAGCCCCATCAGCTGTGGGCTACCAGCCACAGGGGTGAATTACACCCAGCTGGAGCTGGGAATCCCACAACTGAAGGGACTCAGCCCCAGCAGCTGCCAACTGTATATCCCAGCAGCATGCGGGGGGCCCAGAATCCCACAGCTGCAGACACTGGGTGCTGGAACAGCTGGGCCCCAGTAGCCAAGGGCACAGCTGTCCTGGGGATGCGTGAAACCTCCAGGTGTGGGAACCCCTCAACTGAGGGGGCTCCCAGCTGCTGCATCTTGCTTCTTCCCTGTACAAGGGTAGCCTGGGATCAGGCTCCCCCCGCACCAGCAGTAAAGCACAGTGAGATCTAATGTATGATCCCACGATCATGCCTCCTGCGTCACTCAGAGTGTGAAACCCAAGCTCTTTAGAAATTAATTAACCCCAGCAGTCCATCTTAAACCATGTGGCATAGCAGGAGGTGATTCTGCGGATGGCACATTAGACCCTATTGCGCCTGTACCTGCATGTGTAGAGGGGCCCTTAGTCTTGGCTCTGAATTTAAGATTCAGATACCTTGTTTTGCCAAGCCACCCACCACCCACCATGGGGTGTATGAGATGGGCTGGTTGTGTGCCCTCTGTCCATAGTGGTCTCGGGGACCCTTCCTGGGGACAGGGATGAGGAAGGAGCGAGGAGGGAAGGAGAAGAGATGGGACAAAGGGAGGGACCCTTTGTTACCTCTCAAGTCTCTACTTTTGTATTTTTGTTCCCTCTTGATGACTCTTCATCCATAGCGATCTCTGATTGGTTGTCTCTCTGTGGTCACATGTCCACGTAGCCTTCCAGGCATTCTCCTAATTTTGTCTGTTCCCCCCAAGCCAGGACTCAAGCCCCCCTCTCTGGGACTTTGCAGCTGGTGTCATTTTATTTTGTGTTATGGGCAGTATGGTATATACTCCCTCTGTTCCCAAACTGTTTTCCAAACTGTGCGCTCTTGTTGGCTTTGTTGTGTTAGACAACCTGTCCGTTTCCAGGGCTGTGATCTCATGTTATGGCATGCCCCCTCGATTCTTAGCCTATGTGTGTATCCATTGGCCCTGTGTTAGACAGCGTGTCTGCTTCCAGGGCTGGGAGAAACTCTGAGTGTGAGACCCAAGCTCTTTAGAAATCAATTAACCCTTGCTGTCCATCTTAAACCATTCTAATACATATATATATACACAAGTGCATACACACCTGTAAGCCAATTCCCAGAAAGCAAACCTTTTAAATACCATTTCTAAGTCAACACGTAGGGTCCTCTGAAGATAGAAAGGTTCACAAGGGAATGAGTTAATATTCTTCAGTCAAAACATTCAAACTATCGGTACATATCTGAATCTATTTTTTCATGCTTTTCTACATGGAGTATTCAAGTCACACAGAATACCCTAGTGTTCAGCATGGATAAAAGAAAATTCGTTACTGGAGTTAAATAGTATTTTTAATCACTTTTTTTTAATTTATGGAAAGCTACAACGTTGGTGGTAAAATATATATAAATGCTGTCATTGTCACACTACTTGAAAGCTAAAGTGCTCATGATCTAGAAATCTATGTCCAAAAACAGTGAGAACTCATAACTGTTCAGAGCATTACTGGACCTGTCCCAAGCCTCAATTGCATCATTAACATGTCAGAAAGCAGTAGACTCAAGATGGCAACATAGTTCATACAAGTGTAAAATGAAAATCAATCAACTGAATTCAAATATCCCTTTGGGCCTTGCACATAATATAACCCTGACATTTGTAATGGGAGGCACTGTCTGCTTAAGTTCACCTTTGAGTGAGCTGTCAGAGAGAAAATGACATGAGGCTACTACCCCCTGCACCTGCAGGTACAGGTTGAACAGCTCTGTTTGAACCATCCTGCTCAGATATGTTCATGGAAGGCATCATTTTTTGGGTCAGTCTCAAACTGAGGGTGAGTCTGCAGAGTGCCGAGATCAGAGCGCCTGAAGGGAGATACAAGGGGATGGCCGAGATCCTATTATTGTACTTTCTTGTGTACCACATCCCCCACCAAATAAGACACACATCAAGCTGTGGGAAGTCAGAATAAAGGGAAAACAAAGATTTTTGCCAGTCATGGCTGAATGCTGACTGCAGGGGATCTGGACTGCAGCAACTGTGCTGAGAGAGGGTTAACAATATAACTCTGACCCAGAAAGGTGATCTCCACCCCGAGACATTCCTGCAGCTGGTAGAGGACAGGAGCATCTCCAGACTTTGATTCCAGAAAAGAAAAATAAATAAATAAAATACTGTCCCCACTTAAGAGATGCACTCCAATTCTAAATGGCTGATTTCTGGGGAAAAGGTGCATGTCAGTATGGTAATATGCAGTCCTCTTTGGGCTCACCTGAAATGGGCCTAAAGGCTTCTTCCTGGCTCAAACTGACCAAATCATTCAACAATAGGACACATTCTCATTTCCTATTGTAAAATCCCTCTGCCCAAAGTGCATGCCAGTCTCAAAACCCTACTTCTGTCCTTATCTCACAATTGCCACTCTGCCCCTTGGCATGTGCTGCCTTTCCTCAGCCTGTCTGAAAGGAATGGGCACTCCCCCTATTCCACCCATCCAGTCTCTTCAGCATATGTATTCCCCATGGCACTTACCAGAAAAAAAGCCGGTTCCCCTGCACAGCTATTTTGCCTCTTTTTTTTTCCAATTATCTCAACCTCCTACTACTACATTTTGTCCATTGGCCTTTTCTTAGTTTCTGCTCAGTGTTACTGACTCTGCTCAAGTCCTTTCAACCCCACTCATACATTGCTTCTCTACTTGCAAGTCCTTCAGGCTGAGATCATGGCCTTTCAGTTTTAGAAGCAACAAATCTTAATACAGAAGAATAAGAAAGAAAATTAAGAAACTTTACTGTCCACCAGAAAGCAAAATTCATTCAAACCAATGGGGTAACAATAAAGTTCAGAGAATTTTAGATGTTCCCAACAAAAGCTCAATACTGGGATTACAAATGAAAAGAAAGAAAGAAAAAAAGGCACATCTGTCCAAAAGCATTAAAGTATTTTAGATCTGTATTCATGGATGTGTGCTATCTACGGGTCTGCTTTTCTTTGTGCACTTCTGCCTTTCCAGCATTCATTCTACTGACAGCAGGCAAAGTCCCATGTGAATCCAATATGAAATGCAAAAATCACCTCCCATGCAAAAATATACTGAAAAGCCTAATTCAAACATTAATGATTGGATCTTGGGCATGAAACACTATTTAACAGAATCTTTGCACCTACATTTCTTTGTGGGTTTACATTTGAAAGGCACTACATTTATGTATAAGACTCCCATATATTTCATGTCTATATAAAACACAAGCTGGTTAGACATTCTCCAACAGAACATCATTCATGCAGAGAGCTGAAAAATTGGGACGGTTCACATGCCATGCTGATTTCACCGATATTCAGATGGAAACCAGGCAGGGGTCTGTCAAAACACTGCCTCTTTTCTGCCATTTCACCCGCCCAGTCCCTCAGCACTTGGCTGCTAGAGAGGCCCAGTTCCCAGATCCTCAAAAGCCAGACTCCTGGGGCTTCCAGACTCCCAGCTCCTCAAAACCTGCCTAGCAGATTGGCAGAGAGCTAGGAGCCAGGAAGCCCTAGCAACCCTGGATCCCAAACTTCCTGCTATTCATCAGCCTGGGAACCAGGAGCTTCCAGGCTCCCTTCCACTCAGCAGCTCAGAGGCTCATATTTTTAAGGTGGTCCCTCCAGGGCAGCTTGTCAGGTGGCCTGTGTGACCGTCCCCCCGGGCTCCCTTTTCAAACATGGTGCCATCCTCATGATCCCTGCACAAATCAGGTCTCCCTCTGTCCCTTTTAGCTTCCCCTGTCACACCTTGATGGTAATTCAAGCAGGTCACTGGAAGAGAATTGTTCATGGGGGTGCAGTATCTTTAACATCTGTGCCTCCTTTGGGCCCCTTTGCATGAAGAGGTACACAAGGGCGTGAGCCTCCTATGACTTTGTAACAGCTGGCCTGCCTCCTACAATATCGTTCCAGTTGGTTATTAGCCTTCCAACAGTTCAGTCCAATTTCTTCACCTAACTCAGTCCCCAGGACCAGCCTTTCCATTGACCCTTTATGGTTCTTTTAACTGGCATCACTAGATGATGTTTCAGCTAGTCTGATTCCTACCTCATCCAACCTATCCCCAAGCTTACTCAGAGCTTCTTGGGTCCAGCCTTCTCCTGTAGGAGCTGTGCTTCTCAGTGCTGCTGGACATCTGCCCTCCACTGTTGGGGGCCATTCCCTTATAAGACCAGGGTCCCCCTGTCTTTGGTGCTCTCTTAACAGGCCCTTTGTGATGGCCAGAACCAAAGGGGTTAATGAGCAAATTATAGCAAAAAATATCTGCTTCTTGAGAGCATCTAGCAATGGCATAATAATTAATATTATCTAAGGCAAAGCTTGCAAGATTGTTTCTTGCAAACATACCCTGTCTGTCACAAGTATAACCACCATATTAAAATTAACTGTCTGTACCAATCATAAGATTAACATGGGCCCCAAGAAGCAGAACTAGAAAACAGAACTGCAAACTTTAGCTGACCTAACGGTTCTTGCTTAAAGGTCAGTAAAAATGACAAACCTGACCACAAGGTATAATTAACACATTTCAAAAGGTTCCAAAAGGAAGTAACCACGTGGGTTGAACTTAGGCAGAGAAAATGCTAATCTCAACCCAAAGTGATGTGATGTGATTTGCTTATTGGGTAAACCCAAGTTTAGGCAGCAACCTATTATGATAATTTCTAACACCTTTTAATCCCATCGGGTAACAGCTGTAGAGTAAGATTGTGAGTGGCTCTGAAGCCAACAGATTAGCATAGGGCAAGATATAAAGGAACATGCAAGTCAGGTGACCAGTAGGAAGGATGGAACAGAACAGTCAGTGCTGTTCCAAGCCTGGACTTCAGACTCCCAGTGTGAGCAAGGACCAGATCCTGACTAAGGGATCTTCCCCAGGCTCCCTCCAGCAGCATCGATCAGGGACGCCTGACTTCGCTGGATCAACTTGGCGTGCACCTGGCACTGAGGAACTATCAATAAGTTGCCAACCAAGTGGGAACTCTTTGTCAATTTGTCTGTCTGTTCTTATTATCACAGCCAACTGTTAACTTTCACTGTTGTATTGTCTGTTTATTAGCTTAAACTTTTTGTTAACTGTTATACGTGTAAACCATATTTTGCTGATAAAACATTTTTGTTGCTTTTTTGCTGTTATAAATAAAATTTATCTTTACTGCTGTAAGTAAAACTTGTCTTTGCTTCACTTCCAACTCTGCCTCCTCGATCCTGAACTAAACAGCCCAGTGGCTGATACACTTGCAGCGGCCAATCAGCCTGCAACCAAATTGATACACTCACAGCGCCCAGTTGGCCTGTGACAGCCCTTCTACTTTTACTCTTCCTTTTTGTAAACAGGATGCAGTATGGGATACATTTGAGGCAGAGCCACCAAGAGGAGAGGTTGAAAGAGCTAGGCTTGTTTAGTCTGGAGAAAAGTAGACTGAGTGGGTATTTGATAACAGTCTTCACATAACTAAAGGACAATTGCAAAGAGGATGGAGAGAGACTTTTCTCCGTGGCTATAGGGGACAGAACTAGAAGCAATGGCTTCAAGCTGCAGCTGAGGAAATTTAGGTTGGAGATTAGGAGGAAGTTCCTGGCTGTGATGATGGTCAAGCACTGGAACAGGCTACCTAGAGAAGCTGTGGAATCTCCATCCGTGGAAATTTTCAAAAGCAGGTTGGACAGACACTGGCTGGGATAGTTTAGTCAGGGGGGCTGAACTAGATGACCTTGTGAGGTCCCTTTCAGACCCTACTTTCCTATGATCCTGGCATCCCTGCCCTGAAGCTACCCATTTAACACTACATTCATTAATCCCTACACAAATATTTTAAAGAAGTGGACAAATAAATACAAATCAGGTGCAAGTTCATTAACTAGCTATAATCCTCTCCTACTCTTACAAAAATAAAATTAACACTGTTCTAAAGCCTGGCTTTTTCAAGAATCAACAGGAATGAAAAAAAAAGTATCTACTACAATGGAAAAATAACTAGCTGGCACTTACAAAAATATACTGACTTTAGAGGTCCAGGGCTAAGTACAGACAGTCAAAAAGCCAAAGGCTACATTGATTCAGTCTTTGCAGGTTAGTCTAAGCTGCAAAGACTGAACCGATAAGAAAAATATCAGACATTCGCTTTTGACTCAGTAAATACAGTAAATGCAGCCACGTGCCTGCAGGGACTTAAGCCAGAAGTTGGGGAGGTGCTAGGGCACAGCTCTCTGGCATGTAGCCAGCATGGGCTGAGTGTTTGCTTCCTCTTCCTGCTGCCCCCAAGGTCTCTGGGATTTGCAATCCACAATCACAGCAGCAGGACTCTGCAGGGTTGCTTATGACTTCCTCTTCCTGCTTCCAGATGGCTCTGGTATTTGTAGTCCAGAGTCACAACCAGCAGTAAGTTTAGCAAGGCAGGGTAGCTCTGTACTTCGGGGAAGGGAAGTTTAACCCCACTCCCTGGCCTCAGACCAGGCTTACCTGGGGGGCCAGTGAGCTAGGGAGCAGAGGGGCAGGGCCAGCCCTGCTCTCTGGAGTAGACAGCACAACCCAGCCCAAGGGGTCTGGGACAGAAGTTTCATAACCAGTTTGACCTAAAACAGTTAAGTCTCTGATGGATATTACATCCATCCAGGTTTATCTTAAACCACTTTCAGCTATTTTGAAACTGGTTTATATGCATGAACTTCTACTGTTACAGGTTTAAGCCAGTTTCTAATCACTTAAACCGGTTGATGTCTAACTTCTGTTCCTAAGAGCAGGAGATATTTTGTGAGTTTTCAAAGGCTGTCGGCTAGTCTGGAATCTATTCTTTGGGCATAATGTAACATTATTGGGAAATAATACACTGTTCCACTACCCTATGCAGACACTTGGGAGGTTTGTTGTTTTACTAAGGAAAAATGCAGATTCTATTAATTTGATCCACATTTAGTTTTCAGTTCAACCCACAGATCAAATAAAGCAATCAAATAGCTTTTAAGACCATCATAAAGAGAGACCAAGAGTTCAAACCCAAGAGTATGAAGGAGTCTTTGACAGATATGCAAGACTTAAGGAAGAAATAAATCATGGGGAAACATTTAAATCCAAGACTGCCTGTTTTAATATAGGAAACAATTTTTTTAACCTCTCTCCCATGGGGTTAATACACATAATTCAGTTGTTCCAAACTCAAACAAAGGAAAAATGCATAAAACATCAGATTAAAAGACCTCTGAGAAAGAGGGTTCTTTCATACTATTCTTTTAATCTCCCCACTCAGTAATTTAAAGTGAAGAACTACTACTGGCACTGTTTAGCACTAATCTAGCAATTTTTCCTCAGCAATTCAAACCCTCATTACTTCAAAACTAAATTTTGGATAGGCTCCTTTCTTGTTCTGACGTTTAACTTCTGGTCCTTGTGGATTTTAGTTTGCAAAGTAGTTTGGCAGTTTGTGAAAACAGAAGAGCAGGATCTGAGAAGCACTTTGAACAACTCCCCATGAGGCACTGAATGAGAACTTACCATTGCCAACCCCCTCAGAAGAAATTAATAAATGCCCTCATTAAAACAAATTTAGGAGATAGATCATGTTTTAGATATTTTTAAAAGGATTATTTTATACTGGAAGCTAATAGACTAATCCCACAGTCCCTTAATACAAGTAAAATACCCCCTTCAGTGAACAAAGCAGATTTAGATCTCAGTGGAAATCTGGAATAAGGCCACTAAGGTATGGCTAAAGTAATTCTGCATTTATACCAGTGCCAGATAAGGACCTGGTTCATGAAAGGGTTTTGTAAGAACATAGAATTTGGCCCATTTAACTCTTTGTTAAAGTCTTTGTCTCCTGCATTAACAGGCCTAGGTGCAAAATGATCGACTCTGCCGTTCAGGACGTGCTTTCCTATATTCTAGTAAGACACAGAAAGTACTTCTGTGCCCTCGAAGCTCTTCTAAATGTAGAAACACAGGCTCATGTTTCATTAATAGCAAGGAGACCATGAACCTTGATTTTAATACAGTGCTATTTAGTTGCAGTACTTGCCATTTAAAGAATGCTGGAAGCATTAATAAGTATTCCTGACAGGCTAAAATCAAGAGAAGGTCTCTTTTTATAACTAAGATTATTAGCATTACATCTGACACGTCCAGCTTGCATGATAGCGTAGTCTTCAGAAAGGGCAATGCCATGAATAAATATCACATACTGTTTCCATGTTCCTCGCTCCCCCCTACACCCACCCACCACCTAAAGGACAGAGCAGCCCCAAGCTCTAGTAATGCTCATTTGATTGACTCTCCCCAAACAGCCTTTTATCAGGAACCAGCTCCTTCTTTATGATGGATAGCTACAGTTTATGGTGCAGATCTCATTTGTAGGCAGAGTTTGGAAATTCTCCTTCACAGGCAGAATTTTGATGAAGCTCACAGCATCATTATCTCATGCTAAACTCATTAGAGTGAAAGGAAGGAGAGGGTGGGCTGGGATTTATGAAGTATCCACTAATCTTGTTGTGTCAGAAAATACATTCAATTTTTCTTTGTGGGACCTGACCCAACTTGAACTTTTTTTCTCCTATTAACCACCAGGTTCAGGGAGAGGTTGCAAACCCTCACAGCAGTTTGGACTACTTCATTTTATAACAGTGCTTTTTAACTTTTTACCTTTAAAGGTTAAAGAAGGACGTGGAGAATCAAACCTGGCTATGAAATAACCACTTGGAACCCAACTTAGGTGCATTGATTATGGCCGTGTAAGCAGATGAAAAAATAGTCTGCTTGCAAAAAGATATCAGCACCAAATATACTTGCACAGGGGGAAAAAAAGACTATGCAAGCATTCATAGATAATTGGTTCTGGAGATCTCTCCATATCTCAGATTATTGGTAAAACACGGCCAACTATGACAATACAGAGATTTAGGTGTTTATAAAGTATAGGGGATAGGTAGGCACAATTCACTTAGCAGGGACAAAAGCAGTCAGAATGGCAAAAACTTACACAGCAATACATTTTATACTGGAAGATCAATAGTACAATCCTTCAACCCAAATACGTTTGCTTCATCTCCGATTTTCCCAGAGCACCTACATCATGTCAACATCATTCCTGCTTCTCTATCATACTGAGAAGCATTACTGGTCCTTTAAACAAATGGACTTGGATAAAAATGTATCTTGTGAACAGTTCCAGAAATTCAATTTTCTAACAATAAAATAACATCCAAAAACTCCCTGAGGTCCCCCAAACCTTAACCAAAAGCTGCTAACCAATGGTTTCCTGAAAATCAACAGTACAAGCTAAATTAAGGATGTTTAATACACTACAAATTCTCTTCTAATAAATGTACAAACAAATGATTTGAGATATTTCCTACCAGAAGGTGCTTTTTCAGCAGTCTCTAACTACGGTGGCATATTTTAAAATATACTGATATTGCAATAGGAAGCCAGGTGGTCTTTGAACATAGCTCATGTCTGTGAGCTTGGCTTAGAGGTTCAGGCAAACCCTTTCTTTGAGTCTGAATAAACCCAAGCATACATAGCAAAATCCAACTGAAACTACAAGAGCATTTTTCTTGGGTTTGGATTGAAACTATGTAAAAAAATCATTATGTAGGCTATAAAACAACAGTTCCCAAACTTTGGACCAGGAACCACTGTTCACTCTCAAAATGTCTTGCAGATCACAATACACCCTTACCAGAAATATTGTGATTGAAAACATTATAAGGGAACATGTGCCCAGCTGATCTTGTATGACTTTGCCTGTGGACTGCTGCTACAAACAGAAACATAGAAAATTAGAGTTAGAAAGGACCTCAGGGGGTCACATCTAGTCCAACCCCCTGCCCAAAGCAGGACCATCCCCAGCTAGATCATCCCAGCCAGAGCTCCGTCTAGCTGGTCTTGAAAACCTCCAAGGATGGAGATTGCACCACCTCTCTGGGTAACCTGTTCTGGTGCTTCACCACTCTCCTAGTGAGAAAGTTTTGCCTAGTATCCAAATTAAACCTCCCTTGCTGCAACTTGAAACCATTACTCCTTGTTCTATCATCTGTCACTGCTGAGAACAGTCCAGCTCCATCCTCCTATAACCTCCCTTCAGGTAGTTGAAGGCTGCTATTAAATCCCCTCTCAGCCTTCTCTTCTCCAGACTAAATAAGCCCAGTGCCCTCAGCCTCTCCTCATAAGTCATGTCCCTCAGCCCCCTCACCATTTTCACTGCCCTCCACTGGACTCTCTCCAACTTGTCCACATCCTTTCTATAGTGGGGGGCCCAAAACTAGATACAGTACTCCAGGTGTGCCCTCACCAGTGCTGAAGAGAGAGGAATAACCACTTGCCTCGATTTGCTGTCAGCGCTCCTACTAATGCAGCCCAGGATGCTGCTAGCCTTGGCCACAAGGGCACACTACTGACTCATATCCCGCTTTTTGTCCACTGTAACCCCTAGACAAGCTGCTGCTCCGTCAGTCAGCCCCCAGCCTGTCCTGGTGCCTGGGACTGTTCTTCCCTAAGTGCAGGACTTTGAATTTGTCCGTGCTGAACACATCCCAATTGAAACCACAACTCTGCCATAGGAATACTAGAATCATAGTCAAGTCAATGAAAGTCTCGAATCCTGTTAATTTTTTGATGAACTCAGTTTCTGGATAAGAAAGATAGGTTCTGGTTTCAAGTGTTATTATGACAGTATTACACACAAATCAGCTCTGCATATGACTTTTGTTTCAGGGTATCCCAAATACTCACTTTTAAGTGTCAACGCCACTATGCAAATGTGTGTCCTCAAAAATTGCTCTGTATCAAGGTTGTCAAATAGATTGTGAGTTTTCAATGGTAAAAAAGGCCGATTTCCCCAGGAACAAACAGTACTTAAAGCAACAACCAAAAAATTAAATGAAGACCCATCACCCCACCAAACACTGCAATTTGGAAACCTCCGAATTGATCATCTCTCTTTTCTGTTAAAAAAAAAAAGCAGCAAGCTTTTCCTTGCTGTTCAGCACAGACCATTCAAGATCCCTTTCTAAAGTCGCCTCTCTCCAGTGTGCAGAGAAGCAGCAGCTGATGGATGAATCGCCCCATTAAATGTCAGCACTATAATTCAAATACAGAATGCAGGAAAACAGCCCCACTTACAGGGCGGCTTAACATGGACACATCTAATGATTAGGAATCTTGCCAGTTCTTTGGAAGCGCCCATTTAAGAAGAGCTTCTGAGTGTATCCTATAGGGTTTATAAAATGCAACACTAGTGACTAATTCATCATGTCTGACAGTTTAGAATGAAGTCTCTTTACTAGAAGGGCATCAAAGCAGGAAATGCCGGAACATTTCATCGAATCGTAGAGAAGTAGGACTGCAAGGGACCTCCAAAGGTCATCTAGTCCAACCCCCTGCCTAAGGCAGGATCATCCGTTTTAGGGTGGGATTTTCAAAACCTCAACTTACTTAGGAATGCCAAGGTCTATTGCTTTCCAGTGAGACTCGTGCTCCTAAGTCACTTGCTCCCTTTTGGAAACCGCACCCTTCTTCTTCATAGGTGCTAGTTTAACTGGTAAATCTAACCTCAAGTTCTGAGACACTTTACTCAGAGCCCACACCATGCTACTGATTTACTGTGTAATACTTTAGGCTTAAAGGCCTGGGAGAAGCGTTCTTTATTTTCTAAAACTGCTGTTTTCACATAAAACATCCTGTGTGAAGGAAGCCTGGAGTTTTTTCTTTCCTTCCTGATTAGACTGAAACTTTTGTTTCGAGGGTTGTGTGTGTCATTGTGTATGTTTGATTGCACCAAGCAACGAAACTTTGCAGATTTCCCAGGTGGGATGAGGCTACGTGAGCTAGTAGGATTGTGCCAATGTACAAAATTAATAAACTTTACCTTCATGGGTCCAGAAAGGCACATGGCATTTGAACTACCTTTTTGCAACAATCTGAGTAATCCAAACTACCATCTGTTTGAATAGCATGTGCATAAGAAATGCTTTAGGGTTCTATTGATTAAAGCCAAGTGATCAAATGGAAGACTAGCATTTCAGGATGATTGCATTCATTTTGCATTCAGCCAAGGTGTGATTGCACCTCAGCAGGCTGCATTGTGTGCACAATGGAACAGGAGGCAGTGGAAAAAAACCTGTGGGTTTAAGGAGCAGGAGTTCTTGGGATTAGTTTGCTCTAACAAGGAATCTGGATGGCAAAAGCAGTGCACTAATCAGCTATTCCATGTGCTAAATTGTCTATGTGAAAGACGTACTTTCTTGTCAGATACAAATGGTAGCGTTTCACTGAAGGAGGTGGAATCCTGGCTCAGTTAATATAACTGGAATATATAACAAGGGAACAGGTAAAAGCCTTGAATCTGGGATCTTTAAAGCTGAACCAGATAAAGCACTGACAATTTAGCACAAGGAAAAATCCTGTGCTGGCAAGGTGAGGTGAAGGAGATAAAAATGGGGGAAAAATACACTTTACATCTCTAATTTCTATGATTCTATGAGCTAGTTTAACTTTCAAGATGAGTTTAAATTCCCATCCCAGCAAAAGATAGGTTTAGCTTGGAGATGAAGAAGGCAAGTAACTGATTTTTATTATTCCACGATGTCCTTTTGACAGCATTCCTGAGACGGTGGTGTGAACAGCTTATTGAAAGCCACAAGAGCAAGGGCAGAATGAGACCAGGATGGTAATCAGAGGAGGGGAAATAGAGTAGTTCTCATCTCCAGTGCAGAGAGAGCAGCGTTCATTTTAGATAATGTGTCTACAGAGAGCAAAATAATCTGGATCATAGGGGACAGCAAGTATCAATCTGAGCAACAGATACAATGAAAGGATAGCCTGGAAGAAGGGAGTGGATGGCTATCATTATGGTGACAAATAGGAAATTCTCCAAAACTCAACAGGTCTAGAATGGGAACGAGCTCACTCATTTACAGGATCGCAGGTAAAACTTTGCAGGGAGCTTAAACAATGCCAAGTCTTAAAGAGGCTCCAGCCTGATGGCCCTGCCTAACTGCAGAATGAGGGAAAGCAAACAGGAGAGAGTTGGTGCTCTTTGGGCTGCCATCATCTTGGCCACCCATTAAAAAAAACAGCTGGGAAACAAAACAAATGTTTCATCAGCTGGGCGTGCAACGGTTGCTCTTCAGAAAATACAGCAGATGAAGCCAAAGTGTCTTTTCTCGCACGGACACACAATGCACACATACAAACGTGTAGAGTGACGATCTGCAACGGGAATTTCTGAAGGGCTGAGTACAGGGAAGCAAGCAGCAGGTTAACTCAGATGACAGTCGGAGCAGCAAAGTAATCAAGTGGAAAGACCAGGCAGGTTAGTTCTGCAGCTAGGTTAGTGGAAAGGACTCAGATGGTCAGCATTAATATGGAGAATCAGGTGGCAAGAGCAAAAAAAACCCCCAAAAACCCTCAGGATAACCCTGTGACGGAAAGGAGCTGATGTTAACCCCCTGGTTGAAAACAAACAGTAAAACAATAATTGCACATGCAGATTTAAACATTTGGTGCCATCATTTCAGTGTGGCCTGAACACTTGTCCTTAAAGATACACGCACTTATCTGCGTTTCCCTCCCCAGCTGCAAAATGCTTACTTCTTGCTTAGGCAAAACTCCCACTGAAATCAAATGGGAGATCGGAGATAAAGCAGAAAATTAAAAGCCATAAAAGAATAAGAAAGAACTACAGGATTGGGCTTGTTGTAGAGCCAAATCAAATAATCCTGCCTGTATATGCTGTGCTCTGGATCTAGCAGAGACTAGGCATTTTACATAGAATTAAAAGAAAAAAAAAGTGAAGAGGAATAAAAATAGATTGGGACAAAAAGGCCAAGAGAAGACTCTCTCAAGGAATGAATAAATTGTCGCTATTTCATTTTTATTGTTCTCTCTCTGTTCTCCTCCGTTGAAGGAATAATTTATTCCAGTGTCACAAAAGGTGAGGGAGATAAAGCGCTGCCTGTAGAACCTATAGATGACAAAATTCTCTCCCTGCAATATTGCATTCCTGCCCTGGCCAAATTATATCATACACTCGCCAATAAAAGAGAATAGTTGTATTAATGCCATTAGAGGGCACTTAGATAACAGAAATTAAATGCAAGTTGAGGGGGAAAGTTCCTTTATTTCACTAGTGTTGGTAGCACATATGCATCAGACTAATAAGGTGCATCAAAGTATCTAAAGTTGGCTGCTGAACAGAAAATGCGCTAATACATCAAAAGAGTCAGAGTCAATAGGGTAACCCAGCACCTTACACTAGCAATACATGGGCATCTCTATGCCAGATCATGAGAGCAAATGCATTATTAAAGAAACAATAACAACAAACATGCAACATGTTGAAGATAAGCAGTGGTCAATGAAAATCCTGGGGAGGGTACAAGTATCAGCTAAAGGGAGATGCAATGTTTTCAAAGCTCGGACCTGAGTGGAAAAAGCAGCCTGTCAAGGAGAGGAAGATAAAAGTGGTAAACAGTACAGCAAAAGTGAACCACAGATAAAATAGGGAAGAGGGGAAATCAACAAAGGCAGTTCTGACATTTGTGATGATCTGCTGAAATGCACTTACGTTTCCAGGATGTCAGGGGCTGAAGGATGTATTCTACAGCAAAGCTTAAAAGGATCACGCCATGCGAGTATGGGGACTGAATTCTCTCTCACCTTCAAATGTTTTGCCAAGTAAAAGATTCATCATATGATTCAAGATATTCAGATACGTGGTGCTGCCTAGAAAGGAACTTCAGATGGAAAGCAAATCTGCCTGGTTAAGGAAGCACAAGGCTCTCTCTCCCTTGTTCTCGTTTGTTCATATTTCCTACAAAAATGCCCCCCCCCCATGCATTTAAATAGGGTGATGATGTCACAGGCACTCAAGAAAATAGTCTGTGTCAGGAAATAAAAGGATCATTAGTATTACAAAATAATGCTACTCAAGGAAAACATGAAGCACTACAACAACTGCTAAATGCCACAACAATCAAATCAGATCTGCCATGGCAAGAGGAGTCCCTTTGTTCCAAAATGCTTTTATAACACTGAACTTTCTCCCATTTGCTTTATATGCACTAGTCCGCAGCATGTCTTTTTAATGCAGGACGCAAACTTTTGCTCATCTCACGCCTGGGGGTGGAATCATTAGTTTTAACCCTGCTGCTCGAGCTTTGTAGGGACAATAGGAGCATCTCAGACTGTTGCACCGCCATTAGGTACTACATGAGTCTCACTGGTGGCTCCCCAAAGTATTCGCTACCCTTTGTGAGTCGGGTGGCAGGTCTACCCTGTAAGGAACACATTAGGGGCCTTGACACAAGTACCTGCATTTTGTATACATCCTCCATTATATAAAGGTTGGAACAAACTTTGGGTAGCCTTGCAGAGAGACAGGCCAGATCCCATGTTTTTGCTGATGTTAACAAGAAAGCGCTGACTTGGGTATTTGACTACAGTCACAGCAATTAAAACCCATTACCATAAGGAATAGCACTCAAGTCAAGAGTCAGAACCTAACTGATAACATCTGAGGCCATCCTATTTACATAGTTGTTAAGTATTTATCATAACTTCCTTACTTAGCTGGGGAGGGAGTCTTCATGATTAACAGATACCCTATCAAGTTGTAGATGGAGGCATGTCATTAATAATTATAGTTATCCAATTGGGGATAGAGGGCTTCTAGTCATACCCTATTGTCAGAGGCATGACTACAGCTCAGGCAGACATGCCCAAGTTAGGTTCAGATTAGCTGGCTCAGCTGCCAACAAGAGTGATGCTACAGCCTCATGGAGTTCAGCCTGGGCCAGCCACCTGGGTGTCAGTGGTACCAGTGGCAATTATTTGGGTCAATGGGTCACATAGGGAGTTTGGGGGAACTGTTGTGGGCTAGGTCAGTACCCCAGCTCCCCTCCATGCAATAGCTCATCAAACCTCCATATGTTGAATGGGGCTGTGAGCGGGGGGGGGGGGGGGGGGGGGGGGGGGGGGCTGGCATGGGTGCAGGCAGGTGGCAGCTTCACCAGGACCACTACCAATGCTGCTCCGGGGCCACCCTTCTACCCAGAGGAGGGGCTGGAGCTGCTGCCTGGCTCCAGAGGCAGTGGCCTGGGCATAAAAGCAGTGGCTAGGCAGAAGCTGCTGCTAGGTGTCAAGAAAAAGTAGGACCTGGCAGCAACAGCCTCGCCCTCACCTCTGGGGGGGGGGGGGCACCTTGTTGCAGCTGCCCAGAGCCTGCACCAGGGCTCTCCTCCCTGCTGCCACCTCTAGGCCACCCTGGGCCCCTGCATCTGGTGGGAATGAGCCTCAGGGCAGCCCTGGGGTGGACTCTGGGTGGTCACAGTAAGAAGGCCCCAGCATCGGTGAGGGGGAGGCAGCTGCACCCACCACTGGGTCCCACTTTTTTCTGGCACCCAGCAGCAACTTCTGCCTGGCCCCAGGCTAAGCGCGCAGCCCTGGCTGCCCCATGCAGGGGTCCGGGGTCCCTGCAGCAACCGCTCTGGACCTGCCCACCCCCATCTATGACGAGCGGTGGCAGCAGCAGCCGGGCAGAAGCTGCTGCTCGGTGCCAGAAAAAAGTATGACCTGGCAGCAGGCGTAGCTGCCTTCCCCTCACTGCTGCTGGGCCCATGGTGCTGCCACCACCTAGAGCCCATGCCAGGGCTGCCCTTCTCTTTGGTAGTTTAAAACCATCTTTGCATTTTCCTGTGTCTAGACTGTTCTGGGATGTGAAGCATCTCTCTACTGCAGCACTGGATAGAGTATCCTGGCCCTTCAAATGCTGGGGAACTTTGAGTTACAGAAAAACAGGGCTGGAAGGGGTCTTTGATGGTCCATCTAGGCTTCCTTTCTTGAGCAGGGTTAGATGTCTAACCCAGTGTAGACAGGTATTTTTCAAACTTGCTCTTAAAAACTTCTTGGATTTGTACCCACACACCCAAATCAAACCATCTCTGTTCTTTCAAATGTCTTAAATCAGGTGTGTCAAACTTACAGCTCATGGAGCTGTGTTGTGTGGCCCACAAGGCTCATAGAGGAGCTGGGAACTTGGGGAAAAGGAAGCAGGGGTGAGGTAGCACTTTGATCCAGACCACCAATGAGCCCTGGGACACATCCTGATGAGCACACATGTAGTTTGCAGCACCTCAAAGCAGTTTGAGGCATCACAACTGCACACAGAGCATATACACCCATTCACTGCATTGCTAACTAACAGCATGGCAGGTTTTTTTTGACACTGGGAGATCCCAATGTCAAAAGACCACCACTAAAAGAAGTACCATGCATGTGGCAGCAGCATGGACCATCAGAAACTGGAGCCTGGCAGGCAGGCTCCAAGCAGCTGGCTGGGTACCGCTGCTTCCCCAGGATGCCCCCAGAATCCCAGGGAAGACCACTTGCACTGGCTCCAACCTACTCTACCCCAACCAGGTCACTTTGCCACATGCCAGAGCATGTGCGCAGGGGTGTGCCATGGGAATTTGTGCCAGTGCTATTTGCCCCCCAGGGAACATGTGCCCCTGCATGTGCATGCTTGTCAGGACGCGTCTCTGAGGTCCAAATCTGGTCCAAGGGATAAGGTGAGTCCAACACCCGGCCTGGGCCTTTTTCTGTAAGTTAAAAAGGCAGCAGCTTACAGACCCTGTTGTAGTTGACTTAGGAAAGTGCTTATCCAACCCATGCGTTTGGGTTTTTTTCTGTTTTCTCCATATTGCAAGTATTTTTCTAGGTTTACCTAATCTGAATTGAATCTGTCAATTCTGCTTAAGAAAAGTCACCCATCTCACTCTGGAAAAGCACATAAATCACCTGCTTTCAATTCCAAGGAAAAATAATACAGGGAAGGGAGAGAGAAATAAGAAGTATATTAATAGGTGTATTGCAGGTCAAGCCTAGAGAAAGGAATGGTGGCTCAAAAAGCATCAGTCCGTGGAAAATATTCAAGCACAATCTAACAATATACAGACCAAGAGGGCAAGCACAGTTAAATCTTCTTAAGGCTATTTTCCAAACTGGAATTAGTGCAACATTCATATTACTTACCTTCTGGCAGGGAAAGTAAATACATGATACCCTTTGAGACTGATGTTAGTAAAGCCTATGGATTGGATATCAAGAGGTTGTCACTTATGCTTTGCAGGTATCATTAGGGTTATGAGTTTTCATCCTGGTGCACAGTCCTAACCTAATGCCAATGCATTCATTTCCAAGAGCTCATAACAGTATTAAAGCCAAGACCCATACTTAGGTCTAAAGGTCTGTTTTATGTCCTTCCATGGGGCTGCGTATGATACCGATATAACTTAATGTGCCTCTCTATATGCAAAGACCACAGTCTATTGTTAGAAGGAAAGCACAGACCTGGGCAGAGCATTGGCAGGTTCAGGGGCTGGTTTGCAGGAAAATTCAAAAAGAAATAGAGTTACCTAGACAGCAACTGCCCTGTCTTCTCAGAGTTTGAAGAGGAGAATCAGAGAGCTCACAAAAAAAAAATCTCCTTCCATCCACCCCAGGAAAAAGGCCAGATAACAATATCTGAAGCCTTGACAAAGATCTGGAGCCCAATTAACTTACCAAAAGAGCTACCAGCTGAGGTCTGAGTGAGGGAAAAGCTCCTAATATAAGCCCTAAGTCCTCCCACCCCAGAAGAAGGGATGTAAACTAACACTTTTACCTGTTTTTTCCCCACTAGAAGGGAAAAAAATATGTCAACTATGAAGGAGGACCAAGATATAAGATGACACTCAACGTTTCTGCGTTGGAGGATGTGTCAAATTAGAGCCACTTAAAAAGACACTGATGCAGTAATCTGAACACAAACCAAATTATCCGAGAGTTTAGAAGGCTCCATGTCTTCCCACCATATTTTTAACGTAAGCCCTGCAGCCGAGCTGTATCTCCCCTCTGCCACAACCTGGACAAGTTAGATCACTTCACAATCCCTTGTCTGCAAAGCAGACAAACTTTTTCCCCTCCTCACAGCTGTGGCATGAAAGCAACTCTAATAAATGAAAATGTGGAAGAATTTGGGATTGAAAGTATTATGTTAACTATAAAATTAAGTGACTGCCATGACTGCCAAAGCGGTGGTTTCTCAAGCTTTTTAGACTCAAGACACCACTCAAAAAATCCCCCCTCTTAACTTTCATTCTTTTCTTGACTACAAAAAAACAAAAAAAAGAAAAATAGCAATTCTTGTGCTGCAAAAAACTCAGAAGGACAACAACAGGTCAGAATATCTTCGACAAAACAAGTTCCTATTTGAAGTCTCTGGGTTTATCTTGTGAATCACATAATTGCACACCTAAGGGTGCTAATATTGCATAGTACCTTGTGGCACTCTTAAACAGATTTCACCCTCCTTGAGACCCACAGTGCTATAGACTTTGCTGCGACACGGATAAAAGTCGGTAGCTGTCCAGTTCTGAATACCCGCAGTTAGAGCAGAGTGTTAACAAACATATAACCCAAGGGAAGGGCTTGTCCGGAGTGTAACCAATGCAACAACAGCAGCATTTCTGAGGGCTACTATTGAGATCTCAACAACCTCTCAGGGACAGCCCTCACTGTCTGGTGATAACTCCAGTATGAGTATAACTAGGGATCTGCAAAGCAGGCCCTATCCAATTCAGATTTGTCCTAAATCAGGGACAGTGATTCGATTTGTTGATTCAGATCAGTGTCCCCAGTCCGATTTGGTCAAATCCAAATCTGAAGATTCGATGGTGATTTGGAGAATCAGATTCAGACATAGACACAGCTTTAAAAGTTTTTTCTACATACCTTGAGGTACCAGTACGGCTCATGAATGCTGAGATGGTGGGGTGCATGGAGCATCCCACACGTGCTTGGCGGCAAACCCAGAAGTGGACCAGAAGTACTTCCGGTCCACTTCCGGGTCCGACGAGGAGTGCACTGCAGGGCCTCCCTCCGCCCGCCTTCCCGGATCAGCGAATCTCCAAATCGATTCAGAGGGTTCTAATTTGATTCAGAGAGATTAAGGGGTCCTCTGGTTTGATTCAGATTCAGTGGCTGAATCTCCAAATTGGTCTGAATCGAATCAGGGACCGAAGCTTCACGCAGCCCTATGAGTAACCCCAGGGTATGCCCACATTGATTTCATAGATTTCATTGACATTTGGGCTGGAAGGGACCTCAGAAGATCATTGAGTCCAGCTCCCCACCCAAAGGGCAGGAAATCAGCTGGGGTCATAGGATCCCAGCAAGATAAGCATCCAATTTACTCCTGAAGATGTTCAATATAGGTGCTTGAACCACCTCTGATGGCAGGCTATTCTAGACCTTGGGGACTCAGACAGTAAAGAAATTCTTCCTGTGCTCTAACGGTAAAGAAATTCAGTGACTGCTGTGCAGCATAGACGTACCTGGGTAGTTTTAAGCTAACTAGCTCAGACACTGGCAGGAGGGAGCTAGTGTGGGCTGCAAAACATGCCCACAAACGCAGGCTGAACTTGCCTTACTGAGCTGTGCGCTTACAGCTATGCTGCTACCAGTGCCTGAACTAATTAGATTAAAGCTAGCTTAGGTGTGACCACCGTGTAAATGAATCCTCAGAAACAAAGGGGTGCCACGTCTTAGATGTATCAAACATATTAGCTCTATATCCTGAGAGCCCAGGGTATTATGGAGAAGCCTTTAAGGGCAACCTGGGCGTGCAGACCCTGTTACTGTAATACGACTTCCGGCAATGTTAAGGCCTCATTGCCGAGTTCAGAAGCAGACTTGAAAATATCTACCCAGTGCTCCAACTGTACAATTTCCATGGCAAAGATGGGTACCCACAGAGAGAGTACAAATCCCAGGGGGTTTCCTGAGAAAAGAAAGTACCTGCAAATGAAACATTTCTTACCAAGTTCAACTGAACACTTTGTGTAAAATTAAGTGAATATTTTGACGATCTTTTCTGTGTTAAAAAAAAAAAAAGAATTTAAATTAGTTTCAGATCATACTTTTTTTTCCCCCACATATTTGAATCAGCAACTAAATGAAGGATTCACACAGCCCTATATACCGCAGAAAAAGTATTTTTCCCTACCCCAGCCACACCCATGATCCACCCTTTCTTCCCCCTATTCATCTCTTCCCTCTCCTATACAGAAAGTGCATGATCTATCTGTGGAGAGTCCCCTTCACATGCAGTTCGGAGCCAAAGACAGGATTCTGTACATGCAGAAAGTCAGGACAATGTATTTGACTACACTTCCACCTACTGTCACATATTCGACATACTGGAGAAAGAGGTAAACTTACAAATAGCTGCATGGAGCTGGTTTGGGCTGTTCTCCCTCCCCCCCTAAGTAGAGGTGCTCATACTAAAACATCTTTTCTATCGAGCCTTCCCATCAAATACTTCAAATCAACAATTCTCTTAGCTTTATTATTTCTTTTTAGGGCTCTTTACTGAAAAAAATAAAATAAAATAGAAGAATTTAAGCATATCTTTGGACAATTAGAGTTTGATTTTTCTCAGTGAATTTTGGAGGGAAAAAAAGGCATCCTCCAGCTAAAACAAACAGCAGAGAGCAACTGAATTAAAGCAATTTCTGCCTAGATGAGACTTATACAATGACAATACTAAATAAGGTTTTGGGTGTTATCAGGCAGAAAAATTAGATAGCTAATAGCTATGCAGGGAGGCATGCTTGGTGATAGTAAAGCTTATATGGAAAGATGATGGTACGTGGATAGAGGACAAGAGATAAGTGAAAGTGGCTAAAAAAAAGAGAGAGAGAGATAAAAGAAGGTAGCATTCAAAATGCAAGGCCAAAGGAGAAGGAAAGATGTGTGCCAAGACATCAGGAAAGACAATTGAGTCTCAGGGACGTGACAAGAATGAGCAGCAGGCAGATTTGTAGAGGGTTTTTCCCCTGGTTCCAGATCAGCAGTGTGAAAGATTACTCTGTTTGTCTCATAACACGTTAAAGAAATCCTTCAGCCAACTTCTGAAAAAGTATATTCACTTACAAAGAGATGGGGAGAAGTGGGCTCTTGGACACTTGAAGTAGATCAGGAATAAAAATAGAACAAGGATACTCAAACATGGGGAATACAAGTTGTCAGCATCTGCAAATAAGTGGCATTATTGCCCTTTTGCAAGATAAATTATTGACATAAAACAGATATTTGCCTTGAATATGATCCATACATTTTCTATATACACCATGCTGTCTACAGCATAGGTATATTGATAATGGAACTGAACCGGCATCATCCGCCAGTTGCAGATTTACATCTATTCTGTTTGGCTAAAGTAATTGGCTTTGATCTCCCTTTAATTCACATGATGAAAAAAGCAGCAATCCAGAAAAAGCAAAAAGAAAAACACTACAAAGCATATAGCAGTTGTAAGGAAAGAAGAACATGTCACCTCTCAGGATGGATCGAAGTCTTCCACAGTGAAGCTACGCTGAATATTAATCAGCGAACACACACATCCTGCAACCTGTTTCCATCCACAGCCATGACATTGCTGTCACTTCTGTTTCAAGTGCCAGTTGACAACTGAAACAAAATACTTATGGAGTGAGCACCAGCACTGTTTCACGACATCTGCTGCTGTAGATCCATCCCTAGCCGAGACAGTCACTTGCTTAAAACAAACTGAAAAAAAACCAGGTCCAAATGAGGCACAACTAGTATAGTTTTACAGTGATGGTGTGTGGTAAATAAAACTCTGAGGGCCAAATTCTGCCATAAAATACAAATAGCATCCCCTTTCTCCAAGGAAACCATATCAGTTCTGAACAGCAATAGCAAGGGCAATGCCTGCATTTAGTAGGACTATTTCAGAAGAAGAAGAAATATTGTTTACCCCCAGCCCCAACACCTGGAGACTGAATAACCACAGAAATCAGTCCTGGAGTGCAGGATCCTAACTGAACTAAGCACAAGAGCTGAGTGAGCATCTGCTGGCATCATTGATTATAATGGGAAACTTGTACTTTCAAATTGAAATACTAGTTTACGGAGGAAGGGGGGAACAATAATACATTGCTTATTTGTAATAGGAAAATTGTTTTACTAGCTTTTAAGTTTTAGCAATAAAACCATTAAAGCAGCTGATAGGTGGAACAATTTTTATATATTTTAATCATTATACTAGTTTCCCAGAGTATTGCCTATGTGGAATAACTAGTGATGATGAATAACCATGGTAGCTAATAAGGAGGCTTCCCTTAAAACATTGCCAATTTTGCTTTTGTGATTTAGGTATCATCAACATCATCTAATCTGTAAATTGCCTCGAATTTCCCTGTTATAGGGAGAGGAAATACTGCAGAGAAACTAAATGTTGGATCAGACTCATGGCTCACCTGGCCCAGTATCTTGTCTCTTACATGGCCAGGATCAGATGCATCCAAGGAAGATGTGGGTTAAATCTCCCTTAAAGTCTCAAACCAAGTCCTAATATTTATTGACTGGCTTTAGCGGTGAAGTGTGAGGTTCTCTCTCCCCCAAAAATGTCTTTGTATTAACTACAGCAGCTCTGAATATTCCTGTTCTCCATATACATATATTACATCCCATATGGCAAATAATGAGGTATTATTTGGTCATCTCAAACAACCTATCTCCAATGCTGACAATGTTGATTACTACTAATATAATTAGTCTATGGCTATAGCCATGCACACACATAGCATAAGGGTAAAAGATAAATGGATATCAGGAGCAAAATCCTTAATAACTAACCTACAGTACTGATCAAACTGAATACAAAAGGGAGTACAAAAAGAAGTGGTCATGTGACTTGGACATTAGCGTGCCTGCACGCGCAGACATAAATGTTGACAATGTGTGCCACAAAGGGATGGCTATACTCTTACATGCTTTGTTGCCCTGAAATGTTCTCAGATTAAAGTTTAGGCTGCCAAAAATGTGGCATAAGTCTACACTTAATCAAATTTGTGACTGGGACAGAGAAAGGCACAAAGATCATACCCATTTCAAACTTTTGATGTCACATCTTGCATGCCCCCTCCCTCTTCCACGTATACTGCAGACCCATGAATATCCCTGATGCTCACAGGTGCTACCAGATGCCTGTTGTTACTGACTTTAGGGCATCAGTATCACAAACGGGTCAACCCCAACCTGTTACTGCTCCACCACACAGCATCCCCCCAGAAATCAATGATCACAAACTGGTACTAGAACCAGATATGATCTCATGTACCCTGTACGCCAGAATAGAAGCAATGCATCATTTCCTTCATTCAGCATTTATTTCTTGCTCACTTTTTTGCCTTGCTTTTACAGGGGAATATACTGAGTGAACAACCTGATCCTGACCCCACTTTGAAAAAGAAGAACAGTGCCAAGCTCTTCTTCAGAGAACCCGTAAAGCAAGCAAGAGCAAACTCCGCTGCTAATGATAGGAGAATAATATAGAGTTAAATTGACTAATAACCTTTGAGACTACATTGTAATCTTTGAGCCTGTTCCTACTCCACTATTCCTGTAAAACTAGAATGAACTCCAACAAGCGTAAAACATGTAATAAAAAAATGGAAAAGAATGATACTTTCTGTGAACTACACATGCAAATTCATCATGCGATTAATGAGATGATCAAGCTTAGAGATTTAAGATACCCCTATGTCTGTTCTCTGATTAATTTTTTTTCTCTCAGGTGTCAGACAGTCAAGAAGCAAAGCTGGACTACAGATAAGGTATAAAGCCCTCCTCCGAAAACAAAAATGACTATGATTAAAACAATTCCAAATCCTGTTTTGATGACGTGGATCAGCCGTGGAAATCTTCACTTACATATATTGAAACAAATCTGTTCTGAATTAAGGATGCACAAAGTATTTATTATTTAACAAACCTCCTAGAATTTCAAGCATTTTCATGCTCATTACAAACCTGAACAGTTTAATTTATTAATTTTCCAGCTGAAAAACAGATTTGAGGTTAAAAAAAACAAAACCCACTTATTTCTTAACATGACTCAGCACTCTTCAGGCAGAAAAAAAAGGCTCTGTTCCCTAATGCAAATATTCCAAACAGAATAGTCAGTCATTTTTCAAAACCACCAATCAAATGAAATTTGGGAAGCATGTAATCAAAGAAAATAAAATGAAAAGTGTACAAAATTAAACTTGAGCTCTGTAAAGATGCCAGCTAAATATTACGTTGAGTATACAAAGCAGTCTTTGGCTACTGCGCTTTCACCGTTACTCAAGAGATTCTGGAACAACCAGAAGTTTCAGGTCAGTGCAGCATAGTGTAAAATCCACATACTTTCTGACTTGCTATGAACTCTAGACATTAAGGACTGTAAAATATAAATGAACATAGCTAAGCAGTTTGGTAGACAGACTATTTCTTCTTCATTTCCAAGGTAGATTATCCTTAAGGACAACCTTGTGCCACATGTGAAGTGAACTTCCAAGGTCTCAGAGTGAAGTCTCTATAAAATCATTCATCTAAGCAATTGTGGAACATAGAAAACTGACACTCCATAAACTGCTTGGAGAATATTTATAATACTCAGGGTCCTGCCTCCATTGTTTCTCTTTTATTGATCATAAAAAGATCAATGTTTAAGCTACATATGTATACAAATATAATACACTGACATTTCTTCAGGGAACTGTGGTACAAATTCAAAAGCCAAACACTAAAATGGATTTAAAAAACATGCCATCAAACGTCGACAATGGCCTAAACAACCATGAGCCTGCAGACTCATGAAATCTGCTATACACAAAGTCTTCTTGAACTAGAATATCTTCAACTAAGTTAATATGGTGAGAGAATAAGTACTCTTAACAGATGCACAGCCAAGTTCATTGACAGGGCAATGAGGGGAAACCTGCACTGTAGCTCTCTGCATTATGACTGGCCCACAGATGAAAAGCACTGCAGTTTGCAGTGCTGCCAATTGCTTAGATTTTATTGCACAAATAATCAATCAAGAAGGAAAAAACTCCACATAAATAGGCTGAATTGATTGCTGTCCTTCAGGTAGAGGTTAGGACAAAGATATTTTGATCTAAATTCCCTCTTTTTAATAGCCCTAAGTTTGAACACTAGAAGTAATGAGTATTTATACACCAAACCCTCCAGCCCAAGGGGAGTTTTGTTCAAGTATGGATTTCAGGAGTTGGTCCCATACCAAGCATGGAAAATAAAACTGCAGTCCACGTTGCAGTAATTTAATTTGGAAATGATGTAAAGTCTATAGTAGAGAGAAGCTAATTTTTAACTAGGATGCCGGAGAGACTGAGTGACTTGAGGAAGGCACTGCTAACAGAATATATACAGTAAAGCATTTTCCCCTCTAGGTGGCTGGTTTCAATTCACATCAGTAGTGATGCAAATTCTACTGTGCTACCCCTGGTAAAACACAGGAGGGTAGGGGGGAAAGAGAAGAATAATTGTTCATTATTATAATAATGACCAATATCATTTTTCTGATGTAAATGAGCATAACTCCACTCATTTCAACAGAGCTTCACCCGCTGCTGGCATAGCTGGCCCTATCACTGCAAGAAGCCATTCAAAGTGCCATTGTTTCCTGAGCCAGGGCAACCTTTGTTACTCCTACATATGCTAATGTGATTCTAAATGATGCGAAAATGAACACAAGGCTTGCCAGTGGCCAGAAGCAGCACTGCCACAGTGGGAAATGTAACCCAACCTATAATCTACTGATCTTTTGACAGCTCACTTGCACAGGCAAGCCACAATTGGTCACATTTCTGATCTTGATTGTGTGTGCCGTGTTGCGCATTTGGTATGCTATACCACGTTGCTCATAAGATGAGTGTCAGCCTTTTTCTCTCTCTCTTTTTTTTTTCCCCGGCTATGTGCTCCAGCACACAGCTTAAATTGAAAAGCTAAGGTAACCCACAAGAACAAGAAATCTACGGCACAGAAAACAGTGCAGTCTCAGTAACTATTGTATTTTTTTCCCCTCATTTCACATCATAGTGCTAATGTTACATATATATTCTTCTAGTCTCAGCAGTACACTCCACCTGCACAGAGTCAAAAAAAATGCAAAGGACTTATTTGAACTCATAGTAGCAAGCCAGTTTAATTCCAGGTTGTTCGCTTATTAGGATTTATTTCAGCGTCCTGCTAAACAGCTTCATGGACTTTCATCTATGGAGATCAGTGATTTTATGATAACTTTGATTTGGGAATGGAAATACATTTAATGGTAGTTTTATTATTTTCTTTATTCTTGTTTGTCTGGTTTTCTGGTCTTAATCTTCATAATTTACCAGTATAGCAAATGTTTTGAAGTCTCTCTCTCTCTGTCCCTCCCCCCACCTTTGGTAGTCAAAACTTTTAAGATATTCCTTTGATTATCTTGTAATTGCTGGTCTGATCTTTTTAAAGCATCATTTATTATATTAGTGTTTTAAATTATTTTTTTAAAAATCAGCACAGAAATAGCAACCATTTTCAGAGGGAATTTGTAAAGGAAATGATTGCATTAAAATGCACGTTCAGTGCATTGTTATAATAAACCACAGCAAATACATGACTTTTCTTACAAAAATGTTTTATCTTTTCCCAACTGCTACTCCACTAACTACTTAATATTGTGTCCTTTCAGTATCTACAACTCAAAGGATGCATCAGGGTGGTTATGAGGAGGAAGATTCAGTAATGTTTGAAGGGGGCGGATGCTGCCCAAACTGACTTTACATTTCAAAGAGTGATGTGTGTGCTGTTGGTTTCTTACCCTGTGCATTATTCTGTCTTTCCAAATCACCATCAGGTTAGTTTCCTTTGCATGTCATTTCCCTTCGTGGAGTTCCAGAGACATCATCACTGGGAATGGATGAATTCCAACGTGTCTCACTGCCGCAGAAAACTGCTGCCACATCGAACTCAAAAGATTATCTAGCTATCATAAATTATAATTGGTAATATTCAAATGCCTTATGCCATTTTTTTTGTGTGTGTTTTTTTTTTCCAGCAGATGAGATGACATTTGGGGGAAAAAAATAAAGACAGCTATGAGTCCAGATGGCACAAAACTTACAACAAGGATGAAAAAAACCTGACAGATCTATAGAAAAAGAAAGAAAATAAAAGGGAGACTATAAGAAGAGGGGTGGGAGGACGCACCCCTTTGAATGTGGCAACTTGATTACCAGAATTTTACCCCCTAGCCCTTCACACACACACACTTCAAAAATCATAGCAAAACGTTGATGCTTGGGAAAAGAACAAAAAAAAGACTAATTTCATGGTGTTACAATGTTCTGCAATCTCTGAAACAAGCCAACTGGTATCCTTGTCTCTTGCCGTATAAGATTGTGTTAGAGAGAAGCATAAACCAATTAAGTGTCAGGAGCAATTAACTTCTGCATTTTTCATGCAATACAAAATGGGAAAATTTTATAGGGCTTCAATAATTAAAGTTAATAAAAATGAATGCATCATCCCCAAAGGCCTGTAAGTTATAAAACTTTCTCTGGCAGCAAAATACCAATACCCTCCACAGTTTCTGCAACTTCCATTAAAGCCCGAGCAACTTGACTACCCTCTTCCTCCTCATCTCACACCTCATGCAGATGTTGAGCTAAATTGTTCAAGCTGCAAAGGGCGCAGACACTACAATTCCAGGTAAAACCCAAGAGAGCATCTTAAACACCAGGCGAGGGGATCCTTCTCTGGCTCACTGAATATTCAAGCAGTCTGTGCAAGGTGGAGTACTGCCAACAGGTAACGTTGATCCATCCATAATTCACATGGGAGATGTGGATTCAAATCCTCACATGAAGAGGGTGGAATCAAATCAGGGTCTGCTGTACCCTGGGCAAATGCATTAGTGGCTGGACTACTGAATAAAATAAGGACATGGTTACCAGCTTCCCTTGTCCTCTAATTGAAACAATCTGAGCCTTCATTTCCTTCACCTTCCTTGTGAGTAGTCATAACCAACCAATTTTGTTTCTGGGTGAACAGGACATATCACTTGATAGAAAACAAATCTTTCCATTTTGATGATTAAAAAAACCGGGGGGGAGGGGGAGGGGGGGGGGAAATAGTTCCATTGCAGTTGATTTTATTTATTTTTGCAAAGGTGTTTCTGACTGGAGAAAGTATAAGAAGTGATAATGCATGGAATAACCCTGCCTGGCAGGGCAGATGAAGACACTGCTTAATTTAGAAAGGCTTTTAATTTCTACTTCCTTCTTATTGTTAGCATTTCTAAGAAACACGCAGATGTATGCACACTGGATTTGGCCTAGCAATTTGATTTAACCCTATTTCTATCTCAAGTACTCCTGACCTTAGAGAACATTTATACCAAAGACTCTTGCCTAAGTTTGGGAAAGTTTATATTCTGATACAAACTTTTTTTTATCACTTTAGCTCTCTCTCCAGTATGAATGTACATGCACACACACAATGCTGAAGGCATTATCAGCAATTCATGTGCCAGTGGCAGTTATTCTACATGTGAAATCATATTTTTACATTTTAGCATCCAGACTGTGAGAGAGCATGCCGGTGCTTATGCTGTGGTACATTTCCCCCTCTTCAGCATCAATTTAAGTTTCATTACTCATATTTTCAGCCAAAGGTAATTGTGGAAATGTCAAATTCCTTCTGCTTCCAACGAAAGACAGGAACAATAAGGGAACTAGCAAAAAACTCCTCTTGCTGCATACACTTGCCGTGCCATCCATAGCTCTGCAGAGGAAATTCTCAGGCCAAGGAATCATGCAAAGTAATGCCACTGAACAAAGTTAATCACTAGTGCAATTCCACTGACCCTATTAGAATCACATCACGAATGAATCCAGCCTCCCACCTTCCCAGTAAGAAATGTATACAACCCCTCTCATGGTCCATGGTCACCAGCTGGCCAATTTAAAAAGCAAAACCATTCTGGAGATCTACAGATGAGTTTTCACACATGGTTTACAGCATATTCTCATTGGGTCAGCAGGTGGAAAAATGCTTATCAGCAGACCATTCTCTGGATAAGAACTGTATTAAAAAAGACTGGGAGGGAGATGAAACAAATCTATTCCTTGGGGCAGCCTGATTATTCATTCTTGTGATGAAGCCCACATGGAAACAGCTCCATGTGCAGCATGCCATCATGTGTCACCAGTACAGGAACAGTATTGCAAGCAATATATACAAAATACCACATGGCAGCCTGCCTCTGCTCTAGCATATTTTAGCAGCAGGAGACATGAGTAAGCCAGTGTGTATTAGGGCCTTCTTACACATTAATTTTGGGGGGGTACCTGGAGCTCTTAGTCTCTGGACTGTCTGCAGATTACCACCACTAAGTGGCTTAAAGCTCTTGTTATGCAGCTCAAAGTTAGGCCACTTCAGGACAGGATTATCTCTGATCCACAGTCCCCAGCTCCTGTTCCGTTGATGTGTGGCCACTCCCCACAGATGTGCCTCCCAAGGTGAAGGTGCAACTCCGAACTAGCACAAAGCAGATCAACCTTTGCACAGCTCACAGCGTAATGTGCAACAAGGCCCTTACAGTGCTTCCCAAGCAAGTTATCTTATTGTTCTTTTGGGGTGTTTCAAAAGCTTGCTAATAAAAAAAATGACCCTCTAACAAGTCAGATCTCACAAGGGGTTGATAAACCCAGCCTGCAGTGTCTCTTTAATGCAATTCCTATATAGGGGTCTAATTCAAAGATTGTTTTAAAAGTCAGTTCTGTCAATAGGACTTATAGGTGTTCCTTGCAAAAATTGGCTCTATAATTAGGTATATTCATTTATTCATGTGTGCTTACATTGATGTTACATGCTATCACATCTCTGTGGATATCAAATAATAAAAGCAGAAAAAATATGTAGGCCCAAGTCTAGTCTCACTTACACTGGTTTTACAGTAGCATAATTCCCCTAGCACTACACCTGCTCAAAGCACCCTTTGGAAAAAATGGCAGCTCTTAAAACTCACTCAGTTTTTGGTTCTGAAAAGTGATGGGATCCTGGTTTTCTCTGTTTAAAAATTGAAAATTCTCTGATAAAAAGCCCTAAATCCACATTTTTCCACAATTAAAATGAAACGCCACTATATTTTATACACACACACACACACACACACTCATATATTTGTGTGTGTGTGTGTGTGTATATATATATATCAGTTGAACACAACATTTAATTGATATATTTACAATTTTAAAGCAATTTGGAAGCCTACCAGTACCTCAATCACTATAATGAAATAAATTCTAAGTAACCATTAATTCTTGGCAATTGATTTTGGGTTTTTTTATATTGGAAAAAGCAAAGCTGTCCCTGCCCCCTCACTCACCAGGATGTGGGTCCAACTGCAGCTGTTCCCTCCTCTGCTGGTGCCCCTCGCTTCCCACCCACAACCCCCCACCCCTGCTGGAGGGGTCCCCCAACTGCCAGGGCTACGGGGCCAGGGACCTGGGTCTGCAGCCCCCTGCCACGCACAGCAGCACCCAAACCCTGGCTACCACTCGTGGGAAGTGGCAGTAGCTGCTGCAATGGAGCAGAGTGCGGAGCCCAGCTCCCCCTCCCTGCCCCGGGTGGCATGGCCAGAGTGGGGTTGGGGCTCCCTCCCCTGCTCCCTTCCCCTTGGGCTTCCAAGTGGGGACCAGCATGGCAGGGCAGAGTGGGACGAGGCAGGAAGGCTCATGCCACTGCGAGGGGCCCCACACCATGATGGCAAGGCACTCACTGCCCACCCAGCACCAGCGAAGGGCACAACTTCAAGCCACCACCCCTGTTGCTGCCAGGTGAGCAGGGGGTGCTTTGCCAGGGTGGTGCAGGGCTTGAGACAGCAATATTGATCTTCACCACCCCACTCTGCCTTCCACACCAGGACCTACCCACTGGGCTGTGGAGGCCCTTGCCCTATGCAAATCTGGGGGGCACGTGCCCCCCCATGCTCCCTTGGGACTGCGCACAGCAGCAGGGAGCCAGCCCTCCCTCCTGCCCCCTGGATGAACCACCCATGGCCCGTACCACTCCCAGCCCAGGCCCTGTTGTTTCACATGGCCCCGAGCCACACACTCCAGCCCAGCTGGGAAGCAGCCTCCACCCTGCCCAACTCCCTCCCTCACTATGGGGGCCTCACTACCCCCCCATTCCTCCCTCCCCCCAGCTTATTTGCAGGAGCTGCTCTCCACACTGCCCAGATGCAACATGCGTGCATATGTGCTTACGTGAACATGATGCCCCCTGCCTGACCACCCTCCTACCACTCTCCCCAGCCCCTTGCAGGCCTGAACTCTGCCAGTTGAAAGGGAAAACCCACTATTTCCCGTGTTGTTCTCCTTAAAAGGAGAAAATCCAGATTTTACTAAGTTTTTCCATGGCAGACAGAAAACCTGGATCCCTGAGAATAAGAAAAATTCTTCTGTTGCAAAGCACTCAGAAAGACCACAAATGGTCAGAATATTTTCAACACCCTGGATTCTTACTGGAAATCCCCGTGTTTATCATGTATAGGTGTCTGCACATCTGACAATGCTAATATTGTTTGGCAATCCACATCCTTAAAGGCTTTCTCTGTCACAGCACCCTGGTTTAGAATAACTGCCATAGAGCATAGCCTGACTTAAAGCTGAAATTCAGCAGCTCCTTACATGGACAGAAGACTGCCATTTCTCATGCTTTTTGAGGACAGACAGTATAAATGGCCCACTTCTGAGACTGTTGTTATGTAAGAATATTCATACATTTGAGTGTATACCAGCACTTCTTAATTCACGCTTCAGCTGTTACTGAAACCTTCTCGTCACACAGGTCTTCTTTTCCAAGAACTAGTATGTACTAATTTCCAAGCACTCTGCTATGATAGGTTTAAAAAAAGCAGTGCCTACTAATCATGAATTTAATCAAGGATGGATTAAGTAACCTCCTCCAAAGACAAACTTCTAAGTGAAATAGTGGTAGCAGCAATGTTAAAAACAGAGGTTTCCTGAACACTTAAGCAGTGGGTGAAAAGCAATTGAAATGTTGATGCAAACTTTACCAAAAAAATAGTACACGAAAAGCTTCGCTCAAGTGTTTCTTCTGAAAGATACAAATTGATGCCCATGAAGGTCAGTATTTCAATTTTAAAAACTTCAGGCCAAAATGTGACTATTTTGCTTGAGAGAGGATCCTCTTCTTCTAAGCACATTTCAATGACTTTTAGTAATTTACTCTCTAACTCCTTTATTTTACTCTCTTCAAGAGCCAGGATAGTTCTCCTTTTACAGCAAGTATACAATACATTCAGTGAGATCAGAACTAGCTCTTTGTACCAAGATGTACACACACATATACACAGGACGGTGTAAATCCTAGTAGCACTAAGCAGGAATCCTCATAACAATCTGCCTTGCATCAACAGGAAGACAGACCTCTGTCTTTTTTTAAGTCATAATTTAAAATAAATAAATAAATAAAAATGTGGATTTTCTCGGGTTTTATTTTTGCAAAAGCTATCAAGTATTTTGATTGAATTCTCTTACATTGCTTTCTCTCTAGGTAATCAGGTTATGCTGTGAAGCATGCGATCTTATTACAGTTTCCTTAAATATAAAAGTTGTATTTCCTTCATATAGAACTTTCCAATTGTAATGAAACATTTATTGAGCTTCACCATCTTATACAATTATAATTTGATTTCTGTTATAACAGAGCTTTCTACTTCCTTCCCACAGAAAATACCGTTATATTGGGGGTTGGGTGCCTCCTAACAATTGAGATGCAATAACACGCGTATCTTTTAAAGGGCCACCCAAACATCCCGCAGTAACCTGCTATAGTATGAAAAGAAGCCCTTCTGTGACTGCACAACCCCGGTGGTCACCAGCACCTTACACTAGAACTGATTAGAAGAATCAAACAATTACAACCTATACTCGACAAAGGATCAGACCTTGAGAAAAAACTTCTATGCCCCTCAACTCCTGGTTTCCAAACAGGCCCCAACTTTGCCCAACTCATCATCACAGACAAACTCCACACAGTTCAACAGACCTCAAATGGGACACCGCCTTGCCTTAACGTAGATGCTAAACCTATCAGCACATCTCCACTGCTGACATAATCAACACGCTCCGCAATGAACTCATCAGAATCAATGGATCCTCCATATGTCTTCCCTAAAATGCGATACATCTGATCCAATGCACCAAACGCGCGCATCATTTTTTAAATTTTTTTTTTGCTATAATTGTGTGTGAAATTTAACAGCAACTACACACCAAAATAAGTTCTCACAGAAAAAAAATTATATAAAAAGGACAGAGATACACACATCTGCAGGAGCACATACTCCCTTCCTAACTTAATTATCCTCATGCTCAATGGAAATCTACAGATACAGCATGTTGTAATCTACCTGGTTCCTGAAATTCTTCATTCACACTACAGGGGAAAATGACTTTTTCCCCTTTTTATAGGTCTTGAGCTGTTCTTCTGCTAATTGTTTGTCTGCTACTCCTGGAAGTCTCTCCCCTCGCCAAATCCACAGCCCAACCCACCGGTTTTAATTGAATTGCTGTGCCTGCTTCTTTCCTCAGACCTGATGACGAATGCCTTGACTTATCCCAACCATGCATTTGGTCCAGTAAAGATGTCACCTTGCCTTTTGCATAATTCCTGATCCATCACGGCTACAAAATCACTGCAACACTACCAAAGTTTGTTAAAACAGCTGCCTTCTATTGTGGCTAAAATAAGGGACCATTTAAATATGCCTTCATTTACTGTACTGTAGTAGCCAGGATCATGAAGGGAATATGGAAGAAGCAAGATTTGCTTGACAGTATCTTGTATTGGGCAGACAAGTTGGGAAAGATGTCGGATAAGCTTCTTGGCACAAAATGCCCTTCTTGCTGTGTAGAAAAGAGACAGATACAGCCTAAGCCAGTGACTCTCAAAGAGTGTGCCACAACCCACTAACGTGCCATGAGCAATGTGAAGGTGCTGTGAGATGCCCCTGGGTGAGGATGCAAATGTTCTCCTCCCCTGCCCAGCACCCTGTGCCTGCCCTGAGTACTGCAGTGGTGCCTGTGACTGATCCTCCGAGTACTGCTGCTGCCGTCCTGTGCCCCCTGGCATCCCACGCCACCACACACGCTGTGGCGAGCAGACGGGCAGACAGATGAACAGACAGAACCACACTTTACAGCTTGGCTCATTCCTTCCGCTCCTCCAACATTCACAGTATCTGGAGGAGGGAGCGTGGGGGTGGCTGTCAGCATTTGAGACCCTGCAGGAGAAACCTCAGCAGTGGGGGCTGCTCTTTTTCACCCCGTGCTACAGACCAGGAGTTAGGAAGGGGCAGACGATGGAAAGAGCAGGGCACAGCAGGGTGAGGTCCTGCTGCCACCACCTAAAATCAGTGATTCTCAACTTTTTTAGCCTCAGGGCTTCCCTCCTTAACGTTTTTAATTTAGACCGAGCTCAGTGATTTTCAACTGGGATGCCACGAAATTCAGAGAAGCTATGGAGTTTTTTAAACAGTGCATCTCAATGCTGGTCTGACTTCCTCTGGCAGGGGAATGGAGTGTGTTATGTTAAAAAAAAAAAAGAAAAAGGCTATATATACATATCTTTTCAGCTGTAAGTGAAGGGTGCTGCCAATTTTAATACAAAGAATGTGTGTGTCCCAGATATCAAAAGTTAGGGAAATATTGGGTGCATCTACATGCGCAGTTAATACACAGAAAGCTTACTGAGTAGTAAAATGCTGCGTTCAGCTTTCTCCATGAGCAGTACCATGCAGTAGCTAATGCACAATTAATCTACTACCTGTAATTACAAGTAGTAAAAAACCACATTAGCCTAATTTACTGCATAGTAGCTGCTGCACATGGTTAAATGGTGACAGTTTACTAAGCAGTAGATTAGTCTACTGCACAGCAAAGCATCCTGTGTTTAACCCCATCATGTAAATGAGAATGGCCACTTAAAGGAAGAAGGCAGGACACTTGTGGAGCAAAGCGAATGTATTGGAAGCAGTTACAAACCAAGGAAAGAGGAGTTGAAATAGAGGAGCCTAATTATGTAAAGGAATGAGACCGTTCAAAAGGAAAAGGAGGCGTTAGTACCTGCAAAGTTCAGAGCCATGACAGCTAAAACAATGGAAGCCCACTACTCAAAGACTAGTGTGAATGCAAAGGGAAGATCTGGGGACTGATCTTGCCAAAAGTGTATGTGTGGGGGAGTGTGCGATTGGTTACTTGGAAGAAAAGCAAAAAACAGACAAAGCACATGAAAAAGCAGCAGAAGAGCGGGAGGTAAGCAGCTTTGTATCTGAAAGTAGCAAATGAAAGACAGCCTAAAAGCAAGCCAGGAAAGGGAGCTTTTTTTGGACAAAGTGCTGTTAGAAAGAGGCTTTAAGTTACAAACAAGAAACCTGCCTTTTGTTTGCTTCTTGATGTAAATCAGTGACTTTCTGTCCATGCCTTGAAAAATAAGCAGAATTGCAACAAAGTAGCAGCTATCCTTCTCATCATTTTCTCCTCCTAAAAGAGACCCCAGACCCCAATTGGCCAAATACTGGCTAACCGCTCAGACAAAAAAGGAGTAACACTGCGGTGCATGTAGAAAAAGGGGAATATAATTATATTGTGCAGCAGTTATTTACCAGATTGACACGGATTATCCAGTTCTGTTGCTTTCATTCACCATATACAGAGTTTCATTCTTCCAGAATAAACTCTCCTGGGAGTGATTTAATCCTCATTGTTCCCAGGTTATTGAGTAGCTATTTTTACTCTTGAAGATAAAGTCTGAACATGTGTGTACACCCATGATTTCTCCTGGAAAAGCAGCAACTACCGCAGGAGAAACTGGATGTCTATAAAAGGCCATGGTGACTGACCATTATTTTATTGACTGATGCTGCACATTAGGTTCCCTGAATCATGTATCGTACATCCACTCAACACTCCTTCTATTTGCCCTTAGCTTCAGCAGGAGCTTGAGGGAGGCAGGAATCCAGAAGCATGCCCCAAATTCAATAGATACCATGCTGTCCTCTATGACCCAGCATACATATGACTGTGCAAATTACAGCAAATTCAGTGACCCTATACATATTTCCATGGCAACTACAGAAACAAATATTCTAAATGGGGGACTTTTGGGATGTTTATTTCCCTCATCAGATAAGATAAAGTTCATAAATGCTTTAATTATTTAAATTTATTCTGAAAGATCATAGGAAAGTAGGGCTGGAAGGGACATGAAGAGGTCATTTAGTGCAGACCCCCGCTCGAGGCAGGCTCATCTCTAATTAAAACACCCCAGTACAACCTGCTCTTAAAAACATCCAAGGATGGAGATTCTACAACTTAGAGAAGTGGACTGCTCCAATGTTTTACCACCCTCCTAATGAGAAAGTTCTTACTTGTCTCCAAAAACTAAATTTCTTCTGCCTCAGTTTGGAGCCAGTGCTCCTAGTTGTGTCTCCTACAGCCACAGAAAATGATCTATGCTCAACTTTTTATACTTCTCATCATGCCTGGGCTTTGCAAGCACTGACTGTTTTGTAAATAGATTTATTTGAATGCTACAGTGAGATCAAGACCAATATTTTTGATTGTCAGAAGCAAACTACATTTAAAATGAGATTTTTATGAGGGCTTGATATCTGCCATCCATGCAACATTTCTGAATAATCAAGCTACTTATTTCACATCCTAAATATCAACTGAAAGTGCACCCCAAATTTGAAATCTCTGACCCAAGTGATTAACCCAAAGTCAAAAAAGGAGTCTCTGTTGAGAAGTCCTGGAATATAACCTTGACTAATTCCATTCAATAGTGCTTAAATTATTGGATCACAACTCATCTGACATTCACACAATACTATACTACATCAGTATCCATCTCCCTTTGCTGTGCAAGGTGCTGTACCAAATAATTAAAAAGGTAAAAGCATGCATCTGTCACCTCTGTTCCTCAGTCCCACCTTCCCCAACACATACTGGCTGCTTGTTTTTAAACATCCATGTCAGTCATTTATAGGAACAGATGTGTAATTTATAAAGCAGTTTCACTTACTAGAAAGAAGAAAATTAAAAAATATAGAACATGAAATACCCAATCCCTTTCACATTTACTCTCTCTGAAAAGCTTAGTTGCTAGATTCAATTGATTCATAAAAAGAATATAGTCTCTGCTCTTCTTCCCCCATTTTCAATTTCCTGGGTTACTAAAGTTGAAAAACTCATTAATGAAAGCTCTTTGCATCCATAACTCAGGACATAGAGCTTCTTTTCAAACCTGGCAATAAAGCACCATTTACAGCTGAAAAGAGTTAGGGCTGGTTAGATCAAATACCAACTAATCTAAATGAAAGAAACAACATGGCAAAAGTAATTGCTTGTTAGCAATCACCCCCCAGCTGCAGCATTATAGGCTGTGCAATGAAGTATGCCATTGAGAAGTACTACCCAGTGTCAAAGGACACACTGAAATAGGGAAAAGACCGAGGAAAATCAGAGTAAATCGACCCATGTTTAAAATGAACAATCCAGCTATGTAATTAGCCAGGAGAAAAATTACACATGATGTGATGTCCTGGAAGTTCAGACAACCCAATCTGAAGCAGGTGTGTATGAATCAAAAAAGTATAGGAAAAAGGGGTTAATAAAAAAGAAATGTTAAAAAAAAAAAAAAGGAGGAATATGATAAGATCCTAGACACAACTCCAATCAGTCATTCTTACTCAGCTTCTCACTGCAGTTTGTGCTGGAAACATCTGTTTGTTTAATATACACACACAATTAATGATATTTTTGCCCAAGGACAAGAAGCTGAGATCAATGTTCTTCATTGGATTTGCAGTCATGATCACAGGCAGCTAAATTCAAACAAGGCAATACGTACGTGTCCAAGATGCCAAAGTCCAAAGAAACTATAAGACATCTATACCTTCCCCTCCCATTTGCTACTGAGATCCAGGATATCTTTATCTTTGTGTTTTGGAGGCCAAGAATATCCAGCTAGTGGTAAAAAAGTTTTTGTACAAGATAGAGAACCTTATTCATGATTTGAAGCTAATCTCTGTTACAGAGTAGGAGAGTCCTTTCAAAGGCAGCACATTAACTGCCTCCTGCGGGCTTTCTTGCACTTTCTTTTGTTGCACGTAATGTTGGCCACTGTCCGAAGCAGGATACTGGACTAGATGGGTCCTGCATTTCGTCCAGAGTGGCAATGCCTATGTTCATGGCATGTGCTGTCCTATCCAAACCTTCTACACATCCATCTTGTACAGACAACTTCTGCACGGATAGCTACACAGGAACCCAGAGGTGTCAACAGCTGGCCACCATTTAGTGCTGCGTTTCCAAACTTTTTTGGTGTCTATTTTTCTGCCAAAGAGCCAGAGTTATATCCCTTTTGCTTTCCTTTCTCTCATCTGGTTTGCATTGTATAAGCAGGTAGGTAACAAAGCTATTGAGTGTAAATATTGTAACTACATCTTTTTTGCACAGAAAGGTAAATATTGCATTAGTATTTTGCTAGGTGATATTGCTATCAAGAGTGCTTTTACTTATTAACAGCCGTTCTGAATGATATTACCATCACCAGGGTCTCACCAGCACAAGTGTCTTCTCACAGGTAAGCTATTTTAATAATTTTCTTTCCCTGTTCCTTTCCAAGTACATGGGTCAGAGCACCTCCCCATTTTTTTTTAAGTTCAAGTGCCCACCAATTCCAGCAGGATGTTGAGGGGAACCAGGCACCCCAATGGCATAATGCGGGGCATGGTTATTATACCAGTTTATTTCCACACACACTGATCTATTTTTCTACAAGAGCATTCAGAAAGCAACACCCAATCTGACCTAACTCAAAAGGTTGTCTGCTTAATGATGCCTGTTTAATTTCAATTCATTACATTTCAGCACTGTGCAAATTATTATTCTCCTCTTTTAAATATGATAAATTATTTTAATAAATTGCAGGTTCAGGGGAACAAAGTCGATTTTTGTTATGCAATGTCTGTGCTGCCTCTCGGCTCTGTGTCAGAGGAAGCATTGCCCTTTCCTCCTAAGAGGCTTGGGGGAACAATTGTGTTTTCATTCCTTTTCAATCCCTTACGCTCCATTCAAGCATCCTGCCAGCTCTGCCTCTCTTGGAATATACGGTACTTTTGTTCTTAAGGAAAATGACTATTTTTAGCTCATGAAATATGGTATAAATCACTGTGTGGGTCAATGCTTGCTAATTACCCATGACTAAATCCCAATTTAATGTGTACTGACACAGAGAATTCCAAATAATAATGCCTTCTCCCTTGCCACACTACACAGTCATAAAATATACATTAAAAAGGCCTTCTTTTAGGAGAGCAGGTGCTGAGACTCTGTACTGACAAAAAGGCACTTCTGGGGTGTGAAATACATTATTGAATTAGCAGTGAATGCATTCGTTATGACTGAGTTATGCTCTGAACATGTGATACAGCCACACCAACTCCTTCCATCGTCCTTTCAGCCCATCTTCACAGTTAAAAAAAAAATTCATTAGTTGCCCGCTGTATACATTTTGGGGAACAGTGCGGTGCAGAGAAGATACCAAAAAACCTGAGGGAAGAAAGGTTAGGATCATGGGTGGCTTGAAGGCAGTGGACTCTGTGGAAAGATAAAAGGAATTATGTAGATGCAGAGCAGATTAAATGATTTTGCGGATGTAATAAGAATGGGGTCATGAGATTGCAGCTTTAAAGGAGCCGTATGGTTGCACTCAGAGAAGAGGAATAGGATTCCTCGCACATGGTGTGACCCCCAAGGAAGTCTCCTTCCATAAAATCAAAGCCAACCCAGAAACTCCATTTTTTTTTTTTAAAGGAAAAAAACTGTTAAGGTTGCTAAGTAACAGCAATGCACATGCCTATCACAAACCAGAGCAGAAAAAAAACCAAAAAACCCCAAGCATTTGAAGCTAGGTAAATGAATAGTTAATGGCACTATAAATCTTATGCTGCCACATAAACACAAACAAACACATTTTTCTTGCCACGTATGAACGAATAAATGTTTAATCACACCTTAATTCTGACCCATTGATTCCTTTTGTCGGTTACTTTTGCTCTTTTAAGGCCAGCCTTCAAATATTTATCTTTCACAGATCTTGTTAAGAGTGATTTATCAGTTCAATTTTTTCTCTGTTGGTAGTAGATAGTTGGTCAAAAAGTTTGTGGTGATTTAGCAAGTCTACATACAGGCCATAAGTTCAGCTTGGGGCTGGAGATGCTGCCTACGAGTCTCCCCAAGCCAGCAAAGGCTCTTTGTAAGGTAAGGTTTGTCCATCTTCTCTGCTCTTTCACCACCATAGTGAGCTAAAACCTACAGGAATGGCAAGAAGATATCCTTTAGGGCTAACCATGAATTAAAATTTGAGAATCATCCACATAAATGTAGCACAGTTGGACATAATGATGTAATTTCATAGATTCATAGATGTTCCTTTCAGATGACCTACTGAGGGTTGGAAGGACCTCAGTAGGTCATTGAGTCCAACTCCGCCCTGGGCAGGAAAGAGCACAAGGGTCAGACCATCCCAGCTAGGTGCTTGTCCAGTCTCCTCCTGAAGACCCCCAAGGTAGGGAAGAGCACTACCTCCCTTGGAAGCCCATGGATGGTAGTGCTTAGGACAAATCTCTTTGTCCAGTCACAACCACAAGGGCGATGAGGGATCACCTGGTAAGAAACTTTGATGGGGCTGGGCTGGGAGTCAAACAAAAGGGACTGTCAGGTCTAAGAGAAATGATGTTCACTGGCCATTTTGGTGGGGGAGGAGACAGGGCAGGGGGGCAGGCTGAGCTGGAAAGCACTGGCAGAACTACAAAATGGTATTAATGGGAGATGTCAGAGGAAGGGACTCCAGAGCGAAAGAACGCTGAGAGATCATGCATGAAAACAGATTCAGGTCTCTTCAAAGGACTGAGCATTATCTGGGGTTAAGGCAAAGTGCTGGAGAAAGTGATGCAAGGAAATGTGGACTGATGCAGCAAAACAGGCAGCTCACAGGAGTTAATCCATGGTCCCATCCAGATGCTGGTCCCCTTACTGCTCTGGCCACAACATGGGGCTTTCCTTCCAGCTTGCTCTTCCTGTGCCTGCCCCAGGGGCTGACATGCTATGGTGCAGTGGAGAAGCCCGTGGTGGGCGAGATGGAGGGGCTGTCAATGCATGTGTGTGGTAGAGCAGCTGCCTAGAAATGCTGGGGAGCCTGCCCACACACGTTGGGGAGGGGATGGGGGCTACTTGCAGTGGAAGTTGGGGGGGGTGCAGAGGTGCTGCCCACGTGCATGCAGTAGACGGGTGATGGATTGCTGTACAATGGACCACTTCCAGAGGACCACCTGAGCAGGGGGTGTCCCCACCTAGCTTAGTGATGGTGAGAAATATGATACATTTCATGATTTATTTCCCTTCAGGTTGAGGAAGGAACTTGATTTGGGTCTCCCACTTCCTGGGTGAGTGCTTGAACCACCAAAGCACTGTATAGAAACCAGGTACCACCACCAGCTCCTCTGGCCTCATTTAATAAAAAATGAGTAAGCCCTACTCACGCATTTCAAAGAATGGTGTAGGCATCTCCTCCCAAGAGCAGGTCCCAGACTCGAGATCCCTTTCAGCTCTTGTTCAGGCACCCAAGCTCCAAGAGAAGAGTGGGAGTTCAGACACAGCCCTGCACCTAGAGTTTCCCACTCCAGCACCAGCGCCTCCTTCAGCAAATGTGTTTTTGGAATTGCCCATCCAAGGCACCTCACTCCCCACAGGCACCATATAGGAAGCTGAGGCACTTAGTCTGGTTTCTGTATTCCACTTGGGTCAGGTGCCCAAGCCTTGTTTTGAGTCTTGCCTTTAGTAACAACAGGCTAATCATATAAAGTCCTGTCTGCTCACATGTCCCAACTATGGCAGTATGTGGCCAGCCCTTTATAGACTGAGCATCTTGCAGGTTTGGGTCCATCCCAAGCATTTTCCTCTGTGTGTCATCAGATCAAAAAGCAGCTAAACTGACAGTAACTAAGATCATGACTATGTAGCAGCCTTAAGTGAAGTGATTCCTGGTCTCAGCAAAGAGGATGGAAATTTAGCACTTAAGGCCATGTGTAGACGAAACGTGGGGCATGTGTGCATGACACTTTAAAGTGGGCTAAAAGCTTCTGCACTGCTTTAATGGTGTCGGTGTTTGCTTGCCTCGGCAGTGTGTTGCGCATTAATTCCAGCCGCTGTAGGAAATATTGTGACCTAATGCACCTTAAATGACTTGGGGCGCAGCAAACTAAAAAGCCTCGGAGGAGTTTTAGTTTGCTGCACCTACAGCCGCGGAGTGAAGCACTGGGCTCCGTGCAGCTTCACAGCTCTGCAGGCAGTCCTGCAGGCAGCGTGGCCGTCTGCCTGAGCTGCACAGGGACCCGGTGCTTTCCTCCACAGCTGCGGTGCCCCCCGGGACCACATAACCTGGGTGCCTGTGGGTGGGTGCCATCTGGGGGGTGCCTGCCGCTGCTGAAGGGAAGCACCAGCCCCCACACAGCCCAGGGACTGCTGTACTTGCCAGCAGCTTGCCCTTCCCTCCCCACCACCGGAGAGGCAGGTAAGTCCACAGAGTGTGTGCATGACATGGGGATTTAAATTGGCCCTAAATTAAAACAGTATTTTAAAAAACACACCACTCCAGTTTAGGACCCCTGTTTTTGTGTACACCCGCCTTAAGACTCCTAGTGGGATCCCTGCAGACATGTAGGTAGACAAGCAGAGGGAGTGTTTCCCTAATGTATCTGACATTCAACCTCAACCCAGCTCTTTTATAAGTACCGAGTTCACTTTATCACGTTTCTCTTCTTTAACAAGAATATACCAAACCAAACAACAACAAACAGGGGCTAATAGCTGTACAACTCATTACAGCCCTAAGGCTCTCAGACATGTGCCACTTTTAAGAAGACCATTTTTTTCCTTCTTCTTCGGGAATTATGTTTTTATGGCACTTCCAAGAGCTACATGGAGCTGAATAACACTGTAATTCGCATTATGAAGTCCAATTCAGTTACTTTCTTTGATATGAGATTCCTTGAATATGCTGGCCTATTGATTAGCTTGTCCGAAAACACAGCCTCATTTATTATGGTTTGATTTAAGCAGATAGAGCACACTGGAAAGGTCATTCATTTTTATCCATTTCTGGCAACCACCACCCCCAATTCCATTAATACTATTTCCAAATCAATGCTGCTTTACTTCTCCCTTTGGACTCTCTGGAGCATAGCTAGGATCGATGGAGCTTGTTCTGTACCCAGTTTGTAAAGCACTACACAGAAACTGTTGCAGAAAAAAAATGCCTCTGTTTGTTGATGCAGCAGAGAGAAACTATCATTTGCTTACTCAGACACATTGAAATGTAAAATGAGTTATATATTCAAATGTATGTGTCAGTAATTACTGACAACATGGAGCAATATATTTAGAATGGAACAAAATGTTTCACTGTCATAAAGAATCTGGCCTTGCTTGAAGCATAACTTAAAAAAAATGCACATCTAAAAATCTTTTCAGCCTTAGCAAAGTAATTGTCGAGAGTTTTAGTTTCTGGAAAAGATGGCGTTCAGAAGAAAAACACAGTCGCCTGAAAATTTTGAAGACGCTTTTACAAGCAAATGCCATAGCCATTTTCATCCAAACTGAACACAGCTCAATTTCAAACCTGAAAAATAGAAATAAGCTTGAAATGTCAAAATTGGGGGCATGAATGTCCATCCATGCCCCCCCTCCTTTCCTGATAAAAGTTAGCTTTCATCAGAGGAAGTAGGATTTGAATACAGCAACCACCACACACACCATAACAGTGCAGGTAACCCCCGGGTCCTGGCTCTGAGATAATCAGCAGAGAAGCATTCAGATTCACCACTACTGCCCTGTGGGTCAAGCAAACGATCAGGAGCTGTGACAGTCACCTCAGCACATGGGACTTCACTTTAATTTTCTCAAAGTTTTAGCTCCTCCCCTAGTAGGTGACTGTTAATAACCAGTTTCTTTCTTTCTAGCAATGTAGAGCCACGTTGGCCTACGTATTCAAAAGTCAGTACTGAAAGAACACCAAACAGCAAGAAATCAATGAGCCCATCAATAAACGACACAAACAGCCCTTGTATAAAAAGAAATTATGATCTCTTTGGAGATCAGAGACATAGTAGTGACCTCACATTTGAGATCGCCCTCCAAAATGACATGCTTGAAGGTGCCCATTGCTAGGGACTGGGTCATAGACAGCTTGGCCTATTGTTTAGGAGGCCAGGGCCTGGGTCAGAAATCAGGAGCTGGAGCAGATTCTACACCATAGCCAGAGCCAGGATCTGGGGATCACATGCCAAGTTACCAAGTCTAAAGGACAATCCACAGAGCCAAGTCTAAGAATAGAGACAAACTGGGATCAGGAGCCAGGAAACAGATCCACAAGGAAATCCAAAGCCAAAGTCCAGAAACAAGCCAAAACCAGGGTCAAAAGCTAGAGCCTGCAGGAGCCAGGAGGCTTGTGGAAATAGCTGGAGTCAGAACTACTGGCTGGCCTGGAGGTTGCGGCCACAGGTGGGAATAAACAGAGAGCCTGAGCTCCTGGTAGCTAATTAGGAGGCCAGCCAGTTCAACTAACTGGGGCAGAGCTTGTTAGCCAGGGACCCAAGGCAAGTGTGGCTGCCCAGGCAATCGGCCTAGGCTGGGAAGCCTTCTAGGCTCCCTGGCACCCATTTATAGTTTACCTAATTTCACCCAGCAGACTATGTGTTGTGTGCCTTTCCTAATCCAGATTCAACCAATTCTTGATCTTTGTTCCCACCACAGGATCCCAGCCTGCACAGTTTATTGATGCTAATTGCTCCCAGACACACTGTGTATGTTTTGAGTATCAGTTGAGTCACCTCTTCAGCATCACATTAAGCTCTGGAGATATTCAGGCATCGAACTACCTTAGCAGTTTAGCAGCATGACCTTTTACTTTGGTTCATAGTTATATACTTAGCATATATTTTCCAGGTACAAAAGGCATTAACTAACAAACTGTGTTTAAATTAATTAGAGACTGGCTGGTGCTACAAGTTTCCCAAGTGTGTTGAGGGATTTCCACATTCCCTTTGTTTAATTTTGATATAAGAGAAGGTTTTGTGGCTGTTCAGAAATCACCAGCAGCCGGAGGTCTCGTACCTCTTATGCCATCCACTGGCATTTGTGCAAAGTGTTTGCCATAACAGAAATGCCTGGAGTCATTTTCATTAAGCAGTAGCAGTTCCTAGTCCCCAAATAGTATCAGGCTTATAGTTTCGTTTGATCTCTCTCTCTCTCTCTAGATCTGCAAGTCTGCAATGACTGACATCACTTTCTAACACTGCAGGTATTCTTGCTTTTGGGTTTCTGTTGAAATCCATGTTAGCAGTTGACAACCCAAGCTTCACTGATATATTTGGTAATTCAGTAGTCCTAAATATAGATCAGAGCATGATCTTTTTTCACTGGGTGCATCAATATTTTGACACCATTTTTCACCAAACCATTAGATCAGGGATAATGGGACAAAGCAGTTACATGTCCAAACCCTTCACTGCCTGAACTCATGCTCCCTCATCTGTGACCTATTGTCACATGCTACTGCAGTATATCAGACCTATTGCAATTGATTTGACTTGCACAAACACCTACTTAACTGTAGCATTTTCTTGTAAGGTTATCTCAGGGAAAGGAGAATAATAACCTAGGGCAAGTACCCAGTTTCTTCCAGCTAGTATGAATAAATCTTTGGCTACTTTACATCACAGGCCTGATTTTTCCTATGCCACTAACATTGGCTCTTTCACTGGATTTGGCATGTATTTTTTGGCATAAGCTATAAAACTTAACAGCTTCTTTAACACTGCTGTTCATTTAAGGCCATTATAAAATGCCTCTGGCCCATCTCTTAAATTTTTCAATTCCAAAGTGACCTTCATGAATCTTTTTAAAAATATTTTTCTGTTAGCATCTCAGGAATTACCATGTTTCATCTCGGACCAGACAGAATTTTTTTTTTTTTTTTTAATCAGAGCGATCTGTACATAATTTAACTTGGGATTTTGCTCCACTGACCTTTTGTCAAATGCTCTAGAGAGTCTCTGTAAGCATCAAGTCTCTTCCAAGCCTGTATTTGATTTACAATTCACACATGTGTAGTTGAATAAATAACCTCTGCATCCTCATGAGGGGAGCGGGGGGAGGGGAGGCTGGTTACTAGACCCCTCTCGGCAAACACAAATCAGGGATTTATGGTAAGTCTCAGTTATCATTGGCCTACATCAATAAAGCCATGAAACTTTTCATATCCATGCACTAAAGCCCCCTTCTTTTCTTGATCTTACTGTTATCAGCATTAATTGAGAAGTATGAGATACCTAAAGTGCTTCTGAGACAGTTACTGTCAGAAACAAAGTTACCTTTTGACTGTTTCCCTTTTTGCAAATGCACTTTGCTTATGGATGAAGAACGAAGCACCCTTTAAACCTTCCCTACTTGTTGCACATTCCTAAAATGTTTGCAACCCTGGTGCGGCATTTCACTTCTCCACTCTTCCACTCGGGGCATTTTCTTTGTTCGTGTTATTCCTGGTACCTTGCATTGTTTAGAAATCACTCAGCAATAAGCAGCCAGGTAGGGGTCTCCTTCACTCGGTATCGGACAAACTTTCCATTGCACCACCTTCTGTTCAAAACAACCACCCGTTCCAACTGGATCCTTTCAGACCCTCTTAAAGGCAGAGCTCCCACCAGGGAAACTGTGACATAGGAGCAAAGGTCAATGATCTTTAGGCTGCCAAGTGCTTAATTTAATTCAGAAGATAATGCTCATGGTAAAAGTACAGGTTACACTTAGAACATATTAAGGGCACTTAAAACATGAGTGTCCGCACATTAAAGCTCATCAACTCATGCTAAGTGCCCTATGAGCATTTCAGAGTTATGTCACTTCAGGCAAGGGTTAACTCTGGGCCGTGCTTTCTAGCTTGTGTTAGGGTAAACCTCCCCATCCTGAGCAGGGATAGAGCCCAAGTGTCCTGGCTCCTAGCCATGCCCCTGCTCACCAGCCCTCTAGTGGAAAGTCAGAGCCGTGCAGGCAAAAAAACAGCATTAACCCTTATCATGTGACTGACTGCTCACAGCATGTTCCAACGTTAACATTCCTTAACATTGCACAGATTTAGTATGGTTTAAATGTAATGTGTGGCTTTACCCTTAGGCTCCTAAGTCATTTAAGACTGGATTTTAGGTGCTTAAGTGCCATCCAAATCCATGACTCAATTGATTTCAAATGGCTGTTAGACACATAAATACTTTTAAAAACCTAGCTGTTAGGTGCATTTGAAATATTTACTTCTTGTGCCAGTCAATTTTACAGTTATGATTCAGACCATCTTCAATAACAATCACATGTTAAATTTGCTGGATATAGAAGCTTTTAAGCAAATGATGTATACACTGGAGACCTAGTTTTCCAAAGTATCTGCCTATCTATGAAAAACCATACGTGTATATGAGAACAGGCATAACGGTACACAAAAGATAGGTAACTACATACACAAGCATCATTCATATCACCCCTTTAGGACCCTTTTCAAAAAACTTGACTTTGTCTATATGAGGAGCTTATAAGAAACCAAGATGCAGCCACCTCTAGGTTGGAATCCAGCACAGCTATAAAACAGTTTCAGTCAGAGGAAATGGAAAACAGATTCAATTACTGCTGATGAATAAGAGCAGATATAAACCAAACAAAAATCTAGCTATCTTCCTAACCCAAGCTAGTTACCGCTTCAACAATCATGCGCAGGAACTAAGACTACAAGCTACTTTTATTGATGCCAAAACACATGCACGCACACACACAAACGCAGAGTATTTGAACTAATTGGCTGGTTCTGCTATTTTGTAGAGATAGCAGCTGCATGGGTAATGGTGTTACTATAATCAGATGCTATAAATCTCCCTATCCAAACTGATGGAAGGTATTTAGTCTGAATAAAATGTGTTCTCTGTGCTTCTCACCTACCCAGAGTTTTCCAGACTACCCCTGCCTCTAATTGCAGTGTTAGCTCTTATTAAAACTGCAACACAGAAAATAAATACAGATGTCACAAGACAACACAATTTCATTTTTTACGCTGCCTTGACCTCAGACTGCATCACAAAATGGTTTATAGCATTTCTATTAAATAATGCAATTACAGAGTCAAACAGCAGCCGAGTGAGAATGACTGTAGGAGAGAAAAGCAAAGGAGGAGAGATATTTCTAGCAGTGTTTAGAATTCAGCTGGAAGAGCACTCAGAAGGCCATTCTTCATAGCAAGAAGTACCAAGGAGAAGACACTTTCACCAACAATTACAAGCCTGTACATGGTGGTGTTGAATGAATAATAGGAGACAGGGGGATATAGAACAATAGAACAAAGGAATTCTACTGACTTTAAGAGGGTCTGGAAGCATCCAGCTGGAACTGGTGGTTGCTTTGAACAGAAGGTGGCACAATGGAAAGTTTGTCAGATACTGAGTGAAGGGGACTCCTACCAGGCTCCTGATCACTGAGCTATTTTCAACTGTATTGTGAAATAAGTATAGAACTAGAAGAGAGGCTCGCAGTGAAGGCTGCAATGAACCAGAAAGGAAGGAGAAGAGAGTGGTTATTAGCAGAAAGCATTATTTGTAGGAAGATCAGCTTCTCTGAGTCATCGATCTTAAGGCCAGAAGAAATCATTTTGATCACTGCATCTGACCTCCCATATCATACAAGCCATGGGACCTCACCCATCACTTTCTGCATGAAATCAGTAACTTCTTTTTGTGCTGAAGCATATCCTTCAGAAAGATACCCAACCTGGATTTAAAGCTTCGTACTTTAAAATCATCCCTCTCAAAACTGACAGAACCAAAAACCTTTCCTTCTTCAAATCCCTACCTAAGCCTCATTTCTAACGTAGTACCTATATTTTCTCAAAAAGATTTTGAACTATAAATCATGAATATTTGTAGAGGAGATGGATATAAAGACAGAGAGAACATATCACTTCTGTATGCTTTGCCACCATTTGGTTAAGTGTCTAGGTACCAAGATGATAAGCAACAAAACACTACCTAAGACATATAGGGTGCCTATACATAAGCAGGGAAGTTACTCCAAGGTACTGGAATACCAGCGTGTCAGAGCAGACTGGATTCATCAAGTCTGTTGGAGCGTGGCAATTATAGTGCTCCAGCAACCTCCTGCATCTTGTGTATCAGTGTCCCTGCACTTCAAAATGGTGGTGGTGGCACTTTATCTAAAGTTTGTTCAACAAGCTTTAGGTAAAGTGCCACTGCCACCACTTTGAAGTGCAGAGACACTGATACATGAGACACTGGATGCTTTAATAAGAGTGGCTGTCAAAGCCATTGTAATTAAAGTGCCTCCCCCACCCCCAGAGTGCATGTGAACACCCATAGTGATGGAGAGAGAAGCAGAAGCCAAACAAAGGTAATGAAATGTGTGTGTGTGTGTGTGTGCGTGCGTGCGTGCATGCGCGCGCAGACCAGGGTGGTGGATGTGACCTGGAGCCAGGGAGTGGGATGGAGCTGCGGGTGGCTTGTCCATGGGATCAGCATCCTGGCACTTAAAAAGGGCAGGGGGAGAGCCTTGAACTAAAGGTTGTCAAATGACCTTTAGTTCAAGTGCTAAAACCACCATTTTTAATCGCGGGAACACTTTTAACTGAAGCAGAGCCAAGTAGGGTGAGGGTGGGTACGGGCTGCCGGCTGTGGGCTCAGAGCTCTCAGCTCTGCTGCCTTTGCCCCTGGAGCCCCATGCTAGCCACACAGCCCCTGCCCACCCAGCAGCAGGAGGCACAACTGGCTGCTCCCACTGCTGCTGGGAGGGGAGGGGGTGTGTGGCTGGTGCAGGGCTCCCAAGAGAAAGGCAGTAGAGTAGAGAGCCCCAAGCCTGTAGTGAACAGCCTGCATTCACCCTGAGCATAAATCTGGAGAGGCATATGCCCCCCATACCTCTTTTAGGGGGGGTGTCCAGTGGCAGGGAGCTCCCCCCCACAGCCCCTGGACAAACCACCTGTGGCTCTGTACCACTCATTGCCCTGGCCCCGAGTCCCATGTACTACCCTGGCTGGGTGGCTCTCCTAACCCTAGCCCCTGACCCTGCCCCACTCCCTCCCTCACCATGGGACCTTGATCTGTACCCCGCATACACACCCTTTCCCTCCCCCATGCCCCTTCCCCTCCACAGACTTACCTGCAGGGAGCTGTTCTCTATGCTGCCCAGTTGCATTTCTGGCCGTGTGCATGCATGTGGCTGCAACCATGCACGCGATGCCCCCTGTGCCTTGCTCCCAGCAGCCCCAAGCAGAAGCCCTTGCAGGCTAAAATGCTGTCTGCCTTCAAAGGGAAACCCATCATTTCCTGAGGAAACCCAGGTGTCTGGGGTCCCCGGCCAGAAGGCATAATTAATTATACTTATCAGTCAACATTATCGGCTACACTGGCCAAAAAAAGCCAATAGCCAATAATGTAAATTTGCCTTTTATCAGTGCTGATGTGATATGCAACCGATATATCACAGCACCTCTATGGAAAATGCATCAATTTCAAACACTAGAAAATAGTTTGTGGCCAAAAGTTTGCAAAGAACAATTTCTCCAACTATTTAGTTGGTTTAATAAAAGATATCACATTTACCCAAAGAAAATAGATGCAAACTTAACATTTTCACATTTCACATTTTTTACTCAGCCCTAATATTAAGTTTAAGAGATGTAGGAGTACTGGGAAAAAGTCACAATCCAGAGAGGGAGGGACTTTAAGAAGAGAACAAATGCAGACAAACTGTAGAGCACTGGAACCAGTAGAAAACAAATTGTTGGCAATGGGAACAAGGCTGTAGATAACAAATTCAAATAACAGGTGAAGGAAGCAGTTTAAAGAAATGGTTGGCTTTCTTAAGAGACTGATACTAAGTTGGGATGATGCCTGAGGAATGAAAGGGGGAAGTAATGTATTGGGGAAGAATTGATGAGTCTTGTCTTGGAGCAATATTAGATTGATGGAATTTATTCAGTTCCTTCCTTCCTCTGCTCTTAGCCAAAGAGCAAAGTACAAAGATGGGAAAGTGAATTGTGGGTAGGGATGAGAGTCCATTCTTGCTGCCTAACAAGTAATATCATCAGCACTTCTGGAAATCAGGGAACACTTGAAATTAAACCGTTCAGCCCTGAGGATATTTCAGTATTGTATCTGAAGAGAGTCTAACAAGCAAGCTAAGGAAATACAGGTTGGATGAATGGACTGTAAGGTGGATAGAAAACGGTCTGGATCATTGGACTCAGAGAGTAGTAATCAATGGCTCAATGTCTAGCTGACAGCTGGTATCAAAGTTGAGTGCTCTGAGGGTCAGTCCTGAGGCCAGTTTTGTTCAATATCTTCATCAATGACCTGGAAGATGGGATGGAGTGCACTCTCAGCATGTTTGCAGATGACACCAAGCTGCAGGGAGTAATAGATATGCAGGAGGGTAGGGTTAGGATTCAGAGAGACCTTGACATAGTGGAGGACTGGACCAAAAGAAATCTCATGTGGTTCAACAAGGAGAAGTGCAAAGTCCTGCACTGAGGATGGAACGATCCCATGCTCCGGTGCAGACTGGGGGCTGACTGGCTAAGCAGCAGCTGTGCAGAAAAGGACCTGGGGGTTACAGTGGACAATAAGCAGGATATGAGCCAGCAGTGTGCACTTGTTGCCAAAAAGGCTAATGGCATACTGGGATGCATTGGTAGGAGTGCTGCCAGCAGATCGAGGGAAGTGATTATTCCCCTCTATTCGACACTGGTGTGGCCACATCCAGAGTACTGTGTTCAGTTTTGCCTCTCTACCCTCCACTACAGAAAGGATGTGGAGAAATTGGAGAGAGTCCAGCAAAGGGCAAAAAAAGTCGTTAGATGGCCAGGGAAAATGACTTATGAGGAGAGGCTGAGGGAACTAGGTGTATTTAATTTAGAGAAGAGAAGACTGAGAGGGCATTTAATAGCAGCCTTCAGCTACCTGAAGGCAGGTTTCAAAGATGATGGAGCTAGACTGACAGGACAAGGAGCAATGGTCTCAAGTTACATTAAGGGAAGTTTAAGTTAGATATCAGGAAAAACTTTATCGCTAGGAGGGTAGTAAAACACTGGAACAGGTTACCCAGAGAGGTTGTGGACTCTCCATCCTTGGAGGTTTTTAAGGGTAGGTCATGATTTAAAGAACAGAACTAGGAGAAAAAGTAGCTGAGGAGGAGATCAATGGTAAGGCAACAGCCTACGAGTGGGAGACAGCAGAAAGAATTCCAAAAATGCTAGTACGTGGGTTTGGGAAGATGCTCATTGCATCAATTCTTCTGAACTTCAACATTAGAGAAGTTTGTGGAGATGCAGCTGGGATGGATTTGACCTGCATGAGCATGAGGTTTTAGAGCTATTCCTCAGCAGCTGTTAGTAGTAGCTTTTTGTTTCCACTCTAATATATAGATTTTTCCTTTTGCTTTCTGTTGAAGACTGGTTTTGCAGAGCAAGGTTTGATTTCTGGGAAGCAGGATTGTCCCATGTGTAAGGTGGCAAATCAACATTTATAATAATTCATGACAAAAAAGCCATACACAAAAACTTCAGTATGAATCACACTGCTACTTATTACATCCCACTTCCTGCAACTTCATTTGCAAATTGTCAAGTAAATCCAAGACCCACGTAGGAAGGAAACTCTGACCCAACTTGGAGCCCTGGGGAGCCGGAGTGCAGGCCTTGTGAGTCTGACTGCAGGATCAGCCTTGACATTGAAAGCTGTCCGAAGCAGGGACCGGGTATGTATTACACTTTACTGGCACTATGTGTTTAATACATCATAAGGGAGAGCTGAAGTTGAATGTTATGCAATGCGACACAGCACCTCAGCAGTGCTAGGGTCATGTTGCAGAATGAAGCAAAGTCAAAAAAAAAATTAACTGATAACACCTGGATAACGCTGAACAATTAATTATTCAGCCTCAACCCCATCCATCACACCGGCCAACTGCCTCTCTCCCCTATCTTCATCACTCACCTTTTATTTTAATGTAAAAAGTAGCCTTACTGATTCTCCTCTCTCCCTTCACTTGTTTCTCTTTTTTCAAATGCTTCCTCTCTGTGCTGATACAGCACCAATTGTTATAAATCATTAAAGTTTGACTGCACTGTTAATAGTGGTATTCATGTGGATCTGACACTTTAATAGTACCCACATGCAGAGATAGAGATTTCCTAACGGTTTGAGTTACCTTTGTTAACATGATTGTGACTCATTTAAATACAAACCTTAAGTGATTTGCAAGTGTGTAAACGTAGATGTTCCCGTCATTAGGGGCCGAAATATCATAATTCAATCCTCCAAATCACATATCCAAAACTCTGAGAAATTAACTCATAGCCCCACACGGATTGCTATCCATTGCTATGGACCATGAATTTATCTATGAAAGGGTAAATCCTGTGGTCTTTATTCCCCTGTAAAAGTCACTTCTGCCAAGCTGGCTGCAAAATGCACTACAATGGCTGGGCTGTTGGCAGGATGAAACTATTGCTTGCTGTGCTATTGTATCTCTTTCACTTTGACCTCATCTTCCCTGCCCCACCACCGCTGTGATAAAGCCGCAAGTCACCTTCTAACACCCACTAACACGGTAAGGGCCTCACATCAAGGACACACACGTTCATTAAATGTGTGTGCAATATCTACCACATTAGCACCCTGTTTGCTTCTAGGAACAGCAATATGCACAGACAATAATTCACATTATAATAGCAAATCAAAATCAGTGGGAGTTTAGCAGTGGTAAAGGATGAGCAAAAATGGAGTCTGGGCTGCAGAATTTGGCCTTTTCTTGTTTGTGCCTATAGGACCGAATCCTGAGCATCTTTTTCAGCCCTTACAAAGGCAGCGCTCCAAATGACTGGATAATAACATCCAGATTTCATTCACAGTTTCTAAACAAACCGGCTGGACATGCACACGTGGAACAGCGATCATTCTTGAAGTCTTGCTGATGGCATTTGAGAAATAAATTGTGCTACCTTAGCATCTGAAGTAATTCCAAGTTATTTCTGATAGCAGAAATAGAACAGGACTCCGATCCCAAACCCTCTGGAGCAGGGAGTATTTCTTTGGGATATGTTGACAGAATGAGGTCCTTAGTTCCTGGGGCTATAGAGTTCTACTTCAATATGAATATATAACATCTCTATGCATCATCTCATGATCTAACAAAACTGAACATTGTTAAAGGGATACCAATATTCAAGTGACTGCTCTTCCATAATTTTCCTACAATTTCTTTATATGTAATGGTTCCCACCATCCATCATTTACAATAAGACCCCTCCCTCCTCTACCTTCATTGATTTTTGAGCTCTTCAAATGAATCCTTTAGATACACAGAACTGCAGAAATGCAATTGTAAGTTGTAGTGAATCTTGTTGGTCACAGTGTTATTGGAGGTAGCGTCTGGGCACACAATCAGGAGACAAAGTTCTTAGGCTACAGCTGAATTGCAGCTTCCAGGTTCTCTAAGTACCTCTTAAAGAGTAGGCAACAGAATACAATTTAACCGATCCACAGTGCAAGCACCACATATTATAATTCACTGCTATAACCAGACCGTGGATTGGGACTGAATGGCTGCCAGGTTAGTAAATTAGCATTAGGACTTAATTCTAATACACAATCTTTCTTCTAAACAATAGTGTAAAAGTAAAAATTTGACCTAATTCCATACAAAAATTCTTCCCACTCTAATTTATAGACTGGATTGAACATCCTTGAAAATGTGAACATAAAAGTTCTATTGTTTTCCCTATATCAGGCAATGTGTGTGCATGCATGTGTGTGAGTGAGTGTGATTGTATATTTTTTAGGTTGACCACATGCAAAGTTATTTCTTTCATGGATGAAAACCTTTTACTTTAAGGGTCCATGAAGGAAATTCACAGTTCTGCCACATAGGAAAAGTGCAACAGGCTAGGATTTCTTAGGGTGATATCTTTTATTGAACCAACTGCACAGTTGGGATACTTAGACAAGTTTTTGAGTGCAGGATCACATGAAGAATCAGAATGTCTTGAATGTCTCACATTCAAAACTTGTCTAACTCAGCACATCTACACAAGATGCTACTGTGCAGTGGTTATTGCACATTTATTTAGTACTTATATAACCAAGTACTAAATAAATGCATAGTAACTGGAGTTACTGTGCAGGAGCACCAACGAACGCCTCTTTAGAGACACTATTATGCAGTAGCATGTTAGCACTATTTGTACTGTGATGTGCTACTGCACAGTATTATTCAGCTACCGAGCAGTTAGCGTCTCATGTAGATGTGCCCACTGTCTCCCAACTATTCAATTGGTCCAATGAAAGATATCTCCTAAGCAATCCTTGCTTCTTGCATAATTCCACAACCATATATCTCTATAAAACTGCCATACATATTGGAAAGGTAAGAGACCATTTCATTGAAAAAGTAACGAAAAAAATCTTATGTTGCTGTGGTAAATACTAGAGCTGTGCAAAGCTTTGGTCCCTGATTCGGTGGCCAAATCTCCAAATCCATATCGAATCAAAGGACCCTTTAATGTCTCGGAATCGATTTAGAGAGATTCAGAAAGATTCGGACATAGACACAGCTTTAAATGTTTTTTCTACAGACCTCAAGGTACCGGGCGGCTGGTGAGTGCTGTGATGCTGGGGCGGATGGAGTGTCCCACAGGAGTGCAGGGGGGTACCCAGCGCACTCGGCAGCAGACCCACAAGTGGACCAAAAGCACTTCCAGGTCCACCAGGGAGCACGCAGGGCCCTCCTCCCCATGACCCCCCCGGCTCAGTGACTGGTGCCTCCTGAGTCTGGGGTGGCACCCAAGGTCCCCCTGCAGCTGACTGCTGAGCTGGGGAGGCACAGGGTCCACCCACGCACTCCCCAGCAGACCTAGAAGTGGACTGGAAGTGGACTAGAAGTGGACCCGGAAGTGGACTGGAATATTCAGATTTGGATTCAGCTATATTGAATCAGGGTCAGTGATCCAAATCAACGAATGAAATCACTGTCCCCGATTTGGGCCAAATCCAAATTAAATAGGGCCCACTTCACACACCCCTAGTGAATACCTAAGACAGGGTCTTGCTCCCGGTGAAGCCAATGGCAACCTTTCAATGGAAGCAAGATGGATATTAAGTGTTTCATATTTTCATTGACTATGCCCTTTTAAATGAAGTGTTTGTGATAAACTCCAGGAACCACAAATGCCATGCTTCACAAATGATAAGTGGTAACCTCATTCCACAATGGCTAAAGGGCAAGTATATATATACGCTTTGCTAATATAGTTTCCCCTTGCGTTTATCATATGAGAAGAGACTCCTTAATTTTTAATTTGTTTATCTAGCTCTCACTATTTTAGCTAACTTTGGGCCCCATTGATGAATCTTAAAGTGTTCATTTTCAGGGTAAAGAAGTGGTAGAGTAAATGCTTGTTATCCTTCATGCCACAGGAAATTATCTTAAACCAGTGGCCCTCAACCTTTTTTAGACTCAAGGCACCCTCTGAAAATGCCAGCTCTCTGTCTTCACTTTTTTGGGCTATGAAAAATAATAAAGCAATTTTTCTGTTGCAAAAAAATCAGACCAAAACAGGTCAGAACTATTTTGATACTGCAGATTCCTATTCGAAATCTCTGGATTTATCTTGTGAATCATGTATTGCTGTTTGCACCTCAACGATGCTAATTTTGCATGGCACCCTGCAGCTCCTTTAAAAGGAACTCATGGCAGGCCATGGTGGTGCAGCACTTATGCTGAGGACGGCTGTTCAATACTATCTGCTTTATTAATGTTATTCAGCAATTTTGCTACACAACAGTGTAATCATATAATCTTTTGCTCAAGCCTGAGATGTAGAGCATGGACAAACAGATTATACTAAATTTTAAAGTTGGGGAAAACATACTGCATATCAGAAGCTGTGCAGTAACTATTTTATGAATCTGCTTTATTCTTCTGTAGCTGACAGCTGAACCATGCTGAGTTAGCTCTATTATACTTGGGGTGAGCTGTCCCAGTTTAGTGCAGTATAGGAACAGACATATGCAACAATTACCAAGGAGCAGCTGATACACAGTAAGTTTATTCTCACTTTTAACTTGGTACAAATTGCTTGCCTACCCATACCCATCAGTAAGCATTATACACAATTGCTGTGACTGAGAGGAAGAAACTGAGCGGCCCCTTGGCTACAGAAGGGAGAAAATGTCAAAGGATTAGAGCCCAGATGTTCCCAGCTGCCAGTGCCATGCTCAGATAACTAGCTCATACCCCTTAGATGAATGTGAACAGGTATTAAATATATATATATATATATATACACATATACACAGAGATTTTTTAAAAGGGATCAGCTCCTTTAAGGCATCACAATCAATGGTCAAGCGGTCAAAAGAGGTCAACGTGTTCAGATTTTTCCAAAAATTCAGTACCCAAAGGTAACTGCCAGGAGCTGGGAACATTTTGCACATTTGGCCCCAGCCACTGGCATTTTAAAATCTAATCCGAAACTACAGAGATCAGTGAAAATCTCTCATATTTAGAGTGGCTGTTTCCTTTCTTTCCTTTGTTTTACATTTATTACCTTCTGAATCCTGCTGAAAAGGAATTGCACATGTTACAGTCAGATGGAGAAAAGCACTCTCTCTTCATAACATAGCTTTCTCCCAGAACAAAATAAACTAGATCTTGATTATCAAGTAGCGATGAAGCTCAGAGACCAAAACATAGCCTTGAGGGACACGCTATCTCTAAATGAATTTCAGACTCTTGTAGATATCAACAGCATCAGCTTGTGTCAGACAGAATTTGTGAAAAAGGTATGAAAATATGGGTTATAGCATCTGAACATGAAATAGGTGCAGCCAACAAGAAATCAAACCATGCATAGTATATAAATCCTGCCATTGTTCAGGCTTGTATTTCCTGCTGAACTTCCACTCTGAATTTAAAGTTTGGGGGATTTGTGAAGTCAGCAACAGGAGCTGGATGAAAAATATTAGGCAACTAATACCCTACTTTTGAATAATTCAGCCCTAAAGTTAAACTTTTAGGCAGGCTGAAGCCTGCTGTCACTAATTTGCAGGTTCAAGTCTGAGTGCAGTTGCTTCGCAATATCTTGATGCCCAAAATGAAGATGGGTATAGCACATAAAACAAAAAAAGATCCAGAAGAAGAACCCAAGACATTTGTTTGATCTTACAGAGCAGTGACTCCCAAACTCTGAGTCTTATGCCACTTTAAAAATGCTCATGCAACACAATCTGGGAAGTTTTGCTCTAGAGGAAACTGCTGTACTAGGAGTTCTGTGTACAAGGAATGAAAGCCGAATATACTCCAGAGAATTGTGCAATAAATAAAATATGCATGGACTGGACAATGTTTCCTCAAACGCTACCTAAACTCCCAAATGCCAGTGTCTCAGTGAGGATTCCCCCATCTGATGTGAGCAGTTCATCAACATATGAGATGTTAATTCACCATATAGGGAAGAGGGAGACGCTTGGGACTGAATTTCCAGAAGCTGATGCATACATTTGTGTACTAGCAATAAGCATGCTGTGATCCAAAAGCAAAGTAATTGAACATGCAATTCCATGTGGAATTTCTCATTTTGCACACAGAAATTCCCATGCACAGAACACGATATACTGCTTTTGTGTATGCATTAATGAACCAGGCAGACATTGAGCATCAACCAAGGTAAGCATAACCTCAGGAGTTGTTGCTCTATGGCTTTCCATAGCAAATAGTGTCAAGTTCAACTTCAGCTAAGAGTGTGTTATATCAATTTAAACATATTAATTAATATTATCTAGCTATGCAAATATACTCCATCTTTTACTATCATGTTCCAAGGAGACCATTCATTCCCTTTATTCTTTGCATTATTCAAGGAAACTGTAGTAAAAATATAAGTGAAAAAATGGAAGGTGGGAAAATTTCACTCATGGTAACTTGCTTTTGGGTATGTGTGTGTACACGTGCATATTGTGAATTTTAATTGATATTCTCCGACATATTATGGAGCTTTGTGTTGATGTCATAAAACAGCTAAATCAAAATGCCTGGAAAATTTAGATTTTGATATTTTTATAGGTTCAACTTTCTTGAAGTGAGGCAAATACTTTCCTGACCTTGATTAATGCTATAGATTTTTTTTTTTAGCATTTGTACTGAAGTGGTTTAATCTTTTGCCAGGTCCTCGTTATTGTTAATGGATGAAGAAATTGGAGGGAACCATACCAAATGAAACAAGTTACATTCTCATATATCTCCTGAGGTATTTTAAGTACACTGGAATATCTACTGATGATGAGCTGGTCCGACGCGCTGTCCTGTGTGTACTAGCATGGAAAGGAATGAGGAGCACGTGACTTTGTTTTCAATTTTGGCAAAACATTTAACAGGCATCCACATAGCCCTTGGCCGTTTTGTTCCTAACACAGAATTACTGACCATGGAGATGGAAAGCACCTAATCAATTGAAAACCCCAGCCACCAGCCAGCACAGGTTTGTTTCCTTCCACATCATACTGCTTTTTATTTGCACTGCATGGGCACCTAACACCCTGCCCCCCGCCCTCCCCCCCAATGCCTGGGGCTGTACAAAGGTTTTATCTATCCTGTTTCTAAATAATCCAGTCCCTGCCTCTTCCACCATGACCTTCAAGGAATTAATCAATAAAGCTCACCCACAGGAAACTTCCTCTGGTGTGCAGCCTCAGATGGTATTTTTGACTTAGTTTAATCAGAGAACTCTCTCATAATTTTACCCTTTAATTAATTCCCTGACTCATATTCTTATTCCCGGTTTATGGCTGGATCGCACCCTAGATTACATACCAAGAGCATAAAAAGAAATCAATATACCTATGCACAGGCTACCCAGGCCAGGAACTTTAGGCATAGGATCACTTAGGTACGGTGTACCTGTTTCTTCCTTGGACTCTAAAGCAGGGATACAGGAATTGTATGTAAAAGGTGGAGCCTTAGCTCCATATCCCACAGTGACCCAGACAACAGAGCTGGCCCAGCAGGCAAGTGGATGGAGGGAGGTGTTGTAAGGCTGGTACAGGCCCCGCAGCAGAAACAGCTTTCCATCCCCTGAGAGACTTTTCAATTCCCCTAGAAGCAAACATGGGGAGAAGCAGGGAAAGAGCTAGGACTCCCTGCAGAATAATTCCTTCTCCAGGATTATGCCCCAGACCCTAGTCTGTTCCTAGCACAATTTAGCCATCAGCATTCAGACCCTTGCAGATGTCGCCTGTGGTTATCATCCGCCTTGTTAATAATCATTTGTTCAAGCAATTACAGAACATAATAGACATTGCTTTTGTGATTGCTATGGCTCCAAGGAGTAGCCTCTCCATCATACATTAGAGCAGTTAAAACATTAAGTCTGACTCTTTCTAAAAAATGGAACTCTAACTTCTGGACTCTACAGCCCTAAAATAGCATTTAAAAATAATTAGAAACCCTTTCTCGCTTCTCTAATTAGTACCCGGTTTTCAGGCATCTGGCAAAGGTTACAATGGCAAGCTGCTCTGTGATTTTTTATTGATCTCAATATGTTCTCTAATGGTAGATTTATATCATCAGCTCAGTTCATTTAAGTCTGGGCACACAGAGCCTATTCAATCCTAAAGGGGAAAAAAGCTTCAAGAAAAAAATCTTTAATTCTCTTAGGTTTCAGAGTGAACTTCAGTGGTGCAAAGCATAGGAAAGAAACTTTCTAGGAACATTGACTTTTAGCCAGATTGAACACAGACATATTTCAATTTATCCTTAGTTGTTAGAAAGTAATTTTAGCTCTTTCACTGCCAAGTTTACGAGATCTGGGATTGATGAAGATTTCTGTGCTCTTGTTTTCCTCCTCCTCCTGAAAAAAATATAGTTTCACAGATGATATGCTTGGAAGGGACTTCCTGGATTGCCTCTTCAAACCCATTATAATCAAACTCTCTTAGCCTACCCATAAAGACTACACCTGAAATGCTACTCCAAAATAAAATCATAGAATCACAGAAAATGAAGGTTGGAAGGGACCTCAGGAGGTCACATCTACTCCAACCCCCTGCTCAAAGCAGGACCATCCCCAAATAGATCATCCCAGCCAAGGCTTTGTCCAGCTGGGCCTTAAAAATCTCCAAGGATCGAGAGTGCAAAACCGCTCTGGGTAACCTGTTCCAGTGTTTTACTACCCTCCTAGTGAGAAAATTCTTCCTAATATCTAACCTCAACTTCCTTTGCTGCAACTTGAAGCTGTTGCTTCTTGTTCTGTCATCTGCCACCACTGAGAACAGTACAGCTCCATCCTCTTTTGAACCCCTGTTCAAGAAGTTGAAGGCTGTTATTAAATCCCCTCTCAGTCTTCTCTTCTCTAGACTAAATAAGCCCAGTTCCCTCAGCCTCTCCTCATAAGTCATGTCCCTCAGCCCCCTCACCATTTTCATTGCCCTCCACTGGACTCTCTCCAACTTGTCCACATGCTTTCTGTAGTGGGGGGCCCAAAACTGGACACAGTACTCCAGATGTGGCCTCACCAGTGCTGAATAGAGGGGAAGAATCACTTCCCTGAACCTACTGGCAACACTCCTATTAGTACAGCCCAGTATGCCATTATCCTTCTTGGCAACAATGGCACACTGCTGGCTCATATACAGCTTGTTGGACACTGTAACCCCCAGGTCTTTTTCTGCAGAGCTGCTGAACAGCCAGTCAGCCCCCAGCCTGTACTGGTGCATGGTAAGGCTGTGCGAAACACCATCATTTTGTTTCAACGTCCATTTTGCTGTTTCAAAGGGACAGTGTTTCATTTCATCATTTCGTTTCATTTCATCTCATTTAATTTCAAAGCACTGTCCCATTTGGTTTTGTTGAAGCTGTTTCACTGTTTTGACACGTTTCGACATTTCACTCATAGGCTATAATGGGTAATCATGAAAATGCCTAAAACTTTGTCATTTCTTGCCTGATTTGGATGAACATTGCAGGGATGGTAGCCCCTTCTGAAGGCCTGAATCCTGCGAAGTTTCAAGGAGATAGGTGCAGAAGATATGAGGGAACTGCACCTCAAACTCTTCAAAACACAGCTCCTGACACTTGCCAGCAGTAGCAGCCTCCTCTTATCGGGCGCACAGATCTGGGGGCCTGCACCCCCGGGAGGGCTGTGGGGCTCTGCTGGACTCCTCCAGGGAGTGAGAGCCCCCGGATCTGTGCGCTGGATGAGAGGAAGCTGCCACTGCTGCCTGGGACAGGTGGCACCAGAAATCTTCTCCAGTGCTGGGCACAGCCCGCACCCAGCGCCAGTGCCAGGTGGCAGAGTAGGCCTCCTCTCATCCGGGGTGCAGACCCGGGGGCTCACATCCACAGGAGGGTTGCCAGGCTGTGCCGGACTGCTCCCAGGTGTGTGAGCCCCCAGGTGTGCGCGCCAGATGAGCAGAGGCTGCCTCTGTCACCTGGGACCAGCACTGGGTACAGCCCACACCCAGTACCGGGGAAGATTGGTGCTGCCAGCGGTCCCAGGTGGCAGCAGCGGCCTTCTCTCATCTGGTGCGCAGATCCAGGAGCTCGCACCCATATCAGGGGAGTCCAGCACAGCCCTGCTGTCCTCCCGCGGGTGCAGAATCTTGGATCTGTGCACCGGATGAGAGGAGGCTGCTGATTCTCCTCGGACTGGCGCTGAAGCCAAGTAAGCCCGGCTTCGAAACATTTTGAAACTTTTAAAAAGTTTCGAGAGTCCTCATTTTGTTCCAAAGCTGTTTCAAAGCCTATCGTGTCATTTCTATTTTGCTGTTTTGAGATCAAAATATGTCAAACAGTGCTTTGAAACAAAACACTCAGAGAAATTTCGCACAGCCCTAGTGCATAGGACCACTCCATCCACAGTGCAGGACTTTGTACTTGTCCTAACTGAACCATATGAGATTCCTTTAGGCCCAATCCTCCGATTTGTCTGGGTCACTCTGAATCCTAGCCCTACCCTCCAGCCCTACTACTCCCCGCAACTTTGTGTCACCTGCAAACTTGCTGAGGGTGCTCTCTGTGCCATCTTCCAGAATATTGATGAAGGTATTGAACAAAACCAGCCCCAGGACTGACCCCTGGGGCACTTACTTGATACCGGCTGCCAACTAGACATTGAGCCATTGATTACTAGCCTCTGAGCCTGATGCTCCAGACAGTTTTCTGTCCACCTCACAGTCCACTCATCCAGCCTGTACTTCCTTAGCTTGCCTGTGAGAATATTGTAGACGACTGTATCAAAATCCTTACTAAAATCAAGGTATATTACATCCACTGGTCCACCCACATCCACAGAGCCAGTCATGTCATTACAGGAGGAAATCAGGTAGGTCAGGCATGACTTGCCCTTGGTGAATCCATGCTGACTGTTCTTAATCATCTGCTTCTCTTCCATGTGCTTAGAAATGGATTCCTTGAGGATCTGCTCCATGATTTTCCAGGGACTGAGGTGAGGCTGACTGCTCTGTAGTTCCCAGGATCCTCCTTCTTCCCTTAAATATGGGCACTATGTTTTCCCTTTCCTAGTCATCTGGGATCTCTCCTCAAGCCATGAGTTTTCAAAGATGGCTCTGGAATCACATCAGCCAACTCCCTCAGCACCCTCGGGTGCATCCCATCTGGCCCCATGCACTTGTATAAGTCCAGCTTTTCTAAATAGTCCTTAACCTGTTCTTTCACCGCTGTTGGATGCTCACCTTCTCCCCATACAGTGCTGCCCAGAGCAGTTGTCTGGGAGCTGAACTAGCCTGTGAAGACTAAGGTGAAAAAGTCATTGAGTCCTTCAAAAAGGCATTGAATACTTCAGCCTTTTCTGCATCCTCTGTCACTACGTTGCCTCCCCCATTCAGTAAGGGACCCACACTTTTCCTGGCAATGGTTACAAATCTGCTTGCCTTACTCAGACAAATAGCCCAACTAAAGCAGACAAAACCAAGTAAAAAGCATGGACACATGAGTAAGAATAGGCAGTAGGCAAAATTGTGGCATAAGTGAGTATAACCCATTTATCACTCGCTTTAGTTAGTAATGACCATAAGCATTCCCATTTACCAAGTGTTTAATTATGCACTACAGTTAACTTTCCACATACAGACATACTGAATTCAGTCATTCATCATACCTATTGTTTACAGCCTATTTGGTTCAGTTCTCTATTGACCTTTCTAGAGTTTAAATATGGGCTTTTGTTCATAAGTCCAATCTTCTTGCTGTTCATTTACAGTGATCCTGCTTTTTTCCTAGAAGAGATGTCCTTTGTTGGTGCCCCATAATAACCAAGCTTAATAGCCAAGATCTGGTTGCTATTGAAGCCAATGAGAATGTTACCATCAATTTCTTATAGAAACAGGATGGGGTTGATTATATGCAAAATAAAGGGCATGGGGAAATGTAGTTCCTAAGGAAACTTAAACCTTGGGAAAGAGTTCCAAATAAGCTGAACCTTTTAAGACCTCAATGCTGGAAAGTAAAAGGGGAAACCAAAGACTTCCAGTGGTTTTGAGACTATTCATGAAAAGCCAGGAACAATTCCAACAGAAAGTCACCAAGTCGTTTTCCTTTCATTCCCTCTCACATACATGCATACTTACTCTCTACCTCCTTCACTCACACATTCTTCTCTCTCTACCCATCCACCCCCCACCTCTGCATTTTGAAAGAAGTCTATTCTGTCTTGGGTGTGTAACAATGTCAATTGGAGTTATGCACACATATGAAAGAAAGAATAGACCCTCTAGAGTGGACAAAATTAAGCTCTTCTAAAGAAGTCAGACCCTATAATCTCCCAGACATCAGAAACCCCATGTCATTCAAGGTGCATCTCCGATTGACAGACAGTCCAACCTATCTACCTGTTCACTGCTGGATTTGCAAAGAGTGCTGATAATTCAAGATGGGGGATGGGGCAACACCAGCTTTTGGTACAATCATTATGTTTCCTCAGTCTTAAACCAGTACTTAAGTAGTCTAATTGTCAACTATGCTCTGTACCCTAATGTATATTTATACCAGAGACTATATTCTGCTTCTAGCTCAACCCATGCAACTCCTTTGACATCATTAGGGCTTCATAGGTATAAAGAGAGCAGATTTTGTTCCTTTTATGGTACCTTTTTAGAAATCTTCATTATTGCTTGTAGCCATTTTAATCTATTCTTGGGGCCTCCCCTTGAGGCGCTGATATAAAAATAAAGAAGAAAAAATTGAACATACCTTAAATATGTGCTAACTCAGGATATGCTCCCTTTCTTTTTCCTCCATTCATATGACACATTTCCACAAGCTTCCTTGGAAACTCCACTGCCCTCAGGGTCAGATCATAAACCTCAATAGCAGATGTCATTTGCCTCTTACTAAGTACCCAAAGTATAGTCAAGCTGAGTTGGGATGCAAGCTTTATTCTGCCAGCTGCAGCCACAGTTCTTCACCTGAATGTCATACTGTTTTCTGTCATTCACAACCCAGCAGGTTTGCACAACCTGTTAGCTCCCGACAGCTATATGTCACCATTGTAGATAAGGGCCAAATCCTAGACCCACTGAAGTCAATCAATGGAAGTTTTGCCATTGGTACAAGATGGTGTTCCTTTCAAGCTGTGGGTAAAATGTCAGATTCAAAGATATTAGATAGAAACCACCTATTAGGACAGGCAGTCCGTCTTCCTGCCAGTGCTGTTGTGTTCCCTAAGCATATTGTCAGTACTCTGTGCTGGGCTTGTTCTTTGCTTTCTACCTGAGCTAACAATCTGAGTCTGAAGAGGCACTGGGTGTTCCAGAAAGCTTGAATGAAATTATGGGATTTTCTTTTGGGGTCAGCTGTATTGATCTGGGACTATACGATAGACAGTCTTTTGGCTCAAGTTGATATCTTTTATTAAACCAACTCGGAGGTGGGTTGCTGCTTCTAGTATGAAATTATGATATCCAATCAGGATGAGCAAAAGGATTTGTCATTTTCCCTCATCTAATTATTAGTCAATGATTGATTTGAACAGAGGAAATTCCCTCAGAAATGTCAATTGTCTGAATTTAATTTCAGCTTTTCTTTCACAGAAATTAACAGTACGGAAATATAAGTATAATACTGCCTTTCTTTCATCACTTTTTACACACTTTGCAGTGTGATTTTCTTGGATTAGTCTTTCCACAACTTTTTCCCTACCCCTCTGCCCACCTCACAAAAAAGCAGCAGCCCTAACCCCCAGAGTCACGTGGGAAAAAAAATACCACGCGTTGTGTAGTTACTCATGAGACCTTCTAAACAAAGCAGGGTAACACTACCCAGAGCTCTACAGCAGCTCTGCCAGAGCTTGTCTTTCTAAAGACAGGCAGGATCAACTACAGGTTGCTGGGCAAGATTCAGAATAATCGGGAAGACTTTATCACCCAGGCTCTGCATGACCGCATTGTCTCTTCTGACCACAATTCTATGAATCGCACTCTGGAGTGGGAGAGTGCACCTACCTGTTGGTGGAAAAGAAAATTCAAGCTTTAAAAAAGGCTTAATTTCAAGCTTATAAAAATATCAAGGAGGAAGATCAGTGAGGAGAGGTGGGTACATAAAAAGTTATAAAATGGCTTTTTGGCAATGACCCCTGGCATGATCCAGAAGGACACCTGGTCTCTGTGGCTCACAGCAAAAGTGTAAATATTCCGTTTTCAGATGCAAGTACTGGGGACATAAAAAAATTTAGCTTTTAAATCTCAGACTGTTAAATTTAGCTTTTAAATCTCAGACTGTTAAGTGAAGGACATGAATATTATATCAGCAGGGAAATACCTTTTCCATGTAACTTTTAATGGAGGGTCAATGTCCAAGATAACAGACCTTCCTGAGGCTTAAAATATAAATGCAAGAATTTATAATAAGTAACTAACTTTTTACAGCAATAGGCATATTCTAGCTGTAAAAATTCTGCTGCCATCTTTTGTAAAGCCTTTTAATGCTTTTTTTTTAACCTCACCGGGAATAAAATTACCGTATACTGGATGGAATGTGACATTTTAGTGCCACGGCAAAAGGTTTAAAATGGGAAATGACATAATTGTCCAAATTATGCAAAGGAGCAAGTCCACTGAGTCTAGTGGCACTGGACTTATGTATACCCATTCCGTATTATTTTGCATGTTCAGTACAAACATGAGTTCATCTTACAGGTGATTTGTGCAAGCTTTTAAGTATCAGGTTAGATAGCTTCATGTTTTCCTGAGCAGGGAATAAAGGCCATTTATAAATATAAGGTTTTGTCTAGGTTAGATTTAGACTACAGCTGTCACTACATATATGTGGATGTCTGTAGTCCAAATTAATCTTGGCTGCAGTCTGAATTAACTAATCTTCACTGAATGAGGATTAAAGTTAATGCAGACTAGGGCAGTTCAAACTAGGCAATTTAAACTGTATTTAAATTTAAACACACACACACACACACACACACACACATATATATATCTGCAGGTATGTTGCAGGTATCTACGGCTTGCTGTTGCTCATGTATATATCTAAACCTATATATCTATATAGATATATATATACACACACACATACGTTCATCTAGGGCTTGCTGTTGCTCATGCCCACCACCAGGCACCCCCTGTCGTCTCTACTGCAGAAGGGCAAAAATGCATGAAAACTTCCCTGATGGCCAATGATCATTTATTAACCATTCATTCAAATGGAAATTTGACTCAAATTGTGAGATATGAATCAGTTAACATGGCTTAGAAAACAATAAGCACGTTTACAAATGGCCAAAGAAATACAAAATCCCAAATGACTTCCTACCAAAATGGAGCCAATCTGCCTAAAGTCAGTTCAAAACCAGGTAAACAATATAGAGTATAACATGACTTCCAATTTAGTCCTGGATCCTCTAAAACAGGCTCCTAAGATTTTACCTTTTTTTTAATAGAGGATTTGACAGAATATGGTAGGAAGAGCACAAAAGGGACTCTGCTCTCCACAAAAAATAATGGAAAACAACATCTGCTTTTCTGGGTTTTTAAACCACCCCACATTATTCTGTTCAAAGATAATCATTAGACCTTAGAGGCAAGTGCCTGCCCTCCCTCTGAGAATTTCACTCTTTAGAAAGAATCTAACACTGAAATATTTCTGATGAAAATCAAAAGATTTCAGTTAGTATATGCTGCGCCTCGAAGAGGTGATTAGGGTTGTGCGACGCTTCAGTCCCTGTTTCTATTCAGTCAAGATTTGGCCCGATTCAGTGGCTGAATATCTGAATCCAAATCAAATCAGAAGACCCTTTAATCTCTCTAAATCAAATCGGAACCCTCCAAATCAATTCAGAGAGATTCGGAAAGATTCAACAATTCAGACATAGACACAGCTTTAAATGTTTTTTCTACATACCTCAAAGTACCACGCAGATTGTGAATGCTGCGATGCTGGGGTGGGTGGAGCGTCTCACACGAGCACAGGGGGCTCCCCGGTGTGCTCAGCAGCAGACCCAGAAGTAGAGCAGAAGCACTTCCAGTCCACTGCTGGGTCCACCAGGGAGCGCTTAGGGCCCCCCCCACCTGTGCCCTCCCGGCTTGGCAACTAGTGCCTCCTCAGTCTGGGGGGGCATCAGGGGTCCCCCCATGGCCAATCGCCAAGCCAGGAGGCACGGGGGAGGGGGGCTCCCCCAGTGTGCTCTGCCGCGGGCCCAGAAGTAAACCAGAAGTACTTCAGGTCCACTTTCAGGCCCACTGCTAAGCACCACCTCCCCCACCCTTGCTATGTGGGGTGCTCCATCTGCCCCAGCATCGCAGCATTCATGAGCCATGCCTGGTACCTCGAGGTACGTAGAAAAAAACATTTAAACCTGTGTCTATTGCCGAATCACTGCTTCTCCGAATCAGCATCGAATCTTCAGATTTGGATTCAGCCAAATTGAATCGGGGACAGTGATCCGAAACAACTAATTGAATCACTGTCCCTGAGTCGGGCTGAATCCAAATCCGAATCAAATACGGCCTATTTCACACACCCCTACTTGTGATGTATTAACTCATTCTACTCCATGGGTTTGCTTAGCCAACATTTCCAATTTTGCACTACATTCTCCCTTCATGGTGCTTTTAAAGAAGGAAGTTGCATCGGTCACGCTTACCCATGGTACATCCAGGATGATGCAGTCTGGCTTGATAATGTAAAGTCTTGCCCATAATGAAGAACAGAAATGTAAAACCAAACTACAGTTCCCACAGGGCACAGCTGTAGGGAACTAATTAAAAAATTTACATTTTGGAGAAAATATTTTGATCAACATGCATCTAGATTTCTGAGAAAAATGATTTTTTTCCTGTAGAATTTTAATCAAAGCCCAATTTTCCAGCAAATACATGTTTCACGTCGGCACTAGTTATTCATTTTCTCTTGAGTTCTACAGGAATGTGCCATTAGGGAAATCTAAACCGGTGCTTTCAAGCACAACAGTTCTTCCAAACCTTAAAACCTGTGAAGCAGTGATCAGCAGTTTCAGTCTTGGTTCTGCAAAATGCTTCCTGTGTGACCTTGGTCAGCTAGCTTATAATCTTCCTTTAGAAAGGGACAGGTCATTCAGGTTCCTGAACTTGCCATATAATAAAAGAAAATAATTTAAATACTAACAACTTTCATTTGGGTTGCGTCCTGGTGTCTGAAGTTGAGCATGTAACAGTGCTTTTAAAAATCTGGTTTCATAGTTTCATAGTAGCTAGAGTCAGGAGGGACCTGAACAGATCATCTAGCCTGACCCCCTGCCACAGGCTCGGTTCACAAGACCCCAGACAGATGGTCTTTTTTTATTTTCTCTAAAATGTGCATAATAATACTTTGCTTCATTGATATTGTTGCTGTGATTTCACTGACATTTGCGAAGTACTTCAGGATCTTTAAATCGAAGACACCACAGAAGTAAAATGATTTCTTGCAAAATATTTTATCTGCAGTCTTAAACAAAAGAGGCCTTATTTCATTACCCTCAACAGTACCCATGAAAGGGTTTCTTCAAATTATTTTTAATTCAACAGCGTAGTACATTATTTTAAAAACTTCAGGTTCCTGTTCATGGTATATTTAAACAATTATAATCTTAACAGCAGAGAAAATGTTCAACAACTAATTAAGTTTTGCATTTAGTTCAATTAAAAAGTCCGGGTATCAAGTGCTTGTTTGTAAAAATGTTCCCAAGTGGCACTGAAACATGGACTGAATAGTACTCTCCTATCATTCTTCATCTGCAGGGGAAAGCCCGGTGGAACTCTCCTGTTTTGTTATGCAAGAGACATGGGTTCATCTACTGGTGCAAATCATTTTCAAGCTGGATCAAACAGAGCTATGTGTCTTGTCAAGTCCAATTCAGTCCCTAGGAGGGAGGAAGGGAGAATTGGTTATCTCCCAACAGCGTTGACAGATTGTAAGGATTCCTATCCATGGATGACAAGAAATATAGCACCTCAAAAGTTTGCAGATAAAAAGTGGAGGCAAATGGAAAAGCTTTCTGGTATAGGGAATGGGAGATTGAAAGAGAGAGCAGTTTGGTCTAAAAATGGTCCGCAATTTCTTTCACTCAAAAATTCTCTGAGTAGGTGTTTGTGCAGAACCGAACACACTGAGGGCTTTCCACTCAATACTTTGCTTTTAGAGATATAAAAATGACAACTATTTTACTGATAGAAAATCTCTGCTACTGAATTTGCTTTCTTTCTGGAGACTTCTGGTTTCTGTATGAGAAAAGCAAGGTGCCGGCATTCAAGGGGAAATTCTAACAACTGAGAGGTACAATTACATTTAAAAACTGGATGGTTGCCAAAAGCAACAATGCTATGGAACCTGAAGTCTAGATATTGTCCTGTGTTTAGGACTGTGATAGCCATGGCATCCCATGTTTCAGGAACATAAGACTAGAGCAGGGCTCTTGGGCCATCAGTTCTAGTCCCCTGCTTTTACAGATACACGTTTCTCAAAAGAAAGTCCAAATTATATCGTCAGACCCTGATGCACAACCAGTAAGTACTTGGAAAATCTATGGATACTGTTGAGGGTGAAACCCCTTGGTCAGATTGGAGGCACTATGGGGGGTTTTGCCTTCCTCTGTAGTGGAGGCATGGCCCTCTTCCTTATGTTTCTCAAGTGTATTTGAATAACCCTTGCAGCAACAGAGCACCGACCACCATTGTTTTCCTGCTTTACCTGTGGCAGATTTGGGTGCCATGCCTTGTAGCTGTGGGACGGGGTTGACTGTGTAGAGGTCAGACAAGGATTTGAATGAAATTGTTGGACAGAGATGATCCTTCCTGACCCGGGGGTTTGGACTGGATGACCTCCAGAGGCCCTGCCCAGCCCTACTTTTCTGTGATTCTGTTGCCACCTACGCACATGCCCGATGCCTGCTCCGACGTGCTAATTAGCACACGTCGCAGCAGACTTGATTAATCGAGATTGCTGGAGCATGGTAATTAGCAAACTCTAGCAGCTTTAGCACCCCACGTATTCAGCATCCCCATGAACAATACTCTTTTTTAAAATGAGAGTTTCAAATCTCATGTAATTCCTGTACTAGTGGAACGATTGTTTTAAGACAGTGGTGCCAAACTGCAGATGAGTGTTGCAGGACCAGTCCCTGGGACAGATGAATGGTGCAGGGCCAGGCCCATGGGCTGGATTTGCCTACTGAGCCCCTTCCCCCTGAATGCCAGATCCAGCACGTGACACTCGCTCTGGATGATCCAGGACTGCATCACACACAATGCCTGTTGTGGCCAGTCTGGGACATAAGCCCCATGTGACATGCAGTGCAGGTCCCTGACCAGCTGGAGCAAGAGCCAGATGTAGCTTGCATCCTGGACCAGGCAGAGTGGGTGCTGCAGGCACTGGATCTGGTAGGCAGGGGGAGGGCAAGGTCCTGCACTGGCCCCATGTGATGTGGCTCCATACCTTTGACACTCCTGCTTTAAGAGAAGCAAGTATCAAGAAACTTGAAAAGACCAAAAGGGTTGGCAACACTAATACTGCAGCATAGTCACAGATCATAAATGCTGTATTTTTAGTGTTGATTACTATATTGTTGCAGTAACAGAACTGAGTCAGAGGTTTCTGGAAGAAAACCAGCCATACCCAACACTAAGAATGAGGAATAATGAGAAATCACTGCGTGCACTTGGAAGAACAGGAATGTCAATGCAAGCGTCTGTCCTATGTAGAATAACCACATCCCACTTATCTAAATTCACTGGGTGGTATGACACATAATGTATCGGACTCACAGGGAAAATATATATAAAGGAGTTTGAAATGCTTACTAAATAGAGAAGGGAGATGAAAGTATTACTGCTATGATAGACAACTGAAAATGGCCAGTTGGGAATTAAAAAGATTGCTTTCTACCCTATTTAAGAAAGTACCCCCCAAAAAGGCGTGCTGGGAAATAAATTCTCATAAGACAGTAACCTTGTGTAGAGAACAGTATATAAGAACAGTAACATACCAATGTAAGATAGAAGAAATATTTATGAAAACTGCCTTTGCTATAAATTAGACTAAATGCTTAAATTCAGATAAGTCCCTAGTAAAGTTAACACTCAAGAATCTATTGAACAGCTCTCTTAAAATTTAAACTTAACGTTCATAGCCAGAGATATGAACATCATAAGTCAGCCATTTGATGTAAATATAACCCTTTGAAGATCAAATAAATACTTGTTATTAAATGGACCCTACAGTTTGTAGAATGAGGCCAATCCTGCATGGTTTTCTTTAACCATTACTGCAGCACAGCTTTAAGTTTGTTCTCTGAAAACACTTAACATTTTATAGCCTCCACTTCATAATATCACCTTTTTACAAGTAGGTTATTGGCATACATTCACTCACTAAAATTAGATTTTGATACCTGCAGTCTTCCAATATCAATAAATATTGAGGCATATATGATCCATGCATTTATTTGAATCAAGCATGCAGCCACCTGAAGGATACGGTTTAAGCCCAACCTTTCAAGAATCTAATAATCTAAAGGCCATGTGGGACCTTTCTGCAATTTTTAGACAAACATCAGTGATGATTCTGACCATCACCATTTGCAAACAGAGGCAATCCCCGTAGCTCAATGGTAAATCAATATGCAAGGGGAAAAAATCCCTTCACCCTCACTATCCCACTGTGCTGTTTAAAATTAACGTTTTTAGGTAACAAGGCATTTTCTGGATTAATCCTTCCAAACCACATCAAAGAATCAGATCTGACTTCAAACTCTCCAGGGTCCAAAGAAGCCACAGCTGTCGATCGAAACAATTTATTAAAGCTAGCAAAAGATGCTCTTGGGTTGAGTCAAATTCTATCCGTGTTATTTTAATACCTACCTTCAACCACTGGGTTTTACACTTGCTTTGCTTGTGATCTTCCTGTCTCTTTTTCTTCTCTAAGCAGGAAGAAGTAGGAAGGTGTGATGAGAAGCACTCTGTATTCCTCACTTCAAGTACACAAATCAGATGGCTCACTATTCGCACTCAGTAATTAAGAGCTAGATTCTGATCATCTCTTGCTGTCATCTTTGCTACACCATAAATAGTTTTGTTCATCTCAAAGGAGCCCTTAAATGAGTAAGTGCTATTCAGCCACAAGCAGGTATCTGGTTGTTACTGGCTATCCTTCCAGCTTTATTACAGGATCTGAATCTCTCTCCTTCAAACGGCAGAGCTACTTGGGAAGAGAGGGTAACTGTAGCCTAAAATACAAAGGCAGCTAGCTAATACAAAAGTTTTCTTAAGCATGATTACTTTATAAAATTTTCTCCAAAGTGATACAAAAATACTGTGTGTGGAATTGACAAAAAAAAAGTTTTCTTCACTTAGATGCTGAAACATAGGTCACTTGCTCAGGAACCCATAGTATCAGGTGATACTTGGAAATCAGGTTTAGCTTTTATTCCCAGTTTCCCTCTTCCAAGGGCTCTGGAGTTTGCTCCTTTTAAGCACACATGAAAGAATTACTTCCTACACACAGGGTTCTGGATAGAAACACCCTTCCTCTCGACACACAGTCAACCAAAGAAGCTTTGTTCTGAGGATGCAATGCTCATAGTCTAGACACCTGGTGGAGGGCTCTGAGTGGGGTATGAGTAGGCAACGGGTTGTATGTAGAAGTGAAGAGAGGTGGATTCACTCTCTTCAGCTTGTTTGTGCAGTTTCATTTCAGATCAGATGATTAATTCCTTGTTGTCAGCAAATCATTTTTCTTTTCTAACTTAGAAATAGCTCCAAAAGACCATTACTCCAGACAAAACACCCAACACTAAATGATACTAAACTTTCACTGCTGGTTTGCAATTCCTCCTCTTCTGACTGTATTTTGACCATGTATGGAGCTGACCAAGTGATTCTGATGAGTGAATAAAACACATTTTTACACATTTTTATAGTTTTACACAGGCTATCGTTCTCTCTGTACTTAGTTCAGCTTGCGTCCGATTCTTTTCCAGACCTGAGGAAGCATACCTTGTGCCCAACAGTAGGCACATCTACACAAGACATTTACTGCACAGCTGACTAATTAACTGCACAGTAAACATCTCAGTGTCTACATGCGCCCCTATTAGGGTGCATGAAAGTAATGAATTTCACAGTAGGGTAGTACTTGTAAATACTAATACAAGTGCTAGTACAGGTAAAGACAACCACTACTTTGCTGCAGAGTTTTTTGTGAGCAGCAGGATACACAGAGACACCAATCTGACTGACTGGGGCAAGAGGGTGCTTCCATGCAGGGGTTGCCTGCTGGCTAGTCCAGCAACGAAGCACCCTCATGACCCAGCCAACCCCTCCACAGCAGATTTCATAGATTTCATAAATTTCATAGACATTAGGGCTGGAAGGGACCTTGCAAGATCATTGGGCCCAGCCCCTGTCCAAGGGGCAGGAAGTCAGCTGGGGTGAAATCACCCCAGCAAGATAAGCATCCAAGCATTTCTTAAAGGTATCCAGAGTAGGTGCTTGCACCACTTCTGGGGGAGTCTATTCCAGATTCTGAAGCCTCGGACAGTAAAGAAGTTTTTCCTTATGTCCAGTGTAAAACAGTCTTCCAGCAGTTTGTGACCGTTAGACCTTGGCTTCCCTTGGGGTGCCCTGGTGAACAGATGTTCTCCCAGTTCCTAATGCACACCCCTGGTGTACTTATAGGCTGCCACCAAGTCGCCCCTGAACCTTCAAAGAGTCCCATGTCTCTCAGCCTCTCCTCATAAGACCTGTTCTCTTGAACTCTAATCACGCATGGTGCTCTCCTCTGGACTCTCTCAAGCTTCTCCACATCCTTTCTAAAGTGTGGAGCCCTTAATTGGATGCAATACTCCAGCTGTGGCCTCACCCAGGCCGAGTAAAATAGGAGGATGACTTCTTGGGTCTTGCTTGAGACACATCAATAGATTCAAACCCAAGTTTTATTTGCTATGCCGGCTGCGGCATCGCATTGATGATTCATGTTCATCTTGTCGTCAGTTGTGACCCCCAAGTCTATTTTGGTCATGGTGCTAGTGAGTGCAGCACTGCTAAACCTATAAGTATGGTGTGAGTTTTTTCTCCTGAGGTGGAGCACCTTGCATTTCTCCATGTTGAATGTCATCAGGTTTTAATCCACCCACTTTGCAAGCCTGTCCAGGTCAGCCTAAATTGCCAGCCTATCCTCTAGAGTAACTGCACTTCCCCATAATTTGGTGTCATCTGGGACAGTCTGCTTCTGACACCCTAATCCAGATCATTTATGAATATATTAAAGAGTACTGGTCTGAGTACTGAGCCCGGGGGGACACCACTGGTCACCAGGTGCCATGTTGACTCGGTTCCATCGACTATCAATCTCTGGGTCCAACAATGGAGCCAGTGCCCCAGCCATCAGACTGTAAGCTTGTCGAGGCCACAGTTCCCCAATTTTACCATGAGGATATCATGGGAGACCAAGTCAAAGGCTACTCCAACCTGGCTCAATGTGCTGTGGTCTGGGTGCACATATAAACAACATGCCCAGGATCTTCCTGGGAGCAATAAGCTCTGCAGTTTATTGCTGTGTGTTAATAGCACTTGTAGATATGCCCATTTTGTCTAAGATCTCTTCAAAATTTGTAGCTGGGCCAATAAAAGACACCCACCCCCCAGAAAAATCCTTGCCTCTAACAAATTTCAAGTCTTTCTTGTCCTGCCTGCATTTGCATCTTTTTTTTAAATCTATAAAATAACCTCAAATCACATCATTGTAGTCTTCTGCAGGGGATGCAAATCACGAATCCTTCAAAATCCACATGACTAAGCCTTGCCACTTGAGCTAAAAAAAAAGGACTACTACAATCTTAGCTATTAAATAAATAAATCTATATTTTTGCTAAGATTGGAGACTTAAGAAGGAAATAGATTCACACAAAAACAGCTAAAATATTCTAAGAAAACTAATAATAAAATTGGGATCAATACAAAAATCATCATAAATCATCTTGAAGTTACCTATGAAACTTATAATAAACAAATCCTGTAATTTTTAATTAGGAAAATCTTCCGCTCGAGTCAAAGAGAGCTTTGACTGACTCACTAGCATACATTTTGGCCCTACATTACCTGCAAGCTAATAATACTTGTCTGACTCTAACACAGTTATTGATTTTCAGTCTCCCTGCCCCTGTGTCCATCATCACATTCAAGGCCTGGCTTAGGAGAGAGCAATTTACTGCTAAACTCTCACACGACAAGCAACACAATTTTAGGATCCTCACACGCTCTCCTGACCACTCACTGCATAATATTAAATTGCCTTGGATGGGTGTTCTTTCATCATGTTAGCTTATTGTCATTTTGCCCTTTGTGATTTCAACACTGCCCTGTGCCATAAAAAATCTAAGACAAGGCACATGTGGTACTTTAAAGCTAATGCTGTCACTTGTGTTATGCTGGGTGGCTGCTCCTCTGTTTTATTCACTTTTAGAACAGCTTAATATATAAATCCAGGTGGATGACAGAAATCCTTAGAAAGATCCATGGGTATGCGGGGAGCTCCTCAATAGTACCATATAGGTAGATCTTAACCAGTCAATCTGTGACCATGTCCACACTGTAGGTACCTCCTCTGTCATGGTAATGATGCCCTACTGAGATTGGGTGGGGAGGGGGGGGCTTATGCATGTTTCAGCTGTGTTACATTATTAGCAGTTCAACATTACTTTCTGAAAGACATTTTGCCTATCAAGAAACACAGACTATTCCCAAAAGTGGGGTGGCAGTCTACATCTCTTCCTGACCCCACACAGATACATGTAGGCTACAAAGCTACATATTAATCAGGACTGAAAGATGAGATTCGGTGGATCTAACACCTCCATGCCCTGAGAAAGTTTTTGGTTTCTTCTAACTATGAAATAACTTCCTGAGTGGCAGTAGTAAATGATGGTGTAGAAAAAGAAGGTTACAACAGTTACATCTATTATTTCCCTTGACGAATAAAATACATTCATCCCATGCGCTGGCTACAAGGACAATCTGATCAAAAACCTCTATGTGATGTAATAAACTGAGAAGTAATGGTGAAAAGCCTCTTTAATCTCCCACTGATCTATCAGACTTACAAATCCCGCTGCCCCCAAACAGCCCAGGAAAATGGAGAAGACTTGCAACTTCATCAAGAAATAGAGGCTCACACAAACCAACAGGAGAAGCAATTTCCACAGGTGAAGATTTGTATCTAACTGGTTCAGATAGAAGATGATGAACACTGCTTTTGCACTCCAAAGCTTGAACCTTTGCCCATCCTTGGAAGCAAACCCAAAGCAATTTCTCCTTGAAAATTCAGTGAAGTTATGTTATCATGCAAGCACTGCAGGGTTGTGCCTTCAGTTATATGAAAATCTATCTATAATATTCCCAAGGGACTTGAGCATCTCACTGCCAATAAATGGGGAACCTGCATACATGGAAAAATATTTTTCACCTCAGAGAGACAGGCACAGAAAGAGCAGGGGACAAAGAGGGATTATACTGCAGTAGGGAGTAGAAAAACATCACTGGAGCTCCCCCAGGAATGACAAATAATTCAGTTTCTGGGCAAGAGCCAGCATGAGCAGTAACAAGATACTGCATGCCCTCTTCCACACCTGGGAGTAGTCTAGGAGTCTGCCCTTACCTGTTAAAGGTTTTTATGTTTCATAATCTTTTTGTTTTAAAGACTTAGCGCTAAATCATACTCTTAATTTCCCCATGCTAACCCATTGCCTTCCCATTGCCATGGGTGTAATGGAGGAAAGAGTTTAGTAGTCTTTCTTACCACATTTTCTTGAAGAGAAGATCGCTGTAATTATAAAACAACCTTCCAATATTTAGATTCTATATATGGAAAATGTATAAATTTGCTATAATGTTCTGGGTATACAATCTAATTATTGGAGGTTTGGTTTGAATTTGTCCACTTCCCACTGCCACAGCAGAGAAAATAAATGGGGGGGGGGGGGGAGGCAAACAACTCTTTGCTCTTTGCTACCCCCCAACTTTTTCCCATGACAGCCCCTTCCCTCTCTCCCAACTGTCAGGCCCTGCCCACTGAGCATGTGGAAGTAAAAAGCAAATTTCAAAACAACATCCCTGACATTAAACATGGGTGTAGTAATTCGCATGTAGTACCCATGCACTTCATTTATCTAGAATGGATGTGTTACTTCTTTGAAACTACTGCAGGTTTTAGCACAGATGTTCCTTGAACACACTTTTGAACAGCACTTTAGTACTTACTTATGAAGTACAAGCTATGCATGATATTAGTGCAAGGTCAGACATAAGATTTAGTACATAGTTCATTAGGCTAGGTGCCACCAGAGGCAACAGTACTTCAAGCCACGGTGAGCCCTCAGCTCAGCATTGCTCAGGTTGTGTGTGTGCTCCAGATACCCACCCCCACACAACAAAGGATCCATATGGCTAATTAGCTCCCACTCACAACTGGAATGGGTGTTCTTGTCACAAGTCCTGGGATGCTCCAAAAATGTATATGCAGATGAGACACAGGGCAGCCTTGTCCAGTTTCACTTTATGGAGGGTGGGATGATACTAAGTATATGCACCAGGCTGAGAGAAGGGGTGACAGAGAAATTCTGGGTGAACTGTATTTGACACAGTGGCTCACCATGACTGGAAACAGTCTTCGGTGAAGAGCCCTACACTTAATGGGCACTACCATTAAGTCTTACTCATGGTCTTAGTCAAATGGGCTACACCAGGTGTTGTCAACTGGGGGTACATATAATCCTAGGGGTACTTGGAAAGGTGATAGGAGGTATGCATGGGCAGATGGTGATAGAGCAGACTGGGGGAGAGGGGGTGCCAGGGCAGTGGAGCCTGCTGAGGATGGATGTGGGGCACAGGGGGATCACATGCGAAGACTGCCACTGCCATCCACCACCCTGTGCTGCCACCCACCACCCTGCACTGCTGCCTCTCAGGAGAAGGGCTGGAGGGTGGGGGGGGTGAGGGCAGTGGTGTCCCTCTGCGGGCCTCACAGGTGCTGCTCAGCCCGCAGCTCTGCGGGTTGCTGATGGGTGGCACACAATTGGCCGGGTGTGCAGCCCATCAGCAGCCCATGGAGCTGCATGTGCAACCAGCTGTGGGAAAGTGGGGCACGGCAGTGGCACAGAGCAGTGGGTGGTGGTGCGGGGTGATGGGTGGTGGCAGCAGCCACCATGTGCGAGTACTTACCCCCCTACATCTGGCTGCCACGACCAGAAGGGATACACATTAAAAAGGTTGAAAACCTCTGGGCTACACTAATGTAATCTTCTGGTAGGGTCTCATCAGTCTGTTTGCCTAATGTGGGCCATGCATTTTACAGTCATGCTCAGTGTTGGCTATATTTAATCAACTTCATACTTTGTTTCTATTGCTGAGCATGTGCTGCTTTTGGCAACAATTTAACAGTAGGCAATGTATTTAGTATGATTTCCTTGTATGCAATTATGAGGGGCTTTTTCCCCCATGCCAACTGGGGAGAAAAATCTCATTTTATATCTGAGTAAATATGGTATGTACTGCTGCAAAGTCATCATGGATTCCAGTTATTGGAATCCATGGTTCCTGACTAGAGTAAAAAATTCCAATGCTGGCTGTGGCTGAGACAGTTTTAAAGATAGTTTGAGACAATACCTGGTTTTCTCTCCTAAAGGCAGGGTCCTCATCTAGGTTTCAGTGGGTACTAGGGCTGTGTGACGCTTTGGACAGAGCTGCGGATCTGGAGAAGCTTCAGACACTTGAATGTCCAAAGCAGCACGCCTGGGTTGAAGCTCTGGCCTCATTCGGCTTCCCGGAGCGGTTCAGAGCTCCCAAAGAGTTTCGGAGCCGCCTGGGAGATCCGGCCATAGGGTATAATGGGGAAACAATAAAATATCTATAACTTTGTTGTTTTTTGTCTGATATGGATGAAATTTTCAGGAATGTAGACTCTGCAGAGAGGATGAAGCCTGCCAAGTTTCAAGATAATCAGTGCAGGGGTTTGGAGGTAGCAGCACCCCAAATTCTTGAAAGCAAAACTCATGTCACGTCTAGGTGTTACAACATAGCGGGGTGAAAACTGCAGGAGTGGTAGCTCTTACTGAGGCCACAAAGCCTGCCAAGTTTCAAGGAGATCGGTGCAGGGGTTTGGGGGGAACTGCCCCGCAACCTGCGGCCAAGCAAAACTCCTGCCATGGGTGCTTGTGGGACTGACTGTGCCTTGGGGCGGGAGAGGAGACACTGCTGCAGGCCTGGCTGCTAAGGTACTGTGTTCCCAGTTACCAATCAATCTATCATGATTCACTCAGGGACCAAGGACTGGGGGACCAGCTCAATACACAGGACCTAGCTACTACAGAACGACTTAACGAGCATCAATTAGCACCTAGGAAACCAGGGTAAGGAGAGGAAAGATTCAATACAGACAGTCAACTGCCCCAGGACAGACACAGTCTTGGCATGAGTTTGTCCATCAGCAGCTAGGGGTGCAGGGCCCCAGACCCCCCCTGCACCGATCTCCTCGACAGCTGGCAGGCATCACAGCAGGGGCCACCACCCCTGCAGCTGTCACCCGCTGCACCTGAACGCACGCAGTGTCACCCATGGCACGAGTTTTGCTTGTCCACAGCTTGAGGTGCAGTTCCCCCCAAACCCCTGCACCGATCTCCTTGAAACATGGCAGGCTTCATGGCCTCAGTAGGAGCTACCAGCCCTGCAGTTTTCACCCCGCTGGGGTGTGGGTGTGATACACAGCTGTGACATGAGTTTGGCTTTCAAGAATTTGGGGTACAGCTCCCCCCAAACCCCTGTACCATTATTCTTGAAATGTGGCAAGTTTCATCTCATCAGAGGCTACCATCGCTGCAAGTTTCATCCATATCAGAGAAGAAACAACAAAGTTATGGATATTTCATTGATTCCCTATTATACCCTATGGCTGGATCTCTGAGGCGGCTCCGAAGCAGCCGGATCGAGGCAGAAACCCAGTCTGGAGCTCCGGATTGGATCAAGGCCATCCAAAGAGGCCAGCTCTGAAGCCGGATCAGATCGCTGTTGACTCACACAGGCCTAGTGGGTACATCTACATGTGAAATTAATGCAACACAATAAACTCCAGAGCAGTTCATACTGGAGTAAACTGCTCCCATGCAAAGCATCTACATGTGCGCCTGGGACAGCAGCAATTTAAGCCAAGGCAAAGTATGCCCCCAGCTGGCTGGGCTGTCCAGGTACAATTTACATCCCCAGTCACCATCTACATATTTATTTCAGTGTGGTAAAGTACTCCACTGTAAGACAGTACTGTCCCCAACAGTACTATGCTATGGCAGAGTTAATTAGTTTACTGCACCCTAATACCAGTGCACATGTAGACTGTGATGCTTTACTGCAGAGCTAATTAGTCTATTCCACAGTAAAGAGCACATATAGATGCACCAGCATGCACCATCTAACAAAATGTTACTCTCCCTAGTGCAGTTGCCAGCTGTAGCATCTACCCAGTCAGGGAAAGGATGTGGTAGTAAAATGTGTTCCACTGGTGAACACCTTTTCAAGCTGAGCTGTCAGCTGTACAGGTGAATCGAACCTATTCCTCACATCTGTATTAACCAATGCAGCCTATTCTTCACCTCTGTTAAGGTTTCTGAAACTAAACATGATGCATATACTGTACGTCTCATTTCCCATCCTTGCTGAATTCTGTGTTTCACTTGTCTTCACCAGCCAGAGGTGTGTAGGAAGGAAGGTACTATTTTCAACCAGTCTCAATGGTCCTATAAGTCCACTTTGACTCTCTCAACCCATTCAGGGTCTGCAGTGGCAGGAAGTCAAAGTTAGAGCACAACACAATAAACGTGATTTTAATTACTCCAGGGAGCATAAGAGGGCAGAGCCGTGAGAGAATATTGATTCAGTATCTGTGCTGAAACAGCTCTTACACAAGTCTGCAAAGACTTCCAGCTACCCAGATCAGGGTGCATTTACATTGCAGATTACAGTGTGGTGCAGAGATACCTGAGCTAGCTTTGAGCGAGGTAGTTCAAGTTCTGGAAGCAGTTTAGCCAGTGCAGCACAAGTGAGTCAAGCCAAGGAGCAAGGTAAATTTGCTGGTGCAAAATTCTGCTGCTCTGGCACCTCTGTGTTCAGGCAGCTCCTTTAAAGCCTGCTCAGGTGTGTCAACATTGCAGTGCTGTTTGCAATGTAGATGCACTCTCAAAGGCCCTAGGGAAAGCGCACAAATGCAACTGCCTGCTCTCCTTTGGGATATTAGTATTTCAATCCAGGAAAATAAGGGAGCCTTCCCTCTATCCAATCTTTTCCTATTTGGCGTAATTCTGCATGCAGCGGACCCTGCTGTCTTTCCTTTGCACCACAAAGCCAGCACCTGCACAGGTACCAACCTTCTGTTACTGTTCCGCCTCGCATGTCTTTCATCATACGTAATCACCAATAACTTTAAATCATGAATCATTAGGAAAAATGTCTCAGTTTTTTGTTGTAAGTCTGATGATTTTATGCATTCCCCTCCCATTCTGAGTGCTGCACACACACGTCAATCATTCTGGCATTTTCATTGATTCAAACGGAACAAGGAATTGATCATTAATTCACATTCCAATTTCCCATCTCTCTCATGGGACTGGTGATTCCTTAAAGGTATAAATCTAACTTTTCACTGTTTATCTGGCTCTTTTAAGTAACTTTGGCACCAGTGACATGGATACATCTGTTAAGCCTTTATGAACAGAACCTCTGAATTTAACCACCATAAAACTGCAAAACAATTTCCATGACAACCCTCTGTCTGCAACATTGTATGTTTTCTCTTTTTTTCTCAGGCAGCTGTTTTTTACAACAAAATTTAAGTAAAATCTCTATAACCAGTTTGTAGTTATCATAGGTGGAAAAAATATTCCTCCAAAAAAAAAAAAGAGCCTCTCAATGGTTGTTCCCCCCCACCCCCAGTCAACAAATAGGAAAAAACAACTGAAATCAAACATTGCAAGTAAAAAAGAGACTTTAGTAAAGGTTATGGAGGTAAGCCCTGAAAAATACTTTTTTTCTCTAGAATAACCCAACTGATTTTAATGTTGTGTGAATAAAAACTGTGAAAACGTTATTGCTAGGTCAAGTTTTCAGGCTTCAAAAATTCTACCAGTTCAACAAAAGAGAATTATCTTCTTTACAGGAATGCAGACCCATTCAGTGGCATTTATCATGGAGCACAGAAAATCCCTAGGAAAAAATGTAGGATTTCAGGATTAGACAGGCCTTCTAAGTGGGAAAAAAAAATTGTGAATTTGAAAATCCAGCATTATATCAAGTGTGAGCTGTCCTACCTTTGGAGCTTTGCAAATAACTGATTTTTAGATTTAGAAACAATTAAAAAAACCAGATTGGGTTTCTCCAGCATTATTCTGATTTCCTTGACTCAATACATTTAAAAAAATCATTTAGGGGGCAAAAATATTTCATGTTGGTCAAAGCTTGGTGAAATTTGAGCCAAAACTGCACTGCTGAGCAAATTAACTATCTACCCAACTCTACCTATTAGCCAGACTATATAAGCATAAATGTAAGTGCATACAGAAATTATATCTCAGCTCTGATAGTCACTACATCTTGAGAGTTTTAGTCAAATTTGTGCATCACAGAGCAACCCTCTCACAAAAAAACTCTGAGGCACCCAGGGGAATAAACTTCCATCCTCTACCTCCCCTATGCAAAATGACATTTCTTTTCTACCTAGGGGAACTTTTACAATCATTGAATTCTCCCCAGCCTGAAGAAGGGTGTGTGTACTCAAAAGCTTGCAAAGAAAATTTTTTGCTACTATTTAGTTGATCTAATAAAAGATACTGCCTCTGACCAAGACCTTTGTTTATCTTTATGGTCAAATAGACTACATTTGTATCTACATTGTAAACCATACAACCTATAGGGTAGATTGTATCTACAACTGTAGATTTCTCTCTACACCATGTGAGATGTAATCATAATGAACTCTCCTATGTCAACTCTTAATTACAGGGAAACCATCACAAGAATGGTCAACTGTTTAATGTTCTGCTGTTCTAAACTTCGTTAGACATCAGCTACATAAAATGTTACATGCTTTAATAAATGGCTACATACATAAATAAGAAGAAATTCATTATACATGCGGAGCATGTACATGGAGGTAAGTACACGGAGGTTGATGGCATAGAGCTGTATGACAGCACAGAACTGATTTCACAGTGTTACTTTCAAGGGAAAGGCTTCTGGTGGTGACTTATCAAAAGGGACAATAAATCCATCTTCAGCCAGCGCTTGGTAAGGGAGGTGCACGGAGAAGCCCTAATGGAGTGTAGAGAAAAAGGTGATTATACCCGTCTTCGTAAATCTTTGAAGCCTTGAGTACAGGTGCCACCTATCTACAGTACTTACTTATTTCTGCAGCTTCATAAATAAAATGCTAGAAATTTTTGTATGAAGTTGCTGCCCGTTCCCTTTTTATCACCAGTCACGATAGAGCTAGATGGGTGGAAACCCTCCATCCTAAAAGATGGAGAGAACAAAGCCCTTGTAGCAGTCAAGGTCCCCAGTTCAATCAGCAGGAAAAAAGGCCTTGCCATGAAAACGTTTATAATATTCCTGCATATTCAGTGGCACACTGGAGAAGACACCGATATATTCCGTCAAACCTGGTTAAACTAAATCAGCGTAAACTTCATGCTTATTTGGCTTCACAACTCAGTGGTCTAGGTTATGCTCAGGACATAGTGTAATGCTGTTTACCCCATAGAGCTTACAGTCACCCAGGCATATGGCTGAACGAGACGTGGATTACCCAGGTCTGACTGTATTTAATTTACAATACAAACAGCACAGTAGGAGCTGTAGCAAATCCTCTCTGCATGAGGGGAATGAAGACACCATTTGTCCTGATTAGAGAGAGTGAAAACTGACACATTTTTATTGTGCTCTGACACAAGAGAACAAGCTGGCAAAGGATCCAATTGTCAGGGTATTTTCCATCATTTTTTTTAAAGATTTTTGATGTTGCTATATCATAAACACCAGTGGAGGGCTCAACTTGGGAATTATTTCCTGGTTTTATTCCATCCTATAAATAAATAAGTCGGGTTTTCATTTTTTATCCTGGCAGGTTCCTAGGGGAGTGGTGAGCAAGAGCAGGGTTTGAACTGAAGACCTCTAATTTGGAAACAAGGCCTAGCCATTCCTAGGGTAGGGCAGAGCACTACCCTGCACAATGAACACCCAAGTGGTTCATTTAAGAACAAAAAGTTGAAGTACAGCTTTAATTACAGGCTTGGTCTTATTTAAATCCTGCACGAGCCCCAGTGTGTATAGGCATTTTTAGGCTTTCTGCACATGGAAGCATTTCACCCCAGGAACACTAAAACTCCCTGAGTTTAGGCTCTGCTCACCTTTACGGCGCCCTTCTCAGGAAGGGTTTCAAAAAAAGTTTTGACGGAAAGATACCAAAGTATCTCTAGAGCATCAGGTCAAGTGAACTGAGGAAACTTTCCAAACCACTGGTCAGTCTTTCTACCAGTGACTTCTTAAAGAAGCTGGAAATCAGCAATTACAAAGGGTGATCTCATGTGCCTTCATGTCAGTATTGATCGCTCATTTTACAATATGTCTTTTTAAAGTATTCGTAGAAGCATAGCCGACCAATTATTCTAGCCCCCTAACTAGCTCACCTGGGTGAAATACTGAGTTCAACATAAGCTTCCAAAGCTCATGCAACGACCTTCAGGTTATGATGAAAAAGGGAGAGGAAGATACTACATATTCAAATATCAAAGCCCTGCCCTTCCTCGCAGTAAAGGGTTTTAAGCACAGGGTAGGAGCTGCTGTTCCAGTGAACAGTTAGCAACAGACTCCAGAGAAGCCAGATGGCAGCGCTGTATCTTCCCTGAGCATCCCAGCAATCTGCTCCAAGGAGTCATGTTAGAGCAGCACAACAGGAAAGTGATGGGCCAAGAGAGCACAGGCACAGGATCTTCATCTTGGGTTAGGTGCCATGGCTCCTGTACAATGTCAGGAGGGTCTAAGAAGAACGATCACAAGTCAGTTGAATGGGGAGCCACCTCAGATAGTCAAGAGAGAAGCACCGAGGAAAGGGAAGAGCCTTAGGTGCTATTTGTGGCCAGGTAGGTGTCTCCTTCTGCTCTGCCTTCTCAGCCATGAGTCCTTTGCCAAAGTTATGTGTTTAAGCCCAGCTTTTCTAATAGTGACAGGTGAAAGAAGGCACTGCTGCCCCTTCCCATCTTACCCCACAACTAGCCAACTGCCTAGCAGTTAGAGCACTTACACAGGCTGTGGGAACCCCAAATTTCAAGCCCCTATTCAGAGCATAAAATTGAATCTATATCCCAAAGAAATACTCTGATCCTGGGCTTATGGCTATTCTGGGGCAGGCTCTCAAACTCTCCTGTTAGAGCTCGTCCACATTACATAAACAACAAAATATTCCCAAACTCCAAGATCTTGATCCTACAGCCCTGTAGTTAGCCATGTACCTGAAATATGGGATGCTGAGGTTCAAATCCCTACTTCAGATCAGGACCCTTCCCTGACACAGAGAGAGAGACAGAGAGAGACACCTACCTTTGCTATATACCAAGCACACGTGCAGAATCAAAATGGGCAGAGAAAAGCCTAGTTTAAGGATCCCACTTTGGTGCCTCTGGGATTTTGGCTGGCATCAGGGCAGCATCAGTGTTTAAATTGTTTTGTGTCTGCCAACGTGCAGGAATGTAGGCACCTAGGGGGCAAGCAGCATCTGAGCAGCAGCTTTGAGAAAGTCAGTGGTGTGCACAGGGTGGACTTAAGGACCTTAGAGAATTTGGGGAATTTGCCCACAAGGCCCCAATTAAGCAAAAGATTTTCATATGGGCTTAAGTCATCCATACTCAGCACAGCACTGGAGCATGTGCTTTAGCCTCATTAAAGTCAATGGGGCTTAAATACATGACTAAAATTAAGTGTGTATTTAAAGATTCAAGGCCTGAGTCCCCAACTGTGCATGCTCACTAACCCAACTAAATCCAACTGAGTCACTACTTCATCTCATGGGCTCTGTGCTAAGGATTGCCTGAAAAGGGCCATTTTCCTTGGCTTTGTGCAAAGGTACAGGATTTGGGCTGGACAGAAGCAATTAGTTTCTTCCCGAGCTGAAATGGGGTGGCTCGTTTGGTTGGCTTTGGTTTAATCCTGCAGAACCTGTTTTCACAGCAAGTGAAATCTCCAAGACCTACATTAGCAAAGCCACGTATGGTCCGTACATTTCTCCCAGACTGTTACCAAGTGCATCACGGAAATGAGTCTTACTTTAGGCTTCAACAGAAAGAAATGATATGGGGAAATGCAAAAAAAACCCCAACAAAAATAGGTTTCCCCTTGAATTTGTCTGAAATGCTTAAGCCTATACATGCACACAAATACAGTAAGATATGGTTAATTATTTTGGATCTCTAAGTCTGTCAAGCTAAGATCCACATAGGGACTTAGGTGTTAGGACTCTAAGTACCACATCAACATGCTCTTTAGATACATGTATGGCTTCCAGGGTCGAATCTACAATCTGTATGATACGTGGGGAGAGTTAGATGCCTCAGAGTAGGATTCACAACAGCCAGCATACTAAGCAGGGAACTTGGTGTGCTTTAGTTTTCCAAAATGGAAACTAGAAGTGGGTGATAGGGGGAGGATACACCTTCCATCCCACCCCTCGTAAGGCACATGTGTCTGGGCTTGGGATTCACAACCTGTGCAGAGCAAAGGAATTCAAGATTCTTTGGGCCCGAGAGAAGAAAGTAGGGGATGCGTGACTACAGCTCTGCAATTAGGGCATTTGCACGACAGTTGAGATCTGTTATGATGTCTCCTCCAAAGAAAATAGACCATGCATAGAGCCCATAGTCCCCATAGCTCAAGTGGGGAAATATCACAGGGATGTGTGAGGATAAACACATTAAAGATTGTGAGGTGGTCAAGAGTCATTGGGGGAGGGACTCATATAAGTAAAGATATGTGTTTTTATGGGAACAGGAGAAAGGACACAAACTTAAAAACAGGGAAATAATGGTCATCAAACAGCACAAATTAGCTAATGGACACGCTTTTTACATTTTAAGTGACTAAATGAATGGTTTATGATACCCCTTTCATCCAAGAGACCCGCCACCTAGAGCTCAATACCTAGCTATGAACAAAAGGCAGCTGGCCAAATTTTCAAGAGTGATCAGAACTGAATAGAGTGAAAGGTTTCCAGAAAACCACTCCTGTTACTGCCACAATTGGTGCTGAGCACTTTGGAAACTCTGAGCGCCGCAGTGGATGCTGAGTGCTCGGAAATCAGACCCTGTTAGAGTGCAAATCCAAATAATAGAGGAGGAAACTTTGTTGCCATAGTAGTAACTTTTTGATAGTTCAAGGTACAGAATATTGGGCGGGGATCTTTGCAATAAATTGATTTCACTGTGTGATAACACTTTAACTAGACTGTGCACAAAGCAAACTAAGCACAGCCATTCAATTTAAAGATTACAACTCTCAAACTCATGAATAGCGCAAACCAACTACTGAACAGGCTTGCAAGATAAACATTTCCATCAAAAATACAGAAGGTGTATTATTTAGAGAAAACCCAGCTTTAATGCATTACAAATCAATACTTCTCGTTTCCCTGTTCACATTTACCATTCTGCAAACACCAAGCCAATCATCGCACAAAACACAGGTGTATGAAAATTATTCAGATCCCCACAAAAACTCAGCTGGAATGAAATGCAGCCAGACAGAATACATTCTGGCAAGAGAAAGCTTGAAGTCTCGGTGGTAGGCTCCAGAGCATTAGGGCCACATCCTGCCCTTGGAGGTTCAACCTAAACTGAACTTGCCAGAGTGACTCTGCATTTGTTTCAACAAAACAAAGTAAAATTTAGCCCTACAGCACCTGCTTTTTCTCTCAAGATTTCTGCATTGGTGCAACCCTATTATCTTCAATGAAGTTATTATCGATCCACATGAGTGAGAGAGAAGAATCAGACCTATAAAATCTAATCTTGCTTTCCCTGCATTTATTTTAAGCCCTTTGAACCACTGGAAATCTTAGAAAAGCAGATTTTCTTAAGTCATTTCCTATCTTTCCTAAGTTTGACTGAATAGAGAGAACACCACAAGAACAGCATTTTTCATGGGTATTGTGCAAGCCAGATTCTCCTAAGAGCTGAAAGAAAAGAGGCTGGGAGGAAAATTAAAAAACAAACAAACCATGAACAAAAAGTGTTTCTAATTTCTGTAGACCTCTCTTTCAGTTTGGCATTCATGTAAAGGCTGATGATGGCTCTTCTTTTCAAGTCATAGTTCACCCAACCATAATTTCATTGCACAGCAGTTTTGGTTTCCTTCCAATCATTCATTATGAACACATTAATTATATGTAAAATGCATCATTTGTCTTTTTTTTGGAGGTGAAAATGGAAAACCCCAGGGTGCTTGGAGTTTGCATTAAATTCCACTTCTGATTTAACTCTATAAAATCATGTTCCCAAAGTAGAGCTGATGATTATGTTTAAGAAGAGACACCAAATTTCTAAATAAAAACTGCTAATTTAATAAATCCTTGCACTGATTGTGGAGACCTCATTTCTTTAATAAATCATTGTACCTTTATGAGAAAGCTGATATATAGATTAGCTGGCAATTGTGAGATGCATCTAATCATTTAAAGCACAAGCATGGGAACTGCATTGAATGTTCATCATTCAAAAAGAGAAGAAGAAAAGGAAAAACCTGTAACACCACGCTCCATGGTTTCATTATTACTGTCTCCTCTTTTAATGAAGACATAGCACACCACTTTGTTGGTCTAATTTACACTATAGATCAAAACTATATGAAATTTCCTAATACTGCGAGGGTGAAAAAAATTACTATCTACATGACTTACAATGTGCAATATTATTTTAGGTTATGAAATTAGCATCTCTATGCAGTCGCAAATGATTGCTAGGATCTGCTTAATCTGGCAGCAAATTTCTAGTCTCAGAAAGCTGAATACTATTAAGACTATTCTATCCCTACCACTAATAACTGAAATCTTCTGTTAGAGCTAAATCCTCCCAGCTTGTTTGTTCAAATGTTAGATCACACTTTCGAAGATGGAAGCAATTACCACTGCAGTGTTTATTTGCAATTTTTCTATCAGAATTACTTGTATATCTGGCATTTGAGGTTGCTGTTATTGTTTTTTCTTCCCATCAGTCTAACACGCACAATCTGTCTCAAACAGTGAATAGAGCTATATTTTGCAATCACTCACATATATACAACTCCCACTGAAACCAAGAGATGTTTAACTGATGGCAGAATTTGGCCCATGGACTATAAAGGGATCGGTGAACCCCTACCCAGGGAAAGAAATGATAACATGATTTTCTCTTATAAAGCAAGCAGATAGAGTGAGAGAGGACCCATGTATTTCTTTCAGTGCTGTAATGCTCGAGTAATTCTTCTCAAGTCAGTGGGTCTACCGAGGATCCCCTCTGCCATAACAAAGGGGAATAGGTCCTATTGGATCCAGTGAGACATTTAGTGAAGCAAACCATTACTGAAATACTAGAAATGTATTTATTAACAACAAGGACTTCACAGTTTGGTCCCCAATTCTGAGTCTACTTTGACAATGGGTCAGGGAACATTTGATCTGAGTGAGCGTATAGACACCCAGACATTAATTTAAGCATTCAAAGTTATAAGAACAACTATGACATGGGGTGGGGGGAGTGGGGACGGAGGGCGACCGCCACCCAGTACCCCATGGTGCTGCCTCTCAACCTCTGGCCCCATGTGCCCCTCCACCCACCTTGTCCAACCCTGTGGGCCCCCCCACCCCATATGCCCAGACCTGTGGGTCCCCCAACCTTCCACCGCTCCCGGTGGGGCCCCGTAAGCCCCCCCACCATTTGCCACTCCATCCCGTGCCACCACCAGCACCACGCCACCAGCATCCCACACCACCACCTCCGAGGAGCAGGCTGCAGGGGGGACCACAGGGCTGGCCTCATTCCCCTGCTCCACCCCCTCCATCCCCACTCTCATAACAGTGCTCTGCCATATGTACGCCATCAGATTGGTTGCCAAGGCAATCAATCAGAGTGTAAATAAAGCGTTACAGACAGACAGACAGACTAACACTTTTATTATATTAGAATTGATGGCCATGACTTCAAACATGAAGTTGGAGGTGGGAAGACTCTCTAATATCAGTAGCATGCTAGGAAAATTAAACAGCATCTGTAACATCCTGAACGTGTTAGTGATGGTCATCTTGTAGTAGCCAACCCACAGAGGGCATAAGGAACCAGGTATTTCTTTTGGCATTGCACGTCTATCTTAGGGTCTCATTCTGACATACCGCAGTACAATTTCCAAGGTGCAGCTGCAAGAAGCTGATATATATTTGGAGATGAAGGACATGGCTTCTGATCCCAGCTCCTCTGTTTGCTACAGTCTATGAGGAGGCCCCCATATGCATGTGAACTATGTAGTAATTATGTCTTGTCTTTAGGACACTAATTTTTTACTGAGAGAAACAAAGAAGCCAGGAGGTAGCAGTAAAAAAGAAGGGAAGGACAGGGAGTGAGGGGAAATGACCTCCTCTACATATTGCTGAAGACAAATACCCTTGCTTACTGTAGGGAAGCTGGTTCATGGCTTAGACTGTCACTTTAGAAACCCAGCTTCAATATTTGGCTCCACCCCAGGCTTCTTAAATGATTTTGGGCAAATTTCTTGGCCCCAAGTCCTTCAAGGCTTTTTAAGGAGTTTGGAAGCAGGCATCTAAATGCCTTCCTGGATCAGGGCTTTAGGCTCTTTGGGCATCTATACACGTGCTCCGGCATGGAGGGGGTGGCGCTCTAATTAGAGCAGCTCTCAGAGTGCCCACAGCGTCACATGGATTCAGCATCCCACGTTTTGAAATAGCAGAGAGGGCTCATTAAATAAAGCTTAATGAGCATTAGTTAAAGCACCCCTGCCACCATTTTGTAAAGAGCAGACACACGATGCGGAGGCCGCTGGGGTACGTTAATTAGCACACTCCAGCAGACTTGCTGCCATTGTTCCAGTGGGATTTCTTTCACCGGAGAGATTGAGAGGCCACAAGTCTGGGGGTACTGTGACCCCAGACTGCAGAGAACAAAAAAACAAGAGCGAGAAATACACAAAAAGCACAAAATGTATTTATTTAGTCAGAACTTTTATATTCCTAGGAAATGGGCAATAAAGCTCTCTGGAAAACTCTGGATATTCCTGCAATACAGAGCATTAAACCACAGTACATATGTCCACAATTTTGTTACTTACCTTTTGCCTCATTTGTATTATTAATTCTCTGTACGAGGTCGCTATGGAACAGCTCGGAAGCTGTATTAGTGAACACAGGAGAGACATTAGAGGTAATGTAGATAAGTTGTCTGTTGTAGCTCGTACGAACAGAGAAGGGTGTCCTCCATCTGCTCTTCAGTTTACCCAGGCTAAGCATGTCATGAAAATTATCTGGTGCAGCAATAGAGGTTCCCCAAGCTGTTGGCTGCAAGGGAGTGTTTCCCCCTCACTTGCTCTGCCAAGACCAAAAAGGACTGTTTTTTCTTCAGACTAATAATTTACAAATGTCATCTTGAAATAGGTTCTGGAAAATATTTCTCTATCACTCTTACCTAATTTGAGAAGACCAATCACTTCCTCAAGGAAATCGGGTAGACTATTTCTAGGATTTTAAAATATAATTATCTGCTAATAGTCTCACATCTTGTAGGTGCCAATCACATGTTTTAGAAAGAAGAGCAACACATTCAGACTACTTGATGCCGGGTAATATGGTGAGAGGATAAACTTCTATTTTTGCGTATGTGGAATTCCCTTTTGTCTTATTTATTCTCGAGTTACCTTACATATTCATTTGAGTGACAACACATTATTATGGTTAGCATATAAGGTAGTATGACCTTAAACTTGTATAGCAGCTTTTAGCTGAAAGGATCACAATGTACTTTACCACTTAAACCTTGGCTCTTACCTAAATTATGAGTAGTCCCATCAGAGAAGTGAAGCTGCTTCTGGCATAGAAACGGTTTACATCTTTCGTCTAGAGCAATAACACACAACAGCTTAGGAAAGGCAGTGAAAAATCACTCTATTGTCCGCTTAAAAATGAAAGGGAGATCTTAGGGAGGCAGTATGTGATTAACCATATTGGAATTTGTCTTAGACATTGGTAGTAACTTCCCTAATTTTTCCATGGAAGGTGCCATGGAATCACAGAAAGAAGAATCCTTACTGACCATGCATGATCCAGATTTGGCTCTTGTATCTCAGCCATTAGATAAAGCCCTCCAGGAGCACCATGCTCCAGCTTTGATTTGCACTAACCTGGCAAAAAATGCATCCCATACCAACCTCACCTCCTGAAGCAACTGGGTGCATTTTGGAAGTTTCCCAATCATGCAGTCCCAATCATCAGATGAACGCTCCATAAAGGTCTTCTTCTCCCTGACATGCCATTTTTGCATAACATATGGAAACATAACAGCCAAAGGTACAGTACAGAGCATGGCAAAAAGTAATGCACAGAAATTTATGGCATGATAGAAGGTGTAATGGAAAAACATAAAAATTATAATTAATGGATTGCTTATTGCCAATCTATAAATTGGCATATTAATGGTCACTGACAGACCTCATTTACTGAGGCAGGCTTTAGCAATGCAATAAGACACCAAAATATGACTGTTCACCATATTTAATAACCATTCAAACTGTGTTAAGATAGCTCCACTTATCTGCAATCTCAGAGATGTGTTAATAACATAGGAGCAAATCGCACCATTGATTTTCAAGTATAATTTTCTATTAAAACCAGTGGAGAGTATTACTTAAAAAAAATAAATTAATGGCATAATATTGCCCAAGGTTCCACTATAACAAACCCCCAGTGTTATAGCTCTCTAAGTCTCACAGCTCATAGTGACAGATAATCTTGTTTATCCTGTGTTTTCACTGCAGTATCTTCCCTTTGCACTATTGTTGCAGCCGGAGGCCTCTGTGCCACCAGTGCTTGTTGGTGTCTACCTCTGATGAGTGGTGAATGAAATAACCAGCAAAGAATCTATAGCTCTCTTTTCACTTCCCCAAGGGGCAATGTTTGATTTCATCAATAAGAACAATATCAGCAGCTCTGCAAAGAGCTGGGAGCCCACCATTATGACCCTTCTATTTTAGATTCCACTCCAGTTTTTCTGTGTTAGGATCTGAACTTATTATCTCAAAGCTCAGGGTTTGTAACGCCAGCTAGTTTTATAGCTATTAACTGCTGCATCCCACATTCAAAGGAGGTATTGCAAGCTCTGATAATAAAGAATGTGGCTAAAGTATTAATAGCCAGGGCTCGCTTCATGATAAAATCTACCTTGTCTTTCTTAATCCATGGCCTCAATCTTCAATATTTCAATAATTTGCACTAAAGAGATTGTGTTTGGGTAAGAAGTATAAAAAGAAAAAAAAACCCACAGCATATTATTTTGCTGTGTTAGGGATTAAAAATGTTTCACTCTTGATTTGTGAAAAACAATTCAAAATGAAATAATTGTGGCAATGGTTTTAGGTAGCTCTAAGCCAGGGGGGGAAAGACAGTGTAAAACAAAGCAAAAAACCCCCACCCACCTTCTGCCAGTGTGGGGGAACACACTCATTTTTAGCATTAAAATAATCCAAGTTTCTGTTGCACACAGGATTTAGTGGAGCAATACTCTCAATTATAAGCATCTGCTGTCCTTGCAGTGGTATCATATTCCACTGATTGTAATTGTGTTTTGTTAACAGGATGCAATTCAATTAGGGCCAAATCAAGATATGTCTAATATTTTAACAATATAATATCAGGCCCTAACAAATTCCCTGCACAGAGGGGGGAAAGCCTGATAGAGTTACTAGGTACAGAACATCCTCTTCAGTAGCGCTGTTAATACCCTTTTTAATACCAGTAGAGCTGCTTTGGCAAAGCCTGGTTGCTTTATTATGATTGTGATTGTGAAGGAAAGAGTTCATATCTATGTTATGAGACGAGGAACATAAAATCACCAGCAGCAAACTTCATGAAAAGGACACTGTTGACAAAAATTATAAGCCAAAATCACAGGTGGCCTAAATTGATATTGACCCCATTTGAAGTCAAAGCCTTACCTCTGCTGAGAATCAGGCCTAAATTATTAAGGAAATTATTTTCCTTATTATTATAATCTCTTGTGTCATTATGTCATTACAACTGACAGATTTTTGTTTTTCAAATTTAATTTATTTTTCATTACCTGGAGTTTCCAGAGTTGCTGGGCAGTATGGAAGGACAGCTGTTTGTTTACGCTGTGTTCTCCTTTGCTTTTCTTCCTAGATGACCTTTATTTTGGATTAAGGAAGAAACAATAAAGGAAAGAACAAATAAAGTGCTCGTGAGCGGGAGAATGATGTGAATCACCATGTAACGTTGTGCAACACACCAGACAGTCTCTGTTAAGAGCACCCATTCAGATACATGGGAAGTTGGAAAAAAAACCAAGGGCAACATTGGACACCTGCTGAACCAAATGGGGCAGCTGACGACTGACACCCAGGAAAAAGCTAATCTTCTCATTGATTACTTTGTGTTGGTTTTCCACAAACCCCAGGGAATCACCCTGCCTGACAGGACACAGGATTACCAGCGTAAGGGCGATCACATGCCTACAATTGGCAAAGATCTTGTGAGGGAACACCTTGAGAGGCTGGACATCCACAAGTGAGATGGCCCAGGTGGAATGCACTCAAGAGTGCTAAGAGTTGGCTGACATCATAGCATAACCAATGGTAAAGATATATGAGAAATGGTGACATTTGGGAGACGTTCCTGAAGACTGGAAGAGGGCCAATGTAGTGCCTATCTTCAAGAAAGAAAGGAAGGAAGATCCAGGGAACTACAGACCAATCAATTTGACCTCAATCCCTGGAAAGATCTGGGAAAAAATCATCAAAGAAACCATCAACAACTGGCTAACGGCAGGCAACATTCTGAGAGAGAGCCAACATGGCTTCATTGCGAGTAGGTCTTGCCTGACCAACCTCATTTCTTTGTATGACCAAGTGATGCATCACCTGGACAAGGGAGAAGAGGTTGATGTCATTTACTTGGATTTCATAAAAGCCTTTGACTTGGTCTCCCATGATGTCCTCATGGTAAAATTGAGGAACTGAGGCCTCAACAACCTTACAGTCTGATGGCTGGGGAACTGGATCCATGGTCAGACCCAGAGAGTGATAGCCGATGGAACTGAGTCAACATGGCACCTGGTGACCAATGATGTCCCCCAAGGTTCAGTACCTGGACCAGTACTCTTTAATATATTGATAAATTATCTGGATTCAGGTGTCAGAAGTAGACTGGCTAAGTTCACAGGCAACTCCAAATTATGGGGAAGTGTGGTCACTCTTGAGGATAGGCTGGGGATTCAAGCTTACCTGGACAGGTGGGTGGATCAAAACCTGATGATGCTGAACACAAAGAAATACAAGGTGCTTCACCTCGGGAGAAAAAACCCACATCATACTTATAGGCTCGGCAGCGCTACACTCATTAGCACCATGACTGAAAGAGACTTGGGGGGTCATGACTGATCACAAGATAAACATGAGCCACCAATGCAATGCCACAGCCAGCAAAGCAAATAAAACTCTGGCTTGCATCTACTGATGCATCTCAAGCAAGACACGGGAAGTCATCCTCCCGCTTTACTCAGTCTTGGTGAGGCCGCACCTGAAGTACTGCATCCAATTCTGGGCTCCATACTTTAAAAAGGGTGTGGAGAAGCTTGAGAGAGTCCAGATGAGAGCCATGTGCGTGATTAGAGGTCAAGAGAGCAGGCCTTATGAGGAGAGGCTGAGAGGCACTGGATGCTTCAGCCTGTAGAAGCGCAGGCTCAGGGGTGACTTGGTAGCAGCCTATAAGTACATAAGGGGTGCGCATCAGGAACTGGGAGAACGTCTGTTCACCAGGGCACCCCAAGGGAAGACAAGGTCTAACAGACACAAATTGCTGGAAGACCATTTTAGACCAGACATAAGGAAAAGCTTCTTTACCGTCTGAGTCTCCAGAGTCTGGAATAGACTCCTCCCAGAAGTGGTACAAGCACCTACTCTGGATACCTTTAAGAAATGCTTGGATGATTATCTTGCTGGGGTAATTTAACCCCAGCTGACTTCCTGCCCCTTGGGCAGGGGGATGGACCTGATAATCTCACAAAGTCCCTTCTAGCCCTAATGTCTATAAAATCTATGACATTTTTCCAAGGCATGCTATTTGTTTTATTTCTAAGAACTGGGTGTCCCTTTATTTATGACTGCCTATACATGTTCTCGGGGTGGGTAGGTGTTTTAATTAGAGCAGTTCCCAGACAAACATTTTAATTAAAACAGCTCAACTGTCACGTGCATTAAGCGCCTGGCTTAATAGATGTGACGGTGAAGTGACACCAGAGCATTCTAATTAGAACGTGAACAAGTACATGGATAGGCAGTCTATGTTCTTATTTTGTAAAATAAAAGTGTCAGAACAAATACACAGCTGTGGGTTATGGAAAGAATAATTTAACCTAGCCTCATAAATCAAAATTCACCATTATTTCTTTTTTTTCATTGTGAGTGTCTGTCAAGTGTCCCGTTAAATAGTTGGGCCACAGAAGTTGGAACTAACTTAAACCTGTCCTTTGTGTCAGCCAAGCAGCTGCACTTGTAGTTGAGTGAGGCCTCAGGTAGAAATCTTTCAGTTAATGCACAAAGCTACATCAGACCATAGATTAGGCTTTGAATTTCCTTCATCCTGTACAAGAAAATGGAGACAGGCCAATTTCACTTATGTTTATAATCAGTTTCACACTCTGATTCCTATAGACAAGACTGTAAATTATAAATGTAGAGCTTTCAGTTTGATGTGGAAAAAGAGCTTTCATTTACTCACAAAAACTCCCAACCTATTTTTGTAGGTCTAAATCTAAGGCTGTAAAGCACTTTCAGATGAAGAGCAGCCTGTCATACAATAATCCATCTAAACCCTTTCAATCTTGTGAGCAGAAAGCTGCAAAGGAAGTTTCATTCCTAAAGGAGAAGAGGTGAATGTTGTCTTTTGAGCTGAGTTTCTAAACAAAAGGTATAGAGTTAGGAAAATCAACTTCCCCAGCAGCAATTTCAGAAGCATATGCAACACACCCAGGGAAGGTTGAGCCAGGGAAAACTTATATTCACTTTGGATAACAGGACTACTGTGTGAAAGAAACCGTGAAATTTGCAAAATAACTATGAAATTTACAAAATGTGATGAATCAGGAAAAAAGCCATGCTGCAGAAAACAAATTGCTCTGGAATGTCATATGTTTCCATCTACTGTCATATGCAAGACCTCCCTCCCTCGAAAGTTTCCTTCTGCTCTAATGGTGTGCTCACTCAAACATTTCTCTCTGAGACATAATGAAAAAGGAAAACAAACCATCTTTTAAAATCCTGAGCTTTCGACTTGTCCTTCACCGGGAATTTTACAACAACATCTCACACCACAGCACTGACAAACAAAACCTCAACCCGCGCCAGCGCCCACAGAGCTTCAGCAACCAAATGAAAGTTCAAGACCAGGACATTACATCAGGGTATCATTCTGAGCATGTTCTGCTCCGTGCCTCCAGTACCCCAGAATCTGTGAGATGACAGGAGGGAGACAGCTGAGATTTACTTTTAAGTACTAGCCCTCAGCATCAGAGAGGCAGCAAAGCGATAAGAGCAAAGGAAAAGCATATGGATTCAGGCCTAACAGAACCCTTTTAAATATTTTCCCCTCATGTATTTAAGAGCAGAAAAAGATTGGGCATTGTAGATAGAAACCCCAAAGAGTGCCTTTAAAATGCTTTTCAATCTAGCTAGCAAGGGGAAGAGGATCAGAGCGACCCTCAAAGAAAAAGGAGGTCAGCATATGAACTGAGCGCCAAATGAGCCCTTTTAAGTGGCTACTGGCTGTGACTGAAATACCCAACCCAGCTTGATACCTTCAGGTATCTCCCAGCTACCCCACTACTTACTTAGATGTCTACAAAATTCATAAGACAAAAACATTTTTTTTTTAATTGCAAGTCTTTTGGAAGTCCAGCCCTCACAAAGAAGTGCTTTATGCAATTATATGTATCGACCCTGTCCAGTGCTGTCATGTTTCTGGTAATTACTGTTCTCAGGAGCTCTAAAGCCAAATGGAAATGCCCACCAGTTTAGCTATAGGTCAGATAGCTAATGTAGTGACAGGCCTTCAAAGAACTCTAGCAGAGAGATTCCTGATGTATGATGAGCGAGATTTGGCTGACAGGTACTTTACTTTTATCTTGTACCTTAAAATAAATTCCAAGAAAAAAAAAAAGCATAAGAGGAAAAGGTTGTACTGAGCCTCTCGAGGGATATTTGTATGGCCAATTTTGGGCTGCACTCTTAGATCACCCTCTTTATCTCATAGGGTTGAAACAGTCAGACATTGCCTTTGTGCCGCCATAAACATTCTTGCAGCCAAAGCAAGTAAACAAATGTCCATGCCCCTTGTAGTGTCCCAAATGCCCCAAATTTGTGGCCACAGCATAGATGGTATGAATTTGTGCTGTTTTATTGCAGCAGACATCTCTTAGGTTCATGGCTGGAGAGCATGGTCAGCCCAGAGCTGCCTGTCCTCTCCACCCGCCCCAGGCAGACATTCCCAGGGCATCAGGGGCCGGATCCTGAAACCTCTGGGCAGTCCTATTTCTGGGCCATGCAGGATCAGGTCCCTGAAGCCTCGATTCCCTCATTTGGGATTGCCTGGGTGTCTATCGACACTTCGGTGCAGTCCAAGGGCTGGGACCACCTGTCAGATTCTCAGGGCACGTGTCTATAAGCAGGGCACCTACCACTCACAGTCCTGCATGATCAGCGGGAGGGACAACAGGGCATGTGTTTCACCCAGTGAAGCAGATCAGCTCTTCTGGGATGTGCTCAGCACTGCTGAACTGTTGTATTTGGCTATGTCTGTTTGTAGCCGTACGGAATATTTCTGTTAACAGGAGATTAACTGGTGGGATGGATGAGAATGAAGTCAGGTCACTGCATACACAGTCAAAGACAGACGGGTCATTTCCAGCACAGCTGTGCACTGTCAGTTTCTTTAGAGTGTCATAAAGATAGAGAGGGGATTTGATCAGAATCTGCACCTCCACAGGAAGAAATACTGGGTACAAAAGAATACACTACTTTAGTGGAAAAAGTCATAACAAGGTTCATTGCTTGAAAATAAATGTTAGACAAATTCAAATTAAAGTAACAAAAAGGCAAAGAATGTATTTATAGCAATTTGGACAACTAGCCATTGGAGTAAATTATCAAGTGAAGTGGCAAATTCCCCCTTAATATCTTCAAGTCAAGTCAGCATTTCTTTCTGGAAGATAAGATTTAGCTAAATGCCAAATCATCAGGCTTCATCATATAGGGGTAACTGGACAGCATACTATGGGCGGTGTTATAAAGGCAATCGGACAAGATGATCCAATAGCCCCTTTCTAGCCTTAAAATCTAGGAATCTATTCACTTAAAAGCTATAGATCTAGTAAGAATCCAGAATTGAGCACAGAGGTGGGCAGAAAATATGTGATGCTGCGGGTCTCTTCTTGGCTGTAGCTTTTCAAGTAATAAAAGATGCTCAAGCCAGGATTTCATCTTAACTTTCTTCTCCTGGAGATTTTAGACCTAGCTTTCATATCCTCAAATTAGTCAGGGAAAGATGACAAAAACTTTGCCTCAGCAAATCATTGTGCTGGATCTATCATCCTCTAACATATCCAAACACTAGTTGGGAAAAGCAAAATAATAATTAGCTTCAATCCAATTTAAAATGCCACAACCTCTCTCTGCTCTCGTTAGTCTTTCATGTTAGAAAATAACTGTATTCCATCAGTCACTGGTGCTGCTACCTACTTCCAAATGGCCTCTGTGGCAGTGTTGTGAAGAGGCGTTAGAGCAACGGGGAAAGCAACTCTGGGTGTGATTAATGACGAGCTGGAAAAGAAGCAGTGCTAGAAGATGTCAAGGAGTCTGGACAAGAAAAAGCATCAGTGGGAGCTATTGTAGTTCAGGGAGGAGAGAAGAGCAATAAGCAGGGAAATTCTGAAAGCATAGACGTATGAGTTGTCCATCCATCCGGTTACATACATACCAGTCCTCCCCTTAACAGCTGAGTCCTTCAACATGGGCACTAGGATATAGAATCATCTATGATATACAAGTAATCAGTTAAAACAATGTGAATTCAGAGACTAACTCCATTGTAGGGCTCTTCTGGTGTTATGAGACTTACTCTTAATTCAACTTTTCACCAGAACCCCTCTGCAGAAATGATAGCACCATAACTCACAGTGATATAGTCTAGTGTACACTATTGCAGCAATTGCAGTGTGCAGGTCCTATTCTTTGTATGCAATTCCTGACTGAGTTTCTTAAACATCAAGTAACCTTGTTTACATTTACATCAAAAACATTTATATGAATGATTGGATTAATTTATTGGTTTCTAATATTACATGGTCTCAGGCAATGGTTGTCAACCTTTTTAGATTCAGTGTACCCCTTAGAAAATGCAAGCTCTTAGTCTTCACATGTTTTTCATTTTTCTTTTTGGACTATGGAAAATAATAGAGCAGTTCTTCTGTTGCAAAGGATCTCAGAATGACCACAACAGGTCAGGGTATTTTTGACATGATGGATACCAGTTTGAAATCCCTGGGTTTACTTTGTGAATCACATGTAAGTGGTTGCACATCTAACCATGCTAATTCTGCCTGGCACCTCACATCACCCTTCAAAGGATCCCATGGCATGCTGTGGCACCCTAGTTGAAAACCATTGCTTTCAGGAGCTGAGGTCATAAATCAGGAACTTTTGCCGTTCTGTTTATTCCAATTTATTCATTGTACACTTCAGCTAAGTGTCTTCTTCCCTTGTTCCTGTTGTAAGATCGCAGAGGGATAGGAAAGGACATAAGCTTTTCAATGAGTGCAACTTCCTGGAAGTGCAGGATACCATCTCTAAAGAGAGGATATGGCAGATATTAGTGCACTATAGCCTTGAATAGAAGTAAAAGCAGCTGCCGGCAAGGATCTGAAGCATGAGTCAGCCATGAAGCTGGAGAATTATAAAGAGAAAAAGTGTAACTGGTATCGGTTCCAATCTCAGACTCATCCAACAATGCTCCATTTCAGCCTGCATCCAAAGCCCATTGACTTCCGTGGTCTTTGAAACAGGCCCTTAAAAAGCTTGTGTAATGTCCCTGGCACCTAACATTTAGGTCCTTGTTATTTACCAAAAAAAAAGAAAAAATCTCCTTATAAAATGTTATTTTCTACTTCCCAGCTAATGCTTAGATGAAGATTTAGACCCAGTCCCACCTCCCCACCCCCCATGCACCTCTTCATTCTCCACGTACATGGCAATTTGCTTGAAAGCTGCTCTCTGTTCATTTCCAGCTCAGATTTTTCTCAGCTCAGGAGCGAGTGCACACTGGAGCTGTCTCCACTTCTGGAAGTGTCTGCAAGTGAGGTCAGGGTGCCAGCGCTTAAGGCAGAACGTAAGAGTGATCAAGTCAGCGACTATTCATAGCATGCACAAAAGTAAACAGAAATGGCAATATTTTTTTCCCTTTAATGTATCTGTGTTCCAAGAGTGGCAACACTTACAGAAACAGGAGACAGGGAATTTGGACACAGAGCTGTAATTTCAAAGGTGACAGGCTTTACGGTGCTTCTGTATTTGACAACCAATATTTTATGGATATTTTTGGCAGCCATTGAAGAGACTGTTCAATGGAGTTTAAGTACTTCAGAGCATTTATAAAATTACAGTACATATTGGCATTATGATTGGCAAAATGATTGCCATCCATGAAGATGGGAATGGAGATATTTAACTGTGTATTTTTAATCGCATCTCTCTGTCACAGTAGCTTCCTTTACAGTGCAGATAGCTACAAAGAAGTAAGACATTCCCAGATTATCTCAGTTTAAGCTGCAGACTTTGGCATTGAATCTAAAATTGCCAAACAATGTTTAAAAGAAACAACTGTGACCAGCTTACTATTATCAATAGTGTTATTTTTTTTGAATGACACACTGTGCTTTAACAGCAAGTTTATTGTCAGAAATCATACTTTATACCTTTCAAATATTACCTTCTATAACATAAGGCTAATTTAATAGCATTCCTTAAAAGATTCACTATTGAAGCCCTCAAAAAACAAATTTCCTAATGCCTAAGGTGCTCTACCCACATGAAAACAGGATGTCTAAGCATCAAGCATATTGAACACAAGAGAGAGACATTAGAGTTGTTTGTCAGCAGGAGGAGGAATGCCAAAACAGATGAAGAACTTTCTGCCTTTATAGAAAGTAAGAAAGGGGGTGGATGAGTACATAAAGAATACACTAAGTTTCACTTCTTCGGGAGAAAAGCCAGCAATAATCTAGGACACTCCTCATATTTGAAAAGGGACCTTTAAAGTAAGAGTTAAAAAGGAGGTCTAGTATATTTTACAACATGTAATGCCCCTGCTTAAACCAGCTCCTCTCTTGACAATTTGGTCCCAACTCAGCCTTTAAATTTCCACTCCCCATTCTGCCCTAAATGTTCAGAAGTAAGGATGGAGGTACCTAATCCTTCTGTAGCCAGAACCTCAGACGCATGCACATGCACACACAAATCAAAGGGTCTACATAAATTTGGGATGTGCAGAAATCCTCCAAGCTGCAAACTCAACAACTTAGCCAGTTTTTAAGGTAATGACAGGAGACCAAACCTGAACAGGACTGTGCATTTCCTCTGAGATGTTAATTCAATACAAATTGAGGGCATTTAGCACCTTGCAGAACAGACTATTACATATGTTGACAACACAATGGTTCAAATGGGGAACAAATCTATTGAACTCAATTACACCAATGTAAAAGGGGTATAGGCAAAATCAGCATTAGACCCAGTGTGTTTACTTTGGATTGCTTTAGAGGTACAAAATGTAGGTCAGCGATTAACCCTAGGGATAATTTTAACAGAACCAAGTTAATTTTTTGTCTTTAGCTAATTACTCATGGAAGCCTCTGTGGAACGTGTCAATATTCTTTTTCACTCAGGCAAAACCAAAGCATTAACACCAATCTTACTAGACCCAGCTCTTTACTCCTCTCTCTTTCAACCATCACATGAAATTTTAAAACAGAAAAATAGTCTGGGTCAAGGTCAAATGCTACTGGGTTTTGCTGTTGTAAACATGCAGTGGCTCCAGTGGTGTAAACTGAATTACTCCAGATTAACAACAGGATACCCAAGAGTAAAAAATAGCCCTCAGTTATTATCAGGCAATAATTAGTTTGCAATCATTGTCCTTGGGTCAACTCTTATTTATTTCCAGGCATAACTCCATACAAGTCACAGCTACACTTAGGACCACTCTTTAAGAGTAATGTAAAAAAAGAATGGGGGTCCTTTTGTCTGGCCATATTCTGAGGTTCTGGGACAGGGCTAACTTCTTTCAGAGTTAACCAATGTAAACGTGCATTTAATGGCCTTAACAATACTTTCTACCAGAAGTACATTTGTAAATAAGTTTTAAAAGTGCATCCTTCTAGCCATAAGGAACTATTTTGTTTTTGCAACTTTATTTTCTGCCTAGTAAAATCATATCTGAGACCAGTGAGGGCTCTCTAGAGGGGTGAAATCATGTGTTTGGGGCAGTTTTGAAGAATTTTCCTGAAAGTGAATCAAAGAAAGAGCATGGTCGGTGCCTTGTCTTTGCTGGGATTCACGGTGGTCTGCTTATCCTCTAACAAGAAGAGAAGCCAGTCAGCTGAAAGAACATGCGTCTCAGAGACTAAGTTCAAGCAGAATCCAGCTGGCTGAATCATGTTGCAAAGTGAATTTAAATAAATAAAATACATGAAAATATCACACTCGGACCACACAAGTGCCATGCTGGAAAACCCTTGCAGCAGGATTGGTGATGCACAATTATCTGCTTTATGCCTAGCAGATGGAAAGGATGTTGCTGGGGAGAAAGAACTGAGTAAACCTAAGGGTCCAACTTAGAGAATGAGGTTGGGATGTCAGTGCACTAGCTCTTATCTTAGTAGGAGGATGCAATCAGGCAGGCATGAGCAGAGCACGGAGTTTGTAGACAGCTGCTGCTGTCCCCAGTGTTCCCATCTGACTGAGTACTGGGAGGGGGGCATCACCTGAGCCACTCCTGCCCCACTCCAGGCATGCTGCCAGGGAGCCATGCTCAGCCAGTGGCAGCAGTGGACAAGTTCCCCATCCCTGGATCTGCTCCCAGGTTAATAGGGAACACCCAAGGAACCTGCCTGCTGCTGCTGCTGCTGCCACTGCCGCTGTCACTGCTGCTGTCCCTGCTAAACTGAGCTCCCCACGCAGCCCAGCTGGAGCAGGGCAAGAGCAGCTCTGACTAGCAGAGCAATATGTATTGTTTGTGTCAATGTAGCACGCAGGTGCCCTTATCATGCACCAGGACCCCATTTTGCTAAGTGCTGTAATAGAGAACAAGTGACTGCCCCAGAGAGTTTACAATCTAAGTATAAGACAAGATACAAAAGATAAATGCTGCCAGACAGGAGAGTAAAAAGAGTGTGACTTGCTGGCACAACACTGTCTTTGGACTATGGAATAAGCACGTGGTTCTGTGTTTTGCACTAGGAAGTACATGGGTGGGGATTCAGGAATGAGAAAAGAAATAAGAATCCGATTAAATCTGGTGTGATTTTACTGAAAGAAACTTACTCCAGTCACCCCCTGATTAACTGACATCAGCATTTGGCCCTAAATCTGTACACAATGGGGAAGGGGGAGAAAGGGGGAAGAGGTTGAATAAATAACATACAGAATCACTTTATATAAAAATAAATAACATAGATATAGAAAGAAAAAAGCCAAACAACTAGCGAAAAAGGTTTGCCCGTAGGCATGATTGCCACAATATTTGGGAATATTTGAACAACATGTGCTCAGCCTACTGCCCCCATATAACACACATGGCTGTTCACATGCCTCATAACACAGAGGGCAACTCTGCTGCATGTGAAATGGATGCTGTGACAGGTCACTGTTGATTTATACTGCACCACTCACAGAGGAAGGAGTGATTGCCATCTTAGCCCAGCCACCGTCAGGTTGACACACCGTACTGGACTAAACTTCACCCCGGGATGCGGTGGAAGTAAACAAGCAAAACCAAAAGAGAGTGCATTTCATTGACTATGTGCACTGAGCAAAATCACATATTGCTGTCATGACTCCCTCCCAGGTTTGCTCTACAATTTGATTTTTAGTAATCATGTTTTATTCTTTTTCTAAGAGCAGCAAACACTGCCCCTGAATTGTTTTCCAACACTGTATGCTCAGCTGCCTTCACCTTTTCTGCAGGGAAAAGACCCTATATTGGATTTTACTTTCACCCCAGCAGTAACATTTTGCATATTACAAACAATAGAGCTGCGAATGGGAAGGACTCCATTCTGGCACAAAAGTAGCATATTCCTCTTTATATGTTGACACTGTGCAATACAGCTCTTTATTATTAAAGTTTTAAACAAATTCTTACATCTCCAAACCAGCTTTGGGCTTTAGTGAGGAAGTGTGAAAGGACACAGCCCCATTGTGTTGCATCTCTATAAGCCCTTTGTTACCAGTCAACAAAGTCTTTAAATGCCCTGCTGAATGGGAATTTTGCCAAGCAGCAAACCAGTTACTTGGCCTTATTAAGGGCACCTCCTACTGGTCCTTTCAGAGAGTGAATTATGCTTTCTTTACTATCAATCCCCTGCTAGGTTTCTGAAGGGAGAAAAAAGCTGCTAAGAGGTGGAGTGGAAATTCAGAGATTAATGAGCAGAAGCCAAAGACATTTGAACAGCATTACCTTAAAGGTGCAAGGTCTTTTTTATTTTGTCAGCTGAATCCAGGTTATAAAATGGGACTTAAAATAACCACATCTTTGAGGAGTGACACCTCAGAAAAGATCCAGAGGTTCAACACAAGAAAAACTTTGCAGAATTCTAGCTTGCAAAGCAAAGCACAGGCCAGGGAACTTGCTGCAACGTACAGATTCATGGCTCCAAACGCAGCGTGATGAACAAATACATGCTACAAAAAGGTAGCAACATATGCACAAATAAAATGCCCAGCTAGGAAACAACCTGCTCCTATAATTACTTTTCTGCATAATAGCAGCAGACACCACTCCCCTCTGTACCAGGAAGGCAGCTTGTTTGCAGTGTGGGTTTGGCCCTCCATACAGTATAGGGCTTTCTTCACTCCCGTCCTCACACACACACACTCTCCATCTCACTGTATGTCAGGAAAGAAGCCTGCAAGTCAATCATCTTTCAAGAAGGAGGATCATTGACATGTCTCCCATCTACTAGCCTTTAAGCTGCAAATTCAAGAGAGACACCTATTCATTATCCTGCTCTGATTGCCAGGTCCCACCTTCCATACAAGTAATTGCAGAGGACAATGCTGAGAGAGACATGCACATTGCACACATGCAGTCACACACAAATGAGCCTCCTTGTATTTAATAGAAGCATCTTCCAGTTCACTTGTTAGCCCTCACACACACAAAAAAGACCCCCCCCCCCCAAAAAAAATGAAACATTTTTTTGGAAAAAGGAACCTCATCTACACAAACAATTTAAGGCATTTCCATTAGCATACAGCTGACAACCTGAATGATGCTACAACAGAGTGAAGATCTTTTTGCAAAGGCTTCATCTGCAGCACTTTCCCCATTACAAAAAGCTGCTTTAGTAGTGTCCGTGTGCATGTGTGTGACTGTGTGTGTGTTGGGGGGGGCCGCTTCTATTGTTCATCAGTAGTTGGTGTGATAGCAATTTGTATGCATGTGTGTTTATTTTATTGTTGCAGTTCGTGGCTTCTCTCTTCCTGAGATCCCTCCTAATGAAACACTGCTCATTTTCTTTGGGAGACAAATCCAATGATCACTGGAGAATAATATTTCTTCGCACACATTTCCCCCCGCCTCTCCTCACCATTACCCCCATGCTCTCACACTCCTAGCCACCTACAAATCAACACTGCACTTTTTTAGTTCCTAACACTTCTTGGATAAGGCTGCTGTTTCATTTTTTTTTTAAAGAAATCTCAAATTCCCAGCTCTGCTCCATCTCCTGCATAGATGGCCCCTCAGCATCACTGTATCATTTCCCCCTCTTTCCTTCTCTATTCCAATTCAATACACAATTGGCTTTGCCATTTTTAATTAGAAAATGTGCCTGCCAAGTGCAAGAGAGACAACCCCAAAGAATATCAATCAAAAGGAGTTTGGAGGGGCTTCAGAGAGAACTGCATTTTCTGTCCCCTCAACTAGTATTTCGGTTTTCTTCATTTCCCTTTCCACGCTCCTTCCCCCTCTCAAAATATCCCTTCCCCTCAATCTCAGCCTAAAGATCCCAAAGGCTACTGGCAAATATATCCAATAGCAAGAGGAATTAGGTGCAAAAAAGAATATGAACCATCCCCTCCATACACACACGCACGCACGCACACACACACTACTGCTACGTCCTCCCACATTTCTCCTTTATTTTTATGGGTTTCCTTCCTTTTAGTGGCTCTCCTTTTTTCAAAGGCTACACAAGGTGCTTCTCAGCCCAATTCTCTCTCTCTCTCTTCAAATCTATGTCAAGTACTTGCAAGAGCTTACCCTGACGAACAACAAAAACCAAATCGAGAGTGGAGGGGGTGGAAAAACAAAGTCTGTTAGCACATGAGAAATGGGCACATTCCTTCAGGTTCGACAAAATCCACCCATTATCTGTGTAGTGCAGAAGCAAATAAGGCAGAGATGACTTACCGGTGACTTGAAGATGCAGGCTGATCAGAGAAAACCCGAAGAGTAGAAAAGCCAGCTTTGGTACCCAAACACATCCAAGACTATTCTCCATATTTCAACACACACCTACAGAGATTTGGGTCCTGAGCACCAGCAACAACAAAACACACGCACACACAGCCCCTTCTGCCTCCTTCTCTTCTGTTTTTTTCCTTTTTTCTTTTTTTTCTTTTTCAGTCCCTGCTGACGGGAATCAGCAGAGGGAAAAGGAGGGAGGGGGGGAAGGAAAAAAAAGTTACATTCAGTCCAGCAGCCTCCAAGCCTCCAGAATGTGTCAGGAAACTAACTCAAGGAAAAAAGGGAAGGATGGGGAAGGATCTTCCCACTGTTGGAAAACCATACATAGAAAAATCCTGACAAAAAATAGCTGTCCAGGGTGCATCAGATGACGGGGGGCTGGTCCGTTTCCATCACTGCGTTAAAGTACCAAAAAAAAAAAGAGAGAGAAAAAGTCGGGAGAAAACAAAAGAGCTCGTGATTTTCCTCCTTCTTGACAGATGTTGATGAGGGGGGAAAAAAGAGAGAGGGAGAGAAAAGGATGTAAAGCTCTCACTTGTTACTGGAGCTGTCCACCAGCAGTATGTGAGATGGGAGTTAGAGCTGTAACATCCATTGATCCGAAGAAGTGGAGGGCTGGAAGGGAAAACGTGGAGAGCGGAGAGAAACCAACTGGATCAGGGAAAAAGATTCCACTGGAAGGGGGGAAAAAAGAACTGACTGAGCCCGGCTGCCTTCAGCCGCTATATTTGCTGAGTCTACATATGAATGAGCTGGGATGCCCTCTGTAGGCAAAGCCTGGGAAGTAACTTTTCCTCAATGGAGCTAATTAATACAATGCATTTCCCCACTTTATATTGCTCTTGCTCCTGTCACTGCAAAGCTCCCTAGTTTAGGATTGCAGAGGGCTTGGTTGATTTGTTTCACGTGCTCCTGTGAATTTGACCTGCACTGACAGTTATTTAAATCAGTAATCAGAACATGCTATTTTACACACACACACACGCTGCAAATCTAAAGCATTCAGAAGTCAGGAGCTTGGCATCTAAAAAAAAAGTATAATTTAATTTTATATAAAAGCCTTTTGGTTACTAAGAAACTTGGATCTCTTTTTTATTTATCTTTTGGATCTTGAGATTTTAATATCCACTTTTTTCCACATCTATTTTTTTGCAATCATGAGATGGAAACGTTCCATGTAAAATAAAAGCCAACATTTGCACGAAAAAGCTGTGAGTCTGGAAGGTGACATTATATACAAGACACCAAACTATCACAAGTCTTGTGATAAAAAAAATACAAGCGTGGGCAATGGTAATGTTATGCTCCTAGTATTATTTTATTCTGCAGCACATGCTTTAGCACAGCATGGGTCAAATAACCAGTTGATTTATTCTAGTCCTCAGCCTCTCGTTAATTGTTGCCTTGATCAACTATCCCCCAGAAGAGCTGCACAAATATACTGAGTCATCATCTTTCACAATTTGACTCACAACTTTGTCCTTTTTAAATGGAAAAGAGCTCCAAAGGGTGCTCCACAGCACTTTATAATCTCAGATGCCTGCTGCAGGCATCTCACCGGGCACTGAGATGCCTGCTGCTAGAACTATAAAGAACTATAGACCTATAAAGGATGACATGCATTTACTCAAGAGAGGATGTTATGTAGTTATAGGCTAGGGGAAGAAATTACACATAACCGGTATAAGTGATCGGAAACCAGTCCAAATCTGTAATACAACAGAAGTTCAATGCACATAAACTCCTTTCAAAATGGCCAAAACTTGTTTGAGATAAACCTAGATGGATATAATCTCAAACTTAACTGATTTAGGTTAAATCAGTTTATTGAACTTCTGTCCCATATCCCCTCCAGATTCAAGTTAACTCAAAGTCCCCCAGCATCCCACAATACTTTGGTCCAAACCGTCTGCTCTACTCCAGCAGGAAGCTTTGCTCTAATGCTCCCTGGCTTCTGGCCTGGGCCACTGCAGGCATGTGGCTGCATTTATGGATCAAAAGTATGTGCCTGTTCGCTTTCCTTATCAGTTCAAGCTACACAGCTTAGACTAACTTGAGAAGATTTTGATTGTCTGTATTTAGTCATAAAGTGGAGGCCTTCTGATGAAATGTTAACAAAGGTCTGATCCTCTTTTTTGGTGGCTGTTTATCTAAAAAAGCACTTCTCAAGAACTGTCCTGCATGACATTCCTAGTCCTGGTGTCCTTACTTGGACAAAATTCCCATAGGAGTTTTAAATCCCATACAATAGAATAGAAAAATAAGATACAGACCTTAAATACCTTTCATGTGCAGCAAGGTCAGACCTTCTCAACGTTATTTTGAATTGGTTCTAATTTTCTACCAGCTGTTTATGAGCTCTAGTTGTTTTGCTTTCATAAAGTAAAGCAGTGGTGGTCAATCTCTTTGGGGGGAGTTGTGGCTCAAGCTAAGCCCTTCTCCTGCCCTAAGTGCTGTTCTGATCCCCACCCTCTTGAGGTGTACTTGATAGACTTTGTACCTTCCCATATCAAATGGAAATGGTGGGGTTTGAGTCTGCAACACAGGGAGCAGAACACTGCGGTGAGAGGAGATGTCACCACCAAAAGTCAGTTAACCATCCCCTGGTTCCAAAACCACCATAGTTTTAGCAATGATCCAAAGTCCTTAATTCAGCGGTGGCTGCAAAGCCAGGGGAGGGTTAATCTGGCTCTTGGCAATCACACCCAACACTTCCTCTCATAGCAGTGTCCTGTTCTCCTTCTGCTCCACTTGGTCACAGACTTGAGCCACTCTACCTCTATTCTGGTGCCCCTGTTTATTGAGTGCCCAGGACTCATGTGCCACACGCAGCAGCTGCCTGTACCACTCAAGACATGCATGGCGGGTTCACCATGCCTGTTCTAGAAGCTGCTTCATTACTCATCCTTTTTGGGGAAGATGGAAAGAAAAATGAAGTGGACTGATTCTGATGTAATGCATCCAGTGATCCTTCCTATGAATATTTAATCCAAGTCAAACAGAGGTAGGCTCTGCATGGTGACACCACAGTACAAGCTTTATCCTTAGTCTGAAAAGTGGGAAAGCCAGGAGCTGCAGGGTCTGTGAGTAACTAACAGCCTCAATGAAGACATCAGCTATGTCACAAGGAGATCTATAATACTGAAGTTCTATCTATTGAGCTAGGAGGACATTTGTCTCAGAAGACTTCCCATAGGAGCAACTGAAGACAATTCATTTTATGAATTCAAAAACAATATGGAGTTCACCAAAAAGGGACTTGGAAGAGATGACCCATGAGGTCCCTTCCAAGCCTATGATCCCAAGATGCTCTACTCTATATGATGCTCTACTTTTTTGGTTTTGCTGTTACCTTGCTTATTGGTCCTTCACCATGTGGTCATTTTTCTCCCCTTACCTTCTGACTTTCTTCAAATCTCTTCCATTTGTTTATCTCCTTTCTCTCTGTTTTTATGGAAAGTCCCATCCCAATGCCTTCAGCTATGACCCTTGTGTGGATGACTCCAAAACCTACTACATTGCTTACATTTCCACTCTCATATTTTCTGCTGCCTCTTAAATATTTCCTTGGCTATCCCATTCACCCTACAAAACTAAACACCAAACTGGGGGCCAAATTGTGGTTGTACTTTTGCACACCTTGCCCATGTGATATCCAATACCTGTGCTCAAAAGCAAACATATAATTCACCTAATAGGGAATAAATAATTTTGTGTTAGCAGGATTGAACTGTTCATAACATTGTGTTCTTCTCACAGAAACTAGATAGGGGACTCTGACAAACCAGTGAGGCCATGTGCTGTTTCTTTGCAAAGAAATACAGGAATAGCAGAGGTAAAAGAAGTTACTCCAGCTAAGGATCTGCCACAGTACCTTCAGCATAAGCAGTTTCAAAAGACATGGACTTCAAAAGGGAGGGGGGGAGGGTTACCTAGCACCCTAAGAAGCTGTATAGACAGGTAACATCTCAGAAAAGACACAGACCAACAAATAATATAAACTGAAAGTCTATGGTTTTAGGTAGGAGTCAGGGTTTCAAAAGTGCTCTGGTCCAAGCTGGATCAGATTTGCAAAAACGTTAAGCTGCACACTGGTTGAGTCTTTTTGAAATTCTGGCCCCAATTTTGAGAAACATTTGGAAATCTAGTGCTGAAGTCATGTGTGGCTGCCATTGCTAGATAGATCAGCATGGCTGGAAGAGCTGGACAGGAAATGGATCAGTCTACACATGCCCTGTTCCTTATATTCTTTCCCTAAAGTATCTATTACTTGCCACTGACAATGACAGGATACTTGGCTAGATGGATACATGGCCTGACCAGCATGGCGTGTCTTTCATTCATACAGGTGACACTAACAGAATTCGACATTTCTGTATCTTGCACCCTTGATTCTACATCTGCACAGGACATTGGACTGGATGACATGCAGTCCCTCTCAAACCTATGACTCTACACGCCTCAATCTGCTGTCACGCAAAAGCAACATAAGGCTCAACTTCGATATAGGAACAGAGGTCATTGTTAATGAAAGAGAGATCCTTTAAGCATACGTGAGAACAGTGAGAACAGGACATGGTTTTATTTAGAGCAGGGGAGGGCAATTATTTCGGACAGAGGGTCACTTACTGAGTTTTGGCAAGCCATCAAGGGCCGCATGACAGGCAGTTGGGGGCAGATAAATATTAATTTTCTTATTTTTTTAGGGGCCCCATAGGCTGGATAGAATGGCCTGGTGAGCCGCATCTGGCCCACAGGCCGCATTTTGCCCACCCCTGATTTAGAGGTATGAAACATCTGATTTTAGCCTGCATCTATGAGAGGCCAAAAGTAACATCTCTGTCTTCATCGTTAAATTTCTCTGAAATTTGGAGAAGTTTGGATGTAGATCCCAGTTCAAACCTATGTGAAGGACACTCACTGCTACTCTACTGCAACTTTGACTTTCTAATTCATTAACATTTAAGGCAAGAATCGTTCAATATAATCTATGAACCAGCACATGTATGCAGTCACTGCCTTATAAAAGTAGATCGTGTCCTGCTTTAGGTCAGACTGAGATCTCTATGGTAATGAAAACCTTACCAGTACTTGAGAAACCAGAGGGATCTCTTGCAACTTACTTGCCTGTCACCCACCTAATTCTCCTGGAAGTGGAATCACATACTAAATTTACTCAAATCCAAGATGACTCTGAATTTAAGGCAACCCTTGAATAATTACATTCTATACCTGGGAAAATTATAAATTTGTTAAAATTTTCCATGTATCAAATATAATTCTTGGGAGCAGGTGCTGGGGGAGCCAGTATTGGGGAGGCAGTGGGGGTAATTAAGCAGCCCCTTGCCCACCTGCACCTTGCTTCCTGCCACCCATCCCCCCCCCACTTGTCCCCCTGATGCCTGGCCCCCATGCCTGTGTGTGCAAGTACCTGCTCCCCTTCTCTCCTGGTAGTTAACTCCTCATGCCTGCACCTCCTGGTACCTGTCCTCCATCCTAGTGCCTGCCCCCACCCCTGACCCCTACCACTACCCCTACCACTTACCCTCCAGTTGCAGCAGGGCTCCATCCCTACTCCAGCCTAGGCAGGGAGCATGTAGTTAATCTGGTCCCAGCCCAGTCCAGTCCAGCATTTGTTGGCAGCTCTGGCCAGGCCTCAAAGCTGAATTCCAGACTGGAGTTGCTGCTGCTACCATTGCTACTGGACTGTGCCTGGAGAAACTGTGCGCTCCTTGCTCTAGGCTGGAGCAAGGACAGAGGCCTTCCAGAACCAGAATATAAACTGGGAATGGGAATGTGGGACAGAGGCTGAAGGGGAGTAGGCAGGGCATTGCAGAGGTGGCAGTCTCTGACCCCAGGCTGGGGCTGGAGTTGGAGCCTCAGCAATGCCGCCCCCCCCTTCTCCCCTTCCTCCCCCCTCCCATACTGTAATCCAAGACAAGGAGCTTTTTTCCCACATGTTAAATAGGGTGGGGGCGCATCTTGCATTAGAACAAATATGGTATATAAGATTAGGTTTTTTGGCTGTTAAAGAAACATGTATTGGAGAGGAAAGGAAGGCTGTAAGGCTCAGGCAACTGGATTTGTATGAAACACCTGTTTTTTTAATTTCTGAAGGTTTAGTGTCTGAAGGATTTAGACCACCACTAAAGAGTACACACCCCAAGCCTCTATGTACAATAGCCATGTTAACCAACACATCCAGGTGTCCATTTGCTTTCAGGGAGAGATCAGATACCCCAGTTCCCTGGATGTAGAAACAAGTATCTATATGGAGGGTACTGAACAGCCCTTAGGTACCTAAGTTTTTTAGACCAGTGGGTCCCAACCTTTTTTTTTCCATACCCACTGCTGGGAGCAGACTGCGGTGGTAGTGGTGGAGGCAGCCCAGGGGTGGGGGAAGAGGAGCTGCCGGCACATGGCGCAGCTCCTCTTTTCTGTGCAGTGCTGCTGGCATTGCCCCCATAACTTTCATTTAGGTCGCAACCTGGGTTTCGGAACCGCTGCCTTAGACCCTTGCTACCCTTCCAATTAACTAAACTCTCCATATACTTTCCCCTGTAAATATTGCTAAAATCAGAGTGATGGATACTTTTGTAAAGAGGTAAAAAGGAGTCTTTGTGTGTCTTTTAGACATCTATTTTCCCCCCTTTTTTTTAGCTTTGTAGAGTTTGATGATTATGAGAGTGACATGTAGCTTGTGGACCCTCACTGTCCTGGTTCTTGTGGTGCACTGTATATCCTTCTTTTAAAGCCTAGTACATACAGCACCAGAGAGAGGCATGAAAGAATTTTGCCATCTACTGAACACGGGAAGTTTGAGCCGCCTCTTCCTTAGTCTGGTTTCAAATTAGAAATTTGAAGTTACTCATACTTTAAGCTAGCATAACTGCAAATCAGGTCCAATACATTCAGCATTTTTTTGCAAGCTAGGGAAACCCCATATGAGCTATAGGGGGAACAGAAGACAATTCAGCATACATGAGTGTGACTTATAATAATCTGAGACACTGATTCTCCATAATGTTACTTCAGTTCTATATTAGTGAAACTTGATTTTGTTCATTTGAATACATAGCCCAGATGGAGAACTGGGGCAAAGTACCATTGGAGATATAGCACGGAGAACTATGCTCATTAGCATTCAAGAGTATTTGGCATCATCCCTTCCCATCTTCCAGTTTTGTTATCTTAGGTCAGAAAGATATGGCCTCTCTCTACTGCTTCTTCACTCAGGAACACTCAGAAGAGATTTAATGCACTGAGATCTTTACAATAGCTTTGTGGGAAGCAACGCTTCCAGCCTACAACTGAGATGAAAGTGCTATATCTTTTAAGACGGGTTGTTAGTGTATTTTCTCCTCTTTTCTCCAGTCATATTTCTGTTGCTTTTTTTTCACCTGTTCATTTCCTAACCCATTCCCTCTCCCTCAACTCATATCATCACTCAGGCCTTGAAAATTACACACAAGGCATTCAAGACAGCTTTCAAAGTGACTAATTTCTTCCAAGTGGTAAAATAGTCAACTAGCTGTGCAATGGACTGCTGTACATGTAAAGAACAACCCTCTGACCAACCTTTTCTATTTTCTCCATCTGCACTCACTTTTATTCATAATAACTGTGCACATTGCTAGAGAGCAACATGAAAAGATTGTGCCTGGTCCACAGTAACAAAACCCCCAAACAACAGCAGTGATAAATAAAAACCAATTACATAAAGTATAAACTTCCAGTTCATGTGGGGGGCGGAGTGAGGGGGGGGGGAGTTAATTTCCTTCCTCTTTCATTTCCATTTCTGGAAGGTAGCCAAATAAAATAATAAGTTAGAACACATTCATCCACAGAAACACCGCATTAAAATTACCTCATCCTCGATCTCTCATTGGCTGATCACATAGGATAATAAGAACGTAGGGCTAGATGACCTCATGCAGCCCCCTGCTCAGGACAGGATTCTCCCTGACTACACCATCCCAGAGACACTGGGTGCTTACAGAAGTTATCAAACATGCTGTAACTTTAAGCACTTTATACAAAGCACTTAAAGTTCGTGTCATTGAAGGTAAACAAAGCTTTGGTATTTGGTGGGGGGGCTCAGAGCCTCCATGCACTGACAGAAGCCAGGGGGTAGGGAGTGCTGTAGCCTTCTCTGGAAACCCGGCAGCCTGGCTGGCTGGTGTCTTCGGGCTTGCTTCCCTGCCCACCTGGGCACATAAACTGCTGGCCAGGCTGCCAGGGATTCCCTCATGTTGGGGGACTTGCTCAGAGGGATGGACCCCTGGGCAGTGCCATTGGGCACCAAGGACCCCCTCTCCTGGCGGCACAGGGAGGAGACTCTCTGCCTCTTCCCTGTCGCAGACCAGGGGCATGACACACAACCATCACAGGGAACTGCATACAAGTTCCCTAAGGTGCTCTAATTCAGAGCGCCTTCATTTATTACCTGATTTAACAAGAGTTACATTTTTGCATGATCGGCCATTTTTAAAGCACTCTGCAGCCATGCACATGTATTATGACATGGCTGTTGAGTGCTTTCAGGGGCCAGATTGTGCAAAAAATATCACTTCTCTTTGTGCCCATAGTTAGCCATGTTAGTCTGAAGTCAAGTAGAAGGCATGGTAGCTTTGACAGACAAGTGCCTGTCTAACCTGCTCTTTGAAATTTTCAGAGACGGAGATTTCACGACTTCTCTAAGGAACATGTTCCAATGCTTGACCACCCTCACAACTGTAAAGTTCATCCCAACCTCCAAACTAAGTCTCCTCTGTTCAGTTCATAATTGTGTACATTGCTAGAGAGCTACATGAAAATTTGGGTCTGAACTATAGTAACAAAGCCCCAGAACAAGAGTAGTGATAAATAAAAACTGATTATACAAAGTGTAAACTTCCAGATGATTTTTCCATCAGCATCCCCAGCAGTCCTTGAAAAAATTGCCTTTCCAAAATAAATAATTTTATTGCATGTTTTCCATGTATACAGACATCATAAATTGATTGCCAGGCAAAGAGCAGACATCTAACTCTAAGGTCACTTCATGTTTGACTCTGAGGATATAGCAAAGCTATTCCTCTAATTTTACTTACATCAGATATGAACAACAGACTGGAAAGGACCTCCTAGATCATGAAGTTCAGCCCCATGTTACTTCAGACACCACACCCCATATTCTATTTCATATCTCGATTGAGCTCCTTGTTAATAGGAGATTGTTTTTTGTCCCATCCAATCCCTACTGGAAGTAACAACTTATATCAGAAGTCACATCAACTTCAACAGACAAATCAGAACAGTGTGTAAGAATATCACAAACTGGCCTGAAATATGTAACTAAGTAAAGAATATTAGCAGAGTTTATGAGGTGTTAAGAATAGAGTTCAGTGAGGGTGCAGACAGATATCTTTCAATAATATGTAAAATAGCTATTTGAAACTTGCAACAATTACAGGAAAACCTCATTAGTTTGATATCGGGAAGTTCAAAGTATTGGATACTTTGAAGCGACTGTCACTCCCCAGCCAAAAGGATAGGTTTTTGCATGCCTTAGGATATGGATAATTCAAAATATGGCTGCTTTGAAATTCAAGGCCATTTTCTGGTCCTTTGGACCATAAACCCATGAAAACGTGTTTGTTTACTTCAAAGTGCAGTAATACTGTAGAAATAACACCACAACACTAGTCTACAGAGACAGAGGTATTATGTGTCCTTTTCTAGCACACAGCCTTGTATACCGTGCATAGCAACAGTCCCCGCTACTGCTCAATAACGTGTCCGTAAGTTTATGTTGGCTGAACTGTACACATTGCTTCACGAAGGACAGCTTTGACATGATGGCTGTCAAAGAAATTAAGTTTGAGCAAGATGATCCCAACTGGGCTGAGCTTCAGTGAGAAAAGGACTGCCCCACCAATTTCCAAGAGTTCATAAATGTTGATGATAAAGTGTCAACTTTCGCAGAAGGAAGTGGCAAAAGAGCAAATCAGGACACCCCTGTGGAGGAAGACGCAGAAGTAAATGAAGAGGTGGAAGAAAACAAGAAGCCAGAGTCTGAATGAGCACATGGGCTGCAAGGAAACATATGCAGGACTTGCAGTTCTCAATTACGTGCTGAAAGACAATGCTGCTGCCACGGATGAGGGATTAATGAAAGCCCTGGGGAAAAAAAAAAGTCAACAAATTTGTCCATGGCCAATATAACAAGATAGTCAAGCAGATCACAATAAACACTTTCTTTAAGAAACAGAGAACGATTATAATGTCCAGTGGTTTTGTATAATAAATACAGTATCCCAATTTGAATAATTTGAACCCATTTATTTTGAAATTGGTATTTTTTTGGTCCCTTGTGTTTTGAATAAGCAAGGTTTTTCTGTATTTCTAAAGCAAAAGACAGAAAGTACGGTTCTGGCTGATGAATTAAGTATCATCTTAAATTACAGCATAAACTATTTCAGAATATTACTGAGAATTTCTCTGCTAGGAGCTAGAAGCTTCATATCCTGGTTTTAAATTTTCATTTGTATTTCTCTAGTAGCAGAAACATAGCAAGTCTTGCATAATTGCTGATAAAAATGAGCATCAAGATTAAGTAAAGACAGAAGAATGGAACCAGCCCTTCTTTTCATAGCTCTCCAGTAGAATTACATGGTATTTGTGTACCCTTTTCAACTGGTGAGTGAATTTTAGTGGAGGATTTATAAAGCTGACATGAGACAAGAGGAAAATAGACAAGCACTCTGCTTTCTCTTGACATGTGATTGCTCTTATTTTTGCCTTGAGCCTCTCTCAAGAGTGAACTGCCACTTGCACCGTGTTACATGTTGCAAGTTTATGAGCTGCACAAATGGGTGAACAGGTTTTCACCACCAAATTCTTTTCTGTTTTCAATCTGAATGGAGATCCCGAGGGAAAGGCTGGTACCTGCCTTAACAAACAACAACAACCCAAAGTCAATGGAAGTAAACACATTTGCTCTTTCAGGAAACAGGTATTACATGCACAGATCCAGCCTCTCAAGGAATGCATGGCTGCTGGTGGGGATACAGCCTCCAAGCACTTGCTGCACTACAGATGTATACTTAGTCAACCTCATCTTTTGATTCTTTCATAAAAAGCATCTGGCAGAACAACGTTAGATGTGAACCCCTTTGTTTTTCAGCCACATTCCTGGAGAAAGGGCAATGAGGAAAGAGAAAGATTGAGGTACACAGAATGGAAGGAAGGGCTGATTGGGACCTTGTTACACGTTGCACTATAAGCTGCTCAAATGTCGATCAGCATTAGTGCTATCTCAGGATTGGAGCAGTCACACCTTAAGGTTAAAAACCTTCTCTGACTGTCCCCCCACATGCACGGCTGTGGCTTACCACTCCAGAGCTGGTGAGCAGGGGCCTGACTAGGAGCTGCACCTGGGAGCTGCTACTAGAGGTCTGGTGAGCCAGGACAGGCTTCTATCCCTGCCCTAGATGGGAGCGTGTTGGAGAGATGGGTTTGGGGCAGCAACATGAAGCTGGGAGGTGGAGAGTTAATGGGGTGTGGGTGGCTAATGAAATGGGAGGTGGAAAGGAAATGGGGATGGGGCAATGAAATGAAGGAAGTCAGCCACTGAAGGATAAAATAAAAAGAAGTAAAAAAAAAGCATAGATTTAAAAAGAAATAAAAAGGAAGTAAATTAAAGAAGGTCTCATCTTTTAATAAACTGGAATTGGGATTGGGGTGTGGGGGGTGCTGGTTGTGCTTCCTAGGGTGGCTGGGAGCAGTGATGGAAGGCACTTTTGGGGAGCTATTACCACTGCCCCAGAAAGGAAGCCCCTGCTCATGTGCACCTGATTTGGCCCCCTACCTTGTTTCCCTTCTCCCTCCCAAGCCTCACTCCCAGATCCATTCAAGCCCTGTAACCTGGCTAGCTGTCTTGTGCTCTGCAGGCTGCTTGCACGGGGTTGTATCCCTGCAGAGGGAAGGTCACACCCTCGGGGTAGGAGGGGGAGTTGGCTTGGTGCCAGAACTCCCACCCCCACCCACCAGGCAGGGAATGGAAATTATGATTATACAGAACAGGAGAGTGGGGGAAGGGAAACTGCATCCTGGGATGCTGGAGGAGTGCAACTTGGGGGGCTCCTCTGTGGGAAGAGGCCAATCATTAAGGGAACACGAGCTGCGTAACACGGATCAGAGAGAAACCTGCCCTGGAGTGTTATAAACTTAAGCCACCTAAAGTATTCTTAAAACTAGTTCTGTGTGTTAATGTGTAGACAAGCCAGGGGTTAAGAGCTCCAGAAGCTACCTAAAATGAATGTGTTACAAAGCCCTTAGATAACTGAAGGAATAGGATTTTTTCGAGAATCAGCTTGAGGTGGCATAAGGCTCCATGTTGAGTTGTTAGAGTATGAAATCAACAGGTGCTCAGCAAGTCTTAAGTTTGAAGAAACTTCCCTCACTCTTTGTTTTTGGAATTGAATCATTTAGTAACTGGTGCTACTACATAAATATTCAAGGGCTTAAAAGCTGCTGCACCACTTACTTCAGGATAAGGCCTGAAAAAAAAACAGTAATCTGGGTACTGGGGTTGAAGAATCAGCCCAACATTGGATTTGGGTGCCATGGATGGTAGGGCTGTGAAATTTCAGTGGCCATTTCGTTTTGGATTTGGACATTTCATCGGTCAAAAGACTGAATCTGAAATGAAACACAGGGCTCCAAAACAGCTCCAAAATGAAACAGGCCATCCAAAACATTTCAGATGTTTCGGAGCTGTTTCAGAGGTGGGCTTGCAGGGGAAGGGGGGGAGGAGAAGGAAGGACTGTTCTGATATTGACATCTGTAGCTGGCCAGTGACAACGATCTGTCCCTGAGGTCCTTCCAATCCCAGTGCTCTGGAGGAGGGACAGAGAAGCACCATAAAAAGGCTGTTTGTGAACTGCTGTCTGCCATTTTGCAGCTGCATCTGTGAGTGTCTGGAGCACAGCAGAGAGCAGCACCTGTAAGCTTGGCTTGCAGCTTTGTAGTGCTATACTACCAAATTGCAGCCATTTGCCATTAATCCTTTCCTATTGACCATTGCCTACCCTTCCCCCCAAATCCTGTTATTTTTTCTTTTTCCCCCCAAACAAAAAAGGAAGCAGTGCTTTGCCTGGAAAGCATTCAATATATACACATACATTTATCACACACACACACACTTTTTTTCTCCAGCACATGAAATATGAAGCATGCTGGAAAGGCAGGTGCCGGGTCTTCTGGCCGGGGAGGGAGAGGGGACAGAAAGAGAGCTGTAAGTCTCCACCTCCCTCAAATTTAGACGCAGCCTCTTCCCTAGCACTCACAGGCATGAGGCTTCTGATGCTGGTGGCAGCAAGGAGGTGGGACCAGTGCCTGCATTTGCACCGCCTCCAATAACACCAGCCATAATAATAACCCCAACACCTCCAGCGTGACAAGCAGCACCAGCACGATGACAATCTCTACCGCCATTTCAGTTCCCAGCCTAAGCCTTCCAGTGCCAGAGAAGGATTTGGATCTGGAGGCAGGGGACTTGAGTGCCCTATCAAAAGTAATTCTGGGGACTGAAGAGGAATATGAGTTTGTGCTCCACTCCCTCCAAGATCCCCTAGAGTCAGGTCTCCTTCCCTAAAAGGCACTTCAGAGGAGGTTGAGGTAGAGGTTGGGGAGGCAAGTGGCTCAGCTGAGTCCACTCCTCTTGTTGTGACTCTGCCTGCTGAGGAAGGGGATCAGGCAGGATCTGCACCCCAAAAGTGATGGGGTAGTGTGGTGTGGGATCATTTTGAGGTGACAGATGATCCCAGGTATGCTATCTGCCTGCACTTCTGATGTAAGACCAGCTGGGGCAAGGAGGAGAAACACTATAGCACCACAGGGATGCTGATGCATCTCTGCAGGCACCACCCCCTTGCTCTTGCTCCTCCTTAGCCTGGCACCAGTGGGAACATACCCAAAAAGAAGTCCCCCTCTTGCTCCAAAGCCCCCGTCCCCCCCAAAGCAAAGGCAGGCCACCCTGGAACAGTGTGGGAAAAGTGGGCACACAGTGGGGTACATTGCAAAGGCAAGTGAGCTCACTGGGAGCATTGGGGAGATGCTTGCTCTGTATGGCCAGCCCTTCCCCCAAATGAGCATCCAGGGTTCAGGCGGCTCATGGCGCTTGTGGCCCCATCCTACCAAGTGCCTGCATGCACCACCTTCAACAGGATGGTGGTGCTCTCCCTATATGAGGCATGCATGGAGTACTTGAGGGAGGAGCTGCACAAGTCAGGTCCACATGTGGCTTTGAACTCCACCTTGGACATCTGGAGCAGCTGGGGTGGAGATCATGCATACCTCTCCCTCACAGGGCACTGGTGTCATCAGTCAGGCCGTTGATGGGTTCTCCTCCAAGCCAAGGTGATGGATGAGTCCCACACAGCAATAGAGATCATGGGAGCAATGGGGTGGCTCATTGGGCAGGGTGAGCTCAGCCGCGGGTTCATGGTCACCAACAATGGGGCCAACATGGTCAAGGTGGTCCATGATTGGCATCCGCTGTGTGGCAGATGTTTGGTAGGTTGTAGTGTGTCATAAATCCAATGTCTATATTGAGTCCATGAGTTTCTGTATCCAAGAGATTGATGAAGTGAAGTTGATAGGCCCATCCATGAAAAGTGGTTTGTAAATTCACTTTGAGGATCAGGATTTATAAACTGGTGACAGAGTGGTTTTTTTGTGAGAAATGTGCCCCCGCAGGTAGCTGGGTATTCTTGTCTGATCAATTCTGGTGCGCAGTTTGTGAGGTTACTGGAGATATGTAGGCAGGTTTTGCATTTCTTGTCATGGCACGGTCTGGATCCATTTGGTGTATTTGGGGCTGTAGGAAGTTGGCTTCTGGTGATGAGGTTAGTGAGGTTTGGTGCTTGTTTGAATTTACAAACCTCTTTTCACAGATGGGCCTGTGAACTTCACTCCATCAACCTCCTAGGTACATAAACTCATGGAATCAATATAAACATTCAATTTATGATACACTACAACCTGCCGGACATGTGACACCCCAGCTACCTCTCCACTTTTACGTGCTACATCCCCCTTCCCCAGCCTGTCTCTCACCCCCTGACTCTTCCATTTCCATTTTCACTGACTGGCTTCCTTGCCTGCATTGCATGCCAGCCTCTGGCTTCTTAACTATTCTTTCCATCCAGGAAGAGAACACACACCAACTGCAGGTGCTTCCTTAGCCCGATGAAGGGTTTTTTAACCTGAAAGTTTGCAAAAAAGAATTTCTCCAACTATTTAGTTTGTCTAATAAATGATATCAGATTGACTCTAATAACCTTGTCTGGGCTGTGTCCTGAAACCAACACAGCTACAACCTGTGCCCCTTAACACACACAAGTGATACGAATTTTGCTTTCAGCAGCTTGAGGTGCAGTTTCCCAGAAACCCCTGCACTTATCTCCTTGAAACCTGGCAGGCTTCATGGCCTCAGCAGGGTCTATCATCTCTGCAGGTTTCATCCCACTCTACCTTCACACCCACACGTCATGAGTTTTGCTTTGGAGAGTTTGAGGCACAGTTTCCCAGAAACCCCTGGACCTGTCTCCTTGAGGCTTGACAGGCTTCATGGCCTCAGAATAGGCTAGCATTCCTGCTAGTTTCATCTGAATCAGGCAAGAAATGAAAAAGTTATAGACAGTTTTGTGATTCCTCATTATAGCCTATGGCCAAAACACCGAAACACCGTTAAAATTCCCAAACAGGTCCGAAACAATTTCAGCCTAAATGAAACAGGACAGTGATTCAAAACACCAAAACGAATCAGTGTCCTTCCAAAACACCAAATCTGAAATGAAACAAAACGAAACACAGCTGTTTCGGACAGCCCTACGAGATGCCGAAATGAAACACTGTCTCTCCGAAATGCTGAATCTGAAACCAAAACGAAACGCAGGTGTTTTGCACAGCCCTAAATTGGATGGACCCAAAGTTATACCCATAGAAGGACTTGTCCACCCAAAGCAGGGCTTAGGCAGAATTTAGGAATTTAAGTAAATGATTTTGATCCTCAAAACACAACCTAATCTTGCCAATGCTTAAAGTCTGTAGGCACCTAGCTTTTCACCAACAAAGCTCCCCATTTACGTTCTGTTTCTACCCGCCCCTACAACAACGTCAACTTTGCCAGTTCTGAACATCTCAGTGTCTACCTTGTCCCTAGATCCAATCAGGATCCTCCAACTAGACACTCCCCACCTAACTCTGCCGAGGAGCTCAATACAGTAGGTACAATCAAAGCCTATATGATCAATCTCTGAACAAACAAACAAACAAAAGCACCTTCTGCTGCTCCTGCTTTCAACCACATGGGAAAGGAGAAGTTATATTATCCTGATTTTACATAAGAGCCTACTGATCAGAACACTCACTTCAGATTTGGGAAAACTTGGTTTCCCTCTCCTGCCTGAGAGATTTCAAAGCACATCTCCCACCACCTACAAAAATGCCCTAATCCAGGGATGGGCAACCCATAGCTCATGGGTTGGATCTGGCCTATACAGCCTTTTTATCTAGCCCATGGAGTAGGGGGGCTTTTCACAGCACTTCTGGCAGTGTTTTCACAGTAGGGAGCTTTTGTGACATTTCTGGGCTCATGCGGAGGCCAGTCAAGGGGAGAAATGGCAGTAGTAGCACTGTGTGTGGGAAGCAGTGACTGCAGCTCTGGCTTTGGCTGGGTTGGAAGTGGTCTTCACTCAGAACTAAGCTCCATTAAAGCAGCCCGCCACTACAAAGATGTTGCAAACTCCTGCTCTACCAGAAGGCCATCAGATATTCTGTGGTAGCAGAAATTCTCTACCGTTCCTCTCAAAACTATGCCATGGAGCAGCAATGATTTCAAGATATTTTTGGTCTAGAAAGGGCAAGCAGAACAGGGTATATAATTCTAGCATAGTGTTTAGGCATTCATGAGGGACAAGGGAGAGCTGGGTTGCAGTTGCTACTGCAAAGATGTTTATGTATTTTATGTTAAGCAATACCTGGGTAAAAATACAAAAAGTGTATTGTAGGGCAAGACCCCTGTCAAGCGCAGGAGATTAGGTACCTATGGGATATGAATTTCAGCTCCATAGGCTACTTGCCTAAAAGTTAGTTACTGAAAGTTGAGCCTTACAACCTAACTTCCTTTGTAGATCTAACCCAAAGTAACCCCAGGCATTTTGCTTTTTAACCTCCACATCATGCAACACTTACTACAGGATCTGAGTCAGAAGAATGCAGCATATATCCAGGAACTCATTAACACCCTCTTCAGGACTCCTTGTTTCTTTTACCTGAATAGACATTTAAAAACATTAAGGTTTCTTTTGCCTATTTTATAGTCCAATAAACTATGTTTAACACACTATTATACACTTTAAGATTATGTGCAATTACCTCCCTCTCTTGTAATTTTGTTCTTCAGAATTTCCACTCCCTTCTCATTTTTTCTCAAGAATATTTTATGCACCTTTGTGAATTCATCCAACTATGCAGTAAATCAGACCACCCAATTCCACCACACTTAAATGCTTTTTAAAAGTAATTAGAAAATTGGTGCAAGTCAAACTGGTTGCAATGCAATTCTCTCCTTTCCATTGCAGCCTGTCTGTTTTTTTCTCCTCCTAACCAACTCACACCTTCCGACCTCCTCTAATGTCTTATCTCTCTTGCTCAGGTCCTAACATCCCATTTTTCATGATCTCAGGTTTATCCTCCAAGGCAGTTTCACTTCAGTGGCTTCACTTGGTCTTCATGGGCCTTACACACATGCAAGGGGCCTGCTCCTACTCATTGGAAATCCAGCGCGTCAGAGGAGACTCAATTAATCGAGTCTGCTGGAGCACATAAATTGACGTGCTCTGGCAGCCTTGCATGCAGATGTATCAGTGACACAGCATGTCTCCGTGCTGAGAAAATGGTGGCAGTGTGCTTTGAAGTAAAACATGTTTTATGTGCTTTAGTTCAAAGTGCCCCACCGCCATTTTCTCAGTGCAGGGATGTGCTGCACCGCTGATACACATAACACGTGATGCTTTTAATTAGTGTGGCTTGCTCATTAAAAGTGCCCAGTGCCACGTCGGCAGCACATGTAAAAATGCCCCATGTGATGAGATGACAGAACAGGTGTTGAAGTGGAGATTTAATAAACAGAAAGCACAAGATGCTACAGCTCATATACTCTGCAGTTCATCCACAGAAGGTGACTTATAACACACGTGCTGACAAGTGGTGTTACACATGTACTCCAGGTTCCAGCAGGGGTATAGACAACCTTTGAAACTCACTGGGCACATCTCCATGTGCTATTAGCAAAGAGCAATAAACTGGACATGCCATTGTCATGTGCGCCTGGGACCACAGCATACTGAGCCAGGTTGGAGCAACCCTGGCCAGCAGCAGGCCCAGAGGGTCTGCCTGAAAGCCTGGGGCTGCCTCTAACCTGGCTCAATGTACTGCAGAATGGCTGGCTGGGGCACAAGGGTGCTACAGTAAGGGGCTAGCCAGCAGGCAGCCCCCACACTGAAGCACCCTCATGTCCCAGCCAGCCCTGTCACCATCTACATATGTGCTGCTGCACACTAAAGAACTCCACCATAGGATAGTACTTGTTTTTACAAGTACTAAACTATGGCAGAGTTAATTAGTTTCCTGTGGCTTAATAGGGCATATGTGTAGACACTGAGACTTTGCTGCAGAGCTAATTAGGCTGCATAAATGTCTCATGTAGACGTGCCCACTATCACACAAAGTCATCTACTGCAATTTGAATCAGATAAAAATGGCTTCAGTTTAAAAACATTTAAACACTTTTGATGTTAATGAATGGAATTTATTATTTCTTTGGACAAACTGTACTCAGAACAACACTGGTATAAAACTGAAGGAACTGCATTGATTCTGACTTAGTTAGCATAATTCAGGGTAGGTAAGAGGTGCAGCAGCCCCAGGCTCTGACCTAGTAGGGCACCAAAATCATCCTTTATCCTCATGAAGTCAATGCCCTGGCAGCAAGAACAGCCCTACAGCATTGCTATTGCAGCAGTAGCCAGTGCACAGACACTAATTTACTTCTGTTTTAAGAGCAAGAGCCAGGATGGACACACCACATTGCAGCTGCAGCTGGGGATTGTTTGGGATAAGACTTTTGTATGCCCGCCTCCCAATCTTGGAATCTATGTGCCCCTCTTCTCATGCCCACTCTCAAGACCATGCCCTTCACATTCAGAACCATGGGTTCCCCCTACTCTCCTGCAGGGTTTGCCCAGTCCACAAACCCTGCTGATTACACCACCTCTGCCCCAACCAATCAAAGCAATCCTGCAGCACTCTGAATTTTCAAAGCTTTGTATAAAAGTTAATGACTCAGTTGGCTATTTATTCATTAGACAAAATAGATTCATAGATTCATAGATGTTAGGGTCGGAAGGGACCTCAATAGATCATCGAGTCCGACCCCTGCATAGGCAGGAAAGAGTGCTGGGTCTAGATGACCCCAGCTAGATACTCGTCTAACCTCCTCTTGAAGACCCCCAGGGTAGGGGAGAGCACCACCTCCCTTGGGAGCCCGTTCCAGACCTTGGCCACTCGAACTGTGAAGAAGTTCTTCCTAATGTCCAGTCTAAATCTGCTCTCTGCTACCTTGTGGCCATTATTTCTTGTCACCCCCAGGGGTGCCTTGGTGAATAAAACCTCACCAATTCCCTTCTGTGCCCCCGTGATGAACTTATAGGCAGCCACAAGGTCGCCTCTCAACCTTCTCTTGCGGAGGCTGAAAAGGTCCAGTTTCTCTAGTCTCTCCTCGTAGGGCTTGGTCTGCAGGCCCTTGACCATACGAGTTGCCCTTCTCTGGACCCTCTCCAGGTTATCCGCATCCTTCTTGAAGTGCGGCGCCCAGAATTGCATGCAGTACTCCAACTGCGGTCTGACCAGCGCCCGATAGAGGGGAAGTATCACCTCCCTGGACCTATTCGTCATGCATCTGCTGATGCACGATAAAGTGCCATTGGCTTTTCTGATGGCTTCGTCACACTGCCGGCTCATGTTCATCTTGGAGTCCACTAGGACTCCAAGATCCCTTTCCACCTCTGTGCCACCCAGCAGGTCATTCCCTAGGCTGTAGGTGTGCTGGACATTTTTCCTCCCTAGGTGCAGCACTTTGCATTTCTCCTTGTTGAACTGCATCCTGTTGTTTTCTGCCCACTTATCCAACCTATCCAGGTCTGCCTGCAGCTGTTCCCGCCCTCCGGTGTGTCCACTTCTCCCCATAGCTTTGTGTCATCTGCAAACTTGGACAGAGTACATTTGACTCCCTCATCCAAGTCACTGATGAAGACATTAAAGAGTATCGGTCCAAGGACCGAGCCCTGCGGGACCCCACTGCCCACACCCTTCCAGGTCGAGACCGACCCATCCGCCACGACTCTTTGGGTGCGACCCTCTAGCCAATTCGCCACCCACCAGACTGTGTAGTCATAAGATAAGAATAATCTGATCCCATGCTGTACGGGGCAACCCAGTTGCTATGATACGGACATGGGCTATTTTACAATGAACATATTTTGGATGAGGCAAATGTTTGTGGTTTCACCTGGCTCAGAAACATCCTCTGGAGGCCGGATCTTAGACTTGTTCAATTAAATGATACAAGAAGCAGGATCCTGAATTTGGTATTTATCCTCCCTTTCCTTTTTTCTGTCCTTGTGACAAGGGGTTTAGTAGAATTCATGATTCACTGAATCTGACAGGCCCACACCATAAGCAGTTCTGCTATGGCCTCCAACATGCAACCTCTAGTCAGTCAATCATGCACATTAGCACCTGTACCATCCTAGCCCCTTTGATGAATAGATAATCTGATATCAGATTTCTGTGTAGTCATTCCTAGTTTAACTACTTATTCCCCTGGCTCCCTCCTCTAATTCAAATGAGCAAGAATTTACAAGATTGTGGATCAAGATGGCACATTTCTGTACTGTCTGTAGCTCTAGTAGAATCCTTCTTCTGGTGGGTAACATTCATGGGTACACTGAACAGATTCCAAAGTCAGACTGAGCAAAGTATTTCAGCGTAGGAACCCCATCCCAATTTGGCAGAGCTGTCACATTCCTGGCAAAGACTTCCCTCCTAGACACTTACCAGCTGGTTGTATACAGATTCCACATGCTGAGCCCATGTGCTTTTAACTTCCTCAGTCCAAGAAGAACCAAGGTACTGCCTCTGGCTTCAGATTTCTACGCTACACTCCTGGAATGTAGATGCTCCACCTAGCATTCCCTTCTTAGAGCCAAGACCCTTTACTTCAACTTTCTAGGCCACGTAACTTCCACTGGCTCCCCAAGCCCTTTAATACCTGAAGTGCAACCTTTTCCACAGTCCCAACATTGGGCACACTGACCTACAATTTACTCATCCAGGGATGTACAATAAAGCATTGATAGGCCTGAGGCCTGGGCGGGGGGGGGGGGCACATCCCCCCAATCTGTGTGTGGGGTGAAGGCAACTGCTGCTGTGCACTGGACTTTGTGCTCTGCTGCCTTGAGAGCTGTACAATGCAATGAGCATCCTGCCATTGGGTGGGCAGGGGGCACAGCGCAGCCCAGCAGTGGCAGGCACAAAGCATCGCACTGCTCCCGGGGCAGCTGCAGTGGTGCACAGAGCCAAGCACACAGCAGCAGCCACCTTCACCCCACACACAGATCTGGGGAGAAGCATGCCACCTGGGCCTCCACCAGAGGGCACACAGCGGTGGGAGCCCCCCATACCCCTGGATGAGCCACCCAGGCTCTGACTGCCCTACCACCCACCCTGGCTGGGGCCCATTCACCCCAGCCCCTGTCCCTACCTCTGCTCCACTCCCTCCCTCACCACTGGGAGGCCTCGGTCTGCTCCCCTAGTCCCTTCCCCTTCACAGAAATGACTGGTATTTGCCTGCCGTGCTGTGCAGCCTGTGATCTACACACCAGGCTGCAATCCTGGCTGTGTGTGCATCCCTCCTGACCCCTGCTGCAGCCACCCAGAGCCTGCAGCTGGGCTGCCTTGTGCCCTTACCCGCTGCCCCGTATTAACAGAGGCTGAACACTGTTAGCCCCAGCCTTCCACCACCTATTCTTGCAGGCCTGGCCTTGCCTCCAGGCCAGTCGGATTGGGTCTTCTCCCACCTACAGGCTGATCTGCAGTCTGCTCAAGCCCTTAAAGCAGCAGGCACAACCTGTGCTGTGCCACATGGGGGTTCCAAGTCTTTTTTTTTTTTCTTGTACATCACTCCCTCGGGAGTAGATTCGTCCTAACCATGAATGCTATATGTTTTTTGTCTCTCCTCCCCACTTCTGAGCAATTTATACAACCTTGCCATCAACAATGTTCCCTCCCCCTCCAAAGCCTTTGTTCCTTCTGTGAGTTTCTCCATACAAGTCTCTCACGCTCAATTTTTAAAGATCAAAATATTAAATTTAATTTTTGTTCTGCTACTGCAAAAATACCAGCCCTTCAACTCCAAACTCTCCTGCAGAGAAGCTGGTAGAAATTGGGTTTCCTACCTTCAGCCAACCAATTTATTCCAAGATGCTCCCATTCAAATAGATGACCATCACAATTTGTTCCCTGTTCTGGGAGATAAGTGACAAAGACCTGAGAGCAGGTGATGGATTCCACACAGGCAGAGGTATTCAGTGACAGCCATTTCATACAAATCAGCCAAAATTCATAAGCTGTGCATAGACAGATTCCCCGAACTAGATCAAAAGCCCTTCTGCACATGCTGACTATTAAGCTTACGTTCCATCCTGTTCCTATTTAGTAAAGCATGCCAGCAAAGCTAGAGTAGTCTTATTGACTTCAATGAGATGACTCGCATGATTAATATAAAGCAGGAGTTTTTATGTGCTTTGCTGAATTCAGGTTTTAGTCAACAGCAAAGCTATGAGCATTGAAATAGAGCTAATATTAAACAATGTGAAAAAAACATTTATTGCCACTAATGTTATATTGTAGAAGTTTTTGAAGGATGTGTTAGCATACTCCTATAAATTGGAGAGGGAGGAGACTCTAATTCAGTCATGTTAATTTAACTGTATAGTTGAGGCCACAGAACGCTTTCCCCACCAGACCACTGATAAACCCAATATTCATATGTATGCATGTGCTCATGGTATCTCTGAGACCTCTCTGCATGGGACAGGCACCCATTTTAATCCACAAAGTCATAATCATCCATGTCATGGATCTTGTAGCTTTGGGCTTTGATTTGTGATACATTAAAGCCAGTCACCTTCATATCTGATTGTACAGCCCTCTAATGTGTGACCCACAGAAACTATAAAAACTGTTCACTTAAAGCCTGCTGTCAGCTCAAGAATGAACAGGCTAGGTTTTAGCTGAAGGCTAAAAGGCTGGTGGACAGTGCTTTCCCTTAGGCTAGCCCCTAACCTAGTAAGCAAGAGAAGGCCCTGAAGGCTTAGGTCATAACTATAGCAAAATTCCCTTCCATTTTTATGGCATAGGAACAATTTCAGCATCTTGCTAATTATGGGAGTAAAGAGGGGTTTAGAAATCTGGCTGAAACAAGACTGTTTCCACAGTGGATCCCATGTGGAGTTGGATCCTTGCTACTGTTGGGTACGACAAAGGTCTATGTTGTCTGCTTACTTTAAAAACGCCCTTTTTGAAAGACATTCATGGTTCTGGAATTCCTGCTGAGAGACCAGTAGTCTAGTGCAGGCTGGTAAAAATCATGGGCAAATCGGTTGGGACAGACACTACATACTAGAAAGAAGCCATCAGGGCTAATGCAGGGCTAACACTTTACTGTAGAGTGTTGCCTTCATTTTGCCTTTGAATGAGCAGAACCGTTAAGAAGGATATTTGCAAAAACTCAGCTCTTTTCTGACTTTCTGTGCATCTACAAGCACTATCACGGCAGCAGAGTACCTCTGCAACTCTAGAAGAAGGGCTTTAGATCAGTAACATTAGCAATTAATTGCACTAGTGTGCAAATTAAATTTTCATCTCACTCATACCCCCCAGGTGACTCTTTTCCCCTTGTCTAATTCATTACATCATCCTTTTCCCAGTCTGCTTTATCTACCTTCAAATGATGAAAGGCTGGATTATCTCTCCTGTTTTGAACCTATGCTTTTAAGAAGCTTAGTTATGTCAAACCTGATGCTTAGACCACAATGGTATTCCTTCTGGGAAAGAAGGGAACATCTGGTCATTTTTCCCCGTGTTTGATTGTCCAGACTGTCTGAAAAGCAATTTGTTCAAATCTGAGGTCCTTTTTTTTTTTATTGTGTGCTGTGTCCAAGATTAGACAGAATTACAATGAAAGCTGAAGAATTATATTCAGTGATCTTCCTCTCCTGCTGACTTATACCTTCCAACTAGAAACAGAACAAACAGTTTAATGGTTGTTCAAATACTAAAAAGTAATACTTTGCCATTTGACAATAATTTATTCCTATTTATTCCCTGCTGGTTTCATAGCCACATTTCATTTTTTAAAGTTTATATGAGGTGAAACAGCTTTATCTTTAACAGGAAATTAAACTAATACTTGATGGTATAATATCATTACATTTTTTTAGTTTTCTTGTATCATTACAACATTGCCAAAGACATGTGCATTAGCAATCCGGTTGGCCAACACAACTCACTTTCTCTCTCCCACATCCCCAAACCAAATTCAGTGCCTGCAGGTATGCCAGTTACAGTGGACTGTCACGATTTTTGATATTTCTGAATATGACAACTTGGGGTTGGTCGATCTGCATTGGCAGGAGTTGTCAAGCTTTTATCCCTAAATATAACACATCTGACAGTCTGCATGTCAGCTGAGATAATTGAAACATGTCACATGCCTCAGATAGCCTGTTACAAAGTATTTCTCACCCCGAGAATCTTTTTATATTTTCTTGTAAAGATTTCTTATAAGAGGTGCATTGCCTAGTAGCAAAATGCCAGACTAGAAGTGGGACAGTTGGTTTTGAGTCTATCTTCTCAATATTACCTTGGCTAGGTTTTAGAGAAGTTACTTAAATCAAGCTATTCAAACATGAACACCTAAATCAGTGCACAAGAACCCAAAAGAGATGGAATTTTAGATGCTTTAGAAACTTTAACTCATAAACAGGGCTCTCGCAAAGCAAAACTACTTATTTTTGTCCCTATAATATGCAGTAAAGGACCTAAAATTTTTGTGCCTATAATACTGAAGACCAGCAAGTCGCCTAGACATAGTTCCCCACTCGTGTCAGTACCAGGAACAAGAACATTGCCAAGGGACATATGTCCATGTGACAATTTAAGTGGGTTATTTATACCATTTTATGCATAAACATTTTATGCATAAAATGACAGGAAGTGTCCAGGAGCAGGAACAGGACACCAGCATCACTTCCAAGTAAGTGCTCTAACCACAAGAATCATAGAATCACAGAAAGTTAGGGCTGGAAGGGACCTCAGGAGGTCATCTCATCCAGCCCCTGCTCAAAGCAGGATCATCCCCAACTAGATCATCCCAGTCAAGGCTTTGTCTAGCCAGGTCTTAAAATCCTCCAAAGATGGAGAGCCCACAACCTCTCTGGGTAACCTGTTCCAGTGCTTTACTACCCTTCTAGTGAGAAAACGTTTCCTAATATCGAACCTACACTTTCCTTGCTGCAACTTGAAACTGTTACTCCTTGTTCTGTCATCTGCCACCACTAAGAACAGTCCAGCTCCTTCCTCTTCTGAACCCCCTTCAGGTAGTTGAAGGCTGCTATTAAATCCCATCTCTGTCTTCTCTTCTCCATACTAAATAAGCCCAGTTCCCTCAGCCTCTCCTCAAAAGTCATGTGCCCCAGCCCCCTCACCATTTTCATTACTCTCTGTTGGACTCTCTCCAATTTGTCCACATCCTTTCTGTAGTGGGGGGCCCAAAACTGGACACAGGACTCCAGATGTGACCTTACCAGTGCTGAATAGAGGGGAATAATCACTTCCCTTAACCTGTTGGCAACACCTACCAATGCAGCCCAGGATGCTGTTAGCTTTCTGGCAACAAGGGCACACTTCCGGCTCCTATTCAGCTTCTTCTCCAGTGTAACCCCCAGGCCCTTTTCTGCAGAGCTGCTGCCCAGCCAGTCAGCCCCAGCCTGTCCTGGTGCATGGCATTCTTCCGTCCTCAGTGCAGGACTTCGCACTTGTCCTTGTTGAACCTCATGAGATTCCTTTCGGCCCAATCCTCTAATTTGTCTGGGTCACTCTGAATCCTAGCCCTACCCTCCAGTGTATCTACTACTCCCTCCAGCTTGGTGCCATCTGCACACTTGCTGGGGGTGCACTCTGCCATCTTCCAGGTCATTGATGAAGACATTGAACACTGACCCCTGAGGCACTCCACTTGATACCAGCTGACAACTAGACGTCGAGCCATTGATGATTACTAGCCTGTGATCCCGATGCTCCATCCAGTTTTCTATCCACTTTACAGTCCATTCATCCAGCCTGTACTTCTTTAGCTTGCCTGCGAGAATGTTGTTGGAGACCATATCAAAAGCCTTGCTAAAGTCAAGGTACACCACAGCTACCAGTCTCCCCACATCCACAGAGCCAGTCATCTCATCATAGAAGGCAATCAGGTTGGTCAGGCATTACTTACCTTTGGTGAATCCATGCTGACTGTTTGTAATCACCTTCTTGTTCTCCAAATGCTTAGAAATGGATTCCTTGAGGATCTGCTCCATGATTTTTCCAGGAACTGAGGAGAGGCTGACTGGTCTGTAGTTCCCTGGATCCTCCTTCCCTTTCTTAAATATGGGCACTATGTTTGCTCTCTTCCAATCATCCAGGACCTCTCCTGATAACCATGAGTTTTAAAAAATGATGGCCAGTGGCTCTGCAATCACTTAGCCAACTCCCTCGGCACCCTTGGGTGCATCCCATTCCAGCCCCATGGACTTGTATAAGTCCAGCTTTTCTAAATAGTTCCTAACCCGTTCTTTCACTGCTGTTGGCTGCTCATGTCCTCCCCAAACTGTGCTGCCCAGTGCAGTTGTCTGGGAGCTGACCTTGCCTGTCAAGACTGAAGTGAAAAAGGCCACTGAGCACTTCAACCTTTGCTGGATACAGGAGGGAGGCTTCCTCTTGCTTACTCTCCTTCTGCCCCATAACTCTCGCATTTTACTGCACAGAGCCCCACTTCAACAGGAGGGTTGGGCAATGCTTTCCCTTAGGCTAGCCCCTAGCCTGGTAATTAGGCCACTTTTCTGGGAGGCAAGAGATGCTAGGTTTGAATCTCCTCAGCCTAATCAGTAGGGATCTGGGTTTTTCATTTCCCATGGAAAAATGGAGAAAACCACAGATTTTACCATTTACTGGAAGAAAATGCAGCATTCTAAGTTTACTGGAGAAACCCATGTATTTTGCAGCCCCAGCAGACAGCAGGACGGGGCCATGGGTTGGGGCAGGCCCCTGCCACTGCACACACTCGGGGGGGACAGGACCCATGCCCCCAGATGTGTGTGCAGGATGGGGGCAGGGGTGGGAGCAAGGCAGGCTGCCCCCTGAGAGCTCAGGCCCCCACCCTGCTGCCCTCCCCCAAGGCCTCTGCAGCCAGGCAGATGCAATCTGGCACTGCAGGGCAGAGCAGGGCCATGCATGAAACCTGCTTGCGGCTACAAGCTCTGCACTGCCTTGGCAATGCACCCCCTGTGCGCAAGGCAACGGTGAGGGGCACAATCCCGTGCTGTTTCCCCTGCTACTGTCGCATGTGTAGGGGACACATCACCGGGGCAGCACAGAGCTCATAGTGGCAAAGCAATCCCCACATGGCCCTGTTATGCTCTGTCGCACCAGGTCATACATGCTGGGTTGCAGAGGCCCCGGGGGAGGGCAGCAGGGTGGGGAGACTGATCCTGCAGCAGGCAGCCCACCTCGTCCTGTCCCCACCCTGCCCCATGCACAGATCTGGGAGGCCTGGGTCTCCCCTGCCCTCCAGAAGTGCATCTAGCAGCAGAAAGCAACCCGCTCCCCCCCACCCCGCCCAAGCCCACAGCAGGCAGGCAGCAGGTGGCGGGCAGCCAGGCTCTGCTCTGCTGCAGCAGCTGCAGCCTCCTGCCAGGGGCAGGGAGCTGTGTACCCAGGTCCCTGGCCTCATAGCCCTGGCACCTTGAGGCCCTCTTCAGGAGGGCTGGAGGGGGGCAGGGGACTGTGGGTGGCATGATGAGCATCAGCAGGGCTTGGGTCTGTGGTGGGGAGTGAGGGGCACCAGCAGAGCTGGGGTGTAGCGAGGGAGAAATGGGTACCACCAGGGCCAGGGGTCATGGGGGGGAGGGAAGTGAGGGGTACCAGCAGGGCTGGGGGTGTTGTGGGGGGAGTGAAGGGCATGAGCATGGCCATGGGACCGTGGAGGGGGGCGGTGTGAGGGGCCTTTCATTTTAATCATGGATGGGGGGGTTATCAGATAATTTGTGATTTTTTTTTTTAATCAGGCAAAACCAGGATCCCTGCTAATCAGTGCACAGAACCTAGTTCCCCCACATGCTTAGTGAGTGCTCTAACAACTATGGTATTGCATAAAAAGCAGACCACTAATGCCAGGCTGTTAAATTTAAACAACAACAGCTATGAGGCTCTGTGCTGAAGTCCGTGCCAGAGGCAAGCATGAGAGGTGTTTGGAGCACACCTACCAAACTGGGGACACCAGGGAATTTAGGCAACACTGCTTAGTTCCAGGATCTCAGAGGACTCAAAGCAGGAGCCACACACCGAGGTGCACAGGGCACATCTAAATGTATATAGAGGACAAAACTCTGGGCACCTGGGGAGTAGGGGCATTTTCTTGTGGGAGCCACACAAGTAAAATCCACCTACATCCTGTTTGAGGCATCTAAGTCCTTTGAATCTAGCCCCTAGAACCAGATACTCATATTGATTTATACTCATTATCACTCTATTTATTGATTTACACCAAATGAGGATCTAGTCTGTTATCTTCAGGTGTCTGCATTCTTTCAATGTAAATTAATTTATTTAGGAGAAAACTAAGTCCAATAAAAGGGCAGGAGTTGTGCTGCAGAGGTGAATGCTTTCCTGTGGAAGTGGAAATTGCTAACAACATCAGGTCATAATTATGGTTCTAGTTCTGGAAACTGGCTAATAAAGTGCCTTGAAGTATTTTCATTCATGCTAGGCAGTCCAGGATTTCTGTGACACTTGTCTGAAAATTGCAGTTTTTCATTAGCTTGCACTTCAACTGATCTGTGGGTTGATTCCAGTGACTCATCCTTAGAAATAGGATTATCATTTCATGATTGCAGGCTTATCCCATTTCCTCTGATGCCCAGAATATGTGGCAAAAGCTTTAATGGGTTTATCAAATGCCTAATAATCAATTCAATACAATAAGCAACTCCATAAACCAGGGGTCACAACCCCACCAAAACCCCTCTTAGATACCCATCTATTGTAAATCTTTTGCAAATCCTCTAGATCACTAAGTCATAACTTTTCCAAGGAAGTTAAAGTGTAAAATAACAGATTAGTGAATATTTGAGTATACCCGCAAAATAACTGAAAAGTACAGAGTATAAAACCCATCTTTCATAAAGAAATTCAAGATTTTTTCTGACATCTCAGAAAAGATGTTCAGTGGAAGTGTTGGTGTCTGGCAGCTCAGTGCAACACTGGTTAATGCACAAAGAGATCTGGAGCCTCTGGAGATATGGGTCCATATCAAACCATATTTTCCTGGAAAAACTTGTGCAAAAATTCTGTAAGTGGTGTGTGTATCTTGAAGGATAGTATCAAGTGGGTTTCCTCAGGGATCTTTCCTGGCTTCAGTGATGTTCAACATCTTCATTAATGGTTTGGACAATGGGATCAAGTCCATGCTTAGCAAATCTGTGGATGACACCAAGTTGGGTGTAGTGGCAGATATGCCAGAGGGTAGAGCTAGAATCCAGAATGACCTGGATAGACTGGAGAAATGGTCTGCAATCAATCAGATGAAATTCAACAAAGACAAGTGCAAAGTCCTGCACTTGGGATGGAATAACTGCGTGCACAAATACAGATACAGACTGGTGAATAGCTTGCTAGGCTGCAGTGCCGCAAAGAAGGATCTGGGGTTACAGTTGACCATAAGCTAAATATGAGACAACAATGGGCTTTTGTTGTCAAAAAACAAACAAAACAACACGCTAAGTTGTAGCTACAGGAGTGTGACTTGCAAATCAAGGGACGCAATTCCTCCACTCCATTCAGCACTGGTGAGGCCTCAGCTGGAGTGCTGTATCCAGTTTGGGGCCCCACACCTTAAGAAAGATGTGGACAGATTGGAGAGTCCAGTACAGAGCAACAAAAAGGATCCAAGACCTGGGAAGTAAAATTTATGAGGAAAGGCTGAAAGAACTAGGGTTATTTTGTCTGCAGAAGAGAAGACTGGGGGATTGGGGTGGCGGGGTGGTGATAACAGTTTTCAACTATCTGAAGGATGATTATACAGAAGATCGAGATGGGCTTTTCTTTGTGCCCAAGGGGGACAGGATTAGGAGAAACAGCCTCCAGCTGCAGCAGAGGATATTTAGGTGTGAGATTAGGAGGAGCATCTTTCTGACTATGAGGGTGGTCAAGCATTGGTATAGGTTGCAAAGAGAAAGTGTGGAATCTCCATCCTTGACAAGTTTAAACAGCAGTTTGGATATTTGGCTAGGATGGTTTAGTCGGGAACGTTCCTGCCTTGAGCAGGGGCCTGGACTAGATAATTTCATGAAGTCCCATCCAGTCCTACTTTCCTATGATCCTATATACCCCTTTAAGGATGAAAAACCAAGCAGAACATGGTGCAAGGATGGTCCTCCCTTGAACAGGGGTTGAAGTACATGATCTCCTGGGGTCCCTTATAGCCCTGTCGTTCTGTGCTTCTATCATATACTCTCTCTCTGAAGTTTCTGGTATTGGCCACTGAGAAAGAGAAGTTATGGTCAAAATGGAACATGGATTCAATCCAGGATAGCAACTCTTACAGTCTTATATTCTTGCCACCTTTACTTACTGAGTAGCACATACTCACAATTTTGTCTGATGAGCAGATAAAGAAAAAAGAAAAATAGAAGAGTAGAGCAAAAGGAGGAAGAAAGAGGGATAAAGGAATGTGGAGAATCGAAAGGATTAACTTCTGGGAAACTAAATGGGGCATGTTCATGGATGTTATTAGACCAAGATGCATTCAGAGTAGAAGCCTAAAGTCAAAGACAGGTGGGGAACTTGGAACTGTTGCTGGTCAGAGCAGATACCTGAGCTTCCTTGGATTGCATCATCATTTGATCTGGAGCTCAAAGGGCCCACAGAGACATAGTGTAGGGTCTCCAAAGGCGTCCTGAAGGATTCTGACACCAACCACAACTGACTACTGGGAGTAGGGTGTCCAAATGCTCTTGTTGTCTTGGAAAATTGGCAACAACCTGCATAAAATTAAACTGAGAGGAAATGCAGGCAAGGAGGGGGATTGCAACAAGATGCAGCCAAGGCTTTGGCACACAAGGGTGATAGCGCACAAAAGGTGACAAGCAGATATGGGAGGAGAAGCAAAGTTCTGGGTGAGGAATCAATCCAAGGTTATGGCCAACATTTTCAGGAGACTTGGTCACCTGGTACTTGGAAACTCTTCTTTGTTCAAAAGATGCAGCACTGTAGATGGACACCAACATCTTGCCCCTACCAACTCAGTCACTGCACTTCATTGCCCAGGAACATCTTCTGTGGCAAAGTCTGAGTAATGTATATTTATATAATACAACATTAAGCAAATCTTGTGTTTCTCAGGCTCCTGCAGTTATACTGTAGGTGTTTTGGCTTAAAATGTCATCTACCCTGTCACAGCTGCTGATAGATCTCCTGCTTTCTTTATTTGAAAAAATAAGTAGCAGCCCCAGGGGGAAAATAATCTATACACAGTTAGAATGAGATATTTGCATTATTAAAATGTCAGACTCAAAAATCACTTGGAGCACACTTCTCTGAAAAGGTTTGCACCTAAATATGGCTGTGTACAATACTCTTCACAACACAGCACCCTTATAGCTTCCCATCTGTCTTCATTGTATATTTGTAAAGGGGGGGAATATTATCCAAGCTGGTTTTTATTTCCCTTTCACCCACTGTGGAAAATCATTGAATGCCATTGTCAAAAGCTTGAAGTATTGTAAACATTTAAAAAAAAAAATGTTCCTCTTAGCTAAATTAGAGATTTTGCTATTTGGATTCAGATATTAAGTGAGTTTTCAGACCACAGTGCTAATTTATATATGGCACAAACATGACAGACAGTCCATGAACAAATGCTTTCCAAACACCTACATCTATGAATGTGGTGTTTGCTTTGTTAATAATTCTAACATTTTGGACAAAGTCTTACTTATCACTATAGTATTTGCCAGTAATAATCAGCTTGGTAATGGACTGGCAATCTCAGTAAACATTTACATAAGACATGATTAAGCTAATATTATTATTATGGTGTAATGGTGGGGTACATACCCAGCTATTCTGTCACGTGGGCTGGACATGAATGACTGAGTAGGACTTTTACATCAAAAGCCCTGTAATGTGCAAGTACTGTTTCCAAACAGAAGATTAGACCCTGAAGTTGTGAACAGGTAACTCTCAGGCTCCAGACTGCTAAATTGGCAGTGTATTGGTCAGACCTTAGGAGTATGGTTTGTCAAAGATCATCTATGAGCTGTGACTGCTAAATCAATAGAGCTTCCAGGGAAGAGCTGGGACTCAGACTAGACACTATTTAATCTAACTGCTATTAATATTAATGACAGTTATGCATATAAAGTAGCCACAGACAGGTGGGAAGGAGTAGTCTAAGGAATTTGGCCTTCTCTTCTTGTCCCCCTGTTAAATGAGCCACAAGCTTGGAAGCAATCACAAACAGTGCCATGTAGTTAAGTACAAATTGCAATACAAAAAACCCTCTGATCAGCTGCTGCCTAATTCTGGAAGTAACTGAACTCACTGGACACCTTTTTTTTTTAACCTGAAAGTTCTTGAGTACCTGCAGTTCTGCCTTCAGCTCGTGCCCAAAACTGCCCCAGTCTGTGCAGCTCAGCACTTGGCTCCCACATAAAACCCACTGGGTTCTGGAAACTAAGTCAAGTGATATGCACATCCCTTTGAGGAGCCTAATCCAGTTGACATGCCCTGAGCTCACTGAACACAAACCAACAGCACTGAGTTCAGTGCAAAACACCTTAGTCGTAGCCACAGTCCTGGTGGTGCTTCCTGCTATTTGCAAAATACTACAGTGGTCAAAGGAGGGACACATGACTCAAATTCCACTGAGGGCTACTTACAAGTTACATCTTCCAGTTGAGCTGCCATGCAGCCTTGCTGACCCACCGACCTGACAGTTTACTACTATCACCCTGGTGGGCCCTATATGGTGCACCCCTGAATCAGAACATTCATCTGGGAAGAAAAAGGCTTGAATTGGGGTCCCTGCTCTCTGGACTGTTTATGTGATTTGTATTAAACAGTTAATGGATAAAAAAAAAATGAATAATTCCAAGATCAGGAAACAGGAACCCTGTAAAAGGGAGCCAGAGGCTCTGTGTAGGCAAACAAGCAGCCAAGATAAGGACCACAGACCATAAACCTAGGCAGCTGCAGGGAAGGCAGAGTGGATCATTACTCAGAAGGACAAATACCTGGGGCCAGTGACTCACCAGCCCCAGGGTTGCTAATGGACAGAGTGAGATAAAATCCTGCTGTGAGGCAGAGGAGATGGGGGGAGTGCAGCTCTGCATTCACTGGGTAGGGAATGTAACACCAGTCTTTGCATTTCAAACTGGGGCCTTGCACCTAAAAGTTAGACATGATGTCATCTAACATGGACCTACCCAAGTCCTTCTTGATATCTACTCATCTCTGCCCCCATTAAAGCAATATCAACCAGCTCCAGCTGACATGGAATTAGGTTGAAATCTTTTGGCATTGGCTCATCTCTGTCCCTGTTAAGTCATTGGTAACCACAATCCTGCTTATTTTGGGCAACATGTACATTTTGATTAAGTCTGACCATTCACTAGTGAAATAATAATAAAAAATCCCCAAATGTTTTACCATATAGCATGGTGATAGAAAGGCATATGTTCTATATACTCCAAGATACAGATTTTAATATCTAGGGGCAACAGTTCTTATGGCAACTGATAGGTTTTATTTCATATTTTACCAGGCCTGTTATTACTGTGCTGCTGGATATTTATACCTAACTATACTTGCTGTGCTCGTAATCATAGAATGTGTAATGGTATGCTGAGTTCAGGGGCAAATTATAGGTATACTTCAGGTAGAGGTCCAGCAACCAGCATTGCATGTATAGTAGCTGCAGGTATTTCCTTTTCCTTATCTGTGCCAGTCTTTCTGTATCTTTCTTGCCTTAAAGTGGGATGACTCTGTCCAGGGTCCTGGATTCCCTATCTGGAAATAAGACATACAAAACTGCCCCTTGGAGTATGCTCCCTATTATACTTCCAAGGGCATAATAATGGGGTATTATAATTCTTAGATGACTTCTTTTCCCTGAAGGTCTTCCTTTGCTGGATATGGTTAATAATATACATTTTTCATTGTGCCAACTTCTTGGGGAAAAAGGCCTTATTTGTGTCTTGTAGCACTTTTGGAGATTAACATGTTGTAAGGTAGGAGCACAGATAAGAGACATTTCTCTGTTATGACTTATGTAGTCACAAAGTCTTGCAGTTTCCATACATTTTATTTTATACATTTGTTTTCTCATTTTTCCATGTCTCCCTGTCCCCTCACCACTTTTTTGAAGGACTTGATTGATTATTAGTGCCATTTGCCTTCATAGCCTTTTAGTAATGAAGTTCTGTTTTTTCCCCTTAAGATTTAAATCACACTTTTGGCTACTCTTCTTACATCTAAATCCATAGGGTTTACAGGTGACACGCTCAGAATATTTTGGGAGGAGGAGAATGTAGTTCTTGGATTTTTATTTTAACAATTTTTGCCATTAGTATTTAAATGAAAATAATTCACCAAAATACTTGGGTGTATCTAATATCTGGGATTTCACCTTTGTGATTAAAATAGTTTTCCCTCCTCCATGTAAGCTTTATTAGAAAATGCCTCTCCATTACTTTTCATCTATATCTATCAAAGCCCTTTCTAAATCAAGCCAAGCACTGAAAACATATGCAATTTGTGGGTTTGCACTGCTCTGACACATCAACAGGAGAATGTCAGTGACTGAGTTTTTAACATTTCAGGGTTTAATTATAAAAGTGAGGAGTACATACACTTATGAATTGAAACACATGGAAAACTGCAAAAGCTGTGCTGATGTAACATCTGGGCTTTCAAACCAGCACAAAATCAGCAGCTGAGCCTAATCTTGCTGCCATTGAAGTCCATAGAACTTCTACCACTAACTTCAACAGGGACTTTCAGTTCTTTCATTATTTGCTTTAGAGCATAGTCAAGGGATCCCAACTGACACTAGGGACTCTCTCACAGTACAAAAATACTGACAGAGCATAGTACAATGTTCAGCATGGGTTAGAAACACAGGTAATAAAATGTTTTACAATGTCTGTGATTTATTCAGCGGCAGTCACAAATATGACCACCAGTCACAGCCAAAAGAAATGTATGTTTTGCAGTGTGTGCTACTGAATAGAGCATCAGAGTATTAAATAAGGAGCAAGAGCACAGCTACTGAACTATTGTCTGAGTAAGCCATCACATGCTGTCTCTTTGCCTTAACGTCCCTATCTATAAAATAGGGATTGATACTGGTTTCAGTGGTAAAGCAGTTTAAGACCTACAAATGGAGAGCACTATATAAGAAATCACTGCTACTATTCACAGAAGAAAGCTAAGAAAATATGGCCTAAATATAATGGCCATCAGGTGGGTACATAACTGGTTGAAAAATTCACCCTCAGCAGTGATTTCCTTTCTAACTGGGAGGGCACTTTAAGGGAGTCCTGCAGACTGTTTTGAATCAAGTCCTATTAAATATTTTAATTAACAACCTAGCACCTGAAATCCATGGATGGCATTGAGCTGTGGAATTGCAAGTACCATGGAAAGACAGAATCACAATTCAAAATGACTTTGGCACATTGGAGAGATGGTCTGAACTTAACAAGAAGTAATTAAATAAAGACCAGTAAAAAGTGCTACGCTTACAAAGAAGTAATCAAATGCACAAGAAAAAAAATGAAGACTGCCTGATCAGGCAGCAGTACAGCAAAAATGGATTTAGGAATTATAGTAGATCACAAGAGGTCTTCAAGAGGAGGTTAGACGAGTATCTAGCTGGGGTCATCTAGACCCAGCACTCTTTCCTGCTTATGCAGGGGGTCGGACTTGATGATCTATTGAGGTCCCTTCCGACCCTAACACCTAACATCTAACAAATTAAGTCACCAATATAATGCTGTGCAATAAGGCAAATATCATTCTAGGATGTATTAAAAGGAGGGTTGTATGGAAGACAAGGAATAAAATTATTCCAGGCTCCTTGGTGCTCTTGAAGTCTCAGGTGAAGTACTGTGTCCAGTTTTGGTCACCATACCTAACTATGTAGGAGTAACAGCTGAAGAAAATGGGACGTTCTTAAAGTCTAGAAAAGGGAATACTGGAGGTGGAGGGAGGCCTAAATAACAATTTTTCACTACATGGAAGAATATAAAGATGACTGATTGTTCTCTATGGCAACCTCAGGAAAGACAAGAAGAAATCAGCTTAATTTTCAAGAAAGACAACTTAGCTTCAGGAGTGTGAAGGGAGAGAGTAGGGACAAAGAAATCACACAATTTTCTATTAGGGTGGTGAAATATAGTGGTTACATAATAAGGAAGGGTACCAGAAAACTTGTAATGTTACTCAATGAAGACCAGCCTGCACTGGAAAAGATAGAAATTCCTTTTCTCTTTGTATGTCCTTTCTTACACTGTAGATTGAGATTGCAGCATGGGTATAAATCAGGATCAGTAATAAAAGTTTGTTTTGTGAAGGGTATCTCTACGCTAGCAAACATGATAAACTAATCTTCCCATTAATTTTGTGATGGGGACGTGAATCCAAAGCACAGAAATGAAAAACTATGTTCTATAGCTGTTTCATGAGCCATCCATTCCAAGATGTGCTTTATCACATAATGTGATAGCAGTCATGTCATGGCCAATGTATCCAACTTGGTATCAACTACTTCACAATAATGACATCAAAACTAAGTGTGCATACAAGTATATGCAAGTAAATATGTACTAAGGGTAGAAAATGAAATTAGAGGCAATATTTTGGCTGTAAGGCCTATTCTGGTTGTGGGAGGAGGACAACTAAGGCTAATCTGCTTTCCCCCCATAAACCAAAGCAAGCTCAATGAGATATGACAGCTAATCTGGTTTTCTATTTCTACAATATAGCTTGCATTAGGTGTTTTCTTGACAAAAGTGACCAGGCACTCTATTCAAGCTGCATCAGCAGAATGATATTTGAAAAAGTTACACGAACCATTAATCCTTAGCACTATGAAACTATTTCCCAGAGTAGGGCTCATTTGCTGGTAATTATTAATTAACTCATATTTCCAAGGTATGAAAAAGTAGGCTGGTAATAACTTCAGTTCAATGAAGGTCCAAAAAAAATAACATAGTCATAATAATATCAGGTCAAATATATAAAAAGACAAAGACTCTTAGGTTTCACTCTGCAGGTGTGGCAGTCCCCTTTCTATATGCATTAGAAAAAGCATAGACTTGGTGACATATCCAAAAGTAAAGCGAGTACATACAATGGACACTTTAAATAAAAAAAAAAAAAAAAAAGAGGGCAGAGGTATACAGTTTAAACTGAGAATTTTAGCTAGAAATGGCTCCAAATCAAATTCTCAGACTCAAATTCTTAGCGTCAGAGGGCTTTGAAATCCATAACTAAATCTGGATCTGGACTATACTTCCAGTGCCTTCTGTCTAATAGATCAAACCAGCACCTTGGAACTAAATGCTCGGCATTCAGAATTTGAATACAAATTGAAAGTGTTGGGGCCGTCTCTAATCATCTTACTCTACATGGATATAAATCCATCTACACAGCTCTCTAAGAAAATACCCCAAAATATTCCCTCTGACAAGGTGCTTAATCACTGGAACTCATTGGAATCTTTCTGCAAAAGAGATTAATTCCCCTTTTAGCGCCCCCTCACCCCCATTCAGTTGACTTGAATTTTGTGGGGAAATTTTGAAACATTTTTATTTTGAAGAAGCTGTTTCAGAAACTTTCAGAAATGTGAAAAAGAGCTGTTTAAAATTTTATGTCCTTTATGTTTTCCTGAATTTTACATTGTTTCATGACACCTCATAATGCAACATAACAGAATATTGTAAGCATTATATTTTAAATGTTTTAAATCAACAAGAACAGCTGCTACATCATACTTTTTCTAGACAAAAATGTCTCTTTTTACATTATAATGTACCAACTTAATACATGAAAGTGTCATCACAACACAAACAAAACACGCTTTGTTTTGGAAGAGACAAGATGTTTAATCAGTACAATGTAATCATTGCTAAATAATTCAGATAATAAAATATGAAATACTTCAATTATGTCATAGCATCGTATTTGTGTAGAATGCAAAACTATAATAAAAATAAACCTTAAATTTCAAAATTTAGCTTTGAAATTTTGAAATTAAAATGTGCTGAAACCTAGGTGCTTTCTCAATGTATTTTCATGAGACATTTGAGACATCTCTGTTCATCCTGAATTAGATCAAAACAAATTTCAAAATATGGAAAATGCCTACAAAATAAACAACATCACTTGCTGACCAGCTTTTCCAAGTATTTGTTGTGGATAAACTCAGCAGAGAGTATATATATTATTCACCCACATTGTTTCCCACATCAACATTAAATAGGAGCTAAATCAGTGTCAGACCCACAATTTGAATTATTTTGGCTCTCACATTTGTTTTTGACCCACTAGGCTCTGCCTAAATGTTAAGAGATTAGCGAAACCAGGGAAGTACAAAAGGGTTGTTACTATATTATAAATGGTTTCAACTTGAAATTTAACTTGGGGAGCGAAGAGTTCTCAAGAGGCAGCCCCTGCCCAGAAAGCTCTTCCTCTGTTGTGAAATTACAGCATTTCTATTAATAAAGTTCATTATTTTTTTATTTTCTGCCACAGTAGAGCTCTCCAAGGGGAGGGGAAGCCATTCTGACAACTTGGCTCGGTGGTTTGCCAACTTCAGACACAGCAGGAAATGGTCTTTCATTTCAGTCAATGCTGGCATAATGTTTGTAGTTCCACCACCACTGTGCCTTTTTCAGTCCTATTGCTTTGCATTGTTTTTCCTTTCACTATAACAGCTTCGTTTTTTTGCAGGACACCATGTAAACATCCACTTTTATGCCTTAATTAGACTTTACATGAGACTTGACAAGAGTTTTCTATATTATAAATCCTGTAGATTTAAAAAAAAAAGGGTTTGAGAGTTATTACCTAAGCTTCTCTTGCTTGTAGTTTCTCCAGCTCCATGGGAATTCATCATAAATGTTTGTTATAAAGAACAGAACAACGATAGCGAAAGATTTTCCCCTTGCACCCGAAACCCCTACAAGGAAACAGTGGCCCCATATTTTAATAGATGTTTGGATCCTACTTTAGTCAGCAGAGCTAGAAAGTGACTTGCAAGTTTTCAAATACTGATTTATTTGCATCTTTAAGGATAGGGACAGAAGTTACACATAAACTGGTTTAAGTGATCAGAAACTGGTTTAAACCTGTAACAGAATAGAAGGTCAGTGCACATGATCCAGTTTCAAAGTGGCTGAAACCAGTTTAAGATGAACCTGGTTGAATGTAGTTTTCCTTGGGGGGCAATCCCTGCCTCCTCCTCTCCTCCTCCCTTCTCTGCTGGAGAAGACATCACAGCCCAGCCCAGGAATGCAAAGTATGCTGGGGGACTCTGATTTAACTTGAACCAGGAAGGGGTCTGGGGCAGAAGTTTCATAAACCGGTTTGACCCAAAGTAAGTCTTAATTGATTTGAGCCAAACCGGTTTATGGAACTTCTGCCCCAGACCCCTTCCTGGTTCAAGTGAAATCAGCCCCCCAAAATGTTTTGCATCCTTGGGCTAGGCCATGATGTCTGCTCTAGCAGAGAAGGGTTGGGAAGAAGGGCGGAAGAGGCAGGGACTGCCCCCCAAGACAAACCCTGGCTGAAGGCTGGGGCCAGGGAGGGAGGTTTAACTGCCCTTCCCCCAAGTACAGAGCTGCTCTGCCCCACTGGCTTACTGACTGTGGACTACAAATCCCAGAGGCACCTGGAAGCAGGAAGAGGAAGTGACGAGCAACCCAGCAGAGTCCTGCTGCTGTGATTGTGAAGTGCATATCCCAGAGACCTCAGGGGCAGCAGGAAGAGGAAGTGAACACACAGCCCATGCTGGCTGTGCCAGAGAACTGTGCTCTAGTACCCCCTGGCTTCTGGCTTTAGCCACTGCAGGCATGTGGCTGCATTTCCTGAACCAAAAGTGGATGACTATTCATTTGCTTATTGGCTCAAACCTCTGCAGCTTAGACTAACCTACGAAGACTGAATTAATTCAGCCTTAGGCTTTTTGACTGCCTGTACTTAGCCGATATGACTCAGCAAAAACACTACATACTCCAGTGGACATTAAGTAATCAAACCATTGTTCTAAGACAAGGAGGACCATTTTTAACAGACATAGGCAACGTGTATGAGGGGCATGGGGTGGGAGGGCACACATGTGCCCCCTGAGATTGGCCACTGCCAAAGCCACCACTGACTTCTGCGGGTGGTCACTGCTCGCACCGCCCCTGCTGCAGCCAGCAGCATCTGCGGGCAGTGTCTGCTTGCCCGCCCCCGAGTCTCAGGAGGCACTAGTTATTCATGTTAACAGATATATATCCCTACTCAGGCAAGAACTATTTAATTTTAGGTGTGTGCTTGAGTTTACTTAAGGCAGAAGGCCTGTGCTTCAGAACATGCCTAAGTCTAGGCCTTGATTTAGGCCTAGGTCTGGGTCTGGATTTGCAAGGTGAATACGAACAGACATCAGAAAGCTAACATGGCCACTTAAGTGAATCAGCAAATCTGAGGGAAAATAATTTCTCATGGTGGAGAGTAGCGGAGAAAAAAAACAGAAACGCTTAAAAAGGATAGAGTTGGTGTATTTGGCCAAAATTATCTAGATGGATTTAGCAGAAGAGAGCAGGGGAAAACATTTTTGTTGGCAGGGGGAGGAAGGAGTTAATAAAAACACATAGAGCTTAGCACTAGCAAAGAACTATCTAAAAAGAGAACAGAGAAAAAGGGTGAATGAATCCTCATTTCTGGCTTTAGACTTAGAGTAATTGAAATTTATCACCACTCAATTGCTGTTCAAAAGACCATCTGAAATGACTTTGGTGGACTCAGTCCAGCTTCCAGAAAAAAAAAAAAGAAGTCAGCATCACAAACATCAGTACTATATTTGGCACATCTTGAGAATCACGGGGGGTGGGGGGCAAGCGTGAAGAATCAGCCGAGCAGCAATTTGTTAACGGAGTCAGTATGATGAACTGGTCAGGGGTGATATTACTGCTGATCTTTCCCCTCCTGAGGGGCATTTGGAGGCAGACAGGGGGAGTGACAGTGGGAGGATGTCTGAGCTATCAGAAAAGTGGGGTGATAAAGAGTGAGAGACTACAAAGCATTAGACTATAGACACTTAGTTGCTAGCATGTCTTCAGGGGTGTACCTGGCACAGCACTCTGGGCTCCTGAACAGCCAAACAATGAGGAAAGTCCAGGCATGGGAACTACTTTGCCCTTGAAACCCTGACAATTCCCTCCAAGACATTCTCAAGGTAATGCTGGTATGGCATAATGGGGAATTTTTCACTGCTGTTGCCTGAAATGTACCTGTTCTTCAGATAAATTGGCAAGATTCCCACAGATAGATAGTTTATCTTAATCATTTACTGAGCCAATTTGCATATGGTCAAATAAACACCAGTCATAAACTTTGGCTATCAATCAACACATCTTTCCTCCAGAGTTGGCCAGGATCGTGCATGACCTTGGTCCTTGTACACCGGAATATGTAGGGGAATGAGTGGGTGGGTGTCTAGAAGTGTTCATGGGAATCTGGGATTGATGGGATTACGGGGTGCTGACACATGTCTGGATGGTGTTTGGGAAGAAGCAAGGTCTTGTCGCACAAGACATTTCTCATCAGAGGGTGATAGTTCTTGGCACAATTAGGATTGACAGGGAGTTAAGAAATGCAGGTGGCTTGGTGTCTTCTCCAGAGGACAGTGATGTGGGAATGGGTGGGATCTGCTCACTGGTAGAAATGTATGGTTCAACTGGGACTGATTAGGGTCAGCGGACTCCCAAGGGTAGAGAGGTCTGATTTGTCTCTCAGAGCCTGAGGCAAGGAAAGGGGACACACAAGGGTTTCTCTGGGAGGCAGAAACCTTGATTCTGATTGCAGAACAGGAGAACATGGACAGGAGCCCTGGTTGGGGTTACAACTAAACCTCCTCACTTTTCATCTCCACCAGTCAGACCACTAGTCGTTGGTCCTGCGGCTGCTCCCTTCCACTCTCCTACTTTCTCAGGGTGAGAAAACCTGTCTGAAGGCAGGGACAATGGCAACATTCATTAGAAAACTGGAAGAACTGCAGCTCCTGCTTATTTGTTGAATACATGGTGCACAGGCTGGGGCCAGGCATGATGGGGGAAATCTAATGTCCGAGTGTCTCAGAAGATGCTATGAGCCAGCAGGTTTGGACTTTGCTCTCCAGGGTCATTAGTCCAGAACTTTTAACATGCACTACATTCACATAAATAGTGCCCTTCCTGATAGCACCACTATATACTAGTCTGCATTTTCATATTAAATCAATATCCAAAAATCTCCCAGCAGAGGTCAAGCTCCTGTTGTGCTAAACACTGTGGTCACATAACAAGAGATAAGTATTTTCCCCCAAAATGCTGATAATATAAACAGACAAACCAAAGGGTTGGAGAACCAGCAACACAGAAGTAAAGTGCTTAGTACCAGGTTTGAGTTGCAAGCATAAAACTGCTTTAAATTCAGCAGGGGACAGAGTCACCAAAGCAGCCCCTATTGTGGCTCTCAGCATAGAGAGTGGATCTGGGAAAAGGGAATATCCTCATGTACCTACACGCTCATGTTGATGTCCACAAGTTACCAGGCAGCCCTAAGTAGTTGGTGGCAGTTAAAGTTGATTTAATATAGACCTGTGAAAGGATTGATGGAGAACAGTGGAGCATCAGCCCTACCCCAAAACAATATATCTCCCTGCTGAACTAAGCACACGTCAGCTGCATTAGACAGCATTTCCCCAAACTTAATACAGAGTCCCAATTCTTTCCTCCCTCCTCAGCCTCCAGAAGGCCTGTTCGATGCATGCACCAAATCTGGGAAGACATTTGTTGTAACAAGATATTTAAAAAAATACAGTTCATGCTATGACCTAAAAAAACACTGCCTTTTTCTTTGGATGAGAAAACAGATTCAGCACAATCTGCATCCTTTTTCTTGATGTGAGCATTTTTTAGCTTTTCTCATTTGTATCATAGAAAAGTCTTCCTTTTTCTTTTGCTGAAGCAGTATTTTGAGGACACAGGGTCTTATTTGGAATTGACTCACAAGGCGAGGAGAATGAGCAGTATGTACCAGGACACTTACAGCATATTAGACAAATGACAACCCTGACATTTCCAGAATGGTAAAGAAGCCATGCGTCACCTTTGCATCCCATTCTTTCCTGCTATAAAATGTGGCAGCATCATAAACAAGGCTTGACTAAGGAAGTGCTCAAAAACTAGACCCCTTCCTACAAATGTTTATGTATGATACCATTTACTGCATCGCATTGTAATTTCCAGAAGAGTTTTGCTTAAAAAATCAGAGACTGCTTTTTTCAAAGAGTCCATGTGTGCTATTCTATTTTACAAAAAACTCTAAGCAAGTACCAGACACAAAAGTTATTCCTGATTCAGGTCATCCCTTCATTTGTATTTGTAGCTTAATTACTGCTCAAAAATCAGATAGTCACTTATTAGGTGGCAGAGATTTGTCCATTATTCCCTCCACGGTCTGTAGCTCTCTGATATATGGTAGATTTCTATGCCATGCTTTGGTCTGTCTTGATAAGAGTAAAGTGCTGACCACTGACAGGTGAAATGCTTAAGAAATGCTTTCAGACTGACATCAATTATATCTATAAGCTTAGACACTTCAGTCAGATTCTGCTCTCAGATACACCATCATCACATCATTGAAATCAACACCTTTGAGTGAAACTCAGAAATCTACAGCCTGTCCAAGTTAAGCCTTGTTTTAGATATGCCAGGGATGGGAATAGACAACCCCTTCTGCAACCTCAAAGATAATGTCCTGGGGTTACTGAATCCATGAGGGAATTCTGCATAAGGAAGACCCTTCTCTAACGGGGACATTTTAAATGATTCTACGTCAGTTTTTGTAGGAGCAGTAGTTTTGCCCTGGGGTTTTCATCCAACATTTCCCTTCCTCATGCTGTTAAGCGGCCTGCTGTTCACACTTAACTCTTCTATCCCCAAGATGCCTGGACACATTTCATTAATACCATATGTACAGTCTAGACCAGGGGTCGCCAATGTTTTTGGTCAGAGTGCCAAAAACACCCCAGCCTCGACTTGTAAGAAGTTGACATGCTGGGCCAAACAGAGGGGGAGCCAGGAGTGGCCTGATCCTTGTTGTGGCAGTGCAGCTCCCCACCATCCGCTCCAAAGTGCGTGTGCACCCACCTCCAGCAACGAGCTGTGCTGGGGCTCTGCAGACCCCCGCTGGCTAGACTGCAGGCTCCCCACTGGCTGCTGCAAGGAGTCATGGGCCCACCCAGAATCCAGGCCAGGTGCAGCAGGTGGCTGGGAGGTTGCAAGCCACTACACCAAAGTCTGCGGAGCTCCAGCCCGGCTCGTTGCTGGTGGTGGGTGCATGCGCACTTCCAGGAGGATGGTGGGAGAGTTATGAGGGGCCTGATCCTTGTTGTAGCAGTGCACCCTGACCCCTTTCCCACACTGTCCACCCCAAGGCATGTGTGCCAAGCAAAATGCCTTTGTGTGCTACACTCTGGCAAACATGTCAGGGGACGCTGCTCCCTGATCTAGACCAACCTTTCTTCTCAGATACGTGTCCAATTCCCACTGGATTCAACTGAAAAAGTACAACTTCACCAGACAGCCAAATCTGGCCCTCAAATTGTGAAGTACTTGTGGACCCTGCAGGATGAATGATGACAATAAATACAAATATTTGTCATTTTATATTCAGTCAATGTCATTGCCTTTCACATTTAAATTGTAAAAATGGGTATATGTGCAATCTCTCAAGAGCTACAGACACGGACTAAAATACTGGGACCAAAACTTTCCAAGTACATTTACCCAGATTTAGCCTCCTAAAATCTTTACATAGGATTCATAAAAGTAGCTTGATTTTCTGAAATTTTGAGAATGCACCATGCTTTCTAGACTCCGCGGGGATGATTAGGACACATCTGAACATGTGCTTAAGCCCATCCCTGTGCAACACAGCTCTGAACTGCAGGGCTGAGGGATACATTTTCAAAAGCAGTGGGCACTTGGAAGACTGAGTGAAGGTCAAAGGGACCTGAGCAGCTAGGCATGGTGAAACTCAGCGTTACCATACCTGGTTTTTAAGAATTTGGTTTTGTGAATGAAATTCACAGAACTCAGTAAGGCACTTAAAACTTCTACACGTGAGCCTAGGACTGGGATTCCTGACAGCCAGAAGGAGCACCTAGCCAACCAACTGGCAATGAAGAGAGGGTGTAAGAGAAAAAGAAGCAAGAGGGAACATGACTGAAGACTGATGTTAAGGTATTCCTCAGTGTGAGGCAGTCCTGGGGTCCAGAGTGGACCTAGACTCTGCCAGCTCATAATCCCTGGTTCTTTTTTTACAAAAGCATTGTGGGAGACCGTATCAAAGGCCTTTTTAAAGTCCAAGTCTATGCCATCAACTGCATCTCCCACATCTAAGTGGTTCATTTCTTGATCATAGGAGATGAGGTTGGTTAGACAAGACTTGCACACAACAAAACCATGTTGGTTATCCTTCAGCATCATGCCTTCTGCCAGTCTCTGTTCACAAACGGATTTCTTGATAATTTTTTCCAAACTTTTACCTGGTTTCAAGGTCAAACTGACTGGCCTATAGTTTCTCAGATCCTGCCTCCTCCCCTTCTTAAAGACTGGCACCACACTGGCCCTTTTCCAGCCTTCTAGGACCTCTCCCAAGCACCATGAATCTTCAAATACCTTTGCTAATGGTCCCACAATGACTCCAGGCAATTCCCTCAGCACTCTTGGGTGTAATCCATCCAGTCCTACCAACTTGAAGACATTCAGCTGCTCTAAATGCTCCCTCATCAATTCAACGCTGACCATTGGTTGGCAATCACCCCCCAACCACATCCATCCAATATCCAACCAGGCTAGTAACCACCATTTGAATCAAATTCCTTAGGAGATTTAGATGGAGAAATGCCTAGTTTGAGAATCCCAAATAGCATTAAGTGCCAGATGGGCACCAAGACACTTGGTTCTGCCAAGATGGTGGAAGTTGTAGGTATACTTAGCAACAGTCACTAGGTGCATCTACATGTGCTTTTGATTGCAACACCAGTTTGCTAGTGAATAAATTAGTTCTGAGTAAATGGTCCTGGAGACATGTCTACACATGCAGAAAGGTGGAAGCAGATTTGTTGCCAATCTGCTCTTGCTTCCCAGGGCTCTGCAATGCACCTCTGACATCACTGGGGGCACTCCAGGCTCTGGCTGCAGCTGCCAGCAGCCGGCAGCCTTCTTCAAAGCCAGTCCTGCTCACTAGGTCTGTGCGAAACGGAAGTGTTTCACTTCGACCAGCATTTCAATGTTTCAACAGAACAGTGTTTCATTTCAACTTTTGTTTTGAGTTGAAATGGCTGTTCTGTTTCGTTTCATCAAAACGTTTTGCTGTTTCAACCCTGTTTCGCCGTTTTGCCCATAGGATGTAATGGGGAAGGTCAAAACAGGATACAACTTTGTCATTTCTGGCCAGATTTGGATGAAACTTGTAGGACTCATAACCCATTCTGGGAGCATATTGTGTGCAAAGTTTCAAGAAGATCGGTTGGAGGGTTCAGAGAACCTGCACCCCAAAATCTTAAGAGCAAAACTCATGTCACGTGTATGTGTTAAGTCACAGTGGGGTCAAAACTGCAGGGGTGGTAGCTCCTGCTGAGGCCATGAAGCCGCCATGTTTCAAGGTGATAGGTGCAGGAGGTTTGGAGAAACTGCACCCCAAAATCCTGGAAGCAAAACTTTTGTCATATGTACATGTTAGGACGCAGTGGGGTCCAAACTGCAGGCTTGCTAGCTGGTGCTGAGGCCACAAAGCCTGCCAAGTTTCAAGGTGATAGGTGCAGTGATTTGGGGGGAACTGCACCTCAAGCTGCTGATAGTCAAAACTGGTGCCATAGATGACCCTGTGTGTGTTAAGGCGCAGCAGGCTGAAAACTTCAGGCATGGTGGGCCCTGCTCAGCCCACAAAGCGTGCCAAGTTTCAAGGAGAGAAGTGTAGGAGTTTGCAGGGAACTGCACCTCAAGCTGCAGACAAGCAAAACTCGTGTCATGGATGCTTGTGCAACTGTGTCTGTCTTGGGGCACGTGGGGGTGGGGAGGACGGGGGGGACTACTGCAGGCCTGGCTGCTAAGCTACCGTGTTACCAGGTACCAATTAATCATGATTCACTCAGGGACCAGCTCAAAACACAGTAGCTAGCTACTACATAACGACTTAACAAGCATGGATTAACACCTACAAAACCAGAGACTAAGGACAGGAAATAATCAATACAGACAATCAACTGCCCCAAGACAGACACAGTCAGTTGCACAAGCACCCATGTCATGAGTTTTGCCTGCTAGCAGCTAGGGGTGCAGGGCCCCAGAACCCTCCTGCACCGATCTCCTCGACAACTGGCCAGCATAGTAGCCGCAGCAGGGCCTAGCAGCCAGGTCTGAAGTAATTTCCCCTCCCGCATGCCCCAAGACAGACAGTTGCATAAGCACCCATGTCACGAGTTTTGCCTGCCTGTGGCCAGAGGTGCAGGGCTCCAGAACCCAGAACACCTGCACTAATCTCCTTGACAGCTGGCAGGATTCGTGGCCTCAGCAGGGGCTACCATCCCTGCAGTGTTTACCCTGCTGCGCCTTAACACACACAGTGTCACCCATGTCGTGAGTTTCTCTGCACTCTATCTCCTTGAAACTTGGCAAGCTTTGTGGCCTCAGCAGGCCCTCGCATGCCTGAAGTTTTGACCGTGATGTGGCTTACCACATACATGTGACATGAGTTTTGCTTTCAGGATTTTGGGGTACAGTTTGCCCAAACTCCCAGCACCTATCTCCTTGAAACTTAGCTGATTTTGTGGCCTCAGCAGGAGCTAGCAAGCCTGCAGTTTTGACCCCACTGTGTCTTAACACATACATGTGACATGAGTTTTGCTTTCAGGATTTTGTGGTGCAATTTCTCTGAATCCCCATATCTATCTTCTTGAAACTTGGCATGCTTTATTCCCTTAGAAGGGGCTACAATTTCTGCAAGTTTTATCCAAATATAGCCAGAAATGACAAAATTATAGGCTGTTTTGTCCTTCCCCATTATAGCCTATGGGTGACACATCGAAACAGTGTTGAAACAGCGAAAAGTTTTGACTTGCCTCATTTTGTTTCAAGGCTGTTTCGACCATATCTGTTTCATTTCATTTTTGCTGTTTTGACCTCAAAACAGGTCAAAACAATGTTGAAACAAAACTGGTGGCAAAATTTCGCATAACCCTACTGCTCACTGCTCCCTGGCCAGAAGCCGCTGCCAGCACTGCACAGGCACAGCATGAGACAATGCTCTCCTGTGCATCCCTACCCCATGGCTGCTTCAGCCCCTGCCCCTGGCAGTGATGAGAGATGCCCATGCTCCTGCTGGCTGCTATTCTGGCCTATGGCCATCTCGCCCCTCCCGGTTCCCCCACACATTGCGACTGCCTGCATGCCAACCAGGGCCTGCGTGTACCATCCCAGGGCCACCACCACACACCTGCCACCTCAATCCAGTCTGACTGGTTGGACCTGGCAGGACACACAGTGTCCAGGATGCCACCGCCAGGGCCACCATCACCCTCCTGGGTCTCCAGCCCTGCTGCCTCTTGGCCCACTGGGCCAGCCAGGACTGGTGGCTGCAGGTTGTCCAGCACACCTGGGACTATGAGCAGTAGCTGGAGGCATTCTGCATGACCTGGGCCACATTCCAGGATCACCTGAGGCAACGCCAGCCACACCTGGAGTGGCAGGACACCAGCATGCAGCATCACTGATGTCATCAATGCATTCCTTAGCATGTGAGAGGCCCATGGCCACCCAGCTGCAGGGGCATGGGCTACTCAATAATGTTTTGCACTGTCTCCTGCCTCCCTGCATGCTGTGGGAGGGGGAGAAGCTGGGGCCAGGTGAGTGCACTTGGGCCGGGCGGGGAGGGTGGGCATGGGCAGGGGCGGGGCAGGGTCAGGGAATGCGCCCCCCCCCCCCCACCATGCAGGTCTCACCACATGGCCAGGACTGGTGTGGCTGGCAGCTCCACAGAGTCATGACTGTCAGCAATGGCATGCAGCTTTCAGCAGTGTCCTTGGGTAGTGGGGTGTGACAGGTAGGTGCCTAGCTGGGGGCTCCCCCCTGGGGAGGAGCTGGCACTGCTGGCCAGCCAGTCACACCTCATGTTGGGGGCTGAAGCTCCGGAGCTGGCACAGCAGGTGCTGGCCTGGGCTCCCCGATCTGCCAATGGAGGGTGCAGCTGGGGAGCTCAGTAGGATGGGCATCTCCAGGGCTAAGAGGCCCTCCCCCAGTGACTTATCACCACGGGTGCCAGGCTAGGGCAGGGGCTCAGCCTTGGGCAGGTCACTCATGCTGCTGTACACAGCGCAACTGTGGCCTGAGTCCTGGAGCACAAGGATGTCCTTCAGTTGCTATATAAATGGAATGGACTTAGGGGCCCTCCCCAACTGATGATTGCGGTCAGTGATGGTAATCCACTGTGCCTGCAAGGCCTTGACCTTTATGCAGAACTGCCATACCAACCGGTTGTGCCTGCGCTCCCACATCCAGCAGGAGGAAGCTGCAGCTGAGCCAGGGGGCTGGCAGGCCTGGCTGGAGCTTGCAGGAGCCTGCAACACCCTGCAGGCCTGGACAGTGCGGGTCTGGCAGCTGTGCACCACTGTGATGCCATGCTGCAGCACTGGGCTGCAGACAGGCTGGTGAGGCTAGCCTGCGGCCTGCCCAGGGGGACACAGGTCCTGGAGTTGCTTCAGGCTGCCTGCTGGCATGCCCCAGGGCTCAAAATACCTACAGGCTTTTAAAGGCCTGAGGCAGCCCAGGCCTGGGGCAGGAGAAGCTCCCATTTCAGAGCCTTGGGGCTAGCCTCAGGCTGACCCCCTAATGGCAGGGCTGACTTAGAAGAAAATTTGCTTCTGGGTCATGTCTACATATGCATTACTGCACATTGACTAATCACGAGTTAAAACACCCCAGCCTCAACTTTACTTGAGTATCAGATTTACTCACGATGAGGGGTTTTTACTGCATAGTAAGCATGCACATGTGTAGACGCATGCACTTACTGCACATTAAATTATGCTTCCGCACCTTTAAGGACCTTCTGTAGATGCACCCACTAAATAGCAAATTTACTGGCAACAAACACTTCATATAAACTACTTTAAGCAATTTCAGGAATGGACAGATAAAAAAAAAAAGAGCAACTTAGAAGTGTGGGGGAGAACAGGGAAGAGCTACAGGTCAGCCGTTCCACAGTTACCATTCCATGTGTCCACTTCTATCCCAGACTAATTTAGCTCACTTCATTTAGAGATAAGTCAGTCCAGTTTACCTTCCAATTACTATAAGGCATGAGCAAACACACAAAACAGTTACTTTTGGAGCAATGGACAAACACTAAAGTGTCTGTCCGTCTCCCCCATAACACACACACTGTTGAAAATTTGTCCAATGCTCTGAGTCTTTTTTCGATCTGGCCCTCAACTGCCATCACTTTTGTTAACTTATCCTAGAACCAACAGTTCCTCTCCTAAGTTTGGAAAATCTGACCCTTAGCTTTTTATGAGAAAATACTCATTACCACAACATTCACAGGTCACATTTCACAAATGAAATTAGTTTACAGCGGCTGATCAAACCCTGGCCTGGGGATCAAATTTGGCCCATGGAGCCATGTCATCTAGCCTATAGTGCTCCCCACAGGTCTGAAAATTGGGCTTAGGGGAAGCACTGGTAGCAACTGCTGATTCAATGCCAAATTTCCTGACCCATGCGGAGCCCCAAGAGCCAGATAACGTGGCCCTGCATGCTATATCAGCATGCTGAATTGGGTAAAGGTGGTATGAAACCAACTGGAGTGCAGAGCCCAATCCATGTGGGTAGGGACGGGGAGGCAGCATGGGGAGGGGCGGAGGTGCTATGAGCCAAATCCCAGCAAAGTGGTGTGGAGCCTGATCCAGCCCACAGACCAGTCCCCGTGCCATCCATCCAGCTTTTGGGGCTGAAAGATAGATCACCACTGGCTTACAGGGTTTATCACAAACAGCCTCTTTCATGTACCAAAGAAAAATACCCCTCCTGATTGCAAGCATCTGTGGTAGAACAAATTACTTTTTAGGTAGCTTACAAATACTGAGGTTTCCCTTCAACCAAAAGTTTACCCAAAATTAATTCATTTTAAAGGATTACTTTAAAATCATACATTTTTCTTAAGCCTACTTCATGCCACTTTTAAAAGATTTAAAAAGCCTCTCATTCAATTACTGTAGCCTTTTGTTCTGTAATTAGGCAAGAGGAAGCAGACTGAAAAAAAACTGGCAGTGCACACAACATAGCTGTAATTTTCTCCTCTAACAAGAAAAGCACAAACGAAATCTGTTTTCATACATGCAAGATAGAATTGTTCAACGGAAACCTTGGAAAAGAGTTTGTAGGAATTCATTAAATGTGATGTATGTAAAGAAGTATCTTCAATGAGTTTCAGTCACTTCAGTATATCAATATGGCAACCACCTCCCCCTTGTTCTCACCAGCCCACAAAGCAACCTCAGTTAAAATACCTTCCTTCAAAAGAGCCAGAGTTTTTCATTGTCCCTAGTGGGAATATAGCTATATTGTCCTCAGAAAAGTTGCTGACCCCGATGAGCAAATGAGGCCACTACTAGGATTACCAAAATAAGATAATCCACGTGTAGGACAACCAAACATCAACACATACAAAACCAGGGAGTGATTTGGCTTTAGTGATTTGTCAGTGCCATGCAGCAGTGCAGAAGAATATTCAGGAATAGGTCCCATGTAGCTGGACTCCCAGTCTTGTATGCCACCAGAAAACGATGCTGTGAACCAATGGCAAGTACTGCCAGGAAGTTGTTATGGAACAAAATATCCCCTTATTAATAACCTGGGCAATTAATGATACAAGGAACAAACCTACTGGCTTACAGGTAACTGCCTCATAAACCAATCTCCCATAAGAAAAGCCTGCTGCTTCTTATCAAAGTGGAAGACTTTGAGGACTGAAGCAATGGAAATGGGGTAAAATTCAATATTACAAAATGCAAAATCATGCAGCTGAGTCTAATGCAAATTCTGCTATAATCTGGGAGCCTATCAAGGGGAAACATCCACAAAGGACAACAACTTGGGTGTACTAGTAGCTCACGTGGTGGCTTTGTGTTGTGATGCATTGGTAAATAAAAAGAAGGCACAATCCTAGGTTACATTAGGAAAGGTATTTCCAGTAGAGAAAGTGAGCTATTAGTGCCTTTGAATGTGGCATTGGTACGACCACATCTGAATACTGTATATGATTTTGGTCACCAGAATTCAAGGAAGTGAATTCAGATAGAAAGAGTTGCAGAAAGGGGTTTAGGGGAATAGAGAGGGACCAGAAAAGCAGAACAGGGGCTAGGGGATATAACTGCACTCTATTAGTAGAGTGGACAGAGAAGGGATAAATATGAGAGAGCAGTCAGAAGACAGAAGCAAAAGGACAATATTAGCAGAAGACCAAATAGTTACAGAGTGACCATGAATAAATTAAAGTCTGATATTAGAGTATTTCTAACCATTAAAGCAGCAAGATTTTGCAACTTCCTTCCACGAGTAAGAGCGGTGGCAAAAAGCATTACAACTTGAAAGATGGAGTTTGATCAGTCTATGAAGGATATTATACAACATGGCTACACAAGATAATAGGGGACCAGACTCCATGGTACAGCATGTCCCTCAGTCCTCTGCCCCTCTGTTAAAGCCAGTGGAAGCAGACAAAAACCCACCAACCTCTGCTTTCCCTTGACAATTAGAAAAGGGTCATAATACAAGCAAACCTGTAAATATTTTGCCCAAGCATGTGTCATCATATTTTTCAAGTGGGAAAATTTATTTTGCTGATTATCATGAATATTAGACTATACTAACAAAGACATGCTAGAGTTACATTAATAAAGCAAAGCTGAGCTTTCCTGAGAGCGTGAAACTATTAGAATGCATTTACAAGCCATAATAAGCTATAGAGCAGTTTACAGTCCACTGTGCTAACGACCTACTCGGCTAGTGAAAGTGCACTATCATGCTTACAAATAACTTTTTTTCAGTGACACTTGATTTACAAAGCTGCCAACACTGAAACTGTAAACATCTCCACTTCATCATTTTAACTCCACAGTTTTTAGGAGCCAGGCAAACTCAAGCGACAATAAACATTAGCAGCAGAGGAAGGAGTGGATTATTCTTTCCATTGTACAAAGTCATTTGGGTGTCAGAAGCCTGTAGGTTTTTGACAGTCGAATGTCGAGGGTTCTGTAACCTGCTTCATTTAAAATGAACATACCAATTAAACTAAATAGCAGCCTCAGAAGTCTGTAATTTGTAATTTTAGGATCCATTCAGAGAGAAGACAGAGTAGGTCAACGAACAATTGAGGGTCCATAGTTAAGTCAACTCCAGTTCATTTATCAGTTCCGTAATAAGCAATAGAGCCTCTGAGAGGTGGAAGAAGAAAAAGGTACATTACTGGAAATTACAACTTTCCTAATAATTAGTGACAGGGAAGATCCCTATGTGCCAAATCTGAACAACCCTGGTGCATCTGCCTGCAAGTCAAGGCCTCAAGGGAACACAGATAGCTGGCGTGAGGATGGCTAGATGTGTTGTCAGAAAAGAGGACCACTTCTGTTTTTAGAGGGGCAGAAAGGAACATAGCTGACCCTATCACTGCAGCCTCCCTTATCCTTCCCTTCCTCTGCTAGCTGGAAATCATGCTTTCTGCTTGCCTTTTACTTTTCACCGCCTTTCACAGGCTGGGGAGGATTTTGCCCCTATCTCTCTGTCTATCAGTCAATGGAGCTGTGTGTGGCATCCAAGCCAAAAACAGCAAAACCTTCATGATTTCAGATTCTGGCCCCAAAATGAAATCATTTGAGGGTCTGGACATGACACATTTACACCAATGCAATGTTGTAAACCTACCTTAAGGGAGGAATGAGCAGCATATCACAGAAAAAAATGGCTGGTAATGAAAGCTGCCTCTACACGTGCTCGTTCATGTTCTAATTAGAATGCATTGGAGCAGACTCTGCTCCGCATTGTAATTAAACAGCTCCAGCATCACTTCACTGTCATGTGTATTAAGTCCCCATGAAGTTTAAACTGGCCACAGGGGTGCTTTATGTAAAACTCATCAAATGAGGTTTAGATTAAGAATCCCATGGTCATTTTTAAATATGTGGGAGCTTAATACGTATGATGGTGAGCTGTTTTAATTACAGCAGCTGTTCAGGAACTGCTCTAATTAACCCAACTCCCCCCTACGCAACTCCTGAGGACATGTATAGGCAACCAAAGTGTACTAATAGCAGCTCACAATGTGGTAGGGGAGTAAATGCTAGCCTGTTTTCATGAGCAAATGACTAACCCGGGGTGAACTGCTGACACATGACAGTTTAACTCACACTGGTATAGTTTTACTTGCGAGTTTTCCGGGGGTAATTTTACTCTGAACTGGGGAAAAGTTACCCTGGGATGAAGATTTACAGTATCTGCCTGCTCTTTTTTTTTGCACAGGTTGAGTAAGTTATATGTCCAGGACTTGATGCTCATTTGAATACAGAAAATAACTATAGTGGTTTCTGTTCGAAATGTTTTTTCAATCTCTGATCTGCCGGCCTTTTCATCCCTCCCTACCCAAAAGAGGAGCAGCCCAGGGTGAAGTGATTTGCTTACATTTTTTCTTTCTAGCTCTGCAAGGGTCAGATGAATGTCTCACTCCCATTTTTGGATTTGGCGCTGGATTAACAGTTCTACAGTTCACCTATTGCTAAAATGTTGAATAAGATCATTTACTTCAGTGGATTATGCCACAAAGTTCTTTGTGAGCTTTAAGTGAAAAGCACTAAGAAGTGCAAAGCATAATAAATGTTTTCATCTCCACAAAACCTTGCCAAATGCCCCAGATAACTATGCAAGGATGTTCAAAAGCATTCATCATTGGCCTAATTTAATCCCATTTAAGCCAATGGTAAAATTCCTATTGACTTCAGTGGATGCAGGTTAGGGCTACACCAAAAGCTTTTGGAAAAAAAAAAAAACACTCCTCTCTCTTGAAATAAGTATTTGCAGTTAGATAATCTTAATTTTTGCAGCAGTCAAGGTGTTTATCACAGCAAGTTAAAGGGTATTCTGCAGAAGCACATTCAGGAATGTTTTTAAGGCTCTCTACTCTGCTGGTTTTCAAGGGTGAAGAAGTCTGAACCAAGCTACTTCAGTAGTGACTGAGTATTCTGCAGCTCCTTCCAAAGCTATTGTGAAAGCAGAGCACTGTCTAGCATGTATTAATCAGTAATGGAAATTAATCACGGGACAATACAAGGATACGCTCTTCCACTGCTTTCAAACATGGTGCAATTTCCATTAGTCTAAATACACAACAGAACAGTTTGGGATTCTATATCAAACATGGCAGAGAAGAGGCATAATCAGAAACTCCCATTAATCACAATACAGTTTTTCATCCTGTTCATGAAAGCTGTGGACCAAGTTTATCTCCTTGGTCAACAAAGAAAGAAAATGTAATGGTTTCAGGTAATAATTTTCACCTGCAGGCTACTGAAATTCATATACTGCAGCTATTTACTCAAGATTCTGCAGAGAAATGTGAGGAGGATCTTTTCACATTGGATACAATCACACAAGTTGCTTTGTCATTGCACTTAATTTATGTTTCAATGGAAGCATTACATGATGCCAACGTGCGGGCTAAAGCGATTACCTTCAGCATGAAGCAGTGATGGTGCTTCTCTCACTGGCCTACAGAGAAGCAAGACACAGTTCTGCGGGCCTTCTCTGCTATAGCTGAAAATGCCTTCCTTTGCATCTCTAGGAAATCATTGTCAGAACAAATTATGTATTCCAATGATGGGAGTGACAGATGGCCCCTAAGATTTGAGTGAGAGATCCTCGGGGTGATGCATGCTCACAGGCTGCTGCTGCTTTTTGCAAAGGCAGCACTCTGGGTACTGGGGATGATAAATAATGAAAGTATAAGTGTAATCCTTGGAGCACCTTTTCACTTCATTCAAGTTAGTACAGGCTTGACATCTCTAGAGAAAGAAGTCATCATCTTAACCACAGGAGAGTCAGAACAGGCAACACGTGCTTCTACACACTACCTTGCCACAGTGCCTCTGTATTGCCCCGCAGGAACTATTTGTAGGACTGAATGAGTAGTTTGCTCTCTAGATTGCTCCAAGTGTCTGCACTGAAATAGAAACACCAAGTAGAGCCGTTTGTAATGGGGGAGTTTTTGGATATTGGCTCCTGTTAAGTATTTCTTTTCACACAGAGCACCAACTGGCAACAACTTTTATTCAACCCTAGCCTGGGCTCGATTTTAAATGCAAAAATGTGAACAATTCTCTACTCCCCCTACCAGGTCCCTGAGTCAGCCCACTCCCCACATGATGCCTCTACCTTCAGAGGAAATGTCATTATAAATAACAGTAACAATTTAGACAAAATTCTATCTACACCCTAAAACAAAGACCATAACTCATCTTTTCCATGCCCCTGAGACAAGCGCACGTGCAGACAAATTGTTATTGATATCTTGGGAGTGAAGAATGCAAAAGCCTTTATCTGTCCTATCTTTACCTTGTTTTACATTGCTGTTCATTCATTGTTGTTTAAATTACAGCTACATTATCTCCAGTTGTCCCGAGTCTGATGATGCATTCATTGTGTTTACCTGGTGAGACCTTCCTTTTCTTTTGGATTAAGTTTGACTGAGTCACAAATGGGATGATGAAATACTGAAAGGAAGAAAAATCCACTACGTGCAGCACAGTTATTTGTTGCAAGGCCTTATGACCTTGCTCATACAAAATTCTTCGGTTCAAAGAAGTGACATCTAAAACAGACAAGCAGAAAATTCTGTAATTGCACCTATTCAAGGTCCATGAAATTTAGTCAAACTGGGAGCATGCAATGGTTTCGTGTCAGCTTCTGCTTACAAGGCGCTTATTTGCATGGAGGAGAGCAAGTGCTGGGATAAAAGGGAGATCTGTCACTCTGGGGAAAGAAGCCTCTGGGTGAGGCTTTTGCTGTTGGGAACTAGAGAGGGGTAGAGAAGCTGGCTGGGCTTCCTCCAGGCAGTTTGGTTCTCAGACCCACAGGTTTCCAGTGAGAAACACGATGCAAACTTCTAAAGGAAGCAGTGGGGGGACAGCTATGGCTAGTGCAGTTATTTGTACACAGTTTTATGGCCTTGCTCGCATGAAGGTCTGATATCCAAGGAAGTGGCATATGGAGCATAGTGGTAGACAATTCTATTGTTTCAGCCACTCAGGTTCCACAAAGATCTCATAACTGGTGATAATACGTGATCTAAGGCTGTATTAGACTTACACTGCTTTTAGCTGGATGAGCTACAAGAAGAAGAGCTACAAGGGAGAAACTTCTTTAATGGATGTGACGGTGCTGGAGCTGCAACCACAGTCACAGTCACATCTCCACCTCCCTGCCCTGCATGGCCTATGCTGATGCTTCTTCCACCCATCACAGACACCCCATCAAAGAAATACTGTCAAAGCCCCCCTGCCCCCCGCTCTGTGGGCTGCATAAATGGCTCTGCGGGCCATAGGTTGCTTACCCCTGACCTATGATATTCAAGAGTGAGCAGCATAACAGACAGGATGTTCACATGGCTATGTCCTATGTCCTCATACAGTCCTAAGGTGAACTTTGCTATTCCTATTGGAAGAAAAAGTAGGGATCTGTGCAAGATGCCTCTTTTCTATGCACCCTGTTCCCATGTAAGGCGAGTATTAACACCTTCAGGTGGGGACTATATCGCCTTCTGTGCCTTATGCAAGCCCAGAATCAACACCGTTGTTTAATAAAGCATCAGAGTCAGTCCATAACCATCTCCCTGAAAGATCAAGTATGATAAGCACTCATCACATGAAAAAAAGCAAAACAACTATAAAAATAGCCTACATTTCCATTCAAAATCAGTTCAGCACTAGACTGCCTTACAGCTGCAGCAGGCTAAACTACAAAATATTTACTCACACAATTCAGCTGCAGATACTTAAGAAAAATTAATCCACAGGTTTCTGCAGGCCCACAAAATAGCCCACATCTAACTGAAATAACGGGGGGATGAAGGAAAGTAGAATGCAGTTGCCCAAACTGGACACCAAAGTAACGCCTTGTATTCTTACACACTCACAATAGGACCCAAAGTAATCAATAACTCTATTTTTCATTTCATCCAAAATACATTAGTAAAGTGTCCCCATTTACCCTGTTGAATTTTGGATTATTAATATTAATGAACAGTTTCCTATATCAGGAAAAGTATAGGAGAAACAGAAAAGCTCCAGAGACAAGTGGAGGACTTAAGAGTCCTCTGTATTAAGAAAAATTTGAAAAGTCTTATAATTGTATGTAAAATAACTGGACCATTGCAAAAGCTGAAAATATCTGCAGTTACATTACATTTGAAATTACTAGGAGTCTGTTTGTTTTTCTTTTTAATTTTGAAAATATCACTAAGTTTTCAAACTTAAAAAACAGGAAGAAGCTTGGAGTGGAAAGAATTCACATTTTCTTCCTTCTGACAAGCTTTCAGGAGATAGGGTAAAATAAAAAGCCATGGGCATATACAGTCATCACACTTTAGGGCAGTAGTGCCCAATTCATCCCACCCCATGGTCCATGTGAGTGACACTGGGATGGCCTGTGGCCCATGTCATCTGACCTGTGGGCTCCCCAAGTGTCTAGGTGGCAGGATGAGCAGTAGGGCTGGGTGAAGCTTCACTCCCTGATTCGATTCACCAGAGATTCGGCACCATTCAGTGGCTGAATCTCTGAATCCAGATCGAATCAGGATTAATCTCTTTAATCTCTCCGAATTGAATTGGAACCCTCCAAATCGATTCAGAAAGATTCGGTGATTCAGACATAGACACCACTTTAAAAAATTTTTCTACATACCTCAAGGTACCAGGCAGCTTGTGAGCATTGAGATGGTGGGGCAGATGAAGTGTCCCACCAGCAGCATGGGGGGCTTCCCAGCATGCTCAGCAGCAGACCCAGAAGTGGACCAGAAGCACTTCCAGTCCACTTCAGGGTCAGCCAGGGAGCACACTGCGGGGGCCCCCTGCATCTCTCCAGCTTGGTGACTGGTGTCTCGTGGGTCTAGGGGGGCACCCGGGGTCCCCCCATAGCCGATCGCTCGGCAGCAGACCCAGAAGCAGACCGGAAGTACTTTCGGTCCCCTTCCGGGTTCACCACCGAGCATATGGGGGCCCCCCTGCACTCCTGTGGGATGCTCCATCCGCCCCAGCATTGAAGTGTTCACGCACCATGCCTGGTACCTCAACGTATGTAGAAAAAAACTTAAAGCTGTGTCTATAGCCTAATTGCTGATTCTCCGAATCAGCATCGAATCTTCAGAATGAGATTTGGACTAATCAAATTTGGATTGCAAATTGGCTGAAGGGTCATACTCAGAGGGTGGTGGTGGACAGGTCATATTCGACCGGGGGGGAAGTGGGCAGTGGAGCCCCCAGGGCTCAGTCCTTGGGCCCGCACTGTTCAATTTCTTTATCAGTGATTTGGACAACGGGGTGAAAAAGCAACCTGTTTAAATTTGCTGATGATACCAAAATTTGGGGTAAGGTGGTCACGCTAGTAGGGAGGGAAAGACTGCAGCAAGACCTGGATAGGTTGCAGGGGTGGGCTAACAAAAACAGGATGCGTTTCAATACTTACAAGTGCAGGGTGCTGCACTTGGGCAGTAGTAATCAGCAGCACACTTATAAGATGGGAAACTCCCTTCTTGAGAGCACAGAGGCAGAAAGGGATCTTGGAGTCATTATTGACTCCAAGATGAACATGGGCCGACAATGCAAGGCCACAGTAGGCAGGGCTAACCAGACCCTATCGTGCATCCACAGGTGCATCTCAAGTAGAGCCAAGGAGGTGATCCTCCCCCTCTATGCAATACTGGTCAGGCCACAGCTGGAGTACTGTGTCCAGTTCTGGGCACCCCACTTCAAGAGGGATGTGGATAACATTGAGAGGGTCCAGAGAAGGGCCACCCGCATGATCCGGGGACAGCAGGGCAGACCCTACAATGAGAGGCTACGGGACCTGAGCCTGTTCAGCCTTCACCAGAGAAGGCTGAGGGGAGACCTGGTGAGCATCTATAAACTGACTAGGGGGGACCAGAAGGGTTTGGGGGAGACCTTGTTTCCCCTAGCGCCCCCTGGGATAACAAGGAATAACAGTCACAAATTGTTGGAGAGTAGGGTTATATTAGACATCCGTAAGAACTACTTCACAGTCAGGGCGGCTAGGATCTGGAACCAACTTCTAAGGGAAGTGGTGCTGGCTCCTACCCTGGGGGTCTTTAAGAAGCGGCTTGATGCCTACCTGACTGGGGTCAATTGAGCCCAGTTTCCCTCCTGCCCAGGCAGGGGGTCGGACTTGAAGATCTACAAGGTCCCTTCCCACCCGACTTCTATGATTCTATGAATCAGGAACAGTGATCTGAATCAACTAATTGAATCACTGTCCCCGATTCAGGCCAAATCTGAATTGAATATGGCCCGTTTCCCACACCCCTAATGAACAGTGGCCATGTTAATTGTCATAGCTCTGGGAGCCATAGCAGCTAACACTGCCACCATGCCCTTGCCACCAAATTGTCAGACCACAGGGAGCCGTATTGGCCAGATGACGTGGTTCCATGCCTTGGATGTGGCCCATGGGCCATATCTTGGTAGCCTTGCTTTAGGGCATTCCTTGTTGGGAAACTGGAAAAAACATACATAATGGGCAGATTGTTCAGTACAGGGTTTTTCTGTGCCACTAGAATATCTGACTGGATACTGCAGTAGATGGGCCAGAGGCATCATCCAGGGCAGCAATTACTTTGTGTTCACAGTGGGAGAAGAATTATCACTAGCATTTCTGCAGAACCTTATGTTTTGCAACAGAGATCTCCTATCCAAACATGGAGGCAGCCCTGGATTACTTTGCTTTGGAGATCTCACAAAGAACAATGTGTTGAGGGCATAGTATGAAATGACAACAGCAAAAGTTACAATGAAGACTGATATTTCATTTCCGTCTTGAGAATAACTGCTACAGGATTTTTCAGAAACAACTCTGAGATGTAATTATTAAGTGTTGAAATTGCACTCTTCTTTCTGTGTAGCGAGACATGCTTTTAAAAGTTACAGCGCATTTGATCTATGGAGGCAGTGGGGTGGGGAAGCAAAAAGCAGTGCATCTGAGCTCTGATGAAGGGCCCAACTGGGCACTTGATACATGGCAGACATGAGTCAGCAGGCACATGATATGCATTAGATATGATTCAGCAGTAGAGAAGCCATCGATCCTATCAAAATATAAACAGGCCAGTTTTGGTCAATAGAAAACTATGCTCACTGTGAAAAACATTGAGCTCCATTTAAAATTAATGGAAGCTTGGATTATTTATCCAACTGTGCACAAATCAAAATATTACTTCTTCATAAACCTTCCCAGATTTTAACAGATATGGATGAAACCTGCTTCAAACTAATGATAATTATGAAATGTAAAAGCTCTCCATCACATTCAGGGCTTTTCACCTGGATTGTGCTGGGAATTCCACCCAGAACAATTGTTGGGGGTCGTCTGACTGGGAATAAGGTAGGTAACAATAGCTACGCGAGAGTTATTCCCCAAGTAGACCAAGTATTCTGGTGCGTGTTTCTACATGGGGAGCTATTTCAGAACAGCTTATTCTACCCCAGCTATCCTAGTGAGACAAACCCCAAAATGTGTTTTGGGTGGGATTCCCAGCTCTATTCTCTCACCTCTGCTCAATGCATTTCACTTTTCAGGAGCGGTCTGTATCCCACAGTGACATTCTAGGAGAACATATTTGATATCCATTACACCAAAACTCAAATGTGTCCCAGGACATCAGTTAGGGGGGAAAAAAACCCCGATTTTAACTTCCAGTGATAGAGAATTCTCCACATCCCTTGTTAAGTTGTTCCCATAATTAATTACATTCACTGTTAAAACCATACGTCATGTTTCTTGTCTTGACGTGCCTTGCTTTAGCTTCCAACTAATGAATCTTGCTGTTATGCATTTTTTCCCTACTTGTACGGCATTATCTTGGGGGGGGGGGGTGGAAATCTGACAAGATGGCTGAAGTTTGTCCTCCCAACAATTATGAGCACCAACTTCATACAGAAAGGTGAAATTTCAGACCATGGCAAAGACACCATTCTTGTTATTATAATACCCAATGGGTTTAAACAGAGTATTTAGCAGGATGCCATAAGGATGTCCTTCTGTAGCAGAATAATTTAAGATTCATTTCACTCTCCCGTAAGACAGTGTCACCTTATTGGAACGGTGGTGAGCTGAAGGAGATTCCTGGCAGCCCTTTGCTCGACCACCAAATCGAAAGGAGGGGGGGCTGGGTTGATTTCCCTGCCTGTGATAAAGTTAATCCCCCTGTCTGGATACACTGTTAATTCATCAGTGTCAGATATGGCTTATCCCTGAGGCTCACAGAATTGCCTCTGAAGAGCAAATTTTCTTTTGCCTTTGGAATGGAACAGATTGCACCAAATGGTAGATATTTTCAAAAGATTTCCCAGGGTGGGTATTTACTGGACCCCCTGGAGGTACGACTGAACTTTTTTTGTTGTATCTTCACTATATTTTTCAGAAACAAGGAGGGAATGTTTCCAGCAAGTCCATAAAACATATGTTGCTTTGCCCAGTGGTATCACCCCTTCCCACTAGTTATGGTTATGAGAAATAGCTTTTGTTTAAAAAGGGAAAACAAGTGGACTGCCCTTCTGTTAATAAAAGGGGTTTGTCAAGGGCTGGAGGGGGAACATTTTTTGCTTGAAGCCCCTTGTTAAAACATTGGCAACAACACTGTTGCACTGCACAGCTGCTGGAACTGAGATATGTTAAAGAGAAGTGATAGGTTTGCTTTGAAAATGTAGATGCATCACAATTACAAGGATTTACTAAACTGGCATAAAGAAAACAGGAGTATGCTCCAGTTTGGAGAATCTCCAAATGTTCACATTTCGGTCCTTTAAGACTTTTTATTTCATTTTCTTTAAGGCACGTACGAGGAATCATGTGATAACATATGGTGCGTAGAAAATAAACTAGTGCATTATGTTTCTTAGTAAGGGTTCTGTGTTTAATTACCACAATTTATTTTTCTTTTCCAAATACATTGTTCCAGGATAATAAAAGTTTTCTTTTGTAAAAGTTTCCATGGCAATTTCTTGTTAAACAATACCAGAAATTATATATTTTCAGACTACAATTTACCAGACTACAGAAGTACATACAGAGAGAAGTTTAATTTTATTTTACTGGGATCCAACTCTGGGGGGCAAGTATTCATATATAGTTTACATACCAAAAAGCATGAGAAACCTTTAACAATTACAGCGACAGGATGTCTCTGATTCTGCATGCAGGATGCTACCATCTTGGAGCCTGCAGAGTTCCAGGATTATGTCTGAACAATGGGAGTCCTTAGGCAAACTGGGAAGAAAGCTTTGACTGAGTTGGTTGAGTATGTTGTTGATTGACCTGTATTTCAGTCATACTAGGAGGAAACTTTAAACTTAATAATGTGTTGCTAGTCAATTATGCATTTTCACCCATAACTGGTGAGAGCAGGTATCATTTTCTTCACATCACTAAAAGAAACTATTTTTAACCAATAAAGGAAAAACTCAGAGTGATCTTTTAGCACCTACCTACTACTGCATCTCCTAGCCTCTTAAGAACTTTTAAACGTAGGCTTTTTCATTTCACGTGTGTTTTCAATAAAAGCAAAAACACAAACTTGAATCCATAACTGCACTGGCTTGCTGTAGCACATTCTTTTTCTTTAAAATCAGTTAGTGACATTGTTCCTATTCTCTTAGGTATAGTAGCAATTAGGGGGTCTAAAGGTGAACTCACCATTAAAAAAGGATATTAATAGCAGAATTAAATTCAACCACATGGACAAGATAGAAATTCTAGCTCATTATTTAACGCCACCTGCCCAAGACAAATTGACTGACACTGGCTAGATGAGCGTGAAACAAATGGAAACAGGAAATTAGTGTTTTTTCCCTTAACTCCCATCCCCCTGTCCCATACCCCCTCCCCCCACCTTTCTTCCAAGCTCTTTGGACAGAAAACTTCAGACTCTCAACAAATTCTAGCTCATTTTAGGCAAATCTCTGTCCTCCTGCCTACTCCTGTTCTACCAATCCATGCTAGAAAGGAGCATTATGTTACCTAAACATAAAATGGGTAAAGTACCAGTAATATTGGATACAAAACTATGTACTGCAATAACTAATAAATTTGTCTAACTCGAGACAGTATTCCCCAGACACCAACCTAGAAAGTAATCTTTCTCAATGCTAGAGATCAGTGCATCTCCAGCTCTATCAATGCTATTTCAATTCCTATTGCCGCAGATCAATCACAATCACTCCTTGCAGTTGTTAATAGGAACTGGTTCTACTTGCCCTACCTACCACATCCAGGACTTAGAGTGAAAGGGATACGGGCAGGTTATGAATTCACATTTTCCCACTCCAGGCACTGTAAGAATGCTCATAGCACAGCCCAAATGTGTGAACCAATGGCTTATTTCCTTGTATGAGATGGACACTAGAATAGGGAGCTTCCTGACCAAGTGTACAGAGGTCATAAAAATGGGAGAGCTTGCAAATCCTTTGGTGGATAGGATTAGATTCAAAATGGCCCCGATAAATTAGAACCTGTGCTACAGACAAAATTAAAGTTCAACAAGGATAGATGTAAAGTGCTAGACATAGGGAAGAAAACCAGGGACATAAATACAGAATGAGGGATAGCGGGCTGGGCAGTAGCTCTGCTAACAAGAATCTATGGATCAGCAACTCAACATGAGTCAGCAAAATGATGCTGTTAAAAAAAAGGCAATTTTGGTCTGCATTAAGAGAAGTACCAGAGAGGTACTAGTCTACTCAGTGCTGGTTAGGACTCATCTAGGTTACTGTGTGCAGTTCTGGTTCCATGTTATAAAAAGGATTTAGAGAAACTGGAGAGGATCCAGAGGTGAGTAACAAAAATAATAAAGGGGGTTGAAATGCAGGCTGAACTAGGAAAGGTTGAGAGAACTAGGCATGCTTAGTAAGAAAAGACGGGAGATTAAGGGGTGACATGGTAGCAGTTTTCAATTATGTGAAAAGCTGCCATAAAGTTCTCTCTTACTGCAGAGGCCAGGACATGAGGCAATGGCTTTAAAGTGTAGCAAAGCTGATTTAGATCTAATCTCAGGGGGGAAAAAACATCCTAACATTAAGCGCAGTAGGACAAAGGAACAAGCGGCCCAGGGAAGTTGAATCTCCTTCATTGGAGGTTTTCCAGAAGAGGTTGGCTAGAGGTTTGTCTAGCATAGGTTAGGAATAGCACATCCTGCACATATATTAGGGAGGGCAGGGTTAAGACCTGAGGACCCTTGAGCCTCCTGGAGTTCTTCATTGCCTTCAAAGCTGCGCCATCCCCAACCCCCCACCCCACCCAAGGCACAAGAGATCCAAGAGTTAAGATATTGAGGCTATAAAGAGATGTCGTTGATACTAAATTGTGGGGTGAAGCACACACTCCAGAGGGTAGTGAACGATTGCAGGTAGACCTGGACAGGTTAGAAAAGTGAGCAGTACACAATAGGATGCAGTTCACCAAAGACAAATGCAGAGTGCTGCACCTCTGCAGCAAAAATATCCAGCACACCTACTGGGTGGGAAGCAACCCTCTCAGCAGTACAGAAGCAGAAAGGGATCTCAGAGTCATAATGGACTCCAAGATGAACATGGGTCGTCAGTGTGATGAAATCATCAGTAAAGCTAACCGCACTTCATCATGCATCAGCAGATGCATTACAAATAGATCCAAGGAGATGATACTTCCCCTCTATACATCGTTGGTCAGACCGCAGTTGGAGTATTGCATCCAGTTTTGGGTGCCATACTTTAAGAAGGATGTTGACAGACTTGAGAGAGTCCAGAGGAGGGACACTTGTATGGTTAGGGGCTTACAAGACAAGCCCTATGAGGAGAGACTGAGGGACCTGTACCTCTTCAGCCTCCACAAGAGAAAGTTGAGAGGTGATCTTGTGGCCGCCTACAAATTCATTAGGGCAACGCAGCAAGGCATCGGAGATGCTCTGTTCACCAGGGCACCTCTTGGGTTAACAAAGAACAATGGTCACAAAGTGACAGAGAGAGGATTTAGGCTAGATATCAGGAAAAACTTCTTCATAGTAAAGGTGGCCAACATTTGGAATGGGCTTCCAAGGGAGGTAGTGCTCTCCCCTACCTTGGGGGTCTTTAAGAGAAGGCTGGATAGGCATCTGGCTGGGGTCATCTGACCCAGCACTCTTTCCTGCCTAGGCAGGGGGTCAGACTCTGATCTGTTGAGGTCCTTTCCAACCCTAGCATCTATGAATCTATAAGTCATTACTCCCAGGAGAAAGTCTTTTGTCTTACAAATGTTCTTCTTCAAGTGCCTGTGAAGGATGCCTGATAAAATGTGCTAACAGTTTTTTTCCTGGGACATCGCTGTGTGAATCTAAGTTAACTGCAGCTCATTTAACTTAACTGCCGTTCATGCCATGCACTAATCTGTCAGGGCTGTGTGCTCTCCCTGGCCACCAGGGTGAAGTGTGTAAAGGACAGTGTTGCTCCTGTTGTGATTATAGTCAAAATCCAAGACAATCAGCACTGCCTCAAATAAGACAGCTGTTTACAGTCTAAATGAAACAGAAATGGTAATGGATACTCAAGGGAAGTGAGAAGAGGAAAAGAGGAAGGATGGCAATAGCCTACTACCTGGGAGACTCAGATATAAGGTTTAGCTCCATCACAGATTACTTAAACAATTCTGGACAGGTCATTCAGGACATGTCTACCTTGCCATTTAGGACTGATTGTGAGGATTGCCTTCAACCACCCTGAGACGTGCCATCCCTTCCCTTATATATCTTACTTTTTGGCCGGCACTGAGCTGTATGCCGCTTGTTCCTTGAGTGAGGCACTTTTAGGCCTAGACATTAATCTGATAACGCTCACCCCTCCTTTTGTGGTTTGTTCTAATTACAGGTATTAGAAACAAGAAGTTGAGTACAGAATGACTAGAAGTCAGAAACAAGGAATTATGGGATTGCTGCTAATGGATGACTTGTACTTACCCCTTGCAGTGGTAGCATGAACTCCAAGTCAACATACTGCAAAGAAGAGCAGGCCTGACTGCATAGTCTGAACTTCAGAAAGAGCCTCTGAAGTTGGATTAGGCTGAAGCTCAAGGTCAGGTTTAGGGATTTTCAGTGTAGATGGATGGCATGTTTGGCCCTACAGGCCAGAGTGACCCAGTTTGGGTCAGAGGTCAGTGGGCACTAGGACTCAGCTGATTCCACCCCTTTTCTCCATGGCAACTTGGGGACCTTTCATGGCAGAGCACCTGCATTGAAAGACTATGGGGTGCTCAAAAACTGCAGTAATGGAAGGCATAGGTACCTTTGATAGGCTAAAGAGGCATTAAATTTATATTTAGAGCACAGGATGTTCTGACAACTAGATGATTATCCATGTTATTACAATGTTACATATGATGTTAAATATACAGGTTTTATACCCAATGTTAAGTACTTAACTGCTTGTTTGAATACCTAAGTCATAGGCCTTACGATGCTCAGAGATGCTGGGCAGCCACAGAGTGCATAGAAACCAGTGGGAATTGCTTATTCTTAACTTATTAGTTATGCTTAAGTATGAATTTGGATGCTTGATTATAGGGAGCCTGGGCAGAACATCTGGCCCTTGCTACAAAGGGAAAGACAGGTTATATGAAAACTAAATCACAATAGGTAGCTGAGAATAGGACCATTGCTACTGCCACACTCAGAGACAGCAGGCGAGTCAATAAGGAAGAGGCAGTTAACTAAAAGCCAAACCAAGTAAATATTTCTTGCAATATACCCTGAAAACAACTACGATATGCTCTGGCAGACTGCCAAAGGACACAAGTTTCAGGCGCAGGGGACCTGCATTGACAGAGCTTAGCAAAACAGTATTAGTAAAGTTCACAGTCCAAGGAAAGGACAGAAACTGTTTATAGTATCTTGACATCAATCCTTCTGTAGAAGAGAAGTCAGCATGGTGCACTGTCTCAAGTAATTCAAGAAAGGAAGTAAGTGGCATTGATCCAGGATTAGTTCAGAAGGGGAAGGGTACTTAAAACAGATCCATTAGTTCAGGGTACACTTTGTAGACTGGCAAGCCGCCTGCTTGTAAGTGTTTCACCACAGAGCAAGTCTACAGCAAGCCTCATACAGAAACATGCAAAAAGTTTTATTTCAAAAGGAAGCCAGCATGGTCCTTTTTCTCTGATGTTTAGTGGACCAGAAAAATGTTTTAAGTCCATTCATTTTGATCATGGTTTTTTTTTTCAAGAAAAATTTGCAGGCACACCCACAACCATATGCAAGGGGTAGCAGAAAAATAAAAGAGATTTAGTACCAAAGATGGAAAATATACGGTGCAAGGTAGGACGTACAGGGTGAAATTAATCTTAACTATAAATGGGAAAGACTGTTTCTTTTGTTGCTGCTAAATTACCTTGCTAACACTGCCAACTCATACTCTCATGAGTAGACCTTACTTACACTGGGGAAATGAATGGGCATAACTAGTGACATTAAAAATAGTTGCAAAAAGGTGGCCAGAGTTGCCCAAACTACAGTAGCAGGCTGTTCCCTAGTCTTGTAAGAGATATTGCCAAGTTTTGGGCTTTTAATCCAGTGCAATGGGGTTTTAAATACAGGATGTTAGAGGCTAGCATTCTAATATGAATGTTAGAAAGTTAGAAGCTGACTCCCAGTGTAGGTTAGACCAAGGGATTTAGGTACCCAGCTCACTTGGAAAATGTTCCTTAATCCAGTTAATGGAAATGAACTGCCTCTCCAGTCTAAGTTGTGGCATCTCTCCCTTTCCATCATCCTCATCTGGGAAACATTGCACGTTTAACAGGAAACCACTGTTCACAAAGCTTGTTCAAGCTAGTTCTAGACTAACCTGTTCAACACATAAATCGTCTCTTACTTTCTTTGTAGAGTACTGAATGCTGTAGGATCCTGACACTGAGATAGCACCACCACAACACACCACCCCTTCCTTGCCTTCAGACTGGAAATGGGGCTTTTGATTCCCTTGCAGCTTATAAAATGCAGAGATCTAGGAAAAAGTACAAGGAGGTCACAAGCTGAATCCTGAGCCTTTCAGATACAGGTTCCATTAACGCAGGTTGGTCTGAAATAGGCTTGTTCAAGTTTCACCATTTTCCCCTGTAAATGGTGCTCTATACTGCAGAAGTAGTACCAAAATTCAGCTTAGAGCCACTCCAGACCTATAGGGTATTTTCTAAGGCTTTTTACTAAGTTCATCCTGATACTAGATTTTTGGTGTTTCTTATAGGTTTAGCATTAAAAATATTGTTTGATAACACTCTTCCCTGTAATCTCTAGACCAGTGGTTCTCAACCTTTTTTAGAGCCATAGCACCCCTCCACCACTTCCTTGAACTTGATGACATCCCCAGTTAAGGACTTCTGTTGATGGTGACTTACTTCTTCAGTGATTCTCAAACAAGTGATGCTACCTTCAGATAAAAAACTTCCCCAAGCCCGCTGCATAGCCAGCCCAAGAAGGCCTGTGGCACGTGCACAGACTCCTCGTGCACTAAGGTTTTCTGATCAGCCTAAAACAACTATCCTGTTGGCATGTCTACATGTGCACTTTAATGTGCAGTAGCCTATTTTACTGAACATTAAAGTGTCAGGTAAAAAAATGTGCTATTACACTATTGCACAGTAAAATTGGTTACTGTCCATAAAGCATTGCTTAAAAACTGTGTACATTTGTTACTGTGCATTAAGGCATCCTAATGCTCATTTCTTTAATACCTCACACTGGAGATACTAAATTTTATGCACATTAGAAAAAGTACTTTCATGCATGTGTAGACATGCCCACCGTGCCTCCTTTCAGAGGGAGTATAGGAGGAGCCAGACTGGGAAGGGATGCAAAGACAGATCAGAGTCCTAATACAGCAGGAGTGTACTTGGGGCAGCTTTACCTGGGGCATGGAGGGCAGTTTTACCTGGCTGTTGTTAACATGGCAGCAGCATCTGCACTGCAGCACCCCTGGGGGCAGTTCACAGCACCCTGGTCAAGAACCAGTGACCTAGACTTTTCTAGATGGACTAGAACAGAGGCAAGGCCCATCATACATGAAACACAGTTTTGTTTTTCAACCGTAAGTCACTGCATTGGTGGTAGGCTTCCTTGCAAACTGCCACCATACAGCCATTTCCAAGCATGTGCAAGCAAGCTCCTGGAATACTGCAGGCATGCAAGTTTATGTGAATTGTTAATTGCTCGTTCACTATTTTACATGCCCACACTGTGCAGACAACAGGTCATGATAAAAGCAAAGAGTGAAGGGATGGAAGACGTATTTTGATTACCGCTCAGAACTGAACAGTCTGCTGATCAGAGGGACTGTAATACCTCGTAAAGATGGTAATGATTCTGCCCCCACCTTCTCCCCCTTCAAGATAAGCTCAGCTCTGTCAGGTTGCATAAGACATGCAAGGAACAATGCACAAACATAATCAAAATTCCCACATGTTTGCATTCAAATACAAACGAGCAGTGAGCTGGCTTTATTGTCTGATTATTGCCTTCTTCCTTGAAAGCAAGAGGGAAGAAAAGCTACCCATTTCTAAAAGAAACAGGAGATATTGAAGGCTACTGATTCTCTGTTATACCATCCTATTGTTGGCCATATGATAGAGGCAGTGACCAAATAGAGTTCCCAGTCTACTGCCTGAACTAACTCTGTGTATAGCCAGAGGATTGCTAGACCCAAAATGAGAATCAAGTGATTGTTGTCAATAGACGGCAGCTCCACTTAAAAGCAGCCTTTCATAGAGAAACCCAGGGACTTCTTTTGTTCAGTTTGTCTTAGCTGGAGGTTGCTGACTCGGGTCACAAGCTAAATTCATCATTGGTTTGGTTCTACTGAGCACCTCTAAGGATCATAGAATCAAGAAAAGATGCTGTCCAAAAGGTATTATAGGAACAGTCTGAAGTACATCTTCCTCTTTCATTCCAATTCTTTCCTAAAGTGGGTAAGCAACCACCTTTCAGAATCCCTTCATTAAAGTGATAATCAAAAATCAAACTTGTTCCCACAGGCTCAGTACAGACGGTCAAAAAGCCTGAGGCTGATTTGATTCAGTCTAAACTGCAGAAATTAAACTGATTAACCAGTGAATATACATTCACATTACATTCAGGAAATGCAGCCACATGCCTGTAGTAGTTGTTACCAAATTTGCCCATTACTTTGGGGTGTGCTCATTTATTAAGGGTAGTTTCTAGGGTCTTGGTGATTCTGTCAATGTGCTGCTTGTGTTACTATACGGAGCTGTATCTCTCCCTTCTGCAAGCCCTCACCCCCAGTGGAGCTATCTTGCAGGACTCAATCTCAATGGGACTGGGTTCCTCCAGTCACCAAATCAGTCATATACACAAACACACACACAAATTAACGTGACACGCCTGACCTGGCCAGGCTGATCAGCATGGACAGGCTGACACCCTCATATGCCAAGAATCGGTTCATAAGAGCAACAATAAAATGCAGTCAGACACAAGCACACAGGTGAACAGAATCCCTCTGAAGCCGGCTGGTTGTCCAGCTGACACCCTCATGGGCCAGCATTCAGTTCATAAGGGCACGTCTGAGTCAAACTGGGTCAATCAGCCTGTACAAGCTGATCCCCTTATGTGTTTCAAATTCAGCACGTCCCAATCTTTGGCCTCTTGATGAGCAGACCCCACAATAATTTAGGTTTCACAGGGATCTTTAGCATAGGTAAAAGAAGCGTTGCTGCAGAGCACGGGAGGAAAGAGAAGCAGAGAAGGAAAAATATACCCAATTACTACCAGTTTGACTATAAAAGTTATTTATTGCTAAGCATATGAAATATATAATAGTACTAGTAGTAATAGACATGCAAAAGAAAAGTAAACACAAACAATGACAATGCTACCCTGGTTTCACTAAGTATTTGGGGAAACTTAGCTCAAGCTTGACTAATACAGTTCAGGTTCAGAAGTTTATGCCTATACAGGAGAGAGAGAACGCTGGGGTCTCACCTAGTCCACGGTACTCAGGCTGCAAAGCTGACAGGCACAGTCCGTAGCACAATCCTTGAAGAGAGAGACGATCTGTTCTTCCAGCGTCCCAAGAATGACAGGGGATGGTGTCAGCACAAGTGTTTTCTTCTTTCCTTTTCCTTCTTTCCTCCTGCTTCTTCTTCTTTTTCTTTCTCCTTTTGCAGCACACACACTTACAGATTTTTATACCCTCAGTTCAGCTGCTTCAAAGCACCCTCAGTAGTGTAAACCATTGTCTTTTCTATTGACAAGGGGTTATCTGGTTTGGACCATCTCAGGAAACTGATTGATAATCAGGAATCACTTAAGATTAGGGAGTAACCCAAATACTTGGGAGCCAGCTTGAGATTCCTATGGATGGCAGATATACTGATGGCATATCTCATGGTTTCTTCAGGAACAATAGATAGCTTGCAGCATCAGGATTTTGGATTTTTACTTGTTGTGCACAAGCCTCAGCTTAGCATGACTTTTCCAGATCTTACTATAGTCTTTTAACAGACTTAAAGCAATTATTGGGGTGCTCATAACCTTTTGTGGAGAGGACTCCCACCAGTCGTCTCGGGAAAGATATGACAACACCTGGGATTAGGGCTCCAGCAGGCTGGATGCTGTGATGAACCCTTAACCATTGTTCAAATGTTGCCCATACCCCCTCTGACTCGGTCTCTTGCCTCAGCATTCCCTAACCTGGCAACTGAGTTTTAGTCAATCAAGTTTAAATAGGCCTCCCATACTGGGACCGGGGAATGTACGGCCCGAGATGCCTATTAAACTTAGAGCTGTGTGTGTGTGTCTGGGGGGGGAAGTCCTTAGCAAATCCAGATTAGAACTGGTCTGATAAATGCTGAGCTGGGTGTGTGTGAACATGGGTTGATTAACATTGGAAGCACAGATTCCCCATCATGCAGCGCTCTCCTGCTTCTCTGGTCCCAGAATTCACTGCAGTCTCTGCTTCAGGCTTTCTGTTTTCCATCTCTCATGTAAATGAATGGTCATTCCATCTCGGATGTAAATGAGACCTAGGGCAGTTGTTTCACTCTTATCACCCTTATCTGGAGAGTTTTAGGTGCATCTCTCACTGCATCTTAATCAGTTTTGTTTAGGTAGAGGAGGGGAGGGAGTCCTTTGTGAGTCAGACAGACTGCATCCTGTGCCAGGGTTGCCCAAGAATACAGAGTTGAGGCGTAACATAGTTCAGGCCAAAAGCTGGGGGGGTCTACAGCATGGCTCTCTGGCACATAGCTAGCATGGGCTGTGTATTCACTTCCTCTTCCTGCTGCCCCCAAGGTCTCTGGGTTTTGTAATCCACAATCACAACAGCAGGATTCTGCAGAGTTGCTCATGACTTCCTCTTCCTGCTTCCAGGTGCCTCTGGGATTTGTAGTCCACAGTCACTGTCAACAGTAAGTTTAACAGAGCAGGGCATCTCTGTACTTGGGAGAAGTGGGGGGGGGGTTGATCCCCCTCCCTGGCCCCAGACCCCAGCCAGAGTTTGCCTTGGGGGAGGAGGAGGAGTCCCTGCCATCCCTCTCCCTTCTCCAACCATTCTCTGCCAGAGCAGGCAGCACAGCACAACCCAGCCCAGGGCTGCAAAGCATGCTGGGGGACTGTGATGTAACTTGGACTAGGAAGGGTTCTGGGACAGATGTTTCTGGTTGGACCCAAATCCATTAAGTCTGATAATACAGTCAACCAGGTTCATCTTAAACCAGTTTTAGCTATTTTGAAACTGGTTTATGTGCACTGAACTTCTGTTCTGTTACAGGTTTAAACCAGTTTCTGAGGACTCAAACTGGTTTATGTGTAACTTCTGTCCCTAGCCATATCGTACAATCCATGATTTTACAACCACTGCTTACACTACCCATTCTCTCATCTAACCACCATGTCTAAAGAGCCAACCAGGATGAAGTTTCATCATTTTCTAGACAGGAGTAATACAGGTGACTTGGTACCTGGCATTCTTCCTAATAGGTCTGTACTGAATACGTGTCACTACATTGTGTTACCATTTGATGGCACACTGCTTCCTATCCTTACCACCAAAACCCAACTACTTGCAGTCGTTCACAATTTAAGGCTTTAATGTAAAATATTATTGCTAATAACATTTTATTCTATTTTTCAATTAACCAGATTCCTCAATCAGACCTAGATAGACAGAAGTTTCCAAAAAGACAGAACCCATCAGCCACCTCTATTCATATAATATAACTCTTAGGCACTTTTTAGGAAGGCCTGACTGATCCAGCTAGTGATATTACTGGGAAGAGTACATGTGCATTCTCAAATCTATCTGCTCTGCTCTGATACTCTCCTGGTAACTACTTTCAGAAGAAACTCTCCTTGTTTGCTATCAGTTCTAAACATTTATTACTAGCTGACCTCTCATTCTGCCATTAACCTGTATTTTGAGCATTCCTTTTGCAAGCTCGTGAGCCCTTTTAAATGTTTATGACATGTAATCGAGTCCTCTCTTTCCCTCTTCTTTTGTCAAGTCTGCTCCTGAAGCCTGTCTTTGGGAGATCGTCCTTCTAATTCCATGATAAGCCTTGTAGCTTTTCCTTTGCACTCTTTAGAAAATATGAATATCCCTTTTAAACCCATTGCCCAGTGCTGGACACAATATTTCAAATGAGGTTTTACAAATGGCTTTGAATAATGAAACCATTATCTCTCTTGATTTTAACTAATCCTCTTGCTCATGCACCAACAGACCTGATTAGCCTTTTTTGCATCTGCCACATCCTGGGATCTTACCTTCTAATTATTACACTTTTATCCCCAAGTTGCCTTCCTTGGCTGTTTTTTCAAGTCCATTATCCAAGGCATATTTCATTAGCTGTTTCCTAGTGCCTCTGCGTATAGGTACAATGTTAGATTCCTTACTCCCACTTATTGCACTTGTTTAGACACAATATTCCCAGCATTTTTAGCAATGTTGCTTTACTTGTGTTGACAGGTCTAGTATTGTCTCTGGTTGACTCCTCAGGTGCGAGGCCTGTTTTAGAGCTTTTAAAATAGATTTCATAGATTTCATAGACATTAGGGCTGGAAGGTACCCCAGGAGATCATTGAGTCCAGCCCCCTGCCCCAAGGGCAGGAAGTCAGCTAGGGTCAAAGGATCCCAGCAAGATAAGCATCCAAATGCTTCTTAAAGGAGTCCAGAGTAGGGCTTGCACCACCTCTGGAGGGAGCCTATTCACTGCATAAAATGTTCACTTCAATAGGGGCAGCCTGGAGTACTAAAAGATGCCACTTCTCAATCCACTACCCAATGGCTCTTCCACCCTCCCCATTCTTCCTCTGATGCTTTTATTAAAGACTTAACAGGAGAATGAAGACTAGCAGTTCAAGCTGGGGACTATGAGTGAGGAGCATTGGACAGCCACCTATGTGATGTTGCAGCCGGCAAAGCAAAACTCTGGCTTGCATCCACAGATGCTTCTTTAGCAAATCCCAGAATGTTATCCTCCCGCTGTACTCAGCCTTAGTGAGGCCACAGCTGGAGTACTGCATCCAGTTCTGGGCTCCACAATTTAAAATGGATGTGGAGAAGCTTGACAGAGTCCAGAGGAGAGCCACGTGCATGATCAGAGGGCAGGAAAACAGGCCTTATGATGAGAGGCTGAGAGCTACGGGACTCTTTGGCCTGGAAAAGCACAGGCTCAGGGGGACCTGGTGGCTACCTATAAGTATATAAGGGGTGTACATCAGGATCTGGGGGAACGCCTGTTCACCGGAGCGCCCCATGGGATGACAAGGTCAAATGGTCACAAACTTCTCCAAGACCGTTTCAGGCTGGACATAAGAAAGAACTTCTTTACAGACTGAGCCCCAAGGCCTGGAACAGACTGCCACCAGAGGTGGTGCAAGCACCTACTCTGGACTCCTTTAAGAGTCAAATGGACATTTATCTTGCTGGGATCCTGTGACCTCAGCTGACTTCCTGCCCCTGAGGCAGGGGGCTGGACTCGATGATCTTCCAAGGTCCCTTCCAGCCTTAATGTCTATGAAAATCTATGGAATCTAAGAAATCTCAAGTCAGTGATTCAGTAAATGACAGGATGGCACAAGTTGGCTCAAATGATCCAACCTGCCCCAAATGATCTCTCGAGAAGGCTCCCTAGGAATGCAGAACTGGAAGAGACCATCTGGATCAATAAGTCCAGACTCTTGCTATCCTAGGCAACCATATATCATCATCTACCCCTTTTCATAAACTGACTGAGCTGACTCTAAAAACCAGTTAGGCTTTTTGCCCCTGTGACTTCAGATGGAAGACTGTTCCAGTACTTACTCTTCTAGAGATTAGGAAAACTCTACATTTCCAGTCTAAATTAATACACGACCAGTTTGTACCCATTTGGTCCAATGCCAACACTGCCCTTTAAATTAAATAGCTTTTCTCTCCCCTTCCCCCCTGCACTTATAGGTAGTAATCATATTCCCTCAAAGCCTTTGATTTTCTAGCTGAACAAACCAAGCCTCCTTTTATAAGGCAGGCTCTCTGTACTGATCATACAATTAGTCCTTCCCCTTAGCTCTCTTTGGGTTTCAATTAATCTTACTGTTGACAAAAACTGTACACAGTATACTAGCTGCAGTCTCACCAGGCACACCAATGCTTCGTTATCTTTACTAAGGATCACATCTACTTTTCTCATAGCTACATTGTATTGAGAGTCAAACATCCTGCAATCAGTTATTACACACAGATCCTTCTCCCCTTCTATCAATTCCAATAGACAAATCTCCCAATTCATTAATCGGCCAGTGCTTGACTTTGATTGTTGGCATTTGACACTACTGAATTTAATCTCAGTTTTGTTATTTCAGTCATTTTCTGGCATCCAAATCTTTCTGGCTCTCTTTGCATTGACAATGCTTTCCAACTGTATGTCATATAAGTAAATTTAATCTAGATATTCCTGCTATCTGCATCTCTTGAGTTAATCAGCATGTGCTATATATTACAAGTAATGAAATATTTTATAATCTGTTGGCATTCATAGCACAGTTTTCAAGAGTAACTTACTATTGACATCTTCTTGTCAATCACCCGTTCCTTCTCTTCTGTGTATGCTGCCTGTTTTCATCAGGCTTTAACAGGACCTTGGGTTCTGTATGATTCAGTGCCTGCCAAATCTTCTACGGAATCAGCCCCTTGCAAAACAAATGGATCTGTGAATTTAAGTTTCCTTGAGTTTCTTTGTAGCCTTTATAGGCAAGCCACAGGGGAAAACCCTTTCTTAATATGCAGACCACCTGAAACAATAGCTCCGAGGGTCTGAATGATCCCATTAATCCTCATTGTTAATTCTGAACATAAACATGACAATTTAAAGGTTAACATTCTTAACTTTTCAGTCTGTAATTTAAAAGATACCTACTGCAAACCTATTCCATCTCCACCCTAGCCACAAAAATTTTGCCCACCTAGATTTCAAAAGCTCCAACTTGTCCCTTTTCTCTCCAAACTTCCAGCTTTCCCTTGACAATTTCCACTACATAGGAATGAGATGTCGCTCCAAAAAAATGACATATTAAAAACCTGAAAGTGTGAGGACACAGTAAAACAAACAGAATTAATGAGAAAAAGATCTATTGCTTTCATTTTATTTATTTTTAATTAATTCACTGAAAAATTCTATTTTAACATTTAAATAAAGCTATCACTGAATTTCCAATAGTATCAAACTGAAGAATTTAAGGTCAGAATACCTTAGGTTTAAAATCACTGTACATCAATTAAGACCTGAAGGGATCAAAATGATCGTTCAATCTGACCTCCCCTATACAATAAGCCATGGGTTTCACTTAGTGGTTTTGGCATCGAGTCAAATTGAAAACTGATAGCTGAAAGACCAGTCTTTTAGAAATGCATCCAATTTTAAATTAAAGATGTCAAGAAATGGAGAAACTGCAACAACTTTGCATGCGCTCTTCTAGCAATTACCCTCCCTGGTAAGAATCTGCACCTTATCTCCAGCTTGCATTTCGCTAAGCTTCAGCTATTATTAATAGGTGTTACACTTTCCCTCAGCCCTCCTAGCTTTGCTTTTGCCAGGCTCCCTTTCTTCACATTTTGCTCTTTCTTTCACATCCCCTTATCCTCAATATTTCCTCCTTTACGCAAATATTTGCTCTCTCCTTTCTAATTTAAAGGTCAACATTCTCTACTGTTCAACAGATGATTATTGTAGCAGATATGTCTAGCGAACATTCATCTCCTGAATCTCAAATTGCCTCCCTAGATGTCAAATACCCCAAATATCCCTTATCTCCCCAAACCACCAGCTTTCCCCTTGACAACTGCCAGAATACATTGGAACATTTTAAGCACAGTATAGATACAGTTTTTGAATTCTTACTGCAGAACAGATTTCTCTTTACCTAAAAAAAAAATATAGAAATATTTCAAGAATTGAACCACTCTCTCTCAGAACAAAAATGATTTGCATGACAGAAAATACTCACAAGCCAGCACACTGAAAAAAGGCATTGATAAAATCAAAGTTTCTACTCATTGTCCCATGCTTTACAGAAATTTCTACCAGCTGTTCAGCTCCAGGTACAGGACTATAGTTCGTCCTTTAGCCCAGGTTATCTTCTGGGCTACTGGGTAGATGGATAACTGCCTGGCCTGGGTTTGCTGAGCTACCTTGCATATACAGAATAATTTCTCTACAGTTTATCCAACCCTAATGTGCAAATACTACAACTTAGGAGAGTCACTAATAGCCCAAAAAAACTTTTGTGGGGAATTTTCAAAACAATTTAATTTCTCAAATATTCCTATGCAGCCTTGTTTTCCATCAAAACAAAAAAAATTAAGATAAAAACCTCTGAAAAAAGGAGGGGGAGGGAAGGAATTATGGACTTGGCCACCATCCCCTTATGCACAATGACAAATGCTGTTTCTGCCTATGGTCTAGCCCTGCACTCAAAACTGGTTGGCCCATTAAAGCCAACATATTACTATTACTTTCTGCAGTCTGCCAGTTAATATAGTTCCCCAGTTTAGCATTTTTTAACTCTACTAGATTTTTGGAAGGATTTGTCTCACTTTCAGCAACATGTTCTACAGTTATTATATTAGCTGTTCATCCTTCATCTATTAACTCATTTATTCCCTCAAATAACTATATCAAATTAGTCAGACATTTATTTTTAGAGACTCCATGACAAAGCTTGCTCATCACAAACCCACTTCTTGCTATGCACCTTGCTCTCTTCTTCCAACTAATTGTTTTCATTAGAGCCTTAAATCTGCCTAGGTGTTGGTAGGTCCTTTTACATTCCTTAAATAACACTCAGCAGGCCTCCTCCACCCCATTTCAACAATACTTCAAAAACAAATAGGAGCTGCTGGCAGTGCCATTGCTCCGTTCATATAACATCCCTAGGTGAAAATCACTAACATCCTGGAGTGAATAATATTATCTATCACCTAAGTGCAACATGTTTGCTAATCAGCTGCAAATCATGTTCAATCTTGACACATCTGAAGCTGTCTCCCCACTTTCCCCCCCTCTTCTTCCATATTCAGTTACACAAGTGAAGCGTAAGAGACCTGTCAGGTATCCAGGCTGTGAAAGGTAAGAGACCTGGAAGTCAGTGGTTCACCTATTGCAACATGATGTCTCCAACAGTTGTATCAGTTCCTACAGAGGACAGTGCAGAAAGGAATACTGCAGCAGCAGATTGTGGGACAATTTGGATAAATGGGTTAAATAAATTAAAAACTGGCTAACTGATCAGTCCCAAGTTATAATTATGAACAGGGGATCATCACTGAGTGGCTGTGTTTCTAGTAGGGTCCTGCAGATTTCGTTTTTCGCTCTATGCTAATTAATGCTTTTAATCGATCATGTGGGAGAAAAAAAATCATTAGTGAAGTTTGCACATGGCAGACAGATTAGCAGAGCAGTAAACAGTGAAGAGGGCACGTCATTGGCATAGAACGATCTGGACTGCTCAGTAAACTGGGCACAGTGAAACACACGACTTCCTTATGCCCAAATCTGAAATCCAATGGAAACAAAGAAAGCAGGCATACTTGCAGGATGGTGGATTCTATCCTGGGAAGCAATAACTCTTCAAAGGATTTGGGGATCACGGTCAAAATCAGTTGAAGAAGAGCTACTAGTGTGACAGCATGACCAACAGGGATATAGTGATCATTGACTATCTAGGCAAGGGAATCTCTCATAAAAGTAGAGGGGGTAAAGGACTTCTGTATTTGACTGTAGTGATGCTGTTACTGTGTCCAGTTCTGGTGTTCACAGTACAGCATGAGCCACCAGGGAGGGAGATGGAAAATAGCTTTGCAGCCCTAAAGAGATAGATTATCTGATGAAATTAGAAAACCTAAGTAGTGAAAACTAAATAAAGGTTCAATAAGGACAAGTGCAAAGTCTTGCACTTAGAATGGAACAATGCCATGCACCAGTACAGACTGGGACTGACTGGCTAAGCAGCAGCTCTGCAAAAAAGGACCTGGGGGTCACAGTGGACAATAAACTGAATATGAGCCAGCGGTGTGCCCTTGTTGCCAAGAAAGCTAATGGCATCCTGGGCTGCATTGGTAGGAGTGTCACCAGCAGGTCAAGGAAAGTGATTATTCCCCTCTATTCAACACTGGTAAGACCCCATCTGGAGTAGTTTGTGGGCCCTCCACTACAGAAAGGATGTGGACAAATTGGAGAGAATCCAGCGAAAAGCAAAGAACATGGTTAGAGGGCTGGGACATGTGAATTATGAAGAGAGGCTGAGAGAACTGGGCTTATTTAGTCTGGAGAAGAGAAGACTAAGAGGGGATTCAATAGCAGCCTTCAACTAGCTGAAGCGTGGTTCAAAAGAGGATGGAGCTGAACTGTTCTCAGTGGTGGTAGATGACAGAACAAGGAGCAACAGGTTCAAGTTACAGCAAGGGAAGTTTAGGTTAGACACTAGGAAGAATTTTCTCACTAGGAGGGTAGTAAAACACTGAAAAACAGGTTACCCAGAGAGGTTGTGGACTCTCCATCCTTGGAGGTTTTTAAAACTTGGCTAGACAGATCCTTGGCTGGGATGATCTTGTTGGGGATGGTCCTGCTCTGAGCATGGAGCTGGACTAGATGACCACCTGAGGTCCCTTCCAACCCTAATTTTCTATGAAACAAAATTGAGTTCATGTGCCATCTCTCAACCATCTCTAAACATGAGTCTGTTTTATCTTTCATAGTGTCATCCTTCCTGTTAAACAACCCAGTCCTAAACTACTAATGTCCTTGGGACTATTGCCATTGATTTCAGTATGAGCAAGATCCAGCACAAACTGCCTAGTTACTCTCATTAAAGAATAACCTTGTTATTTGATCTTGTGAAGGCCTCTGAGCTCACTACAGGATCAGCACCAGGAGTGCTAAGCATGTCCAGCATATGTGCACATCAGGTTGTGTGAGCATCCTGGTAAAAATCAAGGATAATAAAGAGGAGAAGAGAAAGTCCAATACAAATTGAAAATTCAAGCAACATTTTTTAACCTTGGATCCGTTTGTAATTAGGCTCCTAATCTCCATATTACAGCTCCAATTCATCAAAGGATTTAAAGCAAATGTCTAATGAACTATGTTGCTATCTCTCTCTTTAAAAAGAAATATACCTGTGCTAAGCCACACCCTTAAGCACACTTAATTGGGGCTTTGAGTCCTTAAATAAAACTAGCCCAGCTATCAAAAGGTGCTGCTGATCACCCACAGATCTTGCTGCCTTCAATCTACTAACGCTGCCAAAAGTGGTACTAGCCCTCTGGAAATCAGGTAAAACAATTTTTAAAAAGAGCTTTAAGCATCTTAGAAGCATAAGTTGCATTTTTCAGACATGACTCAGGCTCCCCTTGCATCTTGAATGCCTACAGAACTTTTGAAAATTGGGATTTATGCTCCCAATTGGCTGAGGCACTTTTGAAGATGTTTCCCTTTGTCTCTTGTATCTGGCATAAACATGTAAAGCAAAAAGAGAAATCTTTCCTGGGAAGAGAGACCATTTTGCTGCCATGTTTGATTTCTTAGGAGAGCCAGAAAGAGATGATTAATTATACAAACAATAATCAGGAGAGGGAATATATTTGCTCTAAACTCTTCTCGGAGCAACATCTCCATCTTCTTCACTTCCTTTGTTCACCTCCCTGTTTGCTCTGGTGTGCTCCAGAGGGCTTTTTTGTGTTTGCTCCCTCCATTGAACATGCTTTCTTTAATCTTCCCCCAACCCCCCCAGTTTCCCACCACTCCCCAACTATAAACTGAAGTGGGATCTTAATTTTATAGAAGGCCCTCTTGGATTGCCACACTTTCATTATATTGTGCCGAGTAACATTAGCATTTCTCAGTACACCCCAAAATAGGAAATAAAGAAATATTTTTTTTTTGCACCAAGCTCCCAAAGCCTGACAGGCACCAAGCCCCCAGGAGACAATTTTTTCTAAGGCATCTGTAAGAAAAACACGCATTTGAAAAGCCAGGTTTTGTAGAGTTATCTCATCAGGGGAAAGAGCTCTCTAACAGCCTCATAATATTTAGGAGTTTTGCCTAAGGAGGTTTTTTCTTCTTTAAACTGCTTTTTTCTTCTCATTCTCTATTTCAGTGGATGTTTTCTAGAAAAGGCTGAAATATTCTTTCAAAAGGAAAATGCTGGGTTGGATGTTCTGGCTCTGAAACAAGGGTTGTTTTACTTGCCAAGCGGTACCTACTACAGCAAACTAATGCCCGCAACATGGGACATGACCATTTTCATCTGCAATAGGAAAAACAGATATGGTATGAGGCCATGAGGGAGCTTTAGGAAAGCATCAGGAACTGCAGTCACCCCTTATCTTTAACTTCTATCTTTAATTTCTCCTTGGACACTGAGAACAGTTATCCTTTCGGTGGTCTGCAGGAGGTGCTCCACAACTAGGGTGGTTATCGTAGAGGATGTTCCAGTTTGCTGCTACCCTGTCCTCTATTGATACAAAACTCAATGCCTTTATGTCCTCTATTTTCTCTTCAAAGGAGCCTGTTCACCAAACAGGTAAGGGCTGGGTGGAGCCAACCCCACCCTGTCTGGAACTGGGGGGGGGGGGGTGAGAGCCTACTGAACCCGAGTGAGTGACACCAGGGCTCAATCAGCTGGGGGTTGCTGCTGTGTCAGCAGCCTGGCCGGATGCCAGGGGTTGGGGAACCAAGCCACCTTGAAACAGCTCCCAGAGTCCCGGTCATCTCAGGGGGTCATGAGTGTTAGGAACAAGTGTGTCCCACAGGGGAGGGAGCCAGCAGGGGCCCCTGTGAGGTAAGGGGTCCTGTCCCAGCTCATGATGGGTTGGAGGAGCCTGAAGCATCATCCCATTTTTCCCTGGCAGAACTGCATCCAGACTTCCCCTCATTGAATGGGAAGACCCTAGCATAGTAGTGTCATAACCCAGTGAGTTTGGTGCCTCGGCACTTTTCTTGACACATGAGAGCCTCTTGCACAGCGAGGGTTTTTGCTGCATAAAGAACCCGCGTGCACGAGAGAGTTCCCGCCACTTTGCAGCTGTCTTTGCAGGATGCATTTTCTCTTTGCAGCACAGAAATGCACGGTGCAAAGAGTTCCCGCCATTTGGATGCAAATTCGTGCCCCGCAATTGGCTAGTGCTAAATTATTCACACATGGCGGCCGGTAATTGGCTTGCTGGCTGTTTAAAAACTAGCGCGACTTCCGCCCAAGTCGAAGAGCTTTGAGCACGCTGCAGAGTGCCTCGAAAGAGATCCGACTTGTGGCTAGCTGATCGATAGACTGATCACCTATCGATCCTTCTTCCCGTCGCCGAACGCAGTCCCAGACGTACCCTTTTCCCGCCGGCTTGAGTTACAGACAGATTTACTGGCATTGGCCTTGCCAGCTGGAGCAACTCACATTGTTGTCCAGACGACCGAACCGTTTCTGTCGCAGCCACCCGCGACGTAAGTAAAGTTTTTTGCAACCATTAAGCCTTGTCAGCCTCTCTATTCACCAGCCCGCCCTGACGAACGAGTAATTTCTGAATCACCTCGAGTCGGTTCAGCCCAGCCGAGACAAGTAGCACCCCCAACCCCCAGAAGAGTGAGTGAGCACCTCGTATTTTGTCATTTGAGGTTTCACTGTTATATAGTGACATATTTCACAATAGGGCTGTGTGAAACAGCATCATTCCGATTCAGCTTCAGTTTTGATGCTTCGATGGAACAGTGTTTCATTTCGAGATTTGTTTCATTTCAAAACCACTGTTCCATTTTATTTCATCAAAACTGTTTTGCTGTTTCAATGTTTCGCCCATAGTTATTATGGGGAAACATAAAATGCAGCAGACAGGCAGATCGGGGGCTCACCAGCACCCCCAGAAGGGTCACGGGGGCTGTGCTGGAGTCCTCTCAGGGGTGCAAGCCCCCAATCTGCCTGCCAGATGAGAGAAGCCAGGTGCTGCCGCCTGGAACTGGCGCCAGGTAGATCGGTGCTGCTGCTAGTCCCAGGTGGCTTCTGGCTCCTGTCGCCCAGCAGGCAGATCAGGGGCTTGCACCCCCAGGTGGAGTCCGGCACAGCCCCCGCAGCCCTCCTGGGGGTGCCAGCAGGCCCCTGATACGCCTGCCAGCAGACAGGAGATGGGTGCTACCACCTAGGGCCAGCGGCACAGAGCTGGAGCAGATCAGTGGTGTGGGGATGTGCCGCCCTTATCCTGGGGTGGGGGAGAGTCCCTGCACAAGCTGATCTGCCCTGGGCCCCGCACCATCTTCCAGCTGGCTCCGGTATGGGGCCGGGACAGAGCAGCTGGTGCAGGGACCCACCACCCTGATCCTGGGGTGGGGGAAGGTCCCCACACCAGCAGATCTGGCCTGGGCCTGCGCCCTCCTACAGCCGGCTCTGGTACAGGACTGGGGCAGATCAGCTGGTGTGGGGACCCTCCCCCACACTGGACTCAAGTCCCAGCAGCTTGCAGCCCAGCACAGGGGGCAGGGCGCAGCCCCAGAGCTGTGCTCAGCCCCCCCAACCCCAGCACTGGGCTCAGGTCCCAGGGGCTTGCAGCCCAGTACAGGGGGTGGGGCACAGTCCTGGGGTTGCGTTCAGCTCCCCCACATCAGGCTTGGGTCCCAGGGGCTTGCAGCCTGGTGCAGGCCCCCCACACCGGGCTCGGGTCCCAGGGGCTTGCAGCCCGGTGCGGGGAGAGGCTCTGCACCCTGGCTCTACCCACCTCCAGCTACCAGCTGAGCCACGTGGGGCTGCTAAGCACAGCCCTGGCTCTCCCCTGCTTCCCACCACCTGGCTGCTGCTTCGAAACTCAAAATGTTTCGAAACTTTCAAAACATTTCTGCTGACCTCGTTTCGTTCCGAATCTATTCCGAAGCCCTCTGTTTTGTTTTGATTTCGTTGTTTTGAGCTCAAAATGAGTTGAAATAGCATTGAAATGAAACAGCCGGTGAAATTTCACACATCCCTAGCATACAAGTGTATTCTTATATTTGATTTGTACTGCATACCTGACAATGTTCTTTCATGGACTGTAAATAGTTCATTGTGTTTATCCCTGTTGACATGTTGTGTTTACCTGTGTTTGTTTATACTTACCAGCTCCAGATCCATTACTTACCTGTGTGGGTTGGAGCTGTATAGGAGGTATAAGTCATGTATATAATATAGTCCTGCATCATTGTGAAGTGATTACTTATCTGTAGATATGTGTATATATATGTGTGTGTTTATAACTTTATTTTATTAATTAATACACCTGTATATACTTAAGCAGTTGGGTCCTAGCCTGACTCTATAGGGAACTGAGGGGAAACCATGCGGTTGACAGTCCCCTCCCACCGCACCCCTGTCTGCTGATAATCCCCTTCAATTCGGAGAAGGGGAGTACATCCCCTGTGTATGCCCGGGCAACATTTGTATAAAAGCCATCGTACTAGCATAATACAGCTCTTAGGGTTTGTCTGAGGAATATGAAGAAGATTGGAGACAGGATGCTGCTGACTTAGTGCCTCAACTCCAGCTCAGATGTCCCATGTGAAACTGGTGACTCGCTTCATCTCTCTGTAACTCCGTTTCCTTTTTGCCCATGTAGACTGGGAACTCCGAGATAGGAATTGTCTCCTTTCCTGTTCAGCCCCTCACACAATGCCACCACAGTACAACTAATAAAGGTCTGAAATCAGAGAAGCAAACACATTCAGGAATAGTAGAGAGAGAAAAAAATCAGAACCATTAAAAGATAATGTTTTACTTTTATTCTAAAAGTGCCTCTTTCCCAGCAGATAATGCAGACGCTCATTTGTTCATTAGCAGCTAGTTTCCACCTGAATTTAAATGACCCCTACAGAAAGTAAATAAAAACTGTCAACCAAGAATAACCTAGTATTGCAAGATTCATTCTGGGTTTGCGCCTGTTCTTGCTGCAACATTTAACTGCTCTGAAGAGGTGGAGTAAAACAGCAGTGCACATGTCATTGCTTTCATTCTGGATTCCAGTCCTGGGGCAGTCCCTGCCAGCTAATGAAGGACTGGGGCAGCCCTGGGGCTCAAACCTCTTGGATGTCCCAATCAATGGATCATCGGCTAGCAGGGACTGCCCCAGGATTCCAGTCCCAGGGTGGTTCCTGACAGTTGATGGGACATTAGGGAGGTGCCAGGGCTCAAACCAATCAGCTAATGATTCTCCATGACAATCAGCTAATCAGTGGTCTAGCAGAGGCTGCTCCAGGGCTGGAGCCCCAGGGCAATCCCTGCCAGCTGACTGCAGATCAGAACTACCCCAAGACTCAAGCCCCCAGTGTAGTCCCCAGTCCCACTCTGCCAACAATCATCTGATCACTTGCCAGCTCTGGGGACCACAGGAGAGCTCATGAAACAGCCTCATGGGTCCCCAGAGCCAGCCAACAATCAGGTGAGATTCCCCAAGCGTGCTCAGACTTCCAGCTCCCCGTGCACCATTGGATCCAGCAGGTGCTGCTTGCAAGCTGGGGCTGCACCCCGCCTGGGCAGCCCTGCAAGGCACCGTCACGCAGAGGGAAGCACTGCGCCCCCCTGCAGCTCAGGGGCTGCGCAACCTGGTGGCAACTCACACGGGCAGGATCTGCCAAGGAAACAAAACAAAATGAAGTGGCAAGGGGCCTGATCTTTTTTTTTTTCCTCCCAGAGCTTGCCTGTGTGTCCCTCAGCCAGGGAATGAGCTGCCAGTGGGGCACACAGCCTCTGAGTTGCAGGGGACCCCAGTGCTTCCCTCCACGGTGGCAGCACCCCCCCAAGCAGCACTCACCTGCTGGCACCCCACCCAGGCAGTCCCGGGGGTTGTCGCCACCACAGAGGGAAGCACCCGGGGCCCCTGCAGCTCCGAGCCTGCCAGCAGCTCACTCCCTAGCCATGGGAGAGGCAGGCAGGCTCTAGGGGGAAAAAAAGGATCAGGCTCCTCACCGCTTTTTGTTGTTTGGTTCTTTTCCCCTTCGGTGGAACCTGTCCAATCTGTGGAGGGTGGCCCCGGTGCTTCATTCTACCTCTGACTTGCCTGCATATCAGTTTGAAATGCCTCAGGATCTATAATAATAACACACTTCTTCTGTCTGTCCGGAGCACTCTGGTTGTTTCAGTAAGCATTATGATCGGCTGCTGAGACAACCAATCAGAGTGCTCTGGACAGACAGAATAAGCCCACTATTATAGACTGGGATCTGATGTGGATCTGGGATCCAATCTGTATGGCATGGCAGGAAATGCAATTGTTGGGATTACGCATCAGATCCTATCTTGCCTTTAATTGTACATCTGCCAGGTGTGTTAGTCTCTCCCATTGCAAAGGGAAAAATTATGCATGTCAATCCAAAGGCATCCAAGAAAATGACTAATCTCTTTTATTCTTTCAATGGACAGTCTGGTGCACCACTAGAGATCAATCCTAATCCACCCTGCACAGACATGCAGCTCTTCTGGTCTGACAAGAGACAGTTTTTGCTAATCCACCAGGAAAGAACATAGCTCTTTCCTATTCTTTTGATAGGAAAACAACTTCATACAACCATGTCACGTAGGTATTAATCTCTCTTTTAGGACAATGTCTAAATGGATGAGGAGGGGCACTCATTTTTCATGCCAAGAATTTAGTGTTTTGGGCACTTGCTTAAGAAGTGGGAGACCTAGGGTGAGGCCTCTCATCAGCAAGAGATGGTGTGAACCTGCATTTTCCAATTCCCAATACAGTGATTTTATCACCAGGGCAAGGAGAGCCAAGGGACAAAAATACCCACTACTCCTTCCAGCTGCAGCAGTCCTACTGGGCAGCCAAGAACAAAAGTCAGAAAGAGTGTGTGCAACACAGAGTATGACTGTAGCTGAATGAGACGGGGACTGACCTGGGAGACCAGGAGAGTTGGATTCTGGTCTCTGATCCAAAGCTTGTTCATGCACATTTGCAGTGACTATTCAGTACAAAATGTATAACCAGCATGGGGAGCGCTGGTTGCCACAGCAGTGTAAACTTGTCCTTAGAAGCCTAAAAGTGCCTCTTACAGGTAGATTAGGAATTGGGCCTAAATTCTTGTCCAAATCTTATTTCCAGTGTGACTTTGATTCTAAGTCCCTCCTAACAATCTCCTGCCTCTTCCTCCACTTCCCTTGCCTCTCCAAGTTATTTTTTTCCAGTTGGAAAATATCACGCCTGTGAGGCATCTTCTGCTGCAGTTCAAATGTCTGCTCAGTCATCAGTGGAGGAAAAGTCACAATGTACCTTCACCTGGTTTTAAAGAGCAACTCTTGCCTAAAGGACATTTTGTTTTTTGGAGAGGAAAAAAGGGAAAAATGATCAAACAGACAAAATGGGTGCATCCACACATGCAGGCATGTGCGCTTGCAACTGCTCAAATAGCAGTGACACAAATTTGTGCAGAGATTCGTGCCCCAGCACACATGCCTGAACATGCACCTTGGTGTGGGACAAGTTGTGCCATTTGGGGCAAACTGACCCTATCTGGCTCCTCCTGGATCTGCAGCCAGGGGCAAGGTTCCCTCTAAGGTGCATGCATGCACAGCCATACACAACTAAAAGTGTGGCTGCGCACAGCTTTTTCAAGGCTGCACACCAGGAGAGACTGGAGCCGGAACCTGGCGCGGGCTCTGCTGGCTCCGGGGAAGTGCTCCGCTGCCCTGCATCAGGACTTGGGAGTGGAGCACTTCCCCAGAGCTGGCGGAGCCCACACCAGCCCCCCGCCCCAGCCTCCATCCCTGCCTTGCCTCACCTCAGGGAGGAGCCGCTGCCTGCCCCAAGTGAGGTTCCACTGGCTCTGGGACACTGCTCCACTCCACGGCATGGCCTCCGGGGACATGTCCCGCAGGGTCCCAGGGCCAGTGAAGCCTCACTCGGAGCAGGCAGCGGCTCCTCCTCAAGGTGAGGCAAGGTAGAGATGGAAGCTGGCTTGATGAAACAAGAGGCTTCACCAGCTCCAGAGAACTGCTCCACTCCCCGGCCCTGATGCGGGGAACGGAGCACTTCCCTGGAGCCAGCAGAGCCTGTGCCAGGCTCTGGCTCCAGCCCCTGGCCCCCAGCTCCCAGCCCCTGACCCCAGCCCCTGGGCTCTGGCCCTCGGTTCCCAGCTCCAGCCTCCAGGCCCTGGCCCCAGATCCTGGCCTCTGGCCCCCAGCCCCTTTGGTAAGTGTCCCACATTGGACTGAGGCAGCGCACTCACGGACTGCTGCTCCTTAGAGGGAACATTGGTCAGGGGGAGCTGAAAGCTGGGGTGTTTGCTTTTGTTCATTATATTTTTTATATCTATAAATATCTATATATTTTGGTGTTTGCTTTTTTTATCATAGAAAAACCAGAGCTCCCCCCTGACACCTCTAACCAGGATGTGGGGACAGCTGCCCCTACTGCCACAGCTCCCACCAGCAGGTTCCATCTTGTCTGGCAGCTGGGCACACAGGTTGTGAGATGTAGGGGCATGTGAGGTTTCTAGGAGAGGGGTGGGAAGAGGTGTTGGGAGGTGTGGGGCGGGATGCAGGGTGTGGGGAGTGGGGGGGGAGCTTGAGGGGGAGCCATCACACACCCACCCCCCACCCACCCCCTGCAGCACACAGCCCCTGGCACTGGCACCAGCAGCCATCTAGGCCATCAGGGCAGTCATGGCCCACTGCAGGCACAGCCCCATGGTGGTGCAGTGCCACCTCACCCAGGGTCTGTACATGCCAAACAGACCAAGCCCGATTCAATATGGCCTAGCATACCCCGCTAGTGCGCGCCTTTGGACAGGAGCCGCAGGTGGTGGTAGGAGCTGTCCCAATCCTGTCTAAAGGTGCGCTAGCGGGGCAGGCTGGGCTGGGTCAGGTCAGGCCAGGTCTGTTCGGCATTCTACAGACCCTGGGTGAGGTGCCGCTGAGCTGCTGCAGGGCTGTGTCTGCCGTGGGGCTTTGCCTGCAGTGGGTCATAACTGCCCTGATGGCCCAGCTGGCTGGCTGCTGCTGCCAGTGCCAGGGGCTGTACATGGCAGGGGGAGGAAGAGCGTGTGGCAGCTCCCCCTTAACTCCCCCCACAAACCCCATACAGGCCCCCACAAACCCCACATTCCTCCAACATGCCCCACACCCACAAACTGGCACTAGGGCAGTGTGCTGGGGCATCAGGGGCACCATAGACACACTCTTGCTGGATGCCAGAACATCTCTCTGGAGGACTCAGCCTCTGGTTACCTCAGGACATGGTCCAAGAGCATGCCCCATACTGCTTTTTTCCATGATTTTTTTTTTTATGCCGGGATTTCCCAGTAGCAAATTTAGAGCCACACTGCAAATATGCAGCTCGGGGAACATTTTTTCATTCTTAGCATGCCTCTTGCATTTCCTCAAACTGGTTTGAGATGTCACAATAGGCACATGCACACTCATCAGGACATGCCCAATAAGGCTGAACGGGACCTCAAGAGTTCACTAGTCCACCTCCTGTTCAGAGCAAGATCATCTCAGTCTAAACCATTCCAGACAAGTGTCTGTCTAACCTGCTCATTAAATTTCCAAGGATGGAGATTCCACAACCTCTCCAAGTAATGTGCTTCACTACTACTATGATAGTCAGAAAGATTTTCCTAATAGCCAACCTACATATCTTTTGCCACAGACAGAGAACAGTCTATATCCCTATCCTCTGTTTAAACACCCTTAAGATATCTGAAGACCATTATCAAATCTCCTTCAGTCTTCTCTTCTCTAAATAATTCCTGTTCTTCCAGCCTCCCCTTGTAATGTATATTTCTAGACCTCTAAGAGTTTTTGTTGTTACTGCTGCTGTCATAGATGTCATATATTTCATAGGCATTAGGGCTGGAAGGGACCTCATAAGATCATCAAGTCCAGCCCCTGCCCAAGGGGCCGGAAATGAGCTAGGGTCAAAGGATCCCAGCAAGATAAATGTCCAAATGTTTCTTGGAAGTGTCCAGAGTAGGTGCTCGCACCACTTCTAGGGGGAGTCTGTTGTGGGCCTTGGGGGCTTGTATGGTAAGGAAGTTTTTCCTTATGTCCAGCCTAAAACGGTCTAGCAGGAGTTTGTGACCGTTGGATCTTGTCATCCCCTGGGATGCTCTGGTGAACAGGCATTCCCCCAGATCCTGATGCACACCCCTTATGTACTTATAGGCTGCCAAGTCACCCCTGAGCCTGCATTTCTCCAAGCTGAAAAGTCCCATAGCTCACAGCCTTTCTTCATAAGGTCTGTTCTCTTGTTCTCTGATCATGCACATGGCTCTCCTCTGGACTCTTTCAAGTTTCTCTACATCCTTCCTAAATTGTGGGGCCCAGAATTGGATGCAGTACTCCAGCTGTGGCCTCACCAAGGCCAAGTACAATGGGAGAATGACATCCTGGGTCTTGCTCGAGATGCATCGGTAGATGCAAGCCAGAGTTTTGTTCGCTTTGCCAGCTGCGGTATCGCAGTGTCTAATGGATGCTTTCAAATGTATCCTTATTTTTCTTGAAGTGTGGTGCCCCAAACTGGACTCAGTACACCGATGCTGAACAGAAGAGGTGAATCACTTCCCTTGACTTGAAAGTGAAACTCTTGGTGACACAGCCCAGTCTGCTATTGGAGGCTTTTTTGCAAAAATAATACATTGTGTACCCTCATTCAGCTTATGGTTCCAGAGACACAGCCACAGATCTCTGTGACCAGAGTGGCACCGGCTGCCACAGTAGCAATCACAATGGAGCAATCAGCTGCTGCACCTTCCCATAAAAGGCAGTGCCTGGGACTACTGCCCTGGTGGCTTTCTCTCAGTTACACTACGGCATAATCCACTACAACTCTCAGGTCCTTCCCTGCACTACTGCACAGAATCAAAGAAAAGTAGGGCTGGAGGGGACCTCCAGAAATAATCTGATCCAACCCCCTCTACATACAGGATCATCTGTATGCAAATCATTCTATACATAATCCTTGTCTAACTTGCATCTAAACTACACAGTCAACCCTGCCACACAACTACAGGGCACAGCGCCCTGACCTAAAACAGGTAAAACAGGAACAATGGCAGCCAGTGTCCTGCTGCTGCAAGGATTGTTAAAATACAGTTGAGAGATCCAGAAAGAGGTCCATGCCCCCTGCCAGAGGAAGGCAAGAACCCCCACTGTCCATCCCAATCCTCCCATGGGATAAAATTCCTTCCTGATCTCAAATGTGACAATCCTGTCTAACCGTGAGCAGATGGGCAAGACCCTCTAGCCGGGAACCTCAGGGTTGAAGTCCCAGCAGGAAAACTGGATACTCCAGTCAAATCCCCAGCCTTAGATACAGCAAAATGCTTCTGAGGAAGGTGGAAAAAAATTAAACCCCGACAGCCTGGACAGTCATTTGTCAAATCGTATTTGTGCATACAATGGTTCTATCCTAAGTGCAGGATTTCGCACTTGTTCTTATTGAAATGGTGATTGTCGCTGTATTGTTCAAGTGTGAGAAACCCAAGAACAGGACTGATTAAGTGAAACAGCTAATATGGAAATCATGTGCATTTCCACAAACAATAAGAAGAAAGTCAATAGGTAAAAAGTGGTTGAGGAAGTGCTGTTTTAACGCCACACTGTGTTCTCTTCTCTTTCTCTTTTTTCAAAAATGAGACAGAACAGCCTGATCCAAGAGACAGTTTTCCACTTCCTGCACAGAGATGGACTGCCAGAGTTCATCATTTGGTTGCATTTGTGTAATAGGTGAAACTCTCCAAGATCCCCTGCATGGGAGGAGATGTAACATGGTAGAATGTGAGTGTTCGGTATCTACGGTATAAAAGCAAATTCAGTGGCTGCACCATGTACTCCCTCATTAGAGTATGACCAGTGATGGAGACATGGACAGACAAATAATGAGGAGGAAAAATACAAAACCTAGATGGATATGGTTATACCCATGTGAAGGATACAGTTTTACTATCTGTCACTAGCCATGATAATCCATTCTGCTTCCAATGTGGTCCAGTCTAGGTGCTTCACATGAAGCTATAAATACTTCCTAATATACCTATACCTAGAAATCTGTCCTCCGACTCCTTGCTGATCCATATCTGGCAATCAGCCTTAAAGCATGAGGGCTACTAGGCTGTGGAAGCTTTATCATAGCTCCTGTCATTGCAACTAGCTTCAGGCAAAGTAAGAGTTATTCTCCAGCCTGGTTCACCATTTAAACACAGTTTTATTCTCCTATTTGCTTTGACACAAAAAGGAAGACAGCTGCTGGGGTTAACATATGTAGATCACAGAACAGATGAAAGATGAGATTTCCTGGAGTACGCTGATGAGAACTATGAGGCTTGGAAATGGATACACGGGGCAGTTTGGTGCCTCAGGGGGAGTCAGAAAAAAATTAAACCATCCATATGAAAAAAGTATATATAGAAAATCCCAGAGTTTTACAAGGCATAGAGGCAACAGGCATAAGCTACAGTTACACCAGGCATGATTTTGACCCACTGATTTAAAAACACAACTGCATCCATAAGCAGCGTCTCAGAGAGCAGGAACCTTTGTGCGCTTTCAGGATGAATGTAACAACCATCCTTCAAAAATCATAGTCACTTGCTCCTCTTTCTCTCTGTACAGGAAACAGATAATACCATCAAAGCCTAAAATATTTGTCAAAAGTATTGCTTAGGGGCTTGTTCATAAGCTACCCACTGCAACAACAAATGAAATGTGCGTAGAAACAGAAAGAGCATTTCCGAGAGATCAAGACTGAGGGGCTCTGAATATAGGATGTCAATAAAGGGTAACACCAACAGTGACTAAAGGCCAAGAAACACTTGAAGCACTAAGAACAAAATTCATCAGCTTCTGTGCTGCTCTGCCAACTTCTGAGCTGTGTCAGAAGAGAAGTGGCTACAGCACAAGCAGAAATGAGGTGGGAGGAAAAGGACTGTGGAGAAAGAGGAAGGGTATGCTGCACAGGCACTGACCTTGGACATAGGAGATCTGGGTTCAGATCCCGGTTATACCTGGGTGATGGAGGCAAGTAGCCTTGGGGTGGATTTTTAAAATGAAGCTAAGTTAATTAAAATAATAAGTTCCACTGACTAGTGCTCCCAAATCACTAAAGCAGCCTTTGAAAATCATTAGTGCCTTGGTCCCCAATCTGTAAGAAGAGATAGGAATGCTCCCTTCCTCCAGCATATTCTCAGGCTTGACTATTTAGATGGCAAGCTCTTCACAGCAGGAATGGCCTGTTACTCGGAGTATGCACATTGTGTGGTGCACCAGGGCCCTGATCTCACTTGGGGATTCTAGTTGCTTGCATAATATACATAATAGTAATGGAGCAACTTTGTAAACTGGGAATCTGCCTTTTTCTTCTTTCTAAATTCAGCACTGAGTCTCAAGAATTGAGGACAGATCATGAACATTTTGGAAAACAGTCCACTGAGTTTACAGACAACTTAGGTGGCAGGTGGATGTGTATTCCTTGTATTTCCATCTACACCGTGCTTTGCTTTCTACCACTAAGGATCTTTGCATCGTTGTTTATACAGAGTCCATCTGCTCCTGCACCTGAAAACACCATAATCCTCTGTCTCTGACATCACTATAGTTTCTTTACGGCAACTAACCGTCATGTCAAAAACAGGATTATGACTTCAGGTGGGGAAAATGAGCAGAAGGAGCAGATGGACCCTTAAGGAACAAAGATCCTGTTTTCATGCAAATGCGCCAAGGCTGTGTAGAACAACTGGGAAGAAATGAACAGAACGATATGATTCTACCCGACTATAATCTGTATGACAGCATCACATCTCAGCCCTGCTGTAGGGAATGAAACAGAAGTGGAGGGGAACAAAACTCAAAGCAGGACTAATGGAGAAAGAAATGGATGACAGAAAGAACAGCAGTAGGAAGGGATTTAAAAATAGGACATCTGCAGCTGATCTAAATCAGCAAAGCTCATTTGGCTTCAGTGGAGCCACATCAGTGTACGCCCTTTTAGACTCTTGCCAAAAGGTAAAAGGTGCCAGCTAGGTATAACTACCAGAGAGTTGGCCATACTGCAGTGCTGTCTACAACTCTTCATATTTCCCTGCAAGACACAGATAACTGAACAACAGAGAAGCAGTCTTTCCACAGGCCTTGCCCATTATGGTTCCTAAGCCCAGGCCCTTCCCTCTTGTTTCATCAAGCCAGCCAGACCACATTCACTTTGCTACAAGGCTTGTCCCCAACCTTAAGCAGAGGATAGTGCTTCTCCTTTCTTGCTGATGATCTGCTTTGGCAAAGCCAGCTGGCATCAGAGGACACCCCTCCCTCCGCTGCTGTGCCATCCTGCAGAGGTCTTTGTATTCACTGGGGTCAGAGTCTCACATGCCCTAACAGAAATTTCTTCTAGATTTCTGGCTGGCCTCTGGAATTGACTGGTCTCTGCCTCAATTTCCCGGGCTTGGGAAACACCAAATGTCATGTTCTGAAACAACTAGCCACCATCACCATAATGCAATTTGGCCTTCAGGGACCCAAGAGACACCTTTTTTTTTCTTTTAGCAGTTTGTCACTGGCAGCCTCTCTCCTCTACAGGCATTCAAAAATCAGCAAAATTATCATTAAGAACCATCTTCCACTTCAATCAAGTTGTCCAGATGACTTCCAAGAAACCTGTGCTGCAGAGATGGGAGTATTCAAAGTATGAAATTCTGGATTTTGAATCTGGTGTTCAAAACTTTTGGGGTCCGCTTTCTACTTACTGACATGTGAACATTTTGGGTGTGCCAAAACCCTCAGCTCAAAGCTGAGCTGTCGCATATTTTCAGAATCCTGATATGCCGCCATGCTGGCAAGGTATTTGCATTGCTTATTATACACAAATAAATGTGTGCTCATTTAATTTCCTGTCGGTAAAGAATGGTGGCCCATGGGCTGTCAGTCTAAATGAGATTCATTAAGAACATTTTGTCATGGAAAACAAACGATGAAGCAGAGTGGCATGGGGAGCGGGTAATTGCAGAGTCTGTTGAATGGCTGTTTTCTATTAGTGGGTGACTGACTTGAACATTTGCCTATAGTGCGTTTGCCTGAAATGGGTTATCCTTTTGCCACTGCTGTAAAATGTAGGCAGGTCTTAGTTTGTGGGGTCTTCTAATAGAACCTATAGACAGAAGTATAATAAACCCCTTTAGTATGTGAGGCGGGTGGTGGGGGGAGGGAGGCACAGGATATGTCAACCACTGGAGGCTTGAAAGAAAGGGTAGGGGGGCTTAGAAAAAAGGGAAGAGAAATAAAGTCTTACCTGCTGGGACACTACACTATAGCAGCATTGGCTCAGGCGGCAGCAGCCCCATGGCCAGGCTCCTCTCTGGTACCCCACTTGCTCCCCGCACCCCCTGAATATGTTGGGCAGAGCCAGAGCCAAAGCCAAAGGGCCAAGGCAGGGAAGGCTAATGCACAGACAAAGGTGTGAGGCCTGAGGGTGAGTGCTGTACTGGGGCTAAGGGGCCCCCTCCAAATTGATATCGAATAACGCCTGTAAGGCATGCATGTGGCTATGAGGACAGCAGGACGCCATGATTCTAGCCCTTAAGGTAATTAGGGTAGCAAGGTTGGACCCCAGAGACTGAGAGGTAGCGCAACGGGGTCAGAGCCCCAAAGCAAGTGGGCCAAGCCAAGATTGAGGAGGGGCAGAATTAGAAAGAGCACCCAGAGTTCATCATCAGCCTCTGAGGGCAGCCCCCCCTCTTTATTTTTACAATCAAGGCAGGGCAGCCAGGTAAGTGAGACAAGATCGAGGCAGCCATGGAGTGGGGAGCGAGGAGAGAGTGGTAATCATGGGTAATCATGGCTGCCCTCAGGGCCCATCCTGCTACAGCCTCACCTTGCCCTGGCTAGGTGCTGTCTGTACAACTCACCTTCTACCATTGTGCTGCTGTCTGGGGGATCCTGGATCAAACAGAGGGGGTGGGAACTACATGGATTTGGTCAGAACTACATTGATGCAACTAACATGGTTACCACCTTAGATCTCAATAGGTTTCAAAGACAGCACTCTAGACCTCCAAACCCTGCATCACAGAAACATCATGGAGCCCCAGCTCCCAGGGTTTTCGGGGATCCCAGACCACTTGCCTAGGTTCTGCCTGACCTCGAATAATATGCACTATTACTTCTCCAAACCTGGAATGCAGTAAAGGCCAATGATCAGGGTGATCCCAAAGAAATCCTCAAGCAGAATCTCCTACTTAGACCTATCGGTGCAGCTCATGCTAGAGTTTATTGCTCCCACGCACAGTGTTTACATGTGCACCCAGAACCTCAGCATGTTGAGCTACTCCGACCCAGCTCAATGTGCACAGCTGCTCCGACCCATGGGGCTGCTCTGACCCAACTCAATGTGCAGCAAAAGGGAGGGACAGGGCACAAAGGTGCTTCAATGAGGGGCTAGCTTTGTGCTCTATCAGCATCTACACATGTACTGCATCAGAGTAAATAATTCTGCCATAGGAAAGTACTTGTATCTGCCAGTGCTAACCCACAGTGGAGTTAATTAGTTTACTCTGGCTTAATAGCTTTGCACATGTAAACCAGTGACACTTTACTGTGGAGGTAATTAGGCAACTTCATAGTAAGCATCTTGTGTAGATGCTCCCCTTGTGAGCAAAGATGATCCTGTGCCCATAGGTACCATTTTAACCTGTGTGCTGGGTTTTACCACCAAACAGAAAAGCAAAACAGAAAAAAAATGTGTGGCTCCTAAAGTGCCAAAAAATGCAACATTCCCCTGAACACAGTCCAAAGCAAAGGCTCTAAGTAGGGGTTACTCCAACCAACTTCCTGAAGGGAAGAAACAGCTCATTTGGTTTACCACACAAGTATAGCACTCTCCTTTGGGTCAGTTTGTTTCTTACAGCTGGCCCAGTTCTGCCATTAGGTAAATCTCTGCACTTAAGGCAGGTAGCTACAGTTCTTCTTTTAGACAGAAAGAGAGAATTAAGTCCCTCCCAGCCAATCTCCAGATGGGATCTATGTTCTTTTCAGACTCATAGATTTTAGAGGAAAAGGGGCTATTAAATCACCTAAGCTGACCTCCTAGTCACAGGCCATAGAATTTCATCCAGTTACTCCTATAATGAGCCCAATAACTCGTCTTTGACTAAAGCATATCTTCCAGAAAGACATCGTGACCTTATAGACCAAAATAATACAGCTTCAGTGAATGAGTGTCATGATGCAAAATGAGGCTTTTGCCACTTTTGTCTCACTGTGCTGATCAGGGGGAAAGTAATTTTCAATAATATGTATTTCATATGCTCCAGGAATTCATGTCAGAGACTGTCTCTCTATTATTAGCACTTCAATATGTATGAGTTGAAGTAATAAAGAAAAAATAGAGTTCAGCAATGGTGGAGACAAGATAAATAGTGAAAAAGTTTTCTTTCTGTCAGAGGTGGACCATACTGTAAATGGGGGGAGAGGGGACCTTATGATACTAGAAGTTAAGCCTGTTAACAAAGTTACGGTGGAGTGACAGGCTATAAAAATGGGTTTCTTCTAAGACTTCATTATAAGCTTCCCCCTTGTTTGCATGGGTGACCTGAAAAATCCATCCGATATCTTGTTTTCAACATGTAGCTTTCCCAATAGTTACATGTCACAAATACATGTTTATCTGAGGCAAGTTTTCAGCAGTAGAGGGAACAAGCTGGTTTTTGTAACTGTGTGTGTGGGAGTATCAATATATCATCTATTTTTCCTTTTAACTTCTCTGTTTCTGATGATAAGCCACTCTGACAAGAGTATATGCAAAGTGCATGTGATGCTGCAGCTGTACCAACGTAATCTGTTTTGGGCAAATCAAACTGTAGCTTGTTCCAACTATTACAACCTTTCCAAGCTACACTTCTGTCTTTGCATTTTTATAGGCGATTTGGGCACAAACCCAAAACTTGGGATCTGAAGAATTCACATGTAGATTAGGAGCTTGCTCAAGCTGAGTGGCTCAGACCCACCTCTCATCGCTCTCTCTCATTTCATGCAAAAATCTATATATTATACTCCATTATACTCCACTTACCCAAGCCCAAGAGTTGTTGTCCTTTTCTCACTTCCCCTTTCTCCTCTTCCATAAATTGGAAAGGTAGAAGTCAAACGCCACAATATTTTCTTACTTAAAAAGAAATCCAGCATACATGCAAACAAACACAAAAATGTGGTTCAAACATGCATAGAGACCTAAGACACCAGCTTTCAGTCCCTTAATAGCTCTCAAAGACATATTCTCACTCATTTAGGGCCTTGTTACATGATCATTTTGGGCGGCTCATGGAGCTCTTATCCTTTGAACTGTTCAAATGCTAACACCTTAAACTGTTTTTAAGCACACGTTATGCAGCTCAATGTTAGGCCACTCCAGGGCACAATTATCTCTGATCCTCACTACCCAGATCCTGTTTCATTAAGGTGTGGTCACTCCCCACAGATGTGTTGCCCAAGGTGAAGTCCTCCAGGATCTCTCACATCCCTGCCCATAGAGCAGGGATCAAAGTCCATCCCGGCTCACCAGCCCTCCAGCAGCAACTCACAGCTACAGCTCCTCCTCGCCCCTGCTCACCAGCCTCTAGTGGCAAGTCACAGCTGGGTAGCCAAGGGACTGTCAGAGAAGGTTTCCAGACTAAGGGTGCGACTGCTCCAAACTCCTAGCTAGTACTAACACCGATTGACATTTGTGTGGCTCACAGCGTAAGGTGTAACAAGTCCCTTAGTGATGCAATTTGTGTCCCCTGTCTACCCTTCCCAAAAGCAAACTGGGGACCTATGAACCTTAAAACCAGCTTTGTTAATGCCAGAGTGCATCTAGCTCGACATTTACCAAACACCCACTGCTGGCTCTCAGCGTGCCTCCCAAAAGCCTTTTCCAGGGATGAATCATTGCAACTGCATCTGTAAGACAAGAGAAAATATATTGACAAGCGATCTACACTGCAGCCCACTTAAAACATCTTGTGTTCTCCTTTGCAGAGAGGAAATGCTCTGATGAACTGGCTGGTACATATTTTCCACTGCTAGACAGAATGAGAATTGCTCAACTGTGTGTCATGGTCTCCATACTGCTGAAGTTAATGATGATGTCTTAACTGGGGTACAAAAGATCCTGTGCTTCTGGAGGCAGAAAATCTGGGGTTTAGCTCAGCTTTCCCATCTGGCCAGTCATTTTTGTTTTTATCTCTCTTGCCCAGCATGGCTGGCCAGGAGATGCTGTGGTTTACCTTAGGTGGCTATGAACAAGTTATTATAAAAGAAGCCTTCTTGAGTACTCTTGTTACTCGGGCTGCAACACCGCCTGCAACTCTAAACTACAGGAAAAGGAAGAGTGTGTAGGAGAAGTGAGCATTTCAAAATCTTTGATGTGTTTTGATTTGGACTAGATTTTAAGGATGGAATGGCCCAGAGAAACTTTTCCTACATTGAGGAGAAAGGCGGATGCGGGAAGGAGGGAAATTATGTTTCTCTACGTTTCATGCTTAGTCAGAAATTTAATTGCAAAGGCTCTAGTGAGATGTAAGGTGCAAGTAGGAAGCCAAATTCTTCCATCAGATGGCAGCCCATACTAACCCAACTAGCTTGGACAATAGGTGAAAAGACTTAAATCTTAATTAAACCAGAAGCTTTAAAACCTCAAAGTTCAGTGAAATGCTTTGGATCATTTTTGCACTCATCCCTGCTTACATCTTCAGATGAGAATAGGGGACTGATAGCAAACCACAATCTGAACACCTGCTATCTCAGAAAAAGTATGGATCTGGAGCAAAATTTTAGTATTTAGGACTGTCCATAGTCTCAGAGCTTGAAGAAATATTGCAACACTGTAGGTAAGACTATTCCTTGAAAACACATGTGTATAGGCATTCCTGGTAAGCATTCAAAACACCTGGGTTGGAGGGAGTGAGAAACCACAGTAATAAAGGTACAGACCAAACACAATTGCCACAGAGTAATTTATGTTTCGTTTAATCCATATTCAGTTTGCTCCAACATACAACCAATGGGCGCATAATGCAGTCTCCCAAGCCAGCTGACCGCTTAGGCCTCTCAATGAGGCAGTAGAGGAGCAAGTTGGATTGAGCAAACAGCTATCCTTACATAAAACTGGCTAAGGGAAAAAGCATCTGACACGTTCTACGTAGTAATGTTACTACATCTCTTTCAAGGGGCAATTTGAACTTGGACTTGAAAGATTTACTACTTAGTAAGGCTGTGCATCCTGTATCCATTCCACTTCCATTACATAGTAAATATGTCATATCTTTGCACCCTAAATGTCAAAAACAAAATGAATATTATAATACATCTTCAGAGGGAATAGGCACCATCATGAGAGTAAGCATTTCCCAAGCCACAGAAATAGAGAAAGAAAACATTACTGGAAATTGTTAAGGTCAATCCACTGATGTTTTGCCTACCTCGCCTTTATCCTGGCAGTCTGTTAGAGGTTGGAGCTCTCCTCCTGACACAGGCAAAGATCTCCAATGTACAAGTTGTCTTTTGTAAATATACTGCTGTGAGTCTCAGCCACCTCTCACTGATTATTTAGTCCCCAAGAAAGTTTGCTAGTCACCAGGTTGCTACAACTGTGTCCTATTTTTAGAGACATGCTATGACAGCAGCAGTGACTAAGAGCAACAGGAAAGAGAGATTTCCCGCAACCCCATGCAGAGCTTCATCTATTGGTGTATCTACATGAGACGTTGACTGCACAGTAGCCAAAAAACACTATTCAGTAGTGCATCACAGCATGGACAGAGCTAATGCACCACTGCACTGTATTACAATAAAAAGTTTGTTATCTGGCATGAGTGGAAGAAGGGGGGGTGCCAGTTATCTAAAAATTCTGGTTATCTGAGAGTTGTACGGAAGACAGTGCCATACTTGTAGTCCTAATACTTAATGCGCATGTGCATGCCGGATACACTCGGCAAAGATTCTGGTTGCTAAAGTGAGGATTTTTACTGGAGGATATTGGAAATTTCGGTTAATAAAGTATTCCAGTTATTAAAATGCCAGTTAACACAGTTTTTACTGTATTAGGCTACTGCGTAGTAGCTTCACCTAAAAGTAACAACTGAGCAGTAGCATCTCTTGTGGACATGTCCTACTCTTACTTTTTCAGAAAGGCAGTTACCCAAGTAGGTACAGTCTTCCATCCACTGCAACATACTCCAAGGATTGTCTTCTAATTATAATATGCAGAGGAGATGCTGGCTGATTTAGGGTGGGTCGGTAAAGAATCTTGGTTTTCATGAAGTTGATAGTGAGTCCAAGCATTCATATGACTCACAGAAGCATCAAGAGTGACGTGAAGCTCTTCAACTGAGAGGGCACACATGTCACAATTGTCAGTGTATTGAAGATCAGTAATGGAAGTATTGATTATCTTGGATTTGGAACATAAGCAGTTGATGTTAAGGAAATTCCCACCTATGTGATACTGGATGTTGACTACAGCTGGAAACATATCAGGAATCAGACACGGAATAGCTATAATATAGATGGAAAAGAGTGTTGGTGCAATCACACACCCTTGCTTGACTCCAGTTCTAATAGCAAAGGGGTCTGTTTCTAAGCCATTGTTTTGAATGGTTGATGTCATGTCATCATAAAAAAAGTTGGTTAATAGTAACAAACTTTGTTAGGCACCCAAATCTCATCAGGGTCTGCCATAGAGCCTCTCTGTTGATTGATTCAAAGGCCTTAGTCCAATCAGTGAAAGCCATGTAAAGATCTTAGTTTTGCTCACAGTACTTCTGCTGATATCTAGCAACAAAGAACATATCTATTGTACCTCTGAGTGGTCTGAAAACACATTGGGATTTGGGTAGAATATAATCATCCAGGAAAGTGACTCTACTAAGGAAAATGCAGGTGAGGATCTTCCCAGTTATGGAAAGTAGTGAAATACCACAAACACTGCTGTAAGCTGATCTCCTTTCTTCAATAGGGCAATGATTCTGGCATCCTGCAAGTCACTGGAAATCTGTTCATAATTCATAATGACATGTGTAGTTTGAGAGAAAGGTTTTTTTCCACCTTGCTTATAAATTTCAGCTGCTATTCCATTAGGACCAGGTGCTCACATTCTTCATTGTTCTTCATCTGCTTAAGAAAGCCTCTTGATGAGGTGGTGGATCTGCAAGGTCATTCTTAATGCAGTGTTGTGGAATGGCTTCAATGGTATTGTCTTCAACATTAGAATCCCAGTTCAGGAGCTCTTGAAAGTGCTCCTTCAACCATGCATTGATAGTGGGGCTGTCTATAAGGACTGTTCTATACTTGGACCTCTGCGGGACAGCTTCTTGTACACTTAGCCTATAGATCAGTTTGGTTGCACTGAAAAAGCTACACTTCCTGGTTGTCAGCAAACTTTTGAATAATTTTTTATTTATTCTCCTTATTCTTTCACACACAAATTTTCTCTGAATCTGGGCTTTAACGTGGCTTCTGTTTGGAGTTGATGCCATTCTACCAAGCTCTCCTTTTTTCTACCAACAAGACCTTGTATTTCCCTATCATTCTCATCAAACCAGTCCTGCTAAATCTCTAGCCTTCTCCATAAAGAAAATTCGCATGCTGCATGGATGTCTTTCTTGAGGCTCTCAATGGTGTCAAGATAATCAGGGATGTTAGAGAGTTTCTCACTGAGGCACTGCTGGAGATGATTGCCTTGAGCAGGGTCTTTTAGGCACTCAATATTGAACCTCAGCCTTGGTTGCTTCTTGTGTTTACATCATTTGGGGAAAATATGAATGGACATGATGGAACAGATCAGTGACCCATCCAGCAGTCATCTGCACTGGTCATAGATCTAGTGATACACATGTTTCAATGGTCCTGGGCATGCACTATCACATAGCCCCGGGTAGCCACCCTATGACACAAGTGCCACAAGCAACACAGGAGGCCTTGTGTGGTACACCGCAGACTGGGTAGGGGATAGGCTGGACAGGGACAGATAGTGCAGGATGCAAAAAAACAGAGCAGCAGATTAAGATGGAAATAAGAAACAGAGCAGGAGATCAAGTGGGGAACACAGGGTATGGAGCAGAAGGACAGCAACAAATCTGGCAGAGAAAGGGGATTGGAGTGGCACTGCGGGAGGGCATGCAGCTTAATTTGTGGAAAGCCTGTAAAAATTTTGGCTCTCACTGACTTTTCTGGTACCAGTGTTCTGGATGGTTGCGTCTTCCATTTTTTGCATTGGTGGTGTCACAACCCAAGGGTGTGATTTTTGTTTGTGTGTGCTTTGGCACCGCTGAATTATTTTCCCACCGTTTGAAGCTTTCTTTGCAGGGTGCATTTCTTCGTTGCAACATAGAAATGCACGTTGCAAGGAGTTCCCGCCATTTGTATTCAAATTCAAGCCCCACTATTGGTTGTTTCTAAATTATTCCCACGTGGCGGCTAGCGATTGGCTTGCTAGCCGTATAAGAGCTTGGGTGGTTTCCGCCCAAGTCGGAGAACTTTGAGCACGCTGCAGAGTGCCTCTACGGAGATTTGACCTGCGGCTGGCTGATTGATAGACTGATCACCTATCGATTCTTCTCCCCGTCGCCAAACGATCCTCGACGTACCCCTCCCTGCGCGCAAAAGTTCCATGGAGCCTCGAAAACTTCATTTGAGTGAGAGTTTTTTCAGAGTCCTTAAACTGGGGGCTTAAGCAGAGCTTTACCTGGGAATCTTTCCAGCCTACACCGCGACCATCTACAGTGTAAGTAAACAATCTTGAATCAACCATTAAGCGTCTGTGCCTAATTCTAGTGTGTCGCCTGCCTTCCCCGACCCAGCATGTTCGGGCTGCTGGCCACAGCCCGCGGCGCGAAAAAAGGGCCCCGGATCGCTCCCGGCCCGCACAGGTGGAATAAGGAGTTTGTGACGATGAGATCACGTTCCAAACACTTGCTCAGGAGAAGAACTCGATTTGAATCGACTTCCCCACCCCTTCCTTCCCAAGTTTCCTTTCATAGCTCAGAGTCCCTGCCTACTCTAGCACTGTGATTGCTATGCAAAATTATCTTATTTTACCTTATCTTACCTTATCTTTGGGGACAAGTGACAGGAGTTAGTCTGATCTCAAAAGGCTCTATTAGATGTAACACAATCACAGTATAAACCTGTGGGTTCCAACAAACATGCAGTCACGCAGTTTCTGCCATCATTATCTTAAGCTTTTGCTTTCTTTCTTCTGACAGTATCTGAAACCTCTGGAGCTCTGTATGAACCATGGGAAGTAAAGGCCTGTCATTATGGTCCTGTTGTGTCAATGATGGTGACAACTGTGTGATTATAAACTCCCCAGTTTTGCATCTCCTTGACAGGTTGCAACTCCTGTAAGCTATTCTAAGGGAAGGTTACTTGTTTGCTTCGTTTTGTTTTTTGTTTGGTTGGGGGGAGGGGGGCTTGAGGGGGGAGTTTTGGGGGGCTGCCTTTCTAAACTAAAATGGCATTTGCACATCTTGCAGGCTGTATCTTCCTGTTTGGAGACATAGAGAGTAGTGATAATTACCTGTGCAAAGTATTGGTGTTTTCAAGGACAAGCTTATTACATGCACATGTCTAAGCTGAAAATCAGGCCATAATATCTCCATCATCAATCTAGGACCTGATAGGAGATCCCTTTCTTCAGGTCAAATCCTGGGATAGTAGTATAGTCTGGACACAGGCTGCTTGATTAGCCTTTAATTTCATGGGAAAGAATATATATTTGAAACTACAAACAAAATCAGATATCCCTAGCCAGATATTGATCTCAGCTACAAGGCTGTGAATCTGGCTCCATCGACACCGGTAGATTGAGGCACATCCAGGGGGGGTGAAGTACTTTTTGGACCATGCTGGTGAAGAGGTAGCCAGGGATTTTTTTTCAGTCCCCAAATCAGGTAAGAAACCTCCCCTAACCACCACCCTCTGTGCTCAGGAGCACATCCCCTGCCCTCCACTTCCCCCTCTCCACCACCCACCATTGCTGCTCTCCCTATTGTCTCCATTTGCTCCTGGGGCAAGGGGAGCTCCAGAGCAGCTCCTGCCCTGCTCCAATCAAGCTGTGCAGGGAGCTGGACTCAGCCAGGGCCAGCAGCAGCAACAGGGGTTCCTGCTGCTTGCCTGGTCCCCCCAAATGTTCCCCACCAGCATGGGAGCAGACTCAGGGAGAGGGCAGGAGCAGCTTTGAAGCTACCTGGCCCCTGGGGCAGCCAGAGATCAAGGGAACAGCAGCAGCAGTGGGGGAATGGGAAAGGAGGAGATGTGCCACTGAGCATAAAGGAAAAGGGATTCTAATCTGATTTGGAGACTTAAAATCCACAACTACTGCTCCTGCAATGTGGTCTGCCTGCTCCCAGTGAAGGGTCAGGAAAGCTGGGAACAGGGGTCAGCCAGCTCTGCAGGGCAGGTCACTGCTCCCACACACCTCTTTGCAAAATCCTAGATTCACTCATGCTCATGGAGGTACCCCATATTGAAGATCAATCCATTAGAACAGAATATGGCACAGAATACTTTGCACAGCAAAACCCATTCATCATCTAAGCATCAAGTTACCAAGGAACATGTAAAATACTCTGGCAGATGGAAACACAAGTTGAAACTTTGGTATCAAATACACATTTCTGCATCTGTCAAAACTCATGAAAAAAAACCCCCACTTTTTGAACCCCAGAAGATAATTAAGTTTATGAAAAAGTGGTCTGCAGCCTAAAGAAAAACCTGAGCAGAGACCAGGCAGATTAAAAATAAGCTCCGATTTAAATAATTTCCCCCTTTCATTTTCATATTGTCAGTTGAGCTCTTAAATTCTGATCCCTATTTGCATTCTTCCTATTTTTTCCCTTTCAGATTAGCCATTCTGCATGCCCAGTATTTAAAGGGATAAGCTAAATGACTTTCTGTTTTCAATTCCTTGCTTCCTGTTTTGTTCGTTTATTCCTCACCCTCAAACATTTCACTCCACATCTTATTCTCCCCTGTCTCTATCTGCTTCATGGACTTCTCGGTCTCTTCCATATTTTTATTTTAGGATCATAAAAAAGTAGGACTGCAAGTGACCTCATACGGTCATCCAGTCCAGCCCCCGCTTTCAAAGCAGGATCATTCTTGACTAAATCACACACCAATCAAGTGTCTGCTTTTGAAAATTTCCAAGGATAGAGATTCCACAGCTTCTCTAGGTAGCCTTTTCCAATGCCTCACCACCCTCATTGTCAGGAAGTTCCTCCTAATCTCCAGCCTAAATTTCCCCTGCTGCAGCTTGAGGCCACTGCTCCTAGCCATGTCCCCTACAGCCACAGAGAAAAGCCCATCTCCATCCTTTGTATAACCACCCTTCAGATATTTGAAGACTGTTATCAAATTCCCCAGCAGCCTTCTCTTCTCCAAAGCTGCTCTTGCCCTCTCCCCGAGTCTACTCCCACGCTGGTGGGGAACATTTGGGGGGACCAGGCAAGCAGGAGGAACCCCTGTTGCTGCTGCTGTCCCTGGCTGAGCCCAGCTCCCTGCACAGCTTGATTGAAGCAGGCTAAATAACCCTAGTTCTTTCAGCCTTTCCTCATAGGTCTTGCCTCCCAGGGCCCTGATCATTTTTGTTGCCCTGCGCTGGACTCCTTCCAAACTGTCCAAGACCTTCTTGAAGTATGAGGCCTAAAACAGGACACAGTACTCTAGGTTAGACCTCACCAGTGCTGAACAGACCGGAAGAATCACTTCACGTGATTTGCAAGTGACACTCTTATTAATAAAATGCTTTTGTTAATACAATTTTTGGTGACAACAAAATAATTTCCTATTGGAAAGTAGCATTTGCAACATACATTTCCTGCTTTGGATGTGGGTTTTAGGGACAGATGTTCCTGTCATGCCAGGTCATGGTCAGCCAAGTTTGGGGTCACTCAGGGATTGAGGTGCCAGCCAGGGTCAGAAGGAGTGAACAGAGCCCAGAGATGAATGAGGTCAGAAAGCCAGGATGTCAGTCTGAGAGCAGGGCATTGGAACAAGCTGTGTTGAAAAGTTTGGAGGTCAGGCAGAGAACAGAGTTGGAGATCAACTCCAGGAAGTCAGGAAGGGAACAGAAAAACCTTCTGGGATCCAGTTGAGTGCTTTTACCCAGCTAGGTCCAGTTCCAGGTCAGGGGTTTATATAGGGGAAGTGGAGGGTGAGCTGACCCTGGTCAGTCACTCCAGTGCCAGTGAGTAGGTTGGAGACTTCACCCCAGACCAGCCTGGGTGGCCAGTTATAGAGAGTGGCAGGGCAGGATGAGCAGCCTCACTGGTCAGCCCAAGGCTCTAGGTTTGGGGCCACAGCCTAAAAATCCCATGTGTTGGTCCTTCCTATTCCTACATATTTTAGGGGTCTTCCTTCACCACATGCAGTATATGACAAAATTAAACTCACACATGCAAATAGATGTTGCACACACTGACTTACAATTGCAGTTTGTTCTAAACAATTTGGTTACCCAGCCCCTTCTCAGAACCGTTTTAATCCCCCCTGTCCTTGAAACACAGATTCTCTCCTACTGAGTTTTTCTTCACCATCGTTCATCATTTCCTTCTCCCTAGCCCCCCTTCCAAACTGTGTATTCTTCAGCAAAGTTCTTCTCCTAGTCCCTCCCCTCTCCCTCATAACTGCACTAGCTGGAATTCAGATGCATCATAACCATCATTCAACACAAACTGGTCCCAAAAGTATTGCTCTCAACTAATAAAAAAGATACTGAGGGAAGAAGAGTGAAAGAGCTCCATATTTAGGATTAGGCCCTTTGGCAGCAACACCAGGAACAGGCACACAAGATGTTGTCAAATCAGTCTGTGGTTTTTTTTCCCCATAAAAGAGATGATCAGGAAATATGATACAAAAAATATGAAGCTTAATTTTTACTATTTAAAGAAGTCAGACAGTGTTTGACTGGAACTAGAAATATAACAGAACTGAGATCTTGTATATCTGGGTGGTTTGCAAGCCACTTAGTTCACAGCAAGTTGCAGAATTAAAGATGAACCACTCAGCTGTTTGCTCAAGCTTTTACTTCAAAGAGCACCACTTCTCCACACTGCTGGAGCTCATCAACAGTCCCATACAACAAATCAGAGAAGCTGTGCACTCTGAAATAAATGCCACAACAACAGCTGGAGCAACTCTGCAGCTCCACATCCCCCCAGATGCATTTTGTAAGCCTTCATCTTCACAGGGGACCTACCATATTTTCTTGCATACAACATGCCTTGGAATAAGATCTGCTCCTTGTTTTTGAAAGACAGAATGAAGGTAAAAAGATCTTCCCCTGTATTAAGTAACTGAGTCGCGCCTGCTGGAGAGGCGAGCCTGCTCATTGTTCTGCTCCCTGTGGACTGTATGCAGACTTTGCTTTTACTTTACATTGGTGATGCTTACATGGCAAAAACTGATGTTATCATATTTCCTGACATTTAATGAACACCTCAATTTCAAGCAGGTTTTTAAAAAAGTACATGTTGTACTCAGGAAAATGTTGTAATCTTTAAACTATCTACATATAGTATAACTACAGTTATCAATGCTGTATAGTGTTACAAGTGATACATGTGTAAAACCTAGAGTCAACATACTGTAGCTCTTCAGGACATAGTATACTACTGAAAATGAGAGGCCCTCTCTCAAGTGGAGCTCAGGTAGCTGTCCATGCCAACACTCCCAAGGACAAATCTGTATAAACGGTTCTACAACGAGGATCCTAACCTGTCATATAACTTGCTTAAGGAGTTTTTGTTTCATATTCTATTTCACTTGCTTGTTTATGTTGTTCCTCTCTCTTATTGCCCCTTTGTTGGGAAGGGTGGCATATAAATTTAGTAAGATAAATAAATAAATCAGTCTTTCCTACATGCCTGATTGCCTTAATTGAAGGACAGTAGCACATATTTAAAGTATCACTCCAGACTGGTGTAAATTGTTAGGTGGCATGACTCCAGTAGAGGGAGTGGATTATTTCTAGCTAACGAACAGTAGTTACGGCATCTGCTGCATTCCAAACATTTGGTATAGCAGAAAGGTAGTTTAATAATTAGGAGATGGATGACCTTGACAGGCTCAGGAAATGGGCAGATGAGAACCTGATGGTGTTTAACCCCGAAAAATGCAAGGTTCTCCACCTTGGGAGGAAAAGCCCACAGCATGCTTATAGGCTTGGCAGTGCTACGCTGGTTAGCACTATGGACGAAAGGGACTTGGGGGTCATGATTGACCACAAGATGAACATGAGCCTTCAGTGTGATGCTGCAGCTAGTAAAGCAAGCAAAACACTGGCTTGCATCCATAGATATTTCTCAAGCAAATCCTGGGACGTCATTCTCCTGTACTCGGCCTTGGTGAGGCCACAGCTGGAGTACTGTGTCCAGTTTTGAGCTCCACAATTCAAAAAGGATGTGGAGAAGCTTGACAGAGTGCAGAGGAAAGCCACGCACATGATCAGAGGTCAGGAAAACAGACCTTATGATGAGAGGCTGAGAGCCACGCGACTCTTCAGCCTGGAAAAGTGCAGGCTCAGGGGTGATCTGGTGGCCACCTATAAGTTTATCAGGGGTGCTCATCGGGATCTGGGGAACGTTTGTTCACCAGAGCGCCCCAAGGGGTGACAAGATCAAACAGTCACAAACTCCTCCATGACTGTTTCAGGCTGGACATAAGGAAGAACTTCTTTACTGTCCGAGCCCCCAAGGTTTGGAATAGACTGCCACCGGAGATGGTTCAAGCACCCACTTTGAACGTCTTCAAGGCACATCTGGATGTTTATCTTGCTGGGATCCTATGACCCCTGCTGACTTCCTGCCCCTGGGGTGGGGGGCTGGGCTCAATGATTTTCCGAGGTCCCTTCCAGCCCCAATGTCTATGAAATCTATGAAAAATTATTACAAAAATCATTGCTAAGAAAACATTTAGCACAGACTATTTAAACATTGTCATGTAATACAAATAACTTTAAGAATGGATTAATGCCCTAAATCATCAACTGAGAAATTATATATAGGTTGCAATTAGAAGTGAATATGGAAAAGGCTATGAACCTGAACTCAAGTCTCCATTTGTCAACTACCACAGATTGCCCCCATGACGCATACCTGGGCTAAGACTGATCGTGGGAGCTGTCCAAACTGCTGATGGAGTGGGCATGTAAGGATACGTAAATAGTGGATGTAAGAGTGAAAAACTCAATAGGTCATCGTTTAATTACAGATTTCAGTGGAATTAAACCAGGAGATCATGTCCTTTGCTGTGAACGGTCAACTCCCTATATCAGAAAATTGTGTAATCACTATATTAAAACACCTAATTTAGGGAAAGTGGTGTCGTTTATGCCAGAAGTATGCTGGGCAAAGCTGACATTGTGTCAGCCTATGCTATGTTTTGTTCCAGCTCATGTCATCTCTGACTTCAAACACCTCCATGGTAACCTGATTCACCAGGATTAGTTAAAAGCCAGGGAGTTCTTAGCCCTGTATAAGAGCTATTAAAGCCCAAACGCTGATTTCCGACACAAATCTAGTATTGAAATCAATGGGCATGCCCAGATTTATGTTATCAATAGAGAGCACAATTTAGGGCCTTGTTACAAGTTGCACTTTGAGCAGCTCAAATGTTCATCGGTGTTAGTGCTAGATTGATTTTGAAGCAGTCACACCTTAAAGCTAAAAACATTCTCCGACAGTCCCCCCACACGGACAGGTGTTACTTGCCACTAGAGGGATAGTAAGCCAGAACAAGTTGCTATTCCTGCACTAGGTAGGGGTACGTGTGAGAGAGACGGACTGGAATGGGGGGCTGGGGGGTGAAGGGGGCAGAATATGAAACTAGGAGATGGAGAGCTAATGGGAGGGGGGTAGGTAATGAAACAGGAGGTGGAAAGGAAATATGGGTGGGGGAAGGGTGGGGAACTAGATTTCATAGACAATAGAGGCTGGAGGGACCTTGCGAGATCAAGTCCAGCCCCCCTGCCATAGGCAGGAAGTCTGCTGGGGTCAAATGATCCCAGAAAGATAAACTTCCAAACACCTTTTAAACGAGTCCAGAGGGGGTTCTTGCACCACCTCGGGGGGGGGGGGGCGCGTCTGTTCCAGGCCCTGGACACTCAGACTATAAAGAAGTATTTCCTTATGTCCAGTCTAAATCAGCCTTCCAGAAGTTTGTGGCTATTAGACCTTGTTATTCCTTGGGGAGCCCTGGTGAACAACTGTTCTCCCAAATCCTGGTGCACCCCCCCTTATATATTTATTGGCTGCCACCAAGTCCCCACTGAGCTGCCTCTTCTCCAGGCTTGCTCTCTTGTCTCCATGTCCCTCAGCTTTTCCTCGTAAGGCTTGCTCTCTTGGTCTTTGATCATGCAGGTGGCTCTTCATTGGAATCTCTCAAGCTTATCCACATCCCTCCTGAAGCAGGGGGCCCAAAACTGGACACAGTACTCCAGCTGCAGCCTCACTAAGGCTGAGTAGAGCAGGAGAATGTCATCCCTGCTTTTGCTTGAGATGCATTGGTGGATGCATGCTAGATTTTGGTTTGCTTTGCCAGCTACGGCATTGCACTGGTGGCTCATGTTCATCTTGTGGTCAATCAAGACCCCCAAGTCTCTTTCAGTTGTGGTGCTAGCGAGCATAGCACTGCCAAGCCTATAAATATGATGCTGGTTTTTCCTCCCAAGGTGGAGCACCCTGCAATTCTCTGTTAAATGCCATCAGGTTTTGGTCTGCCTACCTTGCAAGCCTGTTCAGATCAGCCTGTACCCCAAGCCTATCCTCCAGTGTGACTGCCTTCCCCCATAGTTTAGTGTCATCCCTGAACTTTGCTAGTCCGCATCTGATGCCCAAATCCAGATAATTTATGAAGATGTTGAAGAGTACTGGCCCAAGTACTGAGCCCTGAGGAACACCACAGCTCACCTTGCGCCAAGTTGATTTGCTCCCATCAACTAATACTCTTTGGGTTCAACCCTGGAGCCACTTCCCCAGCCATCGGACCATGAAATGGTCGAGACCACAGCTCTCCAGTTTAGCCATGGGAAACCATCATGGGAAACCAAGTCAAAGACCTTCTTGAAATCCAGATATATGTCATTAACCCTGTCTCCCTTGTCCAGGCAATGTGTCACACCTGGTCATAGAAGGAGATGAGGTTGATCAGGCAGGACCTTCCAGCAACAAAACCATTTTGGCTGGCACTCAGAAAGTTGCCTTCTGCTGCTGATGAAACCCTTGATAATTTTCTCCAGGACCTTTCCAGGGATTGATGTCATACTGATTTGTCTGTAATTCCCTGAGTCTTCCTTCCTTCCTTCCTTCCTTCCTTGAAGATTGGGACTACTATCACCCAAAAGGAATGAAGAAAGTCAGCCACTGAAGGATAAAATAAAAAGAATTAAAAAAGAAATAAAGAGGAAGTAAAATAAAGAAAGTCTCATGTTTTAATTAACAATGATTTGGGATTGGGGTGTGCTGGTCATGCTTTCTGGCTGGGAAGTGGGAGCAGTGAAGGAAGGTGTTTTGGGGAGAGCTGCTGCCCATGTCCTGGGAAGGAATCCCCAACTCATGGGGACCCAATGTTACTTTGTTCCCCCCCACACCCACCTAGACCCCTCCTGGACCTGCCCATCTTCTTCAACGTGGCTAGCTGTCATGTGCTCTGCAGGCTGCTTACACAGGGTCCAACAGGTCACACCCCTGGGGGCAGGAGAGGGAGTTGGTTTGATGCCAGAACCACCCCACAGGGAGTACAGTTCGGGGGGGATAGACATTTTTTCCACACAGAACAGGAGGTGGGGGAGGGGACACTGCATCCTGGGATGCTGGAGGACTGCAACTTGGGCAGCTCATCTATGGAGACTACCCACACATTAATGAACAACAAACTGGGTAACACAGATCAGAGGGAAACCTGCCCTGGAGTGGTATCATTTTAAGCCACTTAAAGTGTGCTTAAAACTTGTTTCAGGTGTTAATGTGTGGACAATCCAGGGGTTGGGAGCTCCAGTAGCCACCTAAAATCAATGTGTAACTTAGCCCTTAGCCACAGATCTTTACAAGTACAAAGACTGCTATGGATCAGACCCAACCTGGATATTACTCGAGGTGCAGAACAGTTGGGGAGGGAGGGAGGGTCAGGAGGAGATCTCACCTTATGACTCTTCAGAAGAGCTAGGCAAAGCTCCAGCCCTGAACACAAGGGGCCAGAAGGACTACTCCTTTCCTGTTTTTCCTGGATCATAAGGCAGCACACAGGGAGCAGAGAGGCCTGCACAAGGTAGCACAATGACTCATCCCCATCTATGTGGCTTCTTTATCATCCAAAGGAAACACACGGCATCTCCTGAAGGACGTGGAGGTTGTGTCTTCATCTGATTTCCTTGGAGCTCCAGGCCTGATTTTCAGAACCTGCAGCTGACCCAGTTTTCTATTGATTCCCCTGGTAGCCACTTTCGGAAGCACCAGTGGCTCCTACTGCAATGCACTAGAGTAGCCTTTGTGTAACACACCCTAGTTGCGTAGATTTATGTCCCTATTGTTAGCATGGTTTGTTAATCTGACGTTATTTTGCATTTCCCAACAACATGTCCCCAGCATACTTAGCTCTGTTTTTCTTCTGGCTGTGAAAAAGTGCTATTAAGTTGAAAATATTTTTTTTAAAAGGGCCTAGGTAGGAATCCCTCCAGCATAATCTATTTTGCTTTAATCCTTTTTGTTGTTGCCTATTCTCACTAAGCTCACCACCTGCTGTTGCTCCCTTGTCTTGCCAAAGGCCTGGTGAGAGCCAGGCTTGCCAGGTGATGCAGATTCAGTAAGAGGTGTTAACTTTAAGTACGTTTAAAAGGCTGCTTTGTTTGAGTGTTATAATATGCTCCCAGGTATCACAAGCTACCAGAAATTTTTGCAAACATTCCCTGATGGGTTAAAAAGAAGCTTTCTCTGTGGCCATTTTAATGAATAACTGCTCCCTGCCATTACTTCTTGAGGCAGCTAGTAGTGGCCACTTTCTGAGACAGTAAGCTAGAATACATTATCTACTTGTCTGATTCACCATGATAAGAAAACCATAGTTATTAACTATAATCAGGAGTTATAGACACTGTAAAATTATAGAAATCCTTGGCAGTATTAAAGTATACAAAGCCACCCAGGAACTCGGGGAATATTAGAAACCACCAACTCAGCCCATCTGCTGCCAACATCTGTCATCTGACATTGCACCTCCAGTTACGACATTTAATTTTTTGTCTTTTCCTTAGAGCAAAAGCCATACAAGAGACTCTCCTACACACACTGGGAAACATCATGTATAACTGCAACTTGTACAGGAAATAGCTGCTTTTTTTAAATGAATGCTCATTTAATGTGGCACATAAATAATTGATTTGTGAAAAAAAATTCAGCAGACTGCTCTGCTGTTGTCTGTAAAAGCTTTGAGACAAGTACTTGTAGCCCAAGAGGATTGCCTCCTAATGGGGTAGAGGGGGAAAACACAGTGCCTAAGTATTTGATTTGTTATTTGTATTTAGGAGGAAGTGAGCACACTGAAAGCTCCACTTACCTGCCCACAACCTTGAATAAGTGAATGTAGTCATCTTGTTCTTCAATGAATCACTTTGGTGCAGAGTAAATCATAAAGATGTAGGTCTGGAAGGAACCTCAAGAGGTCATCTAATCCAGCCCCCTGTTGCTGGAAGGGTTATTCCTGTCTAACCCATCTCAGTCCAGTGTTCATCTAACCTGTTTTTTCAAACCTCCACAGATGGAGATTCCAGAGCCCCTCTGCATAGCTTGTTGCCATGCTTAACCACCTGAATAGTTCTTCCTAATACCAATTTCCATTTCCCTCACTTCAGTTTAAGACTGTTGCCCCTTATCCTGCCCCCTGCAGCCATAAAGAACAGTCTATATCCCCACGCTCTGAATAAATACCCTTTAGGTATTTGAAGACTGTTATCAAATCCACCCTCAATCTTCTCTTCTTCAGAATAAATTGTTCTTTCAGCCTTTCTTCATTAATCATGTTCCCTGGACCTCCACTTCTGTTATGTTTAGCATGCCTGGACAAGTGCTGATTTACTCTGTCACTTCTGTGTAAGATTCAAGACTGAAAAGCTTTTGCTTTGCTACAATGCAAGTACTAAAAACAGCGGGACTTGAGACCTGTTGTTTAGAAGCTTGGCATACACTGAGGTCCAAGGCATAAGTAGCCTTTGACGTGAGTAAATTATGTGACAAATACTAAGAAGGAAAAAAGGAGTTTTGAAACTTCTAGGAGTGGAACTGGAGAAATGAAGGAAACAGAAATGATGTAACAGTTGAGGACAGTGAAGTAAATGGACAAGTAACCAATTAAAATTGGAAACCCAATATAACTGGATTATAGCAGGCTAAATAAGGAAAATGCCAATGCTCTGAATATGAATAAGTATGACACAGACACCCTTCGAATGAGATGAGATCGCCACACAAACACCATTTGCCATCCAGGCACAAACACTATTGGCATAGGAAGACTACCAACTCACCTGCTTCAAGTTCCCTACTCCCAGTGGGTTGTGAGAGCAATATGGATGCTGGTCATTTTGCATTGTCCTCCTTCCTGTGTTGCATTGCCTCTCACAGTTGCACTGTGTTTTACTTTCGACTTATAAATGAAGTTATATCCATCTATCTCATCTGCATGTTTGGGAGGGTCTTCAATCTAACAATTATTAATCTATTTTATGTAGCTGCCAAGGACTGACCACATTGGGTAACCAAGTTAAATAACTCTAATTTATTATGTGGATTATCAATACTCAACAGGGTACAACACAATTCCCTGGAGCAACAACACGAGAAGGTTATACATGTGTATTTCCAGTAAAAGCAAAAATAAAATTCTTGAAAACTCCCAGCTGTGCTTGAACAAATTAACTTTCATCAGAAGTGAAAAATACACGAAATGATTTATAAACTAACCTAAGAACTATCCAAGTGGGTGTTTCTAGACAATATAACCTATTGCTTGGCCCATAAACATAAAAAATAAAGGTCACTAAAACCAAGCATAGCTCCATTGGAAGGGAAACATGAAGCAGCATGGGGTAGGGGAGAGAAGCAAGAAAGATGGAGGCAAGAAACTAGAAGAAAGGAAGCTAAGAGAAGAGTTCTCTCCCCATTGACCCCGACTCCTCATTAACTTCATTCTGCCGAACCCTGTGGCTCCTCATTCAGTTCTCTCTCCTTCAGCTCCTTCCCTGGTGCTGTAAGCTCCCTTAGATATATGTTCCCTCCCTTCTCTTCCAGATTTTCTGCTTAAGTTGCACCAAAGTCATTGGTTTCTCTGGAACTTAAGGTACATGCTTAAAGACCGCCCTGCATCAAGGAATGGGTTAAGCACATTATGAATTGAGAGTGGGTGTGAGTGCTGTCCCCTGCCTAAGAGCTGGTGCAATGGCTTGATGCAGCTCACCAGCCATCAAATCAATTTGAGAGCAGACCCATTGGCAAAACGTTACCGTTTCTAAAGACCCTTACATGGCGTATGTCAGGTATGTTGGTCTCCTCTTTTCTCTGCTTAGAATTTCAGCTTTTTATTGAACCACTCTTCTGGCAGGTCATTTGAACTTCCCAGCTACTGATATGATCAACTGATTATCAATACTAACCAGAGATGATGAATTTGGAAGTTGTTTCCACTGAAGCCAGTAGCAAGCTTCCAATTGGCTTTCACGAGGAACTAGATCGGGCTCCGGTTTGTATGGGGTTCCCAAACTGAGAGAAGGACAGAAAGACAAAGGGTATTGCAGTTTAACACGGTCACTGCTCTACACAAGCAAGTATTGTGAACAGCTATGGTTCTATGGCCGCGCATCTCAGTTATTTAGGATATTCCATGAAGCACAGGGGATATCACATATGCAGTTCTTGATGCACAACAGCTGCCACACTTAACAGATTAAAGCAGAAATGTAATTAAAAATGTGTATTCATTTAAAATGCAACTCAAGCAAAACAAAAGTAATTTAAGGGTGGGGGGAGTGGGGAGGAAACCCTGTATGCAAAGCAGAATAGCCATCCTGGAAGTCACAACACAGATGAATGAAACAAAAGTTGACAAAAGATTGAGATTATCTTTAAAGCTTTAATTGGAAGTGGACTTGAAACAGCTGCATGTCTGTGAGGTTTTGGCTGGAAACACAGCATGCTAAACTATTGTGCTCAATGGACTTGAAGTTAAATTCCTCACAACCATCTAAAGGAAGAACAAGGACAGTGGATAATGAACATGCTTTTCTAATTCTCAGTCATTCTCGCCTCTTTTCTGCTGCATAGAAATTTCTCCCACTCAGAACCATCATTGCTGGTTCAGGTGCTGTTTTCTGACAGGTGTAACAATATAATGACACAGAAAAATTGAAACCAACATTGCAAACAACGATGCTGATAGCAAAGAATAAGACAACCCCAGTATAAAATAAATATCAATCAAGTAATATTCATCAGATTTTAGAACTAATAGTAGGGACTGTCCCCTTCATCCTCTTCCTCCTCCCTCTCTCCCTCCATCCCCCCAGAAATGTAATTTAATACTTAAGCTGTCACACCATCTTATTTTAATTTGTTCCCGGGCTATGTTGCTGTCTGGCAGCTAAATCAAATCTCATTTCGCTTCGCAGTCAATACTGCTGTTGTCTGAATTCAAGCATTTACTGCTAGTTTCTGATAACGATTTTCATGAGCTTGGACTGCGATAAGAGACTTGTTTCAGGTCCATGGAAACCTGTACTTTGGTGGGGATAGCATTTGACGGGGGTCGTTTCTGCCCAGTGAAGTCCCCCCTTCATAGGCAGGCAGGCAGGTCCCCCTGACATCCATGTGTATCATTATGGTATATTGCTGGAAGAACTAGAGGCAAAGGCCCTGCTACGACGATATAGAACAGAGAGAGGGTCTCTGTCTCAGAGTCCAGCACACAGGACCACAGAAAACTGGTGTAAAATGGCAGACAAAAGGCACATCAGGAAGCAATGTGTTGAAACTGGTCTACATAATAAACTGTCACCACAGCATGCTTCTTGCCTAGTCATAAGTCCAGTTCTCTTTCCACTGCATCTTATTCATTGTTCACATCACCGTTAAGACATCCTGCCACATAGAGTACTTTTACCTTGCACCCGATGTAAATGATTCCAGACACTATTAAACACTAGAGAATCTGTATCCAAGGGTATTGGCTCCCTCCCTTAGGAAGGAAGAAGGAGAGTAGGAGGACAGTGAAATTATTGATTTCTCTGTTCCCATCCCTCTTTAAGTCAGGATTTTTTTTTTTTGAGTGTGGGGAAGGAGAGGAAAGAGGAGAAGATGTTTGACTATCTCTTACAGTAGGCCTTGCTGGAGTATGAATTAATACAAAGATTAATCAGTATACATCCAAATCACACAGAAACCCTGCATAAACCAAAGAAGACCTCTCTGGAACAAAATTAGGAATACCGTATATGGCTTAAACAGAAGAAGTGTGAAAGTAGCTTATTAGTTTTAGAAGTGCCTGCAAGGCCAACAGATAGAAAGTGAATCCATCACACTGGTACAGGACACTGAAACAAAGATCAGAGTAACTTGGCAAACAGGTGCCCTATCTGGGAGGGGAGAGAGTGCATTAGCTAATGAGCAGTGGCATATAGATAAGGTCATCTAAAGATGTTTTAGTAGTTGGTGAGAATTAAGATGTGCATGCTCTAAGCATGAAGTTGTTTTGACCAGCGTGACCAAACAGTGCCATAGCAAGCAGGGGGAGGTGGGAGCAGGTTGACTGCCCCAGGTGCCAACATGAAGGGGCACCAACAGGTGCTGCCGAGATGGGGTGGGGCATGGGATGCAGCCACAAGTGGCTCTTTGGGGGGGGGGGTCACAGGGATGACAGGAGGGTGGCTCCCACTGCTGTATGAACTTCCAGGCAAGCATGGGGGGGCATGTGCCCCCCAGCTCTGTGCATGGGGTGAAGACAGGCTGCCGTTGCGGGCTTTGCTCTGGGTGCCAAACTTTCTTGCCATAGCATTGTGTCCAAAGCAGGCTGGAAACTCTTAATATTTTGCACTGGGCTTGGGAGGTTATGTTCATGCCTGTTCCACCCCTGCAAGTGACCTAGCTAAAACCAGGGACCAGCTAGTCGTGGATGTTACTGTCTAGGCTTGTCTGTAAATAATAAACCTGGCCAAGCCTTTCATCACTAAGAACTGAAGCCTGTAATCTCTTTCTTGTAACAAAGAAATTGTTTGGGGCACAGCATCACCAATAATATCCTGACAGTGTGCACACAGACCATCCAAACTGAGAAGCCCTAATATGACTGGTAATACCTAACCCCCAAACAACACTAACGGATTTATATAACAATAGTGACCGGGTCTGCCCTGACGAGATTGATGAGATGACTGATCTATACCTACTATAATCTCTCCCACTACAGGGAAAAAAAATCTGAAACAGTCCTGCTTACACCGAGTTTGAGCAGTTGAGCTGCCAGCTGCAACACCAGCTGCTGAAGCCCTACTACCTTCCAGTTCTCCCATCACCAATATCTGTGCAAGTCTACTGCTGTCAGCATGTTTACAGAACTGTAATAGACTGGAATCTGGAAAAAAAAAAACCCATAAAGTAAATATACAACAAAAGAAGCTTACTCTCCCAGAGCCCTGTAAATCCAACACAGCTAGCAAAAGTAAAAAGGAGAACACTTATTTTTGTCATGCATACTGGCATATAAGACTCAAAACATATGAAAGGAGTGAGTAAATTGACTAAATCATTTTCATATAGCCACTTTACAAGCCAAAATTCATATCTGAACAGTAAGCAACACCCAGCCAAGCTACAATTGTACTGGAATGAGAGCTGGGGTCACCTGTTTGGGGAATGCAACACCCCTCTACCCCCCAACCCAAGTCATTGGTGAAACTGGTTCTAATGGGGCCAGGATTTCTCCAAAATGTTTTCCTGGACCTCACCCTATGCATCTTGGACCAACTGCAGTTTAGCTGCAGTTTTAGTATCTACAATGGAGTTATTCCAGCAATTATTTAGAGGGGGATATCAGAAAGCAACACAGCTACATACTGAAACCAAACGTCAAAAGGAAAAAAAAATGTTTTTAATCTAAGTCAAACTTCTATTACTAGATTAGTAGATTGTTGCAGAATATCAAACTGGCAGTTATTACAATCAACTTGGTTATCTTTAAATTACTTTTTAAAGTGTATTTCCATCTGTAAGCAAAAAAAAAATAAGCCACCCATCTCCTGAGAGAGATGCCAAATTGCTTTTAGTGCATTTTTGCCTTACCTCCCTCTGGGGTTTTTTTGTTAGAAGTCACAAACATAAATATAAATGCTGGGCTCCATGCACAAACAACACTTCTTGAAATCAGAGGCAGTCTGTAGAGTATATCAATATTTACAGCATAACTGTGTTCATTATGTACACACCCCGATTCAAAGCACACTTAAGATTAAAGGAAAACTTCCTGAGCTTCAAATTTAAGTCAAGGTACAAGATAGAAATAAACCTATAGATAGGAAGGAGGAAAACTGTGCTGTTAAGAAAACAAATAAACAATCTTTGTAACTAAGTAGAGAACGTTTTCCTACTGGCTGTGCAACTAACTTCAGTATAACCATGGGACAAATCACAGCCTTTGGTACCTGAGCATTTCTACTTGTAAAGCAGCTAGCATCACTGTGTACTAGGCCTGTGCAAAGCAGCAAGTATTCAATTCGGATTTGGATTCAGTCAATTCAGAGGGACAGCGATTCCATCTGGTGATTCGAGTCGCTGTCTTGATTCAATTCGGATTCAGAGATTCGTCCATAGACTATAATGGGGAATCACTAAAATGCCTATAACTTTGTCATTTTCTTGAAGATTTAGATGAAAACAGCAGGTATGGGAGCCCCTTCTGAGGGCATGAGGTCTGCCAAGTTTCAAGGAGATAAGTGCAGGGGTTTCTGTGAAAATGTACCTCAAACTGTTGACAGCAAAACTCGTATCACATGCGTCTTAAGGGGTGTAGGTTGTAATCGTGTTGGTGTAGGGACATGGCAGACAAGGTCCTTTGGATCAATCTAATATCTTTCATTAGACCAACTGAATAGTTGGGGAAATATATCTTAGCAAGCTTTGGGGTTTAAAAACCCTTTGTCAGGCTGAGAAAGCACCTGCAGTTGGTGTGTGTGCTTTTCCTGGATGGAAGGAATAGTAAAGAAGTCAGAGGCTGGCACGCAGTGCAGGCAAGGAAGCCAGTCAGTAAAAATGGAAACTGAGGCATCAGGGGGTGAGAGGCAGGCTGGGAGGGCAGAGGGGGAGGGGGAATGTAGCAGGTAAAAGTGGAGAGGTACCTGGGGAGTCAGATGACAGGCACATTATAGTGTGTCATAAATCCAATGCCTATATTGAGTCCATGAGTTTTTGTATCTAGGAGGTTGATGAAGTGCTACGAGGCCAGAACCTTTCAGATGCTGCTGCTGCAAGACGGACACAGCTCACAAAAGGTACAGAAACAGATCACTTCACACACAGCCTTATATGTTGTTTCTACGTCCCTCCCCCAGAGCACTGTGATTGGAAGGGAACTCAGGAAAAGATCACAGTCACTGCCCAGCTACAGATGTCAATATCAGAGCAGTCCTTCCCCCCTCCCCCCTCCCTCTCAGTTTCTGTTTCCTGCAAGCCTGCCTTCCGAATCTTTTCCAAATTGATTTGGATGCTTCCAATTCAATTTGGACCTTTTAACAGGTCTCCCAATTTGATTTGGATTTGGCCACCAAATCGGGCCGAATCTCCTCCAAATTGAATCAGATACTGAAGCTTCACACAGCCCTACTATGTACTACACAGAAGTGATGATGTGCGATTCATTATATGCAAAACTTTTTAAAACTCTTGGCTGTAAAAAGGCTACAGAGACCAGCCTAAGGACCTAATTCTTCCAGGTTCTGAATGTCCTCGACTTCTAGTAAAGTTGCCCAGGATGGTGCCCTTCCCAGTATAATATTTCTGCAAACTGCACAAGTATCATCAGGTCTGGAACCTTGATTGTGCAGCTACCATTAAGAGTGAAGTCTCTTAACTGATCCTATTAACAAACCAAAAATGAGAAAGAACCAACAAGTAGAGGACTTATTCATCCCAATGCGCACAATCAATGTAGAACAGCATATTAGGCCCCAGATACACTCCCTTCTGAAAAAGGCTGTCTCACAGAAGTATCATTTCATTTCCCATGTGATTGTGATGTTTAATGCCACATCTCTGGGCGAGTTATTGGCCAGCATGTATAGCTCTAGAAGAAAAAAGGTCTACATTTTGAGCTAAAGCTGCTACTACTTCGACCCAAAGCTCTACTGGACCACTCATTCCCAGAGGAGAGAATCATATTGAGTCAGGGAAAGTATTAGCTAGAAAGAACTCCAGCTCAGAAATTTCATGTTGAACTATAAGTCCTGAAAATAAATGACTACCATTCAGTTTTGAAAAGACTTCTCAAAATGACCACATCAATTTCAAAGCCTCCAGTGCCAATGACTGAAAGCATTGGGGAAAAGTCACTTGAGTATATGCAAACATATATGGTGTAAGCCACCTTTTTGCATGAAAATCACATTTTGCACTTCTATAGAAAAGCAGGGAATAGAAATTCTGTCCTTATCCACAATTCTGCCAACTCCCAAGGGTTTGGTTTGGTTTTTACTGGAAGATTCACAACCGTTTGGGGTATTTTTCTTCTTCAAGTCACTTGAGGTTCTAGGCCAATCTCATGATGTCAGTTAAACCAGAGACATGATTTTTGATGCTTGGGGTTGCCAGTACAGTAGTGCTTCAGTCACTGCTGTGCGACACACGGGGCCACTTGAATCAGAATCCTCCTGTAGACACTGATTCTCCATTTCTCCTATGCACCAGGCTTGTGGCATCACTTTTGCTTCTTTTTCCTTTAAAAACTAACAGGGAACAATGCCTCCTGACAGACCTGACCTACTTCATGTAGTACCTGGATACCTCCTTGAAGGGCTTCCATTTAAATGCCAAGATGATTTAAGCCTGGTTGGAAAGTCTGGCTAGCAAAGTACACTGGCAAGAAAAGGCCACGAGTGCCTCAGTTTAAGCTTTTGAGTTTACAAAAATTAAATCCTTTCATTTCTTATTTAAGAACTGTCATAATGAGAGGACTAGGCTCTCTGAAGGAAAAATAACTAGGACTGCTCCTCCTGAAGGCAAAAAGGAAGCAGCACAGCCCTAAAAACTATTTGTCTAGGAACTGCTATGAACTGTCATTACCCTGTGCTCTATGAGAAAATATCCAAGTGCTAAGGGGGAGACTCAACACTCCTCTTGTAATAATTCTCCTTCCCCAAAATGGTTTTGCAACTCGGCTACCAGCTAAATTAAGCATTAAAGAAAAATAATAGAACAATTTGGTTTCAGATTCTGCAGGTTTCCAGTAATAAAAATTACTAATGCTTCATTTTGGGGCACTGGGTAACTCATTTAAACTTTTTTCTCATTATGAAGACAATTCATTTAATTTGAAGAGGCCAGGTTCCTTCTAATTTTATTAGAGTTTGGCCTTTTTCCAGCTCATCTTAATCAAAATGCTCATTATTTGTGCCTGGCTATTGAGACTAATTCAGTTACTATATGGACAGTAAATTGCAACCAGGAGGGGGAATTTTGTTTCTACTAAACATTTGCATTGCTCCACACACATAAAAGGGGGAGTACTACTTGCTTCAGTGGCGTCAAGTCATTCCTAGCTCAGTAGGCTAATTGCAGGGCAGCATGATTGTTTCTGCTAACAACACAGAATAAACTTTCATTTTTTATTTTGAAAGACACAAATTGCTCTCTTTCCCTTCAGAGAAAAAATGACTTACATAGACAATAGGCTAAGAGACAAAACGACAAGTAGCAAAGGCGGCAGCCTTTCATTCTCTTTTAACATGGACTGTTCATTAGATTTTTTGACTGCAAGTCATCTAATTATGACTGTAAATGTCACTTGCTTCACACACCTGTTGAAGGCAATAAGATGCCCATTGCTTCTTTCCCTGGGCTACCTGAATTACCACTCCATATGTGCTGAATTTGTAGTCAGTGCAGGGTGGGCACTTCCTAGAATGCCAACCAGCAGTCTGACTGGGCATGGAGATGGAGATACCTCTATCACATACCAGCAGCAGATTAACTTAATTCTCCCTAGAAGCTAATGAGGAGGGGAGGAGGAGAGAGAGACGTCTCTGGACTGCTCCTCAAATGACACAATAATGCTCCAAGTTGGTGTTAAAAGCAGAGTTTTTGTCTAACTGTGTAACAGGGGACCCAGACCCCGTTACTCAAGTATTATGGAGGGGGAGGAGAAGATGCAGCAGGCTAAGCCAGCTGTGTGGGGCCACATCTTCAAGAGTGTAGGCTGGCCCTTAATTAAGAAGGAAAAAACCCTGTGCAGAGCTGGGAAAGACAGGTGACAAAAGGTTTGTGACTTTGAAGCCCAGGGCCTGAGCCAGAGCAGACCGCCTGGCCCTGCATGCTGCAGGGGAAGGAGCTCCTGGGCAAGATGCCTGCAGCAGGAACTGGCAAGTACCTGCAGCTGTTCCCTGGAGCTGGCAGGAGAGAGCTAAGGGGAGCTTATGGCCTGTAGTGAGGAAATGATCTACAGCTGGGTGGGTTTTTAGTTGGGAAACAGTGGCTTATATTTATGTCGTGATTTAAGTTTGAGATTGGTGTACCAGGTGTGACTGTAAGGGGTGAAGAGGAGTCCACAGGGGTGCTGCAGGGACGCTCAACCTAGAGTCTTGTACTTGGTCAAGCTGAGCTGATGGGGAGCAGCCTTGCCTAAGGGTCAAGGACGCCAGGGGGCTGGGACAAGAGAGCCCAGAGGCACAGAAAGGGCTGAGGCTGAGAGAGCTGGGTTTGAATCAGGGAGCCAGGGCCTGCAGCCAGAGAAAAGCGGGACTAAAGCAAGAAGGCTGAGGACTCTACACAAGGACTGAACTGTATATAGAGTGATATCTGTGAAGCATGCATGTGGCTGTAGGGGTGGAAGGAAACCACAGATTTAGCCCTTAGGTCAAGCAGGGCCTGAGGAAGTAAGTACCTAGAGAGAGAGCACCCTAGGCAGCCTCCCATCATTACCTTCTAACATCAAGGTGTGGCAGGTGAGGAAGCAGGGTGAGACCCTGGAAGGCAGGAGTGGGAGGAGTCAGGCAAAAATGAGGTGGCCAGTAGAAGGCATCACGGTGGCCCCTGGCACCATCCTGTTACATTAGCTCTAGTTTTTTCTGATGTAAAATAAAAGGAAATAACATAATACTTCTATTTGACAACCCTGTGGATGCTACACAAAGGCAAAGGCATAGTGGACCTAGCATTGTAAAGCAGTGGTTCTTGACCTTGGTCCACAGACCTCTGGGGGTCCACAGGCTATGTCTAAGGGGTCTGCAAAAGATGACTATGATCAATCAAAAGTATGTGAATACCCATATTTACAATTCAAAGGGGTCTGCACCTCCATTTGAAATTTCCAGAGGGGTCTGCACCTCCATTCGAAATTTTTTAGGGGTCCACAAAAAAAAAAAAAAAAAAAAAAGGTTGAAAACCACTGGTCTAGAGAGATTTAGATGCCTATAAATAGGTCAGAGAGTAGTGAGATTGGCAATGGGCAGCAGGCTCCTAACTTACTATGGGGTCTTGAAAACTAAATATATTAAAGGCTTTGTGAAGGCCAGATCCCTTTGAAAGTAAGTGTGGCCCAAAGGTGTGGTGTGAACTCATGACAGAGTTTCAGTGGGCTCACAGGAATGTGTAGCTTTGCACAAGTCAGCACCGAGATGCAAACTAAACCCCGTGACACACTTGGTAGAATTATCCCCACACAGGGTCATGTGTTCAAATTAATTACTGCATGGGAAAGTGCAGTTACTTTCACAAGGAGATGTTAGTGAATAGAAGTGCACCTCTGCAGTCTGGCACACACACCTGAGGTCTGCATATTAGGCTGCACCCTTCCTACTGGTCTTCCCGCATACTAACGTGTGCCACAATACACACAACATGCAGTGTAGTTACACAGAGATCGTGTACCTCATTTTTTGTAAAAAGATTAATCTCACATTCATTCCACCATTGCCACTGAAATTTGAAGTGATTTTTTTTCCCTTTTATTTTTTGCTTAATAGAATAGCATTTCTCTCTCACTGCATTCCCAGACTAGTAATAACAATGAGGCACGGGATTGAATTGACACACTCCATTCTCCTAGTGCACCTATCATTCCCCTCCACACTTGAGTGTAACTATTCTGCCACACTTCAAAGAAGCTGATTTTTCACAGTGAAAAAGGGGAAGAAATGAAGAATGCAACAGATGGGGACCCAGCCTGGGCATAACCGTGTCTGACTAGGGACCCTGTAAGAGCTGTACAGCACATGCAGGCTTAAGTACATCCTGCCTGGCAAGGTGATAAAAATGAGGACACAGGCTTCTGTCATACATGAAGTTGACCACTGACAGCTCTACTTGTCAACAGATCTACTTATGTCAACAAGGGTACATGTCCAGCAGCTGTGGACCTGACACCAGAAGGAGTAATACAGGCTAAACAAGGAGACTGGGCCCAGCCAGCCCTAGTACTGGGTTCCTAGCAAAAGAATTAGAGTGAGTTGGGAGACGCCTTGAGCTTCACTCTCTGATAGCTTCTCACCAACCTCTCCTGACTGGGTTTAGATTTGCTGCATCAATCACACCTGGGCTTGTGCCCCAGTCCTACTTCTGTTATGTTTGGCTGGCTCAGCAAGCAGCCACTTTATGTAGGCTGCAAGGACTATGGCCAACATTGCCATATAAATGTAGGTCATAAATTGTCCCACAAAGCAAATTGTCTGTACCTTTTTACTAGAAATCAGGTTAAAGAAGGGTGGCTCTCTACCCTGAAAGCCTTCTACAGCCATTTCAGTAATGAGTTGTCAAGTTTCCTTGTCATAACTCTCATTCCTCCAAGATACTGCTCAAGCTATACTCTTCCCACTACAGTGGGCAGCAACTGTTAACAGAGTTCCTGTACAACTAGTATGCACGGCAGGTACATGGAGCCAGATTCTACTTATAAATTTATGCCTTGTGACTATTTCCCCCACATTCCCTTCAGGATTATGTCAAGTTATATAAACTTAATAGCAATAAATGGGAAAGTATGTCCGTCAGCCATCCACCCTCTAAAACTGATGGTGAAAGACAGGCCAGCCTGAATCTACTTTTTGTTGTAGAAGAGACAAAACTGCCTAAATCTTTGCCATTACTTCATGGGGGAACTATTCTTCCCAATTCCTACTCTGGTGCTCCTGTGCACAGGCCAAAGTATATGTTACTGACTGCAAGGAAATAGGCATCTTCAATGCATGTCATCATTAACAGGGACTTTCTGAGTACAGTCAGTTAAGATTAGTTCCTATATGGATAAAAATCATAGACTAAGAAAAGTAGGGCTGGAAGGGATCTCTAGAGGTCATCTCACCCAACCCCCAAGGAACAGGATCATCCCTATCAAGCCAGCCTATACAAATCCATTGTCTAACCTATTAGGAAAACAACAGCCAACCCTAACACAACCACAAAACATAACACCCTAACCCAATACAGGTAAAGCAGGGAAGCAACAATGGCCAGTGCCTTGCTGCTGTGAGGGTTGTTAGTATACAGTCAAGAGATGCAAGGAATAGTCCCACATCCACCACTATGAAGAAAGGCAAAAGCCCCTACAGTCTGTACCAATCAGATTATGGGATAAAATTCCCTTATACCCTTAAGTATGGCAATCAGTCTGACTGTGAGCAGAGTCAAGACCCTCTAGTCAGGAACCTTCAGATTTAAGTCCCAGCAGGAACATTGGCACACCCCAGGCAAAATCTCAGCCTGGGCTGTGGCCAACACACAATGCTTGTAAGGAAGGTGGGGGAAAAAAAACCCAGACCCTGCAAAGCCCAAAAGTGTAGGATATATCCAGAGTAGAGCATAGGCATAGCTAGTCCTAGATCATCCCTGACCAATGCTTATCCAAGCTCTTCTTGAACCTCTCCAATGATAGAGACTCCATGGCTTCCCTACGCTGTCTACGCCACTGCCTGACTGCTGTAACATTAAAAGTTTTCCCCAATAACCAATTTAAATCTGCTACATCACAACATAATGCCATTGGTCTGCATCCTGCTTTCTGCAGCAAGGGAGAAAAAATGCTTTCCCTCTTCTTTATGACAGCCCTTCAAGTATCTGAAGGCTGCTACCATGTCCCTTCTTAGGCACCTTTTCCACAAGGTGAACATGCCTAGCTCCTTCAGCCACTTCTTGTATGACTTGCCTTCCAAACCCTTTGTCATCTATCTCTGGACCCTCTCTAACTTCTCCATGTCCTTTTTAAAATGTGGAGCTCAAAATTGCACACAGTAGCCTAGAGGAGACCTAACTCATGCCATGTAGAAGCACTATCACTCCCACGTCCTACACCTAATACTTCTACTGATCTCAAAACTGCGTTCATCTTTTGTGCAGCTCCATTGCAATGCAGACTTGGATTCAGTCCAAGATTCACCAGGACTCCTAGATCCTTCCTGGTAGTGTTGCCATCCAGCCAGGTGTCATCCATTTTTGTGTTTGTGTTTTTAACAATTCTTCCTGAGGTGTAACACTTTGCATACATCCGCAATAAATTTCATCCTCTTAGCCTCAGCCCAGCATGGTCAGAAACCAGATCTTATTTATGCCTTGAATCACACCATTTCTGAAGGCCAATTTTTGTAATAACCTTGTGAGGCAGAACATCCCAAATAGCACTTACCCTTTGGAGAGAAAAATGACTCTAGGCCATGACTCTCTCTTGCCTGACTTGACATTGGCTTGGATGCAGCCTCTCAGATACATAGCAGGCTGCTAATGTGCAAAGAAAAGGAAATGAATGGACTCAAATTAGTCATAATTTACTGGGAAGTATTTTCTGAATAAAATACACAACAGGCCCAAGGGAATGATCATTTTGATTTTTATGAATAAGTTTCTAAGCCATTAGCTTGTTGTCATAAACTGCTGTTCTTATACTTACCTGCTACCATTTTTAAGTAGTCCTTTAAAGATAAATTAATTGCTAAAATAAAGTGAGCTATATTTATAATCACTGCTTTGAAAGGCTCACATCTAAGCTGGCTCTTCTAAGCCTCTGAGAAGTATGTACAAGCCTTCACTGGACAGTAAGTAGTCAGGCATGTAGCTGCTTTTCCCAGGACAACATTTGTTATAGGTGTCAGGCGAAGTCCACACAGCAGCAGGAACTGGAAGTGGGCAGACCACACTGCGGCAGCAGTACATGGGGATTTTGAGTTCCCAGGGCAGGTAAGATTTATGTATGCATATACGTCTCTCCTGTACTCAAAACCCACCTCCTCCCCTCTCCAGTAGGTTTTTGCCCAGGGGCCAAAAACTTGCTATTTAGGTCTATGTTGAAGGTTTGGATACAGTTATTATTTCAGCTGCCTGCTTTTTCCAAAAAAAAGGAATACAGAACTCTCTCTTCCATCTTAAATGAAGAACAGTGGTTACACTCACCAGTCTCAGTGAGGCCTAACCCAGTCTACAAACCTCCGTAACAGAAAGACCCCATTCAGAACCCAGTATAATTGCATTCTCACTAGGCATTTCATCCCCCACATCTTTTGTGATACAGCCCTGTCATACATCTAGCCCAGTGTCAGACTTTAATCTGAAGAACCAAGAATTGCTTTTTTGCTGCAGTTAGTGTTGAGCAAATACTTCTACCCCAATTCAGAGGACAGGCCTTATTAAAGGTCTAGATGAATGATTCTCGACTAGGTTGCAGCGGCACCCTGAGGTGCTGCAAGCTTTTTTAAGGGCACCTCAAGATGCCACACAATAGTAAATGTGCAAATACGGTTACAGTTTCATGAGAGCGAATGAGGATCAAGAAGTGGAAGCCAGCGAAGGGATGTAAAGAGAAGAGTGACAAGGTCCAAGTGACAAGCTAGGAAAATATCCCTGCAACCGCATTCAGGAGAGAGCTGCTGAATCTGACCACCTACAAGACCAAAATGTTGCTTGTTATGCACTGAGCTTTCACAGTAGGCTGGATCCATACAATTGAAGTAAACAGGCAAAGCTCCATTGCTTTCACTGACACTGTGGCTGTTCACAGCAGTTTAGGATCCAGTTTGGTGTGTCTGATAGTGCAGGACACAAAAAGAAGATGCTGCCTAGCTCTAATCAGAGCTATGTGATCTGTGACATTGGCAGAGTGGCTGTCAGCACAGCTTGCAAGATGTGGTTGTAAAACAAAAACTGTGACTAATGTGACCAAAGAGGGTATTAAAGTGGGGGAGGAAGGGAATCGAGCAAAAGCAAATTGCGGAAACTACCAACGTGCAAAAGCAATATGTTAGCTTCATATACAGTGTCGATCCATCGCAAACTAAATTAGAGACAAGCTATTGTGCAGCCACGCATGAGACCAAAAGGAAGCAACTCAGTGCTACTGCTTCCCTGGGTGAGGGAATCTGAGCCTGCCTGGTTTCTGGATTAGACAGAGCAGAAGCAGCCACACATTGGAGAAATCTAGTTTGATTTTTATGAATAACATTGTCCACACCAGTGATTCTCAACCTCATCAGACTCAGGGCACCCTTTGGTAGATACTAGCTCTTAGCTTTCACTTGTTTTATTTTTTTGCCATGGAAAAAAGCAGTTCTTCTGTTGCAAATAAGTCAAAGACCAGAGTAAGTCAAAATGTTTCTGACACTACAGATTCCTCCTCAAAAATCTCTGTTTATCTTGTGAATCACATCTCAAAGCTTTGAGAGCTCATGGAAACTCCTGCCCAGAGAAGAGCCAGCAGGGGAAGACAGTACCAAGATGCTTGTTTGAAAACATAAAGGTATAGCCAGACATAGCAATTGTAAATCTTCTTCTCTGGGATGCATGCAAAAAATGTAAGTGTGCTTCCGGCACTGGGGTGTTAGTGTCCCTGACTCGTACAGGGTCCAATAGCATCTTGCTGCTTTCTTGTACTACCCCTGCCTCACCGACTTATCCACCTGTCCTTCTCTCTACCCTTGCAAGCCCCCTTGGGCACAGCCTCCCTTTTTTTGTTTGTTCGTACAGCAACACAGCAGGATCTTGGGTCTGTGACAAGCGCACCTAGAACAGATTGGCAACATTTTGTCACCCCAGGCCAAAGCTTGCAACATTTCTTCCTGCTGTGAACCACAAATCTTCACTCCCTGAGAGGTCAAGCTGCGTGCACTTCCCTTGCTACAGATACCCAGCCCATCTGCAGCAAGGTAAGCAGGTATGAGGGTAGCAGGAGGGCTGAAGATGGCGCTGCAAGGGGGAGAGGCAGCCCAACACAGCTTAGTGCAGTGAAATCTTCCACACCTCTGGGCTGGATCATACCTTCCAATGCTGGATCCAAGCTTTTTTCAGGCCATATCCAGCCCAGCGGCCACAGGATGCTGACCCCTGACCAAGAAGTTATAGCAACACTATCATATTATTTGTCATAGATTTTCCCTACTTCCAAATCTAAAAGACCCATTCCATTTATTACAGTGGTTCTCAACTTGGGTACTGTGTGACCCTTCCAAGGGTGCCAGGGCTGAGAACCACATTACCAAGAAGTCCTGACTGCTGGTTATAGCAGCACATTCATTACTGATTTTTTATTTATTCCAATAGCACCCAAATAACACAAGGTTATGCATAGACGCTTGTGCAGATAGCACCTGGCCCAGTACGTGCAGTGACAGGCATTGACTCTGCAAGCACTTGTACCTGGGTAACTTTCCACATAGAGCTAGACACTTAGTCTCTAGGGAACAGCTCACATATGAAAGGACTCAGGCCTAAATTCAGTTTGCACTCCATGGCTGCATCCACACCTGGTATGGATGTTTGGTTCCTGGGGACAAGTAGCGGCAGTGTACCTTGAGCTGCCACTACTCATCCCTGGGGAGCACCCATGCCACACAAGCTTTGGCACACAGCAAGTTACCCCGGGGGGGCTAGGGGAGGTTGGGGACAGCACTGCGCTGGCCCCAGCAGCCTTACCTGGGGTCCTGGGCTATTCTGCCTCATGGAGCCTGGCTGGCAGCTGCAACACAGCTCTGGGTAGCCCAGCCCCGCTTTTGAGCAGCACACGCTGCCTGTGCGTGCGGTGCTCCACTTTTTTTTTGTCCATGGGATTTTTGATCCCTGGATATGGCAGTGCTCATTTGCATCATGGAGAATATCTGAATGTGTGGTATGTGGCGCCGCAGATGTGTTTACAGCACAACATACTTGCATGGCCACACTTTCTAAAGGAGCTAAGGAAAAGCACAGTTACTAGGATGTCTAAAGTATTCATTCCCCAGGAAATTAAGGGAATGTAGGATGCCCTTAAACTTTATTTGAAATGGCTGTTGTCTGTTCAGGATATTTGTAACTTAGCTTTGGATCAAAGGTTGTAGGTTTTGTCTTCCAAAGCCTCCATCCTAATCCCTTTCCCTCATCTTCCTCTCTGCCATTTCAACCCCTGTAGTTCACCTACTATTATTCTTCTGGTTTCTTGTCCTATTGACCACTGATTCCCCCCAACCAAGATGCTGGCACTGCTCTAGCATCTATGCTGACAAATTAATTACTGCCATGAATTGCATACTATTTGCTCGGTAGCCCACAATGTTGGGATGTATCTTATCACCTTAATCTTCCTTGTTGTCTGTTATCAGAAATGACCACAGGGGGCTGCAGGGCCCGGGACAAATCAGACTGTGTGAGGCCCCTTTAACAATGCAAGGGGTGGGGCCACGGCCGCTCCACCCAGCTCTGCAGGCCCCACCAAAGCATGGGGCCTGGGGCAGTTGCCCCAATTTGCACCCCCCCCCCCCCCCAAAGGACAGCCCTGTCTGTTATACGACTACATTTTTAGATTGCAAATCTTAAGACTTTCGGCAAGGCATCTTGTATTAAATGTATGTATAATAACATTATGTTGAGAGATGCAATATGTCCTGTATCCCAAACATTAAAACTAGTGTAAGGTTCAAATGCTGTCTCAACAACAAAAAGAAAGAGCAATCAAGACCAATTAGGGAGTAAAAATAGCTGCAGACAAGAGGATGGGGTGAGCAATCATCCCAGGTAACAAGCCATAGGACATGTTAGAGTTAAATGAGGCATTTAATAAGTGGTTTCCATGACTGCAAATACAGCAATGAGGGTATTACCTGTAGTCTGGAATGAACTGAAAAAGTCTTATTTACAGAGATAAAGGCATTGAGTCCATTGAACTGATGAGCACGGGGACTTTTCAGCTAGGAAACAGCCCACTGTTTCTGCCACATGCAGGACTTTATTTCCATAAAAAGAGACTTGTAATCCTGCTGATGCCCAATTTATAACATAGATTTCTCATCCTAATGGCAACAACTTTGCAAGTCCCCAGAATCAGTTAACAACAAATTAAAGTTGATCTCCCACCTCTCCTTCAAAGACATTCATCACTGAAATGAGAAGATGAAGGAGGGATGATTCTTCTGCAACAAGGATGATTGATTCCTATTGACATTAGTGAAAAGAAATGTTCTGCAAAGTTCTCAGAGTTGGAGATGGAAAAAGACTTGTTAGATTCTGTAGCCTAGTGCATAACTTTCACAGAATAACTCCCTAACAGGACCGTTGCCTAGGCAGCTCCAAGCCATGGGCTATTAACTTACTTCTACTTGAAGGTAGATCAACAGTTAAAGGGCTTGTTTACAGGGGGAATTCATCCTCTTCATACACACTATGAGGAGTGCTAGAATTCTGCTAGCTTTCCTTTCAAAAGTGGAGTTAGCCATGAAAGCAAAGCTGCCCTTAGTGCATACTAAGAAGATCCACATGAGAAGTTATGCAGCAGCTCCCATGGGGTAAATTCTGACTCCAGCTTACTGGACACCATCTTCCCAGTGCAGGCAAGCCAAAAGGTCTTCAATTTTAGTATATTTTGGTTCTTTTAAAACACCTACCCCTGGAATATCCAGGGAGCTTCCAGTATTGTACTTAGCAATGATGTATTCCTGTGCCCCCTCTTATACTACAGCAGTGGTGCTAAACCTTCAGGCCTCATGGGTGTGGGGCTAGTCCATGAGTCAGACCCCTTGGGGATTGGGACCCACATGCCTGGATCAGGCCCTGAACTGCCTTAGCCCAGCCCTGCATGCCCAAATTAAACCCCGTGCTGCCTTGGCCCAGCCCCACATATTGGGATCTGGCCCTGTGCTGCCCCAGCCCTAACATCCAACCTAATGCACATAGCCACACTATCCAGCCCACTGAACTCTTCATGGACCTGGAAATTTGGCAGGAGAGATACAGCAATTAATGCTGCCACAACTCCCCTCCCACCAAATTGCCGAACCTACGAGGAGACGAGGAGTCCAGTGGGCAGGATGACATGCCCCCCCCCTTTTATTTTTTAAGATATAAAGCCACTCAGCTCCACCAATGGAGACCGGCAAACTCAAACCACCTTAAAACCTGAGCATGGCAGAATGTTTAGAAAGTTTTAACAATATCCAGCCAAATTTCCCTTCTTTCCACCTATCGCAGTTATGCTTCCTTGCGCAGCCCTAAGCAGTACCTCATGCTGTTTGGGTTGACGCACTGTATTTATTCACACATTAGTAGGCTCTCAAGTCAGAGTTTAACCCAACTATATGTACTTAATTTAATCTTTCTTCATAAGCCACCAATATTTCCAGCCCCCTGAACCATGTCTGAGTCTCTGAACTCCTTACAAATCTTTTAAATCCTAATATGCTGAGAATTTATCCCCCAGAAGACTTTTCAAGCCATTTCATTTCCCAAAATGCAAGGTGCAAGGGGAATCTACTTTAATTTTAGCAACAAAGAATAAGCATCAAGGGGCCTGGCTCTCCTGATGCATTACACCAGTTTTTTCCCCCAAAGTAAATCCATCCTTCTTTGGAATTAAATTCAATTTATTCATGTACAACTGAGACCAGAATCTGACCCAATATTTTGATTGAGTGTATGCACGGCATGAAAAGAAAGCCGCCTGGTTCAAACACAACAGGGATAAGCACAGCAGAATAGAATAGAATGAGCAATTTGACCTGGTGATTACACCATTTATGTTGCTGCTCCTGTTCCTATTTTTTTTCCTTTTTCCCCCCTCTTCATCTAGCATAGAAAACAAATGCTGCAAATGTTAATTAAAGTTTTCTTTAATAACAAACATGCCAAATAAGCCACTTTGTGAATAGTAGGGCATGAACTCTGTTCTTCACATGCAGCAAATAATGCCATCCAATAAGCGGCATTAAAATGGTAATGCTAGCTAGCAGAGCCCTTAATTGGCTGAATATATCTGTGAACCAATGAGTGTGCTTGTGTAATCAAGATGCTCCTGCCTAGCTTACATGCACTCCGTTTTAAACAGATGTCATTAATGGGGTGCATGATGGGGGAGTGAATACAAATAAACTAATCTTAGTCTCTGTATGCATACATGCAAAAAGCAAGATAATATTTTCCCCCAGTGGCACACTGAAGTATTTTGATCAGGACAGCATGAAAAACAGGTGGTAACTTAGCCAGACATCTCTAAGCTGGGAAAAATGAATTTCTGACCAAATCTTTAGTGTCAACATTTTGCTCCTGATTGGTAACAGTTGTTTAGTCTTGTGCTAGGATTAGATCCTGGTCCCACAGAAGTCAATAGGAATCTTGACTTCAGTGCACAAATTAATTTGAGTTCAGCATATGGGGCGGATTAACAGGTGTTGAACATCCATGCTGTGATCAGTTTTGTTTTGCTCCCCCAGGCAACACACACACACTTTTATTTTAGACATTTCTGGTTGTTCTAGCAGAGGAAATGGTTTGCAATGTGGCAGGTTTTTGATCATCTTTATAACATTTATTTATTGTCTATTTTGGTTAGCATAACAAAATGTTCAATTAATGTGATCTTCAAAGGGAATAACCAGGTTTGATTTATATTGTTCATATGCATACAGCAAGTTTCATTCCCCTTGTCTCTTCTTTATCCCTCAAACTCATATGCTTCGTGATTCGTTAAAAAAAAAAAAAAATCCCCAATATTTTGTTTTCCCTTCACTGAGAGGTGGAAGGGAATCCAGCCATTTTCATTCTAGGGAAGTGGTTCTCAAACTTTTTAGACTCAAGGCAGCCCTTGATAATCTCAAGGCACTCCCTCAATAGACACAAGGCACACCTCAGAAAATTCTAGCTCTTCCTTTTCACTAATTTTTTGACTACAGAAAAAGCTAGAGCAATTGTCCTGTAGCAAATAACTTAGAAAGACCACAACAGGGCAGAATATTTTTAACACTATAGATTACTATCTGCAATATTGGGTTTATCCCGTGAATCATATTTGCAAACCTAAGAGTGCTAACATTGTGTAGCACCCTGCAGCACCCTTGAAAGGATTTCAAGGCACTCCAGGGTTCTAGATGCACAATCAAATCTTGTAGGTCTATAAGTTTAAGCTCCCCTTTTATTTTTCTAGATTTGAATACCATATATGCAAATGGATTTGACAGGGAGGAAGTGGGGAGTTTCTACTATTTGCCAATTCATGATTTAAATATAAAGAGGGCTTAAATTTTTGGGGTGATCAACTGCTTCCTAAGCATGCACTTCATGATCATCCTACCTCTGCTAAGCGTATAGCTTTTCAGGTTTGTGTAATCCATGAATAGCTGCATAAGTCTCAATAAAAAGATGGTACATGCAGGATCACAAGAATCACAATGAGAATAGAGATGTCATTAGTGAAATGGTTATTGGGTGGGAATCAAGCTTGGTGGCCATGCTTGCATGAACAGCTGGTGCCTCCCAAAACTGGGGGGGGCACCATTTGTAAGTGGCAGCACTGGTGGTGAGTGGCAAGCAGAGACCACCCTCAGATTCATAGTTTGCTGGAAGAGACCTCACAGATCATCGGGTCCAGCCTCCCCACTCTAGGCAGGAAGATAACTGGGGTCAAGTGACCCCAGGGAGGTGACTGTCCAGTCTCCTCCTGAAAACCTCCAGGGTAGATGACTGCACCACCTCTGGAGGGAGTTTATTCCACAGTCTGGACACCCTGACTGTGAAGGAGTTTTTCCTGGTATTAAGCCTGAAGCTGCCTTCCAGGAGTTTGTATCCATTGGTCCTGGTCTTCCCTGGGGGTGCCCTAGTGAGCAGTTGTTCATCGAGCTCCTGATGCACTTCTCTGATATAGCAGTAAGCCACTATTAAGTCTCCTCTCAACCTTCTCTTCTTTAGGCTGAAGAGGCCCATGTCCCTCAGCCTTTCCTCATATGACTTGTCTTGCAAGTCCCTGATCATATGGGTGGCTCTTCTCTGAACCCTCTCAAGTTTTACCATGTCCTTATTGATGTGCAGCACCCAGAACTGGATGCCATACTCCAACTGCGGTCTCACCAGTGCTGAGTACAGCGGGAGTATCACTTCCTTAGTTTTATATGAGATGTATCAGTTGATGCATGCCCGCGTGTTGTTTGCCCTGCTGGCCACTGCATAGCACTGATGGCTCATGTTCATCCAATGCTCAATCATTACGTCTAGGTCCCTTTCGGCTGTGGTGCAAGTCAGGCTGTCACCTCCAAGCCTGTAGGTATGTTGAGGATTATTTGCCCACAGATGGAGCACCTTACACTTGGAAGTGTTAAACTGCAACTGGTTCCAGTCTGCCCAATTCTTAAGCCTGTCGAGGTCCTCCTGTATCAGCAACCTATCTTTTGGAAGTCTAGGTATATAAGGTCTATCCTTGTTTCCCATGTCGAGGTGGCGAAAGACCTGGTTGTAGAAGATGAGATTAGTACGATAAGACTTACCCACAACAAATCCATGCTGGCTGTCATTCAGAATCTTACCTTCCATGAGCGGACCGCACATAGATTCTTTAATGAGTTTGTCCAGGATTTTTCAGATGCCAGTGGCAGTGTCAGCAGCTGGGGTGGGACGGGAGGGGGAAAGAGGGTGGTAAGCGGCGAGCAGTGAGGGGTGGGGGGCAGCGACCACCTATAGAAGCCAGCGGCAGCCAATCTCGGGGGGGGGGGGCATGTGCCCCCCCTAGGCATTGCCTATGCATGCTTGAGATATGCAGAATTGTTGAAAATTCTGGATTTATGCACTTTGCTTGATCACCTTCTGGCAGAATGTGCACAGAATGGTCTGCTAATGAATCACTACCATAACAACAGGGCCCAATCCAGCATGCATGGAGTTATGGGCAGTGGGGCCCAATCCAACACACGTGAAGGTGGGGTGATGGGTCTGATCCAAGCCAGACCAGACCCATGGATTGGATCTGGCTTGTGGACCCATCTTGTACTATTCATCTAGCCCATGAGGCTAAAAGGCTGAGCACCATTGATATAAATCCTAGAAAAGCTGGGCTGTAAAGGACCTCCAGAGATCATCTAGGCCAACCCTCTGCCTGAGCCAAACCATCCCATACAAATCCTCATTCAACCCGTTACTAGAACTACACAATCAACCCTGCCACAGAGCTCTAAGGCATAGCACCCTAACCTGCCACAAGTAAAGCAGAGGGACAGCAGCAATCAGCTGCTGCAAGGGTTGTTAAAATATGCTTGAGAAATCCAAGGAAGAGGACCACACCTCCCACTACCAAAGAAGGCAAAACCCGCCATGGTCTGTAACAATCTGACCATGGGATAAAATTCCTTCCTGACCCTAAATGTGGAGGTCACTCTGACCCCAAGCAGAAAGGCAAGACCCTTCAGGTTTTAGTCCAAACATCACTGACACACCCCAGTCAAAATCCCCAGACTTGGCTGCACCAAAACCCAAAGATTCTGAGCAAGGTAAAAAACCCTGACATACCCCACAGGAGGGAGAAAAAATTCCTTCCTGGCCTCATGTGACAGACAGCAACGCCCAGAAGCATGAAAAATACTAAACACCCTCCATTCTGCTCTGCAATGTGGGAACAGCAAACCTAACTCCATACATCACACCCTCTTACTGGACAGCCAGACATCCCCTTCTTGTACTCCCTCTATAAGTCTTACTCCAGCTCCTTTATTCTCCTCTCAGAACTAAGCCAGATTTTGGAGCTCTGCTTCATTCCCCTGCTGCTGATTATAGTCTTTTCCAATATTCAACTGCTTCGTAGTTCCTCTCATTATCTCCCAGCAATCCTTATGGAGGAGGTGGGAGCCCTCTTGGTCTTTTACCTCTTGCTCTTTATAGAGCACCCGAGGCACAGCTACTCCTAGATCATCCCTGACAAATGCTTATCCATCTTCTTCTTGAACACCTCTAAAGATGGAGCAGACAGATGATGTACAGCCCTATAGAGGTGCCAAGTACATGGGGGTCCAAGGACCCTGACCCCCACCTCTCCCCTCAGGAAAAAGAGTTGTTGCCTGAAAGGCATAACATTTTCAACATGCCCATCATCTTAGCCCCCCCACCCACCCCCACAAAAATAGAAGTCAGTGCCTGTGCAGCCCTATACTAGTGTAAGTCACTTCACTCAAGTGACTCAGAAGTTACCTCTTGAGAAGTCAGAAGTATTTCTGTGCCACTAGTTACTCCATGGGTCTGCAACTGTACTCAAGATCATCCTGAGAAGACCACAAAAGTAGACCACTATTGGTTCACCCATTACCTAGTGATGAAGAGCCAGGATTGCCAACCCAAGGACACAGTTTAACACAGGGGTGGGCAAAACACTCAAAGGTATTTTTTCTGGGCTGTCATGGGTCACTTGGTCCCACCTGGCCAGTGGCGCATCCTATCGCCCCTGGACACACAGAGGAGCTAGGGTGGCTCTGCAGCTGTACTGCCTTTCTAGGCAGCCCAGGAAACAGCAGCTCCTCTGGCTGCCACTGCCACTGGCCCCAGTCCTGTGGTACTGTTGGGGACCCGCACACATAGCCCTGACCCCAGCTTGCCCGGCACAGCAGACCAGCTCCAAACCAGCCAGAACCTGCACAAACAGCCCCGACCTGGCCCACCTTGTGCCTGCTCTAGACCGCGTGCCCAAGCTAAGCACTGGCAGCAGTGGCTGGGCAGAAGCTGCTGCTTGCATGGGGAGAAAAAGCACCCCCTTGCCCACATTCGCCACTGCCAGACCCTTCTTGCTGTAGCTTCCCAGAACCCACACCTGGGCTGCCCTACCACTCTCTGCACTGCCACTGTTACCCCAATGGGCAGCCCAGAGGCAGTGGTGACAGTGGCAGAAAACAGCAGCAGGGCAGCCCGGCTGCAGCGGTGAAGTGGGGCACTTGGGTGGGCAGTCCAGAGCAGTCACAGGACGGGCCAGGTCAGGGCTATGTGCATGGGTTCCTGCTGATCTGGAGCTTATCCACTCTGCTAGCTGAGCCCAGAGCAGGCATGGGGCAGGCCAGGGGCAGGGCTGTGTGCATGGGTCCATGCAAGTACCGCAGGGCTGGAGAAGTGGCAGTGGTAGCCAGAAGGAGCTGCTGCTGCCTGGGCTGCCTAGAAAGGCAGGGTGGGATGGGATTGGGCCTGGGGCTAGGACCGTACAATGTTGGGGGTGGCATGGGAGCTCCAGGATGTTGTGAGAGGAGGGTGCTGACCAGCCCATGGCAGCTCCCCAGAACTGCCTATGTGGCCCATGGGCCCAAGTAATCGCTCGCTCCTGGTTTAACATCATGCTACCCCCACCCCAAGGGTCCCATACTCACCCCCACACTGACACCCCAACTGCACCTTGTATGGTGCTGTCCCCACCTAAGGTTTACCTCACTTCCCTGTCCTAACACAGATCGCTCCACCCATTGCCTTTTCCTCTTCCAGCCTGTAACTCCATCCTGGTTACACCAGCCCCCTCCCTATACCCCAAGGCAAGCAGCTGTTAGAGGCAGGGGATGGCCAAAGGGACACAGCAGCAGCACATGGCTAAGCAAGGAGGGAGGGAGGGAGGGCTATACAGGCTCCCACGACAAGAGCTCCCTTCAGGCTTCTGTGCGCCTGCCCAGACACCAGGTGGTGCCACTGGGCTCTGCCTGTCCATCAGGCTCATTGCTGCTTAGTTTTCTTAAGGACTTCACAAACAAGTGTTTTTTGCTCTCATTCTCTCTCGCCTCTCCCCCACTTTTTATTTTATTTTATGTAACCCGGGTGGTGGCCCAATAGTCGCCACCCCTGCCCAATACCAGGGATGGGGTGGTGAGAGTGGGGCAGGGCTTCTGGCCAGCACCAATTTACTTTCCAGGCGGCCCCTGCTCCCCTCAGAGCAGCCCTGCGGTCCCAAGAAGGTCTAACACTTAACTGATTTAACTATTTGCACCTTATTCACAAAACAAACATAATAGGAAAGGTTACTTACAAGTGAACTTAAACAGCATAACCAGAATCACAAAACAGACCAGAATGCATTAGTCAACTCTTGACTCAAGAAGCACAGACAGGGTAACCGGCAGCTTTCAGCCACTGCTGAGGTGCTACCACAAGGAAGCAAGGCGGTCACTCCCTGCAGCTCCCACAGGCTTCCCAGTAAGCGACAGACTGAAACAGGTTAAGCTCTTCTGGTCTGCAGCAATCAAATTGTATCAAACCCCAACCCCCAAAGAGGCTGAAGGGTGACCCTCTGTGGCAACCAAAAAGGCAAGCAACAAGCAACAGAGTAGGCTCCTGCAGCAATCAGCATGACCCAAGCACACAGCACAGGGACTGCATCCGATGACAATCAGCCGCAGAATAAGGGACAGGACTGAGTCCCCTCTGGGGCAGTCAGTGGCAGAGGGTCAGCAGCACAGGCAGCTCCCAGGGGTCGCTGCTCTAAACCCCTGTTCCAGATGACTGCCCGGGCACCCCACACACCTCATGGCTCACCAATCCTGCTCCAAGCGCTGGCCTGTGCCCCGAGCTCCCAGGGACCCTCGTCCTGGCGCTCTGCTGCTCCTCAGGATCCCAGTGCCTTGCCTGCTGCTGTCCGCTTCCCCAGGGAAGGTGAGGGGTTTCCTCAACTCACCAGCCCAGCTCCCTGCTCCGGGTAAGGATGCTGCCTGCACTCCTGGCCGCTGCCTCTTCTCCGCAGTAGAGTGGGGGGCCGACTGCCACCCCCAGCCTCCAGGACGCCCAGCACGTCCAGCATACTGTGATGGGGCCTTGGGGCACCAGCTCTCTGCCCCAAGCCCTGGCCGCGGCTCCCTCTCTGCAGGGCTGGAGGCACGGCTGACTGCCGCTGCCTCCTTCTCCCCGGGCCTTCGTGGCTCTTCAGAGGGGTCTCTCTGCTCCCTCCGCTGGGTCAGCTCACCCCAGCTCTTCTTAGGCCTCCTGCATCATTCCCTGGAGTCACTGCCAGCAGCTAGCTCCCACACTGGTTCAGCTGCTGCTTTTATCCCCTCCGGCAGTTCCTCCCTGGCTTGCAAACCACCCAACCAAGGCTCAGGGTGGGGGCCCCCAACCCCGGCCATCCCCCTTCCATGCAAATGAGGGGATTGAAAACTCCTTCTTTCGACTGGCTTCTCCTTCTCCACAGAGCAGGGCTCCCCTGCTCCACCCTTGGGCTCACTCAGAGTTCACCTGCACTGTTTCTAGCCCAGGGCAAGTATCTCAGACCAATCTGGTGAGCCCACATCAGCAGTCTGTTACATTTATTTTTACAGGGTACCCATCAATTTAGGCACAGTTAGCAACCTTGTGAAGCACTGTAAGAGAATCTATTACATACTTCTGTGCTCTGGATAGTGGTATATCTTACACTGGTGTTAAAACTGACACAAGTTATGTTGGTGTATACACGCTAAGACTATGTAGGCAGCTGAAGGTGGCAGGCAAGAATACAGTGGTGATTCTGTATATTGGTACTAATGACACTGCTTTGCAGAATCACTGTCACATTACTGATGACTTAAGGAAACCCAGCATGTTGCTCAAGAGAAGAAAGGCCCAAGATATTTTTGAAGATCCTTCCTGCCCCAGGAGCAAAGGTAGATAGACAGCAGGCAAATCTGGAAGTGAAAGACTGGCTAGAGAAGGGTTTAAGGCTTTGGTTTTGCAAAACATTGGTTCACCTTCTGTGAGGAGAGAGAATTGTAAGGTGCGAATGACCTCCATCTCAGTAGAAGAGGGACTGATCACTGTCTAGACTACTTGTAAGCATCTTTAAGAACAGAAGGGATGAAAAGAAATTAACAAATTAATGAAGGAACCAGGGAAATGAAAAGACATCCTTGAGTTTTCCCTACATCCATGGTAGGAGTTTGGGTAATGGCAACACATGCCGATTGCTCACTGAGTTGTATAAACTCAACCTACCTCGCATGATTGAAACCAAGGCAAGATTTGCATTAGAATTGATGGTTCTATCTTGTTTAGGAAGATCTGAATTGGCAAAAGAGAAGGTAAAGTGGCACTTTGCAGCAGAACTGGTATTACCTTTTCCTGAGCTACTGACAACTCAATAGAGACGAGCAATCTTGGATTCTGGTGGATCAATGTTCTAATAGACAAAACACAAGAAAAGAGACAAACCACCAAACTGCAAACTAGAAAACAGTATGACTTCTTAAGCACCTATACACTCTAGATGAGAGAACAAAGGGAAAAGGGGGAATATGTTCTCACTGAAGGCTTCAAACAGTGACACTGTTCACAGACAGTACGCTCCTGGTACTAGAAGATCCCTGGAGTATCTAAGAGATTATAAAGTCCTTACTTAAATGTTGCTGCCAGAAAGGGGTGGTTCATTACTAGACCTCTTCTTGATATAAAGAAGAGGTGCTCAATCCTTTTGGCCAGCAAGCCATAGGGAAGAGAGGGGGTATGACTTGGCCTCTCCCCAATCCAGTCAAATTCAGGATACAGGGGATGGCCCAGCCCCACGGGGAGAAGGGGGCATGGCCTGGCCCCTATGCAGCTGCACAGAGGGAGAGGGGTGTAGCCTAGCCCCAATCTAGCCATGCAAATTGGGGGGGGAGGGGGAGAAGGGGGCCGCAGCCCCAATCTGGCCCATGCACTGAGTGGCCAGATATAAGGGAACTCACCACAGAACTAAAACATAATGGCCAGTCAGGTGCAAGTGACCATGACCATTACATGCATCACCTTCAAGCAGCATACATTGCATACATTCACGTGCACAAATACACACACACACACCATATACTTTTCATTGGAGTAGTTTCACAAAGTAAAAAACAATTATGAGCCATATTAATTGAGAGAAAAATTTAAAAACAGGGACAAAAAAAGGTGTACAATAATTATGAACAGTTTAAGAACATTTCACTAAATGCTCAAAAAGCTACAATCCCGCTGTAGGGAAAAGGCACTAATAATTTCTTCAAAACAGTTTGGTTTAGAAAAGAAGTGAAAGCAGCTATAAAAATAAATTTAATAAGATGGAAAAGGGGACGGAGGCAATCTGATGGCAGAGGAGATAAAACTGAAGCTAGGAATTGTGAAAGAAATGATAATGGAAGCAAAAGAAAACAAAGGGACTCTGTGGCCAACACAGTTAAAAAGCACTCATCTTTAAGCATTAAGGATACCAAAAATTGATGAATCCCAGATTTGACATAGTACTGAATAGTACTAAAAAAACAGCACTGGTAGAACACAGTAATGGAAGACAGCAAGACTAGTTCGATAAATATTGCTGTTCTGCATTTGAAGAAAAAAGGCCAGATTATGCATTCTTACAGACTGATATTTCTTATGATGATAAAATATTGCAGTCCAACAGTAACACAGGAAGATGTTAAAAACCATCTTCCAAATCAGTAGGTCTGATTGCCTGGTATCCATGAGTTATAAAAGAGCTGACATAGGAACTCTCTGGAATATCAATAACAATTTTCAGTAAGCTCTTAAACACTGCAAGTTTCAGAGAATTATAAGAAAGTGAAAATAAAATGGGATGACCTTAATAATTTTAGAACTATCAGTTTAATAGCAATCCCATGCAAAATGATGAAATGGCCGATATAGAGCTTTACTTGTTCTACCCTGCTTTATTTATTTTTGAACGCCAATCAACCTGGATTTATCGAAACTAAATATTGTTCAACTCCCTTGATATATATATTTTTTTTTATGTAAGAGTACTCGTTTGCTTTACAAGTTGGATGAAAATACTGTTGACACATACTTGGGCTTCTCCAAGGCATTTGACTTTGTACCACCTGATATTCAATTAAGAAGCCAGAACAATACATAAAATTAAGATGGTGATCTTTAAATGGATTCAAAACTTGCCAGTAGGTCTCAGAATGCAATGGTAAACTGCAGTGATTGATTCTTGGCACTACACTTGAAGACTTTTAATCAGTGACTGGGGTGGGGAAACAGCCCCCCCCCCCAAATTTTTTACTGATGAAGTTTTCAGGTGTCACCAAGATTTGGAGAGAGAGGTAAGTAGGTGAACAAGTCTCTGATGGAGCTTCATCTGAAATGCTTGCTGAATGCAAACAGGTAACAATACAGCTAACTTGTGTACCGTGGAAGGGAATTTACAGAATCAGGATTCTAGCCATGAAAGCAGTGACTTTGAAGATAACTCTTTGGAGAACATAATGAATAATCAGCTGAAAGATCTCCCAGAGTAAGACAATGGACAAAAGAAGCTAATACAATCCTTGGATGGGAAAGTAGGGAATATCAAATCAGAATCGGCTATATTTCCTCTGAAGTTGTCATCAGTGTGACCACTACTTTAAATATAAGAGCCAGTTCTGGTATCCACAACTCCAAAAAGAACATGCAGAAATTGGAAAGAAGGTACAGGGAAGCGCTGAGAGGCTGATTACAAAATGTGGAGGACATGCCCTAAAATGAAATGCTCCAGGAGCTCAACCTATTTAATTTATCAAAGAAAAGGACAGGGCAACTCGATTGCAGTCTGTAGAAGAAGCAGAAGTTGGGTAATATCGTCAGTCTAGTGGATAAAGATACAACAAGATGCAGTGACCAGAAGTTAGAGATCAATATGGAAATAATGTGCCAGTTTTAATAGTGAGGGTACTTAACAACTGGAGGAATTTAATTAAAGTGGCAGAGATTCTATCAGTAGGCATTTTCTTTTTTAAATCAAGATTCAGTGTTTTTTCCAAGCAACACATTCTAGTTCAAACAGGAACTCATTTGGAAAGTACTGTGGCCTGCGTTACATAGGAGGTCAGACTAGATGATTACAATGGCTCCTTTTGCCCTTAAAAATCTATGAATTATTTAAATCAATTTTTGATCTTGGCACACTGGCCACCTTGATCCTATCACTGCAGCTCAATACATACTAAAGGTAGGTGAGAAAGGGTCTCTTTCATCCCTCAGAAATTTTGCATGTCAAAAGGTTTTCCCCTTCTGCATCAGGATGAAGCCAGAGTTTCAAAGAGCAGAGAGAGAACCCACTCTCCTTGAAAAGCCCACTGCCTGGTAATGTCCTAACGCTGGAGATCCCAGTCCTTATTTGCCCAGTCCAAACCATGGGCTGGAACCTGGGTCTGGCATAGCAAAAGAGAGTTTCCCCACCACTGAACAGGGGGGCCAGGGACAAATTCAAGTGAAGCCACATTTTCACAAAATGAGTTTGTTTTGAGGGGAATTTCAGTGTCTGTTGAAAAATCCTTTTATAAAAAAAAAATGCCGAAGCAGCTCCACGACAGGCTAATGCAACAGCGCCCATCATAAACATGTCCAGCTCGCACTTGCATCCTGTTGACAAGTGTCTTGGCCAGACACAGGGGTGGCTCCTACTTCACAACCCTGCAGATTGTTTCTCTCTCATTCCAGTGAAATTATATTTGTTTTAATCTTAAACTGAATCATACAGCCCTACGCCCCTAGCGTATTAATAAAGCTTCTAGTTTATTTTTAACTGGAGAAAAATGTGTGTTGTATCATATGTGATGATCCACTTCACCATCTGCCCTCCTCTTTTCAAATGTCTAGATCCTCCGACGGCCAAAGAGTTTCTAAAGAGCACCTGCCCTTCTCTTCCACCGTAAGCAGTTGTTGTTTTTGTGAGCTTCCTCATTCAAGTGTGCAGCAACTGCTCTTTGTCCTGGGTCTCAAAAGCACTGTAATCAGTAGGTTATTCTGGACTGGTCCCGAAACCTGTGCCTCACTCTGTGACCAGCAGCACTGCACAGAAATAGCTGCACTCTGCATAGATCACGCTTAAATGGGAGAAGCAAAATTTCCAGCAGCTTTTAATTTTTGTTTTCCCACAAGTACCCTCCACTACATTGCAGATCTCAGGACTTCTCCTCAAAGACTTCAGCAGACACTTTATTTTTTTTTTTGCCTAATGAAGTGCAGATGATCATGCGCACTAGCCTCCATTTTGAGAAACACAACAAAAGGAGGCAGACTTATGATGCAAGGACTTACAGGTAGCCCCTGATGCAATGGAAACTCAAATTGTAATGTCCAGGTACTTAGAAGCCTTTTCAAGAAGAAGCCACTGCACCAAGGAGCTGTCCCAGAAATGATAGGGAAGACATTACAAAGAGCAAAACAGAGCATCCGTATGACCATGGGTTAAAACTGCAGCCAAAACGGCATAGTTAATGTAAACCTGTATCTGCACTGGTAGAAGTCCACCTGCCCAATTACGAACGGTTCAGTTCTCTAATGTAGACACAGCTTCCGATACCACTTAAACTATTCAGTCATTATCAGCTGCATGCCTGAGTAAAGAAGAATGGAGTGCAGGGGATGGGAGACAAATGGTCTGTGACAGAATTACAGACATGAAACAGAATGTAAAGTGTGAAATCAGATTTCCCCAGACTGCTTCAGAGAGAGAGACATAGAGATTCTTTCTTTGGTGATTTATACCTTAATTTGGCCTGATAATGTCTGCATTTGTCTCTATACTGTTATTAGCTTCCTCAAGGAAAGCAAAAATAGGAAAGGTTCTGAAAGCTCTCAGGGAGACAGTGTTCTTTCCTTCCCACCTAGCAAGCATAATATTTATGACATAATCGTAAGGAATAATTACTCCAAATGATAGTGCATCTCTCAGCAGGACCAGAGTGGCTGTCTGATGTTGCAGTCGATGCTGAAAATATATTTCACAGTGCATTTATTAAAAGGACAGTGCTCCTAATTTCTCGAAGCCAGACTGCTCCCCTTTCTCAGCCCAGGCATTTTATTTCAAACGTTGAGCTGTCTTTTTGCACCAGAAATTACAACATACAGCTGCGTGCTTGAGCTCTCTGAGCAAAATAAATACCTGTTAAATTATGAGCTGCTGAAGCAGTCTGTCAAAACTAAAACCAACTTGCAACAACGGGGAATAAAGCTTTAAGATATTTACAGTAATTGAAAAATCTTTGGAAATCAGTAATTGCTCCATTTGTTTCTCTATACATACACAAAAGATACCCGTGACTGGGAAGCTTTAATTAAAGAGAAGGACTCATATTTACTGAATATCAGCCTTCCACAGCTCCGTGGGCTCCAGTAGAAATAGGTTTGTCTACCGCAATTATAAGAGTCCCACAAGAATTCTCACTTTCAAAACAGTAGCATAAAATATTAATTACTTGTATTTGGAGTAAATGAACATAAGCTAATAAATTTACAAATTCAATTACCACGAGCTATCAGATGACTTTTTATTTAATTGCTATGGATTACCCTTTAGATGTCATAATGAAATTAATAGAACACACTGGTAATCAATAGTAACTGATTAATTGATTCACTAGCAGCACTTATAAAGATCCTTTAACTTCCAGACATCATTATTCATTACCTTACAATGCAAAGGCAAATATGCACCAGGCAAATAGAAGTGGAGCATATTTGGGAGTGGACTGAAAATCCTTGGAAGTTAGCCAGAGTTCACTGTGGGGTGATATGGGATTTTTGCATATATATGGGATATCTCACCCTTGAAGGGTAGGTATTATGCTGCTCATTAATATATGATCAAGGTTTCCTGGTAAGTGAAAGAAACAATCATCCTTCATGGGTGAGCTACTTGTATTTATTCCATGAGGATTTATTAAAAATTTAAATTGTATCCCATTATATCTATTTAGTCTCTGTCAGGACCTCAGGGAAATATGCGGTGTTTAAATATTTGTGCAATGATTTTTTTTTTCCAGGAATTTTCATACTAAGCAATAGACTGAAAATTTTCAGGCTACTGCCCAGTATCAACATTTATTTAAAATGGTAGCTTCACTATCAAAATGGTACAGACACTTGTGCCTGTCATTGAAACAGAATTGACTCAGAACAAGTCATATGCCAACAGGGTTTTTATAGAGACTTATCATAGTATTCAAACACCTTCCAATGGAGTAATGTTACCTATCATCTATGTAAAAGCCATAGATCCTAAAGCACCTTAAGGGATGGTAAGCATTATACCTGTATCAAAAATGTGATTATTAGAGCCCAGGGAGGAGAAATAACTTACCCAAAATCATGCAATGGCAGACCTGGGAAGAGTCCAGGTCCCTCAAGTACCATGTAGGGCTCTATTTAATAGGCTATGCTACATCCCACAAAGGCAAACTCCCTGTCATGGCAAGTTTTGCAAGTTTTTGGTTCTTATTCAGACCTACTGAAACTCCATTAGGAAAGATCAAAACCTCTGAAAAAGGGATTACGTTTCTCCATATGGCTCTGGCACAAGCTGGGTGAGAGAGACATACACACAAGCGAAGAACAAAACGGAAGAGACAGCAATCCACCTACCCTTACACCTGTGAACTCTCATCTGTATTAAATCAGTGCAGCTGTAGCTAGCTGAGTGACTGAGCAAGGGCTGGGGAGGGGGGGTCAGATGAAGTAATAGCTTTTGTATATACATCTTGTCCCAGCAAACTCCCAGAATTGCCAAAAAGAAATTTGTCTTTCAGCAACTTTACTAGAGATCTTATACTCCACTGTGCAAAAAAGTCATTCCCTGCTAGCATTCACTGAAGCAGGAGAAAAGAAAAGGGCACAGGCAAGCAATTTAGAAGTAGACCCCCAAGTAGAGTGGTTTTCAACATTTTCAGACTTCAGGCACCCCTCGGTAGACTCGAGGCACCCGTTGATAGATTTGAGGCATCCCTCGGAAAATGCCAGCTCTTAATTTTACCTTATTTTGACTATATACATATAATACAACAATTCTTCTGTTGCAAAGAACTTAGAAAGACCACAGCATGTCAGAATGCTGTTAACACTATGGATTCCTTCCTATTTGAAATCCCTGGGGTGATCTTGTGAGCCATGTTTGTATACCTAACAGCCATAGCACCCTGGGTGAGAATCATTGCCCAAGTACGTTCCATAGTTTCACTGTCTGGATAAGACCTGCATGGGGATACTACACTTGCATCAATTAGTCAGCTTTGGGACTAGCAAACCAGAGTCTGCTTGTGACCAGCCACCACAGGAAAGCAGTAACTGTATTTGTGATTTCCCTCGATCATGAGGCCACAGATGCTCCAAAATCTGTAGGGCTTTTTTTCCCCCTGTGGATCTTGGTGCATCTATACAATTGTGGAGCCTTTCCCCACTCCACAAGCCCACAGACCACTCCTCTGCAAAGGGTCAATGCATCAGATTGCCGCACGGTACACTGTACACTATCTGGAACTCTACCTAGGGCTGGAGTTTTAACTTGTCCAGTGTAAGTGAGACTGGCAGGAAGGTCATGCTAACCTACAGGCATGTTTGTAAAAAAATTATTGCAGGAAGAAAGCACAAAATAGGGTCAGGGAAATGAGGTAAATTGAGTTTGTCTGCGCTGAGAGAGATGTTGATTAGAGGTGTTCCAGGCTCTTGGTCAGGTTACAAAATTGTTCCAGCAACCAGCCAAAGTGTTCTGAAGATGAGAGAAAAATCTACACTTCTGGACCACTGAAAACTTGTTTTAATTTCTTAGGATGAAGAGGCATCTCTTTCAGACTCTGCCTTGATATGTAGTTTTCCATTATGTGACAAGCACAAGAGAGCATTGACAAAAACTGAAATGAGTGATTGCCTGTTGCGTCATTAGGATTCCCTTGATCCTGACCAGAACAGAACAGTGGATGTAGGCACCACAACTAGGGTCAAATCATGAGCCATTCGAGAGTCACAGAATCACAGAGAAGTAGGGTTTGAAAAGACTTCAAGAGGTTATCTAGTCCAACCCCCTGCCACAGGCAGGATCATACCTATCCAAGGCATCACATACAAATCCATTGCCTAACATATACGGAAAACTACCAAGTCAACCCTGACAACTACAAGACATAACACCCTAACCTGCTACATGTGAAGCACTGGCAATGCATAGGGGGTACACGTGCACCCCTGAGATTGGCTATGCATCCCCTGGAAACGCCAGCCATGAAACTGGAAGTGCTGGTGGAAGTGCACTTCTAGTTTTGCTGCTGGTGGTTCTGGGCTTGGCATTCAGCCATTGGGCACCACCCCCCCAGTTGGCAATTTCTTGCGGGAGTATCACCGCCCTGTCGGTGATCTGGTGCCCCCCACACTTGGGAGGCACCAGTCGTCTATGATGTAAAGCAAGAGAAACCACAGTAGCCAACAACCGGTTGCTGCAAATGTTGTTAATATATGCTCAAGAGATCCCAAGAAGAGGACCATTCCCCACTACTACAAAGGAAGGCAACCTCCCTCCCACCTCCCCCCCCCCCCCAAATCCATACAAATCTGATCATGGGTTGAAATTCTTTCCTAACCTCAAATATGGCAAACAGGCTGACCCTACATAAAGGGGCAAGACCCTCTAGCCAGGAACCTCTGGATTTAAGTCCCAGAAGGAATACTAGCACAGCCCAGGCAAAATCCCCAGCCTTGGCTGCAACCAACACCCAACGCCTCTGTAGAAGTTGGGGGGGAAAAATACCAACCCCCCTGACACATGTAGGGGGGAAGAGGGAAGAATTCCCTCCCAGTCCCATGCAGCAACCAGCAGCATGGGAAATACCCATAGTAGAACATAGGCATAGCTGCACCTAGGCTAAGTACAGCTGTTCAAAAAGTCCTTGGTGGAAACGCTTTATCATGCTTTACTTGAAGTGCTATAAGTTAATGTGGGAACAAATGGAATACACGTTTGCTGTTGATGGGCATGGGCTCAGAGCCTGCCCTCACTGACCAAGGACAGCAGGCCAAGGGGCATTCCTGCATGCCTCCCAGAAGGCTGCTGGAGTGACCCCACTCCCCAGCCCTGTCCCATCCCTGCCCCCCCCACCAGCTGGTGACTGTCAGCAGCAGGTGAGAGGGCACAGGGGTGGGGAGGAAACCCCCCTGCTCTGTACCACCCTCCCCCTCAAGATTGCTAGGTCTTGGGGGTGCAAGGCCAGGTCTGTGTGGCAGGGGGGCTCCCCACCCCCAACCCCAGCCTCTTGACAGGCACTGCAGCCAGCAGCTGCAGCACGAGACTACCTGGGCTGGCTTTTGGTCCTGCTAGGAACTGGGGGCAGGGAGCCCCTGTGCCATGCACCTCCCCCCCAGATTGCTGGGTCTGGAATTGGTGGGGGGGGGCAGGCAGGCCACATCTGCATAATAGGGCGTGGCTAAAAGCCGGGTCAGGCAGTCTTGTGCCACAGCTGCTGGCTGCAGCTGTCAAGAGGCTGGGGCAGGGGGCAGGGGAAGGGAGCCCACCTGCTGCATGGACCTGGACCCATTTTTAAAGCACTCTATGTGCTGTGAATGTCTGTTCTGTTACAGCTATAAAGTGCTCTTCTGTGCGCTTAACATGCAGCAAAGTTAACATCTGTACCTAGGCCTATATCACACCTGACCAGTGGCTGTCCAAACTTTTATTGAGCACCTCCAGTGATGGAGAGTCCACAACGTCCCTAGGCCGTCTAGTTCATTGCTTCACTTTTCTAACAATAAAGAAGTTTTCCTATCATCATGTACCAAACAGTACCTCTGCCTGCTCTTGGGTCCTTCTCTTCATCTCCCATCCTTCAGCAGTCATTTGTATTGCAGTGGTATGTCTAGCAGCGCCAGCCACAGACTGGCTTTTTCTTGTATTTTTTCTTTTTTTTATTTGTACAGCATATAGCACAAGTCATCACCCCCAACAGTCTATAATTTATTTTACAAAGTCACTGGATAGAATCAAGCAAAGGCTGATTTTCTGTACAAAGCAAGTACAGATCTTAATCTTACTAAGTCAAAGCTGTATAACAGTGCTTTAAACACAATTACCACCCCCCCATATGCACTTTCATTTTCTGTTTAACACACAGAAATATCTAGCAACAAAAGCCTGAACTCAAATTTGTTAGCAGTGAAAGCAGCAATGAATAGGACAAACTGACAAATAAGGCACCCAGAAAAAGTGTATCCAGCTGTCACAACGCTGGGTACAATTTAGCCTATTTATTCACAGCATAATTGCTTCTCTCAATGTTAATATGTTATTTTGCTAGAAGGTTGAATTACTGCATATACCCATAAAAATAAATATAAACCTTTTGACTGCTAAGTCACTGTAAGGAGCTGGTTTCAACTCTATTTTTATATATTTTGATATAGGGTATAGATCCCATCCCCTGACGGTATACTTCACCATCTTTTCTGGTCTCTCTTGATGTTTTGAGAGTGAACTTTGGTTAGCTGAAGTTAGCTACAGCTGTGTTTATCAATTTATTAGAGCAGCTAAAATGGTTGGATTGTTCACAGCTGCTAATATTACCATTATTGCAACAAAAGTGGCACTGCACACTGCCATGTGGCACTCAGCAATATTTCATTTCTTCAAATGCCATTAGTATTCCAGCTAAAAGTGTTTAAAGTGCTGTGCATGTAAGAAACATCAGGGTGGATACATTTCTGTTTGCTTAAGAATGGCAGGCAAACCCAAGAGAGCTCAGCGTATGGAAAAATCCAGTTATAATGAGAGGGCAGGGACTTACCACTGACCTGCTGAGACATAGTGATGCTTGCTCTGACCTATGAAGATCTGAGAACTAAAGCAGGGCAGCTTCACTCTCAGTGAAATAAGGCTGGTATTATGGTTTAGCTTTCATCTATTGCTGGCAAAGAGCAGGCACATACACACACACTTACTGGGTGTGTCTACACATGCAATTAATGTGACTGAATATACTTCAACTCAATTAGAGCCGGAGTAAACTAATCCCAATGTTACCATCTACATGTGCGTATAAGCAAAGTAATTTACTGCAGTGTAGGATAGTACCTGTGTCTGATGGGACAATCCTACACTGGAGTAAATTAATCTACTGTGCAACAATTGTGGCACATGTGTAGACAGTAACTCTTTCCTATGTATTAAATTAGACTAATCTGCAATAAAGCACAAATCTAGCTGCACCCATTGTGGAGCAGCTGATGCATAGTAAGCCCCGCACCTTTTAACTTGCAGTACTCTGCCCATTTGTCCACACCTTACCTTTGCCATTTCCATGGGGAAATCATATTATAACTCTTGTATACTGAAAGAAACCCCTTCCTTAAGCACCTTTGAAAACTGGGTTCTTTATATTCATGCCTAAACGTACGGGCATGCTTCCCAATTCCAGCTTTGGCTCCTTTAATGTTTCTACCAATCATCCTCCCCAAAGGTTTACTCTCAGCTTGCAATGCTGCAGACTGAAGCAATGCAGTTTGATGAGCGAGGTGAATTAGTCCTCTAGCCATATCTACTCTTTCTGGCTAACTACAGAAAATTGAAGTGCAAACTCAAAACCAAATGTTCCACTCTGATCCCTTGCCAGGCAAAATCCCTGCCACCCAGTTATCTTCAGTCATCCCCTTGGGGCTCCTCTGTGGGCTGTACCCAGTGTCCTCTTCCCCTGATAAGCAGGGTCACTCTATTCCTACTCCTAGGACAGCAATGTAGAAGGAACATATACCCACCTCCTTTAAAATTTCCAGGCCTGGAAACCCAAAATACTAGGGCTTTCATTTTTCCTATACTCTCAAGTCCCTGTGGCTACCTTTTTAATAGAGCATCGATTTTCAGAGTTGATCTCCCTGGAGTCCCTCCCCATTCATTAATCCCTCTGTGACTGAGCCATCCATTGCTCTTATGTTCCCGGCAGGCCTGCTCATGGCTACATGCCCCCCTAACCCCTTAATGTAACTTCATTTACTTCCTCCTGCTGGGTTATGTTGGGAGGTGAGGTTGTCTGTTAACTTCAATGGACTTTGATAAGGCCCTAAATTCTTTAGTAAAAGCAGCTTCTCATTTTCACTAATGAGGAATGAACCTCAAAAAAGCATTCAAAGTTCTTTTATCCATCTCTTTCTCTTCAAAGAGCATTGTGTATCAACCTACCTGTCTATCTTGCAGGAATAGTAAGAGAGTTGGTCCATATTTCTACAGCATTTTGAAGATGTTAAAATACTGTTTTCATGCAAGTGTCATCATCCTCTGAAATTAAGTGAATATTTTAACCACTGTTTTATTCCAGATGATTATTGTTGTTTTGTTTAAAAACAAAACAAAACAAAAAAAAAACCCACCCCAAAAACCTGTTGTGGCTATTACAGATATTAGAAACTGGTATCATTAGAGCAGTTTTAAGTATTTTTCCCACATCTGTATCCTAAGTGTAGTGCTTCACTATTTTTAACTTGATAACATTCTTTATTCCAGATGGCTTTATTACAAGAGGATGTGGAATTACAATATGGTTACAGTCTAATCCACCAAAAATATGAGTATGCTAATAACAAGAACAGCTTCTGTTTCCACCTCCTCTGCAGACCCTAAATGCACAAAAGGAGAAAAATGGAAAGGAAGCTTAAACAACTTCATCCTTCAAGGCTACTGCTTTTGCCAAGGAAATTTTAAAATCATGCCCATACTTTTAAAGCCTTTACAATGAATACAGCTTTAGGATAGCAGTGTTACATGAATGTGAACAGTTTGTCTAGCTTGATAAGCATGAGTTCACCTTGAGTGCTGTAGGACTAATTAGCATATTCAAAGCAAGGTGTGTAATATTAGAAATTCATATTGGTTCTGAGAGACAAATTCCAGTCTTAAATCACTATTGATTTGTAGATGCTGCACCCAGGAAGTGTTAATTAACCTATGCATGGTGCTACATAAAATGTATCCATGTTGCTTCTGGCTTGGGAAGCAGTGCTTGTAGAGCAGTACAGCGTATATCATTAGGGTGCTGCCTGGCATGGTAAGTTAGCAATCTAGACATGACTTCAGCAAAGCATCCCCAGACACTAAACATGGGGGTTTAGTGCCTCATCCCTTTGCAGGTGCTGCCACATCTCTGCTGCCACACAGACTGACCCTTCAAGCTTGTTTCTGTCCTTGTCTCCTATAGGACTATGCTGTAACTGAATGTTATATAGGAGCATTCACCCTGCCATATAAGATCATATCACTGGCTTGTCCTTTTCACTGGCCTTCATTCTGCAGTGGCCAATAATTGATGCCTCTCACATGATTTCCCTATAGTCAATGTAGCTAATTGCACATGGGGGAAATGAGAATGTCTCTTTCTGGACTGAGTTTATATCCTAAAACATTAGATTTTTATTGCTGTGATCACTGTCTTAAGTGGGATAGCTACTAATATTAATAACGGTCATTAAGTTGGTTTTAAATTTAGCCAAAGACATATAAAAGATATTACACATCAACTGCTCAAGTTTTATACACCAACCTTTTTACAAACTGGAAGTCATCTCTCTTTTTAAAGAAGAATGCAAAAAAAAAAAATCACTGTTCTCCTAGCATGAAGAACACCAAGACCTTAGTTTTTACTGTTTGCACCATCAGATACAACTGCATTAGATAATGAAACAGCTCAAACAGATTAGATTTGACAGACAAGATAGCAACATTGTTCCCTTTCATATCAAGGTCTGGATTATCTACACGATATTGGTTTGGACGATCTAAATGGACTGTTTGACCACTTTGGATGAAAGTCGGAGCTAGGCTCTCCATGCTAGTCCTGGCACCATCTGGAATTAATTGCATATCCATATTTGCCACTTCCTAGTGAGAGTTTGGGCATCACTTGAAGGATTTCAAATCAGGCCACCAGCCAGATCTGGGTGCAGAGCTGTTATTTGCCCCATGGGGCTCCTCACCAGCCTAGACATTTGGGCACATAGCCAATGGTGGCAGTATTAAATGCCACGATTCTAGCACCATGGGCAAGATGTTGTGCTCTGCACTCTAGATCTAGCCTGTAGGCCAGCCCTGCTCTCTAGATTTGGCACTTGAGGCTGGATGAGTTGACCACCACTGTTTTTAATGGTTGGTTACCCAGAATCCTAAACTGTAGACTCATGGGCCCAACCCACCCACTCCCTGTTCTGTTAGGATCAGTGCTTCTACACTTCAGGTTTCTTTCTAAGAGCTTAGACAGACCTGACCTTTGTCTCATTGAATCAGCTGTTTTAGCACAATAAAAGGCAACCTGCCACATGTTCATTTAGTTTGTCATGCTAAGAGAATAAAAGGCTGATCTGCCCCAAAAATGGCAGATCTGCAGCCAATGTCACTGTTTCCACTACAGCAGACACCTGCAGACAGCACCAGTCCCTGGTCTCTATAAACGTCCACTTCAAGTTCCCCGCTCATAGGCAGGCTGAGGCTGGAGCCTACCCACCGTAGTGACAATCTCACATTTTGATCAGCTGTTGCTGTCATGTCAACAGCTGATCAGACAAGCCCGCTCACTGACAGGCTCTCCTGGGGGCTGGAAAAGCATATTTTGTGACAACTTTGTCATGCTCCAGCCAGGGAGGTATGTACATGAAGCCACTCATAACACTTTTGTAGCAAAATAACGTGTGTGCAAGGCCTAAGATGCTTCTTTTTTGATGTGAAATCTTCTTGCTGTGCATACTAAGCTAATGAAATAGAGTTTACTTTAGAAAGAAAAAGAATGTTTCTGATTTCAAAAGAAAAAAAAAAGTTGTTTTTTTTAAATTGCACTCACCTACTCCAAATCACCACAAATAGAGTCACACTGGTGACAACAGTATTGCTAAAACTAAGTAGCAAGTAAATTATATGCTTATTTGCTATTCTAGATCTTGAAAAATTAAATGGAGGCCACCACACAGAGACTTCCAAGATGGAAACCTAACTTGTTATGGTCAAGAAAGGGGTATAGCTGCAAATCAGAATGGATACAATCAAGCAAAGGCTGATTTGGCAGTTATACTAGTTTATATCTTGAATAACTCCACTGGCTTCAACAATTCCTCCAGATTCACAATGGCTCAACTCAAAACAATTTTGGCCTATAGCAGATAAACATAAAAAATTATTTAGAAAGTGAGCTTTTGACTGCCAAATTTTTGTCACCCAGAAATAAACTTCCAAGATCTCACCTTTAAATTCACTTATTTTATTACACGTATGAAAAACATCTAAATTCATCAGATACATATTTTGAAGCATGTAATCCTTCCCCACTCTTCTCCATCTACTTTATATCCATGTTCTTCTGCCACCTCTCATTTAAATTTAGGGTTTTTTTAAAAAAACAGATACTATAATCTCTCACAGAACAGTTACAAAGACAATAATGCATAAGTATCATTCATTTATTCTGGGGGAAAGCCAGGACATTCTACTGAAGAAAAGTGAGATGAGTATTACAGGTCTTTTTAGACCAACTTATCATCAGATAGATACTATGCAGATCAGTACATTCATACATACATGTTTACCTAGTCTTCCAGGCTCAGATATGATCCCTATAAAGTAAGCTGTAAGTGGGCCAAATCCACAGTTAACTAGCTCAAACCACTGTATAACCACAACCATTTTCTTCTGCTATAGTCTCAGGTTAGAAGTAGACACAGATTTACCTTTTAGTTTCCATAATGCAGGAATTGGAATGTGACCCACACTCCCTACTGTATGCCAATTCACTAGTCTTGTGCCATCCCTTGAACAAATCATCTGCCAGAACTTGTTCCCAATGGATTAGATGCTTTTCCAAAACTTGCTAAAACTTTTTTTAAATTTTTTATGAGTCTGAAAAAGTAAATGACGGACTCTGGAGAGATGAGATCTGATAGAATTACACAGGGGTGAATTTGGTCAACTGTACTGATTTCCTTTTCAAACAATCTTTCCTCATATTCTCTCTTCTTTATCTATTGGTAGCCATTTTTTTCAGAGTATCAACACACACATACACAGTCAAAACACGGACACTTGAGCTCCACATCTCTACTTCTCCCCACTCTCACGTCACTGCCTATAAGAATTAGATTTTCTTTTAAAAATCAGTTGAGAGGGGCATTCCTCCTTCTGGTTTTTGAGCTTTTTATGTTTTACAAGCTCTTTGCCACCCAAAATTGCACTATACATTTATTTATGTATTCATTCGTTTAATTTATATACCACCCTTCCCAAGAAAAATTCAGGGCAGCTTATAATTAGAGAAAAAAATAAATGATAACACAGGAGAATGACCAAAGAACAAAACTTACAAGGGGACTAGAATATCAACATAAACCAGAGGCTGCCCAAATATTTCAGCCTACCTTTGTTTGCTAAATGCCTGAGCAAACAGGAGGTTCTTACCATGCTTCCAAAAGATGTCCAGGCTTGGGCACTGGTGGGTCTGAGAAGGCCTGAAAAGGAGAAAGTTCCAGTACTAAAAAGCAACTACTGAGAATGACCCCCCATACCTTCTCACCAAACAGACTTGATGTACTTGTGTAACTTGCAGGAAATTGCTCTTGGCAGACCTTAGAGACTGTGATGGGGTACAAGGGAGAAGGCAGTCCCTTAGCATGTGGGGCCCAGACCCGTTATGGCCATATAAATCAAAATCTGCATTTGAATTGCACCTGGAAAGCTGCTGGGAGCCTGTGCAGAGTCTAGAGACCTGGAGTTATATATTGGTGGTGACACACCCTTGTCAGAAGGTGGGCCACTGTGTTCTGCACCAGCTGAAGCATCTGACAGTATGCAAGGGCAGCCCTACACATCATACATTGCAGTAATCTAGCCTTGAGGTTATGAAGGCATGGGTGACTGTGGCCTGAAAATGTCCCAGCCTTCTCATCAAATGAAGTTGGTGACAAACACTCCTAGAGGACCCAGGTGCACCCCATGGCTGCAAACCTGAGTGACAAGGAGAGGCTGAACCCTAACAATGATAGCTTCAGCCCCACGTCAAGCAGTCTACCCACCACTTTCACTTCAGTTTGTCTGGATTCAGTTTAAACTGGTTCATCTGCATCTAATCCTCAACTGCAGCTAGGCCTTGGGAAGGACAGAGATAGTGGGGCCTGCATCAGATAAGAAAGAGGGGAAGGAACTGGGTGTGATCAACATACTGATGGCACCTCACTCCAAATCCACACAATCTAGTCCCGCAGTCTCACATACACTTGCAAAGAAGGGGCAACAAGATGGAGCTCAGGGGGACCTGAAATGAAAGTTCAAGGGGATGACATGCATTCGCCCATCACCACCCTGGACCTGGCCTTGCTGCTTAAAAAGAGAAATCTCAGAAATACCCACCAGGTGATGTTAACATACCAGAAACTAATTTGTTTGGGAGATGATGGGCCTCAGTGGGTACCATGCTGGGCAGGGATGCAGGAAACTTGAAGTGCCTATAGATGTGCAGGATGCCTGCTTCCATGTGCTGAGCACGTCAAAGCAGACTCAATTAATTGTCCCTATTATTGTCTAATTAAAGTGCCCTCTTCCACCCCCAGAACATGTGTAAAGATGCCCTTTCGATTCTTAGCATCGCCACTGGCCTGATGGATGACCTGCACAAGTCATTTCACTTTGCCTATGTGTAAATTAGAGATACTGCTACTTACATTTTCTGTATAACAGTGAAGTCTTCCACAGAAAAAAGTGCAAAATAAGAGCCGGTGTGATTATTTCTGAGTTCATCATTAATAATCTCATAATCAAGTGACCCCAAGAGCTAAAACTTTGAAAATCACTACGGAAAATTATTAAAGTTTGCAACATTAATTCCTGGCTTGTGATCAGGTATTAAATGATTGAAAAATCTCATTCAAAATCCTGCTTCAGAAGATGTTAGCTCAGTGTTTTCAGAACTGAAGTGAGATTCAGACAGCTTGAACAAGTTTTGGAAAACAATTCTACCAGATAAGCCATGTTTCATGCATATGCAATAAAAAGAAAGCAATGGAAGTCAATACCAGAGGTGAATTTAGTCCAGTAAGGTCATTATGATGTACTGGTATTCTACACCAGAAAAATTAGGTATTAGACTCAAATCAAGCTGAAAAACTAAGCAACTGAAAAGGGGACTTGTACATGGTACATGCTGAAACATGCTAACAGCTAGTATCAGTGCCCTGGATCCAAAGACAGTGACAGATCTCATTAAGGCTAAAGGCCAGGTCAAACAGCCTCAAGCTCAACATAAGGGGAAATCACACCCCTATTCATAGTAAAGACGGCTTCAAATAGCAGAAGTTACTGCCCAATACACATTAAGTTGCTTGGCAGGTTAAAACTGAACTGACTGCACACAGCACTCTGGCAACTTGGTTGTAACCTATGCTAGAACATCAGGGAAAAGAGTTGTGCCCGAGAGAGGAAACAGAAAAGTTGAAACAAGTGAAAGGCTGTTTTTTTTATTTTTAGTGAAGGTCAAGGAAGCAGTCTTATGAAGGGGACAGAAGGGAAAGTGCATAAAATCTGCTTTGGAATGATACCAGTGGAATCACCACAGTAGGCACATGGTAAAAAAACCAAAAACATGTGCAGCTGGATTACATTCATACCCCAATGAAGACCAGACTGAAGATTTAAAAAAAAACAACTACTAGGGACAAAGGTAGCTTAAAAAACCCCAGCATTTTTGTAATTGCCTAACGTGGTTCTCATTAGGCCAAGGCAGAAACTCTTGGAATATCTCTGGTGACATAGGTAAGCCAGTCATATTGTACCTAATCTAGGCCGAGGATTTAAGTGGATCTATTATGTTAATGTCTGTAGAGCTTATCATCAGCAGCAGTCCCTCAATATGAGGTTGGCAGCTTTCCAGTAAATAGAGGAGTCATCACTCATCAGTGAGTCTGTAGATGCCTAAGGAGGCTGATCAAAATCCACATGTTCAACTGCCGATGTGCCAAATATTACTAGGGTCTACTCCTTCCTCCTGGAACTGTCAGAACACAGCTCTTCCCCTTCATCTCTCTTGTCCACCTGTCTCCATAGTGAGGTAGGTTTCCTCAGTTGATCTTTGCCTTATCATACATCACAGCACGTGGAGGTGATTCAGTGCTCGAGTCTCCCACGTATTGATGTTAATGTTGCATTTCTCCAGACTGGCCTTCAAGGGGCCCTTGAGTCTCTTCTTTTGCTCTTCTAAAGCAGTGACCATCAGTGAGTTGGGAGCATAGCACCTGTTTCAGGAACCAGTTGTCAGGCATCCTTAGGACATGTCCTGTCCAATGGAGTTGGTGCCATATAAACATGGCTTCAATGTTGGTTGTGTTTGCTTGAGCCAGAATGCTCATGTTCATTTGAACAAATGAAGAAGAAAGCTAAGTATCTAGTGTTAAACTGAAGAGATTAAAGCTGTCATATTCATGATGCATCCTTTGCCATATCAGCTTTCCACAAAGTGCCTATCATTTTGTGCTAGGAGCTATCCCTGGTGAAGAGGAAGGGCCCCTGAGGCACTTGTCCCCTCAGGGGCAGAAAGAAAATCTTCGAGAACTCCTGGCACTCTGGTGAAGTGCCTGAAGATTGGAAAAAGGCCAATGTGGTGCCAATCTTCAAGAAAGGGAGGAAAGTAGATCCAGCAAACTACAGGCCCATCAGCCTGACCTCTATCCTAGGGAAGGTCTTGGAAAAGGTTATCAAAGAAGCCATCCTTAACAGACTAGCTGATGGCAATATCCTGAGAGATACACAGTATGGATTTGTCGTGGGTAGGTCTTGCTTGACCAACCTCATTTCCTTTCACTACCTACCAGGTGACCTATCACCTGGACAAGGGGGAAGAAATTGATGTTGTATATCTTGACTTTTAAAAAGCCTTCGATCTGGTATCCCATGATCACCTCTTGGCAAAACTGGCTAACTGCGGCCTCGACCTCACTGTGATCCCCTGGCTGGGAAACTGGCTCTGTGGTAGGACCCAGAGGGTGGTGGTTGACAGAAGCCAATCATCGTGGTGCGCTGTGAACAGTGGGATCCCTCAAGGCTCTGTCCTAGGGCCTATACTGTTTAACATCTTCATCAATGTTGTGGACATTGGTGTCAGAAGTGGACAGGCCAAGTTTGCTGACGACACCAAACTCTGGGGTAAAGCATCCACACCTGAGGACAGGAGGGCGATCCAGGCTGACCTTGACAGGCCCATGAAATGTGTGGATGAGAACCTGATGGTGTTCAACACCGAAAAATGCAAGGTTCTCCACCTTGGGAGAAAAAACCTGCAGCATGCTTATAGGCTCGGCAGTGCTATGCTGGTTAGCGCTACAGATGAAAGGGATTTGCGGGTCATGATTGACCACAAGATGAACATAAGCCTGCAATGTGATGCTGTGGATAGTAAAGTGAGCAAAATGCTGACTTGCATCCATTGATGCTTCTCAAGCAAATCCCGGGTTGTCATTCTCCCGTTGTACTCGGCCTTGGTGAGGCCGCAGCTGGAGTACTGCATCCAGTTTTGAGCTCCACAATTCAAAAAGGATGTGGAGAAGCTTGAGAGAGTGCAGAGGAGAGCCACGCACATGATCAGAGGTCAGGAAAACAAACCTTGTGATGAGAGGCTGAGAGCCATGGGACTCTTCAGCCTGGAAAAGAGCAGGATCAGGGGTGAACTGGTGGCCACTAATAAGTTTATCAGGGGTGCTCATCAGGATCTGGGGGAACGTCTGTTCACCAGAGCACTCCAAGGGATGACAAGATGAAATGGTCACAAACTCCGCTGTGACCGATTCAGGCTGGACATAAGGAAAAACTTCTTTGCTGTCCGAGCCCCCAAGGTTTGGAATAGACTGCCGCTGGAGGCAGTTCAAGCACCCACTTTGAACACCTTCAAGACACATTTGGATGCTTATCTTGCTGGGATCCTATGACCCCTGCTGACTTCCTGCCCCTGGGGCAGGGGGCTGGACTCGATGATACTCCAGGGTCCCTTCCAGCCCGAATGTTTATGAAGTCTACTAGTAAAAAGCACAACAGCATTTCCATGTAGAAAGGTGGAGTTCTGACCAAACTGTTTTTGTTTGGGGTTTTAGTTCAGGTGCTTGTTCTTTCTAAGAAAAGCTTGTTTTTTTCTGTGGAAACAGATTTCTGGGAAAGAAGCTGTTTAACCAAAGCTACAGTTCCCCCTAAAGGGCAGTTGTGAAGGAGAAGCCCTGTTTTAAGTTTTTTCAGTGCTCCCCAAGTACATTGGCCCTGGGGACAGCTGTCAGCGATCCACCCACCACTGTGCCACAAATACAGGAATGACCACATGCCACAGATCTTGCCTTGTTCTAGTTTGCTTTTAAGTCTTCATGTAGCACAACAATAAGCTCATCACATTTTTTTCATCTGGTGGCCACTATAGCCAACAAACAGTATTAACACGGTAGGGAGAGAGCATGCCAAGGACACAGCAATAGCATAACCCTTCTTTGACATGGAATCAGCCCAGGGCATGGACTCAGACCATGAACTGCCCATGTTATCCAGGCCTTGTTTATTGCTGTCTACTGTTTTATTCTATTGTTATCTCTCTCTTTTTCCCTGTTTCTTCCCTGCACCAACACCCCCACCCCACCTCCAATATTTGTGACTGACTCTAGCATCAAATCACAAAGCCATCTGTGGCCAAAACCCAGGAAGCTTATTATCTCTACCTACTACTACTATAATTCCCAGACTAAATATTGGAGGAAAAGAGGTTTAAATGACTCTTCTTTTAATGCCTCTACTTACCAGTAAACTCTTTTGTCAATATATTGATTAATTTTTATAAGATGAGAGGGAGGAAAATATGTTGAGATAAATGAAGTACAAGCTACCTATGCCATATGTGCTTATTAAGGGAATAAAAAAGGTGTCCTTTAAAAAATAAATATTGTTTATTGCCATGTACTGTTATTTTTTTCCAAACATTAGTGGCACTTTTTATTGTTGTTAAAACATTTAAAAGGATACAATGATTCATTTTCTCATGGGCTTTTCTATGGTATACCTACACCAATTTAGTGCTTCACAAATGTGTTATTTTTCATAACAGCTGTTAGCCCTGTTTTACAGATAGAGATAAGGGGGAAAAATTACACAAAAAAAATGAGTATTTTAGGATAACCCATTCTGAGATGCTTAGAACCTAATTTTCCAAAGTACTTAATATATACGCGGATGTTGGAAGCACAGCATCCACTGACTTTTCATTGTTTCCTCCTTTTGTTACAGCTGAAAAGGCCCAAAACTTCCACAGATTAGCCCCCTACATCTCACTTTCAGCACCCAGAGAGGGACACACAAGTAGTAGTTACCTGTGAAAAAAGTCACATAGGCAGTCTGTAGCAGATGCAAGGACAGAATCCAGTTCTCCAGGGCAGCATTCAACTGCCCTAGTCATAAGAGAAGTGCCTTTCTCTTGCTGAAATCCCCCAATATTTTCATTACACTATTTCTCCACCAAATGAAGCAAAGGTAGAAGTCTTATTCACTACATAGCCCCAATTTATTCCCCCAACATCCTTCAAGCTACACACTGAATGAGGCAGATATTCTATGGAAAAAGAAGCATATGATCATCCAGTCAGGGACAATTCGTAATACAAAAGGAGCATATGATCATCCAGTTAGGGACAATTCCCCCCTGGAAGCCAAATTAAGGTTCCACATTGCTTTACTGTGAGCATTAACTTCAAGGTTCTTTTAACACTGTTTTTGTGCATCATTTTTTTCAGGTTTCCTTCAAAAATGGCAGTGCGTGGAATCAGATAGACATTTCTGAGTCACCAGCAGTGATGACTTTTCAAATCCACAGCCAGACCTCTGCCAACGAAGCTAATGGAGTAACCAAACACCAATAGTAAATGGTCATCCACCTCTCCCAATCCATACAGAGGATAAGAAATGCACTTTGTCATCGTGTTGCACAGCTGTTTTCTAACAGGAGACCAGTGTTAAGCATTAGGAATCATGAGTTCTCAAGGCACCTTAGTATAACAACAACCATGTCCCCGTACCTCTCAAACCTGACCTACTCCTGCCTATATATCACATCTCAGTCCTGCTTTTTTCTTCCCCCTCACCAGCATCTCACCATATTAGCCATTCCCAGTTTCCTCTTTCTGCTCGTCCCCCACTGTCTCCTTAGTCCCCTTACCTCTTCCCCATCCCAGGCTCACAGTTGCAGTCTCACTTACAGGGCTTCTTGTCCCCATTTATCCTTCTGTTTACTCCCACCCCACTGACTGACTTTTGTCCCCTCTGCCTTCAAGTCAAGCTGCTTCATCTTCCACACTGCCTGCAGAAGGAGCACTGAGAGTACAGAAGAAAAATCACTTTTCCAACCCTCAAATCTGCTCGGTACAGAAGGAATGATTAGAGAATTAAAAGCTGAATGCCAATAAGTCTACAAGCAGGGATTTTTGAGACCTGCAACTTGGCTAAAATTCATGTTAAAAGAACAGCAAAAATAATATCTAATAGACAGAGTCAGTTTTAGGGGTGGGTGGTGCTGGTGACTGCCCAGGGCACCCTGGTTAGGGGGGCACTAGCAGTGTGGTACAGCTCTGCAGGCAGGGGCAGGGGCATGGTGCAGCTCTGGTATTACTGTTCAGGCAGCTAAGGGAGATGACTGTTAACGCCTGTGTAGTAAAGAACAATGGGTCATTACCAGACCATTCACTCCCCTAGTTGCCTGAATAGTAATACATACCGTAGCTGCACTTCCAGCTATGGTATGGGGTGGTGTGGCTGCCCTGTGGTGGCAGCAGAAGTGGAGCCAGAGCTGGGACACTTGTTTTAATTTTCACCAGGTGTGACCCATACAAGCATGTGCAAGAGTGTGCAAGTGTGTGCAAGCAAGTGCAAGGGTGTGCCAGGATGCTCTTTAAAAAATTTTCACTGGCTGTTAAACTTGGAAGCAATGAAATGTCACAAGTACCTAAAGAAAAAAAAGTGTCAGGGTTGCAGAACAGGAAATGAAAATATCAGAACAGGAGCACAGAACAGGCAAATTAACGACTGCAAAGAAAAAAAGATGCAGATGCAATAAAGAAAGTACTTGAAATCTGTTAATGGCAACCCGTGCAGTAGTAGTAAGATGGTCACAGCATAGACATCAGATGAAAAATGCATAGATGATCCACAATTCAACTTCCAAGAATAATTACAAGAGAAACAGAGACACCCAAATGAAACAGAAATTCTTCATCTGGACCAGAATAATAATGATGCCACTAGTAATCAATTCCTGTTACAGACGTTGGCAATGCCATTTCTTATCTTGCTTTATGGCCCAAACTAATGTCCAAAATTCAACATCTGCTAATGAACAACAGTCCACCAAAAGTAAAGGGCATGGATTTTCCTCTAGATGAGCAGAATTACCATTTTTCTATGACTTTTTATACAAATATCTTGAAAATGGAGAAGTTCTGAAGCAGCACTGGCTGCTTTATTCAGAGTCCACTGACAAGGCTTTCTGTTTCTGCTGCAAAATCTTTGACTTGAATCCAAAATCATCCCCAGCATTTGAGGGATCAACTGACTGGAATTACATGTCTCTGATTCTCATGCATCATGAAAAGTCACCTAGTCATTTAAATTCCTGCTGAATGTGGGTCAAAGCAAAGCCAAGGAATAAACGGGGTATTTGCATAATCTTGGTGTTGATCTAGTGTTTCAGCCAGCCCCTCACATTTGTTGTAAAAAGCATCAATTCAGCTACGAATGTGAAGATGAAACAGTTAATCCACAAGACAAATTCAAACTTGAATTTTTCAAGCAGCATATAGACACAGTGAGGGCATCCATGGAAGATTGGTTTGAGCGAATGACTTAACATATGAACCTTTGGGGCTTTCTATATAACATGATGTGACCCCATATCAAAAACTTTGAAGAAGCACCATAAGGACCTTCATTGTGTGTTGACAATTGGAGAGAGCTCTGACAGTAGTGGTGTCAACCAATCTCTGCAAAGAACTTGGCTATCTCCAAAGTCTCTTTCAATGGCCTGTAGTGGTCTTCAAGAAGTTCTACAATTCATTTACGACAATGAACTTCATGACAATTTCCCAAGCACATGGATAGCGCTGAGGATCCTGTTAACCAAGCAGCAAATGGAGCTTCTTGAAGTTGAAGCTTATGAAAACATCTTTGCGATTGACTATGGGAGACGACAGGCTATCTTTGCTGGCCATCTTGTCTATCAAGAATGCTGTGGCTCAAAATATAGACCTGTCACAAGGGATATCAGAGTTTGCAACAGCAAACCATGCCAAGCTGTCTTCTGAATCTTGTAATCATGGTGAACAGAGTTTATTTCTTAATGTTATTTATTAGTTTATTATTTATTTTAATTTTAGTTTGTCACAGCTATAATGTTATTTTTATTACTTATATCATTTGAATCAATTACATTGAATTGAATTGAATGTTGTGTTATTTCCTCATTTATCTTTTTTTTTAGTAAATTATAAAAATCCTTTTGCGATTACAGCTTTATTTCTGAAAAATGGGGAGGAGGAAGCGGGGGGAGTGCCAAAATACAAGTTGGCCCAGGACACTTTTTTTCCCCAAGGCTGGCTGCTAATAGCAGGGCAACCCTCCTTCTCCATCAAATTTTGATTCCTGCCTTCAGAACAAGACGATGCAATGATTCAGTGAAACTGAAGCAAGATTTAAAATATGTATCATTTCCCCTGAATCTTGTTCTTAGAAAGTGCCTGAATCATTTTTGTTGAAACTTCTCAAAAATAAAAAAATCTACCCTAAGGCATTCACACACCACCAAAAAGCTTCAGCCCAATTAGGTAACATTTGACAAAGTTAGAGGCAGTTGAAAACAAGGTGTTACAAAGCAAAGCGGTGGATAATCGAGCTATAGGCAGTACAACTAGCTCTGCTTACAGTACAGATTTTTTCCTCTTGAGTGTTGCTGGATCTAATGCTACATAAAAAAAAAGAATCACTGCCAGCAAAAGTCAAATACCTGTATGCTAATGAAAAAGAAATAGATAAATCTTTCTCAGTTTCTCCCCCACTGTGCAAAAAATCTGTGATCTGAAATCTTTCCACTTGTTTACAGTTCTTCAGAGTTTTGCCCATTTTGATATGTAAAGCTCTACTGGTCAGTGGCTCCTATCAATTTTTGGTTTGATTAACATCCTGTGAATGCAAGTAAGAAGCAATAGCTGATAGAGACCTAGAACATTTTGTATTCTTACACAGATAAGTCCATGCAAAAATGTGCATACGTTTTGCACACGCGCACACACATATCTATATACCTATATCTATGTCTAAAAATGTGGCTGTAGTGCAATATTGCCTGTCAGGACATTGTCCAGTCTGTGTTTATACTGTGTATTATCATGTTGCTTTCCCTTTTCTATTACTAGCAATGAGATTGAGGCACTTCTCAACCCTTTTCAACTGAAGGCACCCCTCAAAATGTCAGCTATTCTTTTCACCCTTTTTTTTTAAGCAGAGAAAAATAATAAAGCAATTCTTCTGTTGCAAAGACCCAGGAAGACCACAGAGGATCAGAATGTTTTTAATACTATGAATTTCTATTTGAAATCTCTGGGTTTATCTTGTGAATCATGTTTGCACCTCTAACAGTGCTAACATTGTGAGGCACCCCAAGCACCCTTGAAAGGATCTCAAAGCACCTTGTTTAAGAATCACAGTTATAAAGTCTTCAAAGCCTGGAGTGGAAGAATCTACTACTTTGAGTTTTTCTAGGACAATAGGAACCTGTTTCCAGTTGGTCCGCACATGCTACTGTAACAGATATGGTGAATAACTAGGTCTATGGGGAGGGGAAGAGAGAAAGGGAAAAGGAAGAAAGGAAAGTGGAAACCCTGACTCATTGCAGTGCTTTGTAACACACACAGGAAACTGCAATCCCTTTCCAGGGAACTTTATTTCAGGAAAGCTGTTCTATGAAGCAATTAATAATTTGCTATAGGGGGTTCCAACACACTCGGCAAGTGAGATCAAGGAGTTCAAGATTAGCTAAACAGGTTTTGACTGCAAATGAATATCAGGAACCCAAGGGTCAGCCTTGACAAGAGCTGGGAGAATACTGGAAAGAAATTCCACAAATATTTGCTTGAATTTGTGAACACAGCAAAGGTGAATTTGCTTATGTTTTTCTTGGGTTGGTTTCGTGGGAATATTCCCAAATGGGTTTCGGACCAGAGGGTTGATAGGTACTGCAAATAAAATTATTACTAAAAAGCCTGCGTTGCACTTGTGTTCCTGCTTACTCAACTTGGAACTGCAGTTTTAAGTATAAGGCTCTTTTTCAGAAGCTGATCACGCTTAACCAGACTAGTGCAATGGGCGGCCGTGCTCAGGTAGAATTCTGACTTGACTTTTGATCGCTGCAGTGCCCCAACCCTTTCCAACCATGAATGTAAGTACCCTCAACGACTGAGAAGCCAGAAAGTGTTATCACCCCCCTTGTATGCAAGAGGGACTGGGGTAAAGAGAAACATAAGTGCTTGCCTACCAATGGTGCCTTACAGTCATTATATTGGCCCTAGGATTGGCCTTAGCCATCAACGGGCTCATCTACAACCCTTAGCTTGACCCATAGAAGGGATCATCCTCGACCATGAGAGATTGCCACCAACAATGATGACAGTCATTAAACAAGAATGAGGATAGTTTATTAGTGAGAGTGTACATGCATGGAGCTATTCCAAAATAACAGTTCCTTAACAACATCATATAAAGATAAATAATAACTGAATTGCTAAAGGAGAGTGAGGAAGTCTGGCACAGAAAAGGAACTGAACTTTTTGATCAATCCTACTTGTTGTGTGCATTTCTCTACAAATATCTTTCTCTTTAAAGAGAAATGATTTCCCTACAAGTATCTTTCCATTTAAAAATCTGTTTGCTCCACACATACTCACATACACAGGGTCTTGTTACACATTAATTTTAGTTGGCTCCTGGAACTCTTAACCCCTGGATTGCTGGCACATTAACACCTGAAACTAGTTGTAAGCACAATTTAGCCATTCCAGTTGTAAGCTTCAAGTTATGCCATTCCAGGGCAGGTTTCTCTCTGATTCGTGTTGCCCAGATTATGTTCCATTAGTGTGTGGCCAGTCGCCACAGAGGAGCCACCCAAATTGCAGTCCTCCAGCATCCAAGGATGTGCTGTCCTCTCCCTCACTCTCCTGTTCTGTGTGGACAAACTTTCCATCCCCTGAACTCTACTGCCTGAGGGGCGGTTCTGGCACCAAGCCAACTCCCCTCCTGCCCCCAGGAGTGTGACCTTCCCACCCTCAGGGGTGCAACCCCATGCAACATCCTGAAGAGCACACACCAGCTCACAGGGCATGGAGAGGTCCACAAGTGGAGTCTGGTGGTGGAGGGCAAGGGGGCAAGGAAAACAAAGGTAGGGGCCAGATTGGGTCCCCGCGAGCTGGGGCTTCCTTCCCAGGACAGAGGCAGCAGCTTTCCAAAAAGCACCTTCCTCATCACTCCTACCTCCCAGCCACCCCAGGAAGCCTGACCAACACCCCCCATATCCCAATCCCAAATCCCAATTTATTAAAACATGAGACTTTCCTTAATATACTTCTTCTTTATTTCATCTTAATTTTTTTAATGTATCCTTCAGTGGCTGACTTCCTTCATTGCACAACCGTTCTCCCACTCCCATTTCTTTTCCGCCTCCCATTTCATTACTCACTCAATCCCATTAACTCTCTGCCTCGCAGCTTCATGTTCCCTCCTCCCATCCCCAACCCTTCTGTCACACACCTCCACCTAAAATGGGGATAGAAGCCATCATGGCAACTCACAGCTAGAGCTCCTAGTCAGGCCCCTACTTGCCAGCCCTCTAGTGGAAAATCACAGCTGTGCATGTGTGGGCAGACAGTCAGAGAAGGTGGTTAGCCTTAAGGTATGACTGCTCCAAACCTGAGCTAGCATTAACACTGATCAGTCTTTGAGCAGCTCAAAGTGTAACATGTAACAAGTCTCATGCACACACACACACACACACACACACACACAAAGCTGTGGCTTCAACTCTCCCAGCAACAATAGAAACTTGACACTAAAGTTGAATTTTGAGTATAATTTCTTCATTACTAAAGTAAAAGACTTATAGCATGTAAAGTTCACAAGTAACTAAAGAAAACTAAGAGAGTGGTCTGTATTATTCAGTGTATTGGTGCTTTAAAGCCAATTGCTGCACTTTAAACTGAGGTGTGTCATTTTAATGTGCCAGCATAAGCTGGGATTCAACCAGCATTGTCTCATACAGACTACAGAAGAGATGGCCTGTACTGAGTATGCTACATTTCATATATTTCATAGACATTAGGGGCTGGAAGGGACCTCATGAGATCGAGTCCAGCCCCCCTGCCATAGGCAGGAAGTCTGCTGGGATCAAATGATCCCAGCAAGATAAACATCCAAATGCCTTTTAAATAAGTCCAGAATAGGTCCAGAGTAGGTGCTTGCACCATCGCTGGTGGAGTCTGTTCCAGACCCTGATTACTCGGACTGTAAAGAAGTTTTTCCTTATAGACTCTGAATCGGCCTTCTGAAAGTTTGTGGCCATTAAACCTAGTTATCTCTTGGGGAGCCCTAGCAAACAACTGTTGTCCCAGATCCTGATGTACCCCCCTTATATAATTATAGGCTGCCACCAAGTCCCCCCTGAGCCTTCTCTTCTCCAGGCTGAAGAATCCCATGTCCCTCAGCCTCTCCTTGTAAGGCTTGCTCTCTTGGCCTTTGATCATGCATGTGGCTCTTCTCTGGACTCTGTTGAGTTTATCCACATCCCTCCTGAAGTAGGGGGCCCAAAACTGGATACAGTACTCCAGCTGTGGCCTCACTAAGTTTTGCTCAAGATGCATCGGTGGATGCATGCCAGAGTTTGGTTTGCTCTGCTGGCCATGGCATCACACTGGGGGCTCGTGTTCATCTTGTGGTCAATCAAGACCCCCAAGTCCCTTTTAGCTGTGGTGCTAGCAAGCATAGCACTGCCAAGCCTATAAGTATGATGCTGGTTTTTTCTCCCAGGGTGGAGTACCCTGCATTTCTCTAAGTTGAACGCCATCAGGGTTTGGTCTGCCCATTTTGCAAGCATGTCTAGGTCAGCCTGAATCCTCAGCCTGTCCTCCAGCATGACTGCCTTCCCCCATAGTTTAGTGTCATCCATGAACTTTGCCAGTCTGCATCTGATGCCCAAATCGAGATCATTAATGAAGATATTGAAGAGTACTGGCCTGAGCGCTGAGTCCTGGGGGACTCCATTGGTAACCCTGCACCACATTGATTTGTTCTCATCAACTAGTACCCTTTAGGTCTGACCCCAAAGCCAGTTCCCCAGCCATGGGACTGTGAGATGGTTGAGGCCACAGTTCCCCAGCTTGGTCATGAGGACATAATGGGAGATCAAGTCAGAGGCTTTCTTGAAATCCAGATAAATTATATCAGTCTCATTTCCCTTGTCCAGGCAATGCATCACCTGGTCACAGAAGGAGATGAGGTTGGTCAGGCAAGATCTTCCAATAATAAAACCATGTTGGCTGGCACTCAGTACATTGCCTTCTGTTAGCCTGTTGCAGATGGATCCCTTGATAATTTTCTCCAAGATCTTTCCAGGGATGGACGTCAGACTGATAGGTCTGTAATTCCCTGGATCTTCTTTCTTCCCTTTCTTGAAGATTGGGACCATGTTGGCTCTTTTCCAGTCTTCTGGTACATCACCCAAGTGCCATGAGCTTTCAAATATCTTGACCATAAGTCATGCTATGATGTCCGCCAGCTCTTTCAAGACTCTCGGGTGCAATCCACCTGGGCCCATGGACTTACGGATGTCAAGCCTCTCAAGGTGTTCTCTCACTTGATCTATGTCAATTGTGGGCCTCTCTCTCGAGCCCTGGGTGCTTTGCATCCTGTCTGACAGTTTGACCCCCTGCTATATTTATTTTAGCTTTTTATTTCAACATGCTATAATTATTTCAGCTTTCCTGGGAGCTTATTTAAAGAATTGTACAGTCCAGGCTGTATCCACCCTGTTTATCATGAGAGCTCTTTTTATTGTTCATGAAAGTCACAACTCAGTTCTCAACTCCTACATCACTGAGGCTGCAGGTGAAGGCCAGCTGGGGACAGAGTGATATTGTTTTAATATTAGTCTGGGAAAAAGATGAACATACTATGGTCTCCTCTCATTAGGGATGTACCACTTGGGATTCAGTAACAGCCGCTATTGCTTTGTGTGTGCTCAATTCTATACTTCTAGGAAATTAGCCCCACGCTGCCTTGCTTTCACTGAATGAGAACATCGAGTCATTAACTACCTTTGATCTAAAACTTGTTATGGTGTAATAATGGTCATGCTTTATCTTAGACCATTTTAGAGGTTGGTTTAGGCAGGCAGGCGAGACGGACTGTAAATGTTTTGATAGGCACTATAGTTCAGTTGTCATGGTTTTCAGCTCCCCAAGGATGCACATACACATGGCACCCACAGAATGGTCATGTCAGCCTAGATTAATGGCAGTAGCATCCAGTCCCATGGCAGATATATTTGCTTTACGGTGAATTACAGAAAATGGCTGCTTTCTAGATATAAATTTGAAAGGAGGATGGAATCAATTTTGTGTCAGATGTGACTGCAACAAATACAGTACATACTGTAGGGTTGATCACTTGCATATAGTTCTTATAGATTGTGTATGGGTGGGTGGGTGCATTTAAAAAGAGAGCACAGCTTGAACCAAACAGGGAAAACCACCCTTAAAAAAATGTTTAAAAAGTTAGAAGCAACTCTGAAGTAATACCCACTTCTAATCAGAGAGGCTTGTTACATTATGGTATGGTAATCATGAACATGAATAACAACTTTATAATAAATAAGTACAATATAATGTATTACAGAATATATTATAATTTATTAATTCAATTTGTGTACTACATATTTAATGTGTTGTATGATAGGATCTATGTAAAATAATCCTTTATATTTTACATACATTTTTATTACCTGTTCGTGTTTATTTTTATTTATAGTTATTTTCATCTTTGAAAAAATAACAGTGTACAGTTGTAAGAATATGATACAGTATGAAGACATACCTGGATTGAACAATAAATATGCGATGATCTCTCCAAGTTGTGCAAATCTTTTTCTTGAGTAAGACAAAGATCAAAAGCAATGGCCAAGTACAGACATTATACTTTGACCAGAATAAGTGGTCGGAAACTGGTTTACACCTGTAACAGAACAGAAGTTCGGCACACACCGACTGGTTTAAAAATGGTTGAACCCAGTCTAAGATTTGCTTCCCCCCTGCCAAAGGGCAAATGTGGGTTCTGTTCTCTACTGATCTAAACTACACCACTTACAGAAAACTACGTAACTTAAATCAATTCCACCTCAGGCTTTTTGAATGTCTGTACTAGCCAATATCTGAATTTCATTGAGGCTCCCACTCCTCTAATTTTCCACCTGGGTTAAGGAGGCACAAGGATGGCAAATGATTTGCATCAGGTTATGCATAATGGACCAGCCCAGGATCTTCCTAGTTTTCAGTGCTTTGCACCAGCCAGTCCAGTTATAAAAACTCAGAGATTTTACTTGGTTTTACCACTGTCTGAGAAGGCCCATTTCATCTGAGAACCCTTCATCATTTCAAGAGTCCAACAGTACAATTGGATGCTCACTGAAGCGAAAGGCATTTCATATGGAGAAGCCACGCAGAATTGGATCCAGGGGCTTGATTCTGATTCAAACCCTGCATGGTCACTTACACTTAATCAAAATCAGATCCTAATGGTATCATTTCCCATAGATAGTGCAGAGGGCTCAGTAACTACATAAGGCTTTGGTCTTTAAAGATTTTTCCTCACATATCTTCCTAAAACATGAAAATAAAAAAGAAAGAAGAGCCTCACAGAGCTTTGATACTGAGGAAAATAAAAACTAGTCAATTGATTCTTCCCTTATACAGAAACAATGCTGCATCCAGAAAAGTAATGAACTGACAGCAGGACTCCAGGCAGAACATTCCCATGATTAGTTTTAACTATTCACATTTAGGTAAAGCCAAATAAAATGCTAACAGAGCACCCAGTACTGCAGCTTTGCACTCCACCTGCAAACACTGTTCATCATCCATGCACAGTCTCATGGCTCATTTTAACAATAATTGCTCTTCGAGCTGAAAGCAGTCAGCAAAGGGCCTGATAATAAACAGTAACAACAACAATGATACAATGAATTAGATTTAAATAGACCCTTTAATTTCAAAAGAATCCCCAAACACTGAGCTAGACTGTAATTGGCTCTGTGACTAACTTGCCTTGCTCATCAATGCAATCTCAGTCTTTGCTCTTTGCCAGGGCATTTATCATTGTAGCCTTTTTTTTTTTTTCTTTTTTTCTTTTTTTTTATGGAAACCATGACTTCATTCTGGGCTCCTACAGCACACGGGTTGCAGGTGAAGGCCAGCTGGGGACAGAGCAGCATTTGGTGGGTTTAACATTAGCATAGATGAGGCTAACGCATCTTGGCCCCAGGCCTTTGGGGATGAAACCTCTGGGATTCAGTAGCAGCAGATCTAGGTTTTTTTTATATGCATGATGGTGGTTTTTTTCATAGGCAATTAGCCCAGCACAGGCTCACTACCACTGAATTCAATTGATGGGCGGTGCCAAGAGCTGTGCTGATGGAACCATAGGTCATTACGGGTCATCAGCAGGTTCTCTAAACACTAAGGAACAATGCTGTATCCCATAAGTTAAAGGAGCTACCCTTCTCTGCTTACAATAATAGGTTCTTACCATTAGCATATGCCAGCAGCTAGGAAGGACCATAGCAAAGTGGCCAATAGGGTTGTACTGGGCTCCCTAACAAAGCATAGCAGGGCTTAATAAGGGCCCTAACCCCAGGATGGGTATTGTCCCCATATCTGTTCCTTCTTGGACTGCCTACTTTCCCCTGGGATCACCAAGCAAACATCAGTCCCTCCGGAAGCTATGCTAGTTAGCTGCAACATATGCATTTCCTGCAGCATCCTACAACTTATGTACTACCACAGCACCTAGGACTGACGTCAGTCCTTTCCATGTGCTTAGTGTAGATTTTTTCTATGCTAGTTGTTACCTGTACCCACAGAGGGATAGATGGGAAGGAGGGCCAGGGAGCACAGATACTTTCATCTATTGGATTTAGGCACCTAATGCAATTCTGTTCCACCTTGTCCAAGTCCCTGAAAATCTGTACTGCATCTACTTTTGTAAAATGTTAGCATCTGGCCCTTAAGACTGAGTCACAAGAAAACAGCAAGGAAGGGGATTCACCCACCTTTTGTATTAACAGATTTTTCAGGGACTCGTGCAGAGTGGAACAGAATTGAACTTGGGCACCCAGGGCTACTTACACAACCAACAGGTAAAATAGGATCTGGTCCAGAGTCTCCCCAAAAGAGTTTGCTAGTAACGCTGTACAGTTGAAATGGTTTTGTTTGTCCTCAGTGCTGCAGTGCAGACCTACATCTGCTCCTATTCCTCAAAATTGCTTTTAAAGTGCCCTTGTCCTTAATTCTCTGCTTGCCCATTTATAGTACTGTGGAAGTATATTTGGCCTCAGTACAAGCGATATCCAGTGAGTCCCTACCCTCTGCATCCTTGAGTGCTCCAGTGAACTTTAGTGAGGTTTTTTTCATTAGTAATTTTATAATCTATTTACTTTATATTTTAATCTTTATTTTTTCCCAAACGTCGTAGCCTGAAAATAAAATAGATAATTAAGAGTAATACAATAGGTCACAAAGACTTGAGAATAGCTTTTCAACAGAATTTTAAACCACCGGTAACCTTCATACCCAAGACCACTGCTGCCCACAACTGCATCTACACTCTAGCTTGTGGCCCCTTATGTATGGGGCTACCTCCCATATTTGACTTCCTGAAGCTGCTATTCTCTCCTCCTTTAATTCACACCTAAAGATCTTTTGGCCAGCAACATCTACAGAAAGTTATCTGACTAATATCAACTTAATTGATGGCCATTTGGAGATCATCACCATCACCAGTATAACAGGACCTTCTGGAGGCCACAACCAAGACTTGAATCCACTGTGCTAAACACCTCACACACGCACTCACTCAACATGCCCCAAGGACCTGATAAGACCAAGGTGGTGGCAAGGGTTTGCTTAGATTGTGCCTTCCTTGGGGCAGGGGCTATCATCTTGATCTGTGTTTGCAGCACAAGATGGTTGCTGGTTCATGAGCAGGACTCCTAGACAGTCATACACATAATTAGAGACATAATTGATAGCTGTTTTTTTCCTCATTTGACAAGTAGGGAACTAATGCTCAGAAAGATTATGTATCACCCAGGAAGTCTGTTGCAGTGCCAGGAATTCAGCCCAGAGCTCCAAGGTCCAGTCTGGTGCTTCACACATAACAACATCCTTCCTTTTCTCTTGCTTCTTTTCACCATGAGGGTCCTACTTCACTTAGATTTTAAAGCCACTAGATGGAGAAAAACTTGTGAACACCACTTTGCAGGAAGTGGACATGACTAGAATAACACAAAGTAATGTAAATAAGACAACCATCCCCTCTCCCACCCCTCTCTTCCCCCCACACCTTGTATTATACATGCAGACAAAAGCTGCCATTTAAAAAAAAAATAACAGCGTCGTAATTTTTATGAAGTTAGACATATTTACAACAGCTCTTTAAAAAAGAGCTATTCATGAAATTCTGGATACTTATGGGCATATACTAGACTCCTACATTTTCCAGTACTAATCTTATCACACTGTGAATATATTTGTTTTACACAGTGCATAAACACCTCAATATAGTTGTTTCTTCATTATATCACAGCATCGGGGTAATGAATCCATTATGGTATTATTATTTGGAAGCCAAGTAATTGACCATGTAAACTTACACTTTCGTAAGAGAAGCTATTGAGTGTGAACTTCTTTACGGTACTTTGACATTTAACAACATACAACATTTTCATTTATTTTTTAAAGGCTATAAAAAGGGCATGGGTAAGAAATCGTGGCCTGAGCTGTTAATTTGAATCATCTATCATAAACCTGATGCAGTTTTCCCGTCTCAAAAGATGCATTATAGGAGACAACGGTGATAAATACTATTGTTAACCTGTGGGAATGTGGAAGAAATCTGACATCGCATCAGTTCTGTAGTGTTACTTTGCGATGTGGAAAACGTGCAATATAAAATAGCTCAGTGGTGTAACTTTCATAGCCATAAAACAGTCTTCTAATTAACAACAGAGCAATAATTCTGATAAAGCTATCCTACGAACATGTACACACAATCTGTTGTCAAGATCCATTATCCCTTTTCAGCATGGTTTTAGGGTGTAATTCAGACACAAATGAAGGCTAATCTAGTGATTCGCATGCTAGCCAGGGACCCTGGAGTCTCAGATTCAAATCCATGCCCCTACCCGGACTTCCTGTGTACCCCTGAGTAAATCACTTAGCCTTGTTGGTCAATATTGTGAAAAGTATAAACATTTTGGATGCCACATTTTCTGGCTGCCTGATTTCAAACACATTATGAAAGAGTCTCATCTTCAGAAAGTGATTGTGGTAATTGAGCTGAACAAGTGATTGAGTTCTCAGTTTCTTGGCAACTAACTGCCCCCCCCCCCCCCCCACGCGCGCACACACACACAAACAGGTTTGATTTAATTTATTTAGAGTATTTTTAAAAATATTTTAGCATATCAAAAAAATGAAAATCAAATCATACTGATTTCAGAATATTTTTATTTCTTTTAAAAGAAATGTAAAAAGCAAAGTAGTTTTCAACAGAAAAATTGAAGCATTGTTTTGGGAAAAAAGCATCAAAAGAAAAAAATGTTTTGACTTTCTAGTTTTCAGAATAAATAATTCAGCAAAATAGATGCAAACAGACTAAACATTTTGGTGTTGTTAAATCTATATTTTTGGCAAAAACAAGTTCTAGCTAAAGTTATAAAGTTATTTTTTATAGTTTTCAGCCAGCTCTACCACTGAGTAGCTGCCCTCCGAAATACCAGGTTCCTTTTAGTTCAACCTGGACACCCAAGAGGTGTGACAAGCAAAATTACAAACTGCTTTTCAAAAGGCTTCTCTTCCATGGTATCCCATCTTCAAAACAAAGATGAAGTTTACTACCATCAATGGAATTAAAGTTTAAAAAATGTCACGTACAGCCACCAGCTTGAACACATCATTGATGTCTACAATTCCCTTCTAGAAAAGGATGCCCTTCTCAGGGTGACCATGGGGGACAAACCTGACCTAACAAACTTTATAGGCAGTCAACGACGTCTCAAGCGATGGGCTACCAAACTCCAATTTCCACAGAGGCACTGGACCTTGCAACAAACCCAGATGCCTGCTGTGTCCCCACATCAGTACAGACCACATCCGCACTGGATGAAATAACATGGCTTATAATATCCAAGGTTCATTCACCTGCAACTATACCAATCTTATATATTCCATCATCTGCTCACACTGCCCCTCTGCTCTCAACATTGGACAGATGGGGCAATCCTTACAAGTCAGAATATATGAACATTGATCTGATATGAGTGCCAAAAAGACACAAAACCCAGTGACAGAACACTTTAACCTCCCAGGACAGTCCATCACTAGCCATGGGGTAGCTGTTCTTCAGCAGCAAACCTTTAAGAAGCTGACCTGAATGGGAAATTGCAGAACAATAAGTCATCCACAGACTAGATGAGATTGAGTTATGTAATAAGCATGCTTTAAACAGCAGCTATAGATTTTTATCTCATTACTTGGACTAGGTTTTTTTGTGACCCTTTTGTTCCAGTGGGTTTTTTGCTTGTATGTCTCTCCCAGTGTTGCCCTTCTTGCCACCTTTTTTATCAAATCAGTTTCTCTATTCTATATACTGCTCTGTGCACATCACCGCATCCAATGAAGTGATCTCCAGCTCACGAACGCTTATTCTGTGAATGTGCAACTGTGCACACACACAACACCCACATGTATTAGAATAGTCTGAAGTCAAGCAGAAGGCAGGGTAGATTTGTACCTGATCAACATAGCTACCTCTCTCTGCTCAGGTTTTCAAACACAACAATAATAGGAAGCATATAAGGAAGGCTTGTAGCTAGGTATGCCAAACCCTTGAATGTTCAGGTTTTGAAGCCAACTTTGACTTCCAAAGTGTGGAAGCTCTAGGTTATAAATGCCAAATTGGGTCCTTATTCCTTAACATGTTTTCTCTTGTACAGCCTGTTCACATGTGTTGCCATAGATTAGATAAACCAATTCAACTTGTGTATATTATAGCCTCGTTACACCTCATGCTGTAAGCCAAGGGTCGGCAACCCCCGGCACACGTGCCAAGCATGGCAAGCGAGGCCATTTTGCTCGGCATGCCACGGCCAGCCCTGGCTCTGGGTCGCTGCTGCCAATGACAGAGGCCAGGCTGCTGGGAAAGGTCCAGCACAGCCCCGCAACCCTCCCAGGGGGCACAGGCCCCCAGATCCATGCGCAGGATGATAGCAGACTGCTGCTGTCAGCAAGTGATACGAGTTTTGCTTTGAACAGTTTGAGGTGCAGTTTACCAGAAACCCCTGCACCTATCTCCTAGAAACTTGTCAGCCATCTTGCCCTCAGAAGGGGCTACCATCCCTGCAATTTTCATCCAAATCAGGCATGAACTGAGAAAGGTATAGGCATTTTCATGATTCCCCATTACAGCCTATGGGCAAAACATCAAAACGCATCAAAACAGTTGCAACTAAATGAAACAAAACAGTGCTTCGACACAACAAAACGAAACACTGTCCCTTCAAAATGGCAAAACGGAAGTCGAAACGGAACAGTGCTGTTTCGCACAGCCTGATGGACTAGCTACAGAGAGTGGCCACACCTTAATGTAACTGGAGCAAAATCAGACCGATTAGAGATAATCCTGCCCTGGAGCACTGCAAGTTTAAGAGAAATAACAAGTGCTTTAAGCCACTTAAAAGGTGTTAACGTGTAGCCAATCCAGGAGTTAAGAGCTCCAGAGCTGCCTAAATTACCACGTAAAAAAGCCCTAACAAGGGACTTACTCTCTTATACGGATTTCATAGTAGTTATACACGTTTCAGTTCACACCTAAAAGATTACCCGTGCAAAACTAACTGTAAAAAACAAAAAACAAACAGAAACAAACAAACAAAAAGTTTAAATCAAGAGATGAGCATCCATTTACTCACAGGTTGGACAAGTTTAACCAAGTATACATGTAAAAAAAATAAAATCACGTGTTCAGTTAACCTAGTATCAGTCCCTGTGTGTATCGAGTGATATAAAAGCCATAAACACTCATAAATTAGCAATAAATCTGACTGGAGATACATGGTAACGAAGACCTACTTCAAATTCAAATCCTAGATTCCCTCCCACAGAATAGCTATGCCATATTTTATCATAATGAGAGAAGTCTGATCATTTGTACTGAAGAGCCAGTTTGATTAGAGCTTGAAAGTCATCATTCACGTCCAGAACATGACACCATCAACAACACGGTACAATATTTCAGAGCAATATGCAAATATAAGGTTTAAGGAACGAAACAGCAGACACGGAAATATAGCACAGGCTCTTATAAAAATCACCACTACCATAAATGGCATTTCAAATGAGTACAGGACTAGAAGAGCAAAAGTATTATCAGGAGGAAAGGGGGAAAAAAAATAGTTTGAAGTAAGTATCTTATCCCAAATGTGATTACCTGTAATGATAAACTAACAGCAACATTAAAAGCTCCCACTAACAGAAGGCGTACAATGGGGCTTTTATGATTTAAATGAAGGACACTACAAACAACTCTTTGATAGCCTCACGCTGGGCCCTTGTTCTGCTGGAGTCAGACTTGATTAGGAGTGCACGTTCCCTCTTTTATGAACACCTGTGTCTAAAGCCCACAAATAATTAGCTTAGCCATACCATTTCACTCCAATAATGGTGTAATTTGCCATGCCTTTCAGACCCAGGACAGCTGGTGCTATTGAAAATCACCTCAGGATTAGGCCTTAACTCCCAGGCCTTACTCTTTGGGGGCTTCTTAAGTATCCATGGCAACATACTTAGGCTGTAAATTATCACCTCTAATAATAACTGGTAAAGTCTATCTTATTTTATTCTGGTTATATCCATAATAAAAGATAACACATGAAAATTGAATAGAAGTCTGAGAGCTGAAAAATATTATTACCTTGTCTAGGAATGAATAAGTAAGAACAGATGGAAGGGCTTTTGGCTGTACGTATTTTTAATCGTACCTGTTCACATTTGCTTTTGACTTTTAGAGAGGGAAAAACACAGCTGTTTGAATGTAGTGGGGAAATTACATTAACAACTGAACTGGTCAGCGCTAATTGCTGCCGTTGCCTACAGCTGCGCAATAACAAGAAGGTGGGTAATTCTGCAGGGGGCTCCTCCACTACAAGGAGCTGTGAAAATGTGCTCCCCTCGCTCCGACCCCGAGTCCGTTCTGCAGCTGGACTATTGACAAGTGAACACAAATTTGACAGCACCAAATAGTGACGTGCATGCACTTCATGGGACTCCTAAACACTTCACTGGTCACTTCAACTTGATTATACCTAATGAAAGTGTGACAGGCAGGCGGCAAAAGTGGCTAGAGGAAAAGCTACGGGCTATAGGGGGAGTTCCTAGCGCGCCAGAACTATGGTTTTACCATATAGTGCAAGGCTCTGCGCAGGGAAGGCACATGCCCTCATGCCAACTTCTTTCCTATCCACCAATAGATGGAGAAGAAAGATTGCCCCTAAATACCACAATGATCATCTGCAAGCCTGGACGTAGAATGAGAGGTTACTCTGTTTCTTCATTAAAGGCTTTGTAATCCTTTTGTATTCACCATTTGATTTGAAGAGAAGCAAAGGGAAAAAATCTGTCCTCCAACAGCTTGTCTTGGCTGAGCTGTGAAACAGTCACAAAGTTACACTGGAGTCACCCTACCACTTTGGACTGACAGATACTTGGCACATCATAAGTGTCCCTAAAATATTCCCTGATCACCACAGTGAGCTCGCAGGGTTTGCACACTCTGCAATCCCTCCCCTAGAAAAGGAAAAGTCTCAGGTGGCTGTGCAAAACCTAAAGCAGCATGAGGCCACCATTGCTGACAGAGGAGTACCCAGGCAGAATACAGAGTAGCCTGAGTAGTTAAGTAGCCAAGGAGCCCCCCAGGGTACACGGCCACAGAGGCTGCTTTCTTCCTGCAAACACACTTTGCATGGCAAAAGGAGTTTGCAGTGAAAAGTATAAAAAAACACCTTGAATTGTCAAGTTTTTTTTTTAAGAATAGAGTATATTTATAGACCCTATTTAGTTGGAAACATAGACATGAAGATTGATGTCATAACTGCACTTGGACTAGGCATCAACAGGCAGAAGGAGCAAGATCTAGAATCATCTGGTCTAGCTTCCTAGAGTCAGATCCTAGAAAGTGTCAGATCTCATCATTAACATCAGATGGAAGGCAAAGCCCTCAATATTTGGTAATATCTATCCCTCAAAGGTTGGCATGCTGTTGATGTATCCATCTGGAGAAATTAGACACAATTTACTTTCTACATTTGGGTAGCTGACAATATTTGTGGACTGAGTGTCACCTTTGTGCAAAAATGTGCGAAAGAGAGAGGCAGGCCTGGGAAATATGTAAAAACATGTCAGCTGCATGCATTTCCTAGTCAGAACCTCCCCTGAGGTTGAGACATGCTTGACACAGTTGAGAAGGTGTAGGTGGTAGGAAGATGACTTCAAGGATACTGGAGTTATTTAAGTATAGGCAGGCCTCAGGATGAAGCAAAAGCAACCTGATAGTGGCTCTAAATGATGTCCGATTGACTGTAAATTCCACCCCCCACCCGCAATCCCTGAGCCTTTCAGGAAGCCCAGGGTTGTCCAAACTCAGAAGCAATCCAGCCACATTCTGCTTTCACCAGGAATTAGCCTCTGCGCATTAAGGCCAGCTCAGGAAAGAGAGCACAAAACTCTGCATCGCTTGGAGATCCCCCAAACCCCGTCGAGTTTTAGACTCTGTTACAGGGTAGCCTTCCCCTTTAAGGGTGAGGGGGCTTGTGGGCAGCCAGCCCTCTTTGATTATCACATCCCCCTGAGAAAGGAATCAGGTGTTTTCTATAAAGGGCTGAGCAAACACAGTTAGAGATGTAGGAGGGAGGCTGGTTTCTTTGACTAGCCCTGGAGCAGAGAACTACAGATGCGGAATGGAAGGCGCCTGGGCCCCTGCAGCTTGGGTCAGGGGAATAGCTTTGTTTTGTGTGACTTTGCACGGTTTTTTGTTTGAATTAATAAACTGTGTCCTGAGGAAAGGGCCTGAAAGGGCTTTGGTGCCCCATGACTTCTTTCAGGACTGGGGAAACAGGCTAGCAGCCTGACAAGCTGCTTTGTACTGCCGTTCTGCAATTCAAAGCAGGCAGCAGCCAGAATCCAGGCAGACCCAGTCTCTCCGATTTCAGTGCTAGGCAATGCCTGGAATCGTAGGACATGATAGATGTTGAAATTCTGTCTTCGGTCACTGCAGACTCCTATGGGCTGCCCTGTTTGGGAGGGAGGGATCTTTCCCTTGCAAACCCTGCAAACTACTATGTTAAATACGATCCAAGTATAAAGTACTATCTTGCCTTACCTCGTTTTCTAAGTGCATGCCTATTGCATAAAACTGGCTCCTACTTAAGAGTCTACGTAATAGTCATACCACTTTCATTACAGGAGGCGCTGGAGGGAAAAGAAGCAAGGGTGTCTGCTGGGGCAGATACACATGGGAGAACATGAAACGGGCTGCTCCCATAGTGTGCTAAGTCCCACAGGACTTAGCCCTATAAAGAACATGCAAACAGCTGCCCAGGACAGACAGGGGCAGATCTTTGTTTGTATCCTGAGTGATGTCTAACAGCAAGGAGCAGTAGCAGTCTCATCATGCCAGGTGCTGTACAAACATGGGATAACTGATGCTCCTAGCCCCAAGGTGTAGACAAGTAACTAGACAACAGGGACAAAGGAAGTGTAGTACAGTACACGCTTTTTGTATCCTAGTGTTTCACAACCTGCTTAACTTATAGAGAAAGATGAGCCATGCAGCTGCTTATGCAGCTTTTTCTTCCAAGGGCTCCACTTCTCTGCTCAGCTGGAGTCCATGCAGCTGATGAGAAAAGCAGAATCCTTTAGAATAAAAGCAGCAGCAAACATCTGGAGCATCTCAGGAGTTCCTTGTTTGTTAACCCTCATCATTTAAAGGGAGCCTCGGCACCTACCTCAACGAGAAACCCAGGTTCCTCTGTGTCACTGTCCCTATGCAAAGGCTAGGGACAGACATTCAAAAAACCTGAGCCTAAAGTGATTCAATCTTTGCAGGTTAGTCTAACTGCCTAGGTTGAACCAGTTTGCAACTGTTCAGGCAGTCCCTCTGGACTGAAGAAATGCAAACACATGCCTGCAGTGGCTCAAACTAGAAGCTAAAGGGTGCTAGAGCAGCCCTCCCTTCCCTTTCAAAGTGCTAAGCTGAGGTGGGGTGTGGCTAGGCCCTGGCAGGACCTCTGATTAGGGAGGTGTGTAAACCCCAACCCTGCCTGCATGGTCCCAGGCTTTTCCCTGCTCGCTGCTCAAGGGGTAGGAGTGTTGCCAGCCCCTAGCTCCCGGCTAGCACTCTGAGAGAAAACATCTGTTGATAACACTGAGCTTTTCAATCTCCCTCTCCCTTCTTCTTCATACTGTCTGCAAACCTGACAGGTGAGGGAGCCAGCAGAGAGCTGATAATGCAGTGTTTATTGGCCCATCAACAAAACAAAAGCCTCTCTTATTAGTTCAAGCTCTTAATCAGCTTTTTCCAAGGAAGGCATGGCCCTAAGTGGTCACTGTTCTGTCCCAGTGAAATTGCACACACACACACACACACACACACACACACCTGTCAGCATTAGCTAGCATACCATATGCCTAGGGTCCATCGGGCTGGGGACTGTGGGAGGTGGGAGGGACGGAAGGGGAAATCCCTGCTTGAGCAGGAAGCAGCAAGGAGCAGGTGGGTGGGGGCACAGGGAAGCCAGGCCAACCCTACTATGCCTTCAGTCTCTACTGGAGCTCTGACTAGGGAGCAGAGGGGCAGGGCCAGCTCTGCTCCCTTGAGCAGACAGCACAGCCCAGGACTGCAAAGCATCTGGGATGCTGGGGGACTCTGATTTAACTTAAACCAGGAAGGGGTCTGAGACAGACATTGCATAAACCGGTTTGACCAAATCAGTTAAGTCATTCAACCAGGGTTATCTTAAACCAGTTTCAGCCATTTTGAAACTGGTTTATGTGCACTGAACTTATGTTCCGTTACAGGTTTAAACCAGTTTCTGATCACTTAAACTGGTTTATGTGTAATGTCTGTCCCTAGGCAAAAAGATGAAGTGATCTGCCTGGATCATTCAAAAAACGGTGGCCTAGTCAGGAACCAAAGTCAGATCTTCTGAATCCATTTTCTTAACATCAGGACCATCCCTTCCTTTCTCAATTGGCTGTAATGCACTCTTCCATGTACCTTTTCAGAACATTATCAGTATGCATCACCATGGATCCTTGGCTGTGTGATCAACTCAGTACCTTCAGAAGAGATGGAGAGCTGTGCAATACAGAGAGGTGATGGACAGCGAGGGGAAAGTGTGGAAGAGGTGGAGCAGAAGGGCAAGTCGCACTCAATCATGAAAGCAACATTTAGAGATTATCACAAAAGTCAGGTGCGCAAGTTCACATCACCCCTATGACCAGCACTGACATGACAGATTAATTCATGCATGACAGTGACCTTGGCAGCATTACAAGGATATTTTCCCAAGGATGAAATGTTCCTGTATAATATCTTCAGTGTATTCAGCAGAAATTGGCTAACATCTGACATGCACAACATCTTCCCTTACTTTGGAAATGTGTTTCTTGTGGCCAATGAAAACAACGCTTCATCAAAAACTCTCTAAGTTAAACAAAAACTGTGACAGGAAAGTTCCTACCATGAGGCAGAAGAGCCAGCATTCCTGTGCCCCAGCCCAAACCTGCCCTCAAGCCAGCCTGTCCTGTCTTGCTCCATCTCTGCTCTGGGCTACAGGTGCCAGTGGGGATAAAGGAGGAAAGGTGACCACCATGTAATTCCAGGTGCCAGAATAAATAAATTGAAGTTCTTGCAGTTAACAGACCTACAAGTTTTTCCCTTGAGATGCTGTATGTTGTTTTCTGGATTTGAACCTCTACTGGAGACTCCTAGATTCAGGTATCTTCTAGAAACCATAATATTTACCAGCCCTCAAGCAAAACCAGACCCCTCCATAACAGACATGTTCTTTTATTTCAGTGAAAAGAATATATTTGCTCAGAAGCTAACATTTCCTTGTGGTGTTCATCAGCCACAGAAGGTAAAACAGAAATAAGACATAACAAATCTGCAGATATTTAGTACTTCTTGATTGTCACTATGCTGCTCACCTTGGCCACAAACCACATCATAGGAATCAAGGGGAACTCAGATCCTCTAACTACAAAAGTGCAGCCCTAAACACTTGAACTAAAAGGGAAGTTGTGTTGGCCAACAGCAATATAATACCTATGATACACACACAAATAATTCCAGTTCCTATCCAACAGAGGGCAGGACTATGCATTTAAGTTGAAATCCAAATTTCAAGAGGATTTGAAAATTTTAAATTGAAAAATACTTAAGCATCCATGTTGAAAAATCTCTGGCCTAGCATACCTTGTCTAAATCCAGAGTTATAGAAAGAACCTAAATAAAAGTGACTATTTTTTCCAGAAGTGTGAAAGTCTTATACTTGGGCATCTATTTTTATAAACCTACATTTGAAGATCTTTGGAGAATGAGATTTAAAACAAAAATGCTTTTCTAAACTTGACAAATATTCTGCTTGATTTTTATCATTAACAAAGTCTTGGCTTGTTTGACATGGTTGGCAAAGTCCAAACTAACTTACTGGGTGCCTGTTGTTTTAGTTTCTCTCTGACTTTTTCCAGAACTGGATGTGATTTAACATGGAAAAGGGTCACTGCAGATCATATTTTTTGTACTGCTCATGTGTCTCTGTGCATTCACCTTTGCCTTTTGTAGCAAAACATTATATTAACTACTATCCTCAGGATAAATCAGACTCTAGAGTTCTGACTGCTGGGAACTCTCCTTACTCATGGCCCATTTCTTAACCAGGTATATATATCTTCAGGCCTGACCCTGCAAAGGAACTCTGTAATCTCAAGTCCCATTTCAGTCAAAGAGTTGAAGGTCCAGGATAGCTCTTACAATAGAGTTACACCCTACAAGGACACCATTGGGAACCTCATACCAGCTCTGGAAGTAATAATAATGCAGGTAAGTCCAGACAGATCTAGGCTGACTCAATGTCACTATTATGAGCTTCATTTTTTGAGTAATGTCAGTGCACTGCTCAGTTCCAAAACACAGAGGAAAACACTATTGTGCCCCTGAACCAGTGAGAATCAAGCATTCTCATTTGCATCCTGGTTGGCCATATTATACCACGTGAGCTTACCCAGGAGGGCAGAGTAGAATTTGACCCTCATTAGATCCAGGCAACACAATTTAAATTTCAGATTCTGCTCTTAGTTATATCACCATGAATGGTAGTCACAGATTCAGGAATGAATCCGTTTAAGTCCACAGAATTGCAACAAAACCTCAGCAAAAAAAGGCAAAAACTGCCCTTTTGCCATAGAATATAAAGTTTGATCTCAATAATCTTTTATTTAAAAGAAAGCATATACTTTGGCACATTATCGCTGAATGCCTGGGGAAAAAAATGTGTTTTAAGGGAGAAATTGTATGGTACCGTAGTTCTACTTAGCAGTTAATGGACTAGTTTAAAAAAAAATCATTAATAGGCTTGAGCTTCTATGGAAACCAAGTGGCATTAAAATATATCATATTATTTCTCCATTCATGTTGAAAGCATTTTGAAAGAGAGCAGGTCTCAGCAAGTCAATGTTTGAACCAAAGAGTCATCCATACTGCGCTGAAGTATAGTGAAGTGCAGTGTCAACATTTCACAAGTGAACTCTACCACAGTGTATGAAAGAATGATTATTATGTGAGATGTGAGGGTTGTTCTCCATCTTTGATAATCTGCATGCAAGACAATGTACCAAAGCTTCTGGAATAGGGATAGGGAAACAAAGCAGGAGTTTAGTTTTCTTACCATTGGAAACAGGGAAAGAGGAAACAGGAAACAGTTAATTAACAAATGGATACTTTGGGGCTGTCTGCCTTAGCCCGGTTTAAAGAGACAGTTTTCCTTATCCCATCCTCTAAAAAAGCATGCTGGAAAAAAGTTCCTGTAAGATGGCAAGACTATACTGGCAAAGTCTGTAGGGGAAATTAATAGTTAGAGAAGAAGGATGGCTTAGTGTGTAGGTACACGCATAGATTTGAGAAGACTTGGATTTGGTTCCCTGGGTTACCTAAGAACTGTATGAGTGCGTCACTGAAAAGAGCCAGACTCAGAAAGGCATTTAGGCACCTAAACATTTATTCCTTTCAGTGGGGTTGCAACAGAAGTGGAGATGTCTAAGCAAGAGTTACACGCCCACATAGCTGTCTGTCTGACCCTTGCCTCTCTGTTCCTCATTTGTGAAATGAGAACAGCACTTCTCTTTCCCATAGGAGTGCCATACAGATAAACACATTAAAAACTGGATATGGAGGTAGCAGGGTCTATGTATGTTTTTAAGATATAGGCAGCCAGAGTGGAAAGACAGACAGCTGGGTTTTGTGTGCACCTTCTACAGCACCTTCCATTTAAAAAAACCTCAGCTAATGTTAAGGTTCACAATCAGTATGGAGCAAATAAATGAAAAACAAATGATGCATGGGTTTGGCTTCTCTTCCCATTTGAGAAATGTCCCAGTCTGTGCGTGCTCCTTGACAAATATCAAAAAATCAATCCGTATATTGATTGTGAAACTTGAGCCATGTTGCTTAACTGTGGTGTGTAAAATAAGGCAGATAATACTGTTCTTCGACTGAGTGAACCAGCACATCCCACATCCCAAGCCCTACTGCTGGCACAAAACTGGTTTACTGGAAAGATCTCCTACCTGACTTGGACATTTATTCCCTCCAAATCACTGTGCAGTGATACCCAGGGACTTGAATGGTCAGGAAAAGGAAGCACGACACAGCGTGTGTTCAGCTGAAACATATTCACTGCAAAGAACTGTATAGAAACCAGTTGGCAAATGAAACACATGACAGAAGAATTGGAGAAAGCAATATTCAGAATATGAGTTGTGTCACACAATACATTAATATGGCAGCCCTGCCATATTAAAGGCACTTTGGAAGCAAATGAAAAAAAAAAGATTGAGAGAAAGAAAAGCTTCAAAAGACAAGATATTTTCTAAAAAGACAAATGACTGCCTAACAGGGCTCTGAGTTTTACTTTGTATTAGCACCACCATTTAGCACATGGCAGACCTTATCCAAAAAATTGTAAAATCAATGAACTCCATGACTGATTTCTGTCAGCTCTGGATTAACCGCAAGTCAACACCTTCTAACAGCCAAATCAGCAAATGGGTTTCCTCAGAATTTAAGTGTAATTATTCTCCCCAACACCTGTATCACCTCCAAAAATTGCCAGCTACAAGTAGTGTCCATTAAATTCAATGTGTGTTACTGTTGGATGAGGGAGTGGGGGTAGATCTCTTCTAACATACCTGCATTTTGGTTATAATTGAACCCACTGGGTTTCAGTAGTCAAGTAAGGACAGCCAGACCTACTGATTGCCGAAGTCATTTGCTGATATAATCCTAATTGTGCTGACCTGCCTCACACCTACAGGCATACCTAGCACGTTTCGCATCTTGGGCACAACCCTGCCCTGGGGCAGGGTGAGTACCAGAGACCAAAGTGTGGGTCAACAGTGCCTGCCCTGGAGACAGAAAGACCTGGCTGCTGCTGGCACAGAGTGGGCTGCCAAGTCCTATTTGTTGCTGCTGCTCCTACCTCGTGGCATAGCATCCCTGCACCAAGCTGCTGCTGTTCCTGCTGCTTTCAGACACCCCCATCTCCAGGAGCTGCTGTTCTAGTGCCCGCTCCTAGTGGGTACGTGGGACTAGTGCCCTGCTTGCCCACCCCACCTCATGCTACTGCCCACACCAGGCCATAGATCAGCAGTGTTCAAAAAGCCTTCCACTTCCTTAGGAAATATGTGATTTTTTTTCTTTTAGCAAGTAGTTTATGCCCTTAAACTCTTTGGAATTCATCACAGCTATACAGTATTTGGGGTAGCTGTCCCTCCTTCTCTCCTCTTGGAAATGGTCTGCTTTGCACAAACACTAAAATATTCATTGCTGCAGAATGAATTCATACCCTGGTGTTTAGGGCAATCCAACCAAATATACTCTTTGCCTGATTAGTGCAGGGTGAGAGAACCCAGGTGTCTCACCTTGCAGATGAATATCAACCATAATTGCATCCTGAAGGTTTCCCTCATTCCCAGTAGCTGTATGAAATACTTAGATATTAACTAAGTTAAGCATGAGAATTAGTCACTTGCTAGGAAAAATCTCTAGGAAAAAACTAGGGAAAAAAATCTAGGAAAAAACTTCAAGTTGGGGGAGAACAATGCATGGGAAAAGAAACAACAACTACTCAAACCCTGGTGCTGTGAGGAATGCCTGACCAGCTGATATCACTGGTCAGAAGGCTCACATAAAAATATCTATATATGTTATGTCTTGCTTAGAAGTTAGGAATTTTATTTAAAGTCTCCCCCTGGGATTTGCCACTGGATGCATAGCCAGTGCAGCCAGCAATGCAACAGTGAATGACAGGCACCAGTCAACAAACCTGTCCCCACTTGGGAAGCCCCAGTGGCTCCAGGCAGAGGAGCACCTAAGGGTGGTATAGTGGAACCCCCTGGATGAAGGAAATGTCCCCAGAAAAGTGGATGAGCCAGAAGCCTGTTGGCCAATGGTACCCACACTAGTGGAACCACACCCATCCAAAAAAGGTGCAATTGCAGACCTGATAAGGTGGGTGAGTCCTTCAACTTAAAGTGCTTTTCTGGCTAGAAGCTGCAGCAGGCCTGTACCAATCATCTTGGCCTTCATCTTGCCATTGAAGTCCTATAGTTCCTGCCAAGAGAGAAGGTGGAGGGCCCATGACGACTCTTTCCTTCTTTGTCCTGCTAGGCATGTGTGTCAAAGGCCAAAACTTTGATACGACAAGGTCAAGCAAGGTCTCAAGAAGTTCAGCATTCCCACTGACAACTGTGAGAACCCTGCCCACAACCAATCAGTCTGGAGAAGCTGGGTCAAGGCTAGTGCCATCACCATTGAGAGCCATCAGAGAGCCCAGGCTGAGGCCTGCAGGTGAGCCAGGAAGCAGAGTGTGCTTCAGCCTCCATGATAAGTGGACCCGTAGCCACAGTGGGAAAGCTGGCTGCTTGCACAAAGGACTGTTCTCCCACACCACTGCCAAGCACCACTGACTGACTTTTTGTCACATCTCATTCCATCTGTCAAGATGTTGGACAGCCATAGAGTGCTTAAATATTGGTATTGCTTATATCTTCAAGAAAATCGGGATTCTTGAATAGCCCCACCGATCACTGTAATCTATTCACCCCACTACTTAACTAAATGTAGTACAATACTATAGTCCAAACCAGGCAGAAGAGAGATTAGAGCTTCAGTGTTCTAATCATATTGAAAAAAAGGCAAAACCATGACTTTTGCCAACTCTCATCCTCCCTCCTTTTCTTTATCCAAGACCTAATACACTAGATACTACCAAGAATGTCTACCAGAGCAGGACTTGTAAGTGGGATATGCAGAGAAACACCAAACTTGTAAGTCCTGCTATGGTATACACACCAGGCAGTTTAGTACTACTGGAATTTGGGGGTTGTACCCAGGCCCCAAAGTAGCAGCTCAGGTGGTTAGTGGATTTCATTGGAGGAAACAGGGTACCACATTTACTCCAATCTAAGATGACCCTGAATTTAGGACAACACTCCAATAATTAGATTCTATACATGGAATATGTATTACAAGGTCATCTTAAATTCATCCTCCCGCCCCACTGCTGTGGGGAGCAGGCAGTGTGGGGAGGTCAAGAAGATTGAACCCTGCTTGTATCTGCCTCCTGCCACCTCTATCATCTGCCTTCCCTACCACAGACCTGCCAGCCCCCACTTGCCTCCTCCATCTCTGCCCCCCACTCCCCTCCAGCCTCTGCTTCTCTCTCCCTCTCCCCTCCCCTTACTCTTGCTCCACACCGACAGCCTCCATCCCTATTCTAGCCTGGGGCACTAAGCATGGAGCCCAGCACCAGCCCAGCCCCCATAGCAGCTGTGTGGGCTGCACACCACTGCTACAGGGCCCAGAGGGAGCCATGCTCAGTGCCCCAGGCTGCATTGTGTACATAGCCTTCTAGCAGGGAGCAAGCATAAAGGAGGAAGGGAGAGGGGCAGGTTGGGGAGCAGAAGCTGTATGAGTGTAAAACAGCAGCTGTGGCTACATCCCCAACCCTGGGTGGGGGCTGGAGCCCAAGCAGCCATCTGCCCTGCCCCCCACCCCACCGCCCTTGTATTTAGTTCAAAGGTGAGGGGCTTTTTACCCTCAATGTTAAATAGGGAGGGAAACCTCATCTTAGAATGGAGTAAATAGAGTACATCTACTCAGGTACCAGCAGCAGAATAGCTTCATTACCACACTATTCCACCAAGAATATTTAGTGGGTGGCAAAGGAGCTAGGGTTGTGAAGATCTTCAGCTCTCCAATTTCAAGTGCTTCAAATCTAGTATGTAGGACCAGTGCTGTCCAGTCAATGGAGCAGGAATCACTGCATGCCTCTTAGCAGACTGTTTTCTGACTCCCAAGAGCAACCGAGTTCTTCACACTTCATGTGCAAAGAGGAGGGGAACAGGACACGGTAGGATGCCACAAACCTCAGGAGGGTGTACACATTTCATAAAGTGCTTCAAAATGAAGTGCTTCATAGATGTTCCCCTTTCTTTGTGGGTCATTTTTTAAATGTTTGGGCCATTTAAAGTGCTTGTTCAGCTGTGAGCATCTGCACCTTTGTTGTTTTCAGTGCTTCAAAGACAGTTGGAGCACTTCAAACAGCATGTCTGTCCATGCCCTTAGGTACCTAAAGTGGCAGTTGGATGAATAAGTGGATTTAGCCCTTGGACAATAAACTGAAGTTCTTGCAGTGAATGACAGGTCACAGAACCTACAAGCTTTCCTTTTCTAGCTAATTACATGGTGTCCCACTGATGTACTGCATCAGTAATCTCTTCATTCTTGTCCTTTCTTGTGTCACTAATACTGACTTCTGGCCTGCTCCTGGGTGATTCTAACCACAGATTCAAAAGGATGTGACAAACCATGGGAAGAAAGATGCAGGCAAAAGTGAGAGTTAAAGAAAATGTAGCACTTTCTTTCATAAGATAAATACAGAGACAACTGAAGGGAGGAGGTCAGCAGAATAGCAAGAACCAGAGGGAAGCACTTTAAGGTTTCTTTTTCTCCTTCAATTGCCAATCTCTGCTTCGCCTCTCAGGACACCAGAAACTAGAAGGTACTGCACAGAGTTGTGTTACATCTCCACCTCTGTCTCTCTGTCAAGCCTAATGAGAAAAAAATGTCTTTGGAACAGAACTGAATCTAACCAGGTTGACGCCTTTTTGCCTAGATAATTAGAAGTTCATATAATCGTGACACTGTTAATAATGCACTTTTCTCTTGCATTCTTCTTTTTATCTTCAAAGCTTCTGACAAGCGTTAATTAATTCTTGTACCATCTCTGTGAGAGTTAGGTATTATCTTCCCCAGTTCAGTTTAGCCAACCACACAACATCCTGTGTCAGGCCCCCAAAATAATGAGATTTTAAAAATTATGTATGTATTTGCTTTCTGATGTAAGAGTTCTAGGTTCCCCAGCAAATTTTCTCTATTTCTGTCAATTACTAGAAACTTACTTTTAAATAAAAGCTGAGGACCTCATGAAATCACCTGACTGCAGGAGCAGAGAAGAAAAGAAACACAAAAAATTAGCAAGGGTCCGAATAAAATAGCAACATTCAACAACACTGTTTCATAGCCACAGAAAGCAAAGCCACTCTCTTCCATTCATGTATAAACACAAGATGGACGCAGCTGTTGAATAAGCAATGAGGTAAAAGCAAAGAGTAGGAGTTGAGGCAGACCTGTGCTATGATGCAACCAATCTGTGGTTCTGGCACAAAGTGGCCTTAAAGCTGGCCTAGTTAGTCAAAGGAGGATCACTCTATTATGTACTGAAGTAATGCCATATGGGACCCTCCAGCAGTCAAGACCTGGCCTACTCCAATCCCAATCTTTACAACCAGCCATGGGGCATGGCTGAGAGAAGAGGAACATTGCCAGGGATTCCTTGTACTGGCATGATACCAACTGCTATGATGGTCTCGTGGGGTTGTTGGCAGCTGGCACAAATTAGAGTAGCCCTCAGGGTATGTTAAATTAGGCTAGCTATACAGCTTAGGGGCACGGCAAGACAAAGGGGCTTAAAGATTCTTGGTGCCATACTGCATTGGTCCACAGATGGCTGATAGGACCTTTGGCAGTATGTCCACATTGAATCTGGTAGTCATTTTTTAGCATACGTTACTTAACACACGTTCCTTACGTAACCTCAGGTTTACAACTTAGTTAGCACATGGTAAAGTACAATTAGTTGTAATGTGGACCGAACGTCAGAACACTGTTCTGCTAAGTGCCAAGAACTTTGGACATTGTGGTTGGGAACAGTGATAGCAGTCCAAGTATGCATTCCCAGGTTAATGCTGGTATTACCTAGGTCCTAGGTATTCATGTGACAGCTGAAGCTTCACTGCTACCCAGATAATAACTACCCAAGCGAGCTGATCTCCACATGTGCAAATACAAGCCAGTTCAGGTAATCTCAGGCAGGTTTTATTAAGAGACCACATTATGGTTACAATGAGCATCCCTTCAAGCTCCCCTAACCATGACCTTTCTGTTCCTCTTAAGGAGCAAATGAAACTGTGCTAGTGTGATGACCACCATCTTGGTAGCTAACTAGGACTGAACTGAGGACTTCTAGAGCTAAAGAATACAAGTTTCCAGAGCTAAATAACACAAAAGTCAGGTTGTTTCTCCTCCAAATATTTCCCCTCTAACACTATCTCAGCCTTAACCTTCATCTTGTATATTTTATGGAGCATATGTGACAACATGATCTGTATGCAAATATGTCTACACATTTCTTGGTGTGTTACAACTTCTTCTTCATCTCCATTCCATAGAAAAAATTATTACATTACTGTAGTTTGAGCTCTTGAGGTCTCCTGTTCTGTCTCTGGTGTGTTAACCAAGATAGCAATTGCCATGCATACACACCAAGTACAGAAATGTGTGCTATATACTCATGGAAAGGTAATTATGAGATCAGGAGAACATCACATGCAGTTTGCTCCCATTTATCTAATGGTTCAATAAGTAACTGTTTTTGCTAATTTGCATCTACACATTGCCATATGGTGACATTGCTACAGCACTGTATTTTTTGGTACTTCCTTTTGGAAGTACTAAAGCATGATTCAGTAACCACCCATACTGCACCACGTGCACAGTACCCTGTTAGATATTGCTGCTATGTCACCATAGCGATGTGCTAAAACCGGGGAATGCACCACTACGGTGATGTAGCTGCCGGTCACGTGTAGACCTACATGATTGCTACGTCACCATAGCGCACCGTATGGCAACGTAGCACAACACTATTTCACCGTAAGGCAACCTGTAGATGTGCCCAATATGTACTTTATTGGGTACCAAGCATAATACTGGCTTAGTTCCTTGTGTATCTGTTTTTGTTTGCTTTCTTTCATTTGTACCGTGCTGTATGGCTCATTGTGTCCTGACTACAACCACATTTCCTCAGCCACTACTCCCTTCCCATCACCTGATTCCCCTTTGCTGCTGATTTCAATTTCCATCCCTATAATAGAATAATACACAGTATACAGAGGGCTCACGGTCCATTAAACCCCTGCTAATCTGACTCTAATGATATACCTACTTGCAGGTCCCTTATTAATGGCAGATTTGTTATCTAGAAGGTTCCTATTCTGCTTAGAGACTGGTGATCCCTGCAGTCAGCGGAAGCAACAGGAACTAACAAGTCTATTCATCTATCACCCGTTTGGTTATTTTTACCATGGGGTCATTGCAGGGTTGCAGCCATAGTTGTGGTGCTTTTTCCTTATTTTTCCCAACTTTCATTTGGATTACTGCACTCTTGTTTTTGTAAAGACCATGATGTCTAGTTCTTAGTGCAGCAGACTAGGAATCAGGACACTGGGGTTCTTTCCCTAAGTATTACTCTGTAGCTGACCTGCTGTTTGACTGTGGGCAAGCAATTTATCCTCTGTGCTTGCTTTTTTTTATATATATACAGCACTTTTCTATATACAGCAGAGATAGTTTATGTGGACTTTCCAAAAACCTTTGACAACCCCCTTATGAGAAGCTATTAAGGAAACTAAGTAGTAACGGGGCAAAAGATAAAGCATTGTCATGGCAACTGGCTAAAAGTCAGAAAACAAAAAGTGAGAATAAATGTGTAATTTTTAATCTAATCAAAAGGCGAACAGTAGAACTGGTCAACAATTTTCTGGCAGAAAGATTTTCTGAAGGAAATGCAGTTTTTTCAAAAATTAAAAATTTCCATAGGAAATATTGATTTTGCCAAAACATGTTCAATTTTTCCATAAGGAAAATTAGTGTCAACCAAAATCAGAGTATTTTGAGATACATAGTCAAGCCAGGAAGCCTAGATCATAGAAAGGACTAACAGCCTCAGACTCCCAAACTACAACTCCATAAGGCACTGTGCTAAAATGCACACAGTTTAATGTTGAAATGACTCATAATAGCATCATAGGAAAGTAGGGCTGGAAGGGACCTCTCAAAGTCATCTAGTTCAGCTCCCTGATCAAGGCAGGATCACCTTGTTCTTGCATAGGTGTTCCACAATAGATTCCTTGAGGACCTGCTTCACAATCTTCACAGGTGTAGAGGTCAAGTTGACTAGTCTGTAGTTCCCCAGAACCTCTTTCTTTCCTTTCCTAAAGAAAGGCACTATATTTCCCCTTTTCTAGTCATCCTAACCTTCACAAGTTCTCATCAAGGATAGCAATGGCTCTGAAATCACCTCAGCCAATTCCTTCAGTACCCTCAGGTGCATCCTGTCTGGCCCTGGCCAACTTTAAAGCATCTAGGTTCTTTAAGTAATCCCTAACCTGGTCTGCCTTTACTCTAGGCTGTTTGTCTGCTTCCCTAGCTCTGATGTCAACTGTGCTCATCAGCTGGTAGATGTCCCTATTTGTGAAAACCAAAGTAAAAAAGACATTAAATACTTCAGCCTTCTCTGCATCATCTGTGATTAGATAGCCTTCTGCATTCTGTAAGGGACCTATGAAATCCCTGGTCTTCCTCTTACTTTTGACATACCTATCGAGTCCCTATTTATTGTCTTTTATGTCTCTTGCCAGCTGCTTGTCAAATTGTGCTTTGGCCTTTCTAATTTTCTCCCGTGGAATAATCATACTTGTCCTTAGTAATAACCAAGTTTCTACTAGTAATAGGATTTCTTTTTGAGTTTCAGGTCCTTGAAGAGATTCCTGTCTAGCCAGGCTGGCTTCTGTACCCTTGAAAGGGCCTCCTTAAAGTACAGTCAGCCCTCCTGGACTCTTTTCCCCTTCAGGCTTGCCTCCCAAGGGATCCTGCCCACCAGGTCCCCGAGTTTTTTCTAAGTTTCCTTTTCTAAAGTCGTGTCCCTATTCAGGTATGCTCCTTCCTTCTTCCCCACAGGATCTTGAACTCTTAACATTTTGTGGCCATTGTCACCCAAGTTACCTTCCACCCCCACATTCTCAACCAATTCTTCTCTGTGTCAGCAGTAAGTCGAGAAGAGCTTCTCCCCTCTTTGCCCTCTCCACCATCTGAATCAGAAAAAGGTATCCCCAACACACTTCAGGAACTTGTTAGACTGCTTTTGCACTGCTGTGTTTCTCTCCCTTCTGATGTCCCAATAATTAAAGTCCCCTACAAGGACCAAGTCCTGTGATTTGGAAGCTTCCATCACTTGTTTAAAGGCCTCATCTACCTCCTTCTCCTGGTTTGGAGGCCTGTTACAGTTGCCCACATGATATTCCCCATGTTGCTCTACCCTCTGACCTTTACCCAGAGGCTTTCAATGGACCTACCTTCTACCCCACACTGCACCTCAGAAACATATACATCTCCTTTATATATAAGGCAACACCTCTGGCCTGCTTTTCCTGAACAAGCTATACCCATCTATAACCATACTCCATTCATGTGAACTATCCCACCACATCTCCATAATACCAATTACATCATAATGCTGTGATTGTACTAGGGCTTCCAATTCTTTCCTGTTTTTCCCTGCACTTCTTGCATTAGTGTATAAACTTGTCAAGTATCTAAACTATTTGACAGACTGTCCTATCCTCTCCATGAAAACTTTCTTAAGGTTTCCATTATTGCTTCCCTTTATTAAGTTGTTATTCAGCTCTCCTGACCCACAATGAAACATTTTGATATGGGGATATAAAAAATATTTTATTTTGATCAAACATTTCAAAATAAAAAATGTTTAGATTGACTCCAAGATGAACATGGACCGACAATGCGAGATCACGGTCGGCAGGGCTAACCGGACCCTATCATGCATCCACAGGTGCATCTCAAGTAGGGCCAAGGAGGTGATCCTCCCCCTCTACGCAACACTGGTCAGGCCACAGTTGGAGTACTGTGTCCAGTTCTGGGCACCCCACTTCAAGAGGGATGTGGACAACATTGAGAGGGTCCAGAGGAGGGCCACCCGCATGAGCCAGGGACAGCAGGGCAGACCCTACAATGAGAGGCTTCAGGACCTGAACCTGTTCAGCCTTCACAAGAGAAGGCTGAGGGGGGACCTGGTGACCATCTATAAACTCACTAGGGGGAACCAGAAGGGTTTGGGGGAGACCTTGTTTCCCCTAGCACCCCCCGGGATAACAAGGAATAACAGCCACAAGTTGTTGGAGAGTAGGTTTACATTAGACATCCATAAGAACTACTTCACAGTCAGGGCGGCTAGGATCTGGAACCAACTTCCAAGGGAAGTGGTGCTGGCTCCTACCCTGGGGGTCTTTAAGAAACGGCTCGATGCCTACCTGGCTGGGGTCAGTTGAGCCCAGTTTTCCTCCTGCCCAGGCAGGGGGTTGGACTTGAAGATCTACAAGGTCCCTTTTGACCCTACTTCTATGATTTTATGATTCTATGATATTCTCAAATTGATTTGTTTCCAGATTTCCATTCTGGGAATGTTTTTGAAATATCTGTTTTTGTCCCAATTTTGAACAAAAATAATTACTGTAATTCTGAAATTTTCCCAAGGACAGCAATTCTATTATTCACTGTGTTTAAGTTAGTAGTGATTCATAGATTTTAAGACCAAAAGGAACTATTTGACCTCTTGAATACCAAAGCCAAAGAACCTCATTCAACAGTGTGTGAATTTAGCACATAATTTAATTTTAAATTATATTATATCCTCTAGAAAGACACCCCATTCTTGATTTAGAAATTATGCATGGTGAAGTATCCACTACATCTCTATGTACATTGTTGCAGTTTTTAATAACCTTATCATTAAATATTTGTCCCTTATTTGCAGTGTTACTTTCTCGAGCTTCATTTTCCAACCCCTAGATCTTATTATAGACCTCTTTCTGCTAAATTAAAGATCTACCATCAGAATCTCTTCCTTATGTCAGTCCTTGCAAAAAGTGATCCAGTCACCTCTTAACCTTGTCTTTGATAAAACTAATGGAAAGAGTAGTATTTTGTAGTCTCCCATTATAGAAAAGGTATTCCGGATCCCAATTCATTCCTGTGCTACTTTTTTGAACTCTTTCTAATTTTTCAACATCCTTTTTGAGGTGAACATCATCACGCTATTCAGTATTCCAATTAGTCTCATTAGTGACCATTGGTCTCATTAGTATAGTATTCAGAGGTAAAGCAATCACCTATTTACAGTGTCAACAACTGTCTTTTTTCTTTGGGATATAGTGCTACATTGGGAGTTCATGTTCAACTGGTTAACCACAACACAACCAAGACCTCCTTCAAAAACATAGTTCTCCATTTCAGCATTTTATACCAAGTACTTCATTTTATATATCTGGATGTACAACCTTGCATTTAACTTTATTGAAATACATCTTATTCAAATAAGCCTATTTTAGTAAATGGTCCGTGTTGCTCTATGTAATGAACCGATTCCCCCATTATCTATCATTCCAGCAATTTTTGAGTTATGAATACTTTACTTACAACAATTCAAATTTTCATCTAGATTACTGAAAAACATCTTCAATAGTACTTTGCTGAGATCAGACTATTGTAGGACCCCAATAGAAATGCCCCCATTAGAGGGTGATTCCTATTTTACAGTTACTTTTCTTGTGCTCTATCAGCAAACAGGGCTGCGTGAAACAGCACCATTTTGTTGTCAACATCCATTTCACCATTTTGATGGAACAGTGTTTTGTTTCGAGTTTCGTTTCATTTTGAAAGCACTGTTCCATTTCGTTTAGTCGAAACTGTTCCTGTTTCAATGTTTTGCCCATAGGCTATAATGGGGAAGCACAAAACTGCCTATACCTTCGTCATTTCTTGCCTGACTCAGATAAAACTTGCAGGAATGGTAGCCCCTTCTAAGGCAATGAATCCTACTAGGTTTCAAGGAGATAGGTTTGGAGGTTTCTGGGAAACTGTACCTCAAATTCTTGAAAGCAAAACTTATGTCAAGTGTATGTGTTAAGGCACAGGAGGGTCAAGACTGCAGGGATGGTAGCCCCTTCTGAGATCAGGAAACCTGACAAATTTCAAGGAGATAGGTACAGGGGGTTCTGGGAAACTGCATCTTAAGGTGCTAACAAGCAGAACTTGTGACATGTGACTGTGCGTGTGCGTGTACATGCGCGTAAGGCACAGCTGTTTTTTCATTTCTCCCCCAGAGCACTGGGATAGGAAGGGACCTCAGAGAAGGATCACAGTCACTGGCCAGCTACACAGTCAATATCAGAGCAGTCCTTCCCCATTCTTTCCCCTCCCTCTCCTTAGTTTCCCTTTAGCTGCAAGCAAGCCAGCTTCAAAACTCAAACCTTTTGAAACTGTTGAAACATTTTAAGTGCCCTCATTTCATTTTGAGGCTGTTTTGAAGCCTTTCCTTTCATTTTGATTTTGCTGTTTGAAGCTTGAAATGAATCAAAACAGCATCAAAAAGAAACACTCAGCAAAATTTCACAGTGCCCTATCAGCTAACCAACTTTAAAATAATACAGGTATTTTGACTTTGTATCAAGATAATTTTTTGAGAATGACCAGTAAAAATCTGCAGATAGCAGACAATTATTGAGGATAATCAATTAGAAGACTGTAAGGAACTTCAGAGGGACTTAAGCAAACTAGAGGACTAAGCAGCATGATGGCAGGTCAAGTTTACCTGTAGAGAAATGCATAGTGAAAGAAGCAATTTGAAGTATTTACGTGTGTTGAGATTTTCTAACCTAACTGCAATCATCCAGAAATAAGAGTGAAAGCTTCTGCATTATGCAGAAAGATAAGTCCAAAGGTTTCAGTACATTAGAAGAGAATAGGAAGTAATACAGGAAAATGTTATAGCACCATTATATAAATCTTAAATGAACATTTGCTTGCAATTCAACGTTCCGTTGTGCTCACCATATCTGTAAGAGGGAGGCACAGGAATGGAGCATGTTTGTAACTGGGCAAAAACAGACTGCACAGAAGGAGATATTGAAAAGACTGAAATAGAAAAAGTAAATAACAAATGGCTTAGGGATGAAACAAGCACAAGAGGACAGGCAGCAAATTTAAAAGCGATAAAAAGTAATACTTTTTACATAGTGTGCCATTCCTCTTTGAAATTCATTCTGTTCCCAATGACATGTCCAAGGGCTTAGGCCCAGATTTTTTAAATGTTTAAATATTGTTTCACTCAGCACTTCAAGACCTAAATGGCTTAAGCAGCTAAATCCCATTTTCAAAAGTTATTTACTTAGGCACAAAAGACCCTAAGTCTCATTGAAAGTCAGTTTGACTTTCAGGACCTTCTTACACATTAATTTTGGGTGGCTCCTGGAGCTCTTAACCCCTGGATTGTCTGCACATTAACCCCTTTAAACAGCTTAAAGCACTTGTTATTTGGCTCAAAGTTACACCACCCTAGGGCAGGATTGTCTCTTGATCCACATAACCCAGTTCCTGTTGCATTAAGGTGTGGCCACTCCCCATAGATGTGTCACTTGAATTGAAGATGCGACTCCAAGCTATCACTAAGCCAATCAACATCTGTGTGGCTCACAGTGTAACTTGTAACAAAGCCCTCAGTTTCCTACAGACTAAGTCACTTTTGAAAATGGGAGATACCGTTTCAAGTTAGGGCCTTGTTACACCTTATGTTGTGAGCCACACAAATGTTGTTCAGCTGAGTGCTAGCTTGGAATTTGGAGCAGTCAAACCTTAAGGCTACAAACCTTCTCTGACTGTCTTCCACCTGCACAGCTGTGACTTACCACTAGAGGCCTGGTAAGCAGGGCTGGTGAGCCAGGACAGGCTTCTACCCCTGCTCTACAGGCGGGGGTGTGATGGGCTGGGAACATGTAAATGTCTGTCACCCGCCTCCCCGAGAGCCCAGCACAGGCAGCATGTTTGTGACTCGCCGCAGTAAGGCAGCACCTTCCCTTTCTCCTCCTTCCACCCCTCATTCTGCCACCACCAGAGCTGCTAAATACTGCCACCATCCATAACATAGTACTACGGGAGGAAACCAATGGGGCAGCACAGTGCAATGCTCCCAGGCTGCACAGCAATGGAGCCATCAGAGCCTTATCAGCAGAGCCAAAGCAAAAGCCCCTCCTGTGCAGTGCCCTTTGCATCCTTGGCATTACCTCACATGGCTTTCCTCTTTCTCTTGTGCTGGGCCACACTCTGCCCACCCCACAGCAGCCTCCTGGTGCAGCAGCTCCAGATTTCCATGCCTCCCCCACACCCCGCCACTTCATTCATCACTGGCTCCAACCTGCCTCAAGATGTTGCCATCTTCAGTTGCACGCAGAAACACCACATGGGAGAGGGGCCACTGCATCCTGGGATACTGGAGGACTTCGACTTTGGCAGCATACCTGTGGGGCGTGGCCTCATCTTAATGGAAAAGGAGCAAAGTTATGCATATCAGAGAGAATCCTGCCCTGGAGTCATATAACTTTCAGCCACTTAACAAGTGCTTTAAACCACTTAAAGGTGCTAACGTTTGGCAATCCAGGGATTAAGAGCTCCAGAGGCCACCTAAAATTAGCCTGTAACAAGGCCCTTACAAAGGTGTCACTTGACTCAGTGCTGAAAGGCCTAAACACCTTGAATGTGGACCTTAATAGTCTTAAAAAAGACTTTGGAGAGCACCCTCTCCAAGTTTGTAGATGATACCAAGTTATGGAGCAAAGTTAACACACTGGAGGGCAGGGAGCAGATACAGGCCAACCTGGACAGGTTGGATCAATGGGTGGAATGAAATAGGATGCAGTTCAACAAAGATAAATGTAAGGTACTCCAATTAGGGACGAGGAATCCACAGCACACCTACAGGCTGGGGGATGACCTCCTGAGTAGCTCAGAGGCTGAGAGAGATCTTGGAGTCATAGTTGACTCCAAGACGAACATGAGTTGGCAGTGTAACGAGGCCATAAACAAAGCCAATCACACACTCTATGCGGCATTGGTCAGGCCACAATTGGAGTACTTTGTCCAGTTTTGGGTGCTGCACTTCAAGAGGGACATGGAGGATCTGGAGAGGGTTCAGAGGAGGGCCACTCACATGATTAGTGGCCTCTGTGAAAGACCCTATGAGGGGAGGTTGAGAGATCTGGATCTTTTCAGCCTTCACAAGAGACGGCTGAGGGGAGACCTTGTAGCTGCCTATAAGTTTATCAAGGGAGGACAGAAGGGAATTGGTGATGCACTATTTACCACAGCGCCCCACAGAGTAACTAGGAATAATGGGTGCAAACTAATGAAGAGTAGATTTAGGTTAGACATTAGGAAGCAATTTTTTACAGTAAGGGTGGCCAGAATCTGGAATGGGCTTCCAAGAGAGGTGGTGCTGTCACCTAGCTTGGAGGTCTTCAAGAGGAGGCTTGACAGTCACCTGGCTGGGGTCGTTTGACCTCGGTCCTCTTTCCTGCCAGCGGCAGGGGGTCAGAAATGATGATCCAGTGTGGTGCCTTCTGACTCTATAATCTATGAATCTATGAAAAAAATAGCAGGTATTTACATGGATGCTGAAACTATTCCACAGCTGCATAAAATGGGAATAAAATATATTTTACCAAGCTACATAACTACTAGGGCACAAGACAACCACAGGCTTAGTAATAAATCTCCTCTATATGCAGGTTTTCCATAATTTTACATTAGAAGAATATTCAAGAATGCGTATAAGCTGTGGGTAATGCCACAGTCAGAGTCAGAATATGTTGTAGAAAGAGCACATGTCTGATGCTGCATAGCAGTTCCCATTACCAGCTGTATCATGGGGGGGTGTCATGAGCAGAGATGAGTGAATATTGCTTCAGTAAAACTCTTCAGTAATTACTTCAATAACATTTGCCTCGCTTTCTGTTTATAAAATGCCCAAGGGGAGATTAAAATATTTTTTCCCAAATCCTTCAGTCTTTGAGAGTAGATAATGAAACTTTTCTTGATTTTTTTGTTTATTTTATACCCAGTATTCAAAAATCAACTCTCGTCTTTAAATGGTCCTCAGAAAAATTAAAATATGAACAGCCAAAAGGACACAGCATATTGAAAAGAAATGGCTGGTGAAAACCAACCCTCCAATTGCCCTGCAAAACAAGTCTCACTTAGCCACATACTTCTTTTCCCATACACATGACAAAATATGACCATGCTGCAGACCAAAGTCAGCCTCTAACAGATGACAGTCAGCAGATTCTACAATTAAGTATCCCTTTTCTACACTTGCCCTCTTTCTTCTAAAGGAAATATGTTTTCACCTGAACTCTCTTGTCTGTTGATACTTCACTGGGCACAGCTGTGACCAACAGTGCTTTTTTTCTAGCTGTGCATGGTAAGAAAGCATCAACTTTCCTTCCCAATGTGGATGTGTGTGATGATTTACATTAAATGCATTCTGTGGTCTGCACTGATTCCCTGTTGACTTCCAAGACCTCGATACTGCAAAGACTTACATATATTTGTAACTTTACACACTGTACATAATTCCCCTGAGGTCAACGTTGGGTTTAGTATGTTAAGCCCCTAATTGATTCTGACCTGCCCACTTGGGCTAATGCAGAGCATTTCCAATTTAATGCTGATTAACAAAACATTGATCCCAACAAAATTATTCTTTAACTCTATGATCCAGAATTCATTTCTTGTGCATTCCTATTGAACTGAAAGTTTCAGTAGGGATGAATTTAGTTTATGGTGCTAAATCATGTTCAGGGATTTGGGCACAACATCAAAAATGTTTTGATCTAGTTAAAAAAGTAGTTTTATGGGAAATAAACATTTTTCAAAGTTATTTCTGGTCCAGAGAGGCTGAAATCAACCCCTTAGGAGATTTTTTTTTAAAATAAAATAATCTATTTCCTCCCCTCATTTTTATTACATATTATTGAAAATGGCATTAGAAAAAAATTACTAAAATGTTGCTTGGTTTTCAGTAAATGGTAGATGATTTTTTTCTTAATTGGATGAACAGGGTACTGATCTGGAGTCTAAGGATTCAGCCTACAGACTTGAGCATCCCACATCTCAAATGGCTCTGTTGACCCGTCAGCCCATTGGACATTCTGAAACAGGTCTCATTCCAGCAATTCCCAATGAAAGCATTGATTTTAACAAACCAGCATTTTCTAATGAATAAACATTTAAGCAAAAAAAAAATCCTCTTGCCATCTCCAACAGCCAGTTGGACCAGAGCAGCTGTGAGGGGAGGTACGGAGGCCATGGAGAAGAGCGCCCAGCACTCTGCAGTTTTTTTTCCCCTATGGGGTTTTTTTAGTTTACCTTTTTCCTCTCCCTTTTTCTTGCGAGTCATGGAGGGGAAAGTAGGCATCTGCCTCCTCCAGGCGGAGGCACAGATAGAGGCTGAAGCCCAGAGGGGCTAGAGGTCCTGACTCACACTAGGTGGGCTAGGACCCAACAGATAGGCTGTGGGAGCCACAGCCAAGGCTAGATCGGGAGCACAGGAGAGAAAAGACCCTCCTTACACTACCTGGACAGGTTGGCATTTGGAAAAGGAGGAAGGGAGAGGCGGCAAGGCACCCTCAGCTAAATTCTGGTCACCTAAGGGCAGCCTCCTAAAATATCACTCTAACCATAACATCAAGGTATGGCAGGAAAAAGAGACACAAGGGAGCCAGCTAAGGAGGCCAGGGCTGGCAGACAGGTGCCATGCAGACACCATAGGGCAACCACCCCTGGAGGTGCACCCTGTTACATATGGATGCCTTATCCATCACCCAGACAACGTGTTCACAGCAATGCTATCAATGTAGTCTCTGTGACATAACTAGGTCTGTTCTCCAGATGAAAAAACTTCTCAGGACACTCTTAACGCTATCTTATGGATAAACCCAACCAAAAGTAGAGAACTACAACCTGGATGGCTGTTGGGAAGATTGTCGAGGTCCAGTGACTCTGTTTTGGAGAGATTGCCAGACAACACTTTTTGTAAGTTGGCACAACGCATCCTTTCTAATAGAGGCATTCACAAACAGCATGAGACTGGGTGCATTTTTTTTCTCCATTATGTTTCACCAAGCAGGAAGTATCTGTCTACAATACTGGTTTTGGAATGAAAAATCCTAATTTATCTAAATGTAGTAAAATAGCCTAAAATCAGACAGGGGGCAATTTAACTTTGTATCTTCAATCATCACCTTGAATCCACAGAAACAGACCATTCAGTATGAATCTGTTTGTCTTCACAATACCATGAAACATCCTAAACTTCTGGAGAGATTCATTCAGTGGGAAGAGACTTCCTACTTCTCAAAGCAAACTGATTCAAGGTGATCACTATACAACATACTCCATTGTAGACGCAACCACAGGGACTCGAAAGAAGGTTATGTTCTTTGTTTCCATAGTGGAAAGAAAAACTCTTCCATACCACACAATAATTTTTCCAGGATTTTAGATGATGAAAATCTTTACACAAACATTTGCCTTCGTCACTTTTCAAGCCATAACAATTTTTCCAAGCCAAATTGACATGGTTCAAATGAGACTTCATATTGAAATGAAGCTAGGTGCATACCAATGGAGAATGCTATTTCTGAATAGCAATGGTAAATGTAGTATCTCAATAGCTTTTCAGAATATGTTGGTGTAAACCTTCAATATGAATTCACACAAAAGGGTACAATAAATTATTGCAATGAGCCTAATATTTTTTCCTTTAGGAAAAATGTGTGTGTCACCTTTATTATTTCCACACACTTTGTAATTCTGGTATTGCTTGTGTTTGTTATGCATAATGCCGATTGATCATTTATACTAATTTTAGATTCAATAATGAATGCAGCGTGGCTGATACTAATTGATGTTTTCTTTCCGTAATGAATGATTTGACACTGATTCTGCATGCTGGCTCTTTCCGGGTCAAGCAAGAGGGAAAGCCATGTGGCATTATTTTGTGTTGCCAGGGAGCACGCAGAATTCAGGCTTTTATAATAACATGAGATTGTGTCTAACAGCACCCATGAGCCATTGCTGGCATTCACTGGCGATCTTGTTGAGACGGTTTTCATTAAAATATATGTAGTATACTCATCCTGGGGACAAAGGCCAGTGACTTTATTTTGTCTGGGGCTAAGGATAGTTCCCATGCCCCCCACACACCTCCCTCAAAGATTGCCATCTTTATTAAGCCAACCTGTCATTCCAAACAAGGAGTCTTGACAAGAAGCAGCAAGCCTATTCTCTAGGGCTTAAGCAATTAGTTTCCTGGTCCGGTTGCAGGTGTTATTTTTTGACCTTTAAAGCACTAAATAGCTTGGTTCCTGGTTTCCTTAGAAACTGCCTTACATAATACAGCCGTATTTGTGATCACCAGAGGTGTTTGAAAGTACAATACTCAGGTTTAAAAAAGGAAGGAGCTACAAAGGGGCATTTTCAAGAAGGGACTCTCAACTTTGGAACTCTGTTCTCTCCATGTTTGATGGGAGTGGGATTTGTTCATCTTAATGACCTACTGGCAAGTCTAGCTGTTCTCCAAGTCCTTTCCTCACAAGAGGGCAGACTTTTATTTTAATGTAGGTTGAACAGGTTTTTGTTTGGCGTCTCTTTTCTAGGTATTAATCTAATTCAATGGTTGTATATATGATGGGAAATGGAAGACATTCACAGTTTCAGATGCTTTAATAAACTGAAATAATAAATGAAGTGGAAACGACAGAAACGGAAGGCAACATGGGCCAAATTAATCCCTGATGTAACTACCTGAGGCAATGACACAATGCACTAAGAGGAAACTTTGTAATATGTAAACTTTTGAAATCCAAAATTCAGCACCATAACAACTTCTTTGCAAAGGGAAAACAAAGGGTCTATGAGACATAAAATGGCTTACAAAAACATTGGGCAGTTCCAACTTCAGAACCTGTCGAGCATTTTTTCCTCTTGATGTATGTGTGAGAGTACCATTAGGATAATTGGAAAGAGGATTTGGAAATAGTTGCCTGATAGTGAGATTTACCCAAAGTTCCAGTTCAACAAATCCAGAACATGTCAGAAGACCACAGGTTAAAGAATAAGAACAGGCAAAATACAGCTGAATGATTTTCAGTGTACCCACACATGGTGCACACTAGCTGACACACTGCTAATGCTGTGCAAAGTCTATATAATCCTAAATCCCAGCTAAATATCAAACTAACCTGAGCCTAGTTCTGAAGAAAGCATGGCAGCGTGCAGTAGTTTCATTCACTTTATGAACAAATCTATAATTTTGTGCACTTTGGCCATTTCATTTGGAACTCTTATGATGCTGAGACTCAAATTCAGACTCGATGAGTAGAGGATGCAAATGGGAACTGATTGAAATATGTGAAAATAATTACTTCATTTTGCTATTTTGGTTTTGGTCAGGTGGGGGAGGTTGGTAGTTTATAACATTTCTAAATTTGAATACTTTCCAATTTGACAAATTTCAGCCAGAAACATTGTTGGCTAGGTACGGGATTTAAAAAAAAAATTGTCAAGACATTCATTATAATTGGCATTTTTTCCCCCATCATGAAACAGTTTTGAAAACCATCTTCTTGTTGAAATTTGAAAAATTCATAAAATTCTTGTCTTCAGGGACAACATTCAGGAAATATTTGCAAAGGAGATGGGGAGGGGAGGGGGAACTTTGCAGACCAACACCTTGAACAATTCTCAGATCCAAATTGTGAGGGTGGCTCTCTATCATTATAATGGTAGGGTCCAAACCATGACATCCAAGAACTCTTGGTCAGTAAGGAAGTTTCAGCCTAAAAATAAGGTTGCATCTCTGAGTTTTCTCTAGTGAAAATGGAACTTGAAGCAGACTATCACAGTCTGTCTTGTACATAGTTTAAAGGGAGGAATCCTGACTATTATTCTAGTACACTTCAGCACCACAGCATGTGAGCACTTCATAATCACTGAATTAATTTTTACAATTCCCCTACAAGATATAGAAGGCTATTTTCATTTTACAGGAATATAGGTTGTAGCCATGTTAGTCTAAAAAGCATAGGCAGACAAATCTCATGGGACAGAGGCACTATCTTTTATTAGACCAACTAAATAGTGCCCTCCACCCCCCCCCCCCCAAAAAAAAACAGAAAGTAGCTTTCTTTGCAAGCTTTTGGGCCCAAACACCCTTCATCAGGCAGAGGAGACTTAAAAACTTTTTGCTACTATTTAATTGTCTAATAAAAGATATCGCCCCTACCCCAAGAGTGTTGTCTGTCTATGCTTTTTAGACCAACATGGTTACAACCTATATCTCTGAAAGATATTGTAATTAGCTATTTGGAAATGTAAACTTCACTGCTGAACAGGAAAGAAGCAAGATTCAAAACCCTGCCTGACATCTGAGACTTTCAGGGAAGGAGCCTGCTGGAGCCTACTTTACATACTCACAGAGCAGCTTTTTCACAAATGGACTTTGAAATCCAGGGAAACCCTACCATCCTTTAGCTCCCTTGTGCAAAATGAAGTTTCTTTTCTACCTGGGAGAACTTTTACAATTCTTTAATTCTCCTTTGCCTGATAAAGGGCATTTAGCCCCAAAAGCTTGCAAAGAGAGAGTTTTTTTCCTTCTATTTAGTTGCTCTAATAAAAGATATTACCACTGCCCCAAGCATTTTGTCTGCCCTTTTCATTTTACAGCAGTGGGCCTGATAAGCTTAGTTTAAAGGTAGGTTCAAGGCTAGTTCTAGAATGGCCAGAATGGGTGGGAGTTCAGGCACAGCCCTCTTTTCGTGTTTCCTGTTGACTAACTCTAGCTAGCTCCTTATTCAGTGTCTATGAACTGTCCTTTGGAGATGCCCAACACTCCCCTTAGTGACTACACAGGGAGCTAGGCATCTAAGCCTTTCTTAATCCTCTCCCTAGGACCAGGTCCCTAATTTTTAGATGCTGTAGTGTCTATGTTGAAGGCCTGTAGAGGGCTAAGATTCTGCCCTGACTTGCCCAGGGTCACAGAGGAGGTCCATGCTAAGCTGGTTACTGAATTTAGTCCCCAAATTCATCTGCTAGACAACCTTCTTTTACTGTCCAGTCCTGAGATATAACAAAGCAGCCAGAAACTCAAGGTAGTGGGACACATGGGGGCAGCAGCAGTTTCTGGTTGCTGTTGTGCTGCTGGTGTGATTGTGCAGTGCAGCAGCAGCTGGTATTTTTTCTGCACCTCCTGCCCACAAGTCAGAGCCCTACTTATACTACTGGCTCACTCAATACCTTTCAAGTCCTTGCTACAAAAGTGTAACATTTTGCCGCAGTTCCAGAGGTGTGAGTTCAAGCCTCCTTCTGGGCTCATGTGAAAGGCCACACCAAAAAACTCGGATGTGTATGGGTGCATGGTCATTTGGGCTGTGGGAGTCTAAAGCAGCTCTATCTATTTAGGTATCAAAAAGGACACCTGAACCCTGCAGCCCTTTGTGCTAAGATAGTTAAGACATGCCAGGTTGTGTAACTAGCTGCAGAACTGCTTTGGATGCTGCTAGCTACAGAAACTGGCATGTCTTAACTATCCTAGCACAAAGGGCCACAGGGTTCAGGTGGACTTTGATACCCGAATTGAATACCCCATCTGCTTGAAGTCACTTATGGAAACACTTTTCCTTCTCACTTCCGTAATTTGTGTGAAACTTCAAAGAAAAGTTGCTGCGCCTCATCCTCTCCCATGAGGAGTATGTGAAAGGCAGCATCTTACTCTCTACCTGTGTCCCTTGCTGTCACTTCGTAATAATCTGACCTCCAATTATCGGATTGGAATAATTGATTATGGACTGAAGTTGTACAGCTTTGGGGAATTAAATTACTTAAAAGGTTTGAAATAATTGATTATAAGCTGTCAACGCATGGAACTGCATTGCTCCAAAGTGTTATAGACTTGCTTCCTAAAGAGCTTGTAGGTCCTCTACCAATTTTTTGTGATTAAATTTTTGTTGTGGTTAGAATTGTTAATACACTATTGAATGCACTGTTTACTTTATTGCTCTATACAGAAGTCAACATTATTCACTGTTAAGTATGTTTAGGTCTGACCAAGCCAAAATCTTTAGCATAGCCAAGTTTGTGCCAACTCAAGTGGGACTGGTGAGTCAAAATGTGAAAGAGGCTAGTGTAGCCAATTTTAGACATCACTAAAATACATCAGAAAGGATGTGTGATAATGTGTAGATATAGACAAACTATTAATATGCCGTTTTCCTCTTTCAGAGATGGGGTACTGAGCCAGTTTAGATTATTTATTAGGTTTGAATCTTGGTCCTTTTGTCTTTTATACTCACACTAAGTATTTTGCTGGTTCAGAACCTGTCAGTATACCAACAACGAGCCAGTATTATGCATAGTGCTCTCTGGGGCATGGTGAGTTAAGAGCTGTGCTGAATGTGTGTGGTCAATGTACCTCAAAGATGTGAAACATCTGCTCAGGTAGAGTTCAGAGGCAATTGCTAGAGTGGGTGTCAGATACTGAACCCATCTGAAGAGCAGCATAGCTGTTGTTAATGTGGATCCACTTGCAAGGTTCCACTTGCTCTGTTAACTCAATCCGTTGCTGTTAGTTTCTCTCTCAACAGTCTAATCCGAAATATTTCAGCCATGAAGAAAAGGAAATAAGACCTCATCAGGAATACTATCTAAAATTCCAGTCACTTGTGTTGAAGGAAAAATGAATTCACATTGGAACAGGTGCAGGGGAGGACGATTACAATGATCAGAGGACTAAAGAATCCATCTTATTGAAAGGATTCTTTCCATAAGGAAGTTTGGTTCGTTTAGGATTACAAAACATAGGCTGAGAGAGGAGATATACCACATCTCTATAAATACACAAGGGAGGAAAAGAACTATTTAACCTGGAGGACAGAGCTAGCCGAAGAAGGAATAAGTATAACCCGGTTATGAATAAAGTTATGCTGGAATTGGACTGTTTTGAACCATCAGAGGAGGGAAGCTGAGTTACAGCCATCAGCAGGAATAGTGGAGACAAAACACCAAGCCAGCTTTAAGATGGAAGCTGTTCCATTTATGAAAGGATTATTTGACATGGTTGCTTCTAGTGAAAAGGACTGGACTTAATGAGCTATGAAGGCCTTTTGTTCCTATGGGTCCTTTGCTCTGGTTAGTGGTTAAAGAAACATTTTATTTAAACTATTGTTAAAATATTTAACTATTTTATTTCAAGAAACAGACCATCATGCTCTTCTCCTTCATTTCAATGCATCTTATTGCCATTGATTCTCAAGCAGGGTTCTAGGATACCTCGGGATGCCACGAGATCCTTTTAAGAGCGTTACGGGGTGACGCACAATATTAGCGCTGTTTGGTGAGCAAACACCAATGCATGGTTCACAAGATAAACCCAGATATTTCAAACAGGAATCCATGGTATCAAAAACATTCTGACTTGTCATAGCTTTCCTACTTCTTTGCAATAGAAGAATTGTTCTATGACTAGTCCGTAGTTAAAAATTAATGAAGGCTCAAAGCTGGACTTTCTGAGGAGTGCCTTGGGCCTAAAACAGTTAAGAACCATTGATAAGCCCTGACAATGTAGCCACTCAATAACCCTAAATAACAGAAATGGGCCCAAATTAAGCTATGGAATTTGAATAACCTTAAGTGAGGGCAGGAGCATCAAACATTAAAACTGGATCTAAATTCAAATGTGAAGCCTTATTCACCACTGCATTGCTTTAGTTTTAGATCTGTGAAATTCCACTGATTACACCAGCATAAAACTAAAGCAACCCAGTGGTGAATCAGGCCCTTCATGCCTAGATCTTTTTTTTTCCAGAAGGACTGAAACAAAGTCCTGTATCCTGAGCCTGGAGTTATTTTTAATTATGGCTCAAATTTTGCAGCAGGTTCTGTGTTAATAATGGGCAAGTTTGAGCACAGAACTGCACATCTTGCATCCAGACCTACTGAAAAAAAAAGAGAAGTTTTGCTAGATGTAGAAAAGGAGATGGTGCCTAAAACCATCACTCACAAAACAAAATTGCAGCTCCTTCTAGTCTGCTTGACAAATGCAAAGTACGTTCACTAGAATTACAGCTAATAAAAGGATTATGTAACTGAAAAAGTATTGGCTTTAGTTGTCTATCTCATGAGTGATTTTCAGAGGCTTAATTTTTCAGTGTTCAGCAAGACCCCTCTTTAAAAACAGGTCCCTTAAAAGTGTCTTATACTGAACACTCGGGCTGCGTCAAGACAAATGTGGACATTTGGGTCCCTGGGGACAAGCAGCGGCACTGCACCTTGCACTGCAGCTACTTGTCCCCGGGGAGTGTCCATGCCACATGCGCTTTGGTGCGCGGCAAGTTACCCCAGGTGGGGTAGGGGAGGCTGGGGCCAGCACTGGACTGGCCCCAGCAGCCTTATCTGGGGGCTGGGGGCCTCCTGGGGCTGCAGCAGTGGTGATCCTGCCAGGCAGAGCCTAGCTGGCAGCCATAGCAGGGCTCTGGGTGGCCCGGCTCTGCTTTTCAGCAGCACACACTGCCCATGTGAATGCTGCTCTGCCTTTCCCCACCCCCCCATCAGGTTTTTTTGACCCCTGGATATCCAAGCATAAAAAAAACCCACAGAAAAAAAAATCAGAACAGTACATGCATGGGCAGTGCACCCTTGCAGCATGGAGAACACCTGACTGTGCAGTATGTGGCACTGCAGACATGTTTGCGGAGCCACATACCACATGGCCACATTCATCTGCACATGCCCTCAGGATGCATCCACCCATGCAGGCATGTACACTTGCTGCAGCTCAAATAGCAGCAGCACAAATTTGTGCTTCAGCACACATGCCTGAACCTGCATTTTGGTGCGGGGCAAATTGTGCCTCTTGGGGCAAATTGACCCTGCCCAGCTCCTCCTGGATCTCCATCTTCAGAGACTGAGGACAGCACCTGTGCTGGCCACAGCAGTATTAAAACCTGCCCTGGAGACCAGCTCAGGGCTACTTGCCCTCAGGAGCTTCAGACCAGGTCACTTTTCTATTGTCTCTATATGCTCATGTGCCACACAATCCATCATGCCACCCTTGCATCCTGCCCAAACACCAAGTGGCAGGACCTGCTTGGCTGGGGCACTCCACCCTCACCCCACGAGCCACTGGGGACCTCAGCTGATGGCTCCTCCATGGAGCCATTGCCACAGGTGTGTATGTGACAAGCTTCACAGACACACCAGTCTCCCGCCCCTTCTACAGGCAGAGGGAGACCCTGGCACACTTGACCCTCAAGTGCACCAAACTGCAGCCCCTCCACCTCCAGAACCTCCTCTGGAGGAGGAAGGCGGATCTGGCTGGGAAGGTGCCCGGAGACTGTGGGGCCACTTTCCTCTCCCTTGTCTGTGCACGTTTCTGGGCGAAGCACCAGTGGGCGACATCCACTGGGTCCTTGGATGCCTTTGAGGACCAGTGTGTGCAGCTCGGTGTCACCCTCAGGTGCACTTATTTTCACTTTTTGACCCTTTGACCCACACAACACTCCTATCCTGTTTTATTCATTAGTTGTCCCAAGACCGTAGTTGTACCAATCACTCATTATCCCCACACAGGGTTACTAGTTAGCCAGGTGGGCTTTAGGGCCCATGGTATGAGCGTTACAAATAGACAAGTGGCCAGAGCTGCGCCATGCTGTGCGAGGGCTCTGCCAGCGGTGGGCCCTGAGGGCAGCACCCCTCCAGCAGTCCCCCCCACACCCCAAAAGTCCCCCACACTCCTACTTACCAGGGGTGGCACCTGGGTCCAGGTCACAGCTGCAGCCTTGCCCTGCTCCTAAATGCCCCAGCACGCTAAGGCAGCATGCTGGAGCAGCAGGGAAAGGGGACAGGCATGGAGATGCTCTGGCAGGATGCCAGAGCATCTCCTTGGAGGACTCAGTCTCTGGTTGCTTGAGGACATGCTCCAGGAGCGTGCCCTGCACCACTCTTTTTCAGCAGGGTTTTTTTTTTATACCGGGATTTCCTGGTATCAAATTTATAGTCTGTGCTGCAAATATGCAGTGCAGGGAACATTTTTTTGTTCCCAGTGTGTCTCTTGCGGCATCTCAAAACTGCTTTGAGATACTGCAACAGGCACATGCGCACTCATCTAGATGTGCCCTCAGAGTCATTAATCTTAGCATAGCTTTCTTGCTTCTGGGTGAAAAAGTTATAATGTGTGAGGAAGATAATGATGTTAAGGAAGTTTGCAATGTCTTAGCCAGGAATCAATGTGTATAACAATCAACCAATATACAACATGTAAAAAAAAAAAAAAAAACCCACAATCTCAGTAACAACTAAATATGTTACGATGCTTAGACACATCAAAACTGCCCACTGCCCATTTGAAGCATCACACATCGAAAGCCGCACTTTCAGGATCAATGCAAAAAACAGAATGTTCCTCAAAGGATAATATGCCTTTAGTTTAGAATGAAGATTCGGGGCTGATATGATAAGGTATTCAACTATGATCCTGTTATCTCATCAACCTGACAAAAAGCATTTGCAAAATTTTTTATTTCAATATTTGATTCAATCTGCTACTGCTGGCCACACAAAACAGGGATAAAGGGACTTTGGACCAATGGCAAAGCATGTTTCTAACATTTCTGAATTTTCAAGAGAAAGCTGTTGTATAATTCTTAACCTATATGTTTTTTCATGCAGGAATGATAGATGCAAAATATACTTCCCTTGCCATAAAATCAAGTCAAGATCCCCTTTCTCCTGAAGCTCTGAACAGTTCTGTAAGGTTGATTTCTTTGCTAATATTTCACTATATCTTACTGAATAAAGGATTTGCATGACTACAATTGCTTGGAAAACATCATTGGTAAGACAATTCCTCCCCACTTCAGTAGAACTGCATAAAGCTTATGTACTACATCCTCTATCCAACTGAGACTGTGAGAAAAAAAATGTATCTTTTGAGTCAGTCACCTTGAATCAGGTAATAGCACTCACAAGACTTCTTTGAGCATCAGTTAAGTGCCAACGAATTGGAACTAACAAATGAACAGGGAGGCATTTTGGATCTAAGAATGAATGATATGGCTGTATTGGGAGACCTGTTTTGAGGTTAACCTTGGGGTCTTGAACATCAAGATGATACACGCTAAAAGGAAGTGAACTACCCCACTGCTGAGTGTCCTTGACTAGCCATCTTTAACAGGTGTCACACCGCCTGCGGGGAGAAGAGGAGGTTTTGTTACTGTGCAGACTGGGTTCCACACTGCAGTAAAGCTATTTCCACCCAACAGAAGAAGCATAGAATAGGAAGAAGCTGCATTTTAGAATAATAGTCTAACATAAAATTTCTCCAAACACCTGCCACACAAATTCTTCTACGGAGGTGAGGGACAAACTGCAGGAGAGTTGGACGAGATACCCTTGAGGTTCTTTTCAACCCTTTGACTCCATGATTCTGATAAGAACCTCAGCTGCACTCCTACATGTGTGGAGCAGAAAAGAAACAATAAAGTAATGAAAGAAGAATAATCATTTCAAAGTAATAAGTATCGTGATTACTGTAGGACACTGCATTCTTTCATTGTTCCAGATGGCTCAGATACTACCACTGCCCTCCACAATGGTACTTCCACCAGTCTTCCAATGCTGTGAGTATTTCTGTCACTGACTCACCTGCAATAACATTGAGAATTCATTTGGATCCAGAAGAACAAAGAAATGATCCTGCCCTGATTTTTTTCCCTAGTGAAGCTGTTAAAGTCCTAAATTATCCTTTAAGCAGCTTCTGCTGTCGTTAATAAAGCTATGAGCATAGGCACTGTGTGGGGGAGGCATGGGGGGCATGTGCCCCCCCTGAGAGTGCTGGTGCCAACCCCTGACAGCAAGCACTCCAGCTGGTAGCGGGGCATGGAGAGCGCTAGTGCCCCACTGAAACTGACTCCGCTGGCCACCAGCTGACCACTGGGGGACCCCCCCCCCGCGGTCATACCCTGCTGGTGCCCCCCACCCCCAGACTCAGGAGGCACCAGTCACCCATAGCTATGAGGATCACCCTTCAATTACAATATGGTCAGCAGTGTTAATTCAGTGACCTAACCTTCCATATTTGTATTGTTTTTGGCAAAACCCTGATAATAATATATCTATTCCCATATGGATTCAGAGGGGCATCTTCATAAAACAGCCCCTTTCCATCACTGGAGGGTAGTCATCCTTGATGGAGTTGAGATAGACAAAAAGGACTGTGCCCCCTAACCCAGTCGTGCACACAGCAGGGGACATCAGGGACACAAATTGGGTGGTATTTGCAGCAAAGACAGCATAGCTAGAATCATGGAAGAGATTCTAGCTATCATCATGGAAGAGACCTCAGGAGATCATCTAGTCTAGCCCTCTGCTCAAGGCAGGTTCGTCTCTGTCTAAACCATCCCACTGAAGTGTTTGTCTTACCTGCTCTTAAAAACTTCCAGGGGTGGAGAATCCACAACCTCCTGGGGTGACCTGTTCCAATGCTTCACCACCCTCATAGTGACAAAGCACTTCCTAATCTCCAAACTAAATTTCTTCTGCTGCAATTTGAGACCATTGCTCCTAGTCTGGTTCTCAGCTGCCTTCCCTGACTAAACCTCAAAGAAGAAAGTATTGAATCCCAAAGAGTAGGGGGTCTACCCTAGAATCACCCTAGCGATGAAATGGACTCTGCTTGCGCTGGGCATTGAAGTTCACATCATTGGCTGACATGAGAGAAATTACCCTATAGTTTCAAGGGAGATGTCTTGAATAGTGCCAAACAGCCAGTTAAGTATAGTTTTCCCATATATTCCATTGTGGCACCTGAATTGTTACAAATCCAATACCCAATATGCTTTCTCTTCTCTAAGTATGTGACCTTGATTTTATTGACACAGAGAACAAATGACAGCCCATCTTACTGACATGTTGGGAATAATAATTCACAGACACATCTGCCTGGTTTCCTTTTACTGTTTCATAGTACAAACTTTTGTTCAAATCCACCTTTGCCTCTTCAGTCCTCCCTATGCATGTTCTTTCACAGCATCTGATGAAATGAGCTTGGGCTCACAAATGCTTGTGACACACACTCACTCACTCACACTTTGGTTAGCCTATAAGGTGCAAATCTACCCTCTTTCTAAAGAATCAGACTTGTCTCATAGTGACTATGGAGGACAGTGTTGCCCATGGCATGAGTAATGGAGTCAGAGAGTCCTTTCTCTGAAAGCTATCTCTAGTACCTCTGTCTCAGATATTCCACTGACAGCCTTCAGATTAATTAATTCCCTACAGCGTGAAGATAAGACAGACTTGGTTAATTCTTCAACCTCCATAATCAATGGAAACATCTGAAGAAAAGGAAATAAGAGGAAAACATGATAGCAGTTCTCAAATATCTGAAATTCTGTCATGTTCTTGCTTCTATGGAAGGCAGGGCACAAAGCAATGAGTTTTAACAGAAGAAAACCAATTTTAGATTAAAACCCAAGAAAAACTTCCTAACCTTAAGAGTAGTAGGACAATAGAACAAGCTGCCTAGGGAAGTTATAAAAGAAGAAGAGAATGTTAGACAGACATCTGTCTAGGATGGATTAGAAAAAGTGCATCTCGCATCTGTGCAAGGGACAGATGGATTAAATGACCCTTGAGGTATCTTCCAACCCTATATTTCATGATTGTATGATTTTAACTCTACAGAAAATAAATACCTCAGCATTTCAAAAACTGCCTATTAAGAAATTTTTAAAAACCCAAATTCCAGTGTTATACATGCAAAGCCCATGGGTTGACTTTTCATCATGTCCCTTTTAGTGAACAATTCAATAATTCAGGAGCTAACACTTACCTTTTCTAGGAATGCATTCTGGCGAGTACCTCTTCTTGGCAATTTAGAAACTGTAGAGGCATTTAGACCTATAAAACTACTAAAGTACATGTGACCTGTATCTTTCATATTGTTCAAGAAGTGTTCATTACTGGTTTTTCAAATTCCCTAGGGAAATTATAGTTTTGTATTAATATGTGAATACATTTCTAGTGCTGGAGTCATTTCAGATGAATAATTTGAAATATGCAAAAGTAACTCTATCACAGATGTTTTATGGCATAATGAGACCTTAGTAATACTTATTAAACATGCTAGTAAATCAACATTGTTGAAAGCACAGTGGTAACCCAAGTTATTTTCCTAATTTTCACGATGATAAGAATCTATATTAGGAGGGGGGAAAGAGCAATAAAAACACAATAGATTAGCACATCTATATGGCTTCATCCCACACAGTTGCTTTAATTTTTGGTATAGTGACATCTCAAATCCATCAGATGGCAAAAGGAAATGAATCGCAACGCATTCCTGATTTTTCCAGTCTTTCCAAATGGAAAAGACCATGGGAAAATGGGATTTGAAGAAGGCTTTGAACATAAATGTGTGCAATATGTACAGAGTGGGCAAATATTACCTCTGTGCACAGAACTGACACACAGCTCTGCTTCCTTCCCACTGAAGCGCCCCAGGAATACACTTGGGAACTCCCCATTTGGACTACTCAAGTAATACAGAAGCTACTTAGAGAAGGGGTGCTCAACCCATGGCCCAGATCCAGCCCACATGACTCCACACAGGCCCAGAAATTTAGCAGGCAGAGAATGGTGGCACAACTCCCCCACCCCCACATCTCCAGACCTATGGGGAGCTCTGGTCTCTATGTATTGGACTGAGCACCTGATACCAGTGTGCAGGGCTGGGCAGGGGTGATGCCAGGCCACAGGGCCCAATCTTGGAAGGCAGGGGGGTGGGAGGGACAGTGCCAGGCCTCTGGGACCCAATCCCAGTGCACTGGGGTGGGAGGATGAGGCACTGGACCCCCAGGGAACAATCCCAGAGTGTAGGGTTGGGAAGGGTTGGTACCAGGCCCCAGAGCCCACTCCCCACACTCAGGGCAGGGAGGAAGTGGTGCCAGTAGTCAGGGTCCAATCCTTAAATGCAGTCCTTGAACTGGCCCACAGACCAGCCCCACACCATTCATCTGGCCCACAGGGCCAAAAGGTTGCATACTACTAGAAGATAGCAAATGAATGAAGTTTGGAGGAGAGTGTAAAACACTTCTGAATGAGTTTGGAATGAGCATTGTGTTATGCATGTTTTGCAGCACAAAAAATAGTGCAAAGATGTCTATATGAGATGTGACCAATACAGGCTGGTATAACTGATGGAGAAGAGGAGCAGAAGGGACCTGCAGGCAGAGCACTTGAAGAGAAGAGAGTAAGGAGGGGCACAGCTGTGAAAAGCCTTGACATAATTAAACTTGAGATAGGTATTGGTCTTTCCATTTGGAAGATGGGGAAAGCATGACAGAGAAAAAGGTGTGATCCAGAAATGTCTTACTCCCAATGGTATCCATTTACCCACATGAGATCTAATATGATCCTAGTCAGAGCCAATATGGCTGCAGACTAAATTAAGGTAGATCCTTACCCCATAGATGTTTCTACTGACTTTTATGAACAGTCAGTCTGCCATAGCCAAATCCTCTCTTTACATCGGCTGATTTGTACAGAAACCAACCATTAAAAGGCTGAAAAAATCTGTTGGTTTTAGCCCACAGGAGGTAACCCTCATATATCCCTCACTCCAAAGTGCATCTACAGTGATAAGTCAAGGAGGACACAGACTTTATAACTGCAAAATTCGCAAACATCTATTTAGTGCTTTTGGAGATGAAGTACTCTCTGTATTCAGAAGAAAAACATGTAATCGCAGATTAAATGAGTATATAAACAAACATCACTTATTCTTAGCAACAATTGAATTTAAGTAACCAAACTGAGTATATGGCCATTCAAAACTGAGGGAATTCTACTAGTTTTGTTCTCCAGAAAGAAAACCCTACCAGGGGAGCACCAGACAAACGGTACAGGTGGGTGCTTCGCAGACAGCTTGTGCTGTTGACATCACCTAGCCAGGGGCCCCTTTGCATGCATCCCAGTGTGCTTTTTAGGCTCCCCTGGCTGCCAGAGACAGCTGACAGCAGGTGACGGCATAGGTCTACACCGATTGGTGCCCACACCAGTGGACCATGCTCTCCCTGCCCACAACACCACCTCCCTCTCTGACTCCCTCCTAGCTGTCAGGCTTTGAGACTGCCAACCCAGAACATTAGGGGTGTACAAAGCTTTGGTCCCTGATTTGATTTGGTGGAGATTCGACCCAATTCGGTAGCTGAATCTCCAAATCCAAATTAAATCAGAGAACCCTTTAATCTCTCTCAATCAATTCAGAGAGATTTGAACAGATTCAATGTTTCAAACATAGATATCAACAGCAGAACTGGAAGTGGACCAGAAGCACTTCTGGGTCTGCCAGGGAGCGCACTGGGGGGGTCCCCCGCACCCCCCCACTAGCTCAGTGACTGGTGCCTGCTGGGTCTGGGGGGGGTACCTGGGGTCCCCCTGCAGCTGATCACTGAGACACGGGGTGGGGCCCATAGCATGCTCTCTGACAGACCTGGAAGTGGACTGGAAGTACTTCCAATCCACTTACAGGTTCGCTGCTGAGCACATGGAGCCCCCCCCCCCGCACTCCCATGGGACGCTCCATCCGCCCCAGCACTGCAGTGATCACAAGCCACGCTGCTACCTCAAGGTACATAGAAAAAAAACTTTTAAAGCTGTGCCTGTGATTCGCCGAATCAGCATCAAATCTTCAGATTTGGATTCAGCCAAATCGAATCAGGGACAGTAATCTGGATCACAGATTGAATCACTGTCCCCGATTCAGACTGAATCCAAATCCAAATCGAATAGGACCCGTTTTGCACAGCCCTACAGAACATGTCTGTTGTCTCTCCTACCCTGTCAATTCTCCCTCCAGCAGCCCACAATGGATCACTACCCCTTTGGCACCAAACAACAAACCCATTTCCAGCGCTGCTCAGAGGAGTCTGGTCAGGTGTTGCCAGGTCGGGTGCTGGTTAGTTGAGGTCAGGCGCTGATGGGTCAGAGCAGAAACATAACTAGTATGGTGCAAGGGTAGCACCAGGCCCTGGTGCCAATGTGGAGGGGGTGCCACCCTGCACCCCAGAAACCACATCTAGGCAAAGTGCAGAGAACTAACCCCAGCTCTGGCCTCAGTAAGGCAGCATACAATGAGCTGGCACTGGCCCCAACCCCAGCCCCAGCCCCAGCCCTGGTCCCATCCCCAGTAAGGTAGCATCCAGTGAGCTCCCCTCAACTATGCCCTAGCAAGGCAGCATGCAGGGAGCCAGACCCAACAGCAGTAGTCACTGTCAGCTAAGACCAGGTTGGGGTCAGGTGCTGGCAGGTTGGGTCAGGTCTGGCTGGATCGGGTTCCCCTATCTGCTCAGGGTAGAACGGCAGAGAGCTGCATAGCCCCAGGCTGTGGAGATGGGCTGGGCTTTCCCAGCCAAAAAGCCTTCAAAGGGTGTAGTTTACTCTGTATGGGGTTGCAGCAATAGAGTGGGGAGCCAGGAAGCCATGGGGAGGGGTTAGGAGCAAGGAACGCTGGGATTCTGAAGACAATGTTGTGGCTTATACCAGTAGGGTAACAACACATACATTCATTCATTCACTCAAATAGACACTTTACTTGGGGTCATTTCTACCTTGTTGGTTTCAGTATAATTTTCTACCAATCCTGCCATTTCTGGTATCCTAGAAACTACATCTACATTTGTATACCGCTTTCTACCACTGGAACTGTGATTCTGTTGGTAGAAATGTGCTTGTATGCACCCAAAGAAAGACTCAAACCTCTCCAATGTTTGCTAAAAGACATAGCAAAAAATTGATTAAAGAGTTCTGTTATACTCAGTGGGCACATTGACACAAGGTGTTTATTGTGGAATTGCCCGATTAGCTCCGCAGTAAACATCTCAGTGTCTACATGTGCAAAGCTATTAGGATGCAGTAATTAATGAACTCCACCATAAGTTAGTGCTTATAAACACAAGCAGTATCCTATGGCAGAGTTTTTTTACTCCACAGCAACACGTGTGGACACTGATGGGGCTGGCTGCGGGCATGTGGGTGCTTCAGAGCAGCACAGTGGAACACCCTCTTGCTCCAGACAGCCCCTCCACAGCATGCTGGGACAGGTCAGAGCAGCCCCAGCTGGCAGGCTGATCCCCCAGATCCCCTGCCAGCTGAGGCTGCTCCAACCTCGCTCAACATGCTGTGGTCCCAGGAACACATGTAAACACAGCATCTGGGAACAATAAACTCCAGCACAGTATACATCAGAGTTTATTGCTGTGCATTAATTGCACATGTAGACATATCTAGTAGGTACCAATTCCTACATCTAAACATTTATTCCATGGTCATCCCTAGCATCCAACTGTGAAAAAAGCAAAATGCAGAGCGTACTGTAGTGAATATACAGCACACAGTATGCCCCAACAGTGTGGTGGAAAGTTATTGGCACTGCCCTGTCAAGCCGCTGTGAGAAGAAAATGAAGAACATTTAAGAACGTTATTGATCGGTGCTTGAAGCAGTCTGGTTCAAGCACTGCATGCTTTGTTTACTGTGTTTTGTTAAAGATCGGTTGGAGACTTTGCCTACCAGGCTGCAGAATCGCATGAGGGGAAGTGGAATGTAGTGTACATATCTGCTAAAAAGGATGACAGCTCTTAAAGGTATTGCAATACAGTACAATATAAACCTATTGCTTTACACTAATATTTCTACCACAAGCATAGGTAATGGTTTGAATGTATGCGAATCCAAGGACGTGATTCAGACAGCACTACAACTGTGTACAGATCACTTGACTGCACAGCCAACTATCTATCATCATCAATGCAGATCCTTCCTTTAGTATCAGCAGTGTTGCTGAGACTAATTATTTTTTGTGCCTTTATCTTTACCTAGTAAATGGAAAAGTCAAGGAAAAGAGTTAAAGTGACTTTGCCAAGGACATGGATGGAGTTCATGCTGTAATAAAGTTGTGACATACAGGAGTGTTCACAAGGGAATGTAAAGTTTATTTCCTGCTCCAAAGCAGGACCTGGGCTTTCTGAAAGATGACATAAAAGTGGTTAGTACCCAATCCCTGTGCTGACTGATGTTAGATTGTGACTGTTTCCTCCTCACAGGTCTATTGTGAGGACTAATGCTTTTGAAGCACCATATCACTGCTAAGTTTAATTGCTTTAAACTTCTAGCACAGCACTGGAAACATTTATTAGAAACCGCGGTGCCTCCACTGTGAAATCACTTGCCTCTGGTTAACTTTTTCTTCGCTCCCAACAAAGGAGGAATATGTATTTATTAGTATCTAGAGACACTTTTGTATTATGTTTACCACTGTTGGTCACCAGTAAATTTAGTGTTTGGTTGCCAATAGCCAAAGATTACAATTGTCCTGCTACTGCAAAGTGTATGAAGTTATTTACTACATGATACTTAACCTGAATACCCAGGGCTTTAGAACAAGATCAGAAAAGATTAATACCAATTGAGTAAGAGTCCCAAAGCTACAATATGCTGCAAGATATGTCAGCAGAACAGTGGTTAAGTTCTCTTCTGACCCCTGTTTTCTATTTGCATTCCTACATGCTTGGAGTTCCTGATTGACAGAAAGCCCTTTTTGGCAATAGAGATATTGAAAATCTGTTTGACTGCACCACTGACCCTTTTAAAAACCTGTTAGCACTCTCCTAAAATAAACAGATCCTGAATTAAATTGGTCCATTCGAGATCAATTGTGGCTAGGACTTCATACAAATCACACTTTGCCTGAGCAGTCTCTTCTGCTAAAGCTGTAAACAAAAGAGCATATATTGACAGTGTTCTTTCAATACGTGGATGGCCTGGCTTGAGAACATAAATTCTTTTGGCATCTCTCTGACAAAGAGTCCTGTAACACAAGTGCTATTAATTTCCCATACTGTGCTATCTCTTTTTTGCTCCCAAAATAAAGATTAATTTGACACTGTCAGAAAGGGGGAAAGATTACTTAGGGTGTTTGAAGCAGTTATTCCTTCTCTCTTACTTACCCCATGGATCCATGTTCCTCCAACTCCACTACTTCCCTCCACCCTGCCCGATACCATAAAATATAAAATTAATAAACAATGCTTTGTATAACTAACACCTTAATGAGAATTAAGAAATCAAAACTCATGGTAGAGATGATATCTTTTATTAAACCAGCTAGATTTTTGCAACAACAAATATTCTTTATTTGCAAGCTTTTGGGCACAAGCACCCTTCTTCAGGCATAGGAGCAAAGATTGTAAAAGTTCTAGGTAGAAATGGAAGTTCATATTTCACAGGAGAGTTGAAAGTGTGTAAAATCTCCTGTTTGGAACAGTTCATTTTATGCAGATTTGGCTCAGAGAAAACACTGATCACTGGACTAGAAGCTAGGCTGGTATGAGCAAATGATATAATAAAGATTTTTTTTAACATGAATATGAACTGCAATCTGCAGCAGATATAAAGTGTTGATATAAGATTTTTCTTACTATGCAACATACTGTATTTTCTCACACCTCCCCATATAAGACATGCAGAGTTATAGGCAACTGTGTGACAGAGTAAATTGTCCAAGAAACAGTTTCCAGGAAATATGATATCCCAAGAGACAGTCTGGGTGAGGCACCAGGAACTTCCTGGTATGGCAGGACATCAACCAGGCTGGGCTCCAGACCATTATGAAGAAAGTAGTAAGACTGTTACTTCTTTCCTGTAAATAGTCCTTTATAGATGTTTCTGTAAATAGTGGTGTGTTGTTTCCACACTGCAAGCCTCAAGATACTACAGACTGCATGTAGCAGTTCACTTTCCCTCGGCCAGCTCCATGGCTCTTCAGCCAAAAGCTACTGCCTCCCCAGGAGCTGTGAGACGGTTAATACTAGACTCCACTCCTGCTACTCACTGCCACAGGGAAAAGTGGCAGCTATTTTGGCAACCATTTTAGCACAGTATATCCTATAAGGCTTCTATTCCTCCCAGTTTCAATTTTAGTGAATAAAAATTACCTTCCCTCCTTAAGATATAGGCCCCAATTTTGAAGAGCTGATTTTGCAGGGAAAGGCACATGTGGTATGCAAGTCACTACGGTATTCAAAGGTACATCAGTTTAATTGCATAGTATGTGTTTCGTTGTAAATTATGATGCCATATGCAGCTTCCCCTACCTTATACTTTTGCTTTATAATCACTAGGGGTGTGCAAAGCTTTGGTCTGTGATTCAATTTGGAGAACATTAGACCCAATACAGAGGCTGAATCACTGAATCCAAATCAAATGAGGAGGGGAAAGAAACCAACCGCTGAATCGATTTGAAGTGGGGGGTGGGGGGGAAAACCTGACTGTGATCTTTCCCTGAGTGCCCTTCCAATTAAAGTGCTCTGAGGGAGAGATGTAGAAACAGCACATAAGCCTCTGTCTGCAGGCTTTCTGTGCCTTTTGTGAGCCATTTCTGCCTGAGTAACAGCATCTGAAAGGTACTGGACTGGCTTGGCTTCCTACCTAGTCAGTCTCCTACTACCTTCTGTTCTTGGAAAGGATTTGGATACAGCTTACTAACTAGAATCCCTTTACTTATCCCTATCCAATCCATTTCTTTCCACTTATTTGTTGTTTCCCCCCCCACACACACACTTTAAAAGAAATCTGTGTTTCCCTGGCAGTATGATCCATCACTATGCAGGAAAGCACATACGTTGCACACACTCACATACATACATCATAGAAAAAGAAGTCAGAGCACAACACAGAATAAGTCGTCAGATAGAGATTATTAAATGCAACACAGAAGAAGTCAGACAGTCATACATCAGAGAAGAAGAAGAGATATTATTAGTTAGTTACACTGAGAGACATTTTCCAGCACAGGAAAAATTAATATAAAGTGTGGTGTAAAGGCAGGTGCCTGGTCTTCTGGCAGGGGAGGGAGAGGGGCTACAGGGGGTAAGGGGAGAGATAGAGTTGCAAGTTCCCTTCTCCCCCCAAACATAGCTGCATCCTCTTTCCTGGCAGCCATGAGTCTTCCGCTGCCGATGGGAACAAGGAGGTGGGAACAGTACTTGGCCCTGCACCTGCACCACCTCCCCTAACACCAAAAATAGCCACCAGCAGCAGAATGACCATCTCCTCCACCCCAATTTCATCTCCCAGCGTGAGCCGCCCAGTGCCAGAGGAGGAGCTGGATCTGGAACCAGGAGGGCTGAGCACCCTAGCTAAAGAAATACTGGGGACCGACAGGAAATGTGAAATCATGCTCCACACCACTCAAAGTTCCCCTAGAGCCAGTTCTCTTTTTCAGGAAGGCATCTCAGAGGAGGTTGTAGGGGCAGGTGGCTCAGCTTCCCCTGTTGTTGTGCTTCTGCCTGCTGAGGAGGGGGATAAGCCAGGATCCCCACCCTCAACCCAGAAGCAAGGGGGGTAGTGTAGTGTGGGATCATTTTTGTAGATGATCCTAAGTATGCTATCAGCCAGCACTGCTGAAGGCAGATCAAGTGGGACAAGGAGATGAAACACTTCACCACCATGGCAATGCTGCTACATCTCAGGAGGCAGCACCCCCTTGCCCTTCTTCCTCCTCAGCCTGGCACCAGTAGGAATGTGCCCAAAGGGAAGTCCCCCTCTTGCTCCAAAGCACCCATCCCCACAAAGCAGAGGCAGGCCACCCTGGAGCAGTGGGGGAAAGCCACAGACAAAAGGCAAGCGCTGGGGAGATGCTTGCTTTGAATAGCCACTCATTCTCCTTAGTTTAGTGGCCAGGGTTCAGGCGGCTCATGGCACTCGTGGCCCCATCCTACCAAGTGCCCACATGCACCACCTTGAGCAGGACAGTGGTTCCCTCCCTGTATGAGGCATGCAGGGAGTACTTGAGGAAGGAGCTGTGTAAGGCAGGTAGCCTTGCACTTCACCTCCGACATTTGGAGCAGCCAGGTGCTCATGCCTACCTCTCCCTCACAGAGCACTGGTGCAATCAATCAGGCTGTCCGTGGGCTCTTCTTCAAGCCAAGGTGATGGGTGAGTCCCAAACAGCAAGGGACACCATGGTGGCCATGAACCGCATGGTGCAGGGGTGCCTCATTGGGCAGGGCAAGCTCACCCGTAGGTTCATGATCACCGACAGCGAGGCCAATATGGTCAAGGCACTCTGTGATGCCAACTTTGTTGGCATCTTCTGTGTGGCACACAGGCTGCGCCTCATAGTCAGAGATACTTTGGAGGAGACAAGGCTGCCAGTGATGGCGCTGTCACTACCACCCAGCTGATTTCAAAGTGCAGGAAGGTGGCAGGCTACTTCCATCACAGCATCAAGGGGGGCAAGATGCTACGGAAGAAACAGGAATAGCCGAGCATCCCACAGCACAAAATCATGCAGGACATGGAGACTCAGTGGAACTACACATACCTGATGCTGGAAAGGCTGGTGGAACAGCAAAACGCCATCCATGAGAAGGCCCTGCTCGGGGAAATTGGGATCAGTGGTCCCCTTAACAAAGCAGAGTGGGATACCATCTCCCAGATCTTGGTGGTCCTCAAGCCATTCCTCAAGGCCACCAAGACCCTCAGCACTGGTAATGCCCTCCTTGGTTTCTGGTGATGAGGTTAGAGAGGTGCAATGCTTGTTTGAGTTTACAAACCACTTTTCACAAGCAGGCCTATGAACTTCACTTCAGCAACCTCCTAGATACAGAAACTCATGGACTCAATATAGACATTGAATTTATGACACACTACAACCTACCAAACATCTGACTCCCCAGGCAGCAGCAGGTACCTCTCCACTTTTATCTGCTACATCTTCCTTCCCCTTCACCCCCCCCCAGCCTGTCTCTCTCATCTCATGACTCCTCCATTTCCATTTTCACAGACTGGCTTTCTTGTCTGTATTGCTTACCAGCCTCTGGCATCTTTACTATTTCTTCCATCCAGGATGAGCACACACACACACCAACTGCAGGTGCATCCTCAGCCTGTGAACCCAAAACTTGCTAAGATATATTTCTATAACTAGTCAGTTGGTCTACTAAAAGATACCAGATGACCCAAATAACCTTGTCTGCCAGTGCCATGTCCTTAGACCAACACCCCTAGCACCTGTCCCCAGTCAGCTGACGAGAAGGACACAGGGCCCTGGGCACATCTAAGCCCTAGGGTTGGGGCTGACAGGGGGAGTTCTCTGGCAGCTGCTGGAGAAGAAGATCCTGCAGGAAAGAAAAGAAAAGCTCTGTGACAGTTTGGCTGCCTGAGATGCTGCTGGTGCTACTGTGCTGCAGTGCACTGCTTACCTGTTGTTATTTACAGTGGTGGACCAAGCTGAGGCTGTAGGGGAGGAGAAGACCTCATGTTGTGTAGAAGCCCCAATGCCAGTGAAGGTGCACCTTAACACACACACACACACACACACACACACACACACACTTTTTACTAGTCAGGAGCTTGAATTGCAGTTTCCCAGAAACCCCTCCACCTATCTCCTTGAAACTTGGCAGATTTCATGCCCTCAGAAGGGGCTACCATTCCTATAATGTTTATCTGAATCAGCCAAAAAATGACAAAGTTATAGGTATTTCAGCGATTCCCCATTATAGTCTATGGCTGAATCTCCAAATCTCTCCGAATCAGCGCTGAATCTTTTGAAGCCGATTCGGCCAAATCCATTTGGGACAGTGATCTGAGTCTTTGAATCAAATCACTGTCCTCTAAATTGACTGAATACAAATCAAATACTTCTCTATTCACACAGGCCTAATAATTATTTTATATTTTGTGGCTTCTTAGGAGTTACAAGAGGTCTTTGCTGCTATGCCCCAGGAGCATATGGCTATTATTTGGGTATTCTGAAGGTCTGATCATTTCCACAGATGTTGTGATGCTGATGAAGTTGTAATGAATAACAATGTTTTATAAAGCACCTTTTATCCCAAAGATTCCAAAATCTTTTATAAACTTTTTTTCAGGAGTAAGCACTACAGGAATCATTTCACCCACCGATGCAGTGCAGACCTCTCTGATATGAAATTTAGCTGGTGTTTAACAGTGCATAGCAATACTGCAGAACTGTTTGCTTGGGAAGGTGAGGAACATACCGAATTGAAACTGCAATAGCCATTTTAGATAGAGAGAAGCCAATTGCTCAGACTGGTATTTGGCACAGATACCAAGCCTGTCACTCCTACTCTTGTGAAATATATTTCATAGGATCTGGCATCCCCAGCAGTGCTTAGGATATTGTTTTTTTTATATCTCTACTGACAGATCAGCCAGCAGCAGAGTGATGTTTTAGATTGTGCTGGGATATTATAGGGGGGCACCTGATGAATCTCTGGAACCACTTCCCTTAATCACCCTTGTTAACCTGTAAGACCTGACAAGATCATCATCCATGCTGCTACAATGTTAGTGCCACCTTTTTGATATGGTCACTAGACTGGAGATTACAGGAAAAAGGGCAGATTAAATGAATGTCATTTAGGTAGCTGACCCCTGTGGGTTTATCCCTACTGTGATGTCCAGGCACCGACAGGTTCAAAGCATGCACTATTAATGCTCACCCATGCCCACATGCATAATACAGACCTGCACACCAAGGAGGCTGTTTTGGGACCAGTACTTTGCACAGAGTGTCACATCCTTTTTCCCTGTATGCCTGGGAGCACCAGCTAAGGACAAACCCAGAGAATTGTCACTAGTGAATTTCCAAGTTTGGAGCACGTCAGTGGGTTCAGGCCACCCAGACCCCTCAATGATGGGACATTTTACTACCACAGTGTGGGCAAATCCTAAATTGTTATTTCCAGTGGTACCAATTCATCCAAGAAAAAGGGCTGCACCTGGGAAACCTGTGGCATTTCTATGGAACATGTTCATTTTGCCTTTTAATACCAGCAACTAATTCAAGAAAAAGAAGAGAGCATTCACAGAGAATATGGCTGGAGTAAAGCAACAGATTTCACGCGAGACTGATTTAGTTCAAGAGCATCAACATATGGACTCTTGCCAGGCTCCTTATTCTCAGCCAACTTCCATTCGGTTTCTCACCCTTCGGTCACTTTAATTGCTTCATCAGATTTGTTTGCTTTCCTGTTTTCAAGTTTCTATCCACAAATTTAGTAAAACCGGAGAAACCTACATAGTAATCCAATCTATTTATCTGTGCTGTAGCCAGAGGTCACTAAGAGCAGTCAGCCAGATACTGAGGATTGCTTTGTCAAGGTCTGGCAAGACTTGGGTTGAGGGGGTTGTACTGAATGGGGTTGAAATAAAGCTTTAGTCTTTCCTTTCTCTGCTGAGAGTTATTGTTGCGCTATTTATTCTGAAATAAAAGTGTTCCCTAGAGAAGCAAATATTATAAAGCCTAGGTCCTGAGCTTAAATCTCAGTCAGTCACTGAGGAAACTATATGTAGGCATGCTTGGACATGTGAACATCCTGCCACTGAGGCAGAAAAGTGGTATATGTTCAAGTCATTCTCATTGAGGATGGACAGATTAAGAACCTTATAGATAATACCATAGATGCTGCAGGGTATAACTCTTGTGCTGTGGGGTACCAACCTCCTGCAGCATCCTTTTAATGAGGTAAGTATACCACCAGCTTAGAGGTAGGCACTGCATAAGCTTCAAACACACAGCACAGGCTCCACTACCTGTGGACTCTACTCTCTGCCAGTTCCCAGTATACACTCAATGATGCAGAATTTATACTGCCCTTCCAGCACATGCTCCAAGAATACTAGCAACTTCTTCATCCTTGAGCTGCCCCATTGCAAGAGACCATCACGAAATGCTTTCCAACATTAGAGGTCAAACCTCCTAATGATTGCACACTCAAATATTCCCAAGACTTTTGTATCAGTAAGGACAAAGTAAGGACAACTTATAAGAGGAAGGGTTTGCAGAACCAAGCCTCTTATCAATTAGGAATATTTCTGATAGCAGACCCAAGGAAAAACATTGTTTTAGCCATGTTTGGGAGAGAAAAAAAAAATGATATCTTTCTCTTTGAACAGCTCCAATATGCTAATTTCCTCTGCATCAGGCCTATGCCTCTACCTATCCTCATGAAAATTAAGCCACATTTTTTCAGTGTACTAGCCTCCAAACAATCCCCTTTTGCAGGGGATTGAGTAGGCTCCTTTTATTTTAGCAATTCTATCTCCAAATATCCCATCATCAAGGTGACAAGCTTGAGCCTCAAACCTTCTAGTGTTAACCAGGCTATGCATGTACCATCCCCATGGAGCCACACAGCTTCAGGGGCTAAGAAACATTTTCCTGGCAAGTGTTTCTCCCCACTGGTCTGAGGTAAGTCAGAGCCAGACATCGGAGATGTGGAAGAGGAAGCTATTTGACTCCAATGTGGAAGAGACAAAATCTAAATTAGGGAAAGGAATAGATTTGGACAAGGAGTCTCATGAACCTGGAAGTTGGCAGAGAGAAACTGTGATTAAATGGACAAAGAAACTGGGACTGGCAGATAGGAACCTGAGGACTGAGACTGGGATGTAAGGAATGAATATGTGAGACTGGTATTTGCTGAGACAGGGTAGGGAGGGAGAAGGCGGCCAGAAGAAGCAGCCATGGATGGGGGAAAGACAGGTTGAAGAAGAAATTTTTACCATGAGAGAGTTTATGTTGAGCAGAACACAAGACCTTCCAAAGTCTGGAATGAGATCCCTCAGCACTCGCTAGCAAAAAATGTATCCCCTTCTATTGCTGAGCTATAGAAATGAGGACAACCTACTACTGGATATCTATCAGTTACCCACAAGAGACAGAGGTCCATTTGTTGGATGTAAATGAACCAACTCTGGTGATTAACAATGTGTTGTTATTAGAGCCACAAGAAAGAATTTCTTTTCTTTGAATTTCTAGAAACCTTTGAAATCACACATGAAAGCTATATTTTGAGAACTTTATCAAGAGAGCCCTAGAAAGTCCAGAAATGCTAGAATGACGGTTGTACCTTCAACCTTAATTTAGCTCCTTCGTGCATAAGCATATAGTAGTAGCAGGGAACCACTGAGGTCTAGTCAGGTGCCTGATGAACCCACTTGTAAGAAGTTCTGCAACTATCACACCAAGACCTTCAACGTGGATGCCTAGGCAAGAGTATGGAGGAGTGGGAGCTGCCCAAGACCTACCATCCCTCCCCCCCGCCTTAGACCATAGAGACAGAATCCAAAGGCCAGACCAAGTCTAGATGTTCAGCGCCTCAATGGTTGTAGCTTCTGTCACAGAGCAACAGACTGAGTGCTGCTGCTGACTGCCTAATGCCTCAGCAAGGGCATGCTTCTGTCAGGGTGATGTCCCTTAGCCTTTCTCCAACCAAGGAGTACCCACAAGGCAGTGGAGGCTAGGGTTTTGAGGCACCCTATACCCACCTTACTCTGGAGGTTGCATCATTGAGGTATTTTATAGGAACTGCCCCGCCATGAGTAGCCCCATCATGTTGCCACCAGGCCCTCCAGCCGGATGCAGCTTACAGTCATACCCAGGACCAGTTGGCATATGGCTGTGAAGCAATAGAAGCTGTTGTCTCTGGGTCTCCCGATTTATTCCTTGCAGAAGTCATAAGGTCTGTGGTGAAGAAGGGAACGAGGGGGACTGCAAGAAAAGAGTGGACAGTCTCACGGTTATTGCCCTGGAAAACTGCATTCTACCTTTGTCTCTGCCATGCAACTGCTTTGTGATACACGGCAAGTCACTTAAGCCAAACTTTTTACAAGTGCCAGACTTACTCCTGGCATTTGAATGCTGGACCCTTGCAGCTGTATGTGAAGTCAGTGGAAGCTGTATGTTGGAAGCAGTAATTTCTCTAAAATGGAGCTTTGAAAAAGGTCAAACTGGTTATCTCAGGTTGGCCCAACATTTGTGCTTCATATTCTCCCTTCTGTAGAGTGGGGTTCATACAGTCCTAGAGCTCAGAGGTATGCTGAAGATCAATAGAGCTTGTGAAACATTTGAATACAATAAGGATGAATGCCACAGGAACACACACACATACACACAGCAATCATTCTGTTCTCAGAGCACAGATAGGTTTCATTCTGGCATTTCCTAACTTTTGAGTGTTTGACTTAGCAAACTTTTAAACACAATATCTGAGTGTTCTGGAGATGTGCTGCTTCAAGGTCCCCTGCTTCATACTTAAATATGGGAAATGACTTACCTCCATAGCCAAAGCCTCTGTGTTATGATTGTTTCTGGAGCACCTGTAACTTCCAATGAAGCCAACAGAAATTAAAAGTAGTTGGTACCTTCTAATACCAAGCCTGTCATACTGAATGCTTCCCCTCTCCACAGTGAATTGCTGGCTCGAAGATCTGTGCTGAAGGCTTTTGTATTTCCCTTGTTGCCTTCTTCAGAATCTGAGATGCGTCATTTGTCAGAGCTCAAGGAGTTTTGCCAGCTTTGAATTCTTTAATTGCCATTTTGCTCTAGCACAAACAGACTTTTCTCTCTCTGTTTTAACTTTTCCTTTCCAGGCAACTTCTTCTCCCCAAAAGAAATGAATCCCCAAGTTCTAGGAAATGACCTTGCTCTTCTTCCACAAATACCAAGAAAATAAGTCATTCAGGCTTTCAGCAATATCAATTTCATCTCATACTAGCATGTTACGGGTCATGCCGATGCTTTGGCTCGGTTTCTCCTTTTTATGTGACAGTATTTTGAAAAACTTCTGCAATTTCTCTTCGTTTCCTGTACTCATCTCTCTCTGAACCCTGTACATGTTTATATTACCATTGTAGTGATTTCTTATCCTTTACAAGTTGTGAACCACAGTCATTCCTTTCAACAGAGCAAGAAGTCTGTGCTTAATGAAGACTTCTGTACTTTTAGGATAAGCACATAATACCAAATTGAAGGCTGCTGGCAGGCATTAAGGCAACTGTGCTATCACCAGCTACTGACACTCACAACGCTCTGCACTGGGAGCCCACAAGGCTCCCCCAGTGTGGACAAAACCCTTGCCTTGTTCTGATGCCTACACATGAGCTGCAAGGCAAAGCAGCTTGAAGCAGCACATGCAGCTGGGAAATGGGGAGTTCCCCGCTCCCTTGCTGCTGCCTTCACATACTGGGTGATGGGGGGAAGGCTCCCCAGTCTCTGGGTCCTGGCATCCAGAAAGCTTTAAAGACCATGCCTGCATCTGGGCTGCAGCCACACTTTTTAAACTTCCCCAGGCACTTGGGCCCAGATACCAGAGAGGCTCTATGGCACCTGGGTCCTGGCACCCAGGGAAGATTAAAGAACATGCCCGCCTGCCTATTTTGAAATGGACTTTTAAGGAGGTGGACAGCTTAGCTCTGTTTTGTGGTGACTTCCATACAAATGTCAAGAAATTCTCCACAGTAAAGTGCCTTTGGGAAGTTTCATGACAGTGACTTTGTTTTCTTTGCACTACCTCTTCCTTTATAGTAATAGTTTATAATTTCTCCCACAAATAAAGTTAAATCATACCCAAGTACATTAAAATGCTTGAAGCTCATCCTTAGCAGATATAAATCAGAGGTCTTGTTGTCTAGAACTTGTGCAGGCCGGGAGCGATCCAGGCCCTTTTGTGCACACGGGCCGTGGCCAGCAGCCCGGGCACGCGGGGTCGGAGAAGACCGGGGGCGAGCTAGAATTAGTCACGGACGCGTAGTGGTTGATTTAAAGATTGTTTACTTACACCAAAGGTGGTCGTGGTGTAGGCTGAACAGTTTTCCAGGAACAGCTCTGCTTAAATCCTCGTTAGAGGACTACGACAAATTCGTTCTCTCCCACGGAGTTGTTGAAGCTCCGTGGGTTCGGTAGTTTCTCATGCAGGAAGGGATACGTCTAGGAATCTATCGGCGACGGGGAGAGGCCAGAGGCCGTTCGGGCCTCTGTTGCCTTTTAAGAAATGTGTTGGGTCTGTGAGGATCCGCAGCGCTTGGAGATCTTCACACAGTGTGAAGTCTCCTCCTCCTGGTGTTCGTGGAGTCCTCCCATTTCTCTCCAACTTTGGCGGAAACCACACAAGCTTCTTATACGGCTAGCAAGCCAATTGCTAGCTGCCACGTGTGCATATTTTAGAACTGGCCAATAATGTGGCACGAATTCTCATACAAATGGCGGGAACTCCTTGCACCAAGCATTTCTTAGATGCAAAAAGAAATGCACCATGCAAAGAAAGCTTCAAATTGGAGGGAAATTCTCCGTTGCACTGGGGTTCTCTTCTGCAGCAGAAAACTCCACCATGCAAAGAAGCTGCAATTTAGCGGGAAAATAATTTAGCAGTGCCGAAGCACACACAAACAAAAAACCACAACTTTGGGTTGTGACAGAACTGATGTTTTTAGTTCAGTTAAATTCACTACCTTCCCCTTGGGAAGCAGCAAAGCTTGAGTTGGTTGTTGTGCATTCATACTGTATAGCTCCTAAAATCTTATCTATTTAAATTGGGTTTATTCCTATATACACCCCAAATGTAACTCGAGTGATTGCTGTGAATACAACTGGCCTACATCACTTTTATTCCGCTACTTCCTGGGTGCATCTACACATGCACTTAACTGCACAGTAGATTGACTTGCTGCAGAGTAAATCATCACAGTCTATACATGCAATGCTATTAGACTGCAGCAAACTAATTTTCACTGCCATAAAATAGCTGTCTTACCACAGGAAAAATAACTGCATCTAAACTCATGTGTAAATGCTGACCTGAGTGTAACGATGCCTGGGCTGACCAGTGCCCAGTCAGGCACGCACAGCTCCACTCTTTGGGCACTCTCATGCCCCAGCCAGCAACTCTGCTACCCAACCCGGAGCCCAAGGCTGACCCCCTGAGCCTGCTGCCAGCCTGGGGCTGCTCTGCCCCAAATCAAACTGCTGTGGTCCTGGGCAAACATGTAGATGCTGTGTCCAGGAGCAGTTAACTCCAGTGCTAACTGTACTGGAGTTTATCGCATCACCTTAATGGCATGTGTAGATACACCCACTGAGACAAATCACCGCATTCAGACATCACTTAATGTTGCAGGGGAAACAGGATTACCCTGTATTTTGGGGGAAATAAGAGTTATTCTGCCCCAAGGAAATCACTCATTCCTTACCTGTAGGAGAAAGATGCCAGGCAAAGGTAGTTTTCCACAGTGGCTCTAACACACTATATGGCTACTGGAAGCAGCTGACCTTCTTTTAAGCTAATTAGTGCAATCTGGAACCATGTGCTTTTCAAGTCAAAGGACACCTTGATTCAAGCAACAATTATCTTATTCTCTAGTTGAATGCAAAACCAAACAGTAAGCAGTTTTGACCGCTGAGCTGCAATCTAGCCCTAAGTCTGCATTGGGCACATGCCTAAACTATTCTGCTTCTGGTAGTCCTTTATCTCCTATCCACACTGCAGTGCTTCACACCTAAAGTAACCTATCTTTTCTCTGTGGCCCACCACTCTTCAAAAGTAATTTTGACCAAATGGTATTTCCCATTTAAATTCTGGTGGGCAGTAAGAAGTGCCCCTTTTTGATATGAGATAGTAGTGAGTTGAAATACCCATTCTTGCAACAATACCCCTCTGGACTCATGCATGGACCCTTCCAGGGGTGCTGGACTTGACTGCTCTCTTTGGATGCCTGCATCTGGAGAAAAGCTATCTAAATGAAGACATTTAACAGGCCATTGAGAAAGTCAAGAAAAAAGTGAGAGGAATGCCTGGATCTGATCCCAGTGTTCACTCAAAGTGAAAATGCTCCCTCAAAAGTACCAAGGGACCATGAACTGAAGAGTCCATACTCCAACAAAATGGATCATGTTTTTGCAAAAAATACCAGCCACTGAACCCGAGTCCATATGCACCACACAAGAAAGTCCACACCTAATAACATATGGAAAATTTCCGCTTCACTCCACTTATGCCATGGAGACTGACCAAGAGATGCATCTGTGCTACCAACAAGTGACCCAACAAAACTGAATATTACATAAGAACCCATGGAGACAGTCATACCAAAACTGACATAGAGAAGAGTCGACTAGCAGCCAGCCTGAAAACGATACAAAAGAGAGCTCAACCAGTATGCATTATGCTTTTTTATTACAATACAACCGCAGAGGAAAATTTAAACTATTTTGTCCAAGTATAGCTGTGCACTGTTATATGCTAGTCAAAGCCCAAAGTCTCTTTCTGCTTACCCGGTATTTTTCTCCTATCCCTCATAGGCCTGCTGAAAACAGAATCCATGCCAGGTACTTAAGGCTTTAAGCTTTTATATCCCTGTTGTACCGAATCCCAGAACCATCTTCCAAATGTGCAACCTCTATGCCAGCCTTTCCAACATGTTTCCTGCTTGCCCTCTATCTTTCTATCCACTCACTGCCATTCCTCATTTTAGAACATTAGCACCACAAGGGTTAAAACAAATCCAACGTAAAGCTAGCATGTTTATTGTAGCAGCAAATCCAGAAAGAGAACAGGCAACAGAAAAGGTACCTTGGTTCAGTTTCATTAAAGCATTCAGCCTTTACAAAAGTTAAGTTTTTAAGAGGTAAATGACCCAAATTAGGCTAGAGATGCATTTCAAAAATGTATAAAGACTATAAAACATTATAAGGAATTGGCTTTTAGAACAATTATTGCAGACTTCTATTAATTTTGCAGGTATTTTATGCTGCTCAGTAGCCATTCTAAAGGAAAACAAGAGGCAAAGAGTTCCCTATTTTTCACGAACAATCACACGGCAAAGTAGCTCTTTTATCATTACCATACAGCTAGTGGTCCCTGCACCAGCTGGGCAGATAGCATCCTGGTAAATAGCAGCATCGCATATATTTTTGATTTGCCCATTGCCAAGATCCATCTTTACTTCGTAGAGAGCAACTAACCTCTTAGTATCATCTTCCAGCATATAGACAACCTGCAGGTATGCACACAGTTATGAAAAATACCAACTGTTGCCCACCTCCCCCCTACATCCCATCCTCTTGTAACCAGCACAGGATGGGATGCAGGGGGGAAATCAACCACATCCTTCCAGAACCTTCAGTATATCCCGGGCAACCAAACACCCAGCTTTTGTTCTAGGCGGCCTATAGAAGGGGGAAGTAATTTAGGAAATTCCATATTAGCTCAAAGAGAATCCCCAACAGGGAAGAGAAGATGGAATTAGTATTGCAAAATGTTGAGAACTATATACTACATTATCATTGCTGGTATGGAGACTAAGGATAGGAAAGCAAGTGTTTGTGCTTTTTGTGAATTCTTTTAGTACCTATTGATGCCCTGCTCAGTACAGAAAAGGACTCATTATCCACAGAAAAGCTAAGCAGTCTCCAAAGAGGAGACAAAAAAAGGCAAAGGAAAAACTACTCTAGAAAGAGGGCCCTAGTGGTTTAGTGGATAAAGCACTAGCCTCTTAAGCCAGGGAGTGTGGGTTCAAAGTCCCATCTGGGGCGACAGCTTACATCCAGGGTTATTTGACCCCAGAACAGGGTGGCCTGGCCCTGATAATTTTAAGGAAATCCTTTCCAGCTCTGAACTGTGAATGACTGGATTCATCCTAGCAGAGAGCCATGAAAGGAGGGTTTTCCAGAGCTGTCCTCAAAGGATTGAAATAGAAAGTACATGGTACAGGTAATACAGAAGCAAACAGCTATCATGGGATGCTTTTGTTTCAAAACCAAGTATTAAACCAACCATCGCATGTCTGGCAAAATAAAGAGGAAATGGAATCACTGCTTCAGTCACCTGGATTACAGGCCTTTCTTACAATATTCAATCCACCAGGAAAAGCAGAAGGAGAAATAGGAACATTAGCAGCACATCACATATAGTTGCCATGAGCACTCCTTAGTATGGCCACACTTCAGGTCCATTGGCCTGAAGTTTGAACTGCATTATTGTCTAATTGCTTTTGATTCTCTTTTCTTGGTTTTTGTTTTATTCAGAAGCAACATGTTCCTTTAGCTTTTAATTAACTCAGTCAATTCATTTTGGTAAAACTTGGCTGTGAAACTTCACTGAGGTACAAACACAACCTACCAACATCAAAACATCCCTCAACATGCTGTCAGTTGCTAATTAAATAAAAGACTCACATTTCCTTGGTTACAGCACATCATTGCCTGCAACAATCACCTTGTTTCACAACAGGAGCACAACAGCATCCCTGGCCCTGTCCACTCAGTCCGGGTATTCTGCAGTGGCACCTGCTCACAGAGCACAGTGTTCAGGAGGCCTCTACATCTCCTGCTCCCTCTCATCCTCAGGTATCTGTCCCTTGTTCTGACAGAAGTAGGCAGAAGCAGGCTAAAGCACCAGGCACAAAAAAATGAAAAACATCCAGTTTTTTTTCACAATGCACTGCCACCTGAGTTTTTTTGGAGGACTGAAGAGTAGGCTACTGACATGCTGCAACTAGTCAAAATAAAGTTATATAGCTTTGTTCTATTCAAGCATCCAGTAAGGCTAGGGACAGACATTACACATGAACCAGTTTAAGTGATCAGAAACTCATTTAAACCTGTAACAGAACAAACATTCGGTGCACATAAACCAGTTTCAAAATGGCCCAAACCGGTTTGAGATAAACCTGGTTGAATGCAGTGTCAGACTTAACGGATTTGGCTCAAACTGGTTTATGCAATGTCTGCACTAGACTCCTTGCTGGTTTAAGATAAACCAGACACCCCCAGCATCCCAGCATGCTCTCTGGGCTAGGCAGGGCTCTCTGCTCCAGCCTCAGGGCTAACCCCACCTTTCTGTTCTCTAGCCAGAGCAGGGACCAACCCGAGCAGACACCAGCTGGCATGGCCCCATTAAGGCAAAGTAGGCAGGGAGGGAGTTAATTCTTCCCTCCTTCCTCTCTTCTTCCACTGCAGCTGGGGTCAGCCTGTCTGCTGGGAAGCAGAGGGGAGGGGGCTGCAGTGGTGGCCCCTTCTCCCTGCCCCCCTCACCTTAACCTACCATGCTGGGTAGGTTGTCCCACAGGGTGGGGAGGGGGGCTCTTCCCCCTCCTCCTTGTCCTAGGGTAGGGAGTGGGACTCTGTAAGGTGCTGGATGAGGGTTCTTCCTCCTCCTCCCCTCCCACTGAGGGCTGAGGAAGGGGCTCCATGCAATGCTGCCCAGCCCCAGAGTGGGGGTGGGGGGGCAGGGGCAGGCTTGTTCCATGCTGGGAGGAACTCTTCCCCCTCTTCGTCCTCCCCCAGAGGGGCAGTGGAAGCACAGAGCTCAGCTGGGCAGGGTGTGGGTGTGTGGGGTGTGAGGGAGGGTGTAGGGACACCCACACACTCCCTCCATGGCGTGCAGCCCCTACTACCTGGAAGCAGCAGTAGGTGGGGAGGTCAGGGTGCTCGTGCCCGACGCAGGTGCGGCTCTGGCCAATGGTGTGCAGTGGGAGAGAGCGGAGCCTGCCTGATCCCCACGGTTCTGCTCCCTGAGCCTGCAGCTCCAGCGCTCGCAGCAGGGGAAGCCCCGCACTGGAGGCAGCTGCTTCCCCCGCTCCCCACTGTGCAAGTCCCTGCACTCTGCCAGGAGTGGAGGGAGCCCAGCCCCCGGCATTTGCATGGAATCCAGTGCAGGGCTTCCCCTCTTCAAGTGCGGAGCTGCAGGCGCATGGCAGGGGTTGCTGAAATTTTGCTTCCTTCAAATATCCCTTCTTGTTGAAGAAGTTTTAGGATTGCCATATCCCACCAAGAGACACTAATCAGTTTGGGGATCCCAATAGCCTCCAGTGCATTACCAAGTTTTATGACAGCACAATAGGACCTTCCTCATAACACTGCAAACCACCATTACGACAGCCAGACATACATATAGTTTACCACCTTGATTGCTGTCTAGCGTGTCCTGACACTTGAGTCCACTTGGAGCTACACTCAACTGCTCTAGGAAAGTCACCTTAAAATTTCTTCTGCCTCTGCTGGCCATCTTCATCCTCCATCATTACCTTCTTTCACCAGTCACTTGTGGACAATCATGCCCAGAAGCAGAGCTCTACTACATAAAGTAGCCTAGATAAATATTCAGCTCCATCAAGAGCTGTATGAAACCACAAAGCCAAATTTCTCCTCCTGCAGGGCTGTTAATCACATTAATGACTGTCACGATCACAATGCTCAGCCATGTGTCCTGCCTAGCAGCTGATCAAAATTAGCACTGGCAAAATGAATCCTTGTCAGAAGAGGAATCATGGGGATTTTTCTGTTTGGCCTCTCCCCAAGTCCCAGATGACTTGTAGTTTCTGGTGGGTATCCCAGGATGTATTTCTAGAAAAAAAAAAAAAAAATCACAGGACACAGAGCTGAATGGTGGAATTACTACTCGTCCCCAAAACTGAAGTGTGAATTCAAACAAGCACAGAGGTGTGTGGAAGCAACAGTAAAGGACAAATGTATGTTAAGCAGATGCAGACTGCTACACTTAAAGCAAACAAACTCATCTGATGGAATATCCCTCCCTGCCCCCATAACATGGATTAAGAGGAAGAGCATACATAGTGTGCTCAAACTGGAGGATAAATCATGACAGCTATCTCCCATATTTCTGGGTTATTTTATAAGATAATATATAAGACTGGGCCTGATCAGCAGGTGAACCCTTATTTGACTATACTTACCCACAGCATCTGCCACCTCTTTAAGATATCCCCACTCTCTTTGATAATTTATTGCCATACTATGTAATGTCCCCATTATTTCCTTTCACTTCTATGCCAACCTAATGAGGCCATGATCACTGCTTCCTGAAGTCCCTGCTTTATATCTGTAGTCCTTTCCCAGGAGTTACCCATTACCAAAATTGGTGTTATTTTCTTCTTTTTAATGTGGTGCACAGTAAAGAATAATCTAATATTAGATCCACTATTGTGGCACCAACCTTATCCATTATTTCATACATTCTACTTTGGGTGTGCCAAATCACTCCAATCTTCCCTTACGCATACGTATTTTCTTTTAGTTTGGGTGTGTTTGCAATTATGGAGTAAATTTATAACCCTGGGCACAAATCTGCATAGCACCATTAGCATCCCTGATCCAGGCCAAGGATCTGACTTCTCCGGTTTTATTCTCATGAAACCTAGACTCTTTTCCAATACACTGGTAGTGTAAAGAGACCTTAAAGTATCCATAAGTTACAGAGGATGTACTTGGTAGCCATGCTGGTCTGAAACAAAAAGACATACAAAAAACTAGAACTCTTGGTTCCAAAATGATACCTTTTATTAGACCAACTGGAAAATGGCAAGAAAATTGTCCTTTTCTGCAAGCTTTCGGGAGCAAAGTCCCTTCATCAGGCTCTGGGAAAATGCATTGCAGAACATCAAGAAACTTTTTTGCCTCCCTGCCAGTCATCTGACACCTCCAGGGAAGGAATTCTACCTGATCAACACATCAAAGAGCTACTCAACACAGCTCACAAAGACACTCTCATGGACCCAGAGGGACAGACTTCCATCTTCAGCTCCATCTGTGCAAAAATGAAGTTTATTTCCTACCTATGGGGACTTTTTACCATCTTGTACCATCTACACTTTTCCCAGAGCCTGACGAAGGGACTTTGCTCCCAAGAGCTTGCAGAAAAGGACAATTTTCTTCCCATTTTCCAGCTGGTCTAATAAAAGGTATCATTTTGGAACCAAGAGTTCTAGTTTTTTTTGTATGTCCATAAGTTACAAACACACTCAATTTAAGTCCCTTTCACCTTACCAGTACAGTAAAAAGGACCTTACTGAAAGTGAGAATAAAGTCTCAATGTTCTTTTTTCTCAAAATTTTTAACAAACTCATCACATTCAACTTCAATCTATACAATATTTTCTTCCCCACTGAACACATGTAAACCACATATAAACCTTTTATTATTAATCCATGGCTATTATAATTTTCCTGCTAAATGCTGCATTAGTTCATAACAGAACAGTGTTTCCCAAGAATAAAAACTACCAGTTGTTCTATTTTCTGTAGCAATATTTTTTATTTGTTTGGAAACACTTTAATGATCCTGAGTTTATGAGTTTAATTCCCTTCTTGTAAGTGCTCACTAATGAGTGATCTCATCTGCCATTTAACTTCTATTCTGTACAAGTGCAAGTTCTCTTCTTTTCCTTTTTGCTGATTTTCTCCCCACCACACTGCAGTTACTGTTTCTCTCACTTAGGGTTTCTGTTTGTATAGTTTTCCATTCCCCAGACAGCTCTCATTTATCTTTCTCTCAAGCACATTGGTTGCATTTTTTTTTCCAAATGAATCCTTACCTTGTGTGAGCAGATTCAATTTAGGTTGCAATGCATTCCTAGAACTGGACAAAAGTAAAACCCTTCCTTTCATATCACTCTGATAGAGTGATAGAGTTGAAAAGAATGACGGCCAAGTGCCTGAGGTATCAGTAATATGTGGCATACCCAATAAGAAAAAATAAGCAGGAATAATGTGGTTATTAAATCTGTTTAAGGCTTTAGCACTGTATTTTGAGATACAATACCTTTATTAGCTTTGTTCTATATACTTTTCTCCTTCCCTACATGTCCATACGTTGTTCATTCGTAGGCAGCTTCTCTTTCTCCTGAGTCTATACCCTTCCTTTTCTATTTTTTCTATTATTTAGCTTCACTTTCCATTTGAAGTTGATGCCAGATTATACTGCCTGTATAATAATAAGCATATGAACCACTGAAAGATTTAGGCTGGCTTCACAGATAGAGACAGTTAGAAAATACCAGTGAGACATCCTTTAGATGGAATTTGCTGATTTGTCAACTTCACCACTCCAAGAGGCCACGTAATTTCAATGAAATTCTGCATAAAGCCAAACAGGTTTCTAATAGAAACCCTGCTTTCCTGACTGCTCACCTGGCCAGTTCCTTGGTAGCCCTCCAGGCCAGGACTCCTCCTGGAGAGTCCTGAACACTTGGCTTTCCAGGTGAGCAGTTCCTCACCATCCTGAGCTCCTAGGGCTTCCACACACCAAGCTTTGAGCTTCCAGGATTTCCTGCTCTGGAGCAGCCCACCAGGCAAGATGGTGATGAGTGACAGGCACCAGGACAGCACGTTTCTCCATAGCACCCATTCAACATAATGCAAATGTATCTCCATTTGCCCTGGTTTTTCTTGAGGGGAGAGGGAAAGATATAATGTTCATCAATATTGTTGGTAATCTAGTCCTGTTGATTTATCAAAAAAAAAACAAACAAACAAAAAAAATCACATATCATCACCTTTTCTTGACACATTCAGCCGAATAGCATATCCATGCCATTGCAGACTGTAGAACTAGAATACACACCCACATCATTCACTGTGTTCAGTCTGCTGTCAGTGCAGTATTGCTGCCTTTAATGTCTGCTACACTGTTAGTCTGTTCAGGCTAGCATAGTGCAAGACCAGAATTTGGATACGCCACGTGGTGCAAACATTTTTGCAACAAATTTACTGCTACAGCTTGCGCCATGGCTGCTCAAGGAATGCACATTTCTGCCTATTTATTGAAACAACCAGCCACAACATAAACAGTTCCCCCCTCAAGAACCTTGGAAATAGGCCAGTGATGCTAAGGCCAGCACATTCCCATGGGAAAACTGCAAGAACTCAACATTATAAATCTTGTGGGTTTAACTGATTTGATTTTGTTGGGTTGGCAACATTTAAAAGTATGTCTTGGCATCTGAGAGCCTGCTAGGCCAACATGTAAACTTAGTTAAAAGGTGGCCTGGGGTTTTTAACATCCTAATGGGTTAAGAGTAGAAACATCACAAAAGTAATTTTAAAGTATACTGTAAATAGCACTCAGTGTATACTGCTTCAAGTCTCAAGAGGGAATATTTTATCACAGTGTTCTTGGTGCCATTACCCATTCACAGATTCTCAGAATGGTTTGTTTCCCCACCGACATTTAGGTTACACAGCTCAGAGGTTCTTCATGATGGCTATCACTCTTATCCTAAAATAATATTTCAAACACACATAGGGAAGCCTGGTGACTAAATATCAGATTTAATATTGCTCAGGTGATAAACCATGGTCAAAGATTAGCAGGTACTTTGGCAACCAAAAGGAGGTTTTAAAGAAATGATCTGGGACACTATAAGCATGTCTACATGTTCATTAATGCACTGTAGTTATGGCGCATTAAGTTTAGTACTTGGTTAACTAAGTACTAAATCAATGCACAGTAACTCATGCTACTGAGCAGTAGCATTGGTGCATGGTTTATTAGTGACGCTTACTAGTATGGTTTTTGCCTGGCACACTACTGTGCAGTGTTATTAGGCTACTGCACAGTTAGCATCTCATGTAGATGCGCCCTATTAGTGGACCCCGCTGAAGAAATATTTAGACAATATAAATCACGTAGCTCACAGGCAACAGCGTGCTTGGTTCTCTGTCAGTGACTGTTTAGCGTGGTCTAAAACCACAACAAACATTTTCAGTGAGTTGTCTAATTCACTGATGGCATTAAGCAAAAATAATTATTCTTTTTCTGAAGTACTCAAGATTTACAAATTGACAGGAAGCAAATATCACCTGCATGTATATAATAAAAAGGCTTTCCTAGACAGGCATTAAATCTGGCTATTTTAATTTTAGCTAATGAAATCCAAGAGGAACAGAATTTCAGAGAAAAATCACCAGAAGCAACTGCATTATTTCAAAACACATCAACAGTGTATTTAAAAACTAGTTTTTTCAGGTTAGTAACTGTAACAGGAGGGCAGTCAGGGTTGCCGTGCTCTCCCCTGCCGCCTCCTTTACCATGTCAAGTTGCCAATTAGCACCCTCCAATTCTCGCCCGCCACGACTTTGATCTTATATATTTTATAGGGAGGCTGCCCTTTGTCTGCTTGTCCACAGTTCTCCTGCTAGCTCTAGTTCCTCTCCGGTATTGAGTATTCTGTACACTCCCGCCTTATGGGCTATGCATGGCTCCAACCACCCCTGTACCACGCCCCAAGCCTCGCAGCTGTGCCTCATGTTATTAGGTCTCTCTCTCACTGTGCCCTCTCTAGCGCTCGGGCTCTCCACAGCCCCGTCTTTCTCTCTCTCTGTGCCCTCTCTCTGGGGCCTTCTCCGTAATGCCACCCTCTCTCTGGGCTCACCACGCCTGCACTGGGGCTTCTTAGCAACGCCTCCTTCTCTGGGGCTTCTCAACTGCCCCTCTGTGGGGCTGGGGTTTGTGCACCCCGAATGCTGCGCCCTCACTGGCACTGGGGTTCCCACACTGCTGTGGGTCCCTATGAGGCCTTCTCCAACCCTTAATAGCCTCACCTAAACCACCAGTAACAAACAGCAACACAAACACAAGCCCCTGGGCTACAACGCAAACAGAAGCCGCCCAGCTATAATCACACTCAAGCCTACCGGGGTTTCTTCATCCTGCAGCAGTCAGACGTTGCTCCTGCCTCCAGCTTCTCCTCTCTTCCATGACCGAGAGCTCCTTCCTCCTTGGCTGCCGGTAGTGAACTGCCTCCTGGCCTCCTGCCTGTGATTTATATAGGAGCCAGGCCCTGCCCCTTCCTTCAGCTGGCTAGGCAGGTGGGGATCATTAGTTCCCTCCACTTACCTCAGCAGCCAGCACCTGAGGAGCTCTCCCAGCTCTGCCAGTAGCAGGCACCTGCTACAGTAACCATAAAATATTTAGTCAATTTACCGTGACACCTCCACACAAGAGAAGAAACCTTCTTGCACAATTAAATATTTTCTTTTATGGAGCTGAGTTGTTTTTTCAAGATTTGAGGAAATGTGTTGTTTAAAATCACAATATATAGTATCTCCTTGGAGTAGGCAGCATCTCATACCTCCCGATATTTAAAGCACTTCTTCTCACAATACCCCCATGGGTAGGTTACTAGTATTATCCACGTTTAATAGATAATGTACTGATGCATGGAGAGAATAAGGTCTGTGTCTGTAACTTTTCTAAGATTATTAAGGAAGCCCAAAGAGAAGGGACTTGAAAACAGGAGTCCCGTGTTTTGACATTGGTACCGTGAGCACTGGGCTTATTTTACTTTGAAACATTTAGAACTCCCAGTTTCCTTCAAGGCCTTTCGATTATCAAGAAGCGACAAAAAAGGAAAGGAAATGAATCTTCAAGTAAATTGTGAAGTCAGATTAGAAGGGAGATGCTTTTTAAAAAGATTTAATGTGTTTCAGAGAATAGGTGGGTGAAATACCTAATTGTGAGCTACTTTCTAAGGCTACAAGAAGTTATTAAATGAATCAAAGCACAGAATCTCCTACCCATCCAGATTTGCTGGTGTTATAGCATGTAATACATCATTTTATGAATTAGTATTCTGCATGCACATTATGGAAAAGAAAGCTTCTGAGGACCATTTGCTAGTGCTTCCTTGCTTTATTCCAGCTTTTAAATCTTCTTTAAAAAAGCTAAAACATATGGAAACTTTCCTTATATTATTATTGCTTCCATGAAGGCATAGGTAAATGAATGAGCTGACAAATGGATATTATGTAAGTTGGCGTACGAAGGGGAGATGGCCCATGACACAAGCAAAAGGAGGAGAGGTGGCAATGAGATATCTCTTTGAGGATGTGGTTCAAAGTAATATTTTTTTTTTAGAAACCTGGAGTTAAATGTTAACTTGAAGAACTCCAGGAAGGGATTTCATGATTCCAGCCTGCTCTCGTAAGCCCTTGATCTTATCATCCAATTTTTATGTGAATTTCTCCACATCAACCCTCTTCTCTCCCACTACACCAATTTTAGAGCCAATGAATCAAGCCTGGATTCAAGTAAGTCAAAGCACTGCTCAAGGGCATGAATTTTACAAAAGTACTGCATCAGGTGGGGTGTTCAGAAATCCTATTCAAGGAAAACTGAGAAGGAGATAAAGGTTTTTTCAGCTGAATGAACAGTGTCATAAGCAGTGGCAGCTAATGGGCATAAAATGAGAAGAGGGAAATGTGCTAACCAACTGCACTCTTCTGCTAATTGCTTCCCCAGCAGGCACTTCCAAGGTAACAGGACTTTCTGAGCCAAGCCTGTTTGTTCTCTAGATCTCTCTTGAGAAAGTTCTTAAAATAAAGGAAAATATCAGAAAAAGATAAGGTATAAAGGAAAATAACAACTTGCCAGCATATTATAGCAAAACACCCTCACATTTCGTTCAAGGTGCACATCACTGGTGGCAAAAAAAGAAAATTGAAGGTGACCATGAGAATTCCAGTCCTGTGGCATCAGAAGCTTTTCTCAGAGATGGAGTGATACTAGGTAATTGTCTATAGCACAGTACTATAAAGGAGAATCGCCCCATACCAGAAAATGGTGATTCAAGAGGCAACACATCAGCACAGATAGACTGAATTATCCTGGATTATCCAATCACTCATTATTATTAATGACCTCAGTTCAAGACAACATATTGGAGTCCAGATGAAGTCAACAGCATTTATTTATCTGTCTTACCAAGTTTCCTTGCCTTACTATCTAAGTACCTCAAAATCTTTAAAGTATTCAGGTTCGTAGCAGGTAGATCACGCTTGACTAATCTAGTCTCTTTTTATGACCAGGTTACAAAACACCTGGACGCAGGAGTAGGGGTAGACATCATTTACTTAGACTTCAGGAAGGCCTTCGATACAGTATCCCACCCCATACTGGTGAACAAATTAAGAGGCTGTGACTTGGATGACTACACAGTCCGGTGGGTGGTGAATTGGCTAGAGGGTCGTACCCAGAGAGTGGTGGTGGATGGGTTGGTATCGACATGGAAGGGTGCGGGCAATGGGGTCCAGCAGGACTTGGTCCTTGGAGTGATACACTTCAATGTCTTCATCAGTGACTTGGACGAGGGAGTGAAGTGTACTCTATCCAAGTTTGCGGATGATACTAAACTGTGGGGAGAAGTGGACACACCGGAGGGCAGAGAACAACTACAGACAAGTGGGCAGAAAACAATAGAATGCAATTTAACAAGGAGAAATGCAAAGTGCTGCACCTAGGGAGGAAAAATGTCCAGCACACCTACTGCCTAGGGAATGACCTGCTGGGTGGAATGGAAGCAGAAAGGGATCTTGGAGTCCTAGTGGACTCCAAGATGAACATGAGTCGGCAGTGTGACGAAGCCATCAGAAAAGCTAACTGCGCTTTATCATGCATCAGCAGATGCATGACAAACAGAACCAAGGAGGTGATACTTCCCCTCTATCGGGTGCTGGTCAGACCGCAGTTGGAGTACTGCATGCAGTTTTGGGCCCCACACTTCAAGAGGGATGTGGATAACCTGGAGAGGGTCCAGAGACGGGCCACTCATATGGCTAAGGGCTTGCAGGCCAAACCCTACAAGGAGAGACTAGGGCACCTGGACCACTTCAGCCTCTGCAAGAGAAGGTTGAGAGGTGACCTTGTGGCTGCCTATAAATTCATCACGGGGGCGCAGAAGGTAATTGGTGAGGCTCTACTCACCAAGGTGCTCCTGGGGGTTACAAGAAATAATGGCCATAAGCTAGCAGAGAGCAGATTTAGACTGGACATTAGGAAGAACTTCTTCACAGTTAGAGTGGCCAAAATCTGGAATGGGCTCCCAAGGGAGGTGGTGCTCTCCCCTACCCTGGGGGTCTTCAAGAGGAGGTTAGATAGGCATCTGGCTGGGGTCATCTGAACCCAGGACTCTTTCTTGCCTATGCAGGGGGTCGGACTCGATGATCTATTGAGGTCCCTTCCAGCCCTAAAATCTATGAATCTATGAATCTATTTATCCGTACAGCGCTTAGGGTATGTTAGGAAAAAGGGGAGCTATTTCTGTTTTGAAGCATGTGCCCCAAAAAGGTACAGATCAGGGACAACGTTCCAGAGTACCTAGAAACTGCATTGTAGATCACAGAAGTTTAGGGCTGGAAGGGACCTCGTGAGATCATCGGGTCCGGCCCTGGAGCACACTTTTCCTAGGAACTGTGCAAATGTATACCCCAAAAAGATTGCAATCTTTCATCACATAGTTTTACTTTTGAACACGCATTCTTCAACATGCCTGGTATACATACAAAGTTGTTCAAGTTTTATACCGATTTAGTTATATCAGCCCAACTTTGTGCACAGTGGACACTTCTATACATGAAATTAATTTGACACAATAAACTCCAGTGCAGTTTGTGCTAGAGTTTATTGCTCCTGGGCATCTAGTTTACAAATGCAACTGGGACTGCAGCATATTGAGCCAGGATGGAGCAGCCCCGGCTGGCAAGGGTCTCCAGGGGCCATCCCGGAACTGCTCCAAGGCGGCTCAGCATGCTATGGAGGGGCTGGCTGGGGCACAAGGGTGCTACAGTGTGGGGCTATCCAGCAGGCAGCCCCGCACTGTAGCACCCTCATGCCCTAGCCAGCCCCAGTCAGCATCTACACTCATGTTGCAATGAAGTAATAACTCCACCCTGGGATAGTACTTGTGTCTGGCAGTACTATCCTATGGCAGAGTTAATTCATTTACTCCAGCCTAATAGCACCACATGTGTAGACACTGATGTTTTGCTGCAGAGCTAATCAAATGCAGTAAACATCTCATGTAGATGCGCCCAGTCAGTCTTAAATCATTCTTAGCCCAGCTTATATTGAGTGAGCTTTAACTCTTTTGGAGGGAGCTAAACAGATATAAACAGTCATAATGATGCGCGTCCACTCAGAGGTTTACATTGGTTTAGCTGGCTGACCCCACTACATGTTTGTGTATATGCAAGCCATGTTTGAAGAAATCATGTCCGTTTGTTTGAAAAAACCCTAAGGACTCTTGAATTTTTTTGAGGGTCAGAGATGAAATCACATTCAAAACCTAACCCATTTGTGGCATTTCAGTAACAAAACTATGGTGAATAAGGCTGCATGTAAATTTAACAATTTTCTTGCCTATACGATCAATCAATACCTTTCAGTAAGCAGGGGAGTTGCTACTATTTTGGAAAGCAGGCTGGTTTTAGCGGATTCTTTACTTTCCGGCTTGGCTTGTTTTTATTTCCCTCCATCTAATGAACATTCTGGCTGAAGGTATTTGCTTCCTCTTGGTGTACATAGAAAAAGCCATGTAATAAAAACAACTCAGAATTTCTTGGAGGCACAAGTCTTTTTACTGAAAAAATTGCTTTAAAACTGCTTGATCAGCTTTTCCTGACCTAGCAAAAAATATAGAAAAAATAAAATCTGAGGAAACATTTTACCACAAAGGAAACTTTCTATATAGAGGGAAAGTAAAGATATAGAATTGAACATGTCTCAACATCTCTGTTCAGGCACTGTGATATCACTTGCAGTTTAAACTTCCATCCTTTGCTCTTCTCTCAGGAGCTTCAAACTTTGGGTCAAATGTCCAGCTGGTGTAAATTAATATAGCTCCATTGACATAACTGGATCTATGCTGCTTTTATTCTGCTAAAGGCACTAGTGCTCACTTCAGTTCCTACCAAAATTTTTCATGCTTATGTAAAAGTAGGTGTAACCCCTAAAAAAGTTGTGTGCCAAAACCAAAAAAATTATGTGCACCTCTAGTCTCCATAATCAGTGTGTTTAAACAAAAGGGATCACAACTGTAGTACATTCAGTGACAAGGCCATTTCCTCTAGGCATTCCAAGGAAATCCAGCTGTGCTCTAGCAATAAGTAGTGGTGACTTATTATTACCAGCTTGCTACTAAAGTTGCTTTACCACTTGTATTAGTCCTTTTTCTCCCATTATACATCACTTGGCCTTAATACAACTAGTTTCTATCTCAAGGGACTTAACACATATTAATATATATAATCTCACCATGCCCAATGGTGACAGTAAGGTTTTTCATTCCAGTGGATGCAGCTACATGATACACTTTGAGCATAGTAGACAAATTCTACTGCAGTACAGTGGGCAAAACCCATGTTAATGCACTAATGTGCAGTAGATTTAATCTACTGCGCATTAACATCATAAAAAGACCATTCATTTGCGCTAATGTGCAGTAGCACCAATAATGGCACATTAAGGCTAATACCTGTCATTACAGGTACTAAACTTAATGTGCCATAATTATGGTGCATTATTGAATGTGTAGATGTGCCCAACATTACCTGCAATGAGGCAAAGTAAGGGTAAAGCTTAATGCCTTTTGCAAACCTAAGCAGCTAAATTCAGCTGTAGCTTAATTCAGCATGTGATACTGCTGATCCTGTACACTGCACTCTATTCAACTACATCCTTACAACTCAATGGGTGTGTCTACATGTGCGCATTTTCTGCATAGTAATGGAAATTACTGTGCAGTACAGATGAACATCTGCACGTGCACACCCATCTTATGCAGTAAATAGGGCAACTTACGCTGACTTGAGTGTAAATTTGATACCTGCATTATCAAATTTACTCCCGATTAATTACTATACAGCAGGGTTTTTCAGCCTTTTTAGTCAAAGTACCCTGGGCGGCTGGACACTGAGCAGTGGGGAGGGAAGAGCAGGCAGCTGGACACCGGGGGGGGGGGGGGGGGGGGAGTTAGTGCACGGCCAAATACCAGGGAGGAGGGGTTAGCATGTGTCCAAGTGGGGGGGGGGGTTAGTGTGCAGCCAGATGCCAAGTGGAGGAGAGGTGGTAGTACATGGCTGGATGCCAGGTAGGGAGGGGCAGGGGGAGGGCGTAGTGTGCAGCCAGTTGGGGATGGAGCACCACCACCTCCCAGGAGCAGAGCTGGGGCAGGGCAAGGAACCTCACCAGGCTGCCGCTCTGTGGGTTGGGGAATCTCACTGAGCTGGTATGTGGTTACAGCAGCCACTGTGTGTGAGCTTTCCCTCTCTGGCCCTGCTCCTGGGAGATTTCACAGATTTCATATATTTCATAGACATTAGGGCTGGAAGGGACCTCGGAAGATCATCGAGTCCAGCCCCCTGCCCAAAGGGCAGGAAGTCAGCTGGGGTCATAGGATCCCAGCAAGATAAGCATCCAGTTTGCTCTTGAAGGTGTTCAATGTAGGCGCTTGAACCACCTCTGGCGGCAGGCTGTTCCAGACCTTGGGGGCTCGGACAGTAAGGAAATTCTTCCTTATGTCCAGCCTGAAACAGTCTTGTACTAGTTTATGACCATTCAACCTAGTCATCATCCCTAGGGGTGCTCTGGTGAACAAACGTTCCCCCAGATACTGGTGGTTACCCCTGATAAACTTATAGGTGGCCATCAGATCACCCCTGAGCCTGCGCTTTTCCAGGCTAAAGAGCCCCAGGGCTCTCAGCCTGTCATCGTAGGGTCTGCTTCCCTGACCTCTGATCATGCATGTGGCTCTTCTCTGGACTCTCTCAAGCTTCTCCACATCCTTTTTGAATTGTGGAGCCCAAAACTGGATGCAGTACTCCAGCTGCGGCCTCACCAAGGCCGAGTGCAAGGGGAGAATGATGTCCCAGGATTTGCTTGAGAAGCATCTATGGATGCAAGCCAGAGTTTTGGTCGCTTTACTAGCTGCAGCATCGCATTGCAGGCTCATGTTCATCTTGTGGTCAATGATGACCCCCAAGTCTCTTTCTTCCATAGTGCTAGCCAACATAGCACTGCCGAGCCTATAAGGATGCTGCGGGTTTTTTTCCCCAAGGAGGAGAACCTTGCATTTATCGGCATTGAACACCATCAGATTCTCGTCCGCCCACTTGCTGAGCCTGTCCAGGTCAGCCTGGATCATCCGCCTGTCTTCTGGTGTGGATGCTTTGCCCCAAAGTTTGGTGTCATCGGCGAACTTGGCCAGTCCACTTCTGACTCCAGTGTCCACATCATTAATGAAGATGTTGAACAGTATGGGTCCAAGGACAGAGCCTTGAGGGACCCCACTGGTCACAGGACACCACAATGAGTGACTTCCATCAATTACTACCCTCTGGGTCCGACCCCGGAGCCAGTTTTCCAGCCAGTGGATTATGGTGGACCCAAGGCGACAACTGGCCAGTTTCACCAAGAGGTGTTCATGGGATACCAGATCAAAGGCTTTTTTGAAGTCAAGATATATGACATCAATCTCTTCTCCCTTGTCCAGGTGATAGGTCACCTGGTCGTAGAAGGAAATGAGATTGGTCAAGCAAGACCAACCCGCAACAAGCCCATGCTGGCTATCCCTTAAGATGTTGGCATCGGCCAGTCCATTAAGTATGGCCTCTTTAATAAACTTTTCTAAGATCTTCCCTGGGATAGAAGTCAGGTTAATGGGCCTATAGTTAGCCGGATCCACTTTCCTCCCTTTCTTGAAGATGGGCACCACATTGGCCTTCTTCCAGTATTCGGGCACCACACCAGAGCACCAAGAGTTTTCAAAGATCTGTGCCAGAGGCTGGGCTATGATGCTCGCCAGCTCCTTGAGTACCCTGGGGTGAAGATTGTCAGGGCCGGCTGACTTGAAGGTATCCAGCTTCTCAAGATGTTCCTTCATGAAGTCAGCATTAATGGAGGACAGGGGATCACCCTCACCCGGACTTTCCTGTCCTGTAGCGGGCATGGGCATCCCATGGGACTAATGAAAAACTGACACAAAGTACCCATTTAATAGGTTGGCTTTTTCCTGGGCGTCAGTTGTCAGTTGCCCCACCTGGTTCAGCAAGGGTCCAACGTTGCCCCTGCTTTTCCTCCGGCTCCCCACATATCTGAAAAAGGACATTTTATTGTCCTTGACGCTCAAAGCTAGTTGGAGTTCAGTTGCAGCCTTGGCTTTCCTGGTATGCTCCCTACAGGACCGGACCAGTGCAGAATAATCCTCCTTGGAGGTGACTCCCATCCTCCATCCTTTGTAGGCCTTTCTTTTTAGCCCCAGGAAGTCTGCTAGGTCCCTGGAGAGCCAGGGGGGCTGCTGTGCCCTCTTGCTGCCTTTCCTCTGAGATGGAATAGACTTAGTTTGTGCATTGAGGATCGCTCCCTTGTGGAGCAACCACTCTTCTTGAACTCCACTCTCCCTGTAGTCATGGTCCCTTAGGGCCTCACTGACAAGCCTCCTGAGCTTGTCAAAGTGGGGCTTTCCTGAAGTCAAGGACTTCCATGTTGCTGACTGACTTGCCAGCTTTTTGGCGGATGGTGAAGGTGATCGGCTCATGATGGTTGCATTCCATCCCCGCCCACCTGCCTGCCCGTGTGTACCCCCCTAGGACCAGTCCAAGTACTCCCAGGGGTATGCGTACCCTCAGTTGACAACCCCTGCTGTAAAGTAATGCACAGATGCATGCCTTACTGTGAAGTAACACTATGTGTATAGACTGTCTTGGAACTAACTTTAGTCCCAAGTCAGTCCACATACAGTGTTAATGTGCTTTAATGCCTGCATGTGTAGATGCCAGTCTACTCCTACTTACTGCGCAGTATTTAATGTGCAGCAAATTTAAGCCAGCCTAAATGTACATGTAGATATGTCCAGTTAGCTAGAGTGAGGTTGTAAGAGGGTAACTCAGAGCAAAATGTAGTCAATAGTTCTTAAATATTGTTTCATTGAAAGCAAAAGAAGCGTGCCTATTCTTCTGACAAAAGTTACTTGAAGAAACAAAAATCAGCATCAGTTTCCTGCATCAACAGATATCCTTTAAATAGTCATCTAAACAAATACTGCAAAGGTTATTAAAATGTTATGAATCCATGTAAGACATCTGAAATATTACATCTGATACAATCAGTTATGTTCACAAATTTAAAAACCAGGAAAATAGAGTCAATAAAACTTGACAAGTTCTAAAAAATTAAAAAATGGTGAAATGATTGATACAAACATGAAAAAATATTAAACTCTAGTAATCTATGCAGAAATGTCTCTCTATGCATAATAAACTGACTTTCATGCATGATAGCGTGAAACAGTGCAACATTCACTTGTATATTATACTGAAGAACCACAAAGCAATCTACAAGAAGCAGGATGAACATACAGTTAAGCTGTTCTCATCGATTCATGGATTTAATGCCATAAAGAACCCTTATAATCATTAAGACTGATTTCCTGCATAAAACATACTCTACAGTGACACCCACTGATTCTTGTGTTGAATCAGTCTGGGTAGAGCTAGCCAGGATTTGGTTTGGTTTTTGGTTTGGGTTTGTTTTGGGGCGGGTTTTGGTGGGGGCGCTGCATGAGAAGGTAGGGGAAGGGTTTTCTTTTGTTCATTTGGTTTTATGTATAAAACTTTTTAATGAAAAATACCAATTTCTCAAAATTATTTGTTCATGAGATGTTTTCACCAAATTTCTAAAGCAAAAGATTTTTTTAATTGTAAATCATTCACAAGGGTCATATGCTGAAATTTCCTATTGCAACATTTCAAAATGAAAATTCCTGGTTTTTTCAAATGACTTTTTGTTTGTGGTAGAGGAGAGACCTACATACCTCACAAGTATCAGACTAATAGAAAAGGAGGAGGATTTAGTGGTTAAACTAAATATTGGCCACTAAATTATGGGGTGGAATTCTTATCATAGAATCAAAGAATTGAAAGAACCTCAGAATTCATCTAGTTTACCTGCACAGATACAAGATGTGTTCCTGAACCAGACAGATGCCTACTTCAGCCTCTTCATCAAAATCTCCAGTGAAAAAGATTCCACAACTTCCACAAGCAGCTTGTTCCACTATCCTCTTGTTCTTACTGTTGGGAAGCTGTTTTTCTGATATCTAACTGAAATCTGGTTTTTTTTCCATCTAAACATACTTAGTTTTCTCAACCTATCTTCATATGGCTCTCATTCCAATCTCTTAATCACCTTTCTCTTCTTCTACAATTTCTGTACATCCTTAAAAAACAGTACTCAACTTCCAAACAAAACCTAACTAACACCAATAGAGCGGTACTATCACTAGTAACAGGACAGTAATACTGCCCTGTGTCTTGCAGAGCACACTTCTATTAATGCAGCCCAAAATTGTATTTGCTTTGTTTTGCAACAGCAGCAGATTGGGGACTCATATTGAGTGTATGACCCATCCTAACCTCCATATATTTCCAGGCAGTGCTACTGTCCTTCACAGCATTTGCAAACCCTCTCAGTTTTATGTCATCTCTAAAGCTGAGCAGGAAACTCTATTCCTGCAACAAAATCTTCCATAAGAATATTAAACAGTGCCAGAACAGACCCCTGTATTGCCCACTTGAAACCTCTTGCCACTCTGCCATTAATCCATATATGGTTACTCTTTGTTTGTAATTATTCACCTGCGTAGGTATCCACTTAGTAGTATTTCTATATAGCCCACATTTCTCCATTTTACTTGTGAGAATGCAAGTGCATCAAAAGCTTTACTAAAATCTATGTATATCTATCCCTTTTCTCCTTTCCATCAAACTAGTTACAGCAATTATGTTTATGGCTAAGAACAGACATTACACATAAACTGGTATAAGTGACTAGAAACCACTTCAAATCTGTAACACAACAGAAGTTCAGTGCACATAAACCACTTTCAAAATGGCAGAAACCAGTTTAAGATAAACCTGTGTAACAGATTGCCAACGTGGGCTCACCAGATTGGCTTGAGATAATTACCCTGGGATAGAAACAGTGCCAGTGACCTCTGAGCAAGCCTAGGGTGGAGCAGGGGAGCCCTGCCCTGTGGAGAAGGAGAAGCCAATTGAAAGAAGGAGTTTTCAACCCCCTCATTTGCATGGAAGGGGGATGGCCAGGGTTGGGGGCCCGCCACCCTGAGCCCTGGTTAGCCAGTTTGCAAGCCAGGGAGGGACTGCCAGAGGAGATAAAAGCAGCAGCTGAACCAGCGTATGGGAGCTGCTGACAGTGACTCTGGGGAATGATGCAGGAGGTCTAAGAAGTGCTGGGGTGAGCTGACCCAGCGGAGGGAGCAGAGAGACCCCTCTGAAGAGCCTCAAAGGCACTGGGAGAAGAAGGCAGTGGCAGTTGGCCGTGCCTCCAGCCCTGCAGCAGAGAGGGAGCCACAGCCAGGGCTTGGGGCAGACAGCTGGTGCCCCAAGGCCTCATTGCAATGTGCTGGACATGCTGGGCATCCCAGAGACTAGGGGTGACAGTTGACTAGGGGTGGCAGCGGGAGCTGCAGGAGATTCCTGAGCCAAGGACTGGCAGGAATTGAAGACACTGAAGCGGAAACCAGCGGGAAGGCCGGCTGTGATAGCTGCAGTGAAAGCAGTGGGAGCAGCGGGAAACCCCGAGCCGGAGAAGCCCGGCAGGAGTTGAGGGAGCCAGCAGAGGGACCCACAGCGACCCCTGGAAGAGCTGGCTGGAGACCCCTGATCGCAGGCAATGGGGCCACAACCTCAAGTAGAGGCAGAGCCTGGAGAGAGAGAGAGAGAGAGAGAGGGACCCCGGTTGGGGTGAGAGCATGGGTCCCGACTCAGAAGGTGCCCTAGTCTAAGGGCGTTGAGGAGCTAGGGGTGTATGGAGTTCCCATCGGGAGGGGTACTCTATTTTTCTTCTGGGTCCTCCCTCCCTTCCTTCCTCTCAGTCATACCTCACCAGTAGTCACGGTGGTGGTTTTGTACATTTTGCATCACGTCGGGTGTTTCTGGGAATAGGGGTTTAGGATCAAGGTATGGGCCAAAGTCCCTTTTGTTAGGGTAGACTGGCAGAGTCCTTGGCTCTAGGCGAGGGGGGTTAGGACCCTGTGAAAGAGAGAGACTGCATGAGGGCACACTGGGAGCTACTGCCAGCAGGCACTGAGGGCGAAGAGCACTGGGGAAGACAAGAAACCTGGGGGTCTCCAGGCCCTCCCACCGGAGCCCGGCCAGGACCCCCAGTGGTCACCATTGAGAGGCAACATGGAGACCAGGGGAGATACCAGTAGGGGCTAGCCACAAAATAGGCTTGTAGGCCCATCTCAAAAGGGTGGCGCTTGGCCGGGGTGTAGGGGAGGTTGGAGCCTCGTGAGCGCCTGCCGAGGTGTGTGACAGCCCTGGAGGCATCCTCAAAGGGGACCCCCTCCACTGAGGATCCATTCAAAGTCATGGCGGGCAAGTTAGGGGGTTTCCCTGAAGACAGCTGAGGTACCCTCTGGGGTCCACACATGGGTCCCTGACAAGCAAGATCAACTGCTTGGGCAAAAGTGGCGCGGGAGCGTATAATAGAGCGGAGGCGGGCACAGGTGGCAACTATTGGGCCACCACCTGGGTTACACCTGGATGAATGTAGTATCAGATTTAGCTGAGTTAGGTTAAATCAGTTTACTGAACTTCTGTCCTAGATCCCCTCCAGATTCAAGTTAACTCACAGTCCCCCAGTATCCCAGGATACTTTGAACTTCCCCCACAAAGCCCCCCTTGCATGGTGGGTGGGTGGCCCAAGCTGTCTGCTTCAGCTGAGCAGGAAGGCAAGCTCTAGCATGGCCTGGCTTCAGACCTAGCCCACTGCAGACATGTGGCTGCATTTCCAGAATCAAAAGTGAATGTCTGTTCACTTGCTTATTAGTTCTATCTACACAGCTTTGACTAACTGGCGAAGATTAACTTGATTCAGCCTTAGGCTTTTTGACTGTCTATTCTTAGCCTTTGTGTAAGAACTAAATAATACAACCCTAAGATATACACAACCAGACAAGCCAAAATGTTTTGGTTTTTTTGCCTTCGGGGTCTTCATTCTTTCCTCAAGCTACATTTCATAGGCTACATGATGGCAACCATAAAAGAAGCAAAAGCAAGCTGTAGAAATTAAAATAATTCTGGTTTTCAATTTTGCAAGCAGCATCTATATTTTATTAATGACAAAGAAACTAAAATAGAGCAATTTATATCCAAGATAATTATTTAGATGATAGAGGCAGTATAGTGTTTGCAATAGAATATAATTTTAAAGTAGTTAAAAATCAGAGGCATTAGTAATCTAAGGGTGAGAAAAATCCACAGTATTCTGGGAATTAAGGTCTCCATGGTGATTGCACTGTTTTCTACAGAATTTAAGCATTCATTTTCCAAGCTACCTAATCTTTCTGCTTGCAAAGAAAACTAATGGCTTAGAAATCTGATTAAAAAAAAAGCACTTATTGTCCCATTTTAAGAGTTTTACCCTGTGTGTAAAATCAGTATATTGTGTGAAATCCACATGCATGAAGCACAGCAATGTTTGCCTATACACTTTCTGAAAAATAGTAAATAGTGATTTAACTGTTAGTACCAGGAGCAGTGCTGGAGGGGGGGGAAGACAGGGGGGACTATAGCCACCCCAAAATTCACCTTAGCTCCCCCATAGCCACCGCTCCCATCACTGCCATCGCCACCCACCCCACACAGGTGAGCCTGCAAAGATGCAGCACTCCCAGCAGGGGTGGCGCAGGCCTCTTCCCAGTGCGGGGCTGGGCTTGGAGCAGGTGGAAGTGGGGCAGACTGAGCTGCGCAGGGTAGGCAGAAGGTAGTAGCAGTGCTAGGAGGGGTGCAGCCTCCCAGCCCAGTGCCAGCCCAGCCCCCTCCCACCAAGAGGAGGCTGGTATGGCCCCTGGTTAGTACTGAAAATATATGTGGAGCTTTGCATACTTAATTAACTTTGGAACACTTGGGAAACTTGCATGTTTTACATTTTAATCCATATTGTTCAATACTCAAATGCATGGCCAAGGTGTAGTGTAGCATAGATTCCTAGTGTAGAATTTTTAGTAAAAAAAAATACACTTCAGTATTTGCAGCACTTGTCAAAATTAGCCACTAATTTAAACCCATATTGAGTAAAATATCTAAGCATTTGGTTAACCATTCTTGCTGGCTTCAGCAAGCCTTTTGGGGCTCTGGTGAACATGTGCTTAAGTACTGGTTTTTTTAATCCAAGCCCAAATTGGTAGTTAATGATCCTCATAACCTCATCCCCCAAACTCACTGAGATGAAAGGGCCAGATTGTGAGCAGTCCATGTCCAGATATACAGGTGGAGAGAAGGGAGCAAAAAGCTTTCCCTGCAGAGTAAACGAGCCTCTCCTAAGTCCTTATATTCCCTGCACTCTGACGAGCCTAGAAAGTGCTGCTTCCCCTTTGGGACAAAGCTGCTCTAAAAGAGTAAAAGGACTAAGGCTGGAATGGCCAGGTTAGCAATCTGCTCCTTCACTACGGTGAGACAGATTGCTTAATGTCCATGTTCAATAAACAGCCAAATGACTTAATATGCTTCAGGCAGGTCAGTTCCCCCAGTGTTTCGCCTGGGCAGCTCCACACTACTGTGTACAGGACTTTGGTGCAAGAGCTAAAATGCATTCCCAACCAGCATACATGTGAGTGAGGACCTACCCTCATCAGCCCACAAAATGCAGGCCAGTGAAAGCCCTCCATTCCTGGATAAGCCCACCAGCCATTGCCTAAAATAGGTGCTTTAGGTGCATTCTCATTTCAGGCCTGGTAAAGACAGATAGTCACTCCAGCCCTGACCAAATCAACTAAGCCCAATTGCTCAGGTTGTCCTGGACAGAGTGTGAATGACTTGAATAGGCACAAGTGGTCTATATAACCTCTTCGGACACTTACATAAGTTACATTTTTCACATCACCGGGCCCCTGAAAGTGCTCTTCTCCAGTCATGCCATGACACACATGCACAGCTGCAGAGCATTTTTAAAGTGGCCAATTGCACAAAAAATTAACCCTCCTCAAATGACATATTTGATGACAGCGCTGGGGGTAGGGGAAAGCAAGCAGCACGCAGCTGCTGGTTGGGCTTTGCCCAGCCTGAACTGGAGCAGAGAGGTGGAATAAAGCCTCCTTACCCCACAGGCCCAGTCCGAATCCCCCCAAACCCCACTCGGGGTACCTGGGGGGAAAGGGCCGTGAGTCCGGGGGGCTCCAATCCAACCCCCACTCCAGCTCAGGCTGGGCAAAGCCCAACCAGCAGCTCAGTTCTGGTCGCTACCCCTTCCCCTCTTGCTCCCTCCCTGCTGACAGCCTGGAGTTGAGGGGGCAGGGCTGGGGAGAAAGGCAGTTTAGCTGCCTACTTGGAGATTGCTGGAGCACCTGTGTCTGCTGACCAGGAGGGCCAGTGCAGGCAGGCTCAATTCCCCCCAACCCAATAGGCGAACATCTGTTGGGTGGGGGGTGCTAACTCATGGTGCTTTATGGAAATCACAATGAATTGGGATGGAGGCCTGAACATCTGTCAGCACCCTTTATGTTGGTCTGTAAAGCCACTGAAAGAGTTAACATCTAACACAGAGATTTTCTATGAAAGCACTGGCACCAGATGGTATCGTCAAAAAGAGGGCATGACTGTGTTTATAAAAACTTCTAAATAGTTTTGCGGGCTTCAGGTGACTTAGATGACATTTAGCAGACTTCAAAAAATCACTTACACGGGAACAGAAATAAAAGGATTATGAAAGAAAATGTCACCATCTGAGTTTGTCTTGGGCCTTATGAACAGAGACATCTGAGACTCCCGTGAATACTTAGCAACTACTTACAGCACGTTGAACTGAATATATCATAGCATTAAATTCAGATCATCCGCTGGGCAGCCATTGCAAGACAGAAGGCTAGATGAAGCCTATCATGGATTTAGGGCTTTAAAACATGATGCCTGTGAAAAATTACAGATTAACTTGAATATGAATATAGACACGCTCACTTAAATCTTTCAGAGAAACTTAATACATGAAGTTTAAATCATTACCAAAAAAAATCAACATCTTATACCATTTTAGTTACTGTTTGTTTCAATAGCAGAAATTAAAGTAATTCTGCTATTTATAATGGTAGATGGTAGTGATTTAGAAAAGTATTATGAGAAAGATATAGATTTCTTGCAGTAGAAACATGGCTTTTGAAGGAATTGTTCATCTGATGAGTAGAAAATGATTACTGGTACAAGATGTGAACTATCATTTTTTTCAGTGCACAAAATAGTTTGTGATTGAGCACAAACTCTGTAATACCTATTTATCCTACACAAATTGTATTTATTCTTTTTAGACTCATACAGGGAGGGAATAACTAGGCATTAAATTAAGCTAAGTATCCCAGTGGAAATCCATAAAAGTAGATATCTTATTCTATGAAATAACCACATTAGGGGGTAGTAAAACACTCCATCAACTGGTACTTTTAAAACTAGTCCAGGATAAAAGGATTAGAAAATATACCGAGGAAATGAGTCTTCATCATCAGGAAAGGAGACCAGGAGCCTGACACAACACCTGCATAAGTGTAAGCCAAGGCTTCAAGCTGCCTTTGGACCAGGTATTAGTGCCCCAAAACAAGTAATCATCCGATGACACATTAAGCACCCATTAGATAAAGTACATAGCCAACCCTAAGGGACAGACCAGTACCCAGCCCTCCCCCTCCACACCTCCAGCTAAGCACTCCGATTGCTATACTACAGACTCCTCCTTGCATGTGGTCCTTCTGGCCCCACAAATCGTGTGTCCTTTGCTGCACAGCAAAACAGCTTTGCTGTGGGTGGTGGAAGGTGCCCTCCTCCCCCTAAACTAACTCAGTGTTTCCCAACCTTTTCCAGCCCAAGGCATACTTACATTAATAAAAATTTTCCGTGGCACACTTGTTAAGGCTTTGTTAAGGCATTCCCCATCCTATTGTAGCTTATTGCCATAGCAAAATTCTGCGGCACACCTGTTCATTTCTGACGGCACACTTTTGTGCCATGGCACACTGGCTGAGAAACACTGGACTAACCTATAGCCTTTTTCCTAGGGCACTCTCCTGAGAGTTGTGAATTGTATATTGGAATCCCCTCCGGTAAAATACGGAGTTGAACCCAGATCTCCCACTTCTTGGGTGAGCGGTCTAACTACAACTAAAGGTTAGCAATAGCTATCAGAGAAGTTGCGTGGAAGAACACATAACTTCTTGCTCCTGATTGGTCCTAGCCAGGAAGTTGAGTTGCTCAGACTGGGACCGTCCTGGGCATCTGCAAAAGCAGAATGTTAGACATCATAAGACCCTCAAGCTGAATATAGAGGCAGCTACTGAGTGTGAGCAGCATCTGAGCAACAGTTTTTTGGATCAAAGTTTTTAGTTTAGATGTCTAAACTCTGCCTAAATCCAGTTTTCCACTCTTAAGTCCCTTTTTAATCTAGACCATCAAAACACTACAAAATGCAGCTGATGTTGAAATGTTTAACCTCTGCTTAAACTCCTTTTCTTTTACTTTTCTGAAAAAAATCTTCAAGCTCCAGCTTGTCTCCTTAATGGAAATGACTCCTCAAACCATGTTTGAAAGATCAATCAAAATGTGCTGCCTTTGAGATAATCCAGTGCAAATTTTGACCAATATTTGTTTATTAATGAAAGTGGGACAACACATCCTGGTATTTAACAAATGCCCAACCATTCTTAAATGCTGAATTTGGAAATGTTGTTTCAATAAAAAGCTGATATTTGGTTTTCAAACCAAAATATATTTGTATTTAAAATTATAATTTCACACCAAAAAAGAAAAAAACCTGAAAAAAGACAAAAATATTTAGCTGAAAAAATTTTGGGAATCCCTTGTGGGATAATATTCAGTTTTCTTCACAGTCAACATCCCCATCAAACAATGCTCTTCAATGTGATTTGAGAAGTTCTCCATGTACTTCCGGGGGAAGGGGCGAGCAGGCCACCAGCTGTAGGGGCAACATAGAGGGGGCACCAGTATGGTTGTCTGCCCCCAGAAGTCATTGTCACAGAAGGCACAGCCCCGTGCAGCCAGCATGCACAGCGCCAGGCCTAGGTGTGTATCTGGGGTCAGAGGGGTAGAATGATGCCCACCTGGGGTGCTTTGTCATGGGAGGCACAGACCTGCGCCAGGGAAGGGCAAATGGGGCACCAGGAGTGACTCCCAGGCCATAGCCTACAGCGACAGCTACTGCCCAAGTGAGGAGAGCCAGGGCAGGTAATGCGCTTCTCCCTCTGCCCCCCTCTCCCTCCAATTAGTGATCAGCCTAATTTCTCCTGCCACCACCTCTGCCTCAGGCACTGAAAGAGCTAACTATGCTTCTGATGTACACTTTATATATTCCAATTTTATCTTATGAATGCTTTCTGTGCATCTTTATCAACTAAAAACTCCATTCTGATTGTGAAGCTAGCCTGTCTTACCTGCTTATTTGATTCATCTCAAGGAATGGAGTGCCAAGGCTTACAACAAAAGACTAAAACTGCAGGGCAGGAAACCTGGACAGACTGCTGTTCAAATGGAAAGCCCTTTAGATATAATCCAAGAAATAACACTGACCCCACTCCCCCATCCTGTCCTGCCTCCCCCTCCCCCAAGTAGGCTGGTAAGAAAGTGATAGATTATAGAACCATCAACTCAAAGGGTTGAAAGGACCTCGGCAGTCATCAGGCACCACTCCCTGCATGCGTGCAAGCTTGCTATTGCTAGGACTTCTAGGCAATTTTCAAGCCCTTGTTCTAGCTGCGACTAAGCTCCCAGCATCCAGTGTCCAAGGCTGTCTGCTCAGCCAAGATTCCCATTGTTTCCAGGCACCTTGATAGTCCATCAGGAGCCCAGGTCCTAGGCAGAGCCTTGGATTCCAGCACTTCAGGATCCTTGAAGCTTGGGCTTTCCTGATCAATGTTATTAAAATATTATTTTTAATCAAACACTCCCATTATTTTGACATGATTTCTCTTCTCATTTCCCTTTCTAATGAAATTTCAAAATGAATACTGTTCATTCTGAAATAGATCTAAATTGCTTAGCACTTCAGGATTTTGTGCAGAAGGGAAATACTAACATTTAATCTATTCTGCTTGGAAAATCCCCTTTCCAGCTCAATTGTTAACCTTCCATTACATTGTTACCGGTGTGGCAGCTCTGTTAACCCAAGACAAGTTGCTTAGACTACATAGCCCCTTGCTACCTTCTTCTCTGGCTCATTATCCATTAATTGAAAAGACCTAGTCCCAGTATACAATCAAGGGAAACCTCAGGCATGTTTAAATTGCTTCCTTTGCTGTTATTTACTGGGACAGCACGGCAATATATGTGGCTATTAGGGAAAACTGAATCAGGCCCCAATCATTGGATTTAACTTTCATCAGGAAAGAGAAATAGTCTTAAAAAAAAAAAAAAAAAAAATGTAGGTCCAGATCCATGATTTCAGGGGAAGTTATGTGCCTATCCACCTTAGAGGATCTAAGTCCTAATTCTATAAATAACGCTAGCTAATTGTGACTTAAAATGATCTATTTCAAATTAGTTTTTTGACTTCCAAGAATGTAATAGGCTAAAAATAGCTGTTGTATAAAAGGAGTTTTCAGGTGAAGAAACGTTCAATACTTAAAACTTTTTTTTATATTATCACACAGTCATAGAAGGGTTGGGTTGGAAGGGACTTCAGGAAGTTATCTATACTACTGCTGTCCACTGGTGGCCGATGGGCCACATGCAACCCTCACAGCATTAAAATGAGGCCCCTGGACTCCTGTTCTGGGTGCCCCCCCCGCAACTGCTCTCTTGCTGCTGCTACCAGAGTCTCTGGATTCCCCTCACTCCTCCAGCTTTGTGGGAACACAGGGGTGCTGGTGTGGCAAAGTGGTTGGTAGGGAGCACAGCTTGGGACTCACAAGGCATTCAGCCTAGGAATGTGGCCTACATGGTTTGTGGGCAGGGGCCTGCTGTCCCCAACCAGTCAGAAATTGGACAGCCCTGATCTGTACCTACCCCGTGCTCAAGGCAGGATGATCCCTGGTTAAAGAACCCCAGCCAAGTGTGTATCTAAACTTCTTCAAACTGCTTCCAGGGATGGAGAGTCTATTGCCTCTCTAGGGAGTCTGCTGTGATACGTAACCACCCTCATAGTCAGCAAGTTTTTCCTAAGATTCCATCTAAATTTCTTTAGTAATTTAATGTCATTACTTCTTGCCCTGTCTGCTGTAGACACTGAGAATAGGTGATCACCATCCTACTTATAACCCAAACGCTAACCCAAATCATATCAACCATTTCACTTTCTTAGAAAGAATATCAGAGCTGTGTCTGGTCTACAGAGTGTGTAATTCCTGGCAATAGTTCATGTAATGAAAATATTAGTTCTGTACAAGAACATAGCAACTGAAGTCCAGGAATTCCAAGTGGAGACAGTAAGATGAGGAAAATCCTTGTCCACTGAAATCAGTGGGACTTGCCATCAAGTTCAATGGGGCCAAGTATCTGCCCCATGTGCAACAGCTGGTGATTGTACTGTCTTTGTTGCATTTCACAAACTTTGCTGTTTGTTAAGCGTACATATCAGTATTTTAATTTGGAATACAACAATTTGAATCCAAAAAACTTCTGACTTCTTTTGAAGATTACATCCCATTGTTGTTTTATTGCATGAACTATTACAAGATATAAAACAATTTAAAAATGAAGTGTTCAAATCTCCAAAATCAATTGTGACCAGCATGCACAAAAGAACAAATTAAGCAAACTAACCAAATATAGAATGACATGGATCACACTACAGCAGCTATAATAGAAATAGCTTATCCATGTCTGACCCACTGATACATATTTATTCAGTTAACAAATAACTTATTCTTACCCAGAAAGCTCCCAATTTGATTTATATCTCTGTCAGAATGAATCTGAAAAAGCTGCTGAATTTGCCCATATAAATCTCAACAATTTAATTTTAACCATGTGTTAGAAAGAAAATGTGAGCCAAGAAACCATTTTACATGACTATTGCCATTACTTATTATCTATATTTTGGTAGCACATAGGAGCCTGGGGCAGACAGCTGGACTCTGCTGAGCTGGAGAATGTACAAATATATATCTAGAGGTGTGGGTCAGGTGTCTGGCTAAAAGCAGTTTTTTATTAAAGATGATACAGACGTTTTTATCCTTGCTTTAAGTGATAACATTTAGGTCTCGGTGTCAATAAATGCAATGGTCATTTTCCTTCCGATTACTCTCTCAGCCCTTGTTGAAATCCCTTTGCTGTTTGGGTTTCATATACTACATCCTTGTCCTGTAAACTTTTCTTGGTGTAAGCAGGCTCTAGGATTGTCCTTGGCCTGTTTGCCACTCTTCCTAGTTACAATCATTGTTTGTTCCACCTCCATGAGAGAAGGCCTTTATAATTCAGTTGCTCTGTTATGAATTATTATTCTGACCCAACAAGACATCTCACTAGACATTGGACACACTCTGGTTTACAGTTTGTCTGCTGACAGAGATGGGATAATTGAAGCACATTAACACAGTTTTGCAAAAAAGTTGGATAGCCAAGTTAATCTAAAGACAGGCAGAATGTAGGGCACAGTGGGCACATCTACACGAGATGCTTTACTGAAGAGCTGACTAATTAGTTCTTCAGTAAAGCATCATCATCAACAAGAGCAGTGCTATTAGGCCAGAGTAAAATAATTAACTCTGCTGTAAGACAGTACTGCCCCTAACAGTACTGTCTTACGACAGAGAAATTAACTGCACTGAAATGCACATGTACAATTTACACCTACAGTCAGCATCTACATGATCAGTCCAGCCAGCCAGTGGCCTGCTCCACCCTGGCTCAAATTGCTGCTGTCCTGGGTGTGTGTGTGTTGATGCTGCACTCAGGAGCAGTTTACTCGGGCTCTAACTGCTCCAGAATGTATTGCTTTGCTTTAATTGTACATTTAGATGCACCCCATGTAAACTTATAGACTAACTGGGCAAGAAAAGCATGGGCTTCTGTAGGCAACAACCTACTTTATCACAAGCAGAAGTAGGCTATTGCCTATGAAAGCTCATGCCTGTCTAAACCAGTCTCTAAAGTCACACCATGCCCTACCTTCTGCCTGGCTTTTCAAAAGGGATTGCATAGCAACTCTCTATTTTAAGCAGCAATAAAGATACCCAGATCTAGGAGAAAAAAAAGATATACATTTCTTCAACTAAGAACAAGCATTAATTTCTAGCTGTGGAAAATAAATTTCTGGGGATTCCAGTGTGAGAAGTGGGAAGGGAGCTTATGATGCTGTTCCCGCCACATGGCTCCTAGGAACCCCTAGGCTAGGGACAGAAGTTACACACAAATTGGTTTAAGTGATCAGAAGCTGGCTTAAACCTGTAACAGAACAGAAGCTTAGTGCACGTAAACCAGTTTCAAAATGTCTGAAACTGGTTTAAAATAGTTTAAGATAAATCTGGTTGAATGTAGTATCAGACTTAACTGATTTGGGTCAAACCAGTTTATGAAACTTCTCTCCCAGACCCCTTCCTGGCTCAAGTTAAATCACAGTCCCCCAGCATCCTAGCATGTTTTCCAGCCCTGGGCTATGCTGTCTGCTCCAGAGAGCAGGGATGGCCCTGCTCTTCTACTCCTGAGCTGGGCAGTGAGGGCTGGCTGACAAAGGGGTAAGGGGGCAAGCCTAACTGGGGAAGGAGTCCAGTCTGTGGGGGGAGGGGGAACCGGGGCTAGGGAGGGGGGTTAAACACCCTTTCCCCTGCTCAAACTTACTGCTGGCTGCAACTGTGGACTACAAATCCCAGAGGCACCTAGAAGCAGGAAGAGGAAGTGATGAACAACCCTGCAGAGTCCTGCTACTGTTATTCTGGACTGCAAATCCCAAAGACCTCAGGAGCAGGAGGAAGAGGAAGTGAACCCACAGTCAGAGAGCTGGACTCTAGTGCTCCCTGGCTTCTGGTCTGAGCCACTGCAGGGATGTGGCTGCATTTCCTGAATCAAAGGTAAATGTCTGTTCACTTCTGTTTCAGTTTAATCTGTGCAGATTAGACGCAAAAACTGAATTGATTCAGCCTTGGGCTTTGACTGTCTGTACCTAGCCCTGCTAACTAGCCCCCTGACTGCTTCTCACACCAGAGTCTCTGCCATTAGGCCTGTGTGAAGCAGCTAGCATTCGCTTCAGATTCAGATTGGGCCAATTCGGGGGACAGTGATTCGATTCAGTGATTCAAATCACTGTCCCAAATTGATTCAGTCAAATCTCACTTAGAGATTAAGCCACATCTCCAAATCCAACAGGCCCTATCCCCTGCCCACTCTCCCAGCCCCATCAATGGCTGCCCCGCCTGGCCCCAGTGTCCTGGCACTTTCAAAAAAAAAAAAGAAAGCCTTGCATTCACTGGCTCCTGCCAAGTGCGGGGGGGTCCCCACTTCCCCCTCCAGTGCCCTGTGCTGCTGGGGGGGCTCCCCCATGAGCCCCCAGAGGCCCCAACAGCCACTGCAGCATCCAGTGAGTGTGAGGCTTTTGCTTTTTTTTTTTAAATGCTGGGACACTGGGGCCAGGCGGGGCAGCCATTGGCAGGACTGGGGGAGTGGGCAGGGGTTGGGGGTGCTCAGGGGGCTGAGGGAAAAGGCAGAGGATGGGGCCTGGCGGGGGTCCCCCCATGCTTCCTTGGTCCCCTCCTCCAGTCCCCACCCCCACCCTCTATTACCAGCACGGAGTCCGGGTTCAGCTCCCTGCTGCAGCAAGTGGGGACTGTCCAAATCTCCTCTGAATATTTTCTGAATCAATTCAGAGGTTTCAGATCAATTCAGAACTTTTTGTTGGTCTCCCGATTTGATTCAGAGTTGGAAATTCTGCTACCGAATCAGGCCGAATCTCCTCCAAATCGAATCAGCAACCAGTTTTGCACAGCCCTATTAGCCGTGTAAGGAATCTTTAGTGGCTGGTCCTCCCCTCCCTTGGTCTCCAGGAGGGATGGAAGCAGCTGCTCTTTATGCCTTCTCCAGACCAGGGTGATTCCCAACTCCTGAAGGCAGGGAGCCATTCCCTGCAGCTCCACTCCTCCTTGTCCCTGAAAGGAGTTAAGCTTGGGGCATGAACACAAGCATTTCTGATTTCTGACCATTTTTTGTTGTTTGTTTGTTTTTAATTTGCATGACCTGTTTATGAGCCTTGGGAGGGAGTCCCTTATGAGTAAGGGAGGGATTAGATAAGAGGAAACAATGTCCCAAATGGGATTTGTAAGAAATCCCATTACTCATTCCCTTATGACTCATTCCCTTCCCACTGCATCCCAAATGGGTTGCAGTAGGAAGGGGATGAGTTATAGGCCTGATGAGGTTAGTCATTCTGGCCAAGTCCTTTAACATGTGTTTGGGTGTCTAACTCCCACTGAAATCAATAGGAGTTAGGCACCTAACTCTAAATGAAGCCTCTCTACCTCAGTTAACTATCTGTAAAACAGGGACAACGGTAATTACTTCACAGAATAGTGCAAGGATAAACAATTTCAGACTTATGAGGTGCAAAGCTAGTCTTGTAACTGGGGCCAATATAAGCACTTTACACAAACAGCAAAATAAGAGATCACATTGTTGTTTTCAAAAAGAACTAGAGAATAAATTGGAGAGAAGCAAGGTGGAAAGGATAATGGAAAAGAAACAAGAACTGATAAGGGAAGTTCATGACAAAGAAGAAAAGAGGAAAGAGAGATGTGAATAAAGAACTAGAAACCAAGGAAGATAAAACACAAAGAAACAAAACCTACTTCAGGCCTTCCTTACTTGTATTTACTCATGTTTCTACACATTACAGTATTTCCCTGGCAGATACCCCAGAGCTCTGCCCCTTTGTGGGAAGATGGTTGGCGGAATAACGATGTGAGTCCTATTATGCTACTTTTGGACCTATATTTATACCCATGTGCCATTATGGCAAATTACATTTATATTTTCGAATTTTAAGCCTCAATGGAGGCTGACTCCATAATAACAATGAAGAAAAATTGAGGTTGCTGAATAAGAGGAACAGGAAAGAGTGACTGCTGCAGGCTTATCAGCAGCGAGCATGGAGCTGGAGGACAAGTAGGAAAAAGAGCAGCTTAAAGGCCTTGGCTAGCCTCGGATTTTTGTCCTGCTGTCACTTCAGTTAAATGACAGTCAGTCAATTAACTTGGATTGGCTAGCACACCTGTACACACTAATGCAGACGTTCTGTAAATCCTTCATCCAAGACACTACCGACAAAAACAACAGTTGTGAAAGAGGCTGTATGGCCTAGTCGACAGTACACTTGAGTAGGGCTCACGGCACATTGTTGGCTCTGTTATTTGCCTGCTATATTACTCAGACAAGTTACTTTTCCCTTTTGTGCCTCAGTTCTCCCACATGAAAAATGAAGATAATGATACTGACCTCCTTTGTGAAGCACTTTCAGATCAGTTGATGAAAAAATACTAAATAAGAGTATTTAATTCTTTACAACCATTTTAGTAGAGACAGTAGGTAACGTTTCAAATGTTGAAGTTATATTATTATATAAAATACATCTTTCTGATTAGAGGGCCAAATCACAGCAGACCCTCTTTTCTATTCATTGCAAGTATGCATGTAATGGGAACTGGGATCTGAGGAAGAGATAATGCTGTTTCTTGCTATGACTGTATAAAATAAATTGTTAATCTATCTTGGGTACCTATCACCATGATATCTGAACACCTTGAATGGTCTCCTCTCATAACACCTCTGTGAAACAAGGAAACATGACTTACAAGGAACAGTGGGCAAAACTAGGATCATGTAGTTTGCAGAAGAAGAGACTGAACAGGTTTCCTTGTATGTGAATATAAGACAAGGGACCATGCTGATTCACAGGGGGGAAAAAACTTGTCTCATACTTAAGTACATATAGTACTTTTCTATGATCCTTTTTACAGATAAGGAACTGAAAGAAGCTGGGGGCAGATTTTTAAAGGTACTGAGGCATATATGGATATAGATCAGTTGCCCTAGTTGGTTTTCAAATTCCTTTAAATTCTGCGGGAGTGAGAGGCTATCCCTAACTGACTTGCTCAAGGGCACACAGGAAATCTGTGTCAAAGTAGTAAACTAAATCCACCTCTCCCAAGGCTGCTGCCCAAACCATTTGACCATCCATCCTTTTCCTGGAAATCATCATACATAATGGAGTCTTGGAAGCTGTACCTGGAAGGCAGTCAGAAATGTCTGATGCCTGACACATTGAAAACAGAGACTCTGAAGCATTTCAGAGGATGACACTCTAATAGGAACCCCGGTGTGAATCAGCAGGAACACATGTTTTCAATGATAACAGCTTAAATGATTGTTTAATCTTTCACAAAAAAAAAAAAAAAAATTAACCTATCCTTGCCAAAGAACGACTCTGGAAGAGCATGCCTAAAATAACAACCCTGAGAAATCCTATGCATATTTTAAAATGCAATAATGAATTGAGTCTTCTCCTTTAATCTTCTCCAAATAATGGAGGAAATTGTACACGGCAACTATGAAATTAAATATTGACTGTTCACTTTCTATAAAATGGTAAAGTTTTCTATTTGTCACAAAAGATCTAGGAAGCATGCTTCCAAACAGGGACACTTATCAAATTGTAAGGCAAGTCTACACGTGACCCCGCTTTTTTTAAACTGTGGAATGAATTGGGAAATGGAGAGGAGACCGCATCTTATCACCCTTACCAAATATATTACATATTCAAGCACACTTAAAGTTTGAAACATTAAAAGGTTTTTATATTGGCTTACAGTCAAGGAACAAAATGAAGTAAAAAATGAGAGATTAGCTGTCTTTCTGAATTTTGCAGGTTTGGGATATGAACAAAGTCAGAGGCAAAACCTATAGCTACAGTTTTATATAAGTGGCATATCCTCCTGAAGCCCCTGATTTCACAAATACCTTTATATGCATACAATTGTAATTATTAAGTATTGCTACTTTTAAGTGAGGTGTCCAGTAAGTCAATAGGATAAGTCAGAGATTGGAACTTAAGGGTCTGCATATAGGTTTCTCGCACTAAGGCATGTTAACAAGTGTGCTTTAATGAGCATTAGCCTATTTTAATGTGCATTAAAGCATTCCAAAAAATGTGCTCTTTAATTAATGTGCATTAAAATAGGTGAATGCTCATTTTTCTAGTAACCCACAATGGAGGTGCTAGATTTAATGCACATTACCTAAAGCACATTCATTAAGCCTAAACTACTCAATTAGTGGGGTCAGCTTACTTGTTATTTTTTAACACTCTTGCTTTGCTGTAGACGACAACCTGAGAACGTCAAAACTGAATACATACTTTCAGGGCCAGGGAAGGTAATTAATGTTATTTCATTTTATATATTTAGTTACAGGATTTCCCTTCATCTTTCCTTTTTTGACAAATTATCAGTAAATTCCTGTATAAGTGACTTTTATTCTCATTTTGTTCATAGGTTAAAATCTATAAAGTCACGAATTTATCCCACAGATAAGTTTTCTTTATTTCAATGAGAGTGTGTCAAGTATAAACTGAAAAGAATGAATAATTTTATTTTAAGAATCATGGAGTCATTTTAATTGATAATAAATTATAGCATTTGCTGGAAAAGAGGTATTGTATAGGGCCTTTTTATGGCATTTTGACTATTTCAGTGACTGACATGAAAAATGTATTGTGCTCAATGGTTTAAATGAATTTTTACATCAGTTTAGTATCATTCAGGGTTTAATAACTAGACTGAGTTCATGAGAACTAAGTAATCACACAAGTAGGAATTATAATAAGATGATCTTCCTACATTATTTACATTTTAAAAGGTCTTTGCTTGCGTTCAACTCATGGTTCCAAATATAGTCAGGAAAATGTTGAGTTACTCCAGTAAAGGAACTCAAGCCCAGCCTCTGAGCCTGTCTCCTCACTCTAATCTGATGATAATACTTTGCATTTCTATCTGATGCTCCAAATTTTATGCTAATCTTAAGAGTTTCTTATACCGTACTATTAGATGTATCCTGCAGTCCTGTTTTAAGGGATGTGAATAACATCTGCCGTGTATGGTTCATTCTCTCATGCCTGCTCAAAGAAATGTATCCTACTCTTGGAGCATCTCCCACAGTTCCATGAAGGAAGCTCAGCCTCTTGCACAAACAGGCTTTACCCTTGTAGGAAAGTGCATTGTGCTTGAACAGTGTAGTTAGTGACTAGGGTTTTCATCCTGGTACTTTGCTGATCTTTCCGACACATTGGGCCTAGGCCAATTGAACATTAACTAATTCAAAATCTCAACAGTCCCCTGAGGGAAAGAAACATTAATGCCATTGTACAGATGGGGTAACTAATGCATAGAATGGTTAAGCAAGTCTCTAGAAGGCCTAGCAAAGGAACCCCACATACTCAACTCTCAATCCTTTACCCTAACTACTGCCCTTGCAATACCACATAAAGGTGCCTTGGCCAGATCAGAGTATACTCTTGAGTGCTTTTTACTTGGCAACCATTAAAGCCAAGTTGCCAGTCACTGGGAAGCCTGAGTCCAGCCTGCTTTTGAAATACAGAGTATGGAGTAAGTGCAAGAGGTTAGGTTGATAAATCCTAGTGGGCTCTTTTTAAAAACCTCATATATATTCAGCATCTTTCCAGGAATGTTTTTTCCAAAAAACTCTTAGCTAGTCAGGTGTGGCATCTGCTTGTCTCCTCTTCAGGACACAATCTCATTGCAGTCACCATTTTAACTTCAAGTTGAGAACTGTATTATTTAAAGTACTGTTAGGGTGCAAACAGACATACCGATTAAAATGTTTACAAAATGAACTTGGAAATGCTTTAAATAGGAAATGTTTCAGCTGGGACACACACACATCCCCGTGCTATTCCCCAGCTGGAGTGTTTCAAACCACTGCGTTGTCCTCCAGAACTAGCCAGGGGAGCACTAGAGCAGGCTGCAGAGACCTGTGGCTCTGTTCTCAGCTCCCTTCATCCCCCAAAGGGATGGAGGGGGAAAGGGAGTGAAGAGCTGGAAAGAAGAGGTGATGGGGCAAGAGGGGAGGGGTAAGGAGGATTAGGGCTGGACGATCCAGTTCTAGAGCCCATGGGGTCCTCAAGGATATGGCAAAGAGGTTGGGGGGATAAACCTGGCTCCAGCCCCATCCCAACTCCCATGTGTTGTCCCTGTGCATGTGTAACCAAATATGAAATACTCCAAATAGTACTTCATGTATAAGAGGCATTGTCTTGTAGTGTTTCGGCTCCGCTTGGGTCATTTCAAAGGGCTTGTATGTGTAGCTAGCACTTTGACACATTTCAAAAGCTTTTGACACATTTTATTTGTTATGCCTGTCCACACCCTTAGTACCATATTTACTCCATGCCATGCATAGCTTTCCCCAGAATATTAGCATTCTAAACTTGGTTAACAAGTCTTAAGCAAGGAAGCTGATTTTCTGCCCAAAATAGAAGAAGCTATAAAATGGCTCCTGCTTCTTTCCCTTCCCCTTCCCACCCTACTCCCCCACCCAGCAGATGTCTGGAGGGAAGGAGGCCTGCAGTCCAGTCTTCAGCCACAGCTATAGTTTTAATCTTTTCACAGCTGAATTGGATCAAGGACCAGCCTGGATCTTCATCTTACTCACCTGCCATTTCCTGCTCAAGCAAAAGCAGCCAGGTCAGAGATGAAAGGGTCAAAACTGTAGCTTTTGCCCGAGTAGGAAAGGGAAGGTGAGTGAGGTGAAGACTAGGCTTTGTCCCTACTTGATTCAGTCACAACTCTGGAAGAAAAAGCCTCTTTTTCTCCCAAAACAAGGTGCTTGTCTTATTGGAGGTAGGCAATAGCAAGAACATATGGCGGTTTTTTCCAAAATGGCTGTGGCCTCTGTCCCTTACATTTGACTTTCATCACCCTTAAAACATAAATCAACTTAATTATTTCAATACAACTGATTGGAAGATCAGAAAAATATCTTGCAAAATAGAAGTCATTAGATTGGCATGTTTTTGAGGTTTGGTGGAAACATTCAGCCTATGTCCATAATTTTTCACATATTTCACCTGTATATAGGTCATATACTGATGGCCATCGGTGTAAGAATGAGTTTTTCTTGGCTGGTCGGGGTTGGAATGAAAAGGGTGTTGGGTGTCTGAATGCCATGCTTAAAATGAAAAGGCTTTTTCAAACTGGTCTGTAAATTGCCAGGTCTATGAATAAATCCCAGCATTCCTGAGTCATTACTGCCCTCCCTTCCTACTCCTCATCTGCATGAGAACTGTGAGTTCACATCAGTTCTTCCTGCCAGCTCCAGCTGTGCCACATGTGGAGCATAAGGGGCAAAGAGACAAAGCACTAGGTAGCACAGAAGGGGCTTGTTGACTACATTTGCAGGCTCCAACTATATGATATTTTTTCAGAGAAACTTAAATGACTAGACAACATCCCCAGAGAGGATGGAAGAAGCCAAAGAATTTTCCCCATCAAAAATTGTGGCAGGTGTAGGCATATGCCAGCTGTTCCAGAAATGCACAACTGTCTCAGTCCTTGTTCATCTGCTGGGATCACAGTGGGGCACAGCTTGAAAGGCAGAGAGACAAATCAAAGAATAGAAGCGTCTGATGCACCACTTGTTTTAATTAAATCCTGCACACAGCCAAAAGAACACTGCTCTCTACCCAGACAACCCCGGGACACAAAGGACAGGTGAGTCTCTGTTCCAATAGCACGATCATCCAACCCTCGCATAGCAAAAAACCGACCGAGTGGAATACAATCCACCTCCACCTTATGAGATGATCCTTACTGCTCCAGAGGGAGATGAAAAGGCCTCTGCAAAGTTACTTCCAATATACTCAGAAGCACTTTCTGCATTCAAGACTGTTCAGTTAAAAGAAATTGAGAGAGAGAAGGCCCTTGTTTTTTTCTGCCTGTTTGATGAACGTAACCAGATAAATGCTTGAAGAGAACTTTCGGTGCTTTTTAACTTCTCTGGCAGAGTATATTGTTAATATTGCCTTCCTTTGGGACAGGACTAGAATAACAGATAGCAGGAGGCACACATCATATGCAAGGTAATAACAAGGATGCTCTCAAAAAATGAAATGCTGGTCATTCTGCAGGAAGAAGAAAGCCAGTACCCTTCTCTTATGTCCTGTTGCCCAGTATGGCTGGTAAATCCCCACCCACCAGCATGATGAAAGAAGGGAACAGCTGGGTTATTTTAAGAGACTAAACTTAAGACCCTGTTCCCCTTATCCCCCCCTTAACTAGTCAACTTCAGTTGTCAGCCTTGAAGCTGCTCGTGAAGACTGGAACTGTGGATGTGACAAGAAAGCTAAGCAGCACTTTGCCATTGTCCTGCACAGCATGAGAGAATGCATGCTTTATGAGATTTGCCAAAAGAAGTTCTGCTGGATGGCTTTGGTTTTATTCTTTTCCTCATAAAAGATACTCACTAGTGTCTGGTCTTTTGAGGCTTTTGGCACAGCAAGAAAGGAGGTCAGCAAGTTAACAAATTAGACATGTTCCACCTGGACAGGCCATCAGAAAGCTAATTTTACTTGGTCACATTGTAACCTACTCTCTATATCTCGATATGTACCTAAATGATGGAAAGCTCCACTCAGATTCATAAAATATTTTACAAGAGAGTAAAACAGATCTAATAGACCTATTTCTCATTAAAAAGGTCAATGCAGTGAACATCTGATGCTGTATAACTGTCTGATTCAATTTAGCAGGTCAAGCTTGACTAATCCAATCCCCTGATTGGTCTGAATTCATTTCTACTGAAAAAAGCAATTTTCCAACAAAGTGTCACGATTACATACTCTAGTCCTATATTTTTACAAGGCATCACTAGCATGTTGATCAAGCTAAATCTGCCCGTTCTGCAAGACCAAGCAAAAGTTTCATATTACAAATTAACATTCAGAATCTATAAACAATGAAATCTAAATCCTATTAGGAATCAGATTACACATTTTTCTTAGCTAAAAAAGAGAGACAGCAACAAGATTGGGAAGAAAGGTGGATCAAAAAACTCATGTTTTGGAGCATTCAGATGATGCTTTAAAAACACCTTTTCAGGTGCATTTATGGGTTTTGTTTTTGTCATTTTGTGAATAAAGTGCAAGGTTTTGTTTGTTTATCTTTGCTTTTGCCTTAAACTCTCATGCTGTGTCTTTTCAGTGAAATTCAATCTACCTTTCCTTTCGTTCTCAAGGATGAATCTGCAATTTGTGCACATTTTAAATGGACTCCATTCTTTTCCTCTCTCCCTCTTACCATTAGTGGGCCCCACAGTAATTACGGGCTGGTTCCCACAGTTAATGGGCCCCACTAGTATATCCCCTTTCTTGGAAGTCATACCTCCTGGGGTAACAAGAGAAAGGAAAATTAGAATGACCTTGTAAGTGTGTGCATGCAGTCAGCAACCAGATTACATCAATGGCTGGTTTAAAAATGTTACTGTAACCTCGCAGGCACTGCTGGAAAGGAGCCAAACATGCAACAGAGTAAAGAAGCAAAAGCATAAGCAAAATACATCGCTTGTATCTACACTGTCCAGCTAAGCTTAATCTTGTGTTTTCCAACAATCCAACGTTAATTTTTTATGCATACTGGGTAAACAACATTAATTTTTTGCTCAGCTAGCATTAGAAACACCAGTCATTTTCTGAAGTTAAAACCCAGGCAAACAATGCAATTTAGAGGATAATTTGCTTCTCTACGCTGTAAACTGAAGCTCATCATTACTTAACAATTGCCTGGCCTGTTCTGACATTGTCTGTAAATGACTATGTAATTGTTGGGGTAATTATTAGGAGTGCAATCTCATTAATGGTTTATAAGAAGGAAGTGTTGAACAAGGTCCCAATGCTTTGACTGTGAGCGTTAACCAATAATTTGGGCCCTCCCGATGTCTATCCACAAAATCTTACCATGGTTAACACAGAGCCTTTTCCTTCGTCCAGTTCAAATTTCCTGTATCTCACCACCTCATTACCTCTGTGACTCATTTCATTTTTCTCCTTGCCCAAACCAGTCCATTTCTTCTGCCTTCTGCCAGTATTCAGTATTTATCTCTGTAATTGTGCTATTTATTTCCTGTAACAGAAAAGCATTTTAGGATATAGTTTCTATCAGAAAGACTCAATCCTCTCCAGTGTTATTTAGTGCATTAGTTATTATTACAAGACGACAGGTTTTTAAGAAATAAAAAACCCCTGTCTCATGGACTAGTCCATAAGAAGTAAAAGTCCATTCCTCAGCAGTTGACTGCCAATGTCCTTGGCTTTGAGTGCAACTCAAGCTGTTTTCAATAAACTAAAGGCAATTTCAGGCTGTGGAGACTGTGGTTGTTGAGGAAGAAATGTAAAGTTTAAAAGTGAGCAAAGAATGGAGCGATAAAACAACCGATAGCTGAAGAAGATATCAAGGACCAACACTTGGTATATGTTCATTATGTCTAAAGATCAAACTGGGTGGTATAGATTGTAGCTTAACCTATAATTGAATTTCCTATGCCAATTAGAACTTAACATGCACTGGTCTACCTTCCTGATTACTGCTACAGTAGACAGGTTGTCATTAAACAGAGCACCCTAAGCCACAAGAGAGAAATAACACACCTCTTTAATAAGTCAGTAAAATACCACAATTGTGATTCTGCTAGAAAGAGAGGAGCAATCAGAACAACTAGCATTCATGATACATACACTAGCCCTTGGGGGAGAGAACTGGAGGATACAAAAGTGGTTGGTGTTTCCCAAGCTGATAGCTACCATTACGGTTTTTCTATATCGTAATAGCACTATGATGAGAGGCATGATTTATCTTGTATCTTAAATCCCCCTACCTTGATTTTTCATACATTAATGTCAAATGGTTTACCTTGGAGTCACTGAAACTATAAGCAAACATTTATTTCAGGCAGCCTGACCTTCCCAGGCTTTAACCCAAATCAAAACACAAGAGGCACAGCCATTTGGACACCTAGTCCTTCCAAGCTGAACTGCTGCTTCTCCACTCCACAGGTATTTAAAGTGAGACAATGGATTTGGAGGTCTGTAGAATCCCGAGACAAAAGGCTTTCTCTTGGGAGACATGTGATGTCTGTTACGTTTGATGTCCTGAATGCATTCAACCTATGTTAAACTGCACTTCAGCCTTGGCTTCATCCCAGTCTTCTCTGGTACAGACCTTGGGCCTACCAGTTCATGTCTTATGTGAAACACAAGGTATAATGGCTATCCTTAATTCTGTGTACATACAATCATAGAAAATGGAGGTTGGAAGGGACCTCAGGAGGTCACATCTAGTCCAACGCCCTGCTCAAAGCAGGACCATCCCCAACTGATCTTCCCAGACAAAGATTTGTCTACTCGAGTCTTAAAAACCTCCAAGGATAGAGATTTCACAACCTCTCCGAGTAGCCTGTTCCAGTACTTTACTACCCTGTTCTGTCATCTCCCACCACTGAGAACAGTCCAGCTCCATCCCCTTTGGTACCACACTTCAAGCAGTTGAAGCTGGAAAATCCCCCCTTGGTCCAGCAATCTCAGTCTCTCCTCAAAAGTCATGTGCCCTAGTCTCCTAACCATTTTAGTTGACCTCTGCTGGACTCTCTCCAACTTGTCCACATCCTTTCTGTAGTGGGGGCCCAAAACTGGACACAGTACTCCAGATGTGGCCTCACCAATGCCGAATAGAGGGGAATAATCACTTCCCTAGATCTACTGAAATGCTCCTACTAATGCAGCCCTGTATGCCTTAAGCCTTCTTGGCAACAAAGGCACACATAGGGGCAACAAGGGCTCATATTCAGCTTATTGTCCACTGGAACCCCTATGTCCTTTTATGCAGAGCTGGTGCTTAACCAATAACTCCCCAGACTGTACTGGTGCCTGGGATTGTTCCATCCTAAGAGCTGGACTTTGCACTTGTCCTTGTTGAACCTCATGAGATATCCTTTGGTCCAATCCTCCAATTTGTCAAGGCCTCTCTGAATCCTAGTCCTACTGTCCAGTGTATCCACTACTCACTCCAGCTTGGTGTCATCTGCAAATTAGCTGAGGGTGAACTCTGTGCCGTCTTCCAGGTCATTGATGAAAATATTGAACAAAACCAGCCCCAGGACTGACCCCTGGGGTACTCCACTTGACACCAGCTGCCATTTAAACATCAAGTCATTGATTACTACCCTCCACTCGCAATGATCCAGTCAGTTTTCTATCCACCTTATAGACCATTCATCCAACCCATACTTCCTTAGCTTGCTTGCAAAAATACTGTGGGAGACTGTATCAAAAGCCTGCTAAAGTCAAGGTACACCACATCCACTGGTCTCCCCCTAGCCACAGAGGCAGTCATCTCACCATAAAAAACAATCAGGTTGGTCAGGCATGACTTGCCCCTGGTGAATTCATGCTGACTGTTCCTAATCACCTTCTTCTCCTCCAAGTGCTCAGAAATGGATTCCTTGAGGACATGCTCCATCATTTTTCCAGGAACCAAGGTAAGGCTGACCAGTCTGGAGGTCCCTGGATCCTTCTTCCCTTTCTTTAAGATGGGCATTATATTTGCCTTTTTCCAATCGTCAAGGACCTCCCCCAATCACCACAAGTTTTCAAAGATGATGGCCAGTGGTTTAGCAATCATACTGGCCAACACCCTCAACACAGGTCCATCCTATCTGGCCCCATGGACTTGTACATGTCCAGCTTTTCTAAATAGTCCCTAACCTGTTCTTTTGCCACTGTTGGCTGCTCAGCTCCTCCCCAAACTGTGTGGCCAGGTGCAGTAGTCTGGGAGCTGACGTTGCCTGTGAAGACCAAGGTGAAAAAGGCATTGAGTATATCAGCCTTTTCCACCTCATCTATCACTAGGTTGCCTCCCCTATTCAGTAAGGGGCCCACACTTTCCCTGATCTTCCTCTTGTTGGTGACATACTTGTAGAAACCCTTCTGGTTACCCTTCACATCCCTTGCTAGCTGCAACTCCAATTCCACTTTAGCCTTCCTGACTTCATCCCTGCATGCCAGAGCAATACTCTTATACTCCTCCTTAGTTCTTTGTCTAAGTTTCCACTTCTTGTAAGCTTCCTTTTTGTGTTTAACTCACTTAAGAGTTTCCTGCTAAGCTAAACTGGTCTTCTGCCATACTTGCTAGTCTTTCTGCATATCAGGATGATTCATTCCTCTGCCCTCAGTAAGGTTTCTTTAAAATACAGCCAGTTCTCCTGGACTTATTTCCCCCTCAGACTGGTCTCCCAGGGGATCCTGCCCATCAGTGCCCTGAGCAAGTCAAAGCCTATTTTTCTGAAGTTGTCCCAGGGACACAGGAGCAGGCAAGGGGGAAGCTCCATCCAGAGGCAGAACACAGGTGAAAATAAAAGAAGGAAAAAACCTACTTGTTGCAGGGGTCCAGAGAAGCGAGGAGGCATGCCAGGGAAAACCGCCTGAGCGGTTTATCAGCCGTGCCCATCTCCAGCTGGAGCTGGGTGATGTCACGAAGAGACGTCACCTGGCGAAGATAAAAACCGGCCCCAAGAGCATGGGAAAGAGGATGCCAAGTGCTGGAGAAGCGGTGGGGAACCACCGGGTGGAGAGCGTCCAGCTGCTGCAGCTGGCAGCAGCGGCAACAGCAGGAACTGCAGGAGATCCCTGCGCCAGGGAAGACCAGCGGGGATCAGAGGTGCTGGCAGGGAGGCTGGCAGTGGCAACAGCAAGAGCCAGCGAGGGAGCTCCTGCCGGAGGCAGTAGGTGCCACAACCCCAGGGCGGAGGCAGATCCCAGAGGGGATATGAGAAACCCCGGCTGGGGTGAAGGCATGGGTCCTGAACCAGGGAACGTGTTAGTCTAGGGGCTTTAGGGGTGAAGGGGGCACAGGACTCTCCCTGTGGTTGCTCCTCTTCTCTTTTTTTTCTTCTCTTTTTCTCGTTCCTCTTGTAGTCTTGTCTTTAATTCCTTTTTCTTTCATATTGGGATGTTCCCGTGGCATGGGGTTTTCTGGTGTTGAGTGTTCTGTCTATGTTTTTCTTTCTTAGTCTGATCTATTTTAGTTCCCTGCCTAAAGCAGGTTAGCCTAGCACACCACACCAAGTTTGGGGAATTAGAGACCCCATTTCAAGACAAAAGACCATGTGAGAACGCGGCGATGACTGACAGCATCTGTCGTAGAATGCGCAGGGCATCGAGAGGGACAACTCCAAAGGTAGAGCGTCACCAGACCTTCTGGGTCTGGCCAGAGCCTGAGGCACCCATCCACAAGAGAGGACACGTGGGAACCAAGGAAGACATCAACAGAGACTAGCCACAAAAGATCCTGAGGCTTATCTCATGGGTTGGCATGTGGCTGGGGTGTAGGGGAGGTTGGAGCCCTATGAACATCTGCCAGGACACGTGACAACTCTAGAGGCATCCTCGGAGGGGACCCTCTTCACTGAAGAACCATCTGAAGTCATGGCAGGTGAGTTTGGGGGATACGCCAAAGGTAATCGAGGAACCCTCCAGGGTCTACACAAGGTTCCTTGGTGAGCAAGACCAGCTGCCTGGGCAAAGGCGGCACGGGATTGAATCATTGAGTGGAGATGGGCACAGAAGTCTAGGATCCTTACTTTGCTGCTCTCCTTCCCTCAGGATCCCCAACTCAATCAGCTCGTGGTCATTGCTGCCCAAGTTGCCATCCACTACAATATTCCCCATCAATTCTTCTCTGTGAGCAGCAGGTCAAGAAGAGCATGGCCCCTAGTTGGTCTCTCCAACACTTGCACCAAGAAGTTGCCTCCAACACTCTCCAAAAACTTCCTGGATTGCCTTTGCACTGCTGTATTGCCCTCCCAGCAGGTCAGGGTAATTGAAGTCCCCCATGAGAGCCAGGGCCTGAAGAAAGCCTCATCCACCTCATCCTCCTAGTCTGGTGGTCTAGAGTAGATACCCACTATGACATAACCCTTGTTGCTCTCCCCTCTGATCCTAACCCAGAGATTTTCAACAGGTCTATCTCCTGTTTCATACTGCAGCTCTGTGCAATCATATGGCTCTCTTATATAAAAATGCAACTCATCATCCTCTTCTCCCCTGCCTGTCCTTCCTGAACAGTTTGTACCCATCCGTGACAGTGCACCAATCATGCAAGCTCCCACCAAGCCTCTGTTATTCTGGTCACATCATAGTGCCGTGGCTGTACGTGGACTTCCAATTCTTCCTGCTTGTTTCCCAGGCTCTGTGCTTTTGTGTACGGACACCTGAGGTAACTAGTCAATTGTCCTACTTTGTCAGGAAGAATGAGGTGGCCTTCCCTGTTGCCCTGTCTGGCTTGTGCTTCCTCCAAATCACCTGCTTCCCCATTTACCTCAAGACTTTGGTCTGCATCCCCTGGCAAACCTAGTTTAAAGCCCTCCTCACTAGTTTAGTGAGTCTGTCTGCAAAGATGCTTTTCCCTCTCTTCATCAAGTGGTTCCCACCCCTTCTTAGCAAACCTTCTTCTTGGAACAACATCCCATGGTCTAGGAAGCCAAAGCCCTTCTGGCAACACCATCTATGTAGCCAAACATTGATCTGCAGGATGCATCCACTCTTGCCTAGACCCTTCCTCTTAATCAGAAGAATCAAGGAGAATACCACCTAAGTCCCTGTTCCCTTCACCCTTGCACCCAGAGCCCTGTAGTCACTTTTGATCTGCTTAGAGCCACCCCTGGAAGTATTATTGGAGCCCACATGGATGAGCAGTATGGGGTAGTAGTCAGAGGGCTGGATGAATCTTGGAAATCCTTCCATGACATCTTGGATCCAGGCTCTGGGAAAGCAGCAGACCTCCCGAGACACAGGTCAGACCAGCAAATGAATGCCTCGGGCCCCACAGAAGGGAGTCTCCAACCACCACCACCTATAAAAAAAAAGGGCAGTATGGGGCCTCAAACTCACGATCTCTGGGCTACCACCTGTGTGCTTTAGCACCTGGCTCAGGAGCAGCCATAGCATAGTCTTCAGGAAAATAGAAATGCTAATTAAATTAGCACCATGTTCTCTGCATGACAGACATGGGTATTGGGGGAAATAAGAAACAGAGAAGTAAAAGAATTCAGAGGTTTGAGAACTGAATTCATAACTCCATGAGTCCTGGCACTTAGGCACAGGCCTGCTTTCCTCCACTATCTAAACCAAAGCAGTACATATAAATTAATGACATTGTAGAACGTGTTTTATTCATTTTTCTGTTTTCAAAGCATGTATATTTTAAGGTGTCCATATTCATTTCTATATTCATCTACTTAGAGGGTAGGCTTAATAATCATTTAAATGCTGTATAACTATGCTGTATAAAACAGGAGATCCAGTTCAAACCGTGTGTGTGTGTGTGTGTGTGTGTGTACACAAATACATACTCACTTTCCCCATGGTAACTAGCCCATCATCAATGGAAGATTATCAAACCCATAAACAGGTGCAGCCGAGAATATTTTCCTTAATTAAAAGTAAATTTCCCTTTCACCAATCTAATCACAGATTCTACATTTTATTTCTATTCAAACCAACTCCCATTTCTCATGCCACTTTTTTGAGCGAGGCTGCTATTAAAAAAATTAGCATTTACAAACACTTACCACACCACTGTATCTGAAATGGGATAGCTGTTTCCCTACAATATATTTTGAGAGGAAAATAACAGTGTTATTTCAGATGTGGCAACTTAGTAGATGTTTACTTTTTCATGGTGATTGTTAATACATGCGAGGCCAACGGTAGATTAGCCTTGTGTCTAATTCCCTTAGATTTGAACATGTTAATTATAGCTCACGCTCCAAACTGAACAACATTGCAAGGTCCTCTATTAAAAAGCAATCCTATATCATCATTACGCTATCAGGTAGAGGACTGCTTCAATGCACCATCCCAGGATAATGCACTGCATGCTCACAGTCACGACAAAGCAAAGTCATATCCTTGGTAGCTTAAATGGAAAGTCCACAGAGCAGACCCTCACCTGTAGCACCCTGCAAAAAAAAGGGAAAGCCTGATTTGCAAAAACATGATCCAGAGTGCTCCACTCTTGGCTCTGTGGCTATCAGAGCCAGCTGCAGCTGAGAAACACAGACATACGCCACACACTCTTGTGGTATCAGGGTGGTGGTGGCAACCAGCTGTGCAGCCTCCTTCTAATCCTTCTGAAATGATCTGGAACCGACGGCCCTTCTGCCAGCTCGGGTACTTGCTCAGATGGAAGCTAAAGGGCCCGGAGTGTAATTTGTAAAGAATACCAGATAATCCTGTGGGTGAGGTCTGGTACTCCCCTGTTCTCTCCCGGACTGCTACAGGCTGTCTGGCATTAATGTTCAGAGCAGTCTGACTAATGCTCCTGGCTCCTAATGGCTGCCTCGGCTTTGTGCATACGTGCAGTCCCCATCTATCAGTATGTAATTTAATGCTCCGTAAAGCACTTTGGGGTATCTCTGATTATGTGAAGAGCAGTGTAAAAACCCAAGCTGCTCTCTCTGTTCCACAAGCCTGAATCACTTGAAGGATCTGTGTACAAACAAGTCACACTTCCCATCAATAGGAGCTACTATTCTATCAATAATACCTTCAGGATGTGGCCTGACAATGCTGTAAACCTGACCTTCCACTTTATTTCACGTGTGAATTGTCAGTTCACCTTTGGATTTGGTTTATTAGCTGTGGAATGTCATTTCAGCACGTTGTATTTCCCGGAAGCCAAGATGCTATTCTAAGGATACTTTCCTTCAAGAATACAGGCCAACCTTTTTCAAAGTGAATAGCAGAAAATGAACATTCAAAAAGATATTTCAAAGGGTCCTGATTTTCAAGAAATCCTGAGTGCCCCCATTCCCCACACCCTCCTCAGGACACCAGGTCCTTTTAAGACCTAGGAAATGAAGTGCTCCAAATTGTCTCCTCTGAAAATCAAATGCTCTAACATCCTGGTTTAGTAGGGTTGCCAACCCTCCAGGATTGCCCTGGAGTCTCCAGGAATTAGATATAAATCTCCAGGAGACTGCTGAGACACACCTGGGAAGGAAATGACAGGGCAGTCATTAAAATAAATATTAAATGTTGAATCTGATTTATACAGTTGTCCAGTGGGTTTTTTAAATGTAATAGTAATGTTGCATTTGCCTTCCTGACATAAAGTCATTAATGTCATTACATGATGTGGCGAAACCTCCTGGAATAGATTCAAACAGCGTCGGTAACCCTATGGTATGAAATGCAATGGCCCTAATTCAGCCCTGGCTTGACTGTACTATGAATCTGGCCTGACTATAACAACCACAATGTAGATCTCAGTGGCAGAGTGGTTACAGCTTCCTTATACAGCTTTGGCGCTTTGTGCCAGCTGTACATGGGTACTTGGTCAGTCAAGCTGGGAAGCCAAATGTGGCTGGATATGATGCTAGCTATATCACATTCTTGGGTGCTGTTTGCTGCAAAAACTGTTGTGCCTTCACTATACTTGCCCAGTGGGCTATTAGGCATGAAAAGGCGCTCGATTTGATGATGATGATGATCCTTCCCAAACTGTGAGCAATTCCTGGGCAAAAATTCTGTAATAAACCCCAAAGGGCATGCCACTTTAGTCAAAAGCTGGAACTTCTGACCCTGCTCAATTTTCTTTATGAAAACCCACCCCACATGGAGGCTAATGGAAAGAATTATCTAAAGATATCCCTTGCAGGGCTTTCTTCCAATAGTTTTATGAAGGGGGTGAGGGGTTAGCAGCCTCCAAGGAAACAGCCATAGGAGTAATGTCCCGGCACCCAAAAATTGTCTAGGATCCTCATAGGTCCTGGTAAAACCAACAGGAATTCAGAGCCATCTGTATGCATATCCTGTCCCCCATAACTCATCAGCCAGCCAATAACAGGAGCTGGCAAAGTTTTAAAACAGCCACGAATGCCCAGATCTCCAGGTAAGACAAGGAACTCCGTGCCACAGAGCTCTGCTCTGCTTTCTGCACAGAAAGAAGACCCATGCATGACATGTCTCCTCATGAGTGGGTTTTGTAAACAATATTGAGGCCTCAAACATAGCATAGACCTTTGGCTTGGGAGTACAGCTGATTGGGTACTCCCCAGTAAAATATTATTTGTCTCAGACAAAACCAGATTGTCAAAATAAAAGCTGTTTAAAGGGAAAAGGTGAATTTTGACGTACATTTACTGAAGAAAACTCAGAAACCCTTCAAAACTGTTGAAAAGGAAAAATTAGCTTTATGGTTTGAAATGTTCTCAAATATAAACTGATTGTAGCAAAATCCACAAGCAGATTAAAATATCAAAATTAAGCATTCAGTTGAACAAAACCAAAAATGTTAGGGCGCTTTCAGCTTCAGAAAAGTTTCCAGATTGATTTTTTTGTTATGTTTCAGGACAGGGAATTTTTTTTTCCAGGAAGGGATTATAATTTCTTACCTGCCTATACTCAGGAAACCCTGCTTCCTGCAAGAAGGTCTGCAAGAGAAAGAATGAGCTAGTACATGGTCTTCACGATGCAAATGTTTTTGCCTACTCCTCTGTCTGCAGCAATGGAAGACAAGCTCTCCCACTGTTTGACCTATAGGCAGGTCTACAATGTCCTTATTAGCTTAAGATGGAGGGTTTCTGCCCCCTACCCCCTTTTTTTTGTGTTGTGCTATGGACTAAGAGTCCTAGGTATGAAACCAAGCACCATTGTGTTAGGTGTTATATAAATACAAAACACTGGATGCATATACATGGGCTCAGGGGTGGGGGTGGGGCATTTTAATTAAAGTAGTTCCCAGAGAGCTGCTCTAATGAAAACACCACAGCATCACCTGTATTAAGCCCCTGTGCATTTAAAAATGGCCGCAGCATGCTTTAACTAAAGCTCACTCAATAAACTTTACTTAAAGCACCCCAGTGGCCACTTTTAAATCCACAGAGGTTTATACACGTGAGGCTGTGGCGATGCTAGGGCAGTCTCGATTAATTGGATCTACTCCAACGCATTCTAATTAGCACCTATATAGCACATATATAGGCACCTATTGTGATTATATTTAAAAGCACTTTTTCCACCCCCTTTCGTGTTCTTATAGCTCCCTGTTGTGGTTTGCAAAGATCCCTTTTTCCAGAAACTACTGATGTTGCTCTTAAATTCAGTTGGTTGGAATGAAATACGATGCAGGTATTATACCTTGGTTAGGTTAGCACAAGGCCTTTCTGCTTTTTTAAAATACAGCTTCAGGATATCAGAAGAAATCAGAATTATTAGTGCGAGCAAAGAGGATTCTTCCCAGCGAGGAAGATGAAGAGGACCTCCCTTCTGTGTGTTTGGCTAGGTGCTATCCATGCTTTTGGGTACAAAGCATAAAATCGAACTTCTAAAATGCTGACTCACTCAGCAGTGCAGAAAACCACGGGTACAAATGCACCTTGACTGTTGTTCTACTGAATTAAATAAAGATACACTTGGAGTGACTTTAGGTCATTATTATACTTTTCCTTACACCCTTTTGGACAAATGAAACTGAAAAAAAATTACAAACATAAAGTCAGCCCCAGAAGCTACTCTAAATTGTAGAGCTCATTATTTAGTTCTGGAGGTACTGTACTTCCATTAATGAATCACATGTCCAGGTAACTAGTGTGTGAGCAAATACCCTAAAGGGGCCCAAAATTGCATGTAAACCTTGCTTGGGAGTGACCACTCCACCATCGCCATGACATACTGCAAAAACAAACCATTATTTACCCTGTTCAAAATGGCCTAAAGCCACAATGAACTGCATGATTGGATTTTACCAAAGCAAGCAAACAAGACTTGGCTTCTGAAATCCTAAAAGAGACTGGGCTTCTTCAAAGTTTGATTCCCTGCACCAGTAGTCCCCTGTGATCTAATTGCTTGTGGGGTGTTATTTATATCTAATTTGTGTATTTTCATTTCTGCAAGTCATGGGGGATTAACACATTCTCTGTTTATCTCGTAGCTAGAAACCACAAGTGTAACAACTCGAGCATGTAGTGCTGGGTTGCATACTATGCTAAAGTATTCCCATAATCTAAAGTATATACCTTTTTCTATGCACATCCCCTCGAAAAAGAAGCAGAGCACAGACCTCAGATTTAAGATCCCTGGCCTCAAATCTTACCTACATGAAACATGCACAGCATAGCACTGGGCAGCAGATGCTGAACTGGCCCTTGAGGCTGCTCTATACAAGGCTGGCTAGTACTGGTCCCAGAGAACTGATACTAGGCACTGCTGGAGTGTAGAGCCACACTAGCCACAACCTCTTCCCCCTAGCCACGCTCCCTACTACCAGGGTTGGAAGTGAAGAGCACAGCAGTCAGTAATGCTGGCTTTATGCCCATTCTGAGTCACTCAAAGATTCCCTTACATCAATGGTATCCCCAAATGGCTTCCTGTTCCAGGTTTGTGACCCCTATTTTTTTGCTGGTGAAGCAACACAAAATACCAGAGTGGGGTCAGAGATTTGGCCCTAGGATCGCTACCCACTCACTAGGCAAATTGCAACCTCCTTTCGTGTTCGGGTTTATCTGCTTGTAGAAAGGGTACGTTGCCCCCAACTTCGCTGAAAGGCTTCACTGCTTTATTAAGTGAAGACAGGTAATTAGCCGTGTTAGCCTGAAGTTGGACAGAAGGCAGGGGCATGCTATGCTGACATAGCATCTGAGCATAGGTGACACATGGTGGGTACAGGGGGCACATGCCCCCCCACAACTCTGCAGCAATTGGGGGGTGGGGGGGTGCAGCACTGCAGCCCAGCCAAAGCCAGGGTCCAGCAGCAGCAGGGGCAGGTGTGGTGGGGATGCGATTTCTGTGCTGATGGCAGGGCATGGGACTGCAGCCTGGTCAGAGCCAGTGCCCGGCAGCAACAGGGGTGGTGGCAACAGTGTGCGCCCCCCCCCCCCCCCCCCGCCACTGTCAGCACTTAGGCATCATCTATGTGATGAAGTAAGCTGTCACCTTCAAAAATGTATGTCTCTCTGATCCAGTTGTTTGTAAGGTGCCATCCTGCCCTGCTTTCTCTTTTGTTACAATTTGCAAAGCTCTCAGAGGCAGTCAGATGAATGGGCCTGGGGAAAATGCCACTCTTCCCGCTGTTTCATTTCAAGTGGCTTCTTTTCAGCTGGGTGGAATTGTGTCAACTTTCTTTTGCTTGGCCTGCTTGTATTCAGATTTGATCTGTTAATCTTTAATACCACCAAACTCAGTGAAATGAGTCATGACTTTTACATATTGTGCAAAACAATAAATCTCTGCAGATCCTTAATATTCAGCAGGTGCTCTGTCCCCACTCTATGGGCGAGACAGATTTTAACTAGTCAGTTCTTTATGAGATGCCAATCCTGAAGCCTACGGGTAATCAAAAACTGCAATAATTTTGACATATCCTTAGCTTCCCAGCAGGTTTCTGTATTTTACCCGGTCAACCAGTTAACTGACCAAAAGGGGAATGTATTGTTCCTAATGCAATCTGAACTGAAGCCACTCAATGAATAAGCAGAACAAAGAATTTCAATTTTCTTTCCTATTAGCATTTGCCCACTGAATTTTTAATGTCAAATATAAAATCTTTACAGTTCTTTTGTGGCTGCATTGGATTCATTGGTGCAAGTTAAAATGATGGATCTGCAGTACTCATATTGCAGTTTTCAAAATGCAGCCTCTCTTCTTTGTGAGAGATCAGTTTTCATTTCCAAAATTTGAACACCTGGCAAAATGTGTGAAGTGTTAGGTTTCACCCATGAGATAAGAATGCATTAGCTCAGCAAAAAGAAACACAAGGAAGACAAAGTGAGAAAACCTAAGCTTACACCATGGCTCCAGAAAAAGGCTACTTGCTCCAGAACAACCACTAGACTCGCAGAATGCAATGCTATAGGTTGACACTAGAAGACAATTTAGATGAAACTCAATTGTTGTTAAACATTTGCATTGTGGGAGTGGCCAGAAGGCCTTGCTATGTGTGGAGCTGTACAATATTATCACTTATCCTGTAGTGCCTACAATGTAATAAATACTTTCTGCACATGAGAAGGAAAAGTCCCTGTCTTCCTAGCACTCCTGACCTAGACCTCTATAATGTGAAGCTATTCTGAGATCTAAAATAGGGGGGCATTTATACACATGACAATTTTTGCCACTTAAAGTCATCAATTAATACATGTGACTGATTTTAATACTCTTTTAAAGTGGCAGAGATCACCTTAATTAAAGCTGATTGCATGTGTTTTAAATGTAAGGGGAATTTGGGATGACCAGATATTAGATAGAAGAATTACACACAATCCCCACTCTTTCCTTTCAGTTTGCCAAGCAATATCAACCTGCCTATTCATATTTAAATACAACCTCACAGGTGTCCAAAGCGCTTGAGGACCACATGGAACTCCTTCCCGGAACCGGTTACAGTCAAAACAAGTGGGGGTAACGAACAACGGCAACGAGGGAAAAGGAAACGATGTGCCTCTCTTCTTCTTATGGAGAGGAGGAAGAGCAAATCAAATGCAAGGGGGAAGGAATGAGTTAAAAGAAAGAAGGAAAGAGGAGAACTGTGAGGAAAGGGGGGGAGGATTTAAGGCCAGTTTAGTTACTGAACTCCCTCGAGCATCCTATGCTGCAGCTCACACCTGCCCCTCAGAGGCACCAACACCTGAGCACTGCTTATGAGCCCTCCTCTATGCCCCATGCAGATAGCCAAATGGAGGCTCTCTCCCACACAGACTCATTATAGAAGAAGGCACTCTCTGCCTATTGCACCCATAGTAGTAACCAGCACAAAGTTGGCCCTTCAATTTTAGGAAAACCTGTTTAACAAAATAAACAAACACCAAGTTCTTAAATCCACAAGTAGGTTGGTATTAGAAGCTGTGGTAGTTATTACTATATCTGTCAAGCTAGAAGCTCTGGTTTTGACATACAAATCACCAACTTTATAGCCTTTCCCCCAAGTTTATAGTCAGGCAAGAGTTTATTTGCAAGATGCTTCCATGAATATTTAACAACACGCACTAAAATAGACCTACCCAGGAGCTTGACTGCAAACCAGGCATCCATAAGGTCCCTTTCTCAGCACTAAAGCTAATCAGAGAAACTTTGACAAAACTCTGCTCTATCAGAAAATGCACTTCTATCAACATTGTGCAGCTTTGCACGCTCAGGCCAATTTGACTGGAATTTTGTGTTAGAGCAAAAGCAGAAAAGCAGGCTCGGCCATATCAAAATATCCCATTTTGACATTTTCAGAATTCAACTTTTTTATAACGCTTTTCATTTAAAAGCATTTATGTTGTATTAAATAAGAGCAAGCTTTTATTTTGCATCAGGCATTAAAAGTATTGCAATGAAATTGTGTTTTAATCAAGAAAAATGCTTTAAATTGACCCAAAAGGAAAAAAAAAATCTATATTTACAGGTTTTGTTCCCATTTAGAAGGAAGCAAAATTTCAAACTCCTTCCTGAAATGTAACTGCTGTCCCCTATGCTGCTCTATTCAGTGCCCTGTTCAACGTTTAGATTAGGAGCCAGTCATAATGAAAAAAGGGGGTTAACATTATTTTACAGCTCATTATCTGTACTTAGCAATTTACCTGACAAAATTATCTGTCACCTTTCTTCTTCTGACTTCCTTGTTATATGTTAAAATAGAAATTACAGCCTCCAGACACTATGTCATCATTAAAGGCTAAAGAGAAATTCTTAACTTTGTGTTAGGGGGGAAATGTATTGAACAGATTCTTGAACAAAAACAATAGTGTCTATCACTTAGCACACTCATGTGATACCCAGACAATGTGCACAGCATAGACATCAGACTTACATTAATCCGGACAATGTTACTTATTGTTCCATTGCCAGTGATTAGAAGAACTTTCTCAATGTCACGGATTATTCGCAATAGTATATTTGATTCATCACTTCCTAGATGTTTAGGCCAGAAGGTACCATTACAATGTTCCAGTCTTGCCTCCTACACGGCACAAGCCAATGAATCTCACTTTGTAATTCCTGCACCAAGCCCATAATTTCTGCTTGACCTAGAACATATCTCTTGGAGAATTGTCCTCTGCAAAAGATTCCAGGATTGCCACTGCTTCTTCCTTACTGTTTCGTAAAAGATTAAAACCTACCTGCTAGAGGTGTAACTGGGTCCTTGAGAGCCCTGGGTGGCAGCTGCGCATGAGGAAGCATCACAGGCAGATCCAGGATTTACTAAAGGATAGGGTGGCTGTCACAAGGCAGTAAGATGTTCCTGCGCCAGTGAGGGCGCTCAGATGGGGCTGCAGAGAGCCCAGCGCAAGTGGGGACATGTAGATGGGGCTCCAGAGAGGGGTCACAAGAGACAACATCTAAATACCATCTGCAAGGTATGGGGCATGGTAAAGGGAGCTGTAGCTGGAGCCCCCAGACCAGTGGAGAACACTAGGGATGCAAGCAAGGAGGGGGGCAGAAAGGAGGTGACCCATCTACCCCTGCTGCTTCTGCTGTCCCCAGATGACTTACGACAAGAGGAAGCTTGTGACGGAGACAGAGGCTCCTGTTACTTGAAGGCAGAAGCAGTAGCAGGGATATTCCCAGGTGATGGGGAAGACTGTATGTTATAGACTGGCTGCAGGGGAATAGGCAGCCATAGACTCATAAACTAAGAGTGCCTACTGCCGGGCCACTAGCTCTGCAATAGGACAATAGGGCAGAGCTCTACTAAGGCAGCAGAGATAGCATTTGTACACTGTCCTGGAAACTAGTCAGGCCCTAATAGAAAATGAGAGCCACCTGATGGGAAGGGGCAGGGCTTAGGAGACACCTAAAGTAAGTTCCTGAGACCAGACAAGGAGTGGGCCCTGTAGGCACTGGGAAGAAGAGCTCTGCGGCAAGATGGCTGCAAGGGAGAGACCGTCCTGCTACCTAAGCTTCTCTAGGACTGCAAGTAAGGTGCCTAGAACTGGTGAGCAAATATGACTCTGCATGGGGGGAGGTTTCTGTGGTACAGCCAGTGAGCCGCTGTTTATGTTTGGATCCCATATGGGAATAGGGGAGTTATAGCCCAGAGGTATGCATTTTGGTTTATGGTTATGCTGGTGGTCTGGGAGTGGCTGCAAAGGGGAGATGAGGAGGCCACAGTGGGGCACCCAAGGAACACAATGTGGTCAGTCCACATTGGGGTGCCAGGGACATGGCAATATATTGAGCCCTGCCAGGGGCCCAAGCTCAGGATACAGAGTAGGCTTAAACCAAAGAGTGGCAGAAGCCTAGGGAGAGGCTAAAGCCTAGCATAGGAAGAAGCCAGACAGGGCCAGGGGGGCAGTGCTCAAGAAGGGTGGAACCAGAGGGCTGGAACCCAGAAGCCAGGTCCAGAAGAGTGGGCCAAGGCTAAGGGACCAGCAAGAAGACAGGGGTAGAGGCTGGAGGGACTGAAGCTCCAACAATGGTGGAGAGGTTTAAAGAGGCTAGACTTGACTGTGATTAACCATTACCTCTGTGAGGTATGAGTAGGGTGGCCATCATAGAGGTCATTCCAGTTTTCTGCTACTCTGTCCTCTATTGATACAAAACCCAACACCTTTATGTCCTCTATTTTTTTCTTCAAGAGAAGTATGACTCTGCATGGGGGGAGGTTTCTCTTCAAGAGAAAAATAGAGGACATTAAGGCACCCAGTTTTGTATCAATAGAGGACAGAAGACAACTGGACTGTCCTCTATGATGGCCACCCTACTCATGAGTGTGACTAGGGTGCCCAGTAGGAGGTTGTGAATAGCCCTTAAGGAGACAGGTGCCCTAGGGGCATAGACAGGACAAGAAGGGCCACTTAGTGCTTGAGGAGCAGAATTGGGACCAGTGAGGTCTGAAAGGGACCCAATGGCCAAAAGACAGACAAGTGCTTGATCTGGAATGTGAGGAGAGTCTCCCTTCTTACACAACAAAATACATCAAGGTGTGGCAGAAAAAGGAAAGGGAGCGTACCCAGGGACCAAGAGCAGAGTAGGAGTTGTGCAGTCACCAAGGGGTATCACAGCCACCCCTGGGGGCCTGATCCTTCCTATAAAGCCCCAGAGCTGCTGTTGCCCCAGTCCAGCTGGGGGCTGTGGGGAGCAGCTGCATGACATGCCAGGCTTGGCCAGGGACAGGGGCAGTGGCAGCAGCAGACAGGTTCCTCCTTCTAGTGCCTGCTCCCTGGCTGGTTGCCTCTCCCTTGCCCAAGTAGAAGACCTTGGAAGAAGGAACCTGTGTGCTGCCATCTCTGTCCTTGGCTGAGCCCATAAGCTTACACAGCTGCTCCCTGCAGCCCACAGCTGGAATGAGGCTGGAGTGGCTCTGGGACACCTTCCCTGGCTGCTGGGGGCAGGTGGGTTCCTCCTTCCAGCATCCGTTCCAAGCCAGCAGGGAGCACTGGGGCAAGAGGTTGCAAGTTCATTAGTAAGGGTTGAACCCTTACTAAACAGTGATATCATCCACAGGAAGGGGTCAGTTGACCATTTTGGGTCAGGTTAGTTGTTACAATAAAGGCTTAATGAGGACAAAGAGTCTTTGTGCTTCTTCCTAACATCCAGAATAACCATGGTGTCAGAAGTGGCAAACCCTGTCACCAACAGGAAATCAAACAGGTGATTCCCAAATGATGGATCTGACTCTAGCAGCAGCTGAATCCAGTGCAGAGCAGAGTTGGGTGTCTCTACCTGCAGTAGAGCCTAGTACAGCACTGAGGCTGACTAAGAGACTATGCAGGCACTCAAAGTTGCACCACCAAAGCAGTTTGATTTTCAGTCCCCTGGAATGTGGCCTTGATGGATCAGGCATTTTAATCACTTCAGGGAAGTGTCGGGGCTGGACAAACAGTCCAAAGCTTACCATGTGAGTACTCTTATCTACTCTATGGGAGATCAGGCGGATGAAATTCTGTTGTCACTGCCTCTCATAGATGCAGAGTAAAAGCAATATGCTGCAGTGATAGAAGCATTAACTGATCATTTTCTGGGCAAAAGAAATGTGATTCATGAACGAGCTAGATTCAACATCCAAAAACAGGAGCCTTCAGAACCTGTGCACAGATTCATCACGTCTTTGTATACAATGGCCAAATCCTCCCAATATGGGAAGCTTAAGGAGGAGCTAATTAGGGAGCGCTTAGTTGTGGGGCTTTGTGATACAGAACTCTCACAGAAATTACAGTTAGTCCCTGATTTAACACTCCAGAAGGCTATCACACAGGCTCGCCAATCAGAGCTAGTTAAACAGCAACAAAGAGAAATCAGGAATGATTCTCAATCCTGTCAGGTATTAGTTAATATGGATGCAATGCACACTGTAAAGAAACTACAAACATATATAAATAGAACTGGCAGGCACAACGAACACAGGGAGTGATCCCACCAGTGCCCACAGTGGCAAACAAGTGGGAAAGGAGGCCAATGCCACAGGTATGGACAAACTCCAGGAGATAGTCATGCTCAGTGTCCTGCTATGGAAGAGATATATCGGCAATGTTAAAAGAAAGGTCACTATGCTTCAGTCCATCGCTCCACCACCAGAGACTGTGAAGTCACAGAAGAGGATGCAGAGGATTGCACAGTACTTTTAAATGAAGTTATAGAGTCTTCATCAGATCCAGGAGTCTGGATGATGGAAATTGAGCTCAATGGACAGCCAATACCATATAAAATAGATACAGGAGCAGCAGTCTCAGCTATCGCTGGTTCTTAGTACAGCCCACACAGGGATGAGATTCTCCTTACCCCTACTAAATAGCTACGAGGACCAGGCAACACTACCCTCAAAGTACTGGGATCCTTTAATGCAAAGATGACACTGAAGCGGAGATAGGAAGTCTCCTAGGAAGTCTATGTGATTGGTAATCTTGCTGTGCCTTTACTTGGCTTACCGGCACTGCAACTTGTCCATCAATTAGATGAAACAGTGAACCAGAAATCCTTGGCACAGTACTACAGAACCAAATATCTATCGGTCTTTTCTGGTCTGGGAAAAATGTCAGGTGAATAGAAGATATACCTAAAAGCTGATGCCGTTCCATATGTATTAGCTACTCCAAGACGGGTAACTTTGCCACCAATGGACAAAGTTAAAGGAGAGCTAACACACATGGAGGAAATGGGAGTAATTAAAAAGATTTAAGAACCTACTCCTTGGTGTTCTGGGATGGTGGTTGTGCCAAAACCCAATGGTAAGATTAGGAAATGTGTTGACCTCACACAGCTGAACGAGTACATGTGCATAGAAAGACGCATTCTTCCTTTCGCAGAACACACCTGGGCTCAACTTGCAGAAGCCAAAGTTTTCACAAAATTGGATGCTTGGGCAGGGTTCTGGCAGATTTCTCTAGCCACTGAATCGTCCAAACTAACAACTTTTATTACTCCATTTGGACACTACCAGTTTAAATGGCTCCCTTTCAGAATCTCATCAGCTCCTGAATTCTTTCAGTTTCAGATGTCACAGATATTGCATGGCCTAGAAGGTGTTCTTTGCCCTGCTGATGGTATTTTGATTTTTGTGACCACCAAGGCACAACATGACACAAGAGTGGATACCGCACTCAGAAGACTCCAAGAAGCTGGAGTTACACTTAATGAAAAGTGCTACTTCGCAGCTCATGTTTGTGGGACACTGGATTACACCACATGCGATCCAACCAGATCCATCAAAACTTGCAGCCATCAAGGGGCTCTCAGAACCCAAAGATGCCCCCAAATTATGCAGATTTTAGGCATGGCCACATACTTGGGCCGTCTTGTGCCAAACTTGGCAACAATCACAAAGCCTTTAAGAGACCTCTTAAGTGACAAGAACATATGGCTCTGGGGGCCACATCAGCTGTCGGCCTTCAACAAGATCAAATCTATACTCAGTGCATCCCTGATACTAGCCCAATATAATCCAGTATGAGAAACTCATATTGCAGCAGACACTTCATCGTATGGGACTGGAGGAGTGTTACAAAAGTGTCAGGAAGCGGGCCACTGGGTCCCTATTGCTTTTGTGTCAGGAGCACTTTCTGCACCTGAAACTTGATATGCACAAATAGGAAAAGAAGCACTAGCAGTTACTGGACATGTGACAAATTCAGAACTTTCCTTGTGGCCCTGACTTTTACTTTACAAACTGTTCACAAGCCACTTATTTCTCTGTTAGGAGACAAACCTCTCGAACTTCCACCAAGAATCCAGAGATTTCGCCTCCTAATGTTGAAATTCACCTACGATATAGCACGTATCCTGGGAAAAGAGTTACATACAGCTGATGCTCTGTCTAGGGCACCATTACAGACTACACTGGTTCCAGAGGAACTCTGCCAGGAGCGAGAGATTGCTGTTTACGTGGACGTTACTGTGGATGGGATACCCATATCTGCTTCACTACAAATGAGAATTCAGGAAGCTCAAGAAGCTGATTCCTCTTGCCAAAATATAAAGAAATACTGCTTGGAAGGATGGCCTTAAGTATGATTCAACAAGAGTGAACTAGCAAAGTACCAACAAGAAAGACTCAATCTCCATGTTGTCAGAGACTTAGTCATGTTCCTCAACAGCGTACAAATACCTTCAGCACTACAGTAGGAAATCCCAGAGAAGATTCATGATGGTCACCAGGGCATTACAAAATGTCAAGCCAGGGCTCACCAGACAGTTTGGTGGCCCTCCATCTGTGATGACATTACAGGACTGGGTGGCCAGTTGTAAGGTTTGTGCTCAGCACCAACCAGTCCATGTGGAGCCATGCCTCATGACTGATTTACCAGATCATCCATGGCAGATGTTGGGAGTTGATTTATTCACCTGAAAGTGTTCTATTTACCTCATTGCTACTGATTATTATTCCTGTTACTTGGAGATGGTGCAATTATAAAGCACCGCAACAGAGAGAGTTATAATGGCACTGAAGAGTACATTTGCATGCCATGGTATACCTTCAGTTTTAAGAACTGATGATGGTCCACAATCTTCTGGAGCTATGTTTAAGTAGTTTGCAGCCCAGTATGACTTTCAACGTGTCACCAGCAGTCCACATTTTCCCTGTAGTAATGGAAAAGCAGAACGTGCGGTGCAGACTGTGACAAATTTACTCCAGAAGAATGAGGATTCTCTAAGGCACTCCTGATATACTGTTCCATACCATTGGAGCATGGGTGGAGTCTGGCCGAGTTGCTTATAAATTGTTAACTCTGTACGGCCCTCCCAAGTATGATCAATAACTTCATTCCAAAACTTGTTGATCCACAGGAATTTTGTGAGAAAGACAAACAGATAAAGGACCAGGACCATCAGAGATGGAACTATGACACCCAGCATGCTTCAAGACATGTACCTGCTCTTTCCACCCAGCAGAAAGTTTGGATCGTAGATCCAGGGGTCCAAGGCACCATCCAGGCTAAGGCAGATACCCCCTCATTCATACTGGATGGAGCCACCTAGTGGTCTTCTCCATAGGAATCGAGAACATCTCCCCCAAATTCCACCTGTTCACCACACTAGGTCTGGACACGCCTCAGTTCCACTGAAGAGATTAAATCTGTGAATTAGTCAGGTCTAAACAAATAGATTAACCAATGTTCCTGCTTTGTTTAGGTTCCTTTTGTAACTATGTATGATGTTTTCCCTTGAGAAAGGGGGATGTAGTAGTATGAGTTAACTCCCTTACTAAAGAGTGATGTCATCCACAGGAAGGGGTCAGTCGACCATTTTGGGTGAGGGGTTAGTTGTTACAATAAAGGCTTAAGGAGGACAGCCTGCTTCTTCCTAAAATCCAGAATAACACAGCAGGGAGCAGGTGCAGGAAGAGGTAATCTGCCCACTGCCACTGCTGTCCCCTGCCAAGCCCCCAGCCCCACAACTGGAGCAGGGCAGGGGTGGCTCTAGGGTCAGTTAAAGGCAGCAGCAACAGTGGAATAAGGGGGTGGAATTAATATATGGGCAAATATAGTACTGATATTGTGTCCTTTGATTTGAAAAAGGCAAATATAGTGCGCCTGCCTTTAATTTCATGGCTCCTTCTTCTCTTTCACTCTAGACCAGTAAGTCTGTCCTGAATACCTGGAAAGAAAATGGAGCAGGCCTTCAAGGCATCTATTGTGAAGCACTGAGGAGAGAACAAGGTGATGACAAGGATCAGCCAGCATGGATTCACCAAGAACAAGTCATGCCTGACCAACTTGATTTCTTTCTATGATAAGGTAACAGGCTGTGTGGATGGGGGGAGAGCAGTGGCTGTGATACACCTTGATCGTCTCCTGCAGTAGCCTCATTAATGAGCTAAAGAAATAAAGACTGAATGAACGTATTGTAAAATGGATACACAACTGGTTGTATTATTGTGCTCCCCAAGTAGTCATCAATAGTTCAATGTCTAGTTGGGCACAGGTATCAAATGGGATTCCCCGGGGGTCTTTCCTGAGTCTGGAACTGTTTGGTATCCTCATTAATGATTTGGATGATGGGACTGAGTGAACGCTTAGTAAATTTGTGGATGGCAGCAAATTGGGTGGAGTTGCAAACCCTATGAGGGTAGGTCTAGGATTCAGAATGACCTGGATAGGCTGGATAAATGGTCCTCAATGAAACAGATGAGATTCAACAAAACAAATGTCAAGTCCTGCACTTGAGACAGAATAACCACATGTGCAAATGCAGACTGGGGAATGAGTGGTGAGGCTGCAGTACTACAGAAAAGGACCTGGGAGTTACAGTAGACCATAAACTGAAGATGAGCCAACAGTGTGCTGGAGGAATCTCCTATTTGAATAACAGGATAAACTTACAGTGAGGTAAAGGAACAGAAGAAATTAATAAGCTATTTTAAGATGGAGTAGATATATTTATGAAGGGGGTTATATAACTACATTGCCTGCAAAAGAATGTAGCAGTGTAGTCTGATTTGGATTATTCATATTCATCAGTTATCTGACATACACTAACCTGATGGTGTTTACCTCTGGGAGATACAGAAGATATCTGCTATTAGTAGCAGAACATCCAGGCACAGGTGAAATAAGGCCAGAAAGCATCATTTTTATTTGGGAATATCTGCTTTACTACAGTTAGCATTCTTCATCCCACTTATTTGGGGATTTCCAAGTGTCACTAGGTAATTATCTGTAGGGGGGGGTTCCCCATCATTAACATTTACTAACATTTTACTAAGGCATTGTTATGATATGCCTTGCAACTGATAGATTCATTACTCCCCAACATATTTAAAACACCTATTCTGACCATATTTGCAATTCCCTGCTTTAATTTATGCTTTTTATCCTGCATTTCACAGTTATTTTGTTTAATCACTCCTGCCAACTAAACCTAAGCTTACTATTAGGCCCCAGGCCAATCATGTCAAGCCTTAACTATGGGTCGGTCCTAAAAAAGTCCTACAGTAACCCTACTTTTGTGTTACTTGCTTTTTCCCTATGGCCACGTTGGACCTTAAGGTACAGCAGGGAACTGAATTTCTTAATCTGAAAGGCCTTTCTATGTCCTACAAGTTTTTACTCACTTCAAACACAGAGACAGAAAAGTACCTGTTCTGGTGCAACAAAAGAGTTTATCTAGAAGTAAGGTAGACTAAACTAAGTAAAGGAAAATTGAGGATGAATATTAGTAGAAGTTTCCTGATAGCTAGGGCTTTTATACCATATAAAAGTAATCTAAGGAAATAAATTGCTTGAGTCATTTGAAATTTGTGTGGACAAGTCATTGTCAATATACTGCTGTACGTGGGACAAAGATGCATTGTCAGGATGTTAAGGTAGGTGCATTACTCTCTCTTCTGTATCTAACATCTATGATTTCATAGATTTCATAGACATTTGGGCTGGAAGGGACCCCAGAGGATCATCGAGTCCAGTCCCCTGCCCCACGGGCAGGAAGTCAGCAGGGATCACAGGATCCCAGCAAGATAAGCATCCAAATGTGTCTTGAAGGCGTTCAAAGTGGGTGCTTGAACTGCCTCCAGTGACAGTCTATTCCAAACCTTGGGGGCTCAGACAGTGAAGAATTTCTTTCTTATGTCCATCCTGAATCGGTCGCGGCGGAGTTTGTGACCATTCGATCTTGTCATCCCTTGGGGCGCTCTGGTGAACAGACGTTCCCCCAGATCCTGGTGAGCACCTCTGATAAACTTATAGGTGGCCACCAGATCGCCCCTGAGCCTGCGCTTTTTCAGGCTGAAGAGTCCCGTGGCTCTCAGCCTCTCATCATAAGTTCTGTTTTCCTGACCTCTGATCATGAGCGTGGCTCTCCTCTGCATCCTCTCAAGCTTCTCCACATCCTTTTTGAATTGTGGAGTCCAAAACTGGATGCAGTACTCCAGCTGTGGTCTCACCAAGGCCGAGTACAACAGGTGAATGACATCCCAGGATTTGCTTGAGAAGCATCAATGGATGCAAGCCAGCATTTTGCTCTCTTTACTAGCCGCAGCATCACACTGAAGGCTCATGTTCCTCTTGTGGTCAATCAAGACCCCCAAGTCCCTTTCATCTGTAGTCCTAACCAGCATAGTACTGCCAAGCCTATAAGCATGCTGCAGGTTTTTCCTCCCAAGGTGGAGAACCTTGCATTTTTCGGTGTTGAACACCATCAGGTTCTCATCCGCCCATTTCATGAGCCTGTCAAGGTCAGCATGGATCACCCTCCCGTCCTCTGGTGTGGATGCTTTACCCCAGTGTTTGGTATTGTCAGCAAACTTGGCCAGTCCGCTTCTGACACCAATTTCCACATCATTGATGAAGATGTTAAATAGTATAGGCCCTAGGACAGAGCCTTGAGAGACCCCACTGGTCACAGTCTACCAAGACAATTGGCTCCCATTGACCACCACCCTCTGGGTCCTACCACGGAGCCAATTCCCCAGCCAGAGGATCGTAGTGAGGTTGAGGCTGCAGTTAGCCAGTTTAGTGATCGTGGGATACCAGCTCGAAGGCTTTTTTAAAGTCAAGATATACAACGTTGATCTCTTCCCCCTTGTCCAGGTGATAAGACACCTGGTCATAAAAGAAAATGAGGTTGCTCAAGCAAGACCTACACACAACAAACCCATGCTGGGTATCCCTCAGGATATTGCCTTCAGCTAGCCTGTTAAGGATGGCCTCTTTGATAACCTTTTCCAAGACGTTCCCCAGGATAGAGGTCAGGTTGATGGGCCTGTAGTTTGCCAGATCTACTTTCCTCCCTTTCTTGAAGATAGGCACGACATTGGCCCTCTTCCAATCATTGGGCACTTCACCAGAGCGCCAAGAGCTCTCAAAAGATCCATGCCAGGGGCTGAGCTATGATGCTCGTCAGCTCCCTGAGTACCCTTGGGTGTAACTCATCAAGGATGGCTGACTTGAAGGTATCCGGCCTGTCAAGGTGTTCCTTCATGAGGTCAGCTTCAATGGAGGGCAAGGAATCTCTCACCTGGGCCTCCCTGACCCAAAGTGGGCAGGGCCATCCCATGGTACTGGTGAAAAACTGATGCAAAGTACCCATTTAGCAAGTTTGCTTTTTCCTGGGCTTCAGATGTCAGTTGCCCCATCTGGTTTAGCAGGAGTCCAATGTTGCCCTTGCTTTTCCTCCGGCTCCCCACATATCTAAAAAAAGACTTTTTATTTTCCTTGATATTTGTAGCTAGTTGGAACTCCATCACAGCCTTGGCTTTCCTGGTTTGCTCTCTGCAGGTCTGGACCAGAGCAGAGTGTTCATCCTTGGTGGCAGTTCCAGTCCTCCATCCTTTGTAGGCCTTCCTTTTAAGACGCAGGAGATCTGCCAGTTCCCTGGAGAGCCAAGGGGGCTGCTGTGCCCCTTTGCTGCCTTTCCTCTGAGACAGGACAGACTTTGCTTGTGCATCCAGGATTGTTCCCTTGAGGAGAAACCACTCATCCTGAACTCCCCTCTCCATTAGGTTGTGGCCTTTTAGGGCCTCTCTGACTAGCCTCCTTAGCTTGTCAAAGTCAGCTGTCCTGAAGTCGAGGACTTCTGTATTAGTGACTGACTTGCCAGCTATACGGCAGATGGTAAAGGTGATCAGCTTATGGTCATTGTCACCCAGCTTCCCTTCGATCATTAGGTCACTGATTAGGTCATCCCCGGTTGCCAGTACAAGGTCTAGCAGCACTTTACCTCTTGTCAGCCCGTAGACTGCCTGTGTCAGATAGAGGTCATCCACACACAAGAGAAAGCTTTGTGACCACTCGGATTTGGCCGAGCGCTCCTCCCACAAGATGCCTGGGTAGTTAAAGTCTCCCATAACAACCATACACTGGGAGCGTGCAGCCTCAGCCAATTCCCTGGTGAACTCCTGGTCAAGGTCTTGACTCTGGGTAGGGGTATGTAGTAGACCCCCCCCCATAGTATCCCCTGTACCGTGTCCCCCATGGATTTTAACCCATGATGAAGGGCTTGAAGGGAAAGAGAATGAATGGGTTGGGTGGTAGAAGAGGACCGTTCCATTTCTCAGTATACCCTCATCAACATTTTTTATCATTTCTTTCTAAATCACACTTTGTTCTTAATGAGCGTAACTGCACCATAATCTGTATCACATAAAAAGATTTCTGATCAGTAGAGCAGAATCTTTAATTCAGCAACTATTAAAATAATGGTAAGAAATGCTAAAAATAATCAAGGCATTTTATGGTACCACTTCTCAAATATGGAGAGGCATTTAGACTTGCATTTGAAAGCTTGTCTAACTTTATTCCAATCTTGCAGTTGGTCCAATAAATGATGTCACTCCAAAAATCCTTGCCTCTCACACAGATTTTTCTCAGAAATTTATTTTCCCCTGAAGCCATCCTGTTACCTTTCTGAGATGTATCCCAATATATACCAAGCTAAATTAATAAGATCAACACAAGTCGCAGCTTAGAGATGTAGAGTAATGCCTGGATCTCAAGAATGCAATTCTTAAGTTAACAGAATGGGAGAGAGTGGTACCTGAGCTCCCTTTAAATTGTTTGAGACCCACTAATATTTCAAGGCAGGGATCAGCTACAATCTAATGCACGGACCAATGTATAAAGAGTTAGGAGAGCTCCATTTTATGCCCAGTTCCACCACTTACTCTAGTGACCCTGAACAACTCATGTCCCCTTTCTGGATTTCTTTTCTTCCACATCTGTTCAGGAAAGCCATTAGGGCTCAGCCCACCTTTTTCAAGCAGTCAGAGATCCACAGATAAATTCCCTATGTGAAAACTGAACATTACTGGTACAGTTAACAGTTCTGTTAGAGTTCTGCACAGTGGTCCTCTTCTCAAAAATGATGCAAGCAAAAGTAATGATATTGCTAAGGACTGAACATCAATCACAGAGCCCAGCTACATGGCCAAAAAAAACCCCTAAAACCTAGATTGTATCCTTTATCTTGGGGGTCTTTGGGGACAAAGATTCTCAGCGTCAGAAATGTTACAATATGGGGGATGAAATCCAGTGTCCTAGTTTCTTAATTACTGAAAACTTTACATAGAAGGCCTCCTACTGCACAGTGGACTAAGCAGTTTGCATACGCACCTATATAATCATAGATCATCACTGAGATTTTTTCACCTGCCTTCTAGAATCACTTACACCTGTGTCAAATGAGTAGCATATCATGTCTCCAGGAGGTACAAAGCAGCAGAGAAGCAGATCCAAGTCAATGGCCTCAGATAACTTAGGAAACACTGTAAATTCCCATGGGCTGAGGCTGCAGGTGAGAGCAGGCTTTCTAGAAGTCAGCCAAATAACTGTTTTCGCAATACAGATGATGTGGAAGCATAAAACCTTACCTCTATTCCAACTGGAAAGCTATAAATTAATCATGTAATAACTGAATATTTCTATCCAATTTATTATTTCATAGAATCATAGAGAAGCAGGGCTGGAAGGGATCTCCAGAGGTCATCTAGCCCAACCCCCTACCTGAGACAGGATCAACTGTCTGCAAACCACCCTAAACAAACCCATTGTCTAGCCTCTTAGACAAACTACACAGTCAACCCTGACACAGCACCATTCAAAGAATCATAAGGTTCTGGGAAAATGGTTTCCTTGTAGATAATTTCAAAACAATTTGTTTACTAAGAAGTCTGGAAGCCCTAACAAAGTCACAGGCCTCGGAGCTCGAGAGCTGGTACTTCCAGGGTTTCCAGGTCCTTGGCTCCCCTTCTTTCTTACTAGACAGGCTATTTCAGGGCTAGGGATACCAGAGGCTGCAGGGTCCCTGTCTCCATGAATTTATGCCTGGTGGGTAGTCACAGAGCCACAGGCGCTAGAAGCAAATGTTGGAAGTAGGGCTGTTGAACAATTTTAAAAAATTGATCGCAATTAGTTGTGCAATTTAAAAAATTAGTCGCAATTAATTGCGATTTTAATGGCACAGCTAAAAATTCAAAATTATGCAAATTATACAGGTCCTTTGTATGGTTGAGGGCTGGGTGTAGGGTGCATGTGAGGGAGGGAAATTTGTGAAGGTGTGGGGGGCTGTGCATGTGTGTGGGGTTTGTGTGTGCAGCCCACCTCCACCCTGCGCACAAATCTGGGGGCACATGCCCCACATGCCTCCATGGGGATGCGTGCAGCAGTGGGGAGCTGCCCCACACCCCATCTACACCCTTGGACAAACCTCCTGCAGCTCCAGCCCGTGACCTGCCCTGGCCCTGTGGTCCCATTTACCCCAACCCCTGCTCCACTCCTTCCCTCACTGTGGGGGCCTCGATTTGCCCCTGCCCACCCCTTCCCCTGCACAAACTTACCTGCTGGGTGCTGCTCTACATGCCACTGGGCTGCATTCCTGCCGCATGCATGCTGTGCCTGTGCGCCTGCATGTATCGTCTTGATATGGCACCAATATTTCACTGCATCTCTGTCTGTGCCTGTACACCCGCCTTCTCCTGCCTCACCGTCTTCCTGCTGCAGCAGCCCAGAGCCCACGCTGCCCTGCAGCTCCTCTGCACTGCCACTGTTGCCCCACTGGGAGGCCCGGAGGTGGCGGTGATGGCAACAGAGAGAAGCCTGGGTGCAGGATCCAAAAACCCTGTGTGCAATTAATGCATTAAAAAAGAATGCGTTAAATCGGTTCTTGCCTTAATCACGCAAGTTAACAGCGATTAATTGACAGCCCTAGTTGGAAGCCTTGATGTCCCTCAGGCAGTTTGCTTAGCAGGCTGCCCCAGTGTCAGACTACAGAAGCCTGAGTATTGCCAGCCCCGTGGCTCCCCTCCTGGCTGCCCTGGAGCCACACAACGCTGGAAACCCAAAGTTTCCCAATTCATACGCAGCTTGTCTGTTCCAGAGCTACAATCTCCGGAGGCCCAGGTTCTGCAGCTTCCAGCCAGAGTTGCTAAAGAGCCAGGCTCATAAGCCAGGTGGAAACCTGCCTAGCAAACAGAGTTTCATTCCACCCCTGACTGGTTTTCACAGGAGCAGAGTCAAAATTGTACCATCTCCACAAACAAATCTAAAAATCCCAGTGACAAAAAATGTTCCAACAGAATTTTCCTGACCAGCTCTTTCTATAACATAGGGTCTTCTAACAGTGACTATTTACCACTGGAAAATATTTTACACTGTTAGATTTTACTGCACCCTTCAGGAACTAGTGACTATTTTGATGGTGTTTTGTTTCTGGACTCAGGTGTTTCCCTTCAAAATCCTTATGAAGGGCTTTAATAGGTCAGATCAAAATTAAGAATAATTATCCAGGATAAATGCTGAAGGAAGCTGTACAGCTGTGCTTCCCAACCCTCTCCTGAGTACCCGCATGCTTCATTTGTACTGCGCTGTTTTAAAAAGAACTTCACAGGTTTCATAAACAGAAAGGGCAGGGTCCTATTTCAATTTATGCACCAGAATGGCACTTACCAGCTGCACAAGTGCCATTTTAAGCACTTGTGCACAGTTTGGGATGCCATTCTGGGTGCAATGTGGGATGCGTAAGTGTCCACACAGTTACTGAGCATGCACCCTGGCTATGTAAGTACTAGGCAGGGTAGACTTCAACCTTATATACTAACCAAAGTAGATAGCAATCTATAGATATAGATTTATAGCAAAACTTTTGCTATAAATCAGATGCCGTGAGCTTCAGTTCACACAATTTTCTGGTGTATGTGTGTACCTTAATTAGGGACACATAAAGCAACCATTTAAAAGCATCCTCAAAGCCTACACGTACTGCCCTTTCAAAGGGGTCCGACCAAGAAGTCTGTGCACTCGACTGAAGGAAGAGATTGCACTCCTGGTTGCTAAAAGTTTAGAAGCAGCTTTTAGAATAATACCCCATTTTAAGCAGTGAACAAGGACAAGCCAAATGTGATTAATCTCACTTTATTTGGGGGTCTGGAGAAAAATTACTTTGCTATTCATTATAGATTTTGATACAAAGCCAAAATTAGGCTTAAAAAATAGTGCTGCATCTTAAACCCAAATAGTCATCAGTAGCAACAATTAAAATTCAGACAGCCAGAGTCAAGCTCGACTTGAGGCCCATGATTCTTTGCCCAAAGGGATATTGATTGCAAGAATCAATTTTGCATATAAATTAAAAAAAAAAGAAGTAATCATTAAAGTATATAAGATTCAGTTGTAAGGGCAAAACAACTGTGTTATGTAAAGAGATTACAGCAGTCTGAAGTTTAGTAACTTGGCTTGAGGTTTCAGGTAAAAGATAGGTACCTGATTCCCATTGGCATTCGATGAGACTGAGGAGCCCAAGTCCCTTAAGCTGCTTGGGGAAAAATAGCCTTGATTTCTGATGGGAAATCATGGGGATCTTAAAGACTGTGGAGAAGGCAAACTAAGCTTAGAGATAGCACCTTAAAGAAAAGTCAATGCCTCTCCGAACCCAGTCACACACAACAAGTAGGAGCAAAACATGGAAGTAAATATTATGGTCCCAATTCTTTTATATTGTATGAGTAGTGAAAGACAACCTCTTTTATATTTATATGTATGTGCATTGCTTACTGAATGTGCCTTACATAAAGTTACCACACACCTGTAAAATGCACGTAAGTGGATTTCAATTTTTCTTTACTAAATATTTGAACACTTGGCTCCAGTTATCCTGAGTCCTGGGGAAATATTTGGGCCAAATGCTACTGCAAATGACACTGATGTAAACCTGGGAGAAACTCCATGGATTCTGCAATGATATAAGAGAATAGAACCGAAGCTTTATCCCCTGGCATTGCCTCGAGCTCATTCAGGTATCCTATAACCCCTTTTAGTGCATCTCTCTTCATTTATTGAATAGGAACAATTTATTCCTGCTATGAAATCAGCCTATGGAGGACGCTTTGCACTGGCACATGGTAGATAAGAATTAGATTCCTCCTATTTGAATTGTAAGTCTGGCCTCTGACCCTTAACCAGGCTGCAAAGGTGCTGTGACTTAGCCGCTGGGGAAACTCAGTCACCAATCCCACATTACAGATGGAGTCATTAATAGAGTGGCACTGATGCCTTCTAAAAGGTGTCCTGCTTTTTACACAAGTTGGCAGCTGCTGCTACTGATGAAGAAAAATGAGGACAGCCTTCTCAGCAGGACTCTGACAGTTATGCTTCCAGCTTCAGAGTTTCCACGGGCTGTGATTAATTTTTACTTTAATGGTCAGTTGTCTCATTGCTTGCCTGCACTTATGTTTTTAGCATAAGATTATACAAAATGTTGTTTCCAGTTAACAACAATAAAAAAGCCAGCTGTTAATCATCTGTGTCCTCCCTCTGCAAGCCACAAGGAGGAAGCAAAATCAGCTGATTTCCAGACCTTGCAGATAAGGACCTCTTAACACATTTTTCCTACCCCTAGAGCACAATGAAATGCAGGGAAGCAAATTGACCATAATAAAGGCAAAGGGGTCACATTAGGAAACCCTATTGGTAATCGCAACAATGTCAAGAGGTAGTTCTTCAAAGCCTGGAGCACCTGCTGTCACAATCAGAAACATAGAAAATGAGGGTTGGAAGAGACCTCAGGAGTTCATCTAGTCCAACCCCTGGCTTAAGTAGGACCATCCCCAAATAGATCATCCCAACCAAGGCTTTGTCTAGCCAGGTTTTAAACACCTCCAAGGATGGAGAGTCTACAACCTCTCTGGGTAACCTGTTCCAGTGCTTTGCTACCGTTCTCATGAGAGTTTTTCCTAATATCTAACCTAAACTTCCCTTGCTGCAACTTGATACCATGCTCCTTGTCCCATGGGTGACGGGTGCCTCCCAAGTCTGGGGCAGGGACCCGCAGAAGCCGCTGGCAGTGTCGGCAGCATCAGTGGCAAGAGTGGAGTTCACAAGCTCCCACAGATGCCACCGGCAGCATCAGCGGCAGGGCCAGAGCTGGAGAGCTCCCACAGATGCTGCTGGTGACATCAGAGGCAGGGCCAGAGCTGGTGAGCATCCGCAGATGCTGCTGGTGACATTGGCGGTGGGGCCAGAGCTGGTGAGCATCCGCAGACACCACCAGCAACGTCAGCGGCAGGGATGGGCCTGTCAGGGCCATCTCTGGGCTCCAGCCCCATGCATCGCCTATGCCTTGTTCTGTCATCTGCCACCACTGAGAACAGTCTAGCTCCATCCTCTTTGTTACCACCTTTCAGGTAGTTGAAGGCTACTATTAAATCCCCTCTCAATCTTCTCTTCTCTAGATTAAATAAGCCCAGTTCTCTCAGCCTCTCCTCAGCAGTCAAATGCCCCAGTCCCCTAATCATTTTTTTGCCCTTCATTGGACTCGCTCCAATTTGTCCACATCTTTTCTGTAGTGGGGGGCCCGGAACTGAACACAGCACTCCAGATGTTCACTCACTGGTGCCAAACAGAGATGAATAATCACTTCCCTGGATCTGCTGGCAACACTCCTACTAATGTAGCTCAGGATGCCGTTAGCCTTCTTTGTAACAAGGAGACATGGCTGGCTCATGTTCAGTGTATTGTCCACTGTAACCCCCCAGGTCCTTTTCTGCAGAGCTGCTGCAGCCCGTCAGCCCCCAGTCTGTACTGGTTTATGAGATTGTTCTGTCCCAAGTGCAGGACTTTGCATTTGTCCTTATTGAGCCTCATGAAGTTTCTTTTGGTCCAGTCTTCCAATTTGTTGAGGTCTCTCTGAATCCTATCCTTACCCTCCAGTGTAGCTACTACTCCCCCCAGCTTGGAGTCATCTGCAAAACTTGCTGAGGATGCACTCCATCCCATCTTCCAGGTCGGTGACGAAGATATTGAACAAAACCGGCCCCAGGACCAAGTCTGGGGCACTCCACTTGAGACTGGCTGCCAACTAGAAATCAAGTCATTGATTCCTATCCTCTCAGCCCAACAATCCAGCCAATTTTCTATCCACCTTACAGCACATTCATCCAACCTGTATTTCCTCAGTTTGCTTGTGGGAATGTTGTGGGAGACCATATCAAAAGCCTTGCTAAAGTAAAGGTATCACTAAAGTCAGTGCAGTAATCGAGTCAGGAGGCATTAAGTGATGTTCAAAACTGTTACTGGGGTTGCCAGAGGAGTATAGTTTGGTTTGTCCTGTTATGATGACAATAATGGCTCCCTCATGGCCAGTATCAAAACACACAGCATTGAAGCTCTGTACTGACCAAGACAGTGCCATCTTCTGAGGCATTCCTTATACTTAAAAGGCACTTTTTTGTTTCCTCCACAGAACCACATGACAGATGTGTCCCTGATCTCTCCATCAACACCTCCAAATCGAAGTCTGGCTGCTGCCTTGCTGTAATGGTGCATTTGTACCAAACACATTCTTGGTGTCAGTGCACTAAAGTGAAGGTATCAATTTGTCCCTATCACCTCATGCAGCCATAGGACACCGCTAGTTTTTCACCTGCCACAAAAAAAATCCCACAGATTTTCCACAATTGTATTCTCTTTTGTACAGGAGCACAGCAGTAGGAGAAGGCAAACCGCATCCATCCTTCTTTCCCCAGCACGTCCTTTCTTTTGGGAATCCAGTCATTCCTCGCCACCAGGCAAAATTATTCTTATAGCTGCAGATATAAGAGCTCACACTCCTCCTCCTTGGTTCCAGGTGGCTGCTGCCACTAAATCTTGTTGTGTTGTTGTCTATGTCTCCCAAATACTCTCTAGGGGTGTAGGTTGTATCCAATTTGGATTTGGCCCGAATTGGGGACAGTGATTTGATTCATTGATTCAGATCACTCTCCCAATTCGATTCGGCCAAATCTGAATCTGAAGATCCGATGCCAATTCGGAGAATCGGCAATTCAGCCACAGACATAGCTTTAAACATTTTTTCTACATACTTCAAGGTACCAAGCATGGCTCGTGAATGCTGCAATGGTGGGGTGGATGGAGCATCCCAGAGGAGCAACTGGGGGGGGGGGGGGAGGACCTGCATGCTCGGTGGCGAACCCAGAAGTGGACTGGAAGTACTTCTGGTCCACTTCTGGGTCCACCACCGAGTTCCCCAGGTAACCCCCCAGACCCAGGAAACACCAGTTGCTGAGCTGGGGGGTGCAGGAGGGCCCCCAGCATGCTCCCTGGTGGACCCGGAAATGGACCAGAAATGCTTCTGGTCCACTTCTGGGTCTGCTACCGAGAGCACTGGGGACCCTCCCTGCGCTCCCCTGGGACGTTCCATCAGCCCCACCTTCTCAGTACTCGCGAGCCGTCTGGTACCTTGAGTTATGTAGAAAAAACATTTCAAGCTGTGTCTATGTCCGAATCATCAAATCCTTCCGAATCTCTCCAGATCAATTCAGAGGGTTCCAATTTGATTCAGAAAGATTAAAGGGTTCTCCTGATTCAATTCAGATTTGAAGATTCAGCCACCGAATTGGGCCGAATCTCTGCCAAATCAAATCAGCAACCAAAGCTTCGCACAGCCCTAATACCCTCCTTCCCCATAAGCTCTATTCCTGGCTCAGTCATGACACTGCCCTCAAGGAGTTAGAAAAATATTAAGAAAGAAGATAGCCCAAGTACTTTGGTTTAGCAATTCGGCTTGGAAGGAAGTGTGGCTGAGTGGCTTACATGTGGGTTGGGGATATTAGGAGCTCTGACTCTGCTCTATCTTGGGCTGAAGTGGGTCCAATTTGATCTCTGACCCCTCTCATGGTCTGAGAGGCCCAGGTCAGAAAAGGAGCTGGGCAGAGCAATTTCTGATTAAATGTTTTTTTCAACTAAAAGTATCAACTTATCTGAACCCAACTTTTTGGGGAGGAAATGTGTTCTTGGCTAACAGGAACAAAATTCCAGTCAGTAGCAGAGTGTTCCAGTCACCCCTAACTCGCTGGACAGTCGAGTGTTCACAGCCCCAAACTGGGTTGTAGTCGACTAAAGTCCATATTTTGGCTCCGGTAAATATTTAATTATTCACACTAAGTGGAATAGTACCAACAGGAGAAACAGAGAAAATATACATTAGCCAAGTCAGGGAACTCACCTGTAATGTGGAAGAATGGGGTACACGTCCTGTTTGGAAGCTGGCATTTGAACCCTAGTCTCCTCTACCAGCAGATAACTGCTGGGTCATTGGCTGTTCTGGGATGGATCAAACTCTCTCCCACTTCTACCCTCCAAACACATTTCAAAGATCTTGATTTCACCCTGCAACAAAACAAAAAAACGTTTGAAACTAAATGTTTTCATGGATGGGAATCTCTTCCTGCCCAGCTCTAGGAAGAAAGGAGGGCTCTGAAAGGCACAGAAGTGGAAGTGGCAGTCAGTAGGTGTGAGGACAGAAGTCATAGTCTCTTAACTCCTAGTTTTTTGCAAGACTTTAAAGCCCTCAGATAAGTACCATGTCTAAAGAACTCTGCCCACCGTGGGTTGCACGCAAATAATAATTACTTTATGTGGGAGATGTGTATAGCAATACAGCACTGATATCGTTATGACTGAATGGATTATAGAATTAAAATACAACGGCCACAGTTTCAACATTTTTAAATAAAATCTCTCTGGCAGATGGCATAATGAAAAGAGCCACCTTATTAAAAATTAAATGGAAACAGCAAATTATCTCTAAGCCATTTTACAAACGAACATTAAACACTCCAATAAATGTTATATTAATAAAACCTCACCAGTGCTCTGCACAATAAATGAAAATATTTTAATAGAAAAAATAAATAAGATTCTTTTTTGTAGCAAAAAAAGAGTGTGCAAATGAATAAAGGAGTAAGATAGAAGGTATGACAGCCTTTTGAGACGGGAGTTAATGTGGAGCTTTCGGACAACACCTATTGAAGGTGCTAATGTTAATGATATTTAGAATTCAAGTCTCCAGCTCAAGCCATCCCTCATTTTGGAGTCAAAAATGATCTCTGAGTTTTCTTGGCTTTAACCACCCTTAAACATATCTACACTGCATAATAGTACAGGGTAGAGATACTCAGCTGGCTTGAAATGACCTAACTCAGATGTTAGGCGCATTATAGATATATTGGGGTGAAGTTACACATTACACTTAGACCATACCAAGAGCGCTTAAAACATGAATATCCACATGTTCAACCTCATTAACTTGTGCTAAGTGCTCTCTAAGTGACTCAAAATTATGCCACTTCAGACAAGGTTTAACTCTGGGCCATGCTATTTAGCTTGTGTTATGGTAACTTGAGTCTGCTCCATAGAGGAAAAATGAGCAATTTTCAGCCTCCAGCCTCCCAGGATGCACCACTCCCAGCTCCACCGCCCCCCACTCCCCCACCCCAAGTAGGGATAGAGCCCAAATGTCCTGGCTCCTAGCCATGCTCCTGTGCCAAGGCAGAGCCGTGCCAGCAAAAAACAGTATTAACCCTTAACATGTGACTGCTCACAGCACATACTAACTTCAACATTGCTCAGCAGTCCACAGACTTAGTCTGGTCTAAGTGCAATGTATAACTTCACCCTTAGTGTGTTACTCTGCTCAGGCTAAATTATTCTGTCAGGGCAATTACTTACTTGACAGAGTATGAAAACAAAACCTTTCAATGGTTTTGCAAAGCAGAATTTGTCAACATATGTTCTTTGATGGAAAAGATCAAGCTTTTAATTTGGGGATCTCCATCTCACTTGCTCTCTCAGAAAGTGATGACAAAGTCCCCACAGGACCTCAAAAACAGCCCTATACAAATTTAATTGAAAGGACACAACCATGCAAAACATTTTGACTGTGATGAAATAACACACTTCAAACAAAGTGCTCTCACCAGTAGTGTCACTAAGGGTGGGCGACTGAGCTAGGACCCCGAGCACTCAGGAAAGGGAAGGGAAGGATGGGGGCAAGGGAGCTCAAAGCTACAGCTGGGCATAGCTGTGTCCAGAGTCCTCTGTCAGCCTCACCACTGCTGCTAGGGAAGACATCTCCACAAACAGCCAGGTTAATTTTTCCCTTTTCCCAGAACCACTGCCAAATTAAAAACTTTGCATTGTCGTTCACTGTATAAATCTGCAGTAGTTGCAGGGTTAACCTGGCTGTTGATGGCAACACCTCGCCTCACAGCAGTGTCCTGCCCCAATCCTGTCCAAGCCTCAACCTGCCTCCATTCCACTGCCCTTGGGTATCAATCCTAGCAGGTATACTTCTCTGGTTCTTACCAGCTGTGTAAAGCACAGGACAGGAAGTCACCAGGCCTGTATGCAAGTATTCCTTCCTCTTATGAGTTTGCTGTGTGATCCTGCCATGTCACCTCACTCCACTATCCTGCCTTTGATGAAGCACTTGGAGATCTACAAAAAGAAGTGATCCATATTAAATACACACACATTATTATGTCCTCTTGCTTTATTACATACATCCAACTTTTATAACCATTAATTAGAGTTGCCCACTCATGAAGAAGATAAACGCTACAGCTAGCTGACATTGATATCCATCCCCTTGTTCTCAAATGGACAGTTTGGTCATGTGATACGTGACCTTCCTGAAGTCAGTATTAAAACAGGCCATCCAAACAAGAGACCCAATGGAGGTAGAGTCTCATGCCAGACCATTTTTGCTACTGAAAGATAATAATTATCTAAATTTTGTCCAGAAGCTCTAGTGGTAAATAGGTCTCGCACAGAGTTAGGCTTAAACAAAATTACGTGAACTAGTAAAGTCTGGAATAAGTGGCAAAGGCAGCAGGACCAGAGATGGTGGAGCAAACAACATGGGCCAAGCAGCCATGGGGCAAAAAGTGCTGTGGTAAGGCCTTTGCTTGCTCTCCTGCTGCCAATGACTATATCCAATCGAGACCCATAGCCCTGGGTTCTATGGCAAGCCCCACCCCCAATTTGCTCTCCAAGAGCTCCACAAATCAAATGGAGTGGCTCCATGGGCCAGATCTAGCCCATAGGTCATGTGTTTGACACCCCTGGGTTAGGGAAAAGGCAGTCTTGGTTCTCTAGTCCTGCAGAGCCAATAGTGACTGTACAAAGTGTTTGATTACATATATGTGGTGGACTTGCCGATGCAGCCCAGCTTGAATGGGCTTGGAAAATCTTTTTTTCAATTGGTGGAGCCCATCCACCAATCAGGTAAGGGCTGGGTAGGGCCGACCCTGCCCCTCACACGGAGCGGGGGCAAAGAGCCTCCTGGACCTGATTGAAGCCTGCATTCTGCAGGTCCAGCAAGCCTTCAGAGGTGGAGCCTCCGGAGTGAATACAAGGAGCTGCTTGCCCAGCACACGCCAGATGCATCGAGGGACAAAGAAGCAGGCAGGGCTAAGACGAGCTAGGGAATGCTGCATAGTGGGTGGAAGCAGTAGCCCAGAAGAGCCCTGGAAGACCCCCTCAGTGGGACTGGAGCAGCAAGCAGCTTCGGCTACAGCCCCAGCAATGCACAGCGGTGGGAGGCAGCTCGGGTTCCTGGACACCCAGTGCATGCGGCGATGCACAGAGCCACCAGACCCTGGGCGCCACACGTGGCAGCTTGGGTCTGCTACCCTTGGCGTACAACCAAGGACTTGGTGCACGCAGTGGTGCATGGCATCCGAAACCCAGGAGCGATGCCAGGCTGCTCAGGTTTGCACCCCTCCCCAGCATGAGGCTGGAAAACCCGGGAGGTGCCAGCAGGGTGCGGCCCAGGTCCAGCAGTCTGGGTTTCAAGGCCCGCATGAGGCTGCCCAAGCCCCAACAGAAGACAGAAGGCAAGGCCTGGGTGTTGGGACCCACACGAGGTGGCCCGAGCCCCAACGGAGGACAGAAGGCAGGGCCCTGGGCAGCCCCAACAAGGCACCCACGGCTCCGGGAGCCTTCCCAGCCTGCTCCCCGGATCCATGAATACCCAAGGAATGGGTCCCTGTAGGGGAAGAAGCCCAACAGGGGATCCCAAGGGATCTGGGACCAGGCGGGCCCATTTGGGGCTGAGGAGGTACTGGGACCCTCCTCTCCCTAGGAGGGTGCCAGGGTTTGGCACCCTAGGGGAACGCCCAATAGTCTCAGCCACGTGGGTACCTAGAGGCGGGGGAAAGACTTGCGTCTCTCATTTTGTAAATAGTTATACATATATATATAGCAAGAGAGAGAGAGAGATGCATATATTTTTATCCTCCAATGTGGCCTGGGTTATGTCAGCAAGTTCACGTTTATCTGTATCTAATTGTTGTTACTGTTCTTGCCTGCACTTACCTGTTGATACCTGTGTTTATCTGCCTAGCTATATTTACCTGCTGTTGTCGCACATATTTACCAATCCTTGCTTATAAATCTGTAAATGTCTGTATCAGTTGTATATTAATAGCTATCTTTTTAAGGTTCCCTGTAAACATTAATAAATGTATATATAGTTAATCTATTCCTGGTCCTGGCCTAACTCTATAAGGAATAGAGGGAACTGGCCCGTATTTTACAGATCCCTCTCATAGCCTGCCTAGCTACCTATCTCTTCTATTTGGAGGGGGGAGCACATAGCTGGGTGCACTTGGGTTACATATCTCTTCATGTATACTACCTGCTAATAAAAGCTTACAGGCTCCCTATGGAGTCATAGGGCTGAAAGGGGGCTCAGAGGTTCCTGCACAGATAGAGGATTCTCTGTTCCTAAATCATCTCACACAGCGGCATAGCCAGCCTTATTTTTAAACCTCCAAAGAAGATCCACAGCCTCCCTAGGCAGCTCGTTAACAACCTCCAATTGTTCTTACAGGTAGGAAGCTTTCTCTGAGCTTTGCTCTGTATCTACTTTGCTACAGTGTAAAATCACTGCCTCATATCCTGCCATCTGTGGTAAGGAAGAGCAGAGTTTCTCCCTCTTCATTATAGATTCCTTACAAATATTTAACTGCTATCATGTCCCCTTGTGTAATCTCCCTCTGTCCAGACCAGGCATACCTAGGTCCATCAGCCCTCCCTCACCTGGTTTGCACTCAAACCCTTTTATAATTTTCATCTTCCTGGTCACCTCTGGATCCTCTCCAGTTTCTCTATGTCTTTCTTGAAATCCAGTGCTTAATACTGGACACAGTGCTCCAGCTGAGGCCTAGCTATAGCCAAAGAGAGTGGCACAGGTCTCTTCTGTGTCTTTGCACCGTACTGATGACTCACAGTGTTTCTTATTTAGCATAGTTCCAAATCCTTCATAGGAGTGTTATTGCCAAGCCAGTTACCCCCCATCCTGTATTTGTGCATTTGGAGTTTCTTCACAAACTTCCCTTAAGTGTGTTTTTCTTGAATTTCATGTTGTTGTCTATAGCAGTGGTTCTCATTTTACACCCCATGAGTTGGATCCACCCACAGAGTTGTGTCATCTGGCCTGCAGGGCTCCCCATGGGTCAGATATTTCATGGCAGTGAATTGATGAAACTTGTTATTTGCTGTGGCCAAATTTCCAATGCCATGGAGAGCCCAACAGGTTGGATCCAGTGCAAAGGATTGGGCTGGCCCTTGAGGTCACTCTGTAGCCAAATCTAACACACCTTCTGACTGACCCCACATGCCGACCCTGTATAGGATCCAGTCTACAGATTGACCCTATACCACTCACGCAGCCTGCAAGGCCAGAGTGGTTGAGGACCACTGATCTATAGTTAGTTCTCCAGTTCTCTGACACACACATATAGGGGACCACTCAGTTGGTCTCCAAGTTAGTCTGCTTAATTACCAGACCTGGAGAATGGGCAAGACTTGTTTTTTAGTGGCTGCATCAAGCTCAGCAGATGGATTGTATAGGCCTCTGGGCATGCTTGTGAGTGAGCATGAGAAAAAGAGTACTTAAATCTATGGGTAACTGCCAATGGGAAAACCACATGTGCTTTTTCACGTCCAGCAAGTTCTTAATGTGTACAGAAGACAACTTTCTGTTTCTGTGACTTGTGCCTATACACTCACGACTGCCTAGTTGTGAGGCTTGGGGAACCGGGTGGACATGGCATGAGGAAGTGGGTCTTGTTTCTCAACAGCAGCAGGTTCAGCAGGAGTTGATAAAGCAATATTTATTAACACAGAGCTGTGGTCCACATCAGTCTCTCTGAATACTGAAGCTTTGAAAAGATCCTTGTTCCCAGGGGGCTCATCAATTATTATCACTTTAAACCTGGGAGCCACATTCAGGAAATCTACTTTGTTTAACCAATAAATATTTCAGAGGGTCATTAAAGTGATTAAGTGCAGTAGGAAATGAAGAATTATCCCTAGATAGAGGGAAAGGCTTATCCAAAGGGAGGCCCAGATAGTTTCTCTCTTTCATAAGAGTTTCCTTATGAAAAACAGGACATAGAACTGGACATAGAAGAATGCCATTCAGAAGAGGACAAAGAACTGATACTGGGAATTTTACTGTGGAAGAAATTAACACCTTGTGTTATCATCCTGCAAGAGAGCTACTGTTGGAGTTTCAACTCTTTACCTTCCTCTAAGAGTATCATCTTTTGTGTATCGTTGCAGACATCAGAGAACATTCAGTAAAGGTTGTCCAGAAAATATGCACAAAGGAAAACCCTCCTTCAAGGCAATGAGATCACCTTAACTCCTGAGATGCCTTTCAGTGCATTAAAGGAAATGGAACACGGCTTGACAGTCACTAAGGGAGCATTAGTGCTGCTTTTTTGGTGTTCTCTGCCCACAATTAGGAGCTATCACATACATTATTTAAAAATGTGAAAAAATTCTGCAGGATAGACAAAGGTGATGTAAATCTTCTTACTTTGCCTGGAATTTTCATCTCAGGTCCTCAAGCTGTCTGTCCAGCCATGAATCTTTCAACCAACTACTATCCAAGTAAAGTACTTTAGTCAGTCTATACAAAACAATTTAATTTAACTATAGGTTTGTACATGGAGCTTGCCTATGTAATAAATCTTATTTCGCTACTTGATTTGCCAAGTCAGCCAGTCCCAGCTGTAAGCGTACGTTAGCACATGCCCTGCTTATGAAGGCAAATGCCTAATGTGCACATGCTTTGTCAAGAGAGAGAAGGAGCAGAATGTTGTACAGGAAAAAGTGACAGTGTTCAATGACTGGACTAAGAGAAAAGGGATTCAATTTAATAGTAGGAAGAACAAGGCTGCCCACCTGGAGAATGACAGCAAGAATTTCTCCTGTAAGTTGGGGATTCATCAGGTGCAAACAACAAAGGAGGGGGAAGCTTCAAGTGTGGAGGAGAAACGTTCAAGTGTACTCTGCAAGAAGCAAGAGCTTTTGAGTGATATCTTTGACTGGACTAGCTGTATACTTGGGAGAGATACTGGATAAGCTCTCAGACATGAAGTGCCCTTTCTCGGGTCTTGGAAAGATAAAGTCTAAGGTAAATACCAGGTGAAATAACAGCTTCTGTTTAGCTCCATATGTAAATAAAACAGGCATGCAGAGGAGTGGAGGAGCACTGCGAACTAGGAGCAAAGGGAATTTATCAGAACTAGTTTCAAAGCAAGAGAATGCAGATGAATAGAGCGATGTCATAGAAAAGACCATTCTGAAAGGAAAAGGAGCATTGTTGCCTGTGGTTTACAGATGGGTCAGATGTGCTAGTCAGTGATAGGAGGACTGTGATCCATCAATGTGATGTGGCCATGAAAAAGGCAAAAAGAGATTCCAGGATGTATCAGGTGAGGCACTTCAATTAGAGAGAGAGAAGTATTAATACCTTTGTATAAGGCACCGGCAAGGCCTCTTAAGTATAATTCCAGTTATTCGTGTTTAAGAAAGATTAATTCAGATTGGAGCAGGTACAGCAAAGAGCTACTGACATGATGAGGAGAAAGGAAAACCTCTGTTATGAGCAGAGTCAAAAAGAGAGTTAGATTTGTTCACCTAGCAGAACAAAGGGGAATAGTATTGCCCCGAAAGGCAACAATTACTGTTCTGGCCATGACTAAGAGGCCATTTATGACCACAGGCAGGACTTTAGCCCATATATAAAAGGGAAAGTTGGGAGCTGCCTTGAAATACCTCCATTCTGGTATGAGTGTAACAGGACATCACTGAGAAGGATAGCTGCAAAGGAGCAGCAGCCCAGAGTAATAGGAAGGGGATATAACGAGACCTTGGCATTCTCATATGTATGTCAGAGGAAGGGGTAGGCCTGGATTCCCTAAAACCATCCCTGCAGGAATGGACATGCTTGTCTTGATATTAAAAGGAAATAGGCCAGTGAACCTCCAGAAAGGGAAATGGCAGAGGTGGGTAAAAGGCCCACTTGACTGGGCTCTGTTTCCATTTCTAATGCTCCAGATGATGCTAGTGAAAAAAGTGCTGCCATGCTTGGCCCAACAACAGGGCACGCTTCTACAGCTGACTGACCCTTGGCACTCAGTTAAACACAACACACAGTGTCTTCATAGCAAACAGTCTCTTTCAGTCCTCAACTCTTCAGACTGCTATACTCTTCTAGAAGAAACAGCCTACCCATGACAATCCACCAGAATATTAGTTTGCAGGATGATGCATGCCTAGGAAAGACTGAATGAACCAGGCAAAGTAAGAGAAATCATCTTATTTTTTAACTTGGAGTCTCCTTCCAGGCTGCAAAGGCATGTTGAGAATCTGCCACTTATAAGAATACCCAGGTAATGCCATCAAGGAAAGGGAAATACTTCATTTTCTATTAGGGAAATTCTGTTGTGAGGATCTGATTGTTGAATTCACTGATTTTGGAAGAATAAATATAGGCATTTTGTTTTCATTAAGAAAAATAACTTAATTGTTTGCTATGATGCCTTCTCACAACTTAAATCCAAGTCCTTTTACCTGCATACATTTATTTAGGATTAGCTGAAGGCTACAAAGCAACCACCAAAAGCTTCTCCTGGTAAATGCAGCACCATGGCTGTTTCCCTAGTTGGGATGCTTTCCTGTTCACAGTCTGAATTCTCTCTTCACCAGCACAGCACTAGATTTGCAGTTCTTCATCCCCTTTTCTCCTCTGTTATTACTTCTTGATGACAACTCCCAGCATTAGTCTCCTCTTCTGTTCAGTCCATGTCTGCAATGTTTCTGCAACACCTCCTCCAGCTGTATATCCAGCTGCCAATTCAGACTCATGATGGTCAAAATGTAGCTTTATCTTTTCAACTTCCTTTGTCGCTTTCAATGACTCCAACATCCTAGAATGTAATTTGCCTTTTTCATAGTCATATCATATTAATGGTTCATAATTCACCTGCAGTTCTCTAGTAAAATGGTATTGTATTTCCAAGTTTTAGCCATTCCTCTTCCTACCTACTGGTCCACTCACATATACTTCAGTGACTTCTTCTCTCGTCTGTCCGCTTTCAGATTCACCCTTTAAGTTTGTACAACACGCTGGCTCTAGAAAAATCTTCATAATCCACTGTTCTGACTATATCACTGTCTCCTTTCATGATACTATCAAATGCTTTGTCTTCACCTTCAAGACTTTGCACAGCTCCATATCAGTTCATCTCTAAGTATCTCTACAGATGTCAGTTCAGCACATGTACTCCACATAAACCATTGGATTGAAGCTCCTCATGGTGGTCCCATGCTTACTTTCACCCTCCCTTTCTGACCACATCCATCATATAAATTCATGTTCCTTCCAATCCCTCCTCAGATCTTACTTCTGGCTGACTTCTCACCATTGACCTGCATTCTGCACAGATTTTTACATATTAACTTTACAATCCATACAATACAATGCTTTTACTCAACCGATTGCAACTCATGATGCATCTTTGCTGTAATATTCACCTAGCATACCCCTTCTCCTGCACTAAATGATTGCTGTGGTTTCTTGTCTTGTCTGTCTCACACAGAGCACTTAGGGCAGAGGTTTGGTCGATAAAGCACCGGGCATATTTGTGATGCTATATGAATGGCAGGCAAACTGCCTCAAGGGACTCCTCAAGGAACTAACAGATTAGTCGGCCTCTTGAGAAAGTGGGGTGGGCTTCTTGTAACAGTGGAGCAGGATTCCTTGTATTTAGGAAAACATCAAATTCTTTTAAAAAGTGACTTGCTGATCATGGATAATTTCTTATACAGGTTTCACTATAGTAAATGAATATAGTTAAAATCATAGAAAATTAGGGTTGCAAGGGACCTCAGGAGGGCAACTAGTTCAACCCAACCCCCTGCTCAAAGCAGGACCATCCCCAACTATATCATCCAAATATAATTATAGAAAATTAGGGCTGGGAGGGACCTCAGGAAGTCATTTGAAGGACCTCAGAAATCATCATCAGTTATTAATACTGAGAAAGCTTCTCTTATGCCTACATGAGCAGTTGTTATATTAGAAAACACATGCTGATTGAATGAAGTCTAACTTTGTTGGCATTTTAAATTTGCAATACATATCCAGTCCCAAACAAGACCAATTGTTAATATGAATTAGGGTTCTTGCTAATCCTTTCCTCCACTGGATACAGCTAACCAAATAGATCCTACATCTTGATCAATATGAATAATGCCCATATTCCCAGTACATGAGTTACTGCAAACTCTTCTACATAGCTGCCAATTATCTGACTTGGGAATATTCATCAGAAAAATTACCAAGAAGTGTTATTGATATGGTTTTCTTGCTTATTCTGCCATCTTTGATGTGGAGAAAATCAAAGATGTTCTGTAGAGGTAACTATTACATGATCCCAAACAAAAAAAGGAACTCAACTGAAGAAAAAAAATCACTGAAATCTCAGGGAAGTTCATTCAATTCTGGCTGGGCTATTTTCCTTCCAGCATGGCTGAGCTTTCATTGCCTATGGCTGTCCTGAAATTATATTTCAGAGATATGTGAATCTGTTGAGCTGCAAGAAGGGCTGATGCTTTCATCAGCAAACTAGTCTTTTATAAAACTACTGGGGTTTCAGCAATTTTCTCTTCCTGTCAAATGCTATAAAACTGTCAAAACTTGGGCCAAAGGAGTTGTCCATACTACTCAGGGAAAGGAGAAATAGAGGAAGCCCAGCAAACAACAGGTCTTTGATGCGGGAGGCAATTTAATGTGCCACAGATTACACTGCAGCTGATAAGATCTAATGTCAACTGAAATCATCAGTAACTCAATACCTGCCCTTTGAATTCAGTCAATATCCCCTTGCACATTAAGTATTTCACCCTTGGTTGTAGAACAATTGTTTTTAAACTAAGACCAGGCTTCTTAGGGCAGCGGCAGAAGTCAGATGTATAGCTAAAGATGCTTTCAGGCCGAGGTCATCTTTTGATATTTCAGTCATCAATTCTGAATGTCTGCCTTCAAAAAGGAGGCACTACCACAATAAATCATTCATAGAAACAAGCAACATACAGGCCCAGATCCTATATTATGTCTGTGTCTTTTTGACCTCTGCAATGTCTAACTCTTAGTCTCCACTACATCAAAAATGGTATCTCTCGACCCAGGAATGTGTTCTCTTCCACCCAGGGAGATACACAGCTCTGTGTCCCACGCTGACACTGAGCAGCGCTATGGGTCTCCAGAGGGCAATCTGATTCTGTCCAGAGAGGCGCACAGTTTTTTCTATGATCTCAGTGGGCAGCCATATGCGCTTCCAACCTGTTGGGATTCAGCTCAGTCAGAAGGAAGACATTAGCTGAAACCAGCGTGTCCAACTAACAAGCATCTGCATGGAAGGAGAAGGAAGAGGACGCCCCTCCTCTTGTCTCTCCCACTTGTTTTTATATTCATTTTGCATTAAATATTCATTTGATTAAATACAGTGGGAGCAATGCCAGAAAAACCGAGGATTCCCTCTCAGGGAAGTGCCTGACTTAACTGGCTTGTAGGTTGAAGGCTCCTTCTTGCTTGTTTTCCTTTTGGCCCCATGATTCTTGCACTCTTGGTTGCCCAGTGGCCCAGCTTCAACAGGAGAGATAAAGGATGGTCTCAGCCCTGCCTAGTCCTCAAACTGGTGGTTAGGGCATGTCCCTGGAAAGTGGGAGATGTGACTTAAAATTAGCTCTGGCTGAAGGTATGTACCCAGGTGTCCCACTTTCTGATAAAGTGTCCTAATCCCTAGACCTCTGGCCAAAAGGTAAGTGGGCTTTCATCCCGCCTCCACGATCTCAGTCCCTCATCCTGCTTTTTCTCCAGCCAAGGAATTAGAGACTGATGGCGCACTCAGCAGAGCTAAAGTGGACATAGTCATTTAAGTGACCATTCTAGATCACTTCCACACATGCATACCACCCCATATCTAGGTTATTCACTGAGCCTAATGGAGATGCATAAGGTTATTATTCACCTAGCCTAAATGGAGATGCATAAGGAAACTAGATGTCTAGCGGTTTGGGGCCTCCACTGCAAGGTGCAATACAAACACACACAGTGCCTTGGGCACCTAAAGGCAATGCAAGTGCCACTCAGAGGCAGAACAGAATCTCGGCCAGCACGTATTATAGCAGTCACACAAACTAATGCAAGTGATTAGATAAGCATTTTCAAAGTAAAATAATTTTAGAAAACATTCTCCCTCTTTTTTCTCTCTAGTCATCAAAAGCCACCATGCCAATAAATCCGTTCCTTGTTTCTACTCAGCTTCTATTTCAGTTGGGCAAGTCAGGTTACATAGCAACATTAACAAAGGGACAGGATAAAAGCAGCACGGAGTTCATTTTGATAATGACTCAGAATTAGTATGGGTATTGAAAGACTGGTTGGAGCAAACTAGCTGAATAGCAATGTATAAAAATACTTGTCTCTTGCAATAGATAATTGATCTTCTAATGTTTGCAGTTTTCCAGAACCATTGTAGTAGATATCTGATCTGAATATTTTAATGACTAAATTCTTCCATCAGATACTCCATGAAATGGCCAGATAAGTTCGTTAAATGAAATACCATAACATGTAAATGCTGATCTTCAGGATTCTCACACACTTCAAAGAACTTTTAGCTCCATGTTACCTTTGCATGGGGACTGCAAGATCTCCAAAAGGAGAAAGAGAGGAGGCATGGCTGCTGATGAAACTAACTTAAGCACTTTAAAAACAAAGCATCATTAATAAAATCATTCTGCTCTATGAAAGGACCAAAAGAAAATCCATCCAGAATAAATTCAAATCATTCCTACCATTTGGTGGAATAATTGATGCACAGTATCCTCCTCAGATGTGGAGCCATTAGGGCAATGATTGGATAACAGACATCTTCCCTATACCCCTAACTATTGATGCAAACACCTTGGTGCACCTTGGACACGGTTTGAGAATATGGTTTAGAACTAGGGCATTCTTCTGTAGGTTTTACTTCCTACTGGGAGATAAACCTTGTGGTCAGAGAGGGCACTGGTTCTATGCCCTCTATGAAACTGCCCTCTGTGAAACTGGTGCTATGCTACATGGTGGGCCCCCTCAAAATCCCACAGAATTCAAGATTTGCCAAATTATTTGCCAACTCTGAAAAAGTCAGATTTGCCACATCTTCCATAATAACAGGTCTGTAGTAGAATATCTGTGGTACACAGCTTAGACTTGGACACCATCCACTAGACAGGGCTGCTGTACACATTTTAGAACTAGATTGTGAGCCTCTTTCTTCTGCACCCTTGGCTACACAAAAAGCTGTCGTGGACTGAGCTTTAAAAGGATGCAAACATGCTTGGCATTATTTCTGTGTTGCTTCCCAGCCCCAGTGCCTTTGGGTACCTACTGCCTGACATGCCTCTGGAAATTATTTTGTTAATAGAAACAAAACAGGTTCTGCAGAGAGTTTAAAGAAGCAGGCTATAACTACACTGCAGCTAAAAGTCTGAATGCAGCAAGTATGGACATATCAAGCAAGCAAGTAAGGACTTAGAAAGCAAGGGTACTGATAGCAATAAAGCCGAGGTGGCACAAGAATTTATCTGTATACATACCAAATTTTACAGCCCACAAACAAGCCTGTTATGCCATGCTTCATTGGTGCCACTGGAGGTAGTTATACTCCTGCCAGTTCAGACATGCTTCAAGCATACTTGTGCTGCAAACATACCTCTGATTGCAGCCTAGACAAAAACTTTGCCTGGTCATTTTATCCATTCCCCAGAGCATCTCCATAACTGGATCTTGCCTGCTCTTTCCCCTTCTTTATTCAGAAGAACTTTGAAAAAAAGAACTTGTAACTTTCTGAAAAACCCAGCGTGGCATGTAGTATAAACTGCATCAGCCTATTTTTCCCCTTCTAGTGGGAATAACTGCTGAGCTCATGTGCAAGATTCTCCTTAAAGCCGGAAACTTTATGAACAGCAGGTAAGATTTACTCCTTAGCTGTCACTGCTCCGCTCCATTGAGACACACACTTCTTTGTGCGCACGTGTATGCAATTTTTTGCTGCCTTTAAAAATAGAAAATACCTACCAGCATGTTTCTGCTTTCTTACTGGATAATCTTTTAGGCTGGGATTTACGAAATCCCTAACAATAGGAGCAAGGGGCCCCTAAATCCTTTATGTCGCTTAGAGCAAATCAAACTAAGTTACATTAATTGATGAAAAGGAAACATGCAGTAACTTGTCCAAAGCCTCATGGAAAACTAGTGTCAAAGAATAAAGACTATAGTTCAGGGGCTGTATCCTCATTTCACTGAATCTATTTGGAGTTTTGTTCTCGAGTTTGGTGGAACCACAATTTGACCGAACGAGTTCTTAGGCCAAATCAACAACCATCGTACTTATGCAACACATGTTGTGTAGTGTTAACTTCCTGTGCACACAATACACCTTCATGTTGGAGACTTCTGCAGGGTTAGTTCTGATCCTGTGTAACTAGGTTAACCAAGGGTGGTCTCGTAGCTGCTTCCAGTCTGGAGCAGGCCAGCCAGCATCCCTGACCTTAACTCTGCTCCTCTTCAAAGCTGATTGGCAGGAACTTTGTCTCCAAAGAAAGCAAGGCAATTAGAGAGTGCCCGCTGGTGATAATCAATGAAAATCTCAGCCCTCTCAAGTCCAGTTCTCATTGGACGAGAGGGCTGGTATAGGTGTATGGATGGAATAGCATGTATATGTGTATAGGCGGAATAGGTGGCATCTGTATAGGTGGAAAAACATGCTTCTCTACCCACACCCTCTTTCCATAAATCCCATGCCATCATCCTCAGATAAAAGGGTTTTTTTTCCATTTTTCAACTTCAAAATCTCTCTTAGACACCAGGGGCATGGTGTCAGTTTTGATGTTTGCAGCATTGCCCAGTGATTCAATGCACTGCAACGGTGCAGCTCCTCACAAATTACCAACAACAGAAATAAAAAGACCTCAGAGCTTCAGTAAAACCATTCCCAAATTAGTATTTCCGGGCCTGTGTGGATCTGTTCAAATTGCCTGGTACTCAGGTGCCAACCTCTCTGAGACTCTCAGCTTGATCCCTGATACTGCTGAATGGCTACAGACTCCAGACACAGGATAGAAGCACAAACAACCTCACTCCAGGTCAGAAAATAATTCTTCCCTAGAGGAAAGAAAATTTGCAAGCAACTAGAAAATTTCCACCTGCCTGATGTAGCTGGACAAACTGCATGTGCATCAGTTAATCACAACCAGGAGGCATTGGGAATTGACTCAAAGCATCTTCAGAAAGCAAAGATACGCTACTTGGTCAGGCTGACGAAGTGGTCTCAGCAGTGCTGCTGGTAGAGCTAAGCACTTGAACAGCTGAGTGCCTTTTCTGTCACACAGGTAAATGATACACACTAATACACAAGCCATATGGCCAAGTGCAGGTTTGTGGATAATCAAATGCACAGTAGTTTACAAGTCAGAAATCAGGATCTTTCTACCTAGACTAATTGCAGTGGGGCAGCTAACTTCTAACAGGCATAATCAAGGAACAAAGGCCGGGGTCTGGCCATCATCCCTATACTCTGAGTTCCACCCCAAACTTTCTTTTAGGCATGAGATGAATCACAGCCTCTCATCATAGGGATAAATACATCTAACACTCATCTCACAGGGCTACTGCAAAGCTGACTGAATTACTACTTGCAAATTGTGTTAAGGCCCTAGAAAGTGGGCTCTTAGAGTGGTAGCTGAACTTTGCATGGGTTTGTCTGTGTGCAGCACCGTTCTTTGTTAAGAGAATTTACTTCCGCTGTGTTCACACCTCCTGTAGCCTGATTCACCATTGCTTTGCAACTTTTGTAATTATTACAACAGAACAGAATGAGTGCAAAGTGAATGCAGAGCACTGCCAGATCAGACCGGTGGTCTATTTACAGCTGCCAAGTTTTGTAAAATTTTAGCTGTGACTTTTAGGGCAGGTTATTTAAACAAGTTATTGGACTATTTGAAAATAATATGTGTATAGCCAACAACTTTGGCTCATGGCCAATGCAGCCTTCCCCATGTCACAGCCCAGAAAAGAAATGGAATTCTGCATTTTGCAGCTCTAATGCTGGAGTAAGTAAGGGGTGAATATATGAATGGGTTGAGGTAGGTGTATGGGGTTGTAGATGTATCTGGGTCCTATCTAAGCTATCTAGTGAGTTGATAAGTAGCATCAGGAGTAATGCAGGTAGATGTGGGTGTTGGGGTGGAAGGACCGTATGCTGGGATACCTTGGAAGGGCAGTGTATATGGGTGCTAGACAAGCTGGGAGACAAGCTGATGACTGTGTATAGCTGCAAGTTATAGGGTTCAGCAGAGGGTCAATCTGAGGGAGTCTGGGTTTGGTACCAAGTCTCCTTCCCTACTGCCCACCAGCTGGACCCTCTCCCCTTTCCCCCTCTGCCCACGTAGCACACACCTTACTGCCAGCTGCTCCACTCTGGGATGGAGAGGGAGGCAGCAGCACTATCATCTCATGACCAGCAGATTGCAATGAAGACCCAGATGGCAACTAACATGAATGCCTGACATTCAGACTGACGGCATGACAGGATTGCCGAACACACAAACATCAAGTGAAAAGCCTGACACTCAGCACCCCTGTGTTTTGCACTGATTTACAGCTGATGTAAATTATTTGGTTTCTGCAAATAAGCAGAAGAGGGAAATTTGCAGAAACTGAAAGATTTAAGGATATACTGCAGAATAATTGGAGGAAGCAAACTGCATATCTGAGCATCTCCAACCCACATCTGAGCTTCCAGTTACATTACAGTCCCAGGCATTGTGGCAGCAATGTAGGGTAGAGCTACCAGAGTTAGCTTTCAGTTAGCTGTGGCAGACCAGAGTTCAGCATGGACTAATTTATCCTATTTCTTGTGGTCTGATAGCAATTTAAAGCTAGCTTGAATATCTCTGTGCATAGACTAAAGTGTAGACAGACCCTGATACTCAGAGAACTATGGGTACGTGCCATTCTCTTAGGATATGTAAATCCAAGATAGAGGAAAATGTAAGAGATTACAAAGATATTCAGCACAGGAAAAGAGGCAGCAGGTAGTTTCAAAATGGCTTCACTTACAAATTTACAAGACCAATCCCTAGCATAAGCAGATATAGGATTTTAAAAAGCCGGGTACAGACAGCGTGGCAAATCACTACATATAACACAACACATGTCTCTCCAGTTAGACAGAACTAGTTACTTGGCTAATAATATTCTAGGCAGCTAGCATTGTATTATTCAGTTTAAGTCAAAACAAAACCAAATATAACTACTGGAACATGCACTAATTTTCTAAACTATATATAAAGTTTAAAAAAACACAACAAACTAGGCAAAAATCATCAAAATAGTCTGAAGAGATTATGTTGTCAGCCCTGCAGTCATTACAATTAAATGTCTGTCTCATTCAAAAACAAAATCTATCATTCCTAAGCGTCTTGATGGTACTTGATGGCACCAGTTCTTCACTGTGGGTGCATCTACATGAGATGCTAGAAGCACAGTAGACTAATTCTACTGTATATTAGCACGTCACGGTGTAAGCTGTGCTAATGCGCAGAAGAATTAGTCTCTTGCACATTAGCATCACATAAAAAATGCGCACTAATGCTACTGTGCAGTAGCACGGATTACGACGCACTAAGTTAGTACCTGTTATTACTAATTATGTATCTAATTAATTACGGCACATTAGTGCACATGTAGACATGCCCTGTCAGTCATTTCTACACCTGAGTTAATATTACCACATAAGAGTTAAGGTTTATAGCTAGAACTAAAAGTGGAGGGCTGAGGTCCCTTCCAACTCTAATTTTCTACAATTCTGTGATTCCTGTGGGACCTGTAATTTCCAAGTTATCTCAAAAACCTAATTAGAGTCGAAAGAGATAGGCATGTCCTTGAGCTTTTGCAGGATCATGGTCAAAACTGGATGTTTCCTGGGAATGAAGCTATGACAGTATTATCTCACAGCACACAAACGTATCATGTGATACCACTGTCAAATTAAAAAACAGCTTGACCACTGAACACTCATACTGAACTTCTTGGAAATCATGCAGTAATATACAGGGTTGAGAAAGACTTTGTTCAGACAATTAACCAACAGAAAATAAAGTGATGTTGCCCAAAAACATTTAAATTATTTGTATATCGTTAATTATAATAATTACCACCTGTTAAGCTCATGCCATTTATGAAGATACTACAATTATGAGTATAGAGGTTATGCTTAGGGGAAACCAATATGGGTTCATTAGAGGCAGGTCCTGTCAGACCAACCTGGTATCCTTCTATGACCAGGTCACAAAATCCTTAGACGCAGGGGTAGCAGTGGACGTAGTCTTTCTGGACTTCAGGAAGGCCTTTGACTCTGTCTTTCACCCCATTCTCATTAAAAAACTAGAGGACTGTGGCGTCGACACCTACACAGTCAAATGGGTTGCTAACTGGCTGGAGGGCCACACCCAGAGTGGTGGTGGACGGGTCATTTTCAACCTGGAGAGATGTGGGCAGTGGGGTTCCCCAGGGCTCGGTCCTTGGGCCCGCGCTGTTCAACATCTTCATCAGTGACTTGGACGAGGGGGTAAAAAGCACCCTGTTCAAATTTGCTGATGACACTAAGATGTGGGGAGAAGTGGACACACTAGAAGGGAGGAATAGGCTGCAATTGGACCTGGACAGGTTACAGGGGTGGGCGGATGAGAACAGGATGGGTTTCAACACTGACAAGTGCAAGGTGCTGCACCTGGAGAGTAAGAACCAGCAGCAGACCTACAGGCTGGGGAACTCCCTTCTTGTCAGTGCAGAGGCAGAAAAGGATCTTGGAGTCATTACTGATGCCAAAATGAACATAGGCCGACAGTGTGGGGACGCGGTCAGGAAGGCCAACCACACCCTGTCATGCATCCACAGATGCATCACAAGCAGGGCCAAGGAGGTGATCCTCCCCCTCTATGCAACATTGGTCAGACCGCAGTTGGAGTACTGTGTCCAGTTCTGGGCACCGCACTTCAGGAGGGATATGGACAGCATTGAGAGGGTCCAGAGGAGGGCCACCCACATGATCAGGGGGCAGCAGGGCAGGCCCTACGAGGATAGGTTATGGGACCTGAACCTGTTCAGCCTCCACAAGAGAAGGCTGAGGAGGGATCTAGTGGCCATTTACAAACTAGTCAGAGGGGACCAGCAGGCATTGGGAGAGTCCCTGTTCCCCCGAGCACTACCAGGAGTGACAAGAAATATCAGTCGCAAGCTGGCAGAGGGTAGATTCAGACTAGACATCAGGTCCAGGTCCCAAAGGTGTGGGAGGAGCAGAACAACTACCTGACCCTCAGGAGCCTTCATAGCTGCTTGGACAGACTTGGCAGGAATTAGGAAAGGAGGATAAATTAGAGAACACACAAACACACACACACACACACACACACACACACACCTCCTCTTGCAGAACTCCAGTTACTGACATATAGATCACCTTTCTTCCCTCTCCAGATGCCTGTCTGTGTTCTAGTCCTCCTAGATCTGAACTCTGTTATCAGTGGAGGAGGATATTGGGAGATTAACTGAAATTGGATACACAGCTGCCCTAAATTAGGCATCTGAACAAGATGCTTAACCAATATAGCTTAAAAACGTCTATACCACCCCTAGTAACACCTTTATGCACGCCATCTAAGGAAACACCAAGGAAGGAGCTTCATAAGCTGCCTGGGCCATGGTACTATGTGACCTGTCATACCAAGGGAGTTGTAACCCAGCTGTCTCCTAAGCTAAGTCAACGCAGTCCAATGAACATTTAGAGATTCTCTGAATGGAAACTGCCTCACCTTTGGCCTGTGAGCAATGGAAATGAAAAGCCCAGGAGATGCTCTAAACAACTTTATTCTGCTCATATATAAAGGCAGAATTTGGAGGTGGTTTCCCCTTTGGATGTCTGGGTGTTGGGAAGAAAACAGGCAAAGGTATGAACTTAGGTAAGTGAAAACTTGACGCCACGTTTCAAGAGAACTTAGGATGGGGTTTCAGCATAACCTTGCCCTTGTGAGAAACCATAAATGATGATCCAGCCATCAGGGCCTCGAACTGACCATCTCTGGGTGAAAGAAGTTACCACTAGGAACATTGACTTCATGGGCAAATGAAGTAGATAGCAAGACACTAAAGATTCAAATGCATGATCCATCAGACTGGCAGGTGCAATACTGAGGTCCAAGGTAGACAGGGATCTTGTGTTGATGAGGTGCTCTGATCAGTTCTTTGAGTAACTTTAGCCTGTGAAGACTGGGAAAAAACTGCCCCTCGCCCTTTCAGTTGGCCAGTAGTGTGCCAAAGCAAGCACCAGATGTGCCGAACCCATCGAAAGCTCACAAGTTTCAAGCATAACAAATATTCCAGGCTAGCAGGGACAGCTAGAGATGACTAGCCCCTCCTCCTTCCTTTCGGGAAGCTTTAAGGGGAAACCTACCCTTACGTTTCCTTACAGCTTGCTTGCCATCCTGGGAATGGGGGACTGTAATGTAGAGGGGAAATCTCTCACTGATACCAAGACTGCTTCAGAAGCAGAAGCAGCAGCCACAGCAGGAGCACTCTTCACTGAAGAACGCCTCTGCTGGATGAATCACATCTTTGCTCCAGTTCAGAGGCAGGCTTCATTGATTTTTTCCTAACGAAAAAGATTCACTCTGTTGTCTCAGGATTTTGCTGCCGTTCTTGTGAGGGATTTGCAACCCCTACACTTTTCTTTAATATGTTCTTCATCTAAATGGCAGAGACAGTCAGACTCTCCATCATTCAAGGGCATCACAGCCCTGCATGGTGCAAAGATTACAACTCAGGGATTTTTGACCTCACATGAGCCTGTAACTAATCCAATCCATTCACTAACAGCCACTGTTAAAACCTATTTAGAAAAATAAAACTATTAGAGGCCAAGCTGCGCATTGCTTGTGTGCTCTGTCTCAGCCAGGATGGTGAAAAGGAATGGAAGGCTGGCTAGCTCTCCCGCCCCTTTTTCACTCTCAGTGGAGTGGATGGGGCTTGAGGATACAGACACAACCAGCATTGCTGCCTAAAGCATTTTACCCTCTGGCCCAAGAAGCATGCACAATCAGAAGTACAGTTCAGAGACAAGCACTGGAGAATATTTTATTTTACTGAATATGAAACTAAGGGGAATTTGGTAACATTTCTATGTCCAACCCAGCGCGCAAGATACTGAGCAATTTCATCTTCTGCGTGCTTCATGGACCTGGGCCCATATAAACAGGAATGAGAAGATGCAAAAGGCCTGCAGGGATAAGAACTGCACACGGCTAAGTGGTGAGACCAGCAGAGGTTCAGAGCAAACCAGAAGGAGAGAACTTTTTCTGCAGTTCACAAAGAGCATAAGTGCAATTCCAGTTACTGCATGGAGAACAACCGGCAGGATTACTTAGGTTATGATTTCACTGTCTTCATCCAAATAAAATTCCTATTGAAGGTCATGGCTGATATTTCAAAAGCAACCTAGGGGGTTTAGCCGCATACCTATTTAAACCAATGACAGACATAGCCACCAGTTACCAAAGCAACACGTGAAAATCAGGCCCTTAAGAAGTGTCTCTATTTGGGTCTCCAGATGTCATTTTTGCAAATCCTGCCCCCTGCACTTGCATTTCCTACACAGCTGTGAAACCCTCAATCCAGATTTTCACCACATATCCTTTGCAAGGAAAGTAATAAAACCTTTTCACTAAAGAAACTGATGGAGAGGCTGCATTTGATCATCAGCGCTCTCCACGAGGCATCAGCTGGTCCTTCTGTTCTTGTGCTCATGTCTGCATCTTAATTATTAGAGTGTATAGCATTGCTGCCAGATCCACCCAAGGTAATGCCCTCAATTATTTCATTTAAATAGTAGCTTCCTCTCAAATATAGCCACCTACATCAAATTTATTCTGAAGAACTTGATTGGAATAGAAACAAACGTGAGCAGACAACTACTGCTGTACCTGGCATTGTTATCTAAGAAGGGTGAGGGACTTGCTTTCTGTTCATGTTTGACCTTGTTAAAGGTGCTCCTTTAGTCTTGCAGTGCTGTTACAAGTCCCAGTTGTACAAGATTATCCAGTTCAAGATGTAGTAAATCCAGCAGCCTTCCTCCCTAAGTCACAGTGACAACATATTAAAAATTCAACTACCTCGTCTTTAGCGAACAATTATCTCATTCACTGGCTTGATTCACTGATATCTTAATGACAGCATCCCCCGTTGTTGTTTTTTTAATGTTTAAAATATGAAATAAATGAGCCCTGTCAGGCTGAAAATTCTGGGTAGGTTGTTGTAGCTGTTTTCAATAAATAATGACGAGAACTTTCAATTTACCCATCATCTGCTGTATCACTGATGATGGCTGTCATCTCCCTTCAGGCTTACAAAAAAAAACCATTTTGGATGCTTTGATAATGCCATTAAATATTGTGTTGTCAATTTTTTTAATCACCCTTATTTTTTCAAATAAATCCCCCTTTGTCAGTGAATAGTGGGGTGGGAGAAGGCAGGGGGAAATATAACCATTGCAGGACAGGGCACAATGCAGATGTGTAGCTTTGCTTACTCCAACACCTTTGCTTACTCCAACGGGCATTGCAAATCACTACACAAAGGGATGAGTTAAGGTTCTGGTTGTACTGTGAATGTGTCTCACTTGTTATGTGCCAAAGTACTCCCATTTAAAAAAAGAGAGATGGAGCGCTTTATCTCAGCTGCAGGATTCAGATTACGTCCATGCAAGTCAAGGCTGCTATATCATTTTACACTTCCTAAGGGTCCGGCCTTTACAATGAGTTCCTTTAGGATCAGGAAGATTTGTCTTATGAATTGCAGAACCCTGCGATACGTTATTGCTGCAAGAAGCAAGAGCAGCGAGAATGAGGAACTTGTGTGGGGAGAGGGCGCTACACAGATGCGAAAGGGAGCCCAAAGCCAGCTCTGAGGAAGGTAAGTGAATTTGTTAAACTCTGCCTCTCTCCAGCCAATTGCTATTTTTCTAATTTCCAGCTTCCTAAGGATTCTCCAAGCTTTAAAGTTAGCCCACCCAAACAAGACCTTAATTTTTTGCATCAAGTGAGAGCAATAGTCTTTGGCTAGAAAGTATTTTTTTACAAGCTCAGACCCTCAAGCCCACAAAGGAGAAATTTAGTTAATGGGATGTGTTCCTTTTAAAGGGAAAAACCACTTCTATGGAGAAAAAATAAGCATAGATTAGTGGAAGCAATATAAATCCGTACAGAAAAACAGCTCCAAATATTGGTACGCGCTGTTCTGAACATTAATTACTCTTCCAGAACATTAAGTTTCCATTTGCAACCTCCTCACTTGGTTTTATAATTATATTACAGAAAAAGGGCTAAGAAAGAAATAAGATTCTAGGTTCCAATTCAAACTTTTTCCTCCCTTAGAAGATCTTTATCTCAATGAAGTCTGTCTGCATTACTTGAACCTGGTCTTGCTTGACCAATCTCATTTCCTTTTACAACCAAGTGACCTATCACCTGCACAAGGGGGAAGAGATTGATGTTGTATATCTTGACCTCAAAAAAGCCTTCGATCTGGTATCCCATGTTCACCTGTTGGCAAAACTGGCTAACTGCAGCCTTGACCTCACCACAATCCGCTGGCTGGGGAATTGGCTCCGTGGCAGGACCCAGAGGGCAGTGGTTGACAGAAGCCAATCATTGTGGTGCCCTGTGACCAGCGGGGTCCCCCAAGGCTCTGTCCTAGGGCCTATACTGTTTAACATTTTCATCAATGATGTGGACATTGGTGTCAGAAGTGGACAGGCCAAGTTTGCCGACGACACCAAACTCTGGGGTAAAGCATCCACACCTGAGGACAGGAGGGTGATCCAGGAAGATCTGGACAGGCTCAGGAAATGTGTGGATGAGAACCTGATGGTGTTCAACACCGAAAAATGCAAGGTTCTCCACCTTGGGAGGAAAAACCTGCAGCATGCTTATAGGCGCGGCAGTGCTACGCTGGTTAGCACTACAGATGAAAGGGACTTGGGGGTCATGATTGACCACAAGATGAACATGAGCTTGCAGTGTGATGCTGTGGCTAGTAAAGTGAGCAAAACGCTGGCTTGCATCCATTGATGCTTCTCAAGCAAATCCCGGGACGTCATTCTCCCCTTGTACTCGGCCTTGGTGAGGCCGCAGCTGGAGTACTGTATCCAGTTTTGGACTCCACAATTCAAAAAGGATGTGGAGAAGCTTGAGAGGGTGCAGAGGAGAGTCATGCGCATGAACAGAAGTCAGGAAAACAGACCTTATGATGAGAGGCTGAGAGCCATGGGACTCTTCAGCCTGGAAAAGCACAGGCTCATGGGTGATCTGGTGGCCACCTATAAGTTTATCAGGGGTGCTCATCAGGATCTGGGGGAATGTCTGTTCATCAGAGCGCCCCAAGGGATGACAAGATAAAATGGTCACAAACTCCGCCGCGACCGATTCAGGCTGGAAATAAAGAAGAACTTCTTTACTGTCTGAGCCCCCAAGTTTTGGAGTAGACTGCCGCTGGGGGTGATTCAAGCACCCACTTTGAACACCTTCAAGACACATTTGGATGCTTATTGTGCTGGGATCCTATGATCCCTGCTGACTTCCTGCCCCTGGGGCAGGGGGCTGGACTCAATGATCCTCTGGGGTCCCTTCCAGTCCAAATGTCTATGAAATCTATGAAAATCTATGAAACCTGCTCTACACTGGGCAAAATCTGTTCAGCAGTGTAGTTGCTCACTTTCTAATCAGTTAAAAGGGGCAAGTGAAGGATTGTGAGGAGATGGCCTCATAGGGATTGAGTCAAGGGAAGTCTTAAGTGAAGATCCTCAAGGACCCAGGTTAAGTATTACATGCATACATGGCAGAACCCAGACTTTTCCTATCCAGGGAGTTTGAAACCTGCTTAATTTGCAATCAGGGATCAAAGTAAGGGTGAGCTGTTCAGCTGTTTGCTGGGCTTTTACTTCAAATGGCATTGCTTCTCCACTCAGCTGGGGCTCCAAGCTGATTGGAGATGTGATACCATTTAAAATAAAAGCCACAACAAGCAGCTGGAGCAACTTAGTTATCCCACAGAGCTGTTTGCTGCAGCTCGAGGTACTCCTGACTGGCATATAAGACTTCATCTTCGAGGAGTAGATAGGAATCCAACTCTGTGAAGTCTGTGTCCTGCTGTGAAGAGTGCAGGTAAAGGGCACATGATTTACCCATACAAAAAATGCCAAATTACTTGACATGTAAAAAACCAACCAAAGAAAAGCGAGTGGAAACATAGGCAGGGTTTAGAAATAAAAATGTAACCCTGTAAAAATTCAAGTGAATGCTATATTCAAGGAGGAAGTAACCTGGGCACAGAAAAATCAATTATAAGGAAAAGGGTAATTAAGAAGAGTTTGATGTGGTTTTAGCCAGCAAATTAAGTCTGACCTTGGAATGCAACATGGCACAAGAAAAGTCAATGTGATGTAGGCAGCACTCAAAAAAGTAATCGCTTCACACACCAGGAATTTGATGGTTTCTATCTGTATGACACTTGCTGAAACATTTAGAAAGATGTCAACCAAATGAAGGGAGTACTGAGGAGAGCAACAGGAATGACTAAGGATGTGGAGGCTGTGCCTTAAGAAAGATTAATGGCACTAAATCCGTCCAGCTTGGCTAAACAATGACTTGGAATTGGGAGTGAAAAATTGAGCTCCATCTACAAGTAGTGTGTGAACGCCAAAAGGAGCGCAATTGTTTCAAGTGACATGAGCAAAAAATAAATGTCCGTAATGGGACACAATTAAGCAAAGGAAAATCTAGGCTGAATTGAAGAAAAAGTCCCTGTAAATGAGAAATATTAGAAAAGAGGAATGGTGCAAGCTTTAATTTCTGTCGCTGGACATCAGATCTAGCCAGAGAAGGAGAGAGGGAACAATTTTACAAGGGCCTGACCATCTTTCCTAATACACAGCAGGGACTTTGAGGCACTCCAAGCTATGCCCATGTAGTTAAAGCAGTAAAATGTGTATGGGTAGACAAGACCTTAGAGAGAGAAACAGAACATGCCTTAGGGAAGGAAGGGACACAAAGATCAAAACTAGCAGTGACCCTTAGGAGATGAGTATGTTTTCTCAGTGGATGATGCCAAATAATAAATCCTCATAGCACCAAAAATCCCAATAACTATCAAAGGCCAAAGCTATCTTTGTGCCAACTTCCCTAGTGGTTCCCATTTGAGATGAAGGGAGTAAGAAATCCTAAATGTAGTTCAGGATAGAGTCTGCCTCCCACACCCCTGCTATAAAACAACTTCAGTGTGAGAGCTCAGACCACAGTAGGGCAAGGATCCAGCTTTGAAAACTAAAAGAAGGTTTTCTCCATGCTTTTATTCTGAGCTGCCAATTTTCCCAGACATTCATTCTCCAACAATGCTGTGGATTTCCTCCTCTTAATATTGCTCATCCATGCGCACGCTGCCTCCACAACCCCCTGAAGAAGCCACCGTGGCCTCAAGGCCCAGCATTAGCTAAGCCTCGAGGGGTGGGGGGCAAGAGGTGAAGAAGCAGAGAGAACTGCTTTAGCAACAATCCCAGGTCCTGTCTGCCCATGCTATTAGGACTTTCTCTAGCAATACTCTTGAAATTAGGACTTTCTATTAGGTCTGCCCATGCTATTAGGACGTTCTCTAGCAATACTCTACAAATACTCTAGCAATTTCTCTTTAGCAATACTCCCAGGTCCTGTCTGCCCATGCTATTAGGACTTTCTCTCCCTCTCTGCCTCCCCCAGCTGTACAGACACTGTTAGCTTGGCATTCAGTATGCACTGCAGAAGCATAGCATAATCATATTTTGGTTGGTGACATTTCTATGTCTCAGAGCCTCTGATCTACATGCCCCACTAATGTTATATTATAATCATTTTTTTCACTTAAATCCATTCTTTCCTATTAACAGTATTTCATTTTCCATTATGTTATATTTCTGCCATTTTGCATTCCTCTCACGAGGCTGGTGAGCATAAGTAGCTGTTTGTAACACCAAGAAGAATGGCTTGGATGGTATCTTTCATACAAATCTCTTTAGGTCTGTTTCATCCATGTGGTCTTAAAAAAAAAATTCTCAACAGATGATATCAAAGGCTTCATCAGATTCCTATTGTCCTGGGTGTGCTAGATAATCTGAATGGTTTCAAAAGAAAACTGCTACCTGCTGATAGCCATAGTAGCTGCCAGTTACCAGATGTCTGGCTTTTGTTGTCTATAACTTGTATAATTTCTGCACAAAAATGAAAATGGGTTTGATCCTCCAGAACAGAAGCAGCCCCACACAAATTTATTCCAAACGGCCTCTTTTTAGGTTGAAACTATTTTGGATTTTCATTTTATTTAACTGATTGGCTCCACTTAATTGAAACCTCTATTCATACTGAAAATTCGAATAATACTCCCTGCTTTGCATTTCAAAAAGAATTTCAGTGTTTATGAAATCACTTTTGAGTCGCAATTACAGTTATTTGTCTCTGGGACACACAACATCTAATTGGGTCAACATTGTTAATGAGCTGGTAGCATTACTGTTAATGAACGACTAGTGTTAGTTGCAGTGTTTCATCCCCAGCAGGTGGCAAATACAATATGTTAAGACAGATAATTATGTTAATGTAACAAATATCCACAGACCAAAGAAGTCATTAGAAATATTAAACAAAGAGGTTAAGTGAGACAATTGTGTGGAATGAACCCTCTGTACCTTTAAGGGTTCTTAATTCTATAAGAAATTAATGTAGTGTGGGGGCCTAATGTTTTGTTATCCATTCAAACTGTTATCGAACACAGAGACTTCCTTTCCTGGGCACCACAGATATGGAAATAACCCATTGTAGTGCAGTGGGCTTGGGTTGCCTTGTTTGAAGCGACATTCCAGCAGCACAGACCACACCGTTTCCATGAGAGTAAAGCTGGCACTGCAGGAAAAAGGGCAGCATATAGTAATCAGTGCACAAAGGCCTGAGATCTCAACTATACAAAGGCCGCTTTACACAGCAGTGGCAGTGCTTTAAACTGGGACAAGGGGCCTTAGCAAACATGAGAAGTAGGGCCAATGGGTTTTATCCTACAAGACAGGGAATGCCAATGGGAGACTGAGCAGCAGTAGTTTAACTTGGGGTGCAGGAGTGGGGCATATGCTCCAAGCACCACCTAAGGGGAAGGATGCCAGAAAGGCAGGGAGGGGGAACCTCATCCTCCCATCCCACGCTTCACCTGCAAAAAGCAGGCAGCACAGGCAATGTGCGTCATGGAGCACAAGGCGTTCTGGGAATTGTAGGTTTTGTAGAGGTGCCATGGAGCAGTACCACAGCAAGGGAGGGGCAAGCAGGGTGACCGTCCCAGGTACCAAAGCAAAGGGGTGCCAACAGGCAAGTTGTGAGTTGATATTTTGTTATAAATATTTCGAAAAATCTTGGCTGATGTGGCCAATAATGTCACTGATAAATGCAGCATGCATGAGCACAGCCATAACATGCACATGGACAGCCTGGCAACTTGGAGAGCAGTGTCCAGCTGGTGAGTCTCTTGCCAAGGGAAGGGAGGGGGGAAGGAAAGGCGTGTGGGGGGCAGATCGAGGCCCTCCAGTGAGAGAGGAGGAGGGGGGCTGGGACTCAGGCAGGCACTGCCCAGCCAGGGCAGGGCATGGGACAGAGCTGCGAGCAGTTCTTCCAGAGGGGAGGTGCAGGGGGTGCAGCTCCCACCACTGTATGCGCCCCAGGCAAGCATGGGGGGGCATGTGGCCCCTGGATCTGTGCGCAGGGCCAGGGCAGGCTGCTGCTGCTGCTGCGGGCTTGCCCTGGGCCCCAAATTTCCTTGCTACAGCACTGCAGTGGAGTTTGCTGCTGCTGGAGAGAGAACTGACCCTCCCTTCACACACACATCTTCTGCAACCAAAATCAGCCTATTTTGCCCTCTTGACATGGGCTTCAACAGCAAAAAAAATGGGGTAAAGTTTTTCCCCCAGAAGCCACAAACTCCACTGAAACTCTAGAGAGCTACAACTCCCATAACTCCTTGCAATCCATGACACACACTGCCCAGCTGCTGCTCCCGGGGAGGGGAGGAAGGCTGAGAAAGGACCGCCCTGGGTGCCTTCTTCAGATGTTGTGCCTCAGGGAATGGCACTCCCCGGTTGCCAGTACTTCTATGTCAGCATGAAAGCGCAGTGATGGGGCTCTGTGGGACAGACTTTTCATTGTCACTCTCTTACACCTAATCAGAGGACAAAAAGAAGCCTTCAGTTTCTCAAGCTGTCAACCTGCCACCTTTCCCGAGCACGGCATTGATTGAAAAAGGAAAGGAAATTCACGGGCAATCCTGTGTTGCTCACAGCCATGTTTCTGCCATCCTCTCTCTTGCACTAATGCCATTCTTTCATATTTCTTCATTCATACGTTCTCACTCTTAGCACTGAGTTACCAACTTTCATGCCCCCTGTGGTTCCTGACTACTTCTAATCAGCCATGTCAAAGCTACTGTACTTGCTTCTGCTTCTTTTATTTCTTTCTACAGGCATTAAGACCTGTAAAAGAAGCCATTTCAAATTTGACCTCTGTACCCAGCTGTTTAAAATTAAATTATTAGCCCTAAAATTAACAGAAGCTGTATAATGTAAGTACTATTTCTAGTTAGTAGGGGTGAAGTTTTAATCAACAGTGAGAACAGAGGATTTCTGCAGTCTTTTTTCCCCCTGAAGAATTTGCCTCTTAAGGTCATTTGCTACTAAAATAACAAAGGACAGGAAGAAATCTGCCTACGCACTTTTTCTTTCATTCTTGTAAAGAAAGGGAAATTATAGGGATGATGAATGTAATTAAAGAGGCAGTAAGTTTTAAAGGGTTAAAATAAATACATTTCCTTCCTGAAAGTATATTAACTAGTGGACTCACCCTCACAGGATGTTACTAAGTTATTCATTGTTACATTTGAAAATAAAAGGATCTCGCCTGGTGCTTATATAGACATACAGCATCTGTAGTTCTTAACCAATGATCTGGAAGATGAAAGTTTTCAAAGCTCCTGTTCAGGTTGTAAGAAATTTTCCCCATTACAAAAGACTGCGCCATGGGGCTTTACACTTTTTAGAGCTTACAGCATTGGAAAAAATCATCCCAGACCAGATGAATCATAGATCTTTTGCAGTGTGCTGTCCCTGTGTGCTAGCAATGGGGACATTTTCTTCAGAGATGCACCTAAAACAAAACACTCCCCTGAACTTAAGGAAAACTTGGATCCAGACCAAGCTTTGTGTCTCAGACCATTAGCTACACTGCAATTTCTCCTCATCTTAAGTTTGGATCCGCTTGCATATAAATATCCTACATATTCAGCAAAAATGCATTTTCTCATTTTCGTTTGAGTCCACTTCCCACAAAGCACTTATACTACTCTTATTATTAATGCTAATGGGGGATGCCTTTATTGGAAAGAGAATAACCTTATGGGACTAGTGCATATGTTCTTAGATCATTTAATGCTTACTACTTTCAAAATGTAGATACCAAATATAGAATGCAATGCTCTCCATATGCAGTGAACATCTGGTAACTAAAAAGGATGTATGATATATAAAGAAAAGGGCAGTATGGACATTTTTATACCTCTCAGATGCTCTGACATACCAGGATATTTGCTAATGCAAATACCTAATTGTTTTTGCAAATGTGTGTACCTAACCAGTGGGATGATGTGTAACCATACACACACACACACACACACACACAGGGGTAAAACTACCAGTCCAAGCTACACCAGTTTAGTTTTCATCTGTCCCCTCCCACCTCAGCGGGGAATTTTACTAAATACAAACCTGCTACCTGCCACCTAATGGCAAAGCATTGTAATCATACCTATGTAATAGTACCTAAAACCCCAGGGCAACTGCAGGTCTGGTCGTTTCTGATACCAGCGTAATTTGCATCAGTAAATAAACCCAGTGTAAATTATGCCAGGATATATGTGTCTGTCCACACATTCTGTTACAAAGAGTGATCCAAATAGCCCCTTTAATATCTGCAAAACTATTTAAGCATTTCCATTTTGATCTGATCCAGTCATCTATACCAAAGGGACAACTTAAATGCCTAAGGACATAAGAAGATTGTGAGCCATGGTTGCCAGTCTCACACAAGCACCTAACTCTCACCAGCAGATAGGTGCCAGGTCCCTGAGAGAGGTGGAGTGTCACAAGCACACACCCGTCATGCTCAACATTTCCTGTTGGCTTGCCAAGGCAGTCTCCTGTGGGGACAGCTGGCTACCATGAATCCCTGTGCTCAGCACCTAACTCTTCTGAGGGTTGTTTTCTCACAATCTACAGAGAAAATGGGCTCTTAACTTGATTTTGTTTTCCAGTTCTAGAAGCTAGGCACCGAGAAGTTAGGAATGTCAGCGCACGCAAGTCCCTTTGTGGATCTAGGTCTCATTCCAGTGTCCATTTGCTTGATAAAGCATGGGATTTCAAGAGTGCATCAGGCACTGGAAGATTTTGCCCAGGCTTTTGGAGGTTGTTGAAGCATTAGCACCTGCATGGAGAGCCAGATCTAAGTGGGGCTATTTTGTTAAAAGGTATTGTAAGAATACACCTAGGACATGTCAACCCAAGGCTCACAGATACCTTTCCTTCAGGGCTGCGCGAAATTTTGCTGGCTGTTTCGTTTTGATGCTGTTTCGACTCGTTTTGAGCTCAAAACAGCAAAATCGAAACAAAATGAAGGGCTTCGAAACAGCCTCAAAACGAAACAAGGGCAGTCTAAATGTTTCGAAAGTCTTGAAATATTTCAAGTTTCGAAACTCAAGCAGGGCTTGCCTGCAGGGAAACAGAAAGTAAGGAGAAGGAGAGGGAAGAGCGGGGAAGGACTGCTCTCATACTGACTGTGTAGCTGGCCAGTGACTGTGATCCGCCCCTTCCAATCCCAATGCTCTGGGGGAGGGATGGAAAAACAGCATAAAAGGCAGCATCATTTGAACTGGCCTGCTTTCTGTCACCCATGTCACGAGTTTTGCTTGTCAGCAGCCTGAGGTGCAGTTTCCCAGAAACCCTGGCACCTATCTCCTTGAAACCTGGCAGGCTTCATGGCCTCAGCAGGGGCCACCACCCCCCTGTGCCTTAACACACACATGTGACACAAGTTTTGCTTTCAAGAATTTGAGGTACAGTTTCCCAAATACCCCTGCATCCATGTCCTTGAAACTTGACAGGCTTCATGGCCTCAGAAGGAGCTACCATCCCTGCAAGTTCCACCTGGTTCAGGCAAGAACTGATACATATATAGGAAGTTTTCTGGTTCCCCATTATAACCTATGGGCAAAATGTCGAAACAGTGTCAAAACAGCTAAACAGTTTTGACAAAGTGAAATGGAACAGTGGTTTCGAAACTAAGCAAAACTCAAAATGAAACACTGTCCCATCAAAACATCAGAACAGAAGTTGAAATGAAACGGTGCTGTTTCGCACAGCCCTGCTTTGTTTCACCCAGAGAGAGTTAGGTTGAATGATTGTTAGGTTGAATCCTCTTGGGTAACAAGCGGGTAATACACCTCGCAGCCAGCGATTTTCTACTGCCTATGGGGAACTGAGAATCAGAACAGTCAGTTTCCAGCATGTTCTTGCCAAATCCTCATTACCTCCCTCGGTGCTTTTGACCTCGTGACTTGTTAGCATTCAAGTTAAAGTATGGAATCAATGAGTGCCTCAGTCAAACCATATCACCATATATGCAGAATTTTCCATAAGCATATGTGGTCCTAGCTCCATACAGATATCAAAATACAATCAGAGAGATTAATAGGTTTTTCAAACCTGAGAAGCATACCAAAGCCTTAAGCAAAGTGGCAGTTTTATATATAATCATAAAATACACAGTGCTTTACTGACAGGAAGTAAGACATACTAAAAGCTTCCATTATGAGATAGAAAATGGAAATAAAAATAAGACCTGGAACAGTAATGCATATATGGGGTCTTTAAGATAAAGTGTTACCAGAGGGACAAAACAGAATTTTTTATATCACTATTCCTAAAAAGCCAGTAGCCATTATTGTTACTTACAGCAGTTTAGAAAATGAAGGAGAGTCTATGGCTTTTTTTTTTTTTTTTTTGGGGGGGGGGGGGGGAGGGATGGGTGGGAAAGATTTGAAAACCAAAAATTACAACTAAAACCAAAACATATTAATTTGGAGGTGCCTCTAAGGTGCCTTCCTGGAACTATAGGACAGTTACCTCATGTCCCCATTCTTCCATAGGCCAGTCTCCCTGGCCGTACTACACCTCTGATGATGCATGAAGGTCCTCCCACTTAGAGAGAGAGAAGACGGTGCATACTGGGAGTCCCTGATTGTGATGAACTTGGAGAAATGCAGTCCTAACTGGAAACCCAAGTCATAAAAAAGGATGGGGTCATGAGGCAAATAGAAAACGGTACCCACGTGACACTGTGGTACCATACCCACAGTGAAACACTTGGATTTTCAGGCATTTGGTTTTCAGTGAAATTTGCACAGAAACAAAATCCTATTAGTGAAAAAAAAAGTCATTTGGTTACACACCCAATTGTAGGTACTGGATTCACAGCCCAGCTCTGCTACCCTGCTCCAGGTGAGTACAACCTTCAGACTGAACACAACTCCTCCGGTTGATAATAGGTGAAAGTTATTGATATACAGTGATAGGAAATAAGAGTAATGCAGGGAAAGCAAGCAAGATGATTACAACATATATTGCCCAAATTCCCCAGTACCCAGAATATACGTAAGGAGACCAGTGCGTCCAGCTGGTATGTAAATGCCACCTTGAGGTTCTTTGCTTGAACATCCGATGTCAGCAACCTTGAAGGTCAGGGGCTGATGCCAACTTGCTGTTCAGAATACAAAAGGAGGAGTTTTCATTTTCCTCTGATGACTCTTCATTTCCAGGTGCCATTGATTTTCCTTGTGGCCATTATGCTGTCCACATTCTATTTTGTCAGCCAAAATCCTGTCACATGCACGCACCTTAATTTGGTCATATCATCCAAAACCAGAAATCCCAAGGGTTTTTGCAAGTGGGCACTGGAACCCTGGAACCCTGAAGTCAGGCCTGTCTCTATTATGAAAATAAAGTTTGGATGTTTTTAACTTCCCAGGACATGTGTGGTCTCTTGGCCTCAGACACCCCGTCTGCCTTGGAGGCTGTGAAACTGTGACACAAACAGGTTTTCAGAAATCAATTAACCCTTGCCATTCCCCTAAACCATTGTTCTAATGCAATATCTATTTTACTTACAAACCAATACCAAAAAGCAAACCTCTAAATATCATTTTCTAGACATCACCAATATTTCATCAAAAATCAGGTTTAATGCCATATTCTCAACCAAGCCTACTTATTAAATTAGATTATTAATGACTGGCCAAGTCCAGACACTCGGTTTCTCCTGGGAGAAACTACAGACGCTGCTACAGATGTTCTCCCAGAACAAAAATAACTGCTCCAAGAAAAAAATAACCTAAGAACAGCAAGAGTTAAATCTCTCCCAGGAAAGTTTCTCCTGGGAGACCACATGTCTGCACACGTTCAATGTATTAAATAGTAATTCATAAACAACTCAATTAGCAGTGGGTTACATTTTGCTAGAGCCTGTACAAACACAGATAGAGATGGTTCCTTCTCTAAAGAATTTAAAGTCCAAAAACAGATGAACAGAGGAAAGACAATCCATGCAAATATAGCACAAGCAGGTGACAACTGGCAGTTGTGTTCAATACGCGTATTGTTGTTGTATCAGAGCTGTTTTTATTAATGTACTTTTTGGTACATTACCAAGATCAGCAATTTAAAAAGTTGCATGTCAGAGAGAGAAAAGCATTGCTATGAGACCCTTCTTCTGTTGCCAGGTTTGATGAATATATATTAGTTGAGGAAAGCAGAGGAACAGGGTGCATGGGTCCCTTCACACACCTCCTCCTCAGTCCGGCAGCTTCAGTGAAGGGAACAGATCTGATTCTGAGTCCACTGCATCTGTGGAGCATTGCACCGGAAACAGCTCTGCTGGAGCCAACAGACTTTCACTAAAGTAAGACTGATGAGAACTAACTCAGCAATTCTCAAGCAGGGTGCCACAGCACCCTGGGGTGCCACAGTGCTCAGTCCTTGTAAAAAGATGTAAGTCCTGGCACCTACCCCTGCATCTTTCCAGTACTTGCCATGTCCTCTCCACCAATAGCACAAGTGTGGTAAGGGCAGGTCAATGCTAGTGCACTGGATGCCCGCATGCACGGGGCAGTTCCCCCACACCTGTGCTTCCAGAGCTGCTGGGAGGGACTTCAGGCAATGGTGGCTCCAAGCACTGACATTCAAGTCCCTGGGGTGCAATGACAGCAGCAGAGGCCATGCTTACCCCCTCAGGTAAAGATGAGGGCAGGGCAGGAGCAGACAGCAAAAAGAACAGGTCATGGCATCTGGCACCAGCCTCTGCACCAGCATCTAGCATCACCTCCTTTCACCTCCTACAGAGACAACTGCCTGCTTTCAAGTCTAATGAAGCACCCCCAGACTCCCCAGTCTGTCCCACCAAGCTTGAGAGAGTGCAGAGGAGAGCCACGTGCATGATCAGAGGTCAGGAAAACAGACCTTACAACGAGAAGCTGAGAGCTATGGGACTCTTCAGCCTGGAAAAGCGCAGGCTCAGGGGTGATCTGATGGCCACCTATAAGTTTATCAGGGGTGACCACCAGGATCTGGGGGAACGTTTGTTCACCAGAGCGCCCCAAGGGATGATGAGGTCGAATGGTTATAAACTCCTGCAAGACCGTTTTAGGCTGAACATAAGGAAGAATTTCTTTACTGTCCAAGGTCTGGAATGGCCTGCCGCCGGAGGTGCTTCATGCACCCGCTTTGAACGTCTTCAAGAGAAAATTGGATGCTTATCTTGCTGGGATCCTATGACCCCAGCTGACTTCCTGCCCCTTGAGCAGGGGTCTGGACTCAGTGATCTTCTGAGGTCCCTTCCAGCCCTAATGTCTATGAAATCTATGAAACCAAGCAACTCCTGCCAGCACTGGGCACCATGCACCAACCTCTGTCATGCTCTCAGGGGCATTTTGCGCACCCCACCACCCCACAAGACCCTTTTAGGTTTGCTGCAGGGTGCAAGGATGTAAACACTCTAAGAAATTAATTAGTCTTTGAACAGGGTGCTACTATATTCCAAGAAGTGGTGGAGGGTTGCCTCGAGTCTGAAAAGGTTGAGACCACAGATTTAACCTGCACGCTTCCCTTGGAGCAGGGGAGTGTTTCACCTGCAGTAGGGACTTCAGGATGAAGTGGGTGAAGGGGCCCATGCACTCCTATAGATTGACACACAGAGTTAAAAAAAGCATGCACACAATTAATGAGCAATTTTTGGTGATATTTTGTCTTTACCTGCTGGAACACAGCACAGAAGCAGAGTGCTGCTGATTGAAACTAGGTGCCAGACCTATCTTGCCTGTGCAAAGTAGCAAAGCTAAAGGCAAGCTGAGAGACAGAGTCAGGACATGTGCTGCTGCTTCTTAAAAGAAGCAAAGTTTGTAGGCTGGGGCTGATGTGGTGTGGTATGCAATCCCTGAACCCTCTCTCGAAGGCACAATCAGGTAGGCATCTCGCCCTACTGCCACGTGGAAGGAGAAGCAGAGCTGGCAGAAAATGGAATGTCCTTCCTCCAGCAAATCTCTATTGGGGGAAAATTCACCCCAATTTGAGGCAAAGTCAAACATCTAATTTTTCTGTGGAAGCAAAAGATTCTAAAGTGGATTTGATTTCAGAAGAAATTCTCTGCTAGTTCTCACCCAGCTCCCGAGAAGCCAGTTCCTTGGCCAGAGAGGCAACATGGGCAGGCACGTGCTCAGAAACTGGGTGTGCCCACCTGGGACCTGCCTGTGGGCAGTTCCATTAAAGTTAACAAAATCAACAGGTTCCTATAAAACATTTTGATTGAATCAACTCAGCATTTTCCCTGCAGAAAAGCCTTCCCTAAAAACATATTAAACCAGCTCTAAAGAAACAAGGCACCAGGAAACCCACAACAGGAACTGGACTGAAACAATCATGTAGCACCACTGCAGCAAGCAAAAGCAAGCTCTGCAGCTATGTTCCTTGGAGAAAATATTCTGCATTTTCTTGAGAGGTACAAGTGGTCTGTGGAGTAGGAGAATGAATACTCACCTTAGCTAACGTATGCCTTTAGGTGCCTATATGTTCCCTTTTCAGCATGTTCCAAGTTGCTCTCGAATTATCATATTTACTCACATACCATGTGCACTTTTCCCCAAAAATCAGCTCCCCAAAATTGGGGTGCATGTCTTAAATGGAGAAAGTGATTTTATCCAGAGAATAGAAGCACCTTGCTTTGATTCCTGCTTTACAGGACAGCTGTAGTGGCATTACTATACAGGCAACTGAGGGAGTCAATTGTTCTTCACTCCCTAAGTGCTAACAATCGCCTTCCCTTTCTAATGGCCATCATGTTCCACTAATCAAAGCTAACCTTTATTGTCTGCTAGTTGCTCTTGGTTCTCTCTTCTTTGATTTCACAGCACTGGCTCTTTTCAAAATCACAAAATCTACCCATGGAAAACAGTCTTCAGCAGCAGCTAGAGCTTCAGCTCCTATTTAAGCAGGAAAAGGAGAGTGAGTCAGCTGAAGATTAGGTTGTCACTACTCTATGCAGCCACAACTCTGAAAAAATGTTTTTGAAAGGCAGAATGAAGAAAAAAAGGTGTGTGTCTTATCTAGGGGTGTGTTGTATGTGAGAAAATACAGCAATAATGGTTTCAAAGCATACACAGTGTACACAGTTCTTCCCCACTTGCAATCCTAAACCATGGCCAGGTGTTTTTTCCTGTACCATTAAAAGTGTTAAAGTGTCTTACAAGGACAAAATAAAAGCTCATTTCTGCCCTTGCCTAGAAACAATGAGAATTGCATAGCTGCATTTTTTGGTTAAAACTGGGCTCCTATCAATGTGAATAGTTACAAAATTAAATTTGCAAACTATCCATGGTGTCTAAGCCCTGTCTTTGACCCTCCACCTTCTAACCCAGTTATAATATACTAAGGATGAAAAGTGCATTTCATGAAGCATTTTTAGCTTTCAAGGTTTGGCTTCATCTGACTCAAACTAAAACCCTAAAGTTCTTATCAGAAGATAATATCATAAACATTTGTTTTACATAATTCAAAATATGATATTATTACGTCCAAATGTTTCATTTCTACTTACTACAGGCTATAGCAAGTACAAATTCTAAAGCAGTCATTTCAAAATGAAAAAAACAAATCTGAACTTTTTCTTTCTAAATGCAATTACAGCAAAGTAAAAAAAATAAAGACTACCTGAAGCATTTTGATTTCAACAGAGCTGCATGTTCTGAAAGAATACACACTGAGTGAAGTTTCTCCAAAGAGCTTTAAACTAGATTCTTTTGTTCTTTGAAGAATTGTTTTAAGTCTGTTATAGAAGCCGAAAGTATTTCATCCTGACAATATTACTAAATTGTGAAAGGTGTTTCTGAACTATAGAATGGGGAAAACTGAACGTTTCTGAATTTTGTAGAGCATTATTATATGTTAAAGGTACTTTAAATTGACCAGTCATTTTTTACTTACTTTGCTGACTCAGAAGGTCCTGTGCAGAGCACCAACACAAAGCCCAAATACCACTTCCCTACTCAAAATAAGGCTCATAGAGAGCACAAGCATTGCAATCCACACATTTTTAGGTCAACAGGTCCCATGATGATCATCTAGTCTGACTTTCTGCCTAAGAACATATTCCAGTTACACCTGCATCAAACCTAGACCTTCTGTTTGTCCTATGGCATATCTTTTTAAAGGACATCCATTGATTTAAAGATAGTATGTGATGAAAAATCCTAAACATCCCTGAGCATGCTGTCCCCCTGCTGAGAAGTAAACAACAGCTCAGAGAGAAACTGAAGAAGGAGGCAGCAGACAGAAAGCTCAACAGGATGGTTTGGTTTTGTTGCTGGTGTTCTGCAGGGAGCATGAGAAGTAAAATATTTCACTGATAACTTGGCTGTTAATATGTCACATGTCATTGTCAATCAAAGTCTACACTGTCTTCCAAACAGGAGCAGATAACTAATAGGGGTGTGCGAAGCAGGCCCTATTCGATTCAGATTCGGCCCGAATCAGGGACAATGAATCAATTCATAGTTTCATAGTTGGTAGGGTCAGAAGGGACCTAAGGAGATCATCAAATCATAGAATCATAGAAGTCGGGTCAGAAGGGACCTTGCAGATCTTCAGGTCCGAGCCCCTGCCTGGGCAGGAAGAAAACTGGGCTCAAATGACCCCAGTCAGGTAGGCATTAAGCCGCTTCTTAAAGACCCCCAGGGTAGGAGCCAGCACCACGTCCCTTGGAAGTTAGTTCCAGATCCTAGCTGCCCTGTCTGTGAAGTAGTTCTTGTGGATGTCTAATCTAAACCTACTCTCCAACAACTTGTGTCCATTATTCCTTGTTATCCTGGGGGGCGCTAGGGGAAACAAGGTCTCCCCCAAACCCTTCTGGTCCCCCCACGTGAGTTTATAGACGGTCACAAGGTCCCCCCTCAGCCTTCTCTTGTGAAGGCTGAACAGGTTCAGGTCCCGTAGCCTCTCACTGTAGGGTCTGCTCTGCTGTCCCTGGATCATGTGGGTGGCCCTCCTCTGGACCCTCTCAACGTTGTCCACATCCCTCTTGAAGTGGGGTACCCAGAACTGGACACAGTACTCCAACTGCAGCCTGACCAGTGTTGTGTAGAGGGGGAGGATCATCTCCTTGGCCCTGCTTGAGATGCGCCTGTGGATGTACGATAAGGTCCGGTTAGCCCTGCCAACCGTGACCTCGCACTGTTGGGCCATGTTCATCTTGGAGTCACTGATGACTCCAAGATCCCTTTCTGCCTCTGTGCTCTCAAGAAGGGAGTTCCCATCTTATAAGTGTACTGCTGGTTACTACTGCCCAAGTGCAGCACCCTGCACTTGTCAGTATTGAAACGCATCCTGTTTTTGTTAGCCCACCCCTGCAACCTATCCAGGTCTTTCTGTAGTCTCTCCCTCCCTGCTAACGTGCCCACCTCTCCCCATATTTTGGTATCATCAGCAAATTTGAACAGGTTGCTTTTCACCCCGTCGTCCAAATAGCTGATAAAGAAATTGAACAGTGCGGGCCCAAGGACTGAGCCCTGGGGGACTCCGCTGCCCACTACCCCCCAGGTTAAATATGACCCGTCCACCACCAGCCTCTGAGTACGACCCTTCAGCCAATTCGCAATCCATCTGACCATGTAGGCATCGATGCCACAGTTGCCTTGTTTTTTAATGAGGATGGGGTGGTCAACAGCATCAAAGGCCTTGCGGAAGTCCAGAAAGACGACATCCACGGCGACATCTGCATCCAATGCTTTTGTGACTTGATCGTAAAAGGCAATCAGGTTGGTCTGACATGACCTGCCCCTAATGAAACCATGCTGGTTGCCCTTGAGCATCATCCCTGATGCCGGCCCATCATAGATGTGCTCCTTGATGGTCTTCTCAAAGAGTTTCCCCAGGATTGAGGTAAGACTGAAGGGCCTATAGTTGCCCGGGTCCTCCCTCCTCCCTTTTTTAAAGATGGGGACCACATTGGCTATCTTCCAATCATTTGGCACCTGGCCTGAGCACCACGAGTGCTCGTAAAGCCGCGCCAAGGGCCCTGCAATAACCCTTGCTAGCTCCCTCAACACCCTGGGGTCCAAACCCCTGCCATGGGCAGGATAGGATACTGGGGTCAAACGACCCTGGCTAGGTGGTTGTCTAGCCTCCTTTGGAAGACCCCCAGGGTAGAGGCGAGCACCACTTCCCTTGGAAGTTGGTTCCAGCTCCTAGATGCCCTGACAGTGAAGTAGTGCCTCCTGATGTCTAGCCTGAATCTACCCTCAGTCAACTTATGGCCATTGTGCCTTGTTAATCCCAGTAGTGCTCAGGGGAACAGGGACTCTCCCATTACCTGCTGGTCCCCCTTGGCAAACTTATAGGTGGCCACCAGATCCCCTCTCAGCCTTCTCTTGTGGAGGCTGAACAGGTTCAGGTCCCATAGCCTCTCCTCATAGGGCCTGCCTTGCTGCCCCCTGATCATGTGGGTGGTCCTCCTCTGGACCCTCTCCACCCTGTCCACATCCCCCTGAAGTGCTGCGCCCAGAACTGGATGCAGTACTCCATCTGCAGCCTGACCAATGTCACGTAGAGGGGGAGGATCACCTCCTTGGAACTGCTCATGATGCATGTATGGATGCATGACAAGGTGTGGTTAGCCTTCCTGACTGCGTCCTCACATTGGCAGTCCATGTTCATCTTGGAATCAATAGTGACTCCAAGATCCTTTTCTGCCTCTGTGCTGACGAGAAGAGAGTTCCCCAGCCTGTAGGTATGCTGCTGGTTCTTCCTCCCCAGGTGCAACACCTTGCATTTGTCTGTACTGAAACCCATCCTGTTCTCATCCGGATGTTTGGATGTTAATCCAATCAATCCCTGATTCAATTCAGCCGATTACAAATCTGAAGATTCGATGCTGATTCAGAGAGTCAGTGATTGGGCCATAGACACAGCTTTGAATGTTTTTTCTACATACCTTGAGCTACCAGCGTGGCTCGTGAATGCTGTGATGCTGGGGCAGATGGAGCATCCCACAGGAGTGCGGGGGGGCCCTCCACGTGCTCAGCAGTGAACCTGGAAGTGGACAGGAAGTATTTCCGGTCTGCTTCCAAGTCTGCCCGGACGCATGCGTCCCACCCCTGGCTTGGCGATCAGCCGTGGAGGGACCCTGGGTGCCCACCCCAGACCCAGAGGCAGCAGTCACCGAGCCGGGGGGGCGCAGAGGGGCCCCCTACATGCTCCCCAGCAGACCCAGAAGTGGACTGGAAGTGCTTATGGTCCACTTCTGGGTCTGCTGCTGAGCGCACTGGGGAGCCCCCCGTGCTTCTGTGGGACACTCCATGCGCCCCAGCATCAGAGCATCCACGAGCCGCCTGCTACCTAGAGGTATTCAGAAAAAACATTTCAAGCTGTGCCTATGTCCAAATCTCCAAATCTTTCCGAATCACTCCGAATCGATTTGGAGGGTTCCAATTTGATTTGGAGAGATTAAAGGGTTCTCTGATTCGATTTGGATTCAGAGATTCGGCCACCAAATCAGGCCGAATCTTCCCCGAATCGAATCAGGGACCAAAGCTTCACACAGCCCTAATAACCAATACATAGGACTTGTCAAAAGTCCAGTTCTGGAGCTGGTTGAACATGATTCATTGCAAACCTTCAGCTGGCTGTCAGTCAGCTCCTACCTGGAAATTCAGAGCTGGGATCTTCACTAGTGTGAGCCTTGACATTCATCATAGAGAATCTACACCAACACACATGTGCACACACATGTGTTTTGTTTGTTTGTTTGTTTACTTCAATGGCTTATCTACTAGCAATATAGATAGAAATGGTTAGTTCCCTCTAAACTTCCTAACCAGCACTGCTTATCTCATATCACAAAAGAGATGGACTTTCTTTTGGGAGCAGGTAGATGTTTCCCCCACAGACTCCTACACAAAGAAAGGAAGGGCATTCTCTGGAGGTATGAGCCTCCTTCTAATACTATGAATTGGTGTTGAAGAATCTGTCTCTTCTACACATGTTCCCTGGCTCTGAGGCATCCAACTTCCTGGTTTACTTCTTCTATCAACATTTCCTTGTTTCACATGGGCAAAAAATTAAAAAGAAAATCTAATTAAGCCCCACAACAAATCTTCCATGTCAATCATATGACAGGGTATATGTGCATTACCACACTGTGTATCCTAAACACTACCCATCCTAAACAGAGGCTGCACTCACTAGTCATGAGAGGTAGATCCTGTGGGGGTGAACTTGCACCCCCCCCTCTTTGACTCCAAAGTTTAAAACTACTTGCCTGGCAAAGGTAGTGCCATTTCTAGTCAAGCACTGCTGAGGCAGTCAATTGACTTAAGAACTTATTATAAATGTACCTGATTCCTTATAAACCCTTCATTCCATAGATGTTAACGACCTGCTCTTCTTTTTAATGATCTTGATATTCCACCAATCAAGCTAGCCTTTGCTCTGTAATTCTGCTGTCTGTTAACTGCTCCTGGTAATGAAGCTTCTCTTTCACAGCCCTGCAGCCTGTTTTTAACTCATTTCACTGTAGTTATTCATTTTAAGACTGAAGCAAAACCAAATATAATATAGTCCTAGGCCCCTAATAAATTAGTAAAGCTTCTTGTTTATTTTTAATGGGAGAATAATATGTGTTTTGTTCTACGTGATGACACTGATGAGGCACCACACCATCTGCATCCCTCTTTACAAAATCCTAGACCTGCCCACAGTAGTCATAGCACATCAGTGTAGACCAGTGTAGGTCTGTTCTGCTACTGTAAATCCAGGCCAGAAACAGATAGTACTAGATATCTTGTGACAGTCAAAAAGGCTGTTCGCATGACATTTTCAGGCTAATTTTACGGATCCGGCATAGGAAAATAAGAACCGTCTTACTGGACCTGACCCAAAGCCCAAGAAATCCAGGCTGGCTCCTGTCTCAGACAGTGACCAGATCTTGTTGAAGGTGGCAACTCCAAAAGTTTCAGTAATTCACATATTCACTGAAGCCTTAGAGTGCTTTTCTGAGCCAAACCCCAGTGCAGAGGCTTTTTAAGATCTGCCTGTTGCTACAAATACCAAAGCAGAGATAAATCACAGAGTCTATAAAAAATGGAGCCAGGTCCTCCAAAACAAAAACAAACCCTGAAACTTGCAAAGATGAAACAGAGATATTGGAGTGGAGTTTCACAGCTCATTAATTGCCTTCCAAAACAAGGAAGATTTGTGGTTTGCTAAAGGAACCGTTAAGGCAAGTGTGCTGCAGAAGCAAGTCAGTCTATTAATTTGCAGGAGTTAAAATCACAGCGTGGGTGGAGAGAATGAGAGGATGTAGAATTAAGACTAACAGTGCCCAAAATACTGGCAATGACCATAGCAGGCTTCAGGCCCTTTTACTTTAAACTGCTGAAGGAAGAAGGGCTTGCAATTAGAGGACATTGTGTTTTTAGCCTCCTTTAAAATCAGTGTTGCGCTTGAAAACCAAATTTTTAACCTAGTGCATTAAGAATTGACACAACACTCGGTTGATGAATAGCAGAAAGGCTTGCTTTAATAACTACCAGCAAGTTACAAAACTAAATGACAGAAAAAGACTCTTTTCCCGTATAAAATGAGCTATTAGCCCTTGTATTATCTTAGCTGCAAAGAGAACTTTACCCAATGCAGATAGGAAGCAGTTCTAGTACAGCCTCACAGTGTGGATCCTTCACTGGTGGCTGGGTGCTGCAGGATGCCTTCTTGATCTTCCCTGGACTGCACACATCTTGCTGGCAGTTCTCTCTTGCGTTTTATACTGTTTTAATTGTATAGCTTCAAAGCATTCCTTCTTGATCGTTGGTTAATTAAAGTCCGAACAAAGCAGACAAGGACAGAATTAACGTATTACAATTGTATCCTGTTAGTGTGTTTGTGAAGTTTGCAAGCTTTTGATCAGTTTGGAATCAAATAGGATGGGTATAGACTGAATGAGATACCTTTAGGAAGTTGATCACAGAATACTATTTTCCAGTAGTTATTTTAACAATGGAGGCTAATAAATAGCAGCATCAAATGGCTTATGGAGATAGTGAAGATCAGAGACCATTGGATACAGTAGGTGTGAGTTTCAGCAAAATACACTGGTTTAACATAATAAACATTTAGAAACTGACTGCCCATTTTGAGAAAAATGCTTTAATTAATTAATGCAAATGCAAAGCAGGGAGGATCAGACAATAAGTGTGAGGTAGGTTAGATGCAGTCATGTAGACTGATTTAACATAAAAGTTTAGACAGATGTTTGCTTTGGGAAATAGGTGTTAATCAAAGGGGGAATGTGTTAACCAGGATACATTTACAGTCATGTTTTCAGTGCACCTTGGCTTTTCTCATCTCTTACAGGCTTTGCTTTCAAGTGGATATTTTAGTTCTTTTGTTTTCTTTAATGGCACTTAGCTCCAATGAGATGTAGATGTAGTTTATAGGCTTCTCCCCAGGCCACTTGGCTTTCTGGCTTGCTCACTGAGTCTTGTTACATACATGTAATGGGTGTGTCAGGTCTCTGTCAGTACTTTCAACCAGGGGTGTAGGTTGTCTTGTATGCATACCAGCCCAGCCCCTGGCTTCTTTACTTTTCATTCCATCCAGGAAGAGCATACACCAACTGCTGAAGCTTCCTTAGCCTGACGAAGGGTTTTTGAACCTGAAAGCTTGCTTAATAACTATTCTCCAACTATTTGGGTTGGTCTAATAAAAGATATCAGATTCACCCAAGGAACCTTGTCTGCCTCAGTACTTTTAACCATCACTTATTTTTTAGGCTCAGGTGTGGAAGAAGGTTGAGGACTGTTATTATGACTGTTATCTTGTAGCATGAGTCTGGTATTTGGTACCACAAGCACTCCACTTTCTCTTCTTACGCCTACTGGACTGCAAGCCATTAGTGGAGTTTGGTTTTCTTTGTGGCAGGCTTGTTACCACAACCCAGTCTTGCCCCAGCCACTGTCTTGCACTTTTTTGCAAGAGGCACTGTCCCAAGCTTGCACAGCTTTCATAGTCAGCACTAGTAGTTACACTGGGTGGGCCAAATCCTTCCCTGTTACTCCTTTACAATCCTACTGATTCAGCTCCTCCTGACCCCAGGTGAAAATAAATTAGGGACCTTTCTTCCTTCCCCCTTCTCCACCCTACTGGTAATGACGGTAACAACGGTGGATTTTGACTTTTTATCCGCTAACAAAACTAAAGCAACCAACAGAAAGAAAGCAGCCCTTTCCAAAGCAAGAAGTAGGTTTATCAGATAGGAAAGCTGTCTTCATTCTAAAAGTAACAGTTTCTTCTCTTCCTTCCTCACGCTGCACAGAAGGAGAGGAGAAGGTCAGATAAGAAACTGTAATGGACTGTAACATCAGGGTAGGAACTACCATTTCCAGCAGGCTGCTGGGGAAAGAGGAGGGAAGCAGAGGGGGAGTCAGGATTGCATGCAAAGAAATGGCTCAGTGGACACAGAGAGAGAAGCAGCAGCAGGCAGCAAGTTGCATGCTGAGATGCAGGAGCTGAAACAGGGCTGACTCTGCAAGACCTGAGCCAAGCAGCCAGCAGGCACTTGATTGCAGGAGCCATTTTAGATCCCTGGCTGCCTATATAAACAGATCAGTTGCCTGCTGGCAGGCCAGGCTGGGAGGCTTCTTGTATCATCCTGGGGGTAAGGGCAGGAGCTGTAGGGGATGGCTAGGAGGCTCCTTGGTCCTGGACATGACCTAAAACTGCACCCTGCCAGGAGTGGGTGGCCTGGTGGAACTCCCAGTGGCACGGGAGCCCCCAGGAAATGCCAGGCCAGTTACCACCCCAGTGAAAGGCAGGTCGGGGTGCCTTAACCCCATGTCCCACAACTGGGTGAGTCACCCACTAGTAGGGTCCAGAGGGCAAACTCCAGAAAGAGAGTGGGGCTAGAGACTCAAAGGCCTGAATAAGAGTACCCTCGACTGGTCAATGCTGGGGTCAGGACCAGAACAGTCAAAAGTGCCCAGGGCCCACCGGGAGGGACACTCAGAGCTGAGGGCCTGGGGTCCCAACTGGCCTTGGAGGCGAGGCCAGGGCCTGTGTGGCCAAAGGTCCCGGGGCGACCATGCCCAAGAGGGGAAATAGTTTCAGGGAGTGAGGCAGCCCTGAATGAGGGTGGAGTAGGCCACCTGAATGGAGGGATGCTAGAGAGATCCTGATTGGAGGATTCTGGGGCCCAGTGTGGGGCCAATGAGATTAACATCAGTGGATGCCATCTGTGAGGCATGGGATGCAGTGTAGGGGAGGTACAGAGCCGCAGATAGCACCCCCTGGCATTGGGGCAAGGAATGGGCAGCCTCGCACCTAATTAAGATCATTAATTAATTAACAACAAGGCGTGGCAGGAGAGAAGGTGGAGAGTTGGCTCAGAAACAAGTGGGCGGGGCCATTGGTAGATGGGGCCCAAGAAGGCTTCCTGTTACAGTACCCTAATGTTGCTCACCCATGTTTTTCCCAATCTTCTTAGCCCATTGGCCTTAGACCCTATCCCCACAGAATCCCCTGTGTAAATTTGAGAACCTTCCTTTTGGCTCCTCTGCAGTTTCCGGGGCTCGGTCCAAAACAGAAGGAGGCACCTATGCTCTACGCTTGCTTTCTCTGGCTATTCCCAGAATTGTTTGAAAATATGAAGAACTGTGCACCCTGCCCAGCCCACCTGGGTGCTGCCACCAGCCCTGATAGCAGAGCTAAGATTGACTAGCTCTACTTTTATACAGACTTGTCCTGCAAGTGCTACATGTAACCTGTGTCACAGACCTCCAGACTCAGTCCTGGGAGGCTAGATATATTCAAAGATGAACAATGCAACCATGCCATACAGTTCAAATGATAGACCTTCAATATTTAAAATTTTCCTTGTAGCCTCATAGGTAACTGACCCAACTTCTGATCAGAGGGCACTTACACATGTGCAAGGAGCTCACTCTGATGTGCTGGAAATCCGGCACATCGGAGCAGACTAGATGAATTGATTAATCGAGTCTGCTGGAGTACCTAAATTGATGCACTCTGGCAACCTCTCACGTCATGTGTATCAACAGCACAGCTGAGAAAATGGTGGCACTGATCTTTGAAATAAATCATGTTCAATGTGTTTTAGTTCAAAGCACCCCACCACCATTTTCTCAAACTGCACCACTAATACATGTGACACACAGATGCTTTTAATTAGTGCTGCTCACTAATTAAAAGTGCCTGGTGCCGCATCGGGAACACATGTAAAAACGCCCAGAGGGTTTGAGCATACTCAGTACAATTTGAAGCTGAGCTTTAAATGAAAGTGAATTTTGCAATAATACATTTGTAGTAGTTTAGCCTTTTAGCTACAGCTCAATTTGTTAAAGCCCAATAACACTGGTATCCACTGGGAGTCAAGAGTTGTAAAATTAGATATTCACCACGGCATATCTTTTCCTTATATTTAAAACCTTATTAAAGAAGAGGGAGACTACGAGGAGAAGAGCTCATGAGTGGGAAGAGGCAACTGATTTTAGAACAACTTTTTCCAAATGATTTGGAACCATCCAGGTTTGCCTATGGGCAGTCTTGCTAAGGCTCAGCCTGCACCACAACATTTGGCAGCCTGTGTCAGTTGACACAGCTATACTAGCAGAAATCCTCGCTCAGCTTATGTTGTTCATAGAGATCATATAGGCTAGGTATACACATTCAAAAAACCCAAGGCAGAATCAATCCAAGTTATACAGTTTTGTGTAAGCGGTGTAGTTTATATCGGTAGTGAACAGAACACACATTCACCCTTTGGTGTGGGGTGGTGGGTGCAAATCTTAAACCGGGTTCTGCCCTTTTTTTTTTTAATCGGTCTGTGCATGCCAAACCTGCTCTATTATGGGGATAGAGCAATTGTGTGCACCAAACTTCTGTTCTGTTACAGATACAGACCAGTTTCCAATCAGAATACACTGGTAAGTGTATTATCTGTACCTGGCCTCAGTTACATGGGCAAAAAAACACCTTTCAGCGCAGGTTGAGTCAACAGCAGGGTACTATACAGTTGCTATAATAGAATTGCTAGGGTGGCAGAGGTTTACTAATACGAGTCCCAAGTACCCCACTCATCCCAGTGATACTCTTACCCAGCGGTCGGTCCCTCCTCACTTGTTGCACCCCATCTTAAGCTAAGTTAAGAGTTCATCAGACCAAAGACAGTGCCACCCTATATATTTGCAAATTGCTGCATGCCATGAAGCCCCAATCCTTATAGGGCCTTTGGGGTCATTCTGTAAAATTAAGAACAGATTGGAGACCTGAGGAGGAACAGAACTGAGTGAGAGAATCATGAATAAAGGAAGAGGAAGAACCTGGAAAGAAAGAAGTTGGAGGGAGTTGGGGGGAAGAAGAACAGAGAAACCAGTGGTAGGAGAAAGGAGAGGAAAGGGAATCATAAAATGGGATAATAATTACAGGATTAGCAGAGTTGCTGCTTGAGGGGTAATAATGTACACTGCTCCTATTCCTAGATGTTTCAGCTGGTCTCAAGGCATCGTGGGGGTAAGCAAATGGGTAGAATCCATAGCAGCATTTATGCAAATTAACAGCAGACCTTATGCTCAGGGCAAGCTGCCAGCACGGCCTTGGTGCAGCAAGGCTGTGCACAGCTTATTCCAGTCATACATACAGAAACACTGAGAGGCCACAGTGATAAGAGCTTTAGGACTTGCAAAGACAATGCCAGTTCTCCTAGGGATTTTAATGCCAAGGCAGGGCAGTCAGGAAATAATTGACTCCAATTAGCACTCCCGCAAGCTGCAATGCTCTTTACCTGCAGCTGAGTGGCACTGGAAAATGTGAGAGAAGCAAAAACCTGCTCTCTCAGCTGACCTCTACAACTCCATGACCCACTGCTCAGCCCAGGGAATTGCCCAATGCATCAGCACCTGTAGCAAATGGAGGATCATTTTTGATCCTTGTGACCAAATGATCATTAAAGCCATGTGGTGGTCAGGACATCGCTGTAGCCAAGATTCCACAGAATTCAGAAGATCTGTCTCCCACAGGCAACTGGACATACTAATTATGGTTATGGAAAGAGTGTGTGTGCATTTAAATGTTTACTTTTTTGTAGTATAGAGTAGCATCTGAGGGACCTCACAGCAGATCTGGGTCCACTGCCCTAGGAACTGCATAAGCAAATAATATGACAGTCTTTTCCCCAGAAAACTCAGTATTGAGACCCAATATTTAAGCGAAGAGGTTGGGCAGTGGGAAGAAGATAAAGTAACAGTAAGGAAATAAAAAAAGAAGTCCATCTAGCATTGGCAGTTCTCTCAACTTGTTCCTTCCTAGCCGTCATTAGCTGATGAAAGTGTTCTGCTGGCAACACTTAGTGAGAATAAGCAGCCATACTGAATAGATTCTTCATCTTATAGCCTGACTCAAGGGTCTAATTGCAGAAGCAGTTTGAGGCCTGTAAACTCCAACTGGTGGGAGGATTTTTGCTGAAAGCCCAGAAGTAAGAACCATGGCTCACATCGCCTATCTCCTATTGGAGCTCCCTGCTCAGCATGCTGTGTGCGCAGTTCCTTTTGTGAAGCAATCCACTCTCCCCAGGGTTGTGTCTAGGGAGTACAGATTCTGCATTAAGGTTATGCATTCTGCTACAGAGGCCAGGAACCGTTGTCTGTACATCCTTTGGCAGATTTAGCCCTCTGTGTGTCAGCTTCCCATTTTTTTCCTGTATAAAATGCGGAGATGCAGAAGTACAACGCTTTCAGTACCATCTTCACTGATACTCAACTGATTGACCCTGAGGACCTCCAAAGATAAAAGCATGAGCTGCTACTGCTTGCATTGTAGGGTCTTAGCTTTCTAACTAGCTCTTTGTCTCCAGTTTCCAGAGGACAGAAGTGTGCTAGAGATGGATCTGTAACATGCATCGCACACTCTTTTGTGCTCCACACCTTGAGGAGAGCAATCAGAACTTTGCAAATGAATGGATAAGAAGGTGGGGGGTTTTATTTCCCATCCTTTGTCAATATTGTAAATGCTTCCCCTCATGCCCACCCAAACCAAATGAGAAAGATCCAAGACTCAAATGCAGTCTTTTATTTTATTCTTCAATCATTTCCCCAGAGCTTGCATGGCTTCTCCGGGTTTCTATAGTCACATCATTAGCATCTTCAAAAAGAAAAAACCCTCTCTTTTTAAGCCATTTTTGAAAAATTGGATAAATATAAAGAAGAGGATATGAGAGACCCTCAAAAGAAATTGCATCTGTTTGATACAAGCTGCAGAGTGAGTCAGCACAGGATCAAAATGTCACCTGGATAGGAGTTAGTTGGTCATGCTGTGAATTTTCTCACTACCAGACTTACACAATCCAATGTGCCAGTAACTACATTGTGAAAAGTTAGTTTTCAGCGTCTCAGGATTTCTCACATTTGAATTCAGCTTACACTATTAACATGGGTGAGAGGATTTTGGTAGAAAGAGTTTTTCACCTCTCAGTTGATTTAGACATGAGTATTTAAAACAGTTAAGAAACAGCTGCCCTCTGGCAAAATAAAGTATCTTCTGTCTCAACACGTCCAATCATATTATAGTCTAGTTCGTCTTGGAAACCATCAAAAACAGTAGCAACAGGAATCCAATAGCATGATTACACATGTTGGTAGGATTTCAGTCCAACTGCAAGAGACCCACATGGACCCACATCATAAAGCTGCCCCCACAATTAGCACTAATTGGCAATTTACCTGGATATATTGGTGCCAATTAGGCACCTAGGGTATATGCCCTAGGGAATAAATTATTCCCCAACTCCAAGAGGTGATCCATCCAAGCCAGGTTCCTCCACACTGTAGCAACCTAGAATGACCATGCTGTGCCTCTGTTGTGGATGCTACTGCACTACCTTCAGTAAGCTTTAAATCCAAAAAAATGTAACACCAAACATATATATTATTTTAAGCCTTCACAAAGCCATTTATCTGCTGTGTTTTCACAGTTCATCTCTGTCTCCTAAAGTCCTTCCCCGAGACACCAGGCAACTACAGGCCCATTAGTCTTACTTCGGTCCTGGGGAAGCTCTTTGAAAAAATTATCCAGGAGCACATCTGGGAGGGGACAGCAGGGGGAAGGATGCTCAAGAGCAACCAGCACGGGCTTATTAAGGGCAGGTCCTATCAGACCAACCTGATTGCCTTCTACGATCAGGTCACAAAACCATTGGATGTAGGTGTTGTGGTAGATGTCTTTCTGGACTTCAGGTAGGCCTTTGACCTCCCCATTCTCCCACCCCATTCTCATTGAAAAGCTAGGTGACTGTGACATTGATGCCTACACAGTCAGATGGGTCACAAATTGGCTGAGGGGGCCACACCCGGAGAGTGATGGTGGATGGGTCATATTCAACCTGGAGGGAGGTGGGCAGTGGATTCCCCCAGCGCTCAGTCCTCGGGCCCGCACTGTTCAATTTCTTGATCAGCGACTTGGACGAGGGTGTGAAAAGCACCCTGTTCAAATTCACTGATGACACCAAGATTTGGGGTGAGGTGGGCACGCTAGAAGGGAGGGACAGGTTACAACTGGACTTGGACAGGTTACAGGGGTGGGCAAATGTGAACAGGATGGGATTCAATACCGACAAGTGCAGGGTACTGCACCTGGGGAGGAAGAACCAGCAGCATACCTACAGGCTGGGGAACTCCCTTCTTGAAAGCACAATGGCAAAAAGAGATCTTGGAGTCATTGTCGATTCCAAAATGAACATGGGCCTCCAATGTGAGGACACGGTCGGTAAGGCCAACCGCACCTTGTCATGTATCCACAGATGCATCACAAGCAGGGCCAAAGAGGTGATCCTCCCACTCTATGCAACACTGGTCAGGCCACAGTTGGAGTACTGCATCTAGTTTGGAGTGCCACACTTTACTAGAGATGTGGCCAGCATCAAGAGGGTCCAGAGGAGGGCCACTTGCCTGACTCAAGGGTCTAATTGCAGAAGCAGTTTGAGGCCTGTAAACTCCAACTGGTGGGAGGAAGACAGCAGGGAAGACCCTACAAGGAGAGCCTAAGAGACCTGAACCTGTTCAGCCTTCACAAGAGATGGCTGAAAGGGGATCTAGTGGCCATATATAAACTTGCCAGGGGGGACCAGAGGGGATTGGGTGAGACCCTGTTCCCCTGAGCACCTCCCGGAGTAACAAGTAACAACGGCCATAAGTTGACTGAGAGTAGGTTCAGGCTAGACATCAGGAGGCACTGCTTCACTGTCAAGGCAGCTAGGATCTGGAACAACTTCCAAGAGAAGTGGTGCTGGCTCCTACCCTGGGGGTCTTTAAAAGGAGGCTTGATAACTACCTGGCTGGGGTCATTTGAGCTTAAACTTAGTAGGGGTCATAAGAGCCCTGTATTCATTCCTGCCCAGGGCAGGGGGTCGGACTAGATGATCTGCTCAGGTCCACTCTGATGCTACTTCTATGAAACTATGAAACTATGACACAATGTAGTCAATGACAGAACTCCAGAAACAGGATCCACCCCTTATTTTCCAAGCATCAACATCATGCCTTGTATTTAGGTTGACTTACTAAAGACTAGGGGTGTGCAAAATGGGCCCTATTCGATTCGGCTTTGGCCTGAATCAGGGACAGTGATTCGATTAGTTGATTTGGATCACTGTCCCCGATTAGATTCAGCCAAATCTGAAGATACAATGCTGATTCGGAGAATCAGTGATTCAGCCATAGACACAGCTTTAAATGTTTTTTCTACATTCCTCGAGGTAGCAGCACGGCTTGTGAATGATGCAATGCTTGGGCACATGGAGAGTCCCACAGGAGTGGGGGGGGGGGGGTCCACATGCTCGGCAGTGAAGCCGGAAGTGGACCGGAAGTACTTCTGATCCACTTCCAGGTCCAGCGGAGGGGCCCTCTGCACACACCCCCCACCCCCAGCTCAGCACCCCCTGCCCAGACCCAGAAGGCACCAGTCGCTGAGCCGGGTGGGCTCATTTGCATCCCAGTATGCAGCATGCTCTTTTAGCTCGCAGCCATTTCATCGCCATGTTGTATATACAAACTTCAGGAGTAAACTGGAAGTTTTGGGCTGTGCCTATGGGCTTTCTCAATAAAGAGCCCATTGAAATAATTAGAAAAATCAAAAGATATGGAAAGCATTGGAGGAGGAGCATTTGGAGAAATCGTTCCGGAGAGCGAAGATGAAAGACTTTGAACTTATGAGTCTCCCACATTGCAACAAAAAAAGCCCTCTCTGCCAAAAGAACCACAGCTGTGCACTGCATGAATAGATAAACAAATGTGATTGTGATGAGCGGGACAACAGTTCTGTGTCCAAAACGCATTATCCCGAGGTACTCTTGGGCATCTGTTACATAATTAGCTATATTTTAACTAATCCTTTCATGGATATTTAAGACAGGGGGGTTTCCAGTAATAAATATCTATCATACTGGAACGTGGCATCATACATAAGCCCTAGCCACAGAGTAAATTAAGGGCCTGAGCCTAATCATAAATTATATGTCCATCTACACCCCAGGCTGATCCATCCAAGCCAACACTCCCTAAGACCAAAGAGAAGAGAAAGAGGAAATTAGACCCGACTGGAAAATACGGGAGAAGCACAGTTCAGTGGAATATTTCACATATTGAACAAAATATTTTGACCCAAAACTGATGCCTTTTGATGCAAGCTGGTACTGAGGTGCACTGTGACAATTATAGTTCTTATGACCCTGTTCTTTTCCATGGGTCATGGTGTCTAGAGGGATTGAACTTCTATGTTTCCTTACTTTCTCTCCCCTTGGAGAGGGCAAGGTTTCCATTGTGCCAGATGGTACCACACTGCACCCTGGGAGATATAGTTTGGCCAGAGCCCTATTCCCATGGATAGAAATGGAGTACAGACCCTCAAAATACAATCACTACATGATACTGGAGCACCATTTTTAAGCCCTATTAAGAAAAAGAGACCAAGAGCAATAAAAGTAGGACCATTACACACTGACAGCTGGTGTTTCTTTCATGCAACCCTGTCCTGTTCATGGAAAAAAGAATGGTTTCCTACTTTCCTCGTTATATATTCCAGGTCACTTTTTCCAGCTAGCAGTCAGTCCCATGGACTTCATTTGGAGTGATCCTATAGGTGCTTCTCTGGCTGTCCTCCTCCATCTGTATCTGTGGTGTTGCTACCTGGATCAGATCACACAGCTCTGCCAAAATAATAGCCAGAGCTCTTCATTTTTGTTAGGGCCTAGAATGCCTCTCCTTGCTTAGCTCAGCTCCTGAAGAGTCTTGGATGTGGTCTGGTTGTTCCTATTGTTATAGTTATCTTTACCTCCTCTTAAATGCCTCCTGATAAAGAGGTGCCTATGTTTCTCCAGTTTCAGTGTGGTTTTACTCAACCCTCAGAATAACAACATATTCTAAAGACCCTGTGGGCTTTATTTGAAATATAAGTTACCAGTTACACAACCACAGCCCTGTTACATCCCCTGTAACACACAGGTTTTCCCTTGCTGTCAGTAAGCAGCCATGTATTTGGCCTAGCCAAGAATGCCCTTCAATAGGAGCTGTTGTTCTGTCTACCATCTTTACCATAAAACCAGGTAGTACTGAGCATCTCTCATCACTATTTATTTGTATTCTTCTAGTACTCAGGAGCTCTGGTCATGGACCACATTGTACTAGATGCTATACAAAAAGGCAAGCAAAAAGATAGATCTTACCCTGAAGAATGGACAGTGTAAACGTACCAGTATACATTTGGTCTCTACTCGGGCACAAATGGGCTGGCAGCAGGAAGGGGAAACAATAATCAGTACCATTTATAACTGAGCAGAGAACAGTTAATGGCCAGGAAATGGATTATTTTCTTGTGTTACTATTTTTCAAACAAGGAAAGCAAAAGTCAGTGCTTTCAAAATGGATACCAATAATGATAGTTAAGTTTCAAAGTTTGAAAGCCAATGGAAGAAGGAGTGGAACAGCTCCTTTTTGCATGAAGAAAATCCTACAAAGTGGTACTTTTATGCCTGGATGGGGGCTGACATATGCAAATGGTTGGCAAGATGCATCTTCTGTCTGCGGGTCTATATACAGAATGCTGCTGTGTATATTTAAAGCCCTTCATACTACTGCTCTAATCCTTGATACTGTCCCTTTCAGCTGTACAAGAATAAAAAAGTAAAAGAGCCAATCAGGTAGCAACCCTGAATGCATGCTTTTTTATTTTGAAGGGTAGTTACTGCACAAAGTTGATCTCCTGATAAACTAGTAGGTGCTGAAATGAAGTATGGGGAATAACTCAGTCTTGGGGTAGAAAAACCCCCACAAAACATAAATGGCGAGACCTATTTGTCTCATATGGCTTTAAAAAAAAAGCTACACTGAATAATTTAGCACATCACCCTTGCCAAGCAGCGAAGAACTCCTGGAAAGGAATCAGAAATGCTCTCCCATGCACCTCCTGCAAATACAGGTTTATGGTTTGTAATTGAATCTAAATATGTACAACCGCTTAATACGGCATGAGGGACGTTTTCAAAAGTCACAAACATGGAAGATCATTTGGAAAAGGTTTGTGTATGGGTTTTGGCGATGGCACTGATGGCTGTTCAGGGAATTTGTGGAAAGGCAGTTGCATAAATTTGGTCAGGAGTGTGGCAGCCTAGATGCTAACCTATTGGGCTGCTTTTGAAAGAGTGGCTTGCTATGTACTTAGCACTGTACCAGGCTGGAAAGATTTTAGTAAAGCACTGGTTTATGGGAATTTGTTTATTCAGGAAAATCAAGACAGAGATGTTTCATGGAGAGGGTTACAACAATATTCTAGCACAGCCTAGGTTTTTAAACCTGCCAGCTGGCTTCTTGCCAGCCCATGCTGTCAGACTGCTGGGGGCCACGGTGTCCAGTGCCCCCGCTCCAGGGCAACACACTAAGTGCACTGCTTTGGAGTTGGCAACCTCAAGGCATCCAGACACCTGCCCAGCTGGCTCGGAGCGGCCCAAGCAACAGATCAGAAAGATGACTTCGCCAGCTGCGCTGGCGAGGGCAATGGGAGTATCAGAGAGGCCAGAAAGGAGCAGATTATGCGGGGATGATGAATTGTACTGGTTTGCACAGGAGAGATCCAATTTCACAAAGTTGATGGAGGAAGAAGCAGCAGCAAATGGATATCAGACTCTCCTGAGCCAAACCAAAGAGCCGTCAAAAGATGCCTCCTCTTTATAGCCTTAAAAACAGGGATGCTGTGAACAGTGAGGTGGGAAACCAGGAGAGGGTTTCAGAATTGCATTGAGGGTTCATTTTCTCTTTATGTTTCCGCAGTAGGAGCATTAGGGAAATACAACTATACAGTGGCCCTGGCTGCCTTATGGTTAGGTAACACATACATACTCTCTTATGAATCTTTGTAGGTGCTCAGCATTGAGCCTTTGCATTGGGCCCCCAGAAGTTGAATCCCACCACTGGTTGATAACAAAATATCCAGGAAGCACAGCACCAAAATACAATGTAATGTGGGATTTGGGACAAAAGAGATCTTGTGTAAAAGTAATTCCTGATGCAAAACACTAATTCAGTCAGTCCTCTCAGTTGTGATATCTACAGCCTCCAGCCTTGCTCTGTAAAATCATCCTGTTTACAATTAAGAATGTGGGCAGCACACCTTTCATTTCTGTAGCCTTAGAGAGAGTCTTAATGAACATAGTTTCAGCTTCACAAAATCCTCTCCTATTAAATCTAATTTCAATGCATAAATTAAGATTCCTAAATAGACATATTACTAAGATTTGAAAAGGCAGTTAGTGCATGTTAAATACAATAAATTCCAGGGGGTGAATAGTAATATATGTTTTAGGAATCACAGTATAATAGATAAAGATACAAAACCTATCACAGATGGAATAATTAACAGGCAATTACTGGCTCTTTAAGGCTTAGTAAAGCATGTCAGAAAACAAGGATCATATTTAAAAATAGGCATAAAACTGGCTAGTGATTTTATAGGACTTAATGGTGATCTAGGCAACTTGAAGGGGACAGAGTTCCAGCAAATCAGGCCTTTTGGGGGTATCTTAAGTGGTCCCAAAACAAGTTGTAAAACTAATTTTTTAAAAAATCAATGGCCCTTTTTAAAATGTAGGCCCAAAGAACAATAAGAAAGTGCATTAAATATACAGAACTTTTTGGTACCAAAATATCAAATAAATACTAAATTGGGCTAAACTGCTAAGGTACATGATTTGGATAAATATTTGCCAACGTCTGGTTTGAAAGCACCAAATTCAGGAAGTAGAGAGCTGTATAATGCAGATTCCCAGTACTGAAAGCTACCCCACTGCACCACCTAGTGTCTCAGTTATGTATTTCTATTAATAAACTAAAATGGTTTCTTTGACATCTCCATTCACTGACTATACATGACTAACTTGCTTTCAATCACCTGTTGCAAATGCACTGGACTGAAGCACAACTTCTTAAGATCTGAGATGCTAAAACTAGGACCATGAAGATCACATGGGAGGGCAGAAACAACTGAGAGCAAGAACAGCAAAGCAATGAGGACCATATTTGACTGCTTCTGTGCACTGAACAAGATGGTGACTGTAGTACAAATAATGATAATTAAAATGAATTTAAAAAAAAAAAAATCACATTCGGGGTTTAATTCGGGAATTAAAAACCTGCCTCAATAGATTGGTTATAATTTTAACTAGTGACACCACTGGCAATGATGGATAAGGCAGGATTTCTCCCAAATTACTATCTGTAAACAAAGTTAGCTTGTAGGGCAACAAATGCTTGCGAGGGGACTTCCAAAGATATATGGTACTGGTATTACTAACAGGAAATCAACAGGTACAAAACTATCTCACAACAGGTGCAGAGATGGAAATACTCTTGAGGAATTATGATGAATGGATGGTGGATCCAAACTGTACAGGACAATCTAGGAGACGAGCTGTTGAGTGCTCAAAGTTAGCAATGGATCCAGAAAGTTTCTAAACATTGTTCCACTCCATCACCAGCATTCAAGCACAAATAAATTAACCTCTCATCATGAACAGGTGAGTCGCAGATGATAACTGGCATTGCATCAGTGCCAGTTAGCACTCACTTTTTGATATTGCAATGGCTACTTCTTAAGGGAACAACTATGAATTGTGCTTTCACTGGCAAGCTCAAGTTGGTGGTTGTACACTGTTGTATTTGTGGACTGACACTATGCCACTGCTTTGCACAGGTGTTCCTTGGGGTGGGGGAGAAGAACAGTATGCTGTATGGTGTAAAACATGTATTACAACTAACAGCCTTAATTAAGTTTTGTGTCCAAAGATCCCTCAGGCACAACCCACCAATGTAACCAAGGGAACACTAAATAGGAAAGTTAAGTTCTGCTGCGTGCAAATTAATATCCAAAACATTCATCTTTAAGTTCAGGGAAAATAACAAATACATTTGGCAGTGAAATCCTTTGTACCATGAACCTATATTTCAAACTGTTTGAGGAAGTTTTCACATTTGCATTGGGTTTAGAAGGATTTGAAGAAAACCTTACATCTTTGCATTGTCATTTTTCAAGGAAACATGTATGTTCCGGTGCCCACGAAACATGTATGACTGTGACCATTAGAACAAATCAACTGGCCGCTGGAAGTCATGAGATCCATACCTATTCCGTACCTGGAAGTCATGAGATCCATACTTATTTCTTCCACATGTGGCTTTGCATCTTTGACTAAGGCTTATACTTTAAAAATAAACTTTCAGTTTCTTAACCTTTTTCTGTTATTTCTCCCAAAAAGTAGTGTTCCTTTGCCATCCCAGACATACATATAAAACTGCACAATGTCAAATATGCAGAGACCTACAGAAATGCGAATTACATTGGAAAATTCAGGCCTCAAAATTCTGTAAATCAAAGCCTACAAAAACAGATAATAGATCTAATTTGCACCCGTTGGTCATGTCCCCTCTAGCAGGAACATGTGTTTTGCGGTGCCTCAAAGGCTTATGAGGTGCTGCAAACTGCACACACAGAGCACATGAATTGATTCACCATCTTGCATATTTTCAGCGTGATGGCAAAACTAAATATCAGGATTTCTCGGTATCTAAAAATAGCGCGGAGAAAAAAAGTAGGGTGGCGCATGTGGCAGCAGCGTGTGCCGTCCAAAGCCAGTCTGGCTGGCCAGAGCCATGCTCCGACTGTTGGCCAGGCTCTGCATACCCAGATCACCACCGCTGCAGCCCCAGGAAGCCCCCAGAACTCCAGGTAAGGCTGCTGGGGCCAGGCCAGGTGCTGGCCCCAGCCTCCCTTACCCCACCTGGGGTAATTTGCCACGTGCCAGAGCACACGTGCAAGGTGGCAGAAATATGTTCTGCTGCTATCTGTCCCGAAGGAAGTGCATGTACAGGCTCATGGGGAGGCGCCCATTCTTTCCATCTGATCTGAACCCAAGGATCCCTAATATCCTTAACAGTGCCCTTCCTTTAGTATAAGAGGGAAATTGAAGGACAATGAAAATTATTACTGGCTAGAAGTGAGCAAATATGTGAAAAATATATACTTGCAAATATCTTTCTAACTAAAACCTGCTGATTGATTCAGTTGCTTCTCACAACTAGTTTTATTCCTCCTGCATTTATGTGAGCATGTTTTTCATTTGTAAGAATATTTAAAGAAAGCAAAAGCATCTAACACACTAGGGAAAGCAAATACTGGAACCAGAAGTGCTTGTATGTCTGCTTTGAAAAGCTATTCTTTGCCGTTCACTGAATAGATACATTCAACAGCACTGAGTGTGCACAAACAGCACTGTTTGTGGCTAGTTTGCAAACAGAAAAAGGGACTTCTTTCTTAGAAACTTAAGTCACTCGGTTACTGAATGGGAGAAATACCATGTGACTTACACATTCAATTATACTACACAAAAAGCAGACACTCACAGTAACTAATACAAAAAACGACAGGCTAAAATTCACGCTTAAATATTCAACAATTCAGGAGGAAGTGGGGGTGGAGGAGGAAATTAAATTTGCTGCCTCATCATAGATCATCACTGAACAGGTAAAATTCATTAGATAAGTGATTCCATTAATTTTTCAAACCATTTTACTCCTGTTGGAGTATTTTGAAAGTAAGATTTACTTGGGGCAGCTGTAAAGGCTGCACTTTTAGAAGAGACTATCACCTGCACTTGGGGCAAGGCTTTTAAAAGTGCTCCACAACCAGCCATGCTTGTTCCTGTCAATGGGAGATTCTCCACTTCTCCACTGTTCTAAGACTGCCGAGCACATCTGTTAGCTTTCTATTATGGGAAGGACCACACTACAAAAACGTAAGCTATTTCTGTGACCCAGAAAGATGGGGGAGGGAAGGGAAAATTACTGTTTGTAATTTTTCCTGCAGATATTTGTGTCGTTTGTGAGTCAACCAGTGTGTGAGAGGGGCAGTGAAAGCCCCTCTAAGGGGTCCCAGACCCTCACCCCAGTGCCCCAGTACTTACCACAGGGATCTTGATGAGTGGCAGCCAGGAGGAATCGCGGGTGTCAGCACAGCAGGCGAGAAGCTCTAACCAGGGGAGATGGGCATCTCCCAGGGATGACACCACAGCCTCTTCAGGGAACCAAGGTACGGTGGCAGGAGGCACGGGCAGGGAGCAGTCACCCCATATGGGGAGCATGGCGGGGAGGCACGAGCAACCCAGCATGGGAATCACACACCCTTCCAAGCCGGGGAAGTCTGGGAGCAACTCCAGGACAGCTGGGGGCCTGTGCTGGCCAAACTGAGGAGCCGAACCAGGGTGGAGCAATGGACGGCAGCCCACCCCCATAGTCACCCAGGGCACAGGGACAAGTGGGTCCCTTGTTCTTCAAGTTCCTCTATTTTCCTTGGGCTAAAAAAGGAGCACCACATTTGGCCACCTCTGACTCCCCAGTCTAAATGACCAGGTAACAATGGACAGATGAGTCACCTGGGGGCAGCCCTCTGGCACAAGTCCAGAGCAAGACTCAAGTCTCACACCTGAGACTCCTTAGTGAGAAGCTTTACAAGCCCTTCTAGCCATGTCAAGTTGAACATAAGTCGGCAGTGTGACGAAGCCATCAGAAAAGCCAATGGCACTTTATCGTGCATCAGCAGATGCATGACCAATAGGTCCAAGGAGGTGATACTTCCCTTCTATCGGGCACTGGTCAGACCGCAGTTGGAGTACTGCGTGCAATTCTGGGCACCACACTTCAAGAGGGATGCGGATAACCTGGAGAGGGTCCAGAGAAGGGCCACTCGTATGGTTAAGGGCTTGCAGACCAAGCCCTACGAGGAAAGACTAGAGAACCTGGACCTTTTCAGCCTCCGCAAGAGAAGGTTGAGAGACGACCTTGTAGCTGCCTATAAGTTCATCACGGGGGCACAGAAGGGAATTGATGAGGTTTTATTCACTAAGGCGCCCCCGGGGGTTACAAGAAATAATGGCCACAAGCTAGCAGAGAGCAGATTTAGATTGGACATTAGGAAGAACTTCTTCACAGTTCGAGTGGCCAAGGTCTGGAACGGGCTCCCAAGGGAGGTGGTGCTCTCCCCTACCCTGGGGGTCTTCAAAAGGAGGTTGGATATGCATCTAGCTGGGGTCATCTAGACCCAGCACTCTTTCCTGCCTATGCAGGGGGTCGGACTCGATGATCTATTGAGGTCCCTTCTGACCCTAACATCTATGAATCTATGAATCCATTACACGTGATACCTGAGAGCAAAAATCTACATGACTGGGAGGTCTATTTTAAAGGGCAACAAGTCAATTTTAAGTTGCCCAGAGTCCCTTTCCATGAACACCACTAAAATTATGAGTTTCCACTATAAAAAGTTACTAAACTATCAGAGTGTGTTGTATAAAAGATAGGAAAAAATCAAAGATAGACATGGGCTAGGAAGCCATATAGACAGGGCCAGTCACTTATGGTGTAAATTAACTAAAAAAAGTTACTGTTAAATGACCAAAATACACATTGGCAAATGACTGGCTAGGCAGAAAAAGGACCTGGGATTTATAGAAGTCAATAGGGCATTGTTGTTGCAAAAAAGTCAATAGCATCCTGGATGCATTAACAGGCATATTTCATGCAAGAAATGAGAAGCAATTCTTCGGCTCTATTCAGAACTGGTAAGGATGCACTTGGATTAATGCATCCAGAATTCGGCCCCATGCTTAAAGAAAGATGTAGACCAGTACTCAGCCTTTTAAGACTGAAGGCACTCTCAACATAACTTTCCTGAATTTAGTGGCACCCCATTTCAAAAGCCAATTTCCTTTGTTTTTCAAGTATGGGAGGAAAAAAAAAATCAAGCAATTTTTCTGTTGCAAAGAACCCAGAAAAACCATAACTGTTCAGAATGTTTTTGACATTATGAATTCCTATTTGAAATCTCTAGATTTATCTTGCAAATCATGTGTAGATGTTGAGTGCTAATATTGAGCAGCGTCCCATGGCAACCTTAAAAGGATCTCACAGCACCACAGGCTGCCATGGCACCCTGGTTGAGAATCACCAACATAGACAAAATTGAAAAGAGTTCAGTGGGGAGTCATATAATTTTCAAAGAAAGCTTGAAAGAACTGGGATTATTTAGTCTAGAGAAGAGAAAACTGACAATGGAAAATTAATAACAGTTTTCAAATACCTGAAAGTCTGTTATAAAAAAGGACAATGATAAACTATCCTCTATGTTCACAGTGTACAGAGCAATTAGTAACAGTTTTAAATTGCAATAAGAATTTAGGGTAGATCTGTGGAGGTGCTCTCCAGCCCAGGCTGATGAAGTACTAGAACAGATTCCTTGGAGATGCTGCAAGACCTTCATCAATGACAGTCTTGAAGTACAAGTTAGACCAACACATGGCTAAAATGGTTTAGACAAGGATGACCCTGCTTTGAGCAGGGTGAGCTGGATGACCTCCTGAGGTCCTTCCCAGCCCTGTCTTTGTGATGCTATAGAAGTGGCTGGTACTTTAATCAGTGCATGCATCGCAGATCTTACACCAGGCATGATCTCTGATGACAGTTAAGAAAGATTGTTGGCTGTACTCTTTAAATATAATTTGATTACTAAACACTTACAGACTTTTCTGCAGGTACACGTAGCTCATGTTCCAGACCTAGTCTTACAATCCATACGACATATTATATAACATCAGTCAAAAGCAGAACTAGAGTGTATTTAAAAAAAAGTTTGAGAAAAGCTAAGTAAATACCACAAAAAAGATCTACAAGTATTTGTTCCATTTGTATTCTCCTCCCAACCTCTGGCAAGTCTCATGCTCCCTTTCCTGGCATCTGACAAAGCAGTTTGTTGCCTACAAAAGCTCATGCCTCTGTTAGTCCCTAAGGTGCCACCCTGACCTGCCTTCTGCCTCACTTCAGACTAACACAGCTAACTATCTCTATGACTCCTTTGTACCTGTTTTCCTGGAACATCTGGTCAACGCAGCATGAATATTCACTGTAAGCAAATGTGAAGTTGATGAACACACATTTGCAACAAAAAATGTTGCACGTTTTAGGGCTTTGCAAAATTTCACTGGCTGTTTTGTTTCTACGCTGTTTCTATGCATTTCAAGCTCGAAACAGAGAAATGAAAATGAAACAAAAGCCTTCTAAACAACCTCAAAATGAAACAAGGGCAGTCGAAACGTTTTTAAAATTTCAAAACATTTTGAGTTTCAAAGCTGGGTTTGCTTGCAGCTGAAGAGAAACTAAGGAGAGGGACGGGGAAAGAGTGGGGAAGGACTGCTCTGATATTGACTGTGTAGCTGTCCAGTGACTGTGATCCTTTCCGCAGGTCCCTTCCAATCCCCGTGCTCTGGGGGAGAGACGGAAAAACAGCATAAAAAGCATTGTCTGAACTGAGCTTTCTCTATGCCTTCACACTTACATGTGACACGTTTTGCTCTGAACAATTTAAGGTGCAGTTTCCCAGAAACCCCTGCACCTAACTCCTTGAAACCTGGCAGGTGTCATGCCCTCAGAAGGAGCTACCATCTCTGCAAATTTAATCCAAATCGGACATGAAATGACAAAGTTATAGGCAGTTTCATGCTTCCCCATTATAGCCTATGGGTGAAATGTCCGAACAGCAAAACAGTTTCGATGAAACAAAATGGAACGGTGCTTTCGAAATGAAACAAAACTCAAAATGAAACACTGTCCCAGCAAAACGGCGAAACAGAAGTCGAAACAAAATGGTGCTGTTTTGCACAGCCCTAGCACATTTGTCCAGTCAAGAAAGAAAAACATAACCTACCATGCAATTGGCTAAACAACTTCAATTAACAAACTGTGCTCAAATAATGAATAGATACAGAAAGATGATTGTCGTTCAAGCAGGTGTAGAAAGCACTTAATATCTGTTCAGGAACAGCTCTAGGAAATGTATTTCATTATCACATTCAGTGATTCTTGTGGGAGATGAGGTGGTCAAGGGCTGCACCTACAGAGCCCTGTGCAGTCATTATTGAGCATTACTGCCAGCTACCGCACAGCCATTACTGTACATTTATTTAGTACTAGCACTATTTTATACAAGTACTAAATAAATGTGCCATAACCCAAGTTACTGTGCAGTAGCACCAGTGAACACCTTTTTTGTAATGCTACTGTGCAGTAGCTTAATACTAATGTTCAGTAGCATCGCATCATGGGTTTTGCCATAGTATCAGGCTTCTGTGCAGTCAACATCTCATGCAGATGTGCCCAAGGAATACTCTCAGGAGTTATGCAGCATTCTATGTGTTCATGCATGAAACCAGTGGTCTTCAAGTTTGAGACCCATGAAAATGGCGCTGGGCACTGCAAGCAGCCCGCGAACTTTACCTTCACCTCCATGCACTTTTAATTAGATCCCTAGTTGTAACTGGTCCTTTCTTCAGAAAAGGAAAGTATCTCCAAATACAAGGATGGTGGCAGCTGATACTAGCTCAGGAAACAATTTCATGCCACTTTCTTTGCTACCCATTCTAAAGTACTATTTCTGTTCTAAACTGCTAGCAGTTGTGGTTTCTTTAGATTCATTTTGCTAGCTGACCATGTCTTCTTGTTTTGTTTTGTTTTGTTTAAAATTTCCAATTATTCTCCACCTTCCCATTCATTCTCACAAGAACTGTTGCCTGAAATTGGATGGTTTCACCATGCTCATTATCAGTGATTTATTTGTGTGGGGGAAAAGCCAAGGAAATTGCTCCCTATCTACCCCTATTCCCCAAATTATCTGTTTGCCAAGTGTGAATGTCCAGACTGGGAATACATTTTCATCCTGTGCTACATATTTCCTATGGTCTACATGATCATTTGGTAAATGTATTGCAGATACATTACTTTGGTCTGTACAGCATGCTGGAGTTACTCTCCTTTTGGGGAATTTCACAAATAAGAGCACGCTCACCATAGCTCACCAATTTCAGTCAGTTTGCTGTACATCCATTTGCTAAATTACTGATCAGAAAATGAAAACATTAGCGTGTGCGCTCTGTGCAGGTGCTTGCAAAGTTCAGTTATAGCAAAAATAAATTCTTCTAGAACTTTACGTCTCTGCTTAAATTCATTCAAACAGAGGAAACTGTATGCAGCTATTTTTAATGATTACTTGGATGTTTTACCCATGGAGCTGGGTTGTTACCACTACGGTAGGATTCGCTCAAGATTCAGAAAGCTTTTGAGTGGCAGCCACCCTCAACACAAACTCCTCCACTGAACCCTGCTGTTACAGTTTCCCTTGAATCAATTACTATACAACCTGCTGCTCTCATTTCCTTTAGGTTGGGGGCAGGCTTTAGACATAATTAATTTTCAAGAGAAACATGCAGTTATGGCAAAATCATTGTTATATAAGGAAATCTGATATGCAACTGTTTAAGTCTTTGGCTAAGTGTGCTATAAATATCCCTCTTAAATTACAAATTCCAGTCTAGTATCTCAAAAGCTTGATTGCTCAGGTTAGCTTGTTGATGACAGTACGGTTCCTAAGTGGCTAGAAAAGTTAGCTCTTGAGGAAATGACAACTACTCTTCTGGAAATGATCAGGTTCACCATACAGCTCTCCAAAATGATAAGTTCCTCACCAATCCCACAACAATGCTTAAAATACTTTTGCAATTCTAAATTTCTCCGTATTATCTAATATATAAGCCCAGCTAGGGCAGGGGAGCTGTGTTCTTAAGATCCCTTTCCAAGTCAAATGAGAGATGAAGAAGGATATCTTGATGAAGACATTGGATTAGGATAAAAGAAATCTGCAGCCTGTTTCAAGCCCTATTACAACTTTTCATGTAACCTTAAATAGGTCACCTTTTCTCTCTCTGAACAGTTGATCTGCACCTGTAAAATTATGGCCTCATATACATGTTATGTTTCTATTGGGAGAATCACTGCTTTGAGGCGTAAACCTGGAAGATGACCCCTGTGAGAGAAACAGAAGACAGCAGTCTGTGCCTTCCCTATCTGCACGCAGAGATGCCAAAACAAAACAAAAAAGGGCTAAATTTACTCTCCAATGTACATCCAACTCCAGCCGATATCAGCTGGAGCCCTGCATGCACACTTCAAGGCAGAGGAAGCTCCCTAGGATTACAAACACAGCAGGCACAGTTAGTTACAGATATGTAGCAGCACATTCATGACCAGGACTATAAACAAGTCTGTCAACTATAACAAATGTGTATACATTCAGATTACTAATATAACTGGGACTTCGTCTTCTGTGTGCCTGTAAAGCAGCATGCATACCTCTGCTGCTATCCATTATAAATGAAGATGTTGCCACCCTCGTTCAAGCTGCACAAAAACAAACCTGGAAAACATTCAGCTCCCAAAGCTCAGGCTGCCACCACTTGCACTAGCTCAGCAGATGCTAATGCAGGTTAGTCTCCAGGGAAAAGGACCTAAGAAAATATCAGGTCCTTAGGATCATAGGAAAGTAGGGCTGTAAGGGACCTCACAAGATCATTTAATCTAGCCCTTGTTCAAGGCAAGATCATCCCTGACTAAGCCAGGCCATCCAAATGTCCATCTAGCCTGCTCTTCAAAATGTCCAGGGGTAGAGGTTACACAGCTTCTCTAGGCAAGCTATTCCAATGCTCGACTGCCTTGCTAGTCAGAAAGTTCATCCTAATCTCCAAGGTAAATTTCTTCTGCTGCAGTTTGAGGCTGTTGTCCTGTCTCCTACAGCCACGGAGAAAAGGCTACCTCTATCCTCTTTGCAACTGCCCTTCAGATATTTGAAGACTATTCGTTCTTAAAGGACTCATGCCTCCTCTTCTTCTGAAGGTGAGTGCTTCCACATCATGGCCTGTATTCTGCACACCAAAGGAGACTCCTCAGCTATGAAAGCACCAAGAGGGCATCTGTAGGGCTCCAGATGCTCTCCTCCTTGACATCTTAGCACCTGACCTTTCAAGATACTCCTCACTCCTCCTACCTCTCTGATTGTTTCCTTGGTATCTCGTTTGATGGCTCCTCCTCCCTCACTGTCTGTGCCTGGGTCACCAGGACTCTGTCATTGTCCCTTTGCTGATTTCAATGTATACCCCGTCTCTGGACAGTCTCTTCTGCTTACACAGCTCCAGCTATCATCTCTATGCTGATAATTCACAAATCTCTCTCCATCACTGGCTTGTCTCTTCCCATCCAATCCCACATCTCCTTGACATTTCCTCTTGGACATCTTGTTGTCAGCTTAAGTTTGACAGAGCCAAAATTGAACTATTTATCCTGCCCCCTAGAAATCTTCTTCACTTCCCCCTTTCTCTTTCACCATCAATAACCCTGGAGCCCCTCCCTCCCCTCTGCCAATCGTTCAGGCTCAAACAATACACTCACACTATGAAAATACCAGGTCTTATTATTATTTCTTTATCACTGCCATGATTAGGATTGGAATAACAGGGGGTCAGGTATGATTTACATTCACACAGCTATTAAGGCGAAAATAGACAGCAGATACCCTCACTTTCCCACCTATGCACCACTTCATTCTCACCTGAATCCACCAGGCCCTTATTGAAAATAGTGGTAATTCAGAGTCCAGCACCTTTTGCTAACATTAACCCACAATTGTGAACATTGAATTAAAAAAAAATGGAGGCAGATATCCAGTTGGCATATTTTATACACAGCTCAGCTGACTTCACGATTTACCCACAGCATTATATTCTTGAACCATTGATCTAAATCACAGCAGCATCAGCTCACATCTCCAGGCTTCCCAAGCCAGGTACCATCCACAGATGACCACAGACACAGTGTTGTAAAGCCTAATTTTAAGGCATGTTGGTGCCAAGTGGAATTGCCAGCTCCCAGCTGGGTGCCCGGTTTCCCAGAACAAAGGTGGGGGCAGGAATGTGCCCCAGAACGGTCTTCACAGGAGCCTCCAAGTTGAGCAGTGAGCTGCCTAAGCTAACCAGTAGAAAATGATGGGGCAAACTAAGCCCCATCCCTCAGAGTTCATGGCTGTAAACTTGCTCCTGGAGTTAAGCAGCCAAACTCAGCTAGCTTTTTCTTATGAGGCAGGTGCACACCTCCCACCCTGATTTTCCCAGTTATTGAGTAATTAGGGAATTCACCTGGAAGCTAGGTTCTCTTATACAGCCCCACCATACCTCCTTGGTTTGGAATGGTGACCTAAACCCATCTGGATTTGTTCTTCTTTCTCTAGTAAGCTATTGAGTAAGACAAAATGAGTGACTTCGTAGCCCAGTGGTTACGACACTTATTTGCATCGTAGACAACTCAAGTTCAAGTCCCTGCTTCAGTGAATGTTTAATTATTTATACAAAGTAGAACATCTCCAACAAGAAAGACTGAGACATGCTCACTGCAGAATAGCTCTCAGCATCAGGTATAAGGCATGCAGAAGAGCCAGATTCATGTCCCAGCTCTAAATCAGGTGGAGTCAGAGCTGGGTCCTCCATATCCCAGCAGAATGTTTCAACCATTGGATAAGATAGGAAATCACATACACCCCTGAAAAATTGCAAACTGTCTATTCCCAGCAATGAGGTCTGATTTGAGAGGAGTGCTCTCACAATATGCTTTACCAGGGCCTGCAGGTGAGACAGAAGAGGGGCCACTAATTGGAGTATCCCACACAGCAGTTTCAGAAGGATAGCGGTCATTCATATACCCAGCAGTACTTTGGGTGCTGGGTTTGAGAATCCCAGTGGCATATCAGTGTTGGATTTAGTCATCTGAAGGGGCAGTTACCTTCCTCTCTCAAAGGAAGAAGTTAGGTAAAATATCAAAAAAAGTCACTTGAAACCTGCAAAGTAACTCCAGATTTGCAGTGGACTAACCCAAATCAGACTCCAGCCCAATAATATTTGGGAGAGAAGTAGAGTTTTGACTCAGATGTCAGAAATCACTATTTGACTGAGGCTAAAAACAACATTTTAATGACTGCACAAAGGTATTTGTTTCTTTTCTTAATCTCCTAACATTCCCACTGTGTTTGCTCTTCTTTGTTCCTCTAATACTGCAAGACTAAAAATGTTGTTTGTATGGCAATATGAGTTATGTGAACCTTTTGAGACTATGTACATTATTTACACTTGTTAGTAATGCTTCCTGTTTCAGTGGCCAATTTGGGATCATATTTGACCCAAGCCAGATTATGGTTTTTTCTAGTGGAAAGAAAAACTGGCAGCAGATATGCTTTAAGCAATTTCAGCTCTCTGTAGTTTCTAGAGTAGAACATATTTTTGGAAGGCTTTGGCTGATACAATGAGCATTAATTGAATAATTGTTAACTCTCCTCCAAGGGCCATCTGCTGAAGACCAAGCTATCTAACTCCTAACTGGAAACCTGTACAACAGCTCCATCTAGCAGCACAGTCAATAAATGCTAACTGAACTGGCTGGATTTATTGTTTGTATGAACCCAGAAGGGCCCAGCATGAAGACAAGATACTTTCTGGGTGCAGTTGACACAAGATCATTATAGGTGCTATACTTTAACCATAGCTGTACAAGCTTGCTGTACAGTATGACAAAGCATCATTTCACATCTAAGTTTTCAGACTGAAACCATCCAATCCATATACTCAAACACCATCTAAACATCTGACCTATAACATTTTATCGTAATTCTCCAATAAGAAAGTAGCTTCTGTCTCTCACAAATAATATCCATCATGACTAGTGAAATGGTGCAACTGATAACTTGGCTACAGAACAGCAGTAAGCATTTGCCTGTGGCATAAACTTTCTACAGATGGAATATCATTTTTACGAAATGAACTTGGATCAGTGAAAGAGTATGGGATAGCCTGGGGAACAACAGATTAACTAAAGGGAAAAACAAAAATAAAAAACCAAGCAAACAAAAAAACCCTCCTTTCTTACTTTCATCTTCTGTGTGAGGTAAGAGAGGCATTTTTAGGAAGCTTAGGCAAGAGGGTTTTTTTAAAAATGGCCCTTTGAGAACTCCCCAGTTTTCTGCTTGTCATTTGCTAGTTACTTTTCTGAGAAGGAAGGTTATTTTTACTCCCATGCACCTAATCAAAGATGAATGGAGCCCAGTGGATTTCTACCATAGTGTAAAGAAAGATCCAGTTACACAATGGACCAGACAATTAGCAAGATGGCAGGACTGAGCCCATGGTGAAAGCTCACCTTCATATTTTCCTCTGGTCCTGAACCAAACTGGCATCAAATTCTTCAGCCAGATGCATTTTCCCATACCGTTTCACCATAAGACCATGAGGAGCAGCTCCATTGACTGAGAACACCCAGTCACGTGGGGATGACATGGGCAACCACATACTTGGGAGGGGAAAAAATACCCCACTATACATTTCCTGATATGACCAAAACTATTCTGTCTTTGTTCCCCTCCATGACTGGACATGGAAGGAAACATGCTGCTGAGGCAGAGGAAGCACCATGGGGATAGTTATTAATTAGGACTGTGCGAAATTTCACTGGCTGTTTCATTCCAACACTGTTTTGACCAATTCTGAGATCAAAACAGCAAAATCAGATCAAAACAAAGGTGGTTGAAATACCCTTGCAACAAAACGAGGCTGGTCAAAACATTTCAAAAGTTGAAACATTTCGACCATAGGCTGGGGAAGGGAAGTCAGTCCAGCTAGGCTGACTTCCCATCCCCAGTGCAAGATCTGGCAGGGAGAAGAAGACAGCCCAGCTGGGCTGCTTCCTAGTTCCCCCACTATATCACCCTGGGGCCGGAAGGCAGCCCATCTGGGCTGCTTTCTGGTGCCTCCACTAGATCTCCCCAGGGCTGGAAAGCAGCCCAGCTGGGCTGCTTTCCACCTCCGGACCAACCTCTGGACCGATCTAGCACGGGTGACTTTGAAGCAGCCCAGCTGGGCTGCCTCCCGCCCCACATTGTGATGTAGTGCTGGGGATGGGAAGTCAGCCTAACTGGTCTGACTCCCTATCCCCAGCAGAACTCAAAATGGTGTCAAAACAGCCTCTCTGTTTTGATAGATGTAACGGAACAACTGTTTCAACTCAAAATGAAATTCGAGACAAAACACTGTTCCCTCGAACCGTTGAAACTCAAGGCAAAACGGAATGGTGCTGTTGCACACAGCCCAATTATTAATGTGTGTTGTGAATCATCAGAACCAGGCAGTTTTGCACAGCAAGCTCCTTTTCTACTCCTTGTAACTCTTTGTGTCATTCAAAATGCTCCTCTGGGCCTTTTCATAAACTTCAGCACAATATGGTTAATCACAAGCAGTAAGTATAAGTCAAAATTTGGGAGGCCAGGCCCAGAGAGCTCCTCACCCAGCACTCAGCCACTCAGTAGAAGCAGGTAAAGCTTTTAACTAGCCTGGCGGGCCTTCTTAACTCCCTCTTCCCAACACTTCTGATTATTCCAAAACTCTGACATGTTGGGTCTACTGTTACCAGAAGCTCCTCTAGTCACTGTTTAGACAGCCCAACTCAATACCCATATTTCCCAGGTCACTGTTGCTGGTATAACTCCTCTACTTCATACAGAAGGGCTGAACAAAAAAGGTACCTTGATTTTAGCAAACACTTTCTCTGAAGTCTAATACAAGACAAAGAAAAGGAGGAGGGACCAGCTGTACTTTGTATATCCCACACGCACTTTATTCTATTCATCCATCTGCTGGACTATAGAAACACAAACTTGGACACTCTTTTTTTTCTGAAATACCCCCCTGAAAAGGAAATTGCCACAAACATTCACAGATGAGACACTGCTTTCTCCCAAAGTGAAGGAAAAGTTACATCTACCAGATGACATCTTTGCTTCCCTTGGCTTCTCTTCCTGACTGAGGGGAGGAGAGGAAGACATTGATATTTTCATTCAAATTTCACATAAAAATGTGAAAAGTGTTATAATATAACCCTTTTTAATTCCTTTTCTACTGTGTGTGCCTCTAGTCATAAGATACAAGCACGTTAAATGTTTTATAGATTTTTAAAGGCTGAAAGACACTGTTATGATCATATCTTGTAAAACACAGGCATTTAAATTCCGAATCCTTCACATTCCTTGAAAAAGTGTTCCACCTTCCAATGACCCCAGTGTTAAAAAAAAAGCTTTCTACCATCTTTGTAGTCTGAATTTACCTGGCTTCATTTTTTAGCTATTCTATCTTTTTACTCACCTTTGTCTGTTGAAGAGCCCTCTACCATCAGAAATCTTACCTCCATGTACAGAGAGTGATCAAATTGCCTCTGAACCTTCAAAAAAAATTAATATACTTCAGGCTGTCTAAGAAAAATGCTCCAGAGCTCAGATCATTCTTGTAAGTCTTTTTTGAATCCTTTCCAATGTCTTGACGTCCTTTTGGAATTGTGGACAGTAAAACTGAAAGCACTATTCCAATAACGTCTTGCTAATTCACTATTGATTGATCTGCACAGGTTACATGAAGTTCCCTCTAATGAAGACATATGCTGTTAATGAATAGGACACCAATTCAGCATAATAAATAGAGTTAGTTGGAAAACTGAATTTCTATTCCCTGGGAAAATGTAATGGTTCAAAAACTATTTTGTTGTGAATCAAAAGGAGATGACAGATCCTTAAATTTTGTCTTAAAACGTCTCTTCAGACATGTTTAATATTTTCCATAACAAAACATTCCAGAAATCAAGTATTTAATTTTGGCTCATTGAAATTTCTCAAAAATTATTTTATTCCAAGTGATTTCAGCATTAAGCTACACTTCCCTAGCACACATGGATTTCCACGTGGGGACTGAGGTTGTGGTACCCATTTATCCCAAAGCAACAAGATCCCTGGTCAGAGTACATCACATAAAATGCAGAGATAAGTGGCATCGATGATAACTCCATCTTTTTGTTGCATTATAAGAGATGGAGTCTCAACCCCATCATCTTATATGGACTAGACACTTTGAAGGACTACTTCTCCCACAATACAATGCAAAAACTTAATAATGCATTACAACATGTGATTTAACTCTGGAGCATTATAAGAAGTACATTAAAAAATACTGTCTTGTGGAACAAGAGATGAAAGAACTTCTATCAGGCCATTAGCCCGTGCTAATGGAAAGTAACTTAAAGTTGCAGGGGAAGACTCAAACAAAGCTTTTCAGGTTAACTTCAACAAACTAAAATACTGCATTTCAGTTTAACTGACAGCAAATTTTAAAAGTTGGCAAAATTTAAATTTCCCAAGAGAATTTAAAAACTTTGTGGAAACTGCCTTGTCAAAGAGACAAACATTTGAATGAAGCCCAAACCATTAGGAGCTGGAAGAGGGTGTCTTCCAGTTCTAGTTACAGAGATTTCTTCTGCAAGTAACACTTCTTGGTTCTTGGAGGTTTGGCTGCCTCCACGGTACCCTGTTCACCAGTCCTCAAATAAATCCCAAGAGGATTCTCCTCATTTGGGATGCCTTACATAAGGAAAGATTGAAGGGGAGAGAGAGAACATTGCTCCCTGTGAATATCTCACATGTACCTTATTCATGGGGAATATTCAGAACAGATATGAAGCATGCGGGGCTGTATTAACACTTGTGAAGAACTTCTTCCCTCTCTGGAGCGTGGGATGGAATTGCTGCCAAGAATAGCCCAAGGTGTCTCTTCTCAGCAGTGTAAAATTAGCTTGCACTAAGCTCTGTGCCACTACTGCTATGCTACATCCAATAGCTAGTTTAAATGACTTTCTAAATGGAAGGCAGAAGAATAACAAAAAGCCAGGAGGCTTGGAGCATCTCAAGTACTCCACACAGACAGCACCGACTGTGACAATTATCCCCTGCTGTTTCTACAGGCCAACTCCACCCCGTCCATAAATGAATTGAGGGACATGTCACAGTTACCCTTTCTCCTGGCTCCCTCCCATAGACTTTCCCACATGCTCATGCTCAACCTCCTACATTAATAGAGTGCTTTTATGTAACACTCCATGTAGCTCAGTAGCAGCTGAGGTAATATTTGTGCATTTATTTGTCCATTCATCTGTCTTTTCTTTGCACTTGCCATAAAATCCATTCTAACATCACTTTAACTCAGGAGACAGCACAAACAGGATTAAATGCTTTCAATAAGACTCTAATCCAGCTGTGATCCCCTTAAACAGTTAACTCCATGGAAACCTTGTCTGGGGGCTACACCTGTTCCCTGGGAATGGAAGAGATGTGCACTACAACATGTCAAGCTGAACAGTGATTTTCATTTGCTAACCTTATCTATTATAAATAAAACATTTCTCAGAAGCCTGCTCTGACAAGGAGCCTTCCTTCTGCCTGCTGTCAGAAACTGCTCCATTAGATATGGTAAGAAATGCTGCAGATAGTTATCGAGTGAAATATTATAGCTAGATTTTTAAAATGGGGATGCATACCTTCAAGACCATTAACGATGTCTTCAGATCTGCAAGGTCAGTTAATAAAGGCAATCCCATCTCATGCTTTGGAAGGTATACACTGATCACCTGTAGGTCAAGAAGGACTCCTGTCTCCCCATCACCACCCCCACCTACCTTGCATCGCAGGTGGCTAGGTGCATTATAGATGGATGGAATTATCTTTCCTAAATCATCAGAAATTGCCTATTACTGGAAGCCAGATGTGCTAGTGTCCTAAGTTGTGCAGCTGAGTTTTTTTCAAGCCACCTCTCTTTCATTATTGATAACAGGTGGTGTGTGCCTAGAAACCCTGCATTGCTCTGGACATTGCAACCTCTTCTGGTAACCCTACTGGAAGTGGAAGGTAACTGCTGATGAGGCAAGCTACCTACATCAACTTTTCTTTAAGAACAATTAATGTGTTTGGAGAAGGGCTGAGGAGATTTGTTCTGTAAGTCATCACATTTTGATTTTACAGTGTCCAGCCAGGTGCTTCCTACATTTCTATTAGAACTGACTAGAGACTGATAAAGAGAAAAAGAATTCTTCAAAGTAATTATTTGGGAGGAAATGATGAATATGTCAAATAAATTATACGGTAAAGAGCCTACAGCTACCTCTTCTTTCTCAGGGCTAGAGTGTAGCTTTACCATGCATCCTGTCAGTGGCATCGCAGCTGTACTGTCCTACTCAAAAGTCAGGAAGCAGGCACAGTTTGAAATTGCTTTTGCCTTTTTCCAGGGAATAGTAAGAGAGCCCCAGACCTTTTCCTGGTGACACTTACTTCTTTCTGTGGCACCCTCTACATCTGGAGAGGAGTTCTCAGAGTCGGGAAACATGGGAAGCCCACGCAAGGGTCAGAAGAGTTTCTCGCACCCCTCATTCTGCACAGACCCACAACAGAGCTCGCAGAACTGAGTTGTATCTCTGCTTGACAGCCAGCTGTCTGGCCTCCAAACTGTTTTCCTTGATAGCTGCCCTTATAGAGCTCAGAGTACATCACTGGTGCTTGACAAGTAACTATTATTCCCTAAGAAAGGGCTTCTCAAAGAACGAAGGAGCCACATCACCTAGAACAAATACCACTCATCTCAGTGTTGCTCCTGAGATCTTCAGAGAAGAGACAGACACTATCTAAATGTGTCCAAAGACTATCATGTTGTGGACTTTACTAACATAGAAACAGCTAACAAGAATGTTCAATGCACAGAGTTTCCATCAATTTGCAAAGGTGATTAGGCACTGAAGCATACTGAGCAGGGCACCAGGTGCAAACTATGATAACAGTAATTAAGTAAATGCCATGTATGAGTCTGCAGAGGTGTTAGACAGCTATGGTTTTAAATTGTACTGTGCTTGTCCTACATAGTCTGTCTTTACCTATCTTCTGCTCTCAGTTCTCCTTTTTTTTTATTCCCTCTCCTTACTGGTCTCCCTCCCTTGTAAAACTTACGGCAACTGGGAAAAAAGCAAAGTGCTTGACAATGCTGTGCCTCCTCTGATTCCCCTTACACATCTTGAAATCCTCAGGTCCTCAAGTATCCAGCAGCCAGATTTCAAAGGCTTGTTTGGTTATTTCCAGGGTCTGCAAAACCAAAGAGTGACTTAAACACCCACTAGAGCTAGAACAAGGAACCCCCTGATTCCAGTGTCTAAGGTAGCTCAGCTATCTCTGTGCTGTGTTGTACCATATAGACATGCCCAACTCCTCTTGTGGATCTAGCCCCAAGGATGGCTTATCATTAGAATACTAGCCTAGGACTTGCTAGACGCAGATTCAGTAAGCTGTTCCTCCAAGATTACCTACATGACCTTGGATGAGTATCTTAGTTTTTAATTATAGGTATCTAGGCACTTTTGACAGTCCCAGCATGTATGCCTCAGCTCCCCATCACTAAACAGAATAATACTTCCCTATTTCAAAGACACATCACAGAGCTTAATATATGACCCTGAGACAATGGGCTACTATTCTAACAGGACGATAAGTACTCTCAAGCAGATATGAAGTGTCACCTCACACTCTGTAACAGCGGGGGAGCAGAGCTGGGTTGGCACTGCAAGAAAATTGCTGCATACTACACATAGGTCTTGTTATATGGGGAGATGGAGAGGGAGAGCGGGAGAGGGAAATGGGCAGAGACCAACCATCCTTTCCCCTTTCTTCTGTCAGAGTCTGCTCATGCATTACAGTACGACTGGTATTGACGTTTCATTTTGCTTGTATGTCATGCTACAGAGACACATTTAAACTACAGTAGATAAGACTGTATTAGCACTTCCATTAAAAGCTCTCCCTGTCCATCCCCATCTTTGTAGGGGTGAAAGGTTTATAATTCGGCTGTAAAATATTTGCTCTAGAATAAAGACTAGCATGTTGGGACCCATACACTTACTGTGAAAAAATATGTATTTGTATCAATTGTGGTCTTTTTTTTACTCCTTAGTGCAAGGGTTGGTAACTTTTGCTGTGAGGCCAGAGCTCACAACCAAGCCCACTGCTCCCCTCCCAGAGAGGTCAAACCACCTGCACTTATTCTCAGTGTAGATACCTAACCCCTTTGCAGTGAGGATTCGTGTAGGCATGAGTGCAGTAGGGAAAGCAGGAATAGAGAGGAGAGTGCTGCAGACAGGCAGCTTGGTGCCCTTGCCTGCTACCTGATCCCCTGTGCTGTGCCAGGCTGAGTCACATCTACGCATGCAATTAATGTGACTGAATATCCTCCAGCTCAATTTGAGCCAAAATAAACTAATCTTGACCTCACCATGTATATGTGTGTCTACGAGCAATAATATACTGCACTGCCAGATACCACTTGTAACTGGTGGTACTGTCCGTCAGCACAGTAAATTAGTCTTGATCTACATGAGACGCTTTAGTGTGCGGCAGGCTAATTTGCTGCACTCTAATTGCTGCACGTGTGTAGGCAGTGACATTTTACTGTGCAGCAAATTAGCCTGCTGCACACTAAAATGTGTCATGTAGATGCACCTACTTTCTCAGGCCAGATCTTGCCTATAGGCATGGTTTGCTGGCCCCTGCCTTAGTGCATTATAACACACACCATAACCACTTTTCCAGGTGTCCCCTTGCATTTATTTGTGATGCTTGTATTTCAATATCTGATTCCACTTTGTATCCAGCAACAAAATTTAGATTCTTGACTTCTGGAGGCAATACCAGAAATTGAACAGCTAAGATACTAAGGTATAAGCAGCAAGAGGGAAAGAGAGAGAGAGAGAGAGTGGGCAGGATGGTGAGAAAATCTAGGTCAGATCAGTGTCCTGATATCTTGCTGCTGACTGGTCAGAATGACACACAGCAAAGATAGGAGCAAGAAAAACCATAATGCAACATTTTGTGGTCCATGGGGGACATTTCTTCTTAGCCCCAGGCAGGTAATGACTGACTTACAGCCCAGGGTTTTACAAATTAATATTCAGCCTTTGTAACACTGCTCCAGCAGAATCCTGCTACGTTCCTGGACATCATGTGAACTAAAAACACTTTCTATGTACTTTGGGGCAACTCTCTTTGTACTTTGTGCCAATATTTGGGCATAAAGGGCATTTATACACGTGCTCCGGGAGTGGCGGGGGGCACTTTAATTAAAGCGTGGCTCTGAGGGCATTTATACGTGTGCTCTGGGGGAGTGGGCTTTACTCAGAGATGCTCCAAGAGCATCTCATGCATCAGCGTCCCCACCCTGGAAAATGGTGGAAGGGGTGCTTTAAGTAAAGCTCATCAAATAACAGCTCATCGGAGCAGCCTTGCTGCTTGTGTATAGGTGCCCAAAAGTACCAAGATTGAGCACCGCACAAGAAGAAGAATCCTTTTCCCACCCTGCCCCCCTCCTGCTGTGGGGAGTCACTGCATGGAGATCACCCAGTCCATTGAGAAGTAACATCACATCCTGTAGTGGGAGGCACTGGATGCTTAGCTGACATTTGCTTCCACAGTTTGTGTATGCAAATCTGGTTTGGAAATCTCTTAAAGAGACTTCCTTCCTAGGAGAACCTGTGGTATTTCTTTCTCCCACCTGGGCTATCATCCCTACCATACTAAGTAGGTTCAGGCCCACTGTTGAAGTCAACAGGAGTTTTCCCCAATAGAACTATACTGGGAGCTGGACTCCACTGTAGTTTAGTGACTGACAAACTAGCCTGACTTTCCATCTGGCTATGGGGGCAGCAAAGTGGAAGTTCATTGGGAAACCTTCCTCTCCCAGCTATATAACCCCTTGTGTGACGTAAGAGCAGAAGGGAAATTGTATCCCCTACTAGCAGAGGCATCTTGCTCAGACTCCACCCCTTGAAAAGTCTAGTTAGTAGTAGCCTTAGGGGAGGGCAAACCTGGCGACCGCCTAGGGCCCCACACTTTAGGGGGCCCCAACATTTTGCCACAATTTTTTTTTGAAGTGAAGTTTTTCCAAGGAAGTGGCTCTACTTGCATTTTAACACTTGGCTATTTATCTAATTCCCCCAAATAATATTAAAAAGATCTATGATATAATTGTGGTGGATTAATATTTACCTAAATACCTCTATGGAGCTGCAAATGACTCTCTTGCCCAGGGCCCCAACAACCCTAAGGCCACCACTGGTCTAGTAGTTTGGGACTTGCCTTCCCAGCATGCTAAGGCCAGAGAGACCAGAAGTATATGGAGTGGTGTCCAGACTCATTTGGGCATCTATGCATGCTTGGCGAAGGGGCACCAGGGCTGTGAGAAGCTGCTGAAGCGATACACTCTGCTGAAGAGCTCCTTCTATCTGGTCGCTCTCCACTGCATTGCACTGGCCAGCACAGACGTACCCGGAGCAGTTTGCTCTTGGACTTAGCAACGTAGCATTTTTTAAGTTTAACATTGCTTCGCTTCTGCTTCTGCTGTCGCTGAAGGATATTTAGACTCGGGGAATGTAGGTTCTGTGCCCTGTTCTGCAACAGTGATCATCTCTGAGCACTACACTTTGGGCCTCAGTTTCTGTATCCATATGATAAGGATAAATCTTTAAGGTTCAGACTTTAAAATGCTTTGAAATGTAAGAGTACTTTCCTCAACCATTTTAGAGATACTACACCTTAGTGGCAGGCTGTGGGTGACACACATCTCTCCAACGGATTAGATCCCACTTTGGGAGATTGCAAGGTTACTAGGTAAGAAGTCATTTGCCTTTAACAGGCATAATCTGAAGTCAAATTATACCATGAAAAACTAAAACTTATATTAGAAAGAATAGAAATAAATCAGATGATATTAGGGTAGGTTTTCATTAATATTTCACATTAGAATAGGTTTCACATTACTGGAGCAGGATTTCAAGTTTGAAGGAGCTTTAACCTTTGTATTAGCTGTTGGGGGCATCCCCGTTTTTGCTATTTGCTTTATTAATACCTGACAGAGAGAAACCAAAACGCTTGGGCTTCTAGAGAGTCTCCCAGATAACGGCAAGACTCTGTCTGCTTTTCATCAATACTGACGTTCCTGTGAGCTCTATTCTTCTGTAGCATGATGCAAACTATATTGGTACACTTCCTCCTCCCAACTCATGCTATACATCTATATGCAAAGTCCTTTGGGATAATAGTCACTGTATACACATAAGATATATTACTCAGGAAAAAAAAATGAAGTCATGGTGTCAGGTAAAAATTATCCGTGTCTTTCCTCAGCATAAGGACAGAACCACTGAGTTCTCTACTTTGACATATTATAATGTCACCACCCATTAAATTATACCTAGATATCCCTATACATTTAAATTTCAACCCCTTTTCATCAGACCAAAATATTTCAGTCCACAGGTAACTGAACTTAACTGTTGTGCACCACAAGAAAGACAGAGCTGTCACCAGTGTCAAGGCCATGTCAATGCCAAGGAATTAGTTATTCAAAATACTCCCAGATGAATAGGTGATCTATACTCCATGCTGCAATGTAAAGCAAAGGGTCCCTAACATACCTGATAATAAGACCCAAGGAAACAGTCCTTCCTGACCAGTAATCTGGCATCAGTTTGACTCCAAATCATGTGTGCAAGTCATACTTTCTAGGAATCAAAGAGATAAGAGTCTCCATACTGGGCATTTATACATGTACTCCGGGAGTGGGGATGGGGAGGAGGATGCTTTAATTAGAATGGCTCTCAGAGCCGCTCTAATTAAAGCACCCAGAGCTTCTTATGTATCAGCATCCCCACACTGAAAAATGGCAGCAGGGGCACTTTCGCTAAAACTCGTTCAACAAGCTTTAGTGAAAGCACCCCCACTGCTATTCTTCAGCACAGGGACACTGATACACAAGACTCCGGAGGTTGCCAGAGCATGGTTAAGTACCACACTCCAGCAGACTCAATTAACTGAATATGCTCCAACGTGCTGTCATTATAACAAGTCAGAGCAGCCTCGCTACACATATATAGGCAACCACTATGTCTGATCCTTCAGAAAAAGGCACAATTCTGCTGCCCAGTTGTGCAGCGGAGGGAAGAATTCCTTCGTGAGCCCTTCAGGCAACCAGCCAAATCCTGAAGGATTGCTTTAGTGATTGTCTTAAAACAATGCTACAATTTTTTAGCATATTGAGGGCAGTGCAGAACTTTCTTCTCACCCCTGAGCCCAGAAAGGAAAAAAAAGGGGAAAAAAAGAAAAATAGGGAAATTAATAGATTTTTAGACCAAAAAATGACTGTTGTTATTATTGAGTCCACTCCCACACCCACAGACAGGGGCATTCTCAAAGGCATCACAGCTCATCATTATGGGCATTTATAGATGTGCTCTGGGAGGCAGCAGGGAGTGCTTTAATTAGCACAGCTTCAAGAGCCACACTAATTAAAAGCTCCCAGAGTGTCACGTGCATTAGTGTCCCCACGCTAAAAAGTGGTGGTGAGGTGCTGCAAACTAAAACTTGTCGAACAACCTGTAGTTTAAAGCGCCCCGCTGCCATTGTTCAGCACAGGGATGCTGATACACGTGACGCTGGAGTCTGCTGGAGCGCATCTGTTGGAGTCTGCTGGAATTACAGTGTGTCAGAGCAGCCTCCCTGCACGTGTATAGGAAGGAGCCCAAGGATTCAAAGCATTAGTCATTTCTGCCCTGTTACGATATTGCTGTGATTATCATCACTGCTAGGAACACTACAGAATATTTCAATGATGCTCTGCATAACTTCAATTTCCAGCCAGCTAAATACAAGTACCACCCTGCTACAAAGTAAAAAACTCTGCACCAGCACATGTGCCTGGCTGGCTGCTTCACAAGGATGCCTGACAGCTAGCCCCACACTGAAGCTCCCTCATGTCCCAGCCAGCCCCTCTGCAGCACTTTGAGCTGGGGGGAGCAGCCCCAGGCTGGCAGGCTGACCCCTGAAGCCCCTGCCAGCTGGGGCTGCTCTGACCTGGCTCCACAGGCTGCACCTGAATAAACTGCGGAGCTTATTGCTCCACCATTAATTGCTCCCAGGCACACAATTCAAAAGGTGTACCTGGGAGCAATAAACTCCAGAGCAATAAACTCCACAGTTTATTCAAGTGCTGTAATTGCACATGTAGATGCACCCCCAGTGACCGAAACAGCTTTCAACCTTCTTTTTAATAGAATGAACGTGTCGAACTCGTTAAGGATCACATCATAATTCTCATTTTCCAGCCCCTTGATCACTGTTGATGGGTCTGCTCTGAACTTTGCCCATTATTTGCAGCTCCTCCTGGAAAGGCAAACATTAAAACAGGACACAGTATTCTAGTTGCAGTCTTGCCAATGCCATAAACGCAGCTCAAGTTTCTTCCCTAATTCTATGCCCATTGTCATTTATTTAAAGATCCCATCAGCCTTTTTTCACGACAACAAAACAGAGTCCTATGGGTATTGCCTGCATTCTTGGTTCCCAACTACGTTATCTTGCATTTTCCTGTACATGATCATTAAAACAGGCAAGTGAGATCACTCTAAGAATAACCTCTTCCTCATTATTTAATCCTATAATCTGTGGACTATTACCTGGAGAAGGCATTTAGCTAGGGAAGTTGTGACATCTCCATCCTTGGAAACTTTCGAGAGCAGGTTGGGCAAACACTTGGCTAGGGTGGTTTCATCAAGGACAATCCTGCCTTGAGCAAGGGGCTGAATTAGCTGACTTCATGAGGTCCCTTCCAGTCCTGCTTAACTGTGATTCTATGATCTTCATATTTTACCAGAAATCATTTTATAATATCTAGTAGATCACTAGTGCAACTATGAAACAGTGATGAATCCAAAAGCAATCCCTGGCAGACCCTGCCAAAAACAGCCACACTCACTTCTGCCTCTCCAGTAACAACTACATTTTAAGATCTGTCAGTGAGCCAGTTTTTAATTCATTTACTATGCGCCCTGTTAGTATCATGTGAAATTTTGATTAAGAGCTTACGTTATATGGAACCAAGTCAAATGCCCTGGAGAAATCCAAGAATACTGTATCAATATGATTGCCTCTCTCACCTAGATCTGTAATCTTGTCAAAAAGTCAAAAAATGTTAAAGAGATGTCCTCACCACAACAGCCATACCGAGTAGGAGTAGTTTTAGTTTGGTTTTTAGCTTCTAATTTAATTTTTGTTTACTGATTGCCAAATTAACTATAGCATCATCTTACCTAGAATAAAAATAAAGCTAACCATTCCACAGTCCAATGGTTAACCTCTTTTACCCCTCTTAATTTTTGGAACAGTATTGGTAGGCTTTCAAGGGCTAGGTTTGGTTTAAAAAAAATGTTCCCTCCTCTTTCCCAGTTCAAAGAGATCCTCAGATGTTTCCTTGAAAGCTTCCAAATATTATCAGACCTATTGATTATAAAAGGTTCAATTTTAGCAATGTTGCCTCACATATTCTTGTTACAGATGCTTCATTCCAAAAACAGAACAGAAATATCTATCGAACACCTCTATCCATCTTCTCTATGCATTATTTACAATACTACAATCTGGATCTAGCCATAGGCCTACCCTCCTTTAGCAAGGTGGTGGTGGTTGTTATATTTAAAACATCCCTTAACATCGGTAACCCTGATGGCCATGGACGTTCCACTGAGTACCAAGGGAGTTACATACATATTTAAACTCAAAACATTTATCACTAGGAACCTATCAAAATCATGATTTCATGGAAACCGCAAAATCCAGCTTGCCCGCAAAATCCATGAAAAAAAAACTTACTGAAAATAAAATGCTAGCTCCCCAGAGGGAGCCAGCAGTCCTCATGGCACAGTGCCCCAATCACACAGCCCTCTGGGCTGCCAGCACAAATGGGAGCCCAAGATGGTTGCTGCCCCCAGCGCTCACTGCTGATTGGCTGAGAGCTACCTGTCATGTGGCCCCACCCCTCTCCACCAATTGGTGGTGAGAGGTAGGGCAGCATGACAGACACCCCCTTCAGCCAATCAGCAGTGAGGGGTAAAGCCATATGATAGCCAGCCCTTACAACTAATCAGTGGTGAGGGGTGGGGCAACCAGGGTCCCTGGGCCAATCACAGGTCTTGGGACCCCACTACAATCAGCCCATGAAAATGGTGGCCAGCCCACAATCTCCCTGCAAAATTGGCTGGCTGCCTCCTCGAATTGCATAGACCTCTATTTATCACCATTTACTCCTCCTTCCTCCCATTGTTTGCACACTGATTTTGCACACGTGCACTTATTGTTATCACAGACTTGTCTTCTTTTAATCTGTTCCTCCCTCCTTAACTTCTTCATATCTGTGGGACTGCAGCTTTTAGGGGATCCAGTGAAACATCCATCAACAATTCCCAATTTAAATTTGTGTCCCCATTCAGTTATACCAACTATTGCTTCAGACCAGTGATGCTCAACCAGGCTGTCATGGTACCTTGGGGTTCACTTTTAAGGGTGATGTGGGGTATACTTTTAAGGGTGCTGTGGGGTACTGTGCAATATTAGCGCTGTTAGCTGTGCAAACATCTGAGTGGGTGCTCACACACCCACTGCTGCACCAGACAGCCCAACTGCCCGTAGCTGCCCCACTGCACTGCACCACTCAGGAACCCCACTTGCTGGTACAGCTGGAGCAATGTCGGGAGACACAGTCAGGTGGGAGCCCTGGGGCCACAATGTTATGGAGGCTTTTCCGAAGACATCGCTGATGGTAACATTCCAAAGCTTTCAGTGTTTCCAATATGTCACCTAAGTTTCACACCCATACAACGCGGTAGGGATGACAGTCTGGTAGGTGAGAAGTTTGGTTTGGTTCTTGATGTCATGATCATTGAAGACGTGATTTCAGAGACATCCAAAAGCAGCACTAACAGGTTTTATCCAGTGTTGAATACAGTTGGTTATGTTTACCCTTTGAGAAAACTGGTGCCCAGAAAGGGAAATGCTCAGCATTCTCCAAGGACTGCCTCTAATTGTAATATGTGGAAGAGCTGCTGGTTGGTTTGGGGTGGGTTGGTAAAGTGCCATCATTTTTGTGAAGCTGACATTGAGTCCACTTCTCATTGACGATAGCTTTCTATCTTGAGTCAGTATCCAGTATCACACAGATGGATTTAACTGTCCAGGGCCTGCTTAATGTAGTCACCTGTACCCTGGCAGTCAGTCCTGAGTGATTTGTTGACCCTCCCCTCAGTCCAAGGTGCCTTTCCCTCTCTCACCTGCCACTGTCAACGCCTCTGATCAATTAGGCCTGGCTGGACAGAGCACTTGATCCATCACGCCTGCCCCTGATCCCTGGATAAAGAGAGTGCCTAGTTTTCTGTGGATATAAGCAACTGGATTGGTTACTGCAAGTGCCACTCTTCCTTTTAAGCATACCTTCGACCTCGGGCCACAAACATGTCTTGACACCACTTCAGTCTGCTCTGGCAAGTCTCACATTCACTGATCTTTCTGGTTCTCCTGGCTCTTGACTTGGCTTTGGTTTTTCCTCACCCTGACCACAGATCTCCCCTGGAACCAGGCACCAGCTCTCTGACCCCTGGTTTCTGATCTCAGCTCCCTTCTCGGATTACACCTCTCAGCTCCCCTGGAACTTGGTCTCCGTGTTCTCAGCCCTTCCAACCAAGACCCTGACCTGACACTTTGGTAATCTGTGCTCCTATCTTGATGGCCTCCTAGTTGCTCCCAGTGTCCTACTGCAGGCCCAGGTGCCTATGTCCCAGTCGAACCCTCGGAGCCATGACTTGAAGGTACTGAAATTAGGGAACTGGCCCTCAGTCATAGAATCACTGAAAATTAGGGTTGGAAAAGACTGCAGGAGGTCATCTAGTCCAACCCCCTGCTCAAAGCTGGACCATCTCCAACTAGATCAACCCAGCCAAGGCTTTGTCTAGCCGGGTTTTGAAAACCTCCAAGGAAGGTGCCTCTACCACTTCTCTGGGTAACCTGTTCCAGTGTTTTACTACCCTCCTAGTGAGAAAATTCTTCCTAATATCGAACCTAAACTTCCCTTGCTACAACTTGAGACCATTGCTCATTGTTCTGTCATCTGCCACCACTGAGAACAGTCCAGCTCCATCCTCTTTCAAACCCCCCTTCAGTAGTTGAAGGATGCTATTAAGTCCCCTCTCAATCTCCTCTTCTCTAGATTAAATAAGTCCAGTTCCCTCAGTCTTTTCTCATAAGTCATGTCCCCCAGCCCCCTTACCATTGTTGTCGCCCTCCACTGGACTCTCTCCAATTTGTTCACATCCTTTCTGTAGTGGGGTGCCCAAAACTGAACACAGTACTCCACAGCTCACCAGTGCTGAGTAGAAGGGAATAATCACTTCCCTTGACCTACTGGCAATGCTCTTGCTAATGCAGCCCAGTATGCCATTAGCCTTCTTGGCAACAAGGGCACACTGTTGGTTCATATTCAGCTTATTGTCCACTGTCACCCCAAGCAGAGCTGCTGCACAGCCCACTCAGCCCCCAGCCTATACCGGTGCATGAGATTGTTCTGTCCTATGTGCAGGACTTTGCATTTGTCCTTGTTGAACCTTATGAGATTTATTTTGGCCCAATCCTCCAATTTCTTTAAATCACTCTGAATCCTAGCCCTTCCCTCCATCATATCTACTACTCCCCTTAGCTTGGTGTCATCTGCAAACTGGCTGAGGGTGAGTCATGTAGGAGACGAGCAATCTTAAGTGCCTCTTTCTGTATGCACAGCTCTGGGTCCCCTTTTCTTAGTCCTCTATGGTCCCACAAGCTTTCTGCCTCCAATCAGCAGTCCAGTGGGGTAAATTCTGCCCAGTTTGGCTCCCTGAGTAGGCCAGAACAAAACAGCTTGGGTGAGACTGGGATGAGCACCCAGCCTGGCTATTTTAGCATTGTTGCTCCCTCTCAGCCCACTCCTCGAATTCCAACTGCTTTCCATTCCTGTAATCAGTCCTGCTGGGATTAGACACACTGCAAACTTTTAATCCCATTTATTCAGCTCCCCTACAAATATTCATTCCCAGTGGGCTAAATCACCCTGCATCCAATCCAACCAGGGTCCCTTTCTCCTGGCTCCCCTCCGGCTTCTACCCCAAACTGCTATAACTCTTCCTCCCACAGCATTTCTGAGCCTACTTACAGTCTCCAGCTCTCAGTACCATTTCCATCAAGTCCTGGTAGGAAGCTCCTGCCTCCAGATCAGACTGTCCCCCTTCTGCCTTTGGTATTGGTCTTATATCACCTGAGACCTGCCTCTTCCAGCCTTTCTGCAGCTCCCCTTTAAGGCATATTCCCCTTACTCTTACTCTGACTCTCTAGTAACAAGGCAGGGTCCCCTGTTACAATGGGAATCTCTTTAACATCAAATCCAGGATAACCAACACCTCCATTACTGATCTTCAGTACACTGATGATTGTGTTGTGTGTGCCCACCCAAATGAAGAGCGCCAGGTTACTTTTATTGCTTCTGTGAAGCACATGAAATGCTTGGACTCAATGAAAAATGTACCTGCTGTTTTACACTTTGGTTCATCTCATGCACAGCATGTTAGGCATTGGTACATGATGGGCCTAATATCACTCCCAGCCTTTAATGAAAAGTTTAAAGCACTCTTAACTGAACTAGTTATTCTATCACTCAGGAGACTGGTTCCTCTCTACCAAAATAGAGGCAGAAATATAAGAAAACCATTCAAGCCTGAGAAATCTGTGCAGCAGAGCCAATCACACATGAAGCACCATGTCATGTTTTGACTCCCCATCCTGAATGATTAGGTATCAGCTTACAGCTGTATCATCTCTCATAGTAGGTTTCCCAGTATTAAATAAAATCCAACCTTCTCTCTATGCCCATTCAAAATATACATACCAGTAATGTTACCTTACCCCACTGATCACCTGCAGCATCTCTCAATTTTTTTCTTCTCTTGCTTGACAACCTAGGTTTCCTAAAATACTGTTTTAATATGCATATCCTCCAGCTCCATTCCCAGATTTCTCAAGTTCTCCAGTATCTGTGTAACAGTGTTTAAGGTTGTGTCCACATAGCTTGCTGTCAAAAGAGTCTTTCCTGCCAGTCTCAAGTATCTGCTTATTCCCACAGCAATGTCTCTCATCTTTTTAGTGTGCAGTCCCCATTGAAAGCGCTCTGTCTTTGGCCAGCAGTGAATGTGCTCTGGAAGTCCATTTGGCTTGAGATGGGCACTAATTCTCTGTTTTGTCCTCCTCTCTCTGTAGGTCATGTCTGCCAGGTAGAACTTGCGGCTTGCTCACCTCAGGAGTCATTCAGCACATGGCAGCAATTCAGTAGTTCCAGCTCTGAAGATGCAAACTTACACTGGGATATTGCTGTTAGCTGATTGTTTTGCTAAAGGGGAAGAAAAAGAATGAGAAAATAAAACCACCTTCCTTTTCCTGTGCAGAAAGTCCTTTCTGTGTAGAAAGTCTTTTCTGAGAAACTTAATCTGCCTATACTAAATCCTACAGGTCAAATCCTTGACACTTCAGGGAGCTACAAGGATTCACATCAAGTGAGGCTCTTTCCCCACATGGCCATTCCCCTAAATGAGGGTTTCTTTCAGCCAGGGCCTGTAAAATATCATTATTCTTTACATCATTCCTCTCATTATCCATCATCTTTATGGGAAGCGGGGAGCAAATGGATTTTTTTTGCCTGGGCTAGTACATTTCCAGGAAGAAGTTGCAACGCTTCATTAACCATGATGAGAATCCCAATTCTTCTCTCAGACTTAAACCAGCATAATAGAGTAAATCCAATGGACTCGGTGGAGGTGCTTTCAGGTAAGCCAATAAGAATGGAGATTGGAGCCTAAGGATATCGTGTTATTGGAAACAAGTGTCAGTAAGTATTTGTTATGATCACATTTGCACTAATGTAAATCAGGAACAGCTCCGATGAAGTCAATGGGCCGGTTTCTCCATTGCATAGAAGCTTATGTATTAATTTAGACACATGCAAGGAGAGTATGAAATGTTAACCCCTCACCAGCACAGCTGTGAATGACTACATAAGATGTAAGGCAGAAAAGAATCAATCAGGTACAAATGAAACAGCAATTTATGAGAGTTCAGAATCAAGTACATGCTCCCGTCTTTTTCATGTTACCTTTAATGTTAAGAAGCTATTACAACCAAGGGAAACTTTATACAGAGGATCAAATCATCAGAATGCTGCAGTGTCATTAAGTCTGGACAAGATGCCACCTTGTACGTTTTCAAGCTTTTCCTCTTCCAGGCCTTCGTTTAAACATAATATGCTTCTCAGGTGCAGATGGAGATAAGTGAGGATCTGAATCCTAGATGGTGTAGGGTTTGTCTACCTCATCACCAGGAGACAAAAATCCTATGATGTTTTCATCATGTGCTTTGCGACGGGGCCCCTCTGCCAGTAAGTAACCTGACTGAAGTTGCCACAAATGTGCTTAGCTCAATTCTGACTTCATTCAGTCCCAAACAAAGTAGGAACAACTCATCTGAGGGTGATGAGATCACACTGATATATATAATTGTTTTTTTAAGTCCATTGTGTACACCTCCATGTCACCACTTCCCTGAAATAGCAAATTTTGTGGGCCCCTTGAATGAATGCTTGCCACCAGCTTCTCTTTGATATGATGATGTAACTACAATTTCCCAGGGTAAAACAAGTACTCATAATGTCAAGCTTGTACACTTCTTGTTGCATTGTAGGAGTCTGAAGAAAGATTTGTGAATTATTTTACTAGCTAGAAAAATATGTTGCCTATTTAGGATAAGCAAACAAGATGATATTACAGGCAATCATATATTGAACTTCAACTGCTGAACCTTGCTTTTTGTATTTTTTGTTATACGTGATGCAGGCCTTTTAATGTAAAAAAAAGTGCATAAGAACTGACAGAAACAGATAAACACATTATTTTCCTTGTTGTACTGATACATTTAGAACTGGACATTAAGGTGCTAATCGTCTACAGTTCGTACCACCCTCACATGGAAGTACAGGGCTCTGCATCTCTGAAAGTCAGGTGCCGATCGTCTTAGGACACAATTTAATATTGTACATTTGGACCAGGTGAGACATATAAAGCCTGCCTGGCTGTAAGTATGTGAAATGTTCTTCATGCAGGAGTATTAATCTGAATTGATATTTTTGTTAGAAACGATTAGTCATTCACTCAGTTTAACTGTTGTCTCCCATTGAAAACTTCTCTTCCTACTCTTACTTAGGCAGATCTATTGGACTGTTGTTACAATCATTAGTTTGTGCATTGTCTCACATTCCTTATCTCCTGGGTGATACTTTGCTTGCCCTGCCTTGGGAAGAAAAATGTTTTTGTCTTTTCCACCTAAATATGCCGTCCGTCTATGACCAAACCATTCTCTGACTCTCCCTCCCATCAGCTTCTTCCTTGCCAGCGGATACAGTCAAGAGGCATGCAGTCACTGGGAGGAGCAGGCAGGCTTGATCTCTCACAGCAGCCCCTCAAGGGAGGAGAGGACCCTGCACTCACCCAGCGGGGAGGGTCAGCAGTCCAGGTGCCTGGAAGTCGGCTCTCCAGCTCATCCCAGAGGACTGCACCATAGCTAAAGGCTATCAAAAGTCTTAGGAGAAAAAAAAAGCCGTCAGTCACACACAAGCCAGGAAGCAGACCTCAGGCCTTTCCAGGAGCCCTTGACTGGCCATATCCATTTCCCCTTCAAGCAAATCATTCATGAGAGTTTAAAAAATAACTGCTCAGTATCTGACCCACTTTCCCCTCAAGATCTCAGATACGCAGGAGTCATATGAGCAAAGCCTTTCTGCAAACTGAGGCTTTGAAGATGTTTCCCCTTCCTGGTCTGCATGTACGCCTGATAGTTTCCGCAGGCATGATGGAGCTAGATGAGCGGCTGATTCTCACCTGCCTACCCTATTTGCATACCCCATCACGAGGAGACAAAAATCCTATGATGTTTTCATCACCCACTTTGTAACAGGGTCCCCAGCCAACTCTTGAGGGTGGAGAGGTACTGAGATTATACTGAGAGGGTGCATCTACATGTGCGCTTCACTGCAGTTCACTAATTAGCTCCACAGTAAAGTGTCACAGTCTACACATGTGCTGGTATTAAGACACAGTAAACTAATTAACTCTGGCATGAGATAGTACTGTCAGAGACAGTAGTACCTTACAGCAGAGTGCTTTACTGCGCCAAAATGCATGTGTAGTCGCTGACCAGGTGCAGTAATTGCACCCGGTCATCCCAGCCAGCTGGACATATAGATGTGTGGGCCTGCGCCCCAGCTCAAATTGCTGCTGTCCTGGGTGCACATTTAGACGCTGCACCCAAGAGGAGTTGACTCCAACACAAACCACTCCAGAGTTGATCATGTCACATTAATCGCATGTGTAGATGCACCCACTGTGGAGTGAAGTAAGATGCAGAGAGCATTGGGAGTGAAGAATGGCAGGGCAAGACACTGAGCCTTGCACTCCTAACTTCACAGTCATATGCTTACAGGCACTGCCATGAACATACACATATATTTGTGGTATAGGTATAAGAAAACTGTAAGGTAAGGTGTTCAGAAGACTATGGAGCCACCAGAACTGCTAATGACAGATATTTAAAAAAAGAATTAAATGATTGGTTTAAACACACTAAAATATAGTTTCATAGTTTCTAGGGTTGAAAGGGAGCTGAACAGATCATCAAGTCTGACCCTCTGTCCTACGCAGGAACGAGTGCTGGGATCATAACACCCCAGCCAAATATCTATCCAACCTCCTCTTGAAGACCCCCAAGGTAGGGGAGAGCACCACCGTCCTTGGGAGCCCATTCCAGAGCCTGGCAGCCCTAACCATAAAGCAATGCCTCCTGATATCAAGCCTGAATCTACTCTCAATCAATTTGTGGCCGTTGTTCCTTGTTTTCCCAGGTGGTGCCCAGAGGAACAGAGCCTCACCTATTTTCTGCTGATCCCCATATATTTTTAATGATACATTTAAGGATTTTTTGTTTAGATTCCTCCCTCTTTGGGGGGCATTAGGATACAATGGAAACACATTTTCATGCTTTCTTCCATATGAGAACTATAAACTATAGAGTTAAATTTTCATGTGTTCACATAACTCCATGAATTGCAAGACAATTACTGCAAGACTCGTGATAAAATCATGAGGGTTGGCTTCCTACCTCAACCAGCTTCCAAATTTAAAAAAAAGAAGCAATTAACTTTATTGCTAACTTGTTCTGTCCACTTCAGAGTTGCACTAATGACACAAACCTAGAAGAATGTAGAAAAACAGATGCTTCCACAAGCATCTGTTCAGATGGTTAACTCTGTCCTGTCTAATTTTAGACTGATTGAAACAACACTAGGTATTGCTGGTGTGGAATGAAGACAAATAGAGCTTCATAAACTCCTTAGATGGGGAAATGCTACGTTTTCCAACCAGTTAAATATAATTATATATTTATATTGCATGTATTAAAAAACCTCCTTCACCTCCCTAAAAATTGCACCCCATTTAAAAGCTATTATCAATATAATTCACATTTAAGGTGCTTATTACCCACAATTACTTTTTTCTTTCACTCTCACTGTGATAAAGAAGATAGCTAAATCATCCCTCCAGCAATTGCTTGCTCTAGCTATTTTGTTACATGCTTGTGTTGTGTTCATACAGCTATAGGTTTATGAATAAAAAAACCCAAACAGCTTTTCCAGTTACTTTCAAGTAATATGATCCTCAAACCCAAGATAAATCAATTGTATCCATGGTGCTGGGGTTTGTCACATGCACTAAAGCAACTCCCAGTGGTTTTTCTTTACTGTAGAGTTTGCTAAAGAAATGTGCATTGTCTTAGGAGCAGGCGTTGAAGAGAGATATACCTTACCAATCCTATGCTGTTTGTGAAACACAATTACAGTCACTAGAGAGACTTTCCTCTCTGGTCTCCTTTTGAACTACAGCTCCTGAGGGTGTCATGACATTTCATGCAGAAAGATTCAGCTTGTGATTCTGCCCTTCTCTTCACCCTGCTGCTCCAAGGGCCACCACTCAAGAGGACAAGATTTCAGTCCTTCACCTACTTGCACTTCCAGAGGGTAAGAGCTACGACAATTATTGACAGGGAAAACAACAGAAAAGTCTCCATCCCATAATACCAATGCTTTCTTGAATTGTGCTCCTTTCAGCTCCTCCCTTGTGCCTTCCCTGGTAGCTGATGGTCAGATTCAGAGCTGCAACAACGATGGTTGGTACGCACATAACCTACCTGACAAAAGCCACAAAAGCAAAACTGGAAACGAAGCTACTTAAAAGCAGCCACTTCCACCTCCTTCCCACAGATACAACTATTATACACTGCACCCTACAATCTTAGCTTGGCCCCCACCCTCAAAAGATATTATTTACTTAAAATACTCATTGAAATGACTCTCTCTCACACAGGATACTCATCAGATATTCAGTTTTGACATCCTAATTTCGTGATTTTGTCTATTGCCAGATCCTTGGCCCTGACATATATGGTCCCACATCATGATAATATCCAGGCATCTCCCAGGATATGTCTTCAGTGCATTTATCTTCAGAACAGCTTGTGAAACAAATGGAAAATTGAGGCACAGAGAGACTAAGTGAACTGCCTACGACCACACAGAAAGTCTGTAGTCAAGCAGGGAAGCCAAGTCTCCAGAGCTCCAAGTGCCCAATATTAGTCCAAACATCCACAACCATAATTGTTGGGAGGAGATGGTGTGTTAAAGGGATGAGCTAAAAGGAAGTGTCTTGGGATTGGAAACAAAACTCGGTGACAAAGGTGTGGAAGGCTGATGTCCAGAGAGGGCAGAATGATATTCATGGTGTGTGGCTGGCACAGTCTAGCTATTGTGGAAAATGGAACAGAGCCACAAAGGGCATGGATTTTGGGGTGGCTTAAACCCATTTCATTGCTTTTTGGGTCATGCCTGTTATAAATGAGGCAAACTTTAATTGTTTTCCACCAAATCAAAGTGTTGTCTATGTAGACCTTACTACCATGAAAGCCAAACACAACTGAAGTCGCAGTTTGTGTGAGACAGGCTCACAACCACACACTGCCAATGGTGCGCTCTGCCTTTTCGGTTATGTCACACCGGGGTCTACTCGCCCTCTGGGACTTGTTTTATGGAATTTTACCTCTGGAGGTGTTGTTCGGTGCTCTGCCTAAGACCCTGGGTGACTCTGTTGGCACTTCTTCTGTGGGGCTCCTTCCCCCTACACCTCACCCCTTTTCACTTGGGTGTTATGGATTGGTTTCAATGATGTTCTAATGTGATGGTGATGCTGTCCCCTCCTACACTGAGGTCCAGTAATGCAGCTGCCTGCAGTGATATGGCTACAGCCTGGTAGACTAGTAAAATCACAAGAGAACAATAATCCAACCAAAAACAGCTTGAATAATGTGGTGGGCAGGCCAGTGATACCCATCATGCCAGCGCTTCCCTTCAGTATATGGGACCTCTTGGTATGGAGTGTACCCTTTCCCCATATGCTCTCACGTTGCAGATGCCACCTTGTTGGGCCTGTGTCTTGGACAGGCTACCACATGGCCACATATTGTAATGTCCCGAAGAGTGTTATGCAGCTCTTTATGAGATGCTCACAGCTCCACCAGCTCTCCACCAGGATGCTTTAGGTCTGCAGACACTCGGTCAGGATGCGTGAGGTTGGAGGGTTCCTGGGCAGAGTCCTCCCCTCGGTGGGTCTTGGCAGACCCACCAGGCTGCCCTTTCCCAGCTACAAACTGATCTGTGTGCTCCTATGGGTGTCATCATGGGTGCCGGCAAGTGGTATCGGGTCCAGGCCCCGGGGCCCATCAGCTGCTACAATCAGGCTGCCACCTGGTTCAATTCGCAGTGCTGGCCAAGTGATCTGGGCATCTTTGGACTTTTGAGGGGGTGCTGTGCTCCAGAGAGAGCCTCCGGCTTCCTGCTGGCAGTTCACTGCACACCTGGGTCCTCCCTGGATGCTTCACCAGTGGGACAAGCAGGCGCTGCCTCTCCAGATGTGCTCACCCTGCAGGGATGTGCCAGCCCTCTACCAGCCATGGGGGAAGCATCTGGTTCTGCTGCTGGTGCTCCCTCATCTTCCCTGTCCTCGTTCTGCTTGGCTCCTAGGCTCCTTTTATGCCCAGAGTCTTCAGGCAATGGACCAACTGACAGGGCTCCTTCCAGCTGCATGGTGCCAGCCAACTTGCTTGCAGACTGACCACCTGGACGCTGGTGCTGTGGTGAGTTGGGCATGAGCCTGCCGCACTGAAAAATGTGTCTCCCAAAATGTTGTTGAACATGTCCAGTGCCATGTTTGTTTTTTCTAATGGCACCTGCCAGAACCCTGCTCAAGCATTCAGTGTAGAAAAATAGCTGGCACCTACCATATGTCCAAAAATTTCTCTGCTTGGCGGTAATGAAGAACGTTCCCTTTTTTACATATTTATTTGATACTTTTAGGTATACATATAAGGAAAATTGTTAAGATATGTTATGGGAGGAAACCTCAGTATAGTCTCTCCTGGTTCCTTGATTTATTCAGATTCCCAGAGAAATTTGTTTCTCAAGCTCTTTTAACCTCTACCATAGACGTTGGAATAAAATAATGGGACTCTTTCAGCTCTACTCCGTACTCTGTTGAGAGTCCCCATAGCTCTAGAGGCCCCCAGCATTTTCCTCAGTTGTTTCTGTCCCCTACCTCTCCAATAAGTGCACATCATTGACATGTTTTCAAGCCAAGAACAGGTATTTTCCCTCTTGTTAAAATTAGAAATGATGCCTTTCAGACTTCTGGCTTATGGCTTTCATTATACAGGACATCCTGTTATCCAAATGGCTGAATTTTTAAGTTTGGGATGGTCATTGTCAACAATGACAATGAAGTTTGGGATGGTTTTACATTATGCACCATGAGTTAACATAGCTAATTCCTCTCAAGATACTGCAGTTTCACTTCTCTGAACAAATGCAGCTGATTTTTGGATTTTTTTCCTTAAGTAGTTTGGATAACTGAGAATATACTTGTATCACTGTTTCTGGCACCGTATTGGCTTGTGCACCTGTGTCCGACAAAATTAGTAAATGTCCAGCTTGTTCAGTTGATAGTCTTTGTTGCAATGATACCTTACTTCTATAAAGAAGTCCTTTGAGTTAATAGTGTTTCTGGCATGCCCATGTTGTAAGCATTCTGCCGGCATTTGCAGACACTTATGAAGTGATCTACTCCACTGCAATTCTTGCATCTTCTCTGCAAATACTAAACCTGTCCTGGCTTGTGTTATTTAGCAGTGCATGCACAGCTCCATGTGCTATTTTTTGCAGATATCAGCTTGGAGTTTACTTTGTATCTTTTAGCCTCAAGCTGAAGTATTTTGCAATCCCCATACATCCGGTTGCCAACACTTCATAGATTTCATTCTGGATTAGATGACTTCCATTACTTGGCAAGGTCTAATGGTTTTGTCAAGGGTTAATTCTGGGTCTTCAAGTAGTTTGAGTGCTTTACCCAGTACCAGTTACATTTGTTCTCTTCAGGTAATTTTTGTGTTCAGTTTCTTAGGATTTCTTTGGATTTTCGATTTGAAAATACATTTTTGTATGTTTCACTTGTAGATGGAGTACAGTACTCCTCAAAATTTCAAAGCTAGCTTCCTAATTAGCTTCCTGTGCCTGAGTTAAGTAAAGACTATCAAATATGTCAAGTGCTTCAGACCGACTCATTGTGCTTACAGAGACAGAGTGAAACGTTTTCGAACCCTCTCTAATATCCGCCACATCTCTGGAGAGTTTCAGCACTGATGGGGCTTTTTATTGCTTCATTCTTCTACTTGGATATTATCTTCATTTGTTTTAGACCTGATCCGGTATGTTTTTCATCAGTCATTCAGAGCCAAGGAGTCTGATGGAGGTCTACTTCATTCCTTGCCTAAGTTTTAACTAAGTATTGGACAACGTGCATCTCTGAAGAACACAATTGCCCATTGCAAGTGTCTCATGCCAGAGCCTCTTAACAGTTTCAAAAGCCACCCAGAAGGAGTTCAAGCACTTTGTGGAACGAGGGCCCTAATCTTCTATGATCTGGTTCAGTTCTCCTTTGTAGTTAAATGTCACCAAAATGGTCTCCATACGTGGTACATTTCTCAAAGATTTCTACAGGAAAAGTTCCCTTTTTAAGATCTATGTATAAACCATTGTTCAGTTCAAACCATTTGGAGGGAAACAGAAAAGATTTACGTGTTTATACAAACTAGTCAATGACTTTATGTGTACAGTACATTTTCATTTAAAAAGTCTGCAGTACAGAAGCAGTTATTTAAGTGAAACAGTAAATAATTCCCTGTGTAATATGCATTTCCATTAAATAGTTCTGCATTGCACATGCAGTTTAAGTCACAGTGAACATTTCTGTGTGCCTACTACATTTCCATTAAACATTTCTGTAAAGTAGATGTGTTTTGAAGAGGGTTTAGGGGTTTTTTTCATAAAAGCTGTATAAGCATTTTTAATAAATTATGGTTTGAGATTGAGCATATTTACTACATCTGTGATAATGTTGACTTCTATTGCAAGAAATACAGTGCCCAATTATCTGCTGATGTAAATTTGCAAAACTCCTTTAGAACCCATGGAGCTGCACCAGCACGCAACAGAAACTCTGGCCCGCTGTCTCTGAAATACTGGTCTGAGTTAATCTGGTAAAAAAGCTCTACTAACATCAAGGAAGTTACTTTCAGTCTCCACAAATATTTATGAGAAGAGGGTCAGTTGAATGCTGCAGTGTAGTATTTTTTTAAGACAGCAGCTGAGCCTTCAACGGGAGAATTCAGACTCGAGAGAATCTGGAATGCTGGAAAATGTTAAAGGGGGAATTCCGTGATTTTTCCACAAAAGAAGCTTTTGGTGTACAGTTTATAAGGTCGTTTCTTTAGTTGTGAGGCAGTGCAGTACGGGAGCAATACAGATGACACTTATTTCCATTTCCAAACATGTTGTCCACTTCCTCCTCCCAACCTGAGCCCTACTTAGGAAAGAAACATTATCTTTCTTAAGGCACAACTCAGCCCTGCCTCTAGGCAAAGTTTATTAGTAAAAATTCTGTCATTTGTAGATCTCTCAGAGCAAGACATTTCGCAAACCACCTCCCTGAAGTGAGAGCAGTGAAGGATGAGCCCTTCCTCTCTTTCCTTTGAGACTGTATCCCAGCATCCCACTCTCGGGAGCAGCTCTAATTAAAGTACCTGCAGCATTGCATGTATTCAGCGTCCCACGCTTCAAAATGGTGTCATGGGTGCTTTAACTAACTTGTTCAAGCTTTTGAACTACTTGTTCAACAAGCTTTAGCTAAAGTGCCCCCACTGCCATTTTGAAGCACGGGAACACTGAATACACGAGATGCCGAGGCTGCTGGAACGTGCTAACTAACACAATCCAGCAGACTCAACTGAGTCTGCACTGATGTGCTGTGATTACAGCAGTTCAGAGCAGGCATCCTGCATGTCTACAGGCACCCCCATGCTTGACTTGAGTCATGTCTCCATAAAGCTTGTGAACTGAGCAATGCTCCATTGAAAAAAACAGCTTATTATAGTGCTTACGGGCAGTGGGGCATGGCACCAACCAAGCAGTGACAAGCCTGAGCCTACACTTGCCCCCTCACGCCTGGCTAATCTTCTCACTCCGTACAACATCCTTCAAAAGATATCATGGTACCCCTGGGTGCCCTGGCACCCTGGTTGAGAATCACTGCTCTAGTTAGATACTCAGGAGTTAGCCAGTCACTTGAGCTATGCGAAGCTTCAGTCCCTGATTCGATTCGGCAGAGATTTGGCTCAATTCAGTGATCAGATCTCCGAATCCAAATCAGAGGACCCTTTAATCTCTCCGAATCAAATCGGAACCCTCCAAATCGATTTGAAGAGATTCAGAAAGGTTTGGCGATTCACACATAGACACGGCTATACATGGAGTGTGGGCGGGGGGGCTCTGCGCAGAAGTACTTCTGGTCCACTTTCGAGTTCGTCACTGAGCACGTGGAGGGCCCCCCGCACTCCTGAGGGACGCTCCATCCACCCTACCATCACAGCATTCACAAGCCACGCTGGTACCTCCAGATATGTAGAAAAAACATTTAAAGCTGTGTCTGTGTCCACATCACTGATTCTCCAAATCAGCATCAAATCTTGAGATTTGGATTTGGCCGAATCGTATTGGGGCCAGTGATCTGAATCAACAGACTGAATCACTGTCCCTGATTCAGGCCAGATTCAAATTGAATAGGACCCCCTTTGCACAGCCCTACCCATCACCTCTTGATACCTGTACTCTAGTCCTGGATCTCCAGTCCTCCTCACTTCCCACACCACTCTCAGTTTAGGGCTTCTCCAAGAGGACTCCCCTGCAGTCTCCTTCCTTCTCTTGAAAAGCCTCCCTCTGACAAGCCCTGACCTGCTTCAGGACCTCTCTCCCGAATCAGTCTCCCTGTTTTAGGATTCCCCTTGCTCTCACCAGATTGTTTCTTCCCTTGTAAGAGGTCCCTATAGAAGCCTTTAACTCAGCAGGGTTTTCTGCTCTGCCACCTCTCCACCACACCGCTTGCTCTCTCTCAGGTCTCACACAGCTATTTCTAGACAATTCTCACCAGCTTCCTTCTGTTTCTACCCCTTCTCAAGCTATATCATTTCTATTAGACCCTACTGAGAGGCACCTAACTTGTCTGAAGTGAACTGGACCCAGGCCCTCTTAGTGTGGGGAAGGGCAGTTACCCAATGACACAGGAAAGACCCTGTGCTTAGTTACAGGATTGGGACCTTTGTATTATGAGCAGCTTTGTGTTCCTCTTACTGTGACCGTTGTTTTCCCTCATCCCCTGCAATTTGTCACATCTCAGCTCTATTTAGTGCCTGTTCTGAGTGCCTTCCGGTGATTTAAACATGCTTTGGATTGGACTGTAGGCCCTGTAAACACTTGCAAACAACTTGCCTACCACAGGTCTGATGTTGAGTGGGTTGTAGGGATGCCACCATAATACAAATAATATATAATAGCTATTATTATTATGTATGAAAATATATATCATGAAATCCTTAGAGGATTACAAAGGTGTAGTTATCTATGGTTTATTTGCCTTTTTTGTTATCCCTTGTAGAGTTGATCCAAGCTCTCCTCTGTTTATGTGTCTTGTAATTTTTTTTTACGAACTGCCAGGGATGTCTTAAGCATCAAATAGGTATCCTTTGTTGCTTTCCAACCTTAAATAAATAATAAATCATTTCTTTCTCCTTTCACCTCTCTCTCTCTCTCTCTCTCTCTGATCCAGCTGGACTCATCGATGCCTTATAGGAGGAGAACAAAAATAGGAACGAACCACGTTCTCACAACAATCCAAAATATTTCTAAATAGTCTCTTTTTCCCTGTCAAAATATGTAGACTCCACACCTGGATGGTGCAAAGGCTACCTCGTCATTTGTTTGGGGTGTGCTGTCTCTCTTTCAGGTTTTATGATGATTATTGTTAAGAGAATTTCAGCTAAAATAGTTCAGCTGTTTTCAAAAAAATGAAGACCAGAAAAAAAATTATTTTTCAAGGTTGAAGATACGGCCTTTGGCTTTGAACTGTTCTGGTGCTGGCATACTCTGATATTTTATTTCTGGGCTCTGCCTTTTGCCATTGTTACAACCAAGTTACAAGCTTTTGAAGTGGTTATGATTTGCACATGCTCATTAAAGATTTGCTAGCGCTCTCCAACTCATTTTCAAAAGGTCTGTCCTCACTGAGGATGCTCGAGCCTCTAGGTTCCTCCTGCTGACCAAGCAGTATATGCACCATCCCTACTCAGTAAATGAGCAGTCCCTAATATTAATCTGACTGCACGTAACAACTCCATAGAGAGAATAATCATACTCCATCCCCTCACAGTGTCATGTTAGGTCATGGCTGGCCAGGTGTAGGGGTCACTTAAGGTCAGAAGAAGCAACCAAGATCCAAGGGGAGTGTGGAGAGTCCAAGTGTAGGGGAGCCAAGAAGCCAGAAGACCTGTCTGGGGAACTGAGTCAGAGATCCAGAGATCAGGCACAGCACAGAGTCAGGAGGTCAGCCAGGTCAGTTATCCAGATCAACCCAGAGCTGGGTTAGGGACCCAAAGGATCAGGCCAAACTTAGGATCAGTGTGCAAGCCAGGTCAAGTAGTCAGAGAAGTCATCAAAGAGCCAGCAGAGGCACAAGCCAGGGTAAGGCAGCCTGGATAAAAGTTGGAGCTTTGTTGTCTGGATGTGTCTTCTTCTTGGGCATGGGTTTTTATAGGAAGGGGTAAAAGGTCAGCCAACCCTGACTGGCCACTCCAATTGCAGAGAGTGGGCGGGTGGCTAGGCCCAGATATTAGGTTCTGACCACCTATGTCCATCCCAGTGCTCAGCTGAGGAAGTGGTAGACTGGGATGAGCAACTGCACCAAGCAGGCCAAGGCCTCAGGGTCAAAGTCATCACCTAATACACAGTATATTTGCATATTTGCCACCCCACAGAGCAGCCGAGTATGCTCCAGACCACAGCTACAGGGGTAAAGCTGGACTTTCCCTGTAATGGTTGCTCTCAGTTGAGGTGGGGATAAGCACCAGAACTGAGAGCTCAGAGCTGGCATCCAGACAGTGTAGAGAAGGAAACCAGTTCAAATGAAGAAGGGATAGGAAAGGCCAGAAGTGAAGTAGATTGGACTGGAGTCTGGCTGGGACTGGGAGCTGGGCTGGAACGCCTGGAACCAGCTTAGCAAGATTACATTTGGAAACCAGGAAGAGGAAGGGGGAGAGACAGAAGTTGGGGGAATAGGCCTATAACAGGTCACGGAGAGGGGAGGCTAGGCTTTAACTAGACGAGGATGTTGGGACTGGGAACAGAAGCCTGAGGAGTGGAGACTGAGCCTGGTCAGGAGAGGACAATAGGACTGGGACAAGCCGCTATTATAACAACACGGTCCCTGGTCCTGGGCCCTGACCCCTGTGCTAAGCGTTCTACAAGCACAGAATGAAAAGACAGGCCCCTAAAAGTTTGCAGAAAAAGCTAACTTTTGGGTTCCCTCCTATGAATGGAGCTTGTTTTAGACAGAAAAAGCGTTCTGATTTTTCTTAGCATAAGTAGCATAAAATGACTCATTGAAAATAGCTCTGGTGATCAATGCCTAATGAATGGGTACACAGCAGTCTAACAGTGACTTGGTTTTAGGAGGCCTGGAGTGAGAATGAGAGCAGCCAAAATGAAGAGCAGGAGTGTAGGTGTGAGATGTGTGGTGGAAGATTCATTACTCTGCTGTCTTGCCTGTCTTCCTTTACAGAGACTGAGGATGCTAACTTCATATGTTTTTGACTTGACTCGGTCACAGACTATAACTTCATATTCCAAGGGCACAAGATTCCTGACAACTGGGCTTAAAATAATGATGGAGAGGGGAGTCACAGTGTAGAGATCACTGGATCATTTTTGTCCATACAACTTCAGTACAGATTGTAAAAAGCTACAATCTTTGAGTTACAAAAACATACATTGAATATGAAATGATTAAAAAGAAAATACTAAAAAAGACTACAGTATAGGAAATGTTCATAGAGCCAAAGTTTGCTCAGCTTACTCATATGAAAAATCCCCATGAGTCAAATTTGGAATTTACTTACATAGAAATCTAGAGAAGTCATGCTGATTTCAGTGGAGTTATTTAGGATTTGCAGTGATGTACTATCAGCAGAAGTATTATTACTTGTGTTCCAACAGTGTGAGAGGGACAGCAAAAGATGCACAAAAACACTGTGCTCCAATGAGATTAGTCTAAAATACAGATCAGCAAAGATGCACTGAGAAACTCAGGAGGACATATTGTTTTTATCCAAGTTTTTTGGGTGAAAAATTTGTAACTTGATATAATTATTCTTAACTACTTCTTATACCATTGTGGAATTCTGTGCAAATCCATCCAATAGAAATATTCATCTGGAAATTATTCATACAAGTTATAATTCATATTACTCATGTAATTTGCTATTTATATGAGTGATCTGAAGGGTGCTTTGCACCCAAAAGTTTGTAAAACACCTCTCCCAACTGTACCATTGGTCCAATAAAAGATATCACAAAAATACTCTTGCCTCTCATACATTTCCTGGACCACCACAACTATAGAAATGTTCCAACCCTACTACATGTGAATTATGCAAGCAGGATTTAGTTTATGTTCCCAGGAAACTTTAACATGACACATTATACAACTGGTACATTATCACTGTTGTACCATGAAGATTCAAAGGTAAAAGAAAAAAGAAAAAGTGTGTAGTGCAACTTATATATATTTGCAGTTGTACATATGAGACAAGAGTTTGAATTTGTTTTCTAATTTATTTGAAAATGGCAGCAGTAGTAGACTACCAGCATTTTGAAAACACTTGAAAAGTAAATGTGCTAATACTCTCATGGTAAAAGAATTTCTCTGGGCTGAAATGGAAAAATCAGCTAAGGATCAGTTTCCTTACTAAATCATTTATAAGCTAGCCTTTGGAAAAGTGAAAGAAGTCTACAAAGTAAACAGGTAAAACATGACTGGTCTCAGATTTAGGGCAATAACACTGCAATCCAGCATGGGTTCTGTGAACCTTTTGAACCTTGACCAAGGTTTGTTCAAACCTGAGCTGATTTATGTTTTTATGTTGAAAGCATGAAGAACTCCTGCTCCAACATGGTTTCCTCACACAGTCAGGTGAACCACAGCAAAAGACAAAAACAGATGTGCTATGCTAGCCTTGAAATGTTTTTCTTGGCCTATGGCTCAAGATCAATGTTGGGACATGCTGGTAAAGATGTATGAAGCTTGCCCTGCTGCTGCTGCTGCTCTGTAGGAAAAATGAGAGTTTCATTCACCAGTGTTGCATGAGCACTAAATCCACCTCATTTTTAAAGCCAAAGTTTATTGCTACATGCAAATTAGCTGCAACTATGCAAGTCAGTACATTGCATAATTTGCAGCAAATGTCACATGTGAAGCTGCATAAAAAGTGGGATTTATTCGCCACTCCTGATAATTGTATTTTAATGGCAGCTATTCAGTTCACCAAGAATCTGAAGATTCAGCAGAAACAGAGCTGTCCAAATTGAGTTATCCTGTATTTTATACCAGAAGCTAAGAGGATAAATACCTCAACATGTAGTCCAGGGACAAGGCTGAAGCTCTGTGGAGCTGATGTTCCTGCTAAGATGCCTCTGTGCTCTAGAAAAAGAGCAAACTTACTTATCTGCATCTACCGCTGGATCAGATTATATCTAAGATTGGTCTGAAATGTGACTCTGTCTAAAAAGAACTGAAGATGTGCCTATATTAAGGCAGCTGATCTTAACATTTTCCATATTGTAACTCATATAACAACAGGACAAAGTTGTAGGAACCTCTTGTGATCTAGCCATAAATCAAGGGAAACTGAGTCTCAGCCCCTAGGAAATTCAACTAGTACAGAAGACCACAGGCTTCCAGAAGCACATCAGACCTGGCCGCCACTCCGTGTGTTGGCTTCTCATAGAAGAGAAAATCAAATGAAGGCCTTTGCCCTTGTCTTCAGGATATTAAGGTCTCCTGGCCTAGGACACCTATGAGATCCTTCACCACCTCTCCAAGTCCATTGCCTGAAGTTCACCAGTGAAACTGCTCTGGGCTCAGCACAAGCATGCGCTTAAACTCTATCAGGCCTGAAAGCAGGTGCTAGATAGAAGCCCAGGTCACCTGCTCTCGTCTCTGCTCACCTGGCAAACTTCACTTCTGGAGCACAACAATGGGCATGGGGGGATGATTATACTCAGCCTCTTGCTCCCTGAAACTTGCTGCCACCTCAATATAAAATGAGCCCTGAAACATCACCCTAACATGCCAGATTGGGGACCACAGAGTTCGGGGGAAAAAAAAACTAGAACGAAGGGGTTGTTTGGGGTTTGTTGACTTTTAGTTTTATTCTACGTATTTTCTACAAATGGACATACTGCTCTGTCATGACATTAGAAAACACAGATGAAAGAAATGCATTGGCACGTGGAGCAGGACATTGGGAAGATCTGCAGAGGTTCATTTGAGAGAGAACCAGTCTTCGTGGCCCCTGAAGAAAGTGTACCCCCTACACAGGGGAGTTGCCCTCCTATGGTAGAAAATTTCTTTCATGTGCAGTTGCTGGCTAGGGGCAAGGACAAATAACCAAATTCACAGAAGATAAGGTCTTACAATGTCACTGCTAAATCATGGTACCTGCTCATGTTGTTACTTCCCAATAAGTGAAAAGCAAACTGAAGCAGTTTACTCTTGTGTGAAACACAGCTAAGTTTCCTGGGTTGGCTTTCCCTTACCTAAGGGTACTTGTTGTTTGGTTCATATTTTATGCAGGCTGATTCATTTCCATCTCCTTACTGGTGAAGCTCTTTGGAAGAAAAATAAGCAGGGTTTCCTCTGTATTTTTATAACCTGGGAAGTCATCATTAAGAGTCCCATTTGGTGCTATTTGATTAATAGTGTGGATTGGGGCTGCATGCTCACAGAACTAATTTCACAATAATTCCAAATGGAAGGAAACTTAGGGGAGCCATGAATTTACTCCTTAATAGCTATATTTACATAAATACAATCAATTGCAAATTGATTATATCATAACAGTGACAATTTTCTAATAACAAGGTGAAGGATTCAAAATGATTACTGATCTGCTATAAAAAAGACAGGAAGTTTTAATGAGTTGCTCCTTATATTCTTTTATGAGTTCACCACTTGTCATACACTGGCAAGCTTATTATTATTGCATTGCAATATCTCCTGGATATGTTGCAAAAATCTCATCAATGCCTATTATTTTTAGCTATTGTTTTCCGCGAACATGTGTTAGGACATGTTCACCTGATCTCTTATTTCCCTTCCAAAGAAAGGATTAGGAGAAATATGAAAATGTGGTTTGTTTGTTTGTTTTTTCAGCCTTTGCCAACCCAGCAAAGACAAGGTAAGCAGAGAATTTGTGCAGTGAGGGGGAACAGAGAAGTTGGAAAGTGATGAGAGAGGAGAAAAAGGAAGAAGAAGGCAGGTAGCAAAGAAGAAAAGGGTTTAAAATAAAACATATTCCAAGGGGAAACAGGCACTGAAAAAGATAGAGGGTTAGGCTCAGGCCCCTTTGCCAATTAGGGGCCATGCTCTTCTTGACCTGCTGCTCACAAACAGGCTTGGGCTCATGAAAAAATGGGAGACAAATAGAGAAAGGATCTCTTGCCTAAATATGTTATGCAGAATTTGTAAAAATGACAAAAATGCACAGTTCATACAGTACATTTGACTTCCCATAATCCTGGACCAGTTTGTAAACTTATGGTGAATATTGTTGTTGGGTAGGGGGAATCAAGAAATCATAGAATCATAAAATAATAGAAAATTAAGGTTGGAAGAGACCTCAGGAGGTCACATGTAGTCCAACACCCCGCTCAAAGCAGGACCAGCCACAACTAGATCATCCCAACCAAGATTTTGTCTTCCACCACCTCTCTGGGTAACCTGTTCCAAAGCTTCACTACCCTCCTAGTGAGAAATTTTTTCCTAATATCTAACCTAAATTTACTCTGTTGCAATTTGAGACAATTGCTCCTTGTTCTGTCATCTGCCACCACTGAGGACAATCCAGCTCCATCTTCTTTTGAACTCCCCTTCAGATAGTTGAAGGCTGCTATTAGCCCCACCCCACCTTTGTTCTCTTCTACAAACTAAATAAGTCCAGTTCCCTCAGCCTCTCCTCAGAAATCCAGTACCCCAGCCCCCTAACTATTTTTGTTCCCCTCTGCTGCACTCTCTCCATTTTGTGCACATCCTTTCTGTAGTGGGGGGACCAAAACTGGACACAGTACTCCAGATGTGGCCTCACCAGTGCTGAATAGAGGGGAATAATCACTTCCCTGGATCTGCTGGAAACACTTCTGCTAATGCAGCCCAATATGCTGTTAGCCTTCTTTGCAATAAGGGCCCATTGTTGGTTGATATTCAGCTTCTTGTCCACTGTAACCCTGTCGCAGGGCACGTCAGTGCCTGGCTCCTAAGGAGTGAAAACTGCCAGGGAGAGAGCCCTGGCCGAACATAAGGGGGACAGCTGCAGGTTGCTGGGGCAACTAATGGGAGTCAGCTGGCCAGAAGGGGGCAGGGCCTGGCCCTTATAAAAGCCCAGGGCTGAGGGCGCAGCATACGGGGTGTATAGACCCAGCCCTAGGGAGGGGCATTTCTGAAGCCCCAGTGTGGGCAGGGTGAGCTCCCAGGACGGGGGCCATTTTGTAAGCCCAAGCAGGGCACAGCCAGATGCCAGTGAGGGCACAGTTTATAGGGGCATAAACCCCTGCCCCAGAGAGGGGCGATTGAGCCCAAGTATGGGCATAGGGAGCCCCAAAAAGGGGGCAGCATAGTGAGTCTCTGAAAGGGGGCAGAAGAGAGATGACAGCAATTACATCTGTGAGGCTTGGGCTGTGGTATTAGGGGAGGTTGGAGCCGCAGAGCGCCCCCCCCCCGGCATCGGGGCATTATAATGGGCAGCCTCCCGCTAATTAATTAATTAACATCAAGACGTGGCAGGCGAGAAGGCGGGCGGTTGCTGCAGGAACAGGTGAGCTGGCCACAACTTGGCTCGGAAGCGATGCCTGTTACAAACCCCCAGGTCCCTTTCTGCAGAGAGCTGCTTATCTAGTCGGTCCCCAGCCCGTACTGGCGCCTGGGATTGTTCCATCCTAAGTGCAGGACTTTGCACTTCTCCTTATTGAATCTCATGAGGTTTCTTTTGGTCCCATTCTCCAATTTGTCTAGGTCACTTTGAATCCTAGCCCTACCCTCCAGCATATTTACTTCTCCACCCAGCTTAGTGTCATCTGCAGACTTGTTAAGGATGCACTCTATCCCATCTTCTAGAAATCTACTAAATTTTAGGGTTTCTTCTGCATATGCTCCTCAATGGGGAATTAAGTTCATTTGAGGCCTGATGGTTTAAGCACACATTTATTCATAATTCAAGAGATGTTACTCAATTGTTATTGGTCACTTAACATATTTAACTCAAATAGGAAATGATCCTGATTATATGATGACCCCCCTATAATTAGATTCTGTATATGGAAAATTTATGAATTTGTTATAATTTTCCAGGTTTAGGATCTAATTACTGGAGGTTTGCCTTGAATTTGTCCCCTTCCCACTGTTACAGCAGGGAAAAATAAATTGGGGGTGATGAGCGAGTACAAAGAGGAAGAAGAAGGCAGGGAGTAAAGGAGAAAAGGTTTTAAAATAAAATTTAAACAAAGGGGAAACAGGCACTGAAAAAGATAGAGGGTTAGGCTCAGGCCCCTTTGCCAACTGGGGTCCATGCTCCTCACCAATGGGGACACATTGGTGGGGAATGTAGTAGTGGATGGTAACTTGGGCAGCAGTGACCAGGAGATGATTGAGTTCAGGATCCTGAGGAAAGGAAGGATGGAGAGCAGCAGAGTAAGGACCCTGGATTTCAGAAAAGCAGACTCCGACTCACTCTGGGAACTCATGGGCAGGATGCCCTGGGAAGCCAGTCTGAAGGGGAGAGGAGTCCAGGAGAGCTGGCTGTACTTCAAAGAAGCCTTACTGAGAGTGCAGGAATAAACCATCCCAATGTGCAGGAAGACTAGCAAGTATGGCAGATGACCAGCTTGGCTTAGCAGGGAACTCTTCAGCAAAAAGTCACAAAAAGGAAGGTTATAAGAAGCGGAAACTTGGACAAAAGAGTCAGCAGTGTGGGGAACTGCACTTTATGGTCACTGCTATATATCTTATTCAGACGGACTGCACTGACCTATTCTTGTGATAGGTTCCCATCATTTTTGGCACCAGGAGAGAGCATTGGAGCTTGCTCTGGCCTCTCCAAGTGCCGGCGTGGTACTGCAGTAGCTGCAGGCCCAGTACTCATTCCCTCCTGGGGGAGCAACTGCTGTTTTGTTTTGTTTTTTAAGGTCCCACAAAAAAAAGGTCCCAACAGCATGTTTGCCTAATGTGCGCCATGTGTTTTATAGTCGTGTTTAGTGTTGGCTACATTTAATCTACTTCATCACTGGTTTCCATTGCTTAGCACATGTTGATTTTGACTGCAGTTAAACGGTAGACAATGTATTTAATGAGGTATCCTTGTACATGATTATAGGATGAGGGGCTTTTTCCCACCTGCCAACTGGGGAAAAGACCTTGATTTGTATTTGAGTAAATACAGTAAGCCATATTTTACAATTCCTAATCTCTAATTGGAAGAGCACATACTCCTGGCATGAACAGTAACAGCAACTAATGGGATTCCATGGTTGACTCCTACCAATGTCCACCAGCAGCAAATTTCAATCAGTTCAGTACTGTCCAAAAACATACCCAAAAGGGATGGAAATGCAGAGGAAATGAATACATTTTTTTTTTTTAAATACTGGCAAAATTTTGCTCTCATTACTTTCCCAGAACCATTCTATGAAAGCTGAAGGCATTAAAAATCAGTTATAAATAAAGAAGCAACAGATTGGTGCTGACTGCCAAAACTATCTATGGATTGCAACTTGCTAGGATATATGATAAATACATTCCTGTGGTTTTAAGTGCCACTCTGCCATCTTCTGTTTGATTTATTTAGTTCTTGTGCTTACTTCTGGTTCTTCTCAGTAACAAGGTTTCCTCATTGCACTTGACCAAATTCAGTTTTCTTGGCTGCCTGTTACAGTAATTGTCCAAGGGCAGGTGAACAAACATTTTCCTTTGTAAAAATCTCTTATTCTGTTACTAGAATTAAGAATGTGTCAGAACTCTGTAACATCAATCTTCTTATAGCTATCATGCTTTGTAAATGCCTACTGATTTAATTCAGAACTTAATTTACTAGGGTCCAAATATGCAATGCAGTATATCACAAAGCTCTAAAGGAGGGAGAAAAAAAACCTTAAATGCTGTGAGATTCTTGCTAAGGTAATAACTCTTTTTAAAATAGCAGGTTCATTATCCTCTCTCAAGAAAATAATTTTCAGTAATAATAGATTCCATTATTAGCTATAAGACACAAATTGGTGTGAGATAGAGGAGACTGAGGAAATAAAATGGGTTTCAACCCACAAAATAAAGGGCATTTGTGAGCCCTGACTTGGTATCTCCTTGCTGAAAAAATGCAGATCCTGTTTTATTTAGGTACGCCCCTCTTCGCAGACAAATTCAGTGCAGATCAATTCTGTAACCACTAACCAGCATACAACTGGAATTCCAGTTGATGTCAAAGAGATTCATGTCCATGGAGCTGCAAACATATGGCAAACACACAGCAACTGAATGAACCTAGATGTTAGGTGGTATTGTTTCAAGCCTAATGCTAGTGCTTTAAATAATAAATCACTTTATTCAGGATGTTCTTTGCAAACAAGATAGCGTAGTCTTTCTATCCTACATTCTTTGATCACATGCTTCTTTGCTATCTAGCAAACCACAGGCAATGAAAGTGCTTCTCACATGCAGTGTGGTGGCAAGAGCAAGAATACAATGCTTTTAATCAGTCTGCTTGTACTAAAGAAAACCTATAAATAGCTAGCTTGGACTTCCAATATTGCCTTAGGCTAGTCACCCATTGTAGGGCATGGCATGTCTTACACACCCACAACAAGGCACCGGTAATTAAATGAACATGAAACTATTAATGCATCATGTGCTAAAATACAGTCTGGATTATTTCGGATGAAAGAACTGAGACCCTAGTAACTCATTATGAACACTGCATGAAGGTTCGGATTCCTTTTCATTATACTGCCATATTTATAAATCTCATTTTTTAAATGGGTTTCATTTGGGGGGTCATACTGTGTTTGATCCACTCAGTGCACAAAACAGGAAGTATGAATGTCCAGAGCAGTGGAGGATCTGGGGACATTGTGTGCCTTGACTGGGCAGCAGAGATGCAGTTCTTATTATCCATAAAGCAGAGGAGAAGTATGTTTTGAAATGTCCGTATTTCAACCCTCAGCCTGGTTGCTCTGCCCATACGTTATCTTACATGTAGTTTATACAGCCCCAAATGAATTCAGGAATCTGCACAAAAACAAGCAAGCCACAGAGAAAAAGATTACAATTCTTCTCCCTAAATTGCTTGAGGTGCTGCACAAGAAATCAAAATACAATTGTAATACCCTTATAATAAAATATTATGCCGGGGTGTCTAGCTAACACAGTCCTTGAAGGGATGGACTATTTCCTGCCTTCCCCAAATTGTGTTACTATGATCAATCAGATTACCCTCTAGAGAATGCGACCCAGTAGCATTAATAACATTCAGCACTGATAGGGAGCTTTGTTTTCCAAGCTCTGTGTACCCATAACACAACTTATCTGTTTCCCCTCATGATAACTGCTGTCAACACCAAGGGAAACAAAGGAAGGAATTGCTTGCTTGGACCTTCCTCCTTGTTTCTGGGAGAAGCTGCCTTAGTCACTTTTGAGAAGATTGCACCTCTTCTTCCAAACACACTTGGGGATTGTACCCTTTCTTCCAACTATGGACACTATGATCATATTGCTACGCACATGAGGGCTTCTGCAAAAAGTGAATGAGAAACTTTAGCATTCACCCATGTGGAATGGACTCATGTTAAATAAAAAGCATATGCCCTGCAAGCCACCTGTTGCCAGTGAGATGTAGCCCAATGAATTGTATTAAGCTGGTCTCCTTTTCCAAATATATTTTATATGGACCAATTATGCCCAGCCAGGAAGGCTGTGTACATATTCTAGTGACTTTTTGCACATAGCAACATTTATTACAGTAACCGCTTTAATTAGAGTCCACTACATTTTAAGGATTCTAAACAAGGATCATTTCTGTTACCTCTCTTTACAGGACCTTGCACATTTGGGTCTGACCTTTAATTAGGGTGCCTATCTACTACCCTAACAATCAGCTAGCACCACACTGTAGTGTGGTAGGCAAGATCTATGGCACAGGCAATAAGTGACTTGACTAATGCCTTTGACAGAGTCATAAGAAGATCTAGGATGAGAACGCAGAAGTCCCTTTCTCATGGGTCTCCTCTTAATTCACTAGCTGGTGATGCCTTTATCCACTTTATGGCTACATCTCACCTTTGTGCTCTGTGGAGGGGTAGGCATTTGCCTTAGAGCAAACCAGTGGTAGCCTGACTACTACTTTCAGATATAGCTAGAAACTGTTTCTGGGCCTTTCCTCACTCAGAAGAGCCTTTTGCCTTGTGTTTCATGGGAGTCCACCTGGGAGAAGGGGCAAGCAGTGAGTGGAACAGGAGTAACTTGTGATCTTTAGAAAAAGTCAGCAACAAACACACATTCCTAGAAAAATTAGATCAATCTCTACAAGGAAAAAAAGTGAACCACTTTCTTGCATAAAACAGATATCAGCCATTGCATTTCTAGGTCTGCCAAAATCAGCCTCAGACTTCATGGACCATGAATCATAGCTCTGGGCATCTGCTGTTTGCAGCTGGAATGGTGGGAGATTTCTTTGCTCTCGGTCACTTCTTTCTGAAAATGATTCCTTTTTCCTGTGGATACCATGCAGTAAGAGCATCATAGCCAAGAATTCCCTGGAAATTTTCAAGCGCAGCTGAGACAGACACTTGGCTGGGGTGGCCTAGCCCACCCCTCCTGCCTTGAGTGGAGGGGTGGACTAGATGACCCCCTGAGGTCCCTTCCAGGCTTACTTTCCTAGGCTCCTATAATCCTGCTGCATTGTGACTTGCTGAGTTCTTAAACTGTGACTCCTGTAGCAAGCTGAGCTGTCCAAAACTCAGCACTTCTGCTTATCAGGCCTTCTCACAACAATTCCCTAGTTTTAGTCAGCAAAGCCCCTGACCTTGTCTTCAAGATACGACTTGGAATGAACTTAACTTTTCAAAGTGAAACATTATAAGAACCTAGGAGTTTCGATTCCTTCATGTCAAAACCCTACAAAACCATGAATTTCACATAAGTAAGGGTCTACTCAAGTTGCGATTCGGTGGATTTCACAGAAACCCCAAAATTCAGGATTGTCTGTGAAAGCAAGTTTAAAAAAAACTTTATAAAAATAAAAAGTAATAAAAAAACTTAAGATAAAACCTTAATAAAATCAACTTTAAAAAAAAAAGTAATAAAACTTGCAGCCCACCTGTGTGGGGAAGGAGCCAGCTGGCAGGGCAGCACAAAGGGCAGCAAACAAGATGGCAGCTGCCCCCTCATCCCTCCTTCTCCTGCCGAACTCTCCACCAATCAGCACCAAGGGGTGTGGCCACACGAAGAGAAGCCAGCAAGATGGCAGCTGCCCCCTAGTCATTGCTTCCCTACTAGGGCCTCTCCACCAATCAGCACCGAAGGGTGGGGCCATGAGATCACATCCAGGACACATCCCCAGAATTTGCTATCTATGTCATGACCAACTTGTGAAAAATTGTTTCATTTCTCCACGATTAAATTAGACCCTACGCATAACTAACAGGAAAATACAAAAATAACCTGAAACAAAGTCCAGGTCATCTGGAAAAATATGTGCAAATGGGCACACTTCAGGATGAATATTGAAATCAGATGATTTTGTGGGATCTGGGTTTCCTTATGAAGGTTTTCCAGCATTCAGTTAGTCAATAAAACTTTGAGTTGACTGCTACGTGTCAGTCGGGTAAGTTAGAAGCCTCTTCAGAAGGGACATGCCCAATATGGAGTGTAATCAGACTGAACTCATTAGAGTGTAGCCGAATTGTCATGACAATCACTAAGAGGCAATTTCCAATCCCAAGAATCCAATTGCACATCAGTTTTAATCCATCAGTATGACAAGCCTGTTATATGCTGAGTTACAGCGGTGCCAAAGGCTGGCTTCTGCCTGGATCCACTGACGAGCTTTGAAAGCCTTGAAAAGTCTCTCCCTCTATCTATCAGTGTAACTTTGTTAAGTACAAGAAAACTTCTAGAGTTGTCTTTACTTAGTGCTTTAACAACATCTCATTTTTCCCTCAGGTTTTCTTAGCAAAGCATCAATAGACCTGTACAGCACAGCATATCCCTCTAACTGATACTGAAAAAGGAATGAGAAAAGCAGCGGTTTCTCAAGCAGTCACTGTGCTGTGGTGATTTCCTTTAAAAAAGACTGAATATTTTTCAGGTTCATTTAGGTGCCAGATCAAACCCTGAGGACTCTGGAGCTCTCTCTGCATACGCCTGTGCAGCTGCATGGCACGCTCCATGGGGCGACATCTTCAAATCATATGGAGGATGAAGCTACTGCAGTTTGCAGAGGTTTGTTTGCTGAGCAGGACGTCTCAGTGGGAGCATTGGAGGTCTGTACTGGCAGCTCGTTGCTTTCTGGATGGAGTTTAGGGTACTGATTATGATCTAAGAAGCCCTAAATGATTAGTTTTCCTGCGGGATCACCAATGCCAAACTGAAATGGGTGAGACATTAGGAGCACCCAACCTGGATTCACCAGGATATGAAAGAGGGGACGTGGTTGGAAGGTTGTTTTCTTCAAGTCTCTAGGGCTTGCATCCTCCCAGTCCAAGATCATCTGAATTTGGTGATTTTCTCAGCCTACTTCACAATACAGCTGTTTGACTAGGGTGCAGAGAGGGATGAGGTGGCCTTTCCCAGAGAATGGAGGGGCAGGAAGAAGTGTTTGCAGATGGTTTCTTGAATTCAGTTCCACTTGAAGTTGTTATTTTAATATTACTCGGATTGAACTGGTTTCATAGGGTATCCAATGCCCTGAAAAGGGGTCCTGATATTTATTAAATTAAAATAAATGACTACCTATCCTGAAACCAGACACATGGAAATCAGTAGTGCAAGCTTCACACTAAACTGCCCTACCACTGCTCATAACCATGGAGGGAGCACCTCTAGGGAAATGCTCGTTTTCATATCCGTTCCATACTTTTGCTCTCTGCAGAAGCTGCCAACAGCAAAAGCAATTAGTGTCAGCAGTGACGACAGCTCTGTGATGTGGACGCTTGTCCACTGAAAGCCAGACAGACACGGCTGGAGATAAATGCATTGTTTTAAGAGCTTATTGTGAAGTGGGTCCTGTGCGAGCCTTCATGCACGCTGCTAATTTGCCAGCATGAGAAATGTGTTTATTTAGCATCATACCAACCTATGGCTCTAGATGCCCTAACATCATTAATAACCAAATAAAATCTTTGTGGAATGATATACTTCTTGCAAAAACAACTCCTTTGCTCTCTTTCCTCATTAGGAGAAGCGTAACCTCAGTCCTCTACAAATTCCTCTGAGATAATAACTATTTCCAGAGGAGAAGGGACCATGAAATGTGAAAGCCAGTGCTGCATTTATTGTACCTGTGTGTGCATGCACTTGTGCATAAGTTCTGCAGACTTGTTAAAATATTAAGGACCGGTTTTCTAAATGATGTAGCTGGCAATGACTGTGCTGCCCATGGGCTCCTTTTGAAAAAAATGGAGTGGATTCTCCTTCTGAAAATGGAAAGTGATGGAGTGCTTGTCAAAACCACAAGCACTGAACCATAGTTTCTCTTTCTGTTTATTTTAAATCACCAACTATAATATTTTTACCACTCAATGATTTTTTTTTCCACATATAATTAACACAACTCAGAAACTAGGCACATTCATAACCATAGGCTCCTGTTCTCACCAGACATCAGAAGGATGAAAAAAAATTCCTACTTATAGTAGGAACATAATTGCAGATTTCTAACAAATAGCACTGATGCTGTGGCCTTGTGAATGGCCTAGCTAACTGCCAAAACCAAGAAGTGCATTGCAGCAGGGGTTAAAATGAACAAACAAATAAACATGGTGATCTAAGGTCCCATTAACTGCAAACTCAGTAGAGGATGAAACACTTATGGTTTTATCAGCTTCCTCTTCCCTACATGGTATCGAGTTTGCTGGCTGGTCTGAATTGTCAACACAAATCTGAGACGTAATAATTAGCCACCTGAGAGAATGGGGAAGAAGACTCTGAAATCAGCCTGAATGTATTAAAGATTGAGGAGTGAACAGGAAGTCATCATCATCATCCACATTATTTATTATTATTATTATTATTATTATTATTTACATTGTGGTAACCCTTAAAAATCCCCACTGATCTTAGTGCCCCACTTTGTTGTGCATACCCATGGAAAGTGCCTGTCTTTGCCCCAAAGAGGTGTAACGGAAAAAGGAAGGGCTGCTGTACTTACAGAGACAGGGCACAGCAACAGCGCAGGAGCTTCACTGAGGATCTCATCGAGACTTTATGGAAAGGCCATGAATCCCAATCCGCTGCCTAACCACAAACCCATGCTCCTCTTCAGGATGAGGCAGATTGAGGAAAGTCTCATTTTGTGCTGCCGTCAGTGAGAGTTTACATCTCTTAGCAGTTTACATACCCAGTTCCAGGCCATGGCAAAACAAACCAGACAAGTTCAACTGCTTTACAAGTTACTTTTGTATAACAGAGGATGTTACAGCTTGCTTACATGGATGGCAGACCTGGGGAGAGTCTCCCAGTGGTAAATAAAGTGTTTTAGCTGTTGAGGGCAATGACTCCTCATCAACGGGCCCCCATAGCACATCTGGGCGTACTGCAGTGGGACTCTGGGAGTTGAGGGACCACTGTGGGAACACTCATTCAGCAATGATATGATCACTCAGGAATATCATTGTACATCTTATTGTGTGGCCTTGGTGCTTTCTTTTAAGGAGCTCCCAGTCACCTGAATCTCAGCAGTTCTTGAAAATCATTTCAGGCAGCTTGGCTACATACTTTGTGTCTTCAGGGACAAAGGCTTCACTACCTGGGTATGAACAGTTTCCTACGTGGGCTCTGTAACCTTGTTACCAAGAGTTGTTTCCAAGAACTAGCCCTGCAAAGCCTTCCCTCGTGCAGCTCAAACTGAAGCCTTGGATGGGCCTTACTTGCTGCATTTGGACTCACCTCCTCACGGGAGTGCTGTTGGGACCAAATGCCTGCAAAACACACACATACAAAATGCAGGGTGGGCTGGTAATGAAACAAGGTGCACATTCATCACGAAGATGCTTAGCAGATGTAGTCGTCACCGAACTATCTTTGTAAATCTCATTCAGCTCTCAAATTCTTTTAATGACTAGTGTGGTGAGGGGCAAAGCCCTCCAGTCTCCTGGGAGGAATTAAAGCTCTTGTTGAGAAACCACCGGTCTAATCTGCTTGATGTACTGGTGGACAATTAGTGCTAACTCCTCCTCTTTCCTGGAGCCCAGGGTTCGACTCTGCACCTCAGGGACTGTAAAATGCTTGTCAAGTGGCCATCGAGCAGCACAGTGTAATCAATGTGTTTCTGGAGAACAAAGCTGGACCAGTCTTATTCAGCTGGGTATATTCTTCCTCCTTCTGTTCCAGCACACATGTTCATTCCTCATAAACAAACAGACACATGCTGTGCCTGAGCTCTCAGGCTCTGAGGAGGCTGCTGTGATAGATGAGCTCACCTATATTTATGAAAATCTGAATAATTAGCATTTGACAGATGCATTTGCCAATGAATCTGTTGATGCAACACAGTTTATGATGAATCCATATAAGCTCTTTGCTCTCACAGTCACACCATGAGCTAGAATTAGAGAGCCATTTGTTTTCACATCAGCTGTCTCCCCACTCAACTTCCATCCCTATCCTAAAAATAAAATGAGATTCCTCCCTGTCCATGACATCCTTCTACAGTTTCTTGAACTTCTTGATCCAGTGGCCTTCCCTTGCCCTCCTTGTACTGGGTTGGTTCGACCGTCTCGATACAACTCACCTCTCTCAACTGGCCCTAGTAAGTGGGAGATGTCAGAGCAGGAACATGGCATGATTGCATATGGGGAACGTACTTTGTGAGCAGGCACATCTACACAAGAACATTTACTGCAGAGCAGCCTAATTAGCTCCGCAGTAAATGTCTCTATGTCTATATGTCCACCCCTATTAGGGCACACACAACTAATAAACACTGCAGCAGGCTAGTACTTGGATTCGTTTTTACAAGTACTAGACTGCTGCAGAGTTTTTTTTGTGAGCAGCAGCTCATCTATAGACACTGCCCGGCTGGCTGGGGCACGAGGGTGCTTCAGTGTGGGGGCTGCCTGCCAGCTAGCCCTACACAAACGCACCCTCATGCCCCAGCCAGCCCACCAGCAGCAAATTGAACCCAAGCTGCTCTGACCAGGCACAATGTGCCATGCACAAATAAACTCTGGAGCAATACACTTCTGAGTTTTTTGCTCCTGGACACATCTACAAAAGGTGCATCCAAGATCAAAAACCTCCAGAGTTTATTTGCATGCATTAATTTCACATATAGATATGCCCAGCAAGGTAGAAATTGCTCCACCCTGGAGTCCACACTCAAGGTGTTCACTGTACTCCTGCCTCCTGGAAGCCAAAAAGAATTCTTGTCCTTCGCTTACCCCTGACATCTTAATAAAATGGCCAGCCTCCTGATCCATGAGAAAACTTATCAGCAGAGCTATGCTAGCACAGACTGGTTTCATCAGTATACCTCACAGTGGGGACAATTATTTGGGCATGGCTACACAGAGCAATTGACCAAATAGCTCTTGCTATATATAACTATTGCTTCTCACTTTACTCTGCTTTGTGAGCTCACCATTTATCCTGGAATAAAAATACTTTATATTTTCTGGCACAGTGTGTGTACATGGGAAGCTATTAGCTAGTCCAATCAATTTCCCACTACTACTGCCCTTTTTGGTATAGCTTATGTCACTTAAAAGCTATGCCAGAAAATGGTATACTTATTCCAGAATAAGGATGTCCTCATGGGGAGGTATAGTGGTATAACTACAGCAGTACAGTTATACTGGGGCAGTTCTACTGCTAGATTCCTCATGGTTTCCTATGGGTTATATGCCTCAGACCTGATTCCCCACTGCTTTGCATCTTGTGCTGTCACTGACACTGATGCAGATGCTACCAAACCTGTATGGCTGTGATTCACTGTCACTTCATCATTACATGGCATGCAAGTCAATGGGTAATGCATTAAAAGCAAATGTGAATAAACTCAGTCCTTCATTCCTGAGGCTGGTAGGACAGATGTTGGCCAGGACAGTGCATGCAGGCAGATATTTACAATGGCAGCACATGTTCAAGTTACATGCATGCCTTCCTAGTTCTTTACCTCAAGGTCAAAAGAGCTTTTGAATGCTTCTCACCTCCCCCACAAACCCCTCACTTACAGGGTGTGTGAGCTAGCCTTGGCCCAAGCTGTCTGCTACAGTCCAGAAGGGAGGCATGCTCTAGCATCCCCCAGCTTCTGGCCTGAGCCACCGCAAGCATGTGGCTGTATTTGCAGAATCAAAAGTGAATGTCTGTTCACTTGCTTCTTGGTTCAATCTATGCAGCTTTGACTAACCTGCAAAGATTGAATCCTCTCAGCCTTAGGCTTTTTGACTGTCTATACTTAGCCCTAGAGTGCAGTGGGATCTATGGTTCCCCTGTAGAGTGTTTTCCATGACATGAAATGCAGCTGGTGGAGTGTGTAGGACCTGATGGTTGCTCCATCTGCCGCTTCATTAGTTTCATACTGTCCATGGTGCCAATAAAAGTACTTGCAGAGTGGCACAAATAGGTGTCCTAGCATGGTAGCAGAAACAAAGCAACTAACCATGAACTTCAATGGAGGGATGAGGGAGCCCTGGCTGGAACACTTTCTAGGGACTGACGTTTATGTGAAGATGAACAAAATTCTCTTCAAGGATGCACACGCTGGGCAAGTAGCTAAGACCCGGTTGTTGGACAGAAAGGTGGAGCCATGCAGCCTGGAGTATCACCTCTACCTCCTGGACCCCCAAATACCTCAGTACAGGAGCAAAGTGCTGGTCACAGGCCACTTGGGGCCAGACCATGATTACGTGTCTGCAAAATAAAGTAGCCCAGTGCACTGTCTGTCTGTGGCAGGGCAGCAGATTGCCCAGGGAAACAGTGCACACAGCTGGCTTGGGTGTTAAGCCATGTGCTTGCCCCATGTCTGCCTCAAAATACTCCAGCACTGCTGAAACAGAGTCTTATGGGCTATGGCACAAAGGTTTCAGCTCTCTCTCAACTTCTACTGTTAGCAGCCCAGCAGGTTGCCATCAGAAACCATACCTGTCATTCCCTTTGCTGTGTGCATGAGATAAAGGATGCTATTCTTCTCAAATCACTTGTGGGACACATATGCTGAGAGTCAAAAACTAGACAGTTGAAAAGGAAGAAAACCTGCAGCACTGGCTGGAGTTTCCTACCCTTCTCTCACTACCTTCTGTCTGCTGGGCCAGGCTCTGGTCTGAGCTGTTCTCCGTTTGGACCAGAGGCTCCTCCTCCTTGAACAAGAGTCTTCTTCTCCTTTGCAGAGCTGTGAATTTGGAGGTTCACTCCTTGGGGCCATGCTTGGTGTCCATATTTACCATGAGAGCAGTGGTTGCACCCCTCCAAAGAAGAGCATGTATTTCTTTATAGAGGTGGCAAGTCATTGGGGCAGCTCCAGATTTTTTGTTCCTTAGGCTGTCCCTGGATCTCCCAGGAGGAGGAAAGAGGAGCTGGATCTCCTCATCTTGTGGTAAGAGAGGGCTGTGTAAACCCAGGCATTCGTAGGCAGATAGCAGAGGGCATGCAAGCTGAAAAACATGGGTGGGATACAATGCAGTGCCAGGCCATGGTCAGATGTTTCTGCCAAATGTACCACAGGATGATCAACAAGCTAGATGAAAGAACAGCAAGCGTACATTTTGCAGCTGGCCCAGCTGGAATACAAGCACTTCGGAGAGCAGGTTCAACATTCAAAATGCTCTTGACTAGTTTGAGGGTTGGTCTGAAACCAACCTGGTGAAATTCAGAAAACACAAATGCAGAGTTTTGCATTAGGAAGGAGAAACCAACTGTGGAAGTATAAAATGATGGATTTCTGGCTGGATATCAGCACAGCAGCAAAGGATCTGGGTAATACAGTGGATCAAAGCTAAATACAAGTCAGCAATATGATGCTGACAAAAAAAAATTCATTTTAGGATTACAGTAACAGGAGTGATGAAGGTCAGACATGGGAGGCAATCATTCTACTCTACTTGGCACTTGTGAGGCCCTCAACTGGAGTACTACTGTGCCCAATTTGGGAAGTCATAATGTAAGAGTGATGCTGACAAACTACAGAGTCTAAAGGGAGAGCAGCAAGAAAGACAAGGCAGTCAGAAAATATGACCTATGAGATTTGCTGGATTTTTTAGGACTAGAAATGAGAAGATGGGGGAGAAAAAACCTTTCAATACACAAGGGTTGTTATAGAGATGGTGATCATTTGTTCTTTATCGCCAATAGCAAAAATCAGCTTAACTTCCAGCAAAGAGGATTTGGGTCACTTTTAAGTGTCAAGTGTAAAACATTGGAACAGTGTAGCTGAGGACATCGTGGGATCTCCCTCTTATTATGCAAGCAACTTCAGGGATGATCTAGGTCTGTTTGATTCTGCCTGAGTGCAGGGGTTGAACTAGATGATATCTTGAGGTCCCTTCCAGCCCTACACTTCCACGCTTCTGTGATTCTCATATTCAGCATCTTGCAGGGTTTTTCCATTAGATGGAGAAATCAGAGATATGAGTCATGTATATTTGCAATGCAATCTTGTTTATTTACTAAAAAATGGTACACAGAGACATTTTCCTAACACAATAGAAACGTGCAGCAGCAGGCAATCTCCTTGCTCAGAAATTCCCAAGTCTGTCATGGCAGTGAACTCTGGGCTCAGAAATGTCCTGTCCCTCTGTTTCTAAGGCGGTACGTCCTTTCTTCTGGAACTTTGCCTCTATCAAGCATTGCCTGCAAATGGCATGCTAGCCTGTGCTTGCAATCAGGGAAAACCCTCAGTCACCATGGCATCTCTCTGAGACCTGGTAGACTATTGCAGAATTCAACCTTTTTCCCCAGCGGGCTAGATGGGCAGTGCCTCATCTGTCCGTGGGCCGGATCCTGTTGGTGATCCCAACCCTGCATGGGGAGCACCATCTGGCCACACAGAGGGGGGAGGGGGGCATCCCAGCCACAACCTGGGCTGGAGAGAAAGGGGGATATGGCTTGAACCTGCAGTGGGGAAAACAGCATGGCTTGGCCCTGAAGCAGGGGGAAGAGGGCATGACCCACCCTTGGGGGAAAAAGGGCATGGCCTGGCACAAAACCGGCACCATGGGGGAAAAGAGGGCATGGTTTGGCCCCATGGGGAGGGGAAGGGGTATGGCCCACCCCCAAACCAGCCCCACAGGGGGGAAGGAGTCATGGGCCAGCTCCAATCTGGATGCATGGGAGGGGGCTTAGCCTGGCAACCAGCACTGTGGGGCTTGGAGTATGGGAATTTGCTGGGGAAAGGGTGACTGTATTAACGGCCACTGCTTCCCCGCCACCAAATTTCCCACCCCTTGGAAAGTCCTGTGGCCCAGATATGATGGTCCCGCGGGCTGCATTAACCTGCAAGCTGGAGGTTGAGCACCTCTGGCCTATTGCTCTAAGTAGCTCTACTGCTCTCTCCCTTTCACAATCTGCAATTGTTTTTAATATGTAAACAGACTCAATTTAACATCAAGAGTAAGCATGTCTTGAAGCTGGGGAAATGGGTACTGGGGTCCATTTCTCAAAGCTGCACTGGATTCTTGGAAAAGTCCACAAAGAGACAGTAGGCACTTCCAGTCTGGTCCTCTACCCTCCTTACCGGATGGCACAACAAATTATGTGGGATGCTTAAATAAATCTGAACACAGGTGCCCTCTGAAATACAAAGTAACTGCTTCTCTTCTAGCAGCTGAAAGGAAGCATGCCTCCTATTACCAGAGGGCTGAATCTCCCTGCGCCTTACATCTGATACCTGCCTTCAGTTTCAATATGAGCAAAATCAGATGCGACAAGGATTTAGCTTCTCTCTTGTTGCTTGGCTCCTACGTAGCAGCAGCATTAATCCTCCTGCATAGCAAAACAAGCCTGTCACCCTGTCAACTCTGTGACTGTTTTCAAGCATCATTTCATTACGTTCCCTGGATATAATTAATGAGCTGGGGCTTATTCGAACATAAATATTAGGTGTTTGAGGAGTTAGGCCATATTGTAATCTCTGATCTAAGAAGGATTTTTATTGCCTCGCAGGTGGCTGGTGCCATGTGGTTTGCCACTCCCTAACCTCCATATAATTGAAGTAAGGTATCTGAATGGCTTTTATCCCCACTGCTTAACCAATACCTGACCAAATGGATTTGTACCTAACAGCAGAATTCTCTATAGCAGGAGCCCGTGTATGTGTGTATGCAGTTATTATATGTATACGTGAGTGCATGCACATGTATATTTGTACATAAATGTATTGTATATGGACAGCAAATATTACACAGTTCTCTCTCAGTAAGCAAGCAGATGTGGTTTAGCCATTCAAAACTTGCCATGTTCTGTGCATGCACCAGTATTTGCTGTGAATTTGACCCACTCAGTGAACTATCCACCCCTGTTGGGAAGATGGCTGAAAAAACTAAGATGAGTCAACATCAAATCCCTCCACCCCCAGAAGTAACCCCCCTCCAATGTGTTGCAATTTAGCCTCATTTCCACTTGCTAATACACTGAATAAAAAGGGCACTATCAATTCCACATACTTTCATGAAAAAATCTGCAATTTATTGTGACCATTTTTGCATCACTGACATTAGAAAGGGAGCAATTATTTTGTCTACAAATGTGCAGCATTGTAACAGCTTGCACATTTCCATTCTGACCACAGCGTAAGTGGTGTCTGTAACAAAGGATATAGCCCCCACACCACAGCAATCTTCACAAGGGAAATTAAGATACTAATTATTTCATCTGCTGTGACCAAGTAGCTGATTGGAAACAACTGAGTAGGTAATTAGCCACTTCATTTAGCCTTTCTGGAGGGCTCTGGCATGGGGTTTATCTATTGCAGTGGTTCTCAACTTTTGTGAGCTGAATAGCACCCCATTTCAAAGACTAACTTATTATTGTGCTTACCTCGGTGCAGAGCTGGGCAGTGGGGATGGGAGATTGGCCAGGCAGGGACTGCGCCTGAGCCTGTACTTGTCTCCTAATACCTGACTTGTCTCTTCACAGCACTCTGAGTGCCAGGCACTCTGGTTGGGAATCACTGATCTATTCTCCCATCATGGGTACATTTTCATTGATAAAGAAGATTTACTATGGTCTTGAGAAGGGATCAGGTTTAGGCATTAAAAATAGGAAATTAAGATGCCTGGATAGAAAGAAACCTGGCACATCCCACTTCTTTCCAGCATAAAAGCTTCTTTTTCCCTAGGCCTGTTTACGAAGTCTGTTCAGACTTGAGCTATTAGGAAGGTGGGGCAAGGTGATTTCTGCTGATGACAGGTACAGGTCTGAGTACACAGGTCATCTGGGGGGAAAGGCCACTTGAACTGCTGTGCTAAGCCTAGGATACAAATGCATCACATGAATACTTTCTGTGGGAGCAAGCATAGATTCATTTGTATGTCTCTAGACTTAAAATCTGATTGTAAAAACCATCATAATCATAAAGAAAAAGCAAGACAGACTACAGGACTGGTCTTTTCAGGATCTGGGCTATACTTGCAGAGTTGTCCATGTGTTGCCTCTAGCAAGCTGTGTAATTTGTCTGCACCTCAGATTCATCCTGCCTAAAACAGAAATGTCCTACCCTAGAGGAGCTGCGATAGCTCAGACTGTTCGTGTTCTGCTTTGGGAATCCACAGGTAGAAGGCAGTGCTGAAGTGGAAAATGCAAACATCTACAAAAGGCAAGTGGCTTAAAGCTTTTGTAAATATGCTGCAACGCAATGAAACTGATAAAAAAGGTATATAAAATTTGAAAGTACCCTTACTTTTATGACTAAGCAGGATAGCGATACATTCTCTCTCTCAATCCTCTTCACCTCTGCAGTTAAAGCTGTAAAAGAATTTGCTAGATGGTATATTTTTCTTGCAAATCTGTCACTCCGTGAAAAATCCAACACCACTAAGCAACGCCTTTCAGGTAAAGAAGTATTTACAAAGCTGTGTCGTCCTCTCCTGCAGTTGGCTGGATTTGTTTCAAAGCCTTTAAATGGGAATAAATAACCCTGAGTGTCTCCAAAAATCTTTGGCTTCTTCATTGACCTTTTGGTACTGATTTTTTTTTTTTAAGCTGTAGTCTGTTTCCAGTTCTCCTTGGTTCCCAACATGAACTCACTTCTGGTACCACCGTCCCCTACTACTGGCCTGTCTTACTCTAAAGAGCACTTGTGGCTAGAAAGTACTTTGTAAACTTGATCATCTCTAAAGCCTTGTGTGCCTGAGGGTCCCAAGTCTCCCTGCAGTGCTCTCCTTCCACGGCGCTATTCCATCTCATTCCATCAAATCATTCCAGTGAAATTCAGCCTCTTCCTCTCGTCTTCCCTAGCGCTCTCAAGAGTCGTATGACCACGTGTTTAGCACATAAAATGCCTTCTCAAAAAATAGGAAGCAAACCAATTCCCACAGGAAAGAATGCTAATTAAAGCAGTCTCTTCCTTCCCTCTCCCTGCAAAGCTTTATTAAAACACTTCTGAGCTAACTGTTCTGTGGATGGTCAGCAGTTTCTGCCATAGTGCCTATAGCTTTCAAAGTGCTCATCATTCAGATGCTGCCCACTACAGCAACAGGGGACCCTCAATTCCTCTCCCACCAAGAGCAATGGAAGTGGTTGGGTGCTGACCACTTTTCAAAATCTGGTCTGAATTCCTTAGCCCAGGCTAGGAGACAAGAAGACCCATGGTAAAATCCTGGATCTCCTGAAATCAGTAGCAAAATTCCCACTGATTTCAACTGGGCAAAGATTTTGCACTCCAGGTAGCAATGCTAGGCAGCAAGGGCTATAATTTAGCTAGCTTGCGAGGCAGAAGGTAGGGTGGAGTTGCACCTTATAGACTGAATCAGAGGTGCAGAAGCTTTTGTAAGCCCTAGCTTATGTCATTAGATGCTATGAAAGTACACTAAGGTATAGTCAGGAGGATCTGGAAGGTCTTGTCAGGGTCTAGGGGCCTCAATAAATAATCTACTTTACTATTACTGTTTTCAGTTATTGCAACTAAATTCTCTCTTCTTGAGCATTAAACAGTGTAGGATTTGAAGCAAAAGAACTGTTAAAAGTGGGGGAATATGCCTGAAGATCCTTGGGAAATAAGATCTGTAACTGGTGAATCCATGGAAACAGAAACCAAAGCTCCCAAAGTAGGGGGAATATTTTCCAAGCCATAGCCCCTTCACTGTATTTTTATTCATAACAAGAATCCCTGGTTGCCTTTCTGCAGCTTCAGAGCATATGGTATTGTGACACTTGATAGTCTAGTCTCTGTAACAAAACACATCACAAAGCAGTCCTGCCTACTATCCTCTTATTCCACTTCTTGCACTGAAGAAAGGACTCCAGTTTATTAAGGATTTCTAATGAAACCAAGTAGCAGCCGCCTGCTGAAATTCAGCCACAATTTCCTGATGAACCTGAAGGCTACTGCCTTGACCTGTCTGCTCAGCTGAGGACACTATTTTCATTTTCTCATCAACTATTTTATAACTATCACTGCCTGTTAAAAGTAATGAAGTCAAACTATTGTGTTCAGCTGGGCAAATATAAAATGCATCTCTTAGTACTTCTGCTGGGTTTTGAAAAGAGAATGCTTATCATTTTGTACATAAATAATACATTTAGTGTATTAATAAAGGAAAGTATGAGAGAAGCTACATTACAGACAATTTTGCTGAGTGTGCTAAGAGACAATGCTTAAAGTACTTAATTACACTCATTCCCATTGTAATAACCAGGCTCTGCAATTTGGTGGCTAAGGCAATCAATATTTTTTTTTGAAGATTTATTAGATCCAGTAATAAAGGGAACGCTCAACCCCCCTCCTCCACTGTGCGCTAGTAGCATGTTAATTACTGCAAAGTCTCATTTACCAAGTAAATGATGATGAAATAAAAATGCACAGAGCCCTTTTTAATTAAAAATGTCTGTTGACATGACACAATTCCAATATCCTTGAAGTGGGTGATTGGCTACAGATGAAAGGACTGAGCCTGCCACCCTGAGTCAAGACAAAGGGGAAGGTGCAAATAAGTGAACTTTCAACAAATGTTCAAATATTTTATTGTGGTTTCACACATGCAGATACTCCCTTCAACTGAGAAGTCTGGGCAGGAGCAGAGGAAAACATATTTGACTTGGAGAATACAATAACCAAGAATCTTGTCAGTCAAAAGTTTCACAAGTTAGGGCCTTGTTAGACCTTATGTTATAAGCCAAACAAATGTTAATCAACTTAGGGTGCTTGTACACGTGATGGTCATCACAATATACATGTGACAAAAGTGTCATTTGTGTGGCTTAATGGCACCACGCATTACACATGCACCAGTTTGGGGAGTTTTAAATTACTTTGCATAATTCCAAACTAAACTATATCTGGATGTAGTTTGGTTTGCAATGATGCAAAATGCAAGGATGCAGCTGTTGGCTCACCCCCCAGCTGTGAATGAGGCAGGCAGGCTTCATAGAGAAAAAGGATTGGGCACTCCACCACTTCTGCCTTCAGCAGGCACCTGGCAGAAGGCAGAAGCTGCAAGAAGACTGATCCTTTTTTTTTTTTTTGTGGCAGAGCCTGTGCGCCTCTCCCGTGGCTAGGGGGATGTGATGCCAGCAGGCCAAGCAGTCCCTGAGCTGCAGGGGGCCTGGTCCTTCTCTCCACAGTGGTGGCACCCCCTAGGGCCACCTGGGAGGGCTGCTAGTGGGCTTGGGGCTGCCCCAGCTCAGAGGCAGCACCTAGCCAGATCCAGCTCTTCCCCAAGCCTGCCAAGCACTGCGCTCTGGGTGGGCTCAGGGAACAGCTGGATCGAGCCAGATGCTGCCTCGAGCTGGAGCAGCATCCGACCCATTAGCAGCCCGCCTAGGTGGCCCAGCGACGTACTGCAACCGCCGCAGAGAGAAGGACCAAGGTCCCCTGCATCTCGGGGGCCGCTCAGCCCACCAGCAGCTCGCCCCCTGACAGCAGACAGGCTCTGGCTCCAAAATAAAAGGATCAGACCCCTCACCATAATGTGACATACCATGACAGAAAAATTGAAACAGTGGGTTTCAATTAAAAACCCAACATTTCAATTTAGGGGGCATAAAATAAAACCTTGGGGATTGAGCCCTGTCACATGTACAAGCACCCGTAGTGTTGTTCAGCTTAGTGGAGCAGTCACATGTTAAGACAAAAAACCTGCTCTGACTGTCCTTCGCCTGCACACCTGTGACTTGCCACCAGAGGCCTGGTGCGCAGAGGTAGGACTAGGAGCAGCACTAAGTCAGTGCTTCCACTGGGCAGAGAGCAGGCTCACCACCGTGTCAGCTGCAGCAAAACCAGAGAGCTGGGCAAGCAGCTTCCTGGGGCTCTCTGGTCTCACCGAATTGGCACAGTGGCTCCGCACTGGCAACGAGGTTGTCTGGCTTAAGCCCTAGAAGCCCCGCTCTCAGCACAGACCTGCCACAGCCCTACGGTACCAAGCTGCTTCCCCGGGGCTCTCTGGTCTGTTGGATCTGCAGTGGATCTACACTGAGAGCAAGGCTGGGCTTAAGCCTGGTGTCCCCCTCCTTCCCCGTGCAGAGCCGCAGTGTTGGTTTCAAAGAGACCAGAGAGCTCCAGGGCTGCAGCCCTTGTGCTCGTCCGTTCTGAGCTCTAAGGCACCTGATCCTTTTTTCCCCAGAGCTCAGGCAGCACCTGCCACCCTGCACCCCACCAGCCTGGCTGCCAGCTGTCTGGGCTCCACCTGAGGGGCCCAATCCTTTTTTCTCCAGAGTGCAAGTGGTGCCTGTCGCCTGTGCTGCCACCAGTGGAAGCAGAGCCATTCTGGGCAGCGGTGGGAGGCACTGCGACTGCCAAGCACTCTGGGGCTACAGCTCTCACTCTACCCAGCCCTGCTGTTCCCTGGCATCCCCACTTGCCCTGAATTGGGGGGGGGGCACTGCATTCTGGGATACTGGAGGACTTCAACTTGGGTGGAATAGCTGTGGGAAGTGGCCACAGAGTAATGGAACAGGAACAAAATTAGGCAGAGTGGAGATAATTCTGCCCTGGAGTGGCATAACTTTAAGCCAAATAATGAATGCTTTAAACCACTTGAAAGGCGTTACATGCAGCCAGTCCAGGGGTTAAGAGCTAAGAAGCCACCTACATTTACTGTGTAACAAGGTCCTTAGGTTCTAAAAGGAACTGGAACTTGATTTCATTGCATTTCCTAGATAGTTGCTTAATTTGTTGCTCATGTGATGGCTTACACTTTATCACTAAAACTTCAGATGTGAGGCTATACATGTTAACCAGAAAAAGAGGGATTTTTAAAACAAAAAATCCCACCATGCACATGTACAATGCAGCCAATCATAGCTGTAAGTTATCTTTTTTTGTCATTTTACCTGTAAGAACTTAAATGCATTAAAACAAGAGCGGTAGTTTTTCTCCCTCTCCCTAGCAAGGCAAAGGCATTTGTTGTCATTGGGAACTGTGTCAAATGAAGTTGAAAACTCAAGCACTTGTGCCGTTGGCGTAGGGGTCAGGTAGTGGATCTGAACATAATTTGTTTTACAAGAGAAAACATACTCAAAAACAGCTAAAGGGATTTTGCTCAAATTTTCCCTCACCAAAAATTCCTTTCAAAGCAGAAACTAAACAAGTGGCAATGGTATATGGTCACGCTTCTGCCTGAACCGTATTTCTATAAATGCATAAACAGGCTATAACTTTCCAAAAATCAAAAAGAGAAATAATATCTATTAGAAATCTTAAGTATTTTTAACTCCAAGGAGGGTCACAGGCTCTCTGTTTAATTAATCAGGTGTACTGAATGGCTGTATAGGATTTAATCAGGTTTGTGACAAACTCAGGTTGAGTTTGTCTCAGTAAAAGGTTATGTTTGCTTCATTAAAATCTGGATTCTAGCTTTGTCCTTGATGTGTTCTTGCTCCAGTTTCTTTTGTCAGCTCTGTCTTCAAGATAGTTACAGAACATTGCCCATAAAGGATGCCAAGAACTAGGTACTTGAAAAAAAGTCAACAATTAAATAGCCATTTCAAGCCCCATTCTCTCTCTGTATGTTAAGTGTAAAACCTGGAAAAGTACCCACTTGACAGTCATCTTCAGCCAGTTTCACTCAATTGCCGGTGAAGAATCATGTAATGTTGTGATTCTCCTTCTTCTCAACAGTGTCGTGATAATCAGCAGTAATCTAAAAATATGCCAGGTATGGATTGCTGTTTGTGGAGCAGCTATAAAATGCTACTGAAGCAGGAAACACAGAAGACCCTAAAATAGCATCCTACTGGCTCTTATGTACTTTTCAAGATCAAAGTATAGCTTAGAGCCCCAATACCTTATTTTTAATACAACAATGAACCCTAGAGGAAAATGGGCAGCAGCAGGAGAGAAATGCTCAACAGAAACAAATTACTGCAGTGTATTTAAAGTGTGTGGCACTAAGATAATGTATACAACCAAGGTCTTCCCCAGAGTCTCTGCAATGAGAGTACTGGGAACTGCAGTGGTTGGCATTTTTCTAAGTGACACAGCCAAGATTGTGCCCTCCTGTGGGAGGTATTCTGAGTGCCTGGGCATTGGGGGCAGGCTAGGGCACTATATAGCACATCTTTGCACCTCTCAGTCTTGCAAATAAGCAAGTCTAGCCTAGAGTGTCATGGGAAAAGTAGCCCTATTACTGAGAGGGGAAAAATTAATTGCCTAGTTGGTCTTGGTTGACCCCGTTTTACTGTGTGTTAGTCTTTTGCTTTTGTCTGTACATCAAGTAATTCCAGTGATTGCACATTCATCGCTCCTACTGCAGTATAATCCTTTGGGTTCTGTTGGTGTAAGTGATCCATAGAAGTAAATACTGCTCCGGACTGGAGGGCAGGGGAGATTAGCGGGGACGGGAGTTGAGGGAGAGTATTTCATATCCAAAAAGATGTCATTATGCAAAAAAAAAAAAAAAAAAGAATCATCAGCAGCAAACGCTTCTACTGAAAATAACAAATTTGAGTCCTCCCACATATCCCTTTAAATACCCAGTGTTCCTATTGACATTGTTAGGCTTTTTTGCAAGATCAAGGCCTTAAACAGGTCCCCACTTTCCATTTCCAATTAGTATTCATAATAATTTGTAAACAATGATGTTTTGCACTGAGCAGTATGTAAACGAGCCGCCGTAGTGGACTGGGACCCAAGTGTAGTAGACAATGTACAAAGCACAGAATCTAAATGTGGCCTGTGCTCCAACAAACTTTGGTCTCAGTGGAAGGCAAGGTATAACTGGTGGAGACAGAGAGGGAGCAGAAGGAAACTTTAATATACTCCTGGGCAGCATGACAGGCAGTTGTCTCAGTAGAAAACTGCCTGACCATTAGCTAGTGTCTTGTAGGCACCACACCATGGCAATGTTTTAAGGGGAATTTTGAAGGGTAGCAAGGTCTTCTCACAGATATTTATGCCCCATGAAATATATGCTCAAAAACCCTGGAAGTCTATGTCTACATAGCACAATACAGCGCACTGAAAGAACTACCATACCAAGTTGGACCACAGGTCCATCGAACCCAGGATGCTCTCTCACAGAAACCTGATGAAAAGTGTCTTGTATTCAAAAGCTTGTCTAACTTTATCCTGACTACCTAGTTGGTCCAATAAAAGAGATCATCCTAACAAATCCTTGCCTCGCATCATTTCTGGACCATCATGGCTACAACATCACTCTTACACTACCATATCTCACAAGGGCACAGAGCAGTTGCTCAGGGGAAGAGGATATATTCAGGGCCCATTCAGACTGCTCTGCCTCCTGCCCCTCTTCCCTTACAGCTTTTGGCATTGAGAGAATACTACATAGACACAGTTGAGCCAGTTCTCAGTGAGTTGGTATAGGTACTAGAGGTGGTATAATTGCAGTAGCGCAGAGCTCCCCATGATCTAATTCACCTGGGTGAGGACCTCACAGGATCATGGCCAGCCTAGTTCCAGTACACAACCTGGTTCATTCACACAGGTACTTGAACCAGCTCTGCTGTGCTGCATTATGTGTCCAAGGCATGAGCGGAGTTCAGAGAGAAGCCCTCTAAACATCAGCATAATTCATTACCCTACAAACCATACACCACAGGGAAATCCATTTGAAATTGCAAGCATTGCTGAACTGTCATTACTTGAGCTCACTTTTTAACCCTGACTGTCAGCAAAGGATTATAAATGTCTTAGCTGCGGGTGATGTGTATGCCTGTCTGGAGAGTACAGGTACCTAACTAATATACCATATTTTCTGCCAAACTGCATACACACACACACACACACACACACACACACACACTTTCCCCAAAAATCAGCCCTCCAAAATTGGGGTGCCTGTCGGGGAGGTTGACATTTCTTTGGTAGAACAGAAGCATGGAGGAATAGAAGCAGAGAGACTGCTGTGAGATGGCTGGCATGCTTTCCCTCTGCCAGCCTCAGGGAGGGGGGGTGCAGAGTTTACCTGTCAGAGTCAGAGCTACAGTGCTAACTCCCTCAGACACAGCCCCTGCAGTCAGGATCCCCTGCACTCAGCATTCAGGCGTGAAAATCTTGTAAGTGTGCTATAGGCCATGTATTAAATGTCTCAAAAAGCTTGCAATGGCCCACTTCTTGGAGAATTCCACCCACAGCCCATTTTCCATACTCAGCTGGAATAGATGATAAGACCTACCTGCTGTTACATGGTCACGGGTGTATTTAGCAGAGCTGATCTGGAATATTTCTTTGAGACTACAAGGTTTTTCCATTGGAAAATTTCAATGCATTGAAATCAAAATCTTTTGCATTAAAGGGCAGTTTCAATGAATTTCTTGACGTGAATTTTTTTATGTAAGCTGGGTATACCCAAGGGTGTGCCCTATTCTCAATAGGATAGGATGGGTAGGCAGGAGGGGGTGCTGTGAGAGGGATGCCAGAATTTCGTGCAGATCCCTCTTTCCTCTATAGAGTTAGCCCAAGCCCAAAGTTCTTAACTATATACAATTTATTAAGTTACAATATACATAAACATAAAACTAAATATCATATGCATATATTTACACAGTGAACGTTAACCAATAACCACGGTCAACCCCTAAATAACACTATTTATAACATCACAATACAATATTTCAATTATACAATATAAGGCGCAAACATGAACAATCTTAATAACATCTATTCTTTAATATAGTCCCTGACCCATGGCAAGAGATAGTCCTCCTTCTAGTGGGGTCCCTTGGGGGGTGTCCAGGAAGCACCAGGGGCCCCTCCCCAAAGGGCCTCGGCTAGGCAGGGGGCTGCTCACCCAGCCCCTTCTCCGGGTTTGCCTGCCCCAAACGTCTTTCCCATGTGGGACCCAAGGTGGGGGGCCCTGCCCGCCGTGGGCGTGGTGGTGCCCCCCCACTCCCAGAGGAGCTTTTCTTGGCTCCGCTCTTCCTGAGTCCCTCGCTGCATCTGCCCTCGTGCGGGGCACGCAGCTCCTTTATACACTCCAGGCTTCGCCCCTGAAGTCTTCCGGACCGGTCCATTTGCAGTCTTCAATCAGGTCCAGGGGAGCTCTTCTCCTCCCCTCAGGAAAGGGGTGTGACTTTATTTCTCCTGCTGCCTCCTGATTGGTGGATGGGCCCCACCAATCAAAACAGCAGGATCTCAAGCCTGGTACTCAACGCAAGCTCTGAAAGGTGAGCCTGCTACATTTATAAAAGGATCCAAAATTGTCAGAATGCAACATTTTGACATTATTCGAAACAAAATAACGTGCTGCTTTGAAATGTGAGCTAATTAAAAGTGGAACATATCCAAAAAAAGTATTCTAAAATGATCTATATTAAATGTTCCAATCTGGGGTGGAAAGAATTTCAAAACCTGAAAAATTTTCACAAGAATGGAAAACAGTTTCCCGTCAATCTCTAATCTTTGTTATCAATATTCTCTCTATCCTGATGCCAAGAAATCTATCATGTTTCTCAGGCATTACTTACTGAGCGTAAGCTATAGGAATTTTCCGAACATCTGATTACCTGAACACCCAGAACCGGAGAGAACTTTAGTTCAGATTTATGGATCAAAAATGAGCGTTCAGACATCAGTCAAACCAAGTGAGAGTGTCAGCAGCACTGCAAATGACACGGAGTTTCTTGAAGAGTAGAAATGGGTACAGTATAACTAAAGGGGAAAAAGACTTGGGTGGGAGGAAAGAAGACTTAAGGAGGGACCAAAATCTCTGCGAGAGATAGAGAGAGAGTCAGGATGGATAGAAAAAATATTTCAAAGCAGAAAATACTGAAGTACTGGAAAAGGGCAACGGTGCCTCTGAACACTGACTCAAAGGCAGAATATTTTGGAGTAGAAAGGCTTTGCCTCTTTTACAATAGACAGGAGTTCAAGGCTGTTTGAGGAAAGCAAATGTGTTGACATCAGCTTTATGTATTATCTTACCAAATAGGGCTATTACTTTCCTACGGAGAGGTCACATGATTGTAGCTGTTAAAGAAACAGAGAGGAAATGACTAGGAGTGCAGGGTTTGAAGAATAGAAAATATAGGGTTTGCTTGGGGGGGGGGGGGGGGTTAAGTAGTCACCTTAGCCAGCTTGCCTAGGTTCATCTATCTTACTGCTCATTGCAAACATTGTGCAAATCTCACAATAAGTCTCACAATTTATAATCATAGGGTTTAGAGTCAGAAGGAATCATTAGATTAGTTGACTGCCTTGATATCCAGTACTGTACCTAGACTCTTGGAGGCCCCTGGCTTCAGCCTATGTCACTCCAGGAGGTACCCGTGATGTTTTTCAAATTGATTGGCCAGCATCACATAACACCTGTCCCTGACTGGGTCCAGCAGGTGAGGTCAGGAGGGCTATTTAAAAGAGTCTATTCAAGGAGGTTGGACATTTTAGATCACACACCCAGAAGCGTGGACCTCCACAGCTCTCTCTCTCATACTCAGGATGCAGAAACGAGTGACTTACCAGAAACATAACTAGAAGCTTTATTTGATGTACTCTAGTCACGTATCAAAAGGCTGACAATCCACCTAGATTTGCTCAAGGTTGGTTTTCTTTCTATATTTTCCTATCGGTATTCCTTCCCCACCCTATTCCTCTTTGATCAATAAATCTATCTGTTTTAATACTCCTCACTGTGTGTGCTAAAGAGGGAAGGGACCTGCTAAGGTGGGCTCGGCTATTTTACTTTTCTTCCGCACAGGAGGCTGCTGGTGAATGCTTCAGGCTAATAGAAGCACCCCAAAATCCCAAGGTCTACAGAGCCTGGGTTCCCCAGGCAGCACAGGGCCCAGACAAAGACCTGAGTCTGGGTGGTGCCAGCAGTACCCCAGGCTTGCGGATGTGCTCCAGGAAGGGGGTTGGCCATATATGAGGTGCACCAGGGAAGGCACTCGGAGTTTGGCTCTTGGCCGGGCGGGTGGCTCAGCGCAGGAGCACCCCCTACTGGCTCGCCACATACCCTATACTTACATACTGGGCATGTCTACATATGTCCCTACGGCACCTTTGTTACTGCACCATCATTTAGTACTTCCTTTTGGAAGCACAGTAACAGCCCGTACTGCACCATGCACATGGTGCATAGTTATTTTTAGCTGCTACATTGCCATCAGAGAGAGTGCATCACTACGGCAATGTAACTACATCGTCACGGTTTTTGCATTGCTACAGAGACAGAGCGTCATATGTAGGCAGGCCCACTGATTAAATTACCTCCTAGTTTCTCCTTTGATACACTAAGCTAACTGAGCCACCACTCTAATGGATTTTCTCTAGTCCTAAATCACTTTTGTTGCTCATTTTTGTACCTACTTCAATTTCTCGATATCCATGTATTTCCATCTACCTATTGAACTATCTATGGATGCCAGACTGGATGTAGCATTTGAGTACTGGTCTTACCAATGCCATACACAGTGGTAAAATCACCTTGTGATTCTTAGCCACTTCTCTACTCTCTGTATCCAACGTTGACCCACACAAACTTGTGTGGGAATTCAAGTTGAACTGCAAAGTCATTATGATGCTTAAATCCTTTTAAGAGTCCCTGTTTCTTGAGGATACAATCCTCCATTCTATTATATACAGCCTGTATTCCTTGTTCCTAAATGCATACATTTGGTTGTATTAAAATATATTTTGTTTGAATGGCCCAGATCATGAAATAATTCATATAAGTCTTTTTCCCTCATCTTTAGCTACCATTCTGCCCATCCCTCTGCCAACCACAAATTTTACCAGCAGTGGTTTTATATTTCCTTCCAAATATTTCATGAAAATGTCCTAGTGAGGTGACCCCTGTATTGTTATAGAGAATATGTGAGAAGTCAGATTTGTTTGATAATGTCTTCTGCTGGATGCTATATCTACTTGGGAGTGATGCTGGGCATTTTATATGTGAAATTTTGTCTAATAGCTATATAGTTGATCCAAAACATGTTACGTTTATCAGCCAAACCTGTGATGTCATGAAATGATGAAATCAGGTTTACCAGACCTGTTCTCCACAGCAACATGTTGGCTGACACAAATTATATTCCTGCCTTTGAATTCTTTATCAGTTTAATGATCCCTTATAGACTTCTCCGTCATTTTGCTCTGGAGTAATGACAAGCTAGACAATCTCTAGTTGCACAGGTCAGCAAGCTTGCTCCATTTGAACATTAGCTTTCCTCCAATCTACTGGAAATGTTCGGACACTTCAGGATTAAACAGGAACATCGGTCTAGGAAATCTTCTCTGCAACATATTTTAACAATCTCTTAGTATTCAAGTTTATTGGTATTCCTTATTTGTTTATCCTGGATGGATGCTGTCTAATGTCCTCCTTGATTACTAATGGACTGGAAAGTTCTTCATTGTCCTCATCTGATACAAGTACATTACTTCACTTGCTTCCAAATAAGACCAGAAAGAATTGCTGGAAACTTCGGCCTTTTCTGCTTCATTTTTGATAATTTTACTTCCCATATCTAATAAAGTTTCTACCATTGCTCAGCTTTCCTTTGTTCCTAATATATTTAATAACTCTTTGTTGCCTTTTGCCCCACTAGTCATAGATTTTTTTTCCACTGATGTCTTTAACTTTTCTTATCAACTTTCTACATTTCCTAACTTCTAACCAACATTAATTGCTGTATATTTCCCTCCCTTTCCATCGGTTATGTGACATTCCCTTAATGCTAGCATTTCTTCTCTGCTCAACTAAGATGGTCTTCTAAAAAAATATTCACTTCCTTGATTGTAGAATCATGGCTTTTTGGTCATCTGCTAAACTCTACTTAAAGACCTCCCCTTTTTTGTTCACATTTTTCTATCAAAAACTTTTCCTCTTGGGAAATGTGTCTCTTAAATTTCCCCAGTATATTGCAATTTGCTTTCTTGAAGCAAAAATTATGTGTATTACTGGTTGTGACTCTCTTCTGCTTGCCCATAGTCAGTTTAATTGGGCCGTGACTACTGGTAAGTCCATAGGGAAAAATTAACTTCCATCCCAGTGACTGAGTCATCCTTATCCATCATAATGAAGTCCAAAATAGACTGAGCCTGTGTTGGGAGTGAAATATTTTGAACTGAGAAACTACTGGTATTTTCTACAATTTTTAGAAATGAATATTTTACTATGGACTTCATTAGACTTCCTGCATGTGTCCCATACTAACATAGGGCTTGTGGTTATTTTGAGAGGGAAAGGGGGGAATTCTATTCATTATAGGCAGGTGCTTAAGAACAACAGTCTTATCCCCCCTCGTAAAACTGGGAAAATGAGGCACTGACTATCACAGCGTAAGTCTATCGCAAAGCTCAGAATAGAATTCACTGTCCTCTACTACAAGTGCAGAAATGAGAAGCAGTCGGAGTGTATGCAGCTCTAGCCCATGTCACCCCTCGTGCATGTTTTGACAAGAGAAGGTATTGGTTTAATAGTCAACAGATGTTGTTTATACATAGAAACCAGGAGCAGGAATTCAGATTTCCTTTCTGTATGTTGCTTCCTGAAGAATCAGGTGCAAGTACCAGCCCAGTGGGATGTCAGAAGATGCACTTTCTATCCCTAGCTCTACCACCAACTTGCAAGTACTCAACAACCCTGATAATTAGACTGTAATTATCCAGACTCCAGTAAGGAGTTGGATTTAAGAACTGACCATATTTTAAAATGTTGGCATTGGTCTCCTCTTGTCTTCCAATATTCTCTATGGAATACATGTGTTATGATGCTAAATTTTGGGGACTAGATCAGGCTTCCCTGATCCGTGACTTTCTGTATGCAACTAAGGGATCCACCACTATCATCATGAGCCATCTTCTCTTCTCCCCAAGGTCTAGTAGAACCTTCTTCACTTGGTCTGGAGTCTGTGCAAAAGGGATTAGGGTAGGATGCACTTTTCCTAAGCAATAGGGACCTTACCTAATCACTGGCTGCATTATTATTTCTATATAATCATCCTCCCCTGGATTCTCATGATCTATGAGGATTGCTATGCCTAGTGGGTAATTGAAAAACTCTTGGTTCTCCCCAAGAGTCCTTTCCTGAAGCTTTTCACATGGGGGAGAAGAAAGGGGAACTAGAATACTTTACATGTGTAGGCATCTAAAAAGTGCAAGGCAAAAAACGTCAGAGAGATGCTGAGATAACCACCCTCTCTCTGCTTTCTGCAAGCGAGAATTACTCTTTGCAGATAATAAATGTGAGGCATTATCAGAGACTGAGATGTTGGAACAAATTGATCATTTAAATTGCAATCACTGGGACCAGATGGTATTCATCCAAGAGCTTTGAAGGTACTAAAGAATTAAATGGCTGAGCTGACAAAAACTCTGTAATCTCTCATTAAAATTAGCAACTATACCAAAGTACTGGAGAAGAGCCAATATTTCAATTTGTCTTGCCCCCAAAGATGTTCCTCTGAGTACAGAAGAGGGACCAGCTTGTAAACTATGGACCTTCTCTTCCTGCTCCCACAGAGGCCCCTAATGTGAGCTTTTTCCCATGGCCAACATCATTTCCAGGACTAGAGTTTCTCTTTCATGCTACTGTGGCACAGTTGAACTGTAAAAGCATCAACTCCCAATATCAAAGGAAATCCACCTACTCATCTACTAGAAACAGGATGCATCTATACAAGACACTGACTGTGCAGTAGCCAAATATTACTGCGCAGTAGTGTGTCACAGCACTAGCAGTGCAAACACGTCGTTCCGCAGTAGTATTAGGCTACTGCACAGTAGCGTCACTTAAAAGACATGCACCAGCGCTACTGCACAGTAACTCCAGTTACTATGTATTTATTTAGTACTTATACAAGTACTAAATAAACACACAGTAAGCACTGCACAGTAACCACTGCACAGTAGCATCTCATGTGGATGCACCCGTAGTATGTAATCTGATTCCTAGAAGAAGAAAAGCTGTATGGAGCTACTAAAGGGGTGAATAGAGAGTGAAATAATTTACTAAAGAGTGGGAGGGAATAAATATAGAATTCAGATGAAGATGGAGAGAGGGAGTGGCAATGAATCTGCGAAAGGAAGAACATCCTTTCCAACATCCTTTTGGTGAACAACTGCACTAACCAGGAACAAAAGTCCTTGCAGCTCAGTGACAGCATCAGCTGAGTGCACAAAATCAGTCATGAAAGCAAACAAGAATAATGTACTCTTGAATAACAAGTCCTAATTCTGCTTGTCCCAATCAGCAGAAAAGGTGCTCAGGGAAGCAGTCCAAACAACTGGATGTATATAGAAAGGCTTCCATATGAGGAAAAGGTTAGGAAAACTTAGCTGAGTGAAGAAGCAAATAAAAAGTGATGATGCTTGAGGTACTTAACATAGTGAATGAGTTAGATAAGATCAGTTGATTGCCCGTTTGTTTTCTTGTGCTGCAAGGACAAGGACATCTAATGAGTTTAAAAGGCAGCACATTTATAAGGGACAAAAGGAAACTATTTTTTAAACACTGTGTAATTAACCTATGAGAGTTGCTGCCATGTGAGATTTCTGAGGCAAAGAGCAAAACAGGATTTAAGAAAGGATTCACAATTTATATGTACAACAGCTACTTTGGTTATGCCTCAGTGTGCAGGCCAACTGCTAAATACCAGGGGTTGGGAAGACATTTCCCCGGGGGCATATTTGCTCACTGTGGGGTAGATTTACACCTTCCCCTGAAACTTTGGATATCAAGCACACTCTGAGATAAAACACAAGGTAAAGAGACATACTGCATATGATGCGGTATAGCTGTTTCCAAGTTCCTAAATGATATTGCCTATGTGGGTGGCATACAAAAGTATAAGGGCAGTGGTAATGATAGGAATAGATTGATTAAAAGAAAAGTTACCTTTGATGCATGCCTTTTACTCACTACATGGCCCATTAGCTTGAATGAGCAGATCATGGTACGTGGAAAGATCCTACAGGAATTGATCCTTTTAAAATCTTAGTGCGGGTATTCTGTCTTTCATCTGACTTAAAGCTTTTCTAGGTGAAGAGCCCAATCCTACAAATACATATGAGTAACTGTACTCCGCTAAGTAGTCCCATTGAAGTCAGCAAGAATATTGCTGTGACCAAAATTACTCTCCTGGATAAGTGTTCACCAGATAAGGGTCCTACGTGTGCACATACATTGTTATTCCAATTCAGTAATTCATCCCTACTCAGCAAAGCCCTTAAGCCTGTGTTTAAATCCTGTTGAGGTCAGTGAGACGTAAGTATGAGTCTGAGACAGGATTTTAAATCATATTTAGGCAAAAGTAGAGGCACCCAGTGAAAACCCCACTAGGTACCTATCTGCATGTTAAAACATCAAAAATACCTTTAAAAATCTGACCCCTATATGTTTTATTTTAAGCATGTGCCAGTCAGAGGTGAATTAACATTTATTGGGGCCCTGGGCAAACACAAATTGGAGGCCTCCTCCCCAAGCAGAAGCTGGACTCAAGTGCAGGGGAGGGGTTCCTTCTCCTCCTGGCACTGCTCCATGCCTTGTGGTGGGAGGGCAGGGTGGACCAGACCAGGCTGGGGGTGAGGTGGCACATTTCATAGATTTCACAGATTTCATAGACATTAGGGCTGGAAGGGACCTTGGAAGATCATCGAGTCCAGCCCCCTGTCCAAAGGGCAGGAAGTCAGCTGGGGTCATAGGATCCCAGCAAGATAAGCATCCAGTTTGCTCTTGGAAGTGTTCAATGTAGGCACTTGAACCACCTCCGGTGGCAGGCTGTTCCAGACCTTGGGGGCTCGGACAGTAAAGAAATTCTTCCTTATGTCCAGCCTGAAACGATCTTGTAGTAGTTTGTGAGCATTTGACCTAGTTGTCATCCCTTGGGCGCTCTGGTGAACAAACGTTCCCCCAGATACTGGTGGTCACCCCTGATAAATTTGTAGGTGGCAATCAGATCACCCCTGAGCCTGCACTTTTCCAGGCTAAAGAGCCCCAGGGCTCTCAGCCTGTCATCGTAGGGTCTGCTTCCCTGACCTCTGATCATGCGCGTGGCTCTTCTCTGGACTCTCTCAAGCTTCTCCACATCCTTTTTGAATTGTGGAGCCCAAAACTGGATGCAGTACTCCAGCTGCGGCCTCACTAAGGCCGAGTACAAGGGGAGAATGATGTCCCGGGATTTGCTTGAGAAGCATCTATGGATGCAAGCCAGCATTTTGGTCGCTTTACTAGCCGCCGCATCGCACTGCAGGCTCATGTTCATCTTGTGGTCAATGATGACCCCCAAGTGTCTTTCTTGCATAGTGCTAGCCAGCGTAGCACTGCCAAGCCTATAAGGATGCTGCAGGTTTTTCTTCCCAAGGTGGAGAACCTTGCATTTATCGGCGTTGAACACCATCAGATTCTCGTCCACCCACTTGCTGAGCCTGTCCAGGTCAGCCTGGATCACCCGCCTGTCTTCTGGTGTGGATGCTTTGCCCCAAAGTTTGGTGTCATCGGCGAACTTGGCCAGTCTGCTTCTGACTCCAGTGTCCACATCATTAATGAAGATGTTGAACAGTATGGGTCCAAGGACAGATCCTTGGGGGACCCCACTGGTCACAGGACACCACGATGAGTGACTTCCATCAATTACTACCCTCTGGGTCCGACCCCGGAGCCAATTTTCCAGCCAGTGGATCGTGGAGGACCCAAGGCGACAATTGGCCAATTTCTCCAAGAGGCGATCATGGGACACCAGATCAAAGGCTTTTTTGAAGTCAAGATATATGACATCAATCTCTTCTCCCTTGTCCAGGTGATAGGTCACCTGGTCGTAGAAGGAAATGAGATTGGTCAAGCAAGACCTACCCGCAACAAACCCGTGACATGCCTGCCTCCCTCCCAGTTCCCCACCCCCATCACCTCCACCACAGCCAGAGTGGAGCCCAGCAAGGAGAGGACAGATGCGGGCTGCCTGCTGTGGGCTCAAAGCTCTCCCTCTCTCCCCTGCCCGCTGCCCCCCACCCCCTGCGCCCCCTGGATGAGCCACCCATGGCTCCATCCCACTCCCCACCCTGGCCCTGGGGTCCCATTCACTGCCCCAGTTGAGCAGCACCCCCAGCCCCTACCCCTTCCCCACTCCCTCCCTTACCATGGGGGCCTCAATCTGCCCCCCCACCTCTTCCCTCCAGCCCATCCCCCACATTAAGATTTACCTTCAGGGAGCTGCCCACCTGAACTCGTGGCCACATGTGGCCGTGCACATGCACAGGGCTGTGCTGGGGGGGGAGGGGGACTTTGCGGGCTACAGCCACCCCAAAATTCACCTTAGCCCCACTGCAGCCATCCCTCCCAGTGCCACAGCCCCTGACCCTGCTCACAGCCTAGAGAGATGCAATGCTCCTGGCACAGCCCCCACTGCCGCTGATTGGTGGAGGAGCCCCGCTTGCAGCTTGCTTCTCATTTGCAGGGAAGCAAAAGCCATAGTGTGATGGGGGACCGTCCCAGGGCCAGTCACAGTATTGGCCCACCCACCTGTCTAGGGCAGTCCACCCTATTTTGCCCACCACACTTTGGAATATTAATACTGGATGTAAAATGCAGGAGGCTGCCCATTTAATGACCTGATGCCCAGGACATTAGACACAGCTCTGACCTTCCCTAGACCATGTCCCATGCCTCACAGATGGCATCCAAAAATCACTGCCACTATTACTCCCCCAGCCCTATTGCTGGGCTGAACTTGGCCTCTGGCCCAAACTCAGCCTCCGGTGTCCAGAGACTTACTTTGAACTCATGTCCCCCCCCCCCCCCATGGGGCCTCAACTCATGCATGCACTCTGGGTTTCCTGCCTCTCATTAGGCTCCTAGCCCTTCTCACTCTACCCCCGCCCCAGGGTCACTACTCTGCCCCCTCGCTGGGGCTGTGGGGCCTCGGGTGTCTGTCGGTGTGCCTGGACCTCACTCTCAGCCTATGGCCCGCTCAGGCCTCAGGCATCTGTCGACATACCTGGACCTCACTCTATTTCAGCCTCTCACCAGGCCTCAGGCCTTCCTGGCACCTGTGCTCTTGTCCAAGCCTTACTCTCAAGCTTTGGGTCTCAGACCCTCTTGGCCTCCATGTTGTTGCCCAAACCTGTTGCTTTTCTGTCAGGGTGTGCTTCCTTAGCCTTTCCCCTCCACAGGGTCACCCACAAGGCAGCGGGGGCTGAGGCTTTCCAGCACCCCATATTCACCATTCACTAGGGAGGCACAGGTGTGGCATATTTCCTAAGGACTGCCCCACCGCTGGCAGCCCCACCGCACCATCCTCCCCAAGCAGGGTGTAGTTTTAGGTCATTCCCCAGGACCAAAGCAGACCTACCTGCCCTGGTATTTCTTTGCCCCTATGGGCTCCTGGGTGTCCTCCCTGGGCTGTATTGTAGCCTCCATCTAATAACTGCACTTCTCCTCTGGCCCATCTCTCTCTGACCCCTGATCAGATGCCTCCCACCCAAAGGCTGTATTTCAGCCTCCTTCATAGCAGCCCGCATGCTGGTTGACCCCTACCGTCTTTCAGCTGTGATGTCGCCCTGTGAAGAGGGGACCTTCAGCCTCTTCTAGGCTCTGGCCCTGCCTCCAGGCCATCTGGGGTGCCAGATGGCTCTCTGCAGCCCTGGCCTGCCCCCCATGGTGGGCTCAATTGCCCTTCAGCCCTTCAACCCTGGCCCCCTTGCATTGACCAGTCAAGGGGTCAGAAAGTCAGCCTGGCAGCCGCTGACCTCCCTACTTCAGAGGGTCCCCCCTGCCCCTCCTACAATTGTCACCCCAAGCCAGGCTGGCCTAGAGCCCCAGAGATTTTGCATGAGGTCCAGAAGGACCTCATGCAAAATCTCAGAAGAATTTACTCAGAAATTACTCAGAAGGGCTCTTCTGAGCCCCTGGCCTTGCCTCTGCCAGTCCTAATAAAGAGTCTTCTCCCCAGGGCTTGAGACTACACTGGGTCCCTAGGAACTTCCTCCATCCCCATAGTTGTCCATAATGTGGACCTCCATAATGTTCCTGGGAGCAGCAGATCTCTGGCTGGTGACGTTACTCCAGCAGCATCCCAACCACAAGTGCTTGCTCTGCCCCTCAGGGCCTGCTCTTATGCTGAGGCTCCGCAGCCCTGCTCCAATCAGGCAGCCTGCTGGCTGTCACATGACTGCCTGATTAGCGCTTTTTTTGTCTCCCCACTGCTGATTGGTTGAGCAGCCCCAGTGGCCTTGCTGCTTGCTGCTGACCAGTGGGGAGACAAAAAAATGTCATCATGTTTAAAACCACAGCTTTCACTTCCCTGTGGATAAGGAGTGAGCCACAAGTGGGGCCCCGATTGTCGGGGACCCTGGGCCTCGGCCCTCCTGGTCTGTGTGTTCAGCCACCTATGGCATGCGTAAATGCTTTGCTGAGCTAAATTTAGCATGACAGTCACAGGATATGGCAGCCTTTGAAGCCATACACTTTTTTGTTACGATGAAAAGAGCAAGCAAAATATCCAGGAGAAAGCTCTGGACTTATGGTAGATTGTTTTTGACTGGTGCCATGGAAAAGCTGTCAGGCATAAAAAATATTTTGCGAGAACGCCAATCTTACCATCTGTAGTTCAGTGCATGCACCTCACCACCAGTGCTCAAAGCTATGGAAATTACACATGGCAGGTGTTTCTAGACAACAAAATGCAATAATAATGAAGCATTTAAAGGTGTCACCCTATGAAGTTAGTAGGCTTATTTAAAATACAATGCAGTTTTTTTTCACTGTAATTAGCGGAAAGGGAATACACAATATATGAAGTGTCAGATAACTGGTATGAGTGCTGTACTCCAATTATTTATGTTCTGTACTGCAAATCAAAATTCAATAACCTTTTTTAATTTATGTATTTATTGATGCGATTTATATGCCACCCTCCCAGCAAAGGCTTAGGACAACTCACAGCAAGAGAAACAGAACAACTTAAAAAGGCAATGAGAATAAATAAAACAAAATAGCAAAATAAAATAAACCAGAGCCCTAAAAACAACATCTCAGACTAGTTTTGGGTGTTAAATGCCTGCCCAAACAGAAACGGCTCACAGCTCTTGCAAAATATGTCCAGGCTTGGGCTCTGGCAAGCCTCAAGAGGAAGAAAGATCCAGAGCTAAGGTGTAACTCCTCAGTGAGAATGACTTCCCATTCATTTTTGCCAAGCGTACTTTTTAAAGGATGTTTTAGGAGTGTCATGCTTTCTCTGTAACAGCAGTAATAGTATCTTAGATCACGGTTTTGCATAATAAAATCAGTCAGCAAAGACATTTAAATAATTTTCAATATACATATAATTGAAATAATTGCTTTATATTTATATCCCAAACTAATGAAGCCATTGGGATTAAAAATATTTCCTTGTACTTGAAGGAGGACTTAGTCCAAAGCAGTCCTTTTCACTCTTGATCATATTCAGAAGCCGTTGTCTTCATAGAAATGACACTCCACCCACAAAGGCTAGTGGTAGATTTGGTCTTATTCTTTTAAAGCAGGGAATGGCAACCTTTTACTAATGTCAATGCAGCCTCCTCTGAAAGACATGGCAAGTGACAATTTAGAGTGACTTCAGTGAGCAGAGATGGCAGTGTGGGGAGAGGCAGCAGCCCTCTGCATGGAGCTACAGCTGGGATTGCATGAAGCCTCCCTCAAGAGCCAGCTGCAAAGGGATTAGACAGCCAGTAGCAAAATGCAGAATACAGAAACCAGCCCAGATCTGACACTAGATTGCAATGGGGACCCTCATGCCACTGACCAGATCACAGAACAGATCCTCCTCTTTACCAGCTGGATCCAGACCACAGGCCATTGGTTGTCTACCCACACTTCAAAGCACACAGTCTTGAGCCACGAAACACAAGGCAAAAATCCTGTTGACTTGAACAAGAGCAGGACTGGGCCCAGAAGGAGCAAGAGACCTACATTTTTATGCTTAGCAGGAGGGGTCAGTCATCTGTCACTGTTGCAGAACAAAGGCATGCTATGGAAAGAAACTGAGATAAAAAGCATGAAGGATTATGTGCTTAATTGTAAACTGAGATGAAAGATTAAGTAGGAAAAAAGAATTACTTATGTGAAGGCCTGTTGGGACCTGCACCTCAGAGCTCCCCTCATCCTGACTGTGTGGTTTTAACCCTCTGCATTCAGCAGCACCAAGCCTTTTCCCTCTCTCCCTCACATACATGAATTTCCTTCCTCCCTTTGAATTATTTTTCCTTTGATTAAGATGATTAAAGATGTAGGAAAGAAAGATGGTTGTGCTTTGATTATCATTCAATGGAAGGATTCTAGCGCCAAGTCTGGTCACACTCCCTTGCATCTTACTTTTTGGGTCAGAATTTATCAGCCCCATTTAAACCATGCATACAGTTGTCAATTAAAATCAATGTTTATTAAAATCTTTAGAAGAGGCAGGCATGAAAAGCAATCTCTGCTGAGTTGTACCTCCAGCTAATAAAGGAATTGTGTGGTTCTGACCTTAGCTCTCATTACCGGACTGTTTTGAATTCTTGGCGAAATGACCATTCATTTTCCTGAGGGCTGAGTGATGCTTTCGCCAACTAAATGATAGAAAGTTGGCATCAGTTAAAAGTGAGTAGACTGAATTTGGAAGACAAGTTCTTCTATTTATCAGTAACCAAAGTTTTATGAGCCTGTGACTTTAAGTCAGAAATCTTATGAGATTAGACTCTTTTACAAAAGGTATGTCTACACATTGCTGTACAGCAACGTGCTATGGCAACGTGCTTTAGTACTTCCTTTTGGAAGTAACCGCCCATACTGCACCATGCACGTGGCGCATGGTTAGATTTTGCCTCTATATTGCCATAGTGGCACACTAAAATGGGGGAGTACGCCACTACACCGACATAGCTGCCAATCATGTGTAGACTCATGCGATCGCTATGTAGCCACAGCATGCTGTATGGCAACGTAGCGCATTGCTACGGTGACTCAAGGTGACGTAGACGCACCCAAAATGTCCTAGATTTCCTGCTTCCATTGGGTCCAAATATATCCAAGAGCCTTTCTTGTGGCATTGTGGAGTTCCCACTTGCATGTAGGAACCGGAAGAGCAGAAACAGCTGAAAAAATGAAAACCAACACCCAAAGATTCATTGATAGTTATTCCTTAATAGAGAGCATGAGCTAGATTCAGATTTTTGTGGATCAAGTCACCCTCAGCCCCTGATGAAGTGTTGCTACAACAGCAATCCTGTTTGGTACAATGGAGGAACCACAGTCGCAGACACCTGAGGCGATACTATCTAAACTCAACGGCACTGAAGCGAAGCTCTGTATGGATGCCAGCTGCCCATCTGTGTGTCAGGGCCAAGCACAGAAAACATGCTAACTTGGGACTTGGCTATCCCAAGCTGGTTCTCTGAGCCTTTCTTTAGCCACACTCCAGATTAGAAAGAGATGATAAGCGTGTTTCAAGGTGGCCAATTCTCATGATTTTATTGAGGAACTTCTGGTGTTTCTTTCTAAATTCCCAAGCCCTGGACTCAAGTGATGGCACAATAATCTCAGATGTTGTTTTAAAAAGCCATGAATAAAGCTCAAGCTTCCTGGTTCTGGAGACGCATCTGAAAATGTGACTATAAAGACAGAAAGAACATAAGAAGTTGGGGGGGGGGGGGTTGAAGAAATCCCATGTTATTTTGGGATAACATGGTTTTTGAATGCTGGGGGTTGGTGCCCCTGCCTTTGAAACGGTTTGCTCTTTTCAAGGTGATCTCTCAGATTTTCTTGGAAGCCCCTAGATAGGGACAGTGCGCCTAGCACACCGTGAGGGGAGGTTGACACAGAGCAGCTATTTTAAGGGAGCCTGAGAGATCCTTTGCTGTAAATGATCTGAATGGATCTAGAGAGCCAACAAGATCCTGATAGAGCGCAGAGGGCATGAAGGGCTCTGACACCTGAGCTGGCTGAGAGAAAACACAGTCCCTTTCCTCCAGTAAGCCATGACATTGTGCACAGTCTGAATTGTACGTGATGCTGTGGTTGTATATGCCAATGGAAATTTTAAATTTAAAAGAAACTTCGATTTCCAGTCGGGCTAATGAATACCAATATTTTGCCGCCTTTATTGACAAAGGAGGCTCACACCTGATTTTACCTTCAAGACATCTAGGTCTTTGCCACAGCTAGCTGCACAGCTATGCTCTTCTCCTCGCAAGTGTGATCCTCCTCCAGTCAGGAAGGTGCAAGAATCTCCCATCCTGATGACAGGGAACCTGATGCGACACCAGCAAGCAATCCTAGTCTGCTGCAGGGGACACACAACTCTCCTTTTATTTCAAAGTGTGGCCTCATCTGCTTCTGTTCTGCAGGCAGCCGGCTCATTTAGAGGAGATATGTCCACCTAAACCAGTGTGTGGGCATGTCTACACGAGACGCTATGTCGCTGTAGTGATGAGCTAGGGTGATGTAGCTCGTCACTCTGACAACCTAGTGTCAGCGGGCACAAACCGTAACACCAATGCTACTACGCAGTAACAAGCTACTGTGCAGTAGTAGCTCATTGCTAGTGTGCAATAGGGCTGTAACAACTGCACAGTCAGGCACATGTCTAGAGGCACATGCTGAGTGTCTCTACGTGTGCATTAGATCTGGGAGCAGATTACTTGTGAGTAAACACTCCCAGCCAGGCATCCACACATGCAGGGAAGCAGGAGCAGATTCGCTGCTAACGGCAGCAAACTGCTCCTGCTCCCTAGGGCCCCGCAATGGACCCCCAGTTACACAAGGGGGAGCTCCAGGCTCTGGGATGGAAATCTGCAGGGGAATGAGACCAGGGTTATGATCCTGCTTATATATTGTATTTAATTAATTAATGCAAAGGGCATACATAGCACTGCAACCAGGGGCCTACCTTCCACAGGAAGGATAAAGAATGCCTTCAGCCCTGCCTACCTCACATCCCAGTGGTTAGGGCACTTCCTGGGAAGTGGGAGATAAGAGTTTCAAACCCATTCTGGTTGAGGCAGGGCTAGAACCCAAGTCTCCTATTTCCACTAGGTAATCGGAGAAAAAGTGTGAGGGTTATCTCCTTTCTCCACACCCCTCATCATTTTTTCTCTGTATAGGCAAAAGTTATGAACTTCTTAGGCAAGATTGGATGTCAACAGATTTTAGGTGGAGGTAGATATCAGTGTGGCCTGGATTGTTTCGGGAGCCTGAGTTTAGAGAGAAGTAGGTAGCTGTGTTAGTCTGAAGTCAGTCATAAGGCAGGGTAGATATGCACCTTTATCGACTAACTAAAAAGGTCTCATGAACCCAGGTTCACTTCATCAGCTACTGTAAAAGGACAGCATAGAGCAGAGTATGAAGTGGAGTGATTACAATACAATAGGCAGGAAAGCAGGAGGGAGGGACAGGAACAGCGATGCTGTGAGTGGCCTGCAAGCAAAGAACCCATAGGAACAAAGGGATCATAAATGCTAAATCAGGTAAGGAGATCAGAAACTGCAGTCCCTGTTTAAACACAGTCCAGCCTGTGGATGATTTCTTGTTCTGCAATTTCTGGTTCAAACTGATTTTTAATTTTTTTTTTGCCGGAGAACAAAGAACGTAATCCTGAGATCACGGATGGAGTATCCAGGGAGGCTGGTGTGTCTTTATGCAGCTGAAGTCAGACTGGTGTTCATTTCATTCGTACACATGGAGAGGTCAAGTTTAGGCACAGCTGAGCGCTTTCATCACTGAAAGAGGCTAAAATGAGATACACAATACATCTAGGTGTCTTAGCACTTTTGTAGCTTCTGCATGTTGAGGAATAAGATTTCATTTGGTGACTGAGATGCCTAAAAGCCGTGCCAAGTGCCACATCTTACAGATGGAAAAAGACCTGGGCCTGTGTGTCCCAAAAGGATAATTATCTCTGAGACTACAGGAGAAAGACAGGGCCATAAGCCTGTGAAAAGAAAGGCATGGTTACCTTGATGTTTTCAGGACACCTGGAAAAAAAGAGACACTTTGTCTTCTTTTACAGAGTTTGGCAAATACAACTGAAAAAAAGTTGGCAAACACTCAGAAGCTTCTTATGAATTTGCTTTAGCTACACTTGTGCCTCTATCTTGTTGACTGTCTCTAAATATTTTAGTGAGTTTCCTTTTGGACTATTCCCAGAGACATATCCTCTTAGGAACCTGGTTTTGAAAAATATTAATGGAAAACAAATTTTCATCTAGTTATCACCAGGACTCAATCTGGAAAGCTGATTCTATTATTTATAATCCTCAAATCAGCGAACAGAAATGGTATCACTTAAGCTCTCCCGCCGATTGAAATGAACACTATTCAAACTTAAAAAAAAAAAAAAACTTCTGATAAAGAATTTACAGGCCATAAATTATTTGCTGAAAATATTTGGCAATTAAAATTTCAAGCAATCAATATGTTTTCAAAACTGAAAGCTGTTTCTGAAGAGGCAGAAAATGAGGTAAAATGAAGTGACTCAATTAGTAATTCACGGTAAATTATTTGTTCAGCTCTGCTCCAGTACTACACTGCAAGATAGGTTTAATAAAACTGCAGTGCCTCAAAATCCCTTTTGGTGAGTTTTCTTTTTCTTTTCAAGTGTAAATCCTCACCCAATGAAAGAGAATATTTTATTTCCCCTGCAGAGGAGTAACGCAAATGAACTAATGAGACACATTTCATAGTAAATCTCCAAAGCAAGGAGAGGCACTAAAGTAACAAAACTGAAATTGGAAAGAATTCCAAAAGGTGGATTGAGGGCAAATCTATTTGAGAGATGATCTGCTCTAGAGCTTTATATTGTATTCCATTCATCTTAAAAACGAAGTGTTTCATGTATTAAGTAGCTGTCTACCTATTACTCATCAAACATGAAAATGAACTTTATTATTATTTGACCAAGTCCCCAAATGATTAATAATGTCAAATAAATTATCCGCAATTTTTCTCCATCTATAATTATATGCTACAGCTCACTTGTTTTGCACAGACTAGCTTTTCTGATCTGCATCATTCTTATGTTCTGGATTAAACCAAAGAAGTTATGAAGCTGACCTCGTTTAAGGACTCCGGTGATGAACAACCTAAAGAGAATATCATGGTCCACAGGGGAAACACTGGATTTGAACTTTCAGCTATATTTGATGGTGTATAGGTTGAGTTTGGAAGCCCAATTTTTAACTCTTAAAATTCAACCTCGAATTATACACTGTATCACCATCCCCTGCAAGCGGTGCCATGCTCAGCACTTGGCTGGCATGGCCCAAGCAGCACTGCTTGCAGGGGATGGGGGCGCACCAGCCAAGCACCGAGCCTGGCCATGTCTGCTGTGAGTAGCGCTGCTGAGCACCGAGAGGTGAGGGGGAATTGTGGGGGAAAGGATATGCACAGTTACAGGGGAGCGGGGAAAGGAACAGCTGGTGCTGGACTCGGTGCTCAGTTGGTGTGGCCAGGCTAGGTGGTCAGCAATGCTGCTCGCAAGGGATGGGGATGTGCCAGCCAAGCGCTGAGCCCAGCACTGCTCTCAGGGAATGGGGACAGGGACAGGGACGAGGACAGGGACAGGGATGGGGCCAGGGTTGGGCTCAGCACTTGGCTGGTGTGGCCCCATCCCCTGCAAGTGGCGCTGCCTGGGCCACGCCAGCCAAGTGCCAAGCCTGGCCCCATCCACTGCAAGTGGCACTGCCGAGCGCCAAGCCTGGTCACACCAGACGAGCGCTTGGCAGTGCCGCTCACAGCAGACAGGGCCAGGTAAGTGCTTGGCTGGCATAGCCTCATCCCCTGTGACCAGCGCCGGGATCAATGCCCAGCTGGTGCAACCCAGGCAACACCACTCACAGCGGATGAGGCTGTGTCAGCCAATCAGTGAGCCCAGCCCTGTCCCTGTGAGTGGCACTGCGGTACATGTCCACTCCCGGGTGCCCAGCCCACAGTGCGGGCACACAGGGGCCAGTAAAAGTTGACCCCATATTTCTGATCCAAAAAGTTAGGTCAACTTATATACCAGATCTACAAAATTCCTAACTTTTTGGATCAGAAAAATGGGGTTGATTTCTACACTGTGTTGTCCTATACACCATGAAATACAGTACTTGTTTCAGAGTGCTGAGTTGAGCACTTTAGAGAGAGTAGCAGATGCAGCAATTAGATCATGTGTTGTAGGTTAATGTAAAGTGAACTTCCTGTAAGAATGCAAGATGAGCTATCAAAGTAAACCTTATCCTGCTTCTATCCTAGTTCTGTCAGACCATTTCTTTAGAAAAAATTATGCATTAGAAGATTTGGCACATTAAAACTGTACCAAATTGCCCTGCACTTCAAGATCTTCAGCTAGGATCAAATCTTATCAAGGGGTATACCTCCTGGAATGCCCCTTGACAACTGTACACAACTATCACCACCTAGCTGAATGCCTGTATTCTTCACCACAGTTGACAGCACAGCTTCAGACTGTGTGTGGACAGGGCCTTACAAAAGCCAAATTGCTTCCTTCTCCCCAGTCTAGCCACATGGAAACCTCATGTTTCTGTCACAATGGGACCATACTAGCATCAGAGTGGCATCAAATCAGTTGTACTCCTAACATTTTAACTACCGTAGTTACTCAAATCTAAGACAAACCTGAATTTAGGATGACTCCTGCATTATTATTCTCTATATGGAAAATTAAAAGTTTGTTTTCATATTCCATGTCTACCTTCTAGTTATTGGATGAGCCGTCTTAAATTTCATCCCTCCCACTGCTGCCATAGGAAACATAGTAACAGGAAAAGCAGTAGCCGGTGGGCAGGCAACATGCCCCATGCCCCTTGCCCCCACCCCTTAGTACTTGCCCCGTACTACCCATCCCCCCCAGTGCCTCCTTGTCCCTCATGCCACTTGTTCCCCTTTTGTGCCTGGTCCCCTCCCCCTTACTTTTGCAGCCGTTTGTGCTCTGTCTCTGTTGGGGGCATGCAGCACCCACTGTGCCAGGCAGTAGCAGTAGTCTGGACTTCTTCCTCCAGCCCTGGTTGGTGTCAAAGCCACAGCAGCTCCCCCCCGATTCTGAATGCCCCTTCCCTGCAGCCCTGCCCTGTGCTGCTCTCACTCTGTGCTCCACTGTCCCATGCCCTAGGTGTCCCTTTCCCCACACTTCTTCCCCCGCACCCTTTCCCTGCACTCCCCTCACTCCGTGCATTCCTTCACCTGTGTTCCCCCTACCACCATTTCACCATGCTCTCCCAAGCACTGCATGCCCTTTCCCGTATGCTCCCCACTGCACTGCACATCCTCCTCCCCGTGCCCCTTCTCCACATTCACCCTGTACCAAGCACCCACTCCCCATGTTCCCCCCTGTACTATGCACCCTTTCCGTACACAGGGGAAAGGGTGCGTGGTGCCGGGGGGAGCACAGGGAAGGGGCACACAGTGCAGAGGTAACATGGGTAAAGAGATGCATGGAGCAAGGGGAACACAGGGGGGAAAGGGTGCAAGTGAAGAGGCGCACACTCCATATGTCCCTTTCCCTGCTCCCCTCTCACTCTGCATAACCTTTCCCCCACAATTCCCCCTCACCTCTTCCCCATGAGTCACTCTGGAGCCACAACAGCTGCTTGCCTAGCCTATACTCTAATACAAGGGTGGGCAATTATTTTGGGCAGAGGGCCGCTTACTGAGTTTTGGCATGCCATTGAGGGCTGCATGACAGGCAGCCAGGGGCAGATAAAAATTAATTTTCTAAATTTTTTAGGGGCCCCACAGGCCAAATAGAATGGCCTAGCAGGCCACATCTGGCCTCCAGGCCGCATTTTGCCCACCCCTGCTCTAATATAATATGAGATGGGTTTTCCCCCCTGGTGAATGGCAGGGGGGTGCTCGTCTTATATTTGAGTAAATACAGTACATGCTTCCACTCAAGTATCTTCTTCTTCATTTGGGGGAAAATACAGCGTATGCTAGACCAGACACATGATGATTTCCATACCAACTCAGACCTGGGGTCAGAGCTTATTCCACCAATTAGGTGTTCAAGTGCAATCTTATTCCACTCCACTTCAGTCCATGGAATTCAAATAAGGTTCTGCTTTTGTCACCGTCCTTCCTCTGGGCATTAATAGTAAGCTACAAAAAATGGCAAGGGGAAGGAATACCCACCCATCTTCTGCATGAATGGTATTTCAGGGCTATTCAAGCATGGTGGAATAGGATCATACTTACATGCCTAAGTACTAGTTAAGCACTTAATAGGTGGAACAGGATCTCACCCCAATTGCCCATGTAGTTCAGTGCCTTGCCTCTGGCAGTGGCCACTACTTTAGACATCCTACAGTAATCAAATATGTCATAAAGTAACCACACGGGAAATTTATTTCTAACCCCTGCCGCTTTGTGGTTGTCTTATGCCTTGAAGTGAGATGGTTTATCATCCTAAAATATATATATTTTATCCAATCTAAGGTAAATGTTCTCATTATCCAGAGAAGTGTCTAATCCTTTTTCTTAGTCACTCAATCATAATAAGGATGAGATGTGGTGGTTTTACCCTGTCTTCCTACATGGTTACAGTAACTATAAATCATTTTTGTGTAAACAGGAAAGCAATATCAGCTGATGAAGAAACATGAATTAAGTGTCTTGAAATATTTACACTTTGTTCCTTAAATATATCGAGCATTTTAATACTATACACAGTCGTTTGATTTATACTATTTGAAATGTTTTTTGGCTAGATGGTCATTAGTCTCAAAAAAACCCCAGTGATTCCTCCCTCCAGAGTTACGCTCTTTTAAATAGTGAAATCTGGTAAATTCATCCCTTCAAGTGAACCAGTATTGATAATAGATTATCCAGGTATGCCTTATAATCAACAGTTTGCCATTTTCAACTTGTCATGAGATATATTTATACGCCATATCAAGACACAATAAAGAATGATTTTTGACACTGTCAAATGAAGAAAAAAATACATTACAAAAATTCCAAGTGCGGGGTGTACCGGCTCTGACTCACTGTATTGGGATTGTACGCATTTACATATATAATCATATGCATGCTTAACGTATGAATTGTTACTGGAAAAACTGTGTGTGTTTGTTAAAACATGGCTTGGCCGGGTGCATCAAATATTTCACAGGGGGTTGCAACCAGCCCTTAAGTGTGGTACCCGGCACACCAAAGTCTTTACATATGGTGCTTTCAATTCACCTTTAGCTAGGTGAATATGGGTTCCTCTTTCTTGCTCAATGTACTGCTGTGAGGGGCCTCACTGAGTGTTGTCACTCCTAATGTTGTGTCTTGAGCTGAGATCAGGACTTCTACTGCCTACCACATGATTTAAAGAGGCCACTCGCAAGACAGCTTTATTTAAATTCACAATGCATTCGCAGACTGCCTAACGGTTTAGTAAGCAAACCAGTCTGTGTCTTTTTAACCCGATAAATAATCAGGAGTAAATTCTACTGTAGCATGCACGTGCATTTGGAAATGATGTGTTATGCTTTAACCAGTGGTAAATTGGCCAGAGATTCTTGTTTACAAATCAGTAGGTCTCTAGTGGGGATTACATCCCAAAGCACAAGATTAGACACTTATCCCTGTATCTGTCTGGCTGCCTGTAGTGATGCAATATAGATTTTGACTTACACTGACTAGAGAGATTCAGGAGAGGGGAGGAAGGTGGCACACAGCTGAAAAGCAGGTCTTCTTGGGTTTGCTGAATCCTCCAATTTTGTCTCCAGTCTACACCCCATGTTAACACATGGCTTACTCTAACAAGCATTCTGTTATCGGTTTATTTGGACTTCTCTGACATTGCAATTGAATGAAACCGAGCCTTTGGGAATCCGAATGGACCAGTTATTCTGTGGTCTGGGAAGGTGTGGGTCAATAAGATTCAGGTCCCTAGGAAAATAATGGTGTTTGAAAATGAAGCATGTATTTGGGATTTTTGTTGGACTAGTGCTCAGCTCTGTGCTGGACTGAGCCCCTAAGTACTCTTGGCAGGTGCTCTTCCGCCACCAATAAGGGATGCCCCTGAACAGGAAGAGCCTCAGCAGATGTCTCTAAGGCAGGAGTGTCAAACTCATGGGCCCCTCCCATCCCCCGGCTGGATCGGGATCTGCCTCCGGCAGCAGGGCGAGCAGCTGTTAACTGTTAATTGCTCACCTTGCTGCTGCCAAAGTGAGCCCTCATAGGGCTCCGTACTGCAGAATTTGGTGGAAGACCCAGCCCCGGCTCACCGTACCCCCACATTCCCAGCTCTTCCAGGAGCCCATGAGCTGCATGTTTGACACCTGCTCTAATGGGCGCAGACACACACACTTTTGTAGCAGCTTCAGAAGAGGAAATGAAGCTGCTGCTTGGGACAGCACAGCTGTACCTGTTATAAGGGAGAGCCGGAGCAGCTTTGCTATGCTTGCATCTGCACAACGACAGGTATAGCATAATAGCTGCTACACAGTCTGGGGCGGTAGCTCCCTGTCACCTTCTGGAGCTATTACAAGTGTACACTTGTTCATACCCTATATTGAGCTAGAAGGGGCAAAGTTACCAGTTGCAGAAGGCTTCATGCTCTTTCATTCACTGTAATGCTCGTCTCCCTGCGAGTGATTTGGTGACGTCTCTTTCTGTGCAAGCCTCTTTCCACTAATGAATTAAACAAGTGTAGCAAGATGGTGAAGATTATGAATGAAGATAGTAAAAAGGTGCTCTAATAAGACTTTGGTTGTGCTTTAACAGTCCCCTGTATCTTTTAACAACCTTAAATATTGTTTAGGGATGGAAAATGAAAATAAAATACTGTAGAACTGTGATTCTAGTATATATCCCTCTAACTACTATACCATAAACAACAGCTTAAATAACCTTATCAAGTGGAAATATAGTCAGCTGTGTAATACTGCTTGGTTAATAAAGAGTTCCCTAGATAACAGCTTCCTTTCCGGGCAGACCTAAGTGAATATATTCCATGATGTACGGTACTGGATGTTTGCAAACCATTCTTGTATAATTATAATGTGAATTCTTGAGGCACCATCACATAATAATCTGCCCTGCAGGCATACCTGAGCAGTCACCTGCTATATCATAAAGTATACCTGATGAATTGACTCCATGTGACTCATGCTGTAATTAATGTATGTTCTGCAAGTAGATATGATTATTACATAAATCTCTCTCTCTCACACAGGAAGCTAGGACTAAAATCCAGGCCTTTCAGCTCCAAACATATAACTTGAACAGAAAAAGAGAGTTCCCTCTTCTACTAGGGATAGTAAGTCCTTTATTGTTCCTAATAGCATTGGAAAACAACATTACACAAAGCCAGTATATTACAACACCCCTTCCCTGGAATTACTAGTTATGAATGGTACCAAAACTGTCCCTGGCACAATCCAACAGATAATGAACAGAAACCTGTGCTGGAATGGCATGGCCTGGGGAGAGATGCATCAGACGGGGAAGGGTGGATGTGGTAGGGGGGCTCTCTCAGGAAAACGCTGTAACAACACACAGGCTGAGTTGCCTTGTTCCTGATTTTTGTTAAAATGTTAAGAGTGTGGGGTGGATCCAGAGAGGGTGCAGTGGCATAGCTATTCCCCACTTTTGGCACTTGCTTTAGGGACTTTGAAAAGTCCCCAGAGGCTCCCTGGCGCAATCTGCCCACACTGGTGGGGGTAGAGGAGGCTGGGAGCAGGGGGTGCTGCCACCCCTTCAGTGCAGGTAGCTGCTGCTGCACCCCGCTTGGGGAAACCCTGGATCCACCCTGGTGCATTTTCACAGTAATTTTGAAAGGCCAAGAAAAGGAAAGTGGAGAGAGAACTGAAGTTGATACAGAGGTCCACACCTGGGGGGTAATGGAATTATCCTCCATGAAGAAAAGGAGGTGCAGTGGGATCATGTGGGGGGGAAGTGCTTGGTATTTTATGCTAAGCACTTAACACTAGCACCTTAGGTCATACAAGGATCCCAAAGCACTTCACAAAAGTGTCTCCATTTTAGAAAGTGAAGGATGACAGTTCTATGATTTGTCCAAAGTCACACAGCAATGGGTCATGCAGAAGGGACTGTGCCATTTTATCAAGTCTTCTGATTTGTAATAGGGTTTTCCTCCCCTCAGAAATCCCAGCTGTTGGAATTGGGGCTTTAGAGGAGAATGTCAGCTTGCATTGAAAAGAAAAGGAATGTTTCTAGTCCTCACTGTTTCTTATTAATTTTGCTAAAACCTTTCCTTTTAATGTTGAGTTATTAAAAATTATAGTACATTACTTTTAAATAGAAAACCTCAGGAAACAACTCCAACTCAGAGTCTGAGGCAGGGAAGAACTGGGATGGAGCCTGGGGGGAGAAGTGGGTAGATTAAGGAGGAAGTGCTGCTTACCATCGATAGTGTCATTACTTTCTCCAAAAGAATTGGCAAGATCGCGGTCCAATAAGGAAGTGATAAAAACTTCAGAGAAGGGGGAAAGGCAAAGAGTTGCTAGGGCTTATAGGCATAAGAGCTGATTAGGCAGGAGACGGGAAACTTTTTGGCAAGCAAGCTAAAAGAAAATGGAAAAGAAACATGTCACAGAGGAAGCCCACACGCTCCCTCGACTTTCTAAGATGGTTCAGGAACAGAAACAAGGAAAGCAGCAGGGTGGGAAATGGTGAGGAGCACAAAATGGAAAGAAGGAGAAGCATAGCAGTGAAAGTCAAACTGAATAGAGTCAGTGTAAACACTGAACAGCAATGTGGTAAGGACCTGTAATCTATGCAGCTCCACAGCCCATAGGAGTGTCTCCTCTTTGGAATAAATCAATAATTCCCCTTCTACCAAAGTCTCCTAAATAGCATCCTTCTCTGGGATAGATACACTGGCTGAAGTAACTACCTGCTTTTCTCTACTGGTGAAGAACTTCCACCATTGGTATTTACCTGTCACGGCAGTATCGGTAGAAACCACATTTCCATGGGTGCTATAAGAAGACACAAGGTGGGGATGTCAAAAAGATTAAAAATAAAACCACTTTGTTAAAGATCAGAATAAAAGCAGTCTTCCTTAAAAGGTCCTGCTGCTGTACACTTGCAGTTTACTCCAAAGCAAGCTGAGCATCAGTACCCAAACAAGTAAGTACATGCAAGCTCTTAAGCTTATTATCTTTCCAGCAGGCTTTTCCTTTCTTCCCCAGTCTTGAGCAATACATCAGGGCATTCAGAAAAGATCTGACCTTTGGTCAGATAGGTGTGCTATTATTAAGAGGTCAGATAGGCGTGCTTTTATTAAGAGGTTATGATCTCCAGCCTTGACTACTGCAATGTGTTTTAGCTGGGATTGAATCTACAGACAATAAAGCCATTGGGTCCAGAAGGCAACAACTCAACAGTCTCAAGAGAAAGTGCTAAGCTGATGTTCTTCTCTTGTATTCTAGTTCCTACTCTGGTACTGACTGCCTACCAAATATTGCTTCAAGTTCGACCTATTCCACCCCGATCAATAGGAATTTTGCTGTTTGTGTCAGTAAAGCCAGAATTTCACCCTGGCCTTGATGTTTAACTCTCATATTCAAGAGGCTGGTCCTCTCCTTCAAGACATCCTAAGACAGCTGCAGTTCCCAGGGACTATGAAAACAGACATAGCAATGCAGCCGGGTGCCTGGGGCAGCTGCCCTGGTCACCCCACCCTAGTTACACCACTGTATGAAACTATCCCAAGGAGCTGTTAACCAAATTAGAGACAGCCAAAGACCAAGAAATAGATCAAGGATGTCAAATGTGCAGCCCGTGGGCCAGATGTGGCCTGTGGTGCTGCTCCACATGACAGGTCAGGGAATTTGGAGGCATGGCTAGCAGGAACGGAGGGATCCAGGGACACACTGGGCCATGGTGCGAGTTTGAGACCCCTAATCTAGACTGTTTCTTGTACTATGTGCCAGGAAATACCATAAGATAAAAGGACTGTGCTTGTAAATGAAACTGGCTCCTTATTAAGAAGGGGAGCTGTTCACAGAGGTACTGCAGCTAGCATTCAAGCCAAGTGAAAACAGGCTGGCTTCCTGCTACTTCCTACGAACTGGGCTCCTCCTGCCACATTCTGTGCAGATGTAAACTGGAACGGGTTCATATCAGCACAGGGTCTGGGCCAGAGCTGCTTCCGGGGTCAACGCACAGGTCAGGAATCAAAGAGAACCAAGAACTTGGGTAGCTTCAGAGCAAAGGGCAAAACCTCCCTCCTGGCCCTCACCTCTGCAGATCACCAGAGACATCCACAAATTAGCCATGTAGCCCTCGCCTGGAAGTGAGGGAGAGAGAAATGGAAGCACAGGATAAGCCAAGTTCCTGTCCCAGAGACAAAAAAGAAGCCACAAAAGCCTGGATCTTTTGCCAGATCACTGAGATGAATGATAGTGAAAGATAGTATGGGTTATATAGTCTTACCAGGCATCTTTACACATTCAACGAACTTTAGTTAATGGCTCTGCCAGCATTTTGAAGCACAGGGACGCTGATACACATGATGTGGAGGCTGCTCGAACATGCTAATTTGCATGCTCCAGATGATTTGATTAATCATACTAATTAGCATACATTGGAGCAGACATCCGACATGTGTGCAGGTGCCCACCAAGATTACTCTAGGATTTGGGTAGTACGGGATAACAGGGATGAGAGCAACTTCTTCCAGGGCTGTCTACACTCACATTAATCCTTGTTTATGAGAATGGGTTCAACTAAAACTCTGTCTTGAACACCCATAAATTTTAGGAGCTGGGACTTTTTGAACCATATTTCCTAGTTAATCTCTATTCTTAACGGACTGAATTCTAGGCTTTCCCTGTATCTGAATGCTGTGACTTGGTCCCGTTTAATCTGAGGCTGTAGTCCTTACCATGGCTGCCTAGAATATGGTTGCCTCTTTTTCTCTCCAAATCTTGTATTGCAGGATTCATAATACTTAAGGCTGCCTTTATAGGTGAACAGTTACAAAAATAGAGTGCCAGTGAAAGGTAAGAAAACGTTTCTAAACAAGTTGTTTTTTAATGTTAGATTTGCATAGTATTGCCTGTACATTTTTTCTTCCTAAACATGAGGTCCCTTCCAGCCTTTCTTCTCTATGATATGATATGAAACCCTAGTCTGACTGTTCTGAATTATAAAAAGAAACAAATAACAATAATTGCTGTGAACCTTCATTCCCACAAGAGGGTGCCATTCCCGATTTCTGCTTCTGGGTGATAAGGCAATTGGAATAATATATCAATAAATAAAATTCTCATTAAAACTGTGGTAAAGACGTGTGCAACTGATATGTGGCTTCCCCCACCCCCCATTCAGGAGTAACATTGACATCCCAAGCCCATACCTGTAAAGCCACTATGCTCATAACACCAACTTGCATCATTGCTGTGTTTGATATTGTACCCATGTATTGAAAGTTGCCCGAATGACCTTTGAAAAACAAATGCACAACGTCTTTGAGCCTTTTGTCGAGAAGGAAGTACCATCAAAAAGAAGTCTGCTTCTTTTCTTCACTCTTGCCTGAGAATGCAAGTTTAAGCAGCATTATTAAGAAGGAGTCTTTAAAAATGTTTTTCTCGGCTTTGTGCGCTACATTTTTGAAGGTGTAAAGGAAAAAAAAGCTTTATGCAGGAAGACAGTTTAATTATTGCATGTATCTGTATGTGTATCTATTCATACTTGATGAAAAGCACTTTAGTGTGTGGGTGTTGATTTTAAGCAGGGAGAATGCAGAATTAAATTTATACAGAGTGATAAGGTTATATTGCACAATTACAGAACAGCTTTGAATCCCTTCCCTAGAGACAGGACAATCACAATTTTGGATAGGATTTCACCAATGGCTGCACTGCGCTCGCTTTTTCAATTAATACAAATCCTTAACACATTGTATTTGCAATGCTCTTGGCAAACAATGAAAAACTGATTTTAAAAGATAACTCATAATCCTCCCTCCTGCCCTGCAGTGCATGTATGTTGGTTTCTATAGGCACTAGGGCTGGATCCAGACATGCAGGCAAGTGTGGTTTGTGGTGCTGCAAATCTCTTTGCAGTGCCACAAACAGCATGAGTTGCCCATAATCAGTGCAGCGCGGGAGCAAAATCTTCTACCAGGCAGTTTCACACATGCTTCTGGACACGGTGCTGGGTGCTTTAATTAGCGAGCCGTGCTGCTTAAAAGCACCCATGCGTCATGTGTATCAGCATCCCTGATGGCAGCAGGGCACTTGGAACTAAAGCTCAAAGTGTTTTAGTTCCAAGTGCCCCGCCGCCATTTTTTCATTTATAAGTTATGCGGGAGGGTGCCAGAGCGCATCCGTTTCCATGCTTCAGCAGGCTCAATTAATCGATTCTGCTCCAACGTGCTAGATTTCCAGCATGTCGGAGCAGGCTCCCCGCACGTCTATAGGAGCCTCCGCGCTGAGGCACACCACACCCCAACCAGCCAGACCAGCTGACTTGGGCGCAGTGCGCCTCAGTACAGGGGCTGCATGTGCCTCAGCGGAGGGGCTCTGCAATGGAGCCCCCGCACCAAGGCACGTGGAGACAGGGGAGCAGCCAGCCCAAAGTTGCCTACTCCCCCGTCTTGAGGCACACCGCACCCCAGCCAAGCGGGAGTGGCTGGCTGGGACACACAGTACAGGGGCTCTGCAGTGGGCAAAGATAAAGGAGCATCTCCACGTGCCAGCTGGCACGTGGAGATGCCAGCTGGCACGTGGGCACAGGGTGGCACGTCGTCAGCTGGCTGGGGCACAGGGTGCTGCAGTGCAAGGGATGGCTAGCCCCTGCTGAGACACCCTGTGCCCCAGCCAGCGTCCCCCCACCCCGCAGCATGTGAAGCAGTGGGACAATGTGTCCTGTTGCAAAGCACATGAGCAGGGGTGTGCATGGGGCATAAATTTATGCTGCAACTATTTGTGCTGCTGTAAAGACACGCCTCTGCTCATGTGGACCCATCTACCCATCAGACACCGTAATGAAGGGACTTGTGAGAAAATCTGGTGTGGCTACTCCAGATTCGCCTCACACTCAAAATAGAAGTGGGAATTCGCAGCCCAATAGCAAAGGCTGTCATTCATATTATGTTTTATAGGACTTTCCCATACTGCTTTGCTTTCTCATATAAGCCCCTAAGAGGTGGGGGTTAAGACAGCCGAGTGCTACTTTGAACTCTGCTATTTATTAGTTGTGAGATTGGATTTATACCAAACTCCTCAAAAGTAGCCTCTGCTTTGTGGACTCCTCTGGACAAAACCAGTGACTGCTTCTGAACATAAGGGCTCTGTGTTCTTCAGTTACTCTGCCTATGGCAAGGAGTTAGACACATTTGTTCATCCACCTTTCAGAATCATTTAAAATTAGTCTAAAATGCCAAGTGCCAAGAGTAAAAAGCAAAAGTTTTCCAAGATGTGGATCCTTGTGTCACTGAATTATTAGGATCAGTCAAGGATTGAATTTGTAAAGTTTAAAAGTGTGCATTAGAAAAAAAAGTTATTGCATTTAATAAGCAAACTTTGAAATAGTTTCTGAATCCTCCTCAAAACATTATTATTCCTGATATGCCCTTTCATAGATGTTGTTAATATATGGAAAGGATATCATTCTCTATTAAAATATCCAGGATATTAAAGTAACTTCTAGAAAAGCTTTTTTTTTTTAATTAATTATTTTTGCTGCAGTCAGACCTACCAGGTCCCATGCAGGATTGAGATTCTGTTAGCATTGTGTATAACCACATATCAGTAAGAAAATCCTTGCCTCACAATGTTCACACAAAACAAGAGACAAGTAGATACAACTAGCTGAAGAGGAAGTACATGGAAACAAAGAGGTGCTTATGAATGGCATAATAAACAGTAGATACAGTACAGCAGCTGCCTAAACATTGCTGTTGATATCTTAGAAGAAGGCATCGTGGAAGGACATGAAGCAATTTTGAACACGTTTGGGAGTTCCCTCTACCCATCAGACACCGTAATGAAGGGACTTGTGAGAAAATCTCTTGTGGCCACTCCAGATTGGCCTCACACTCAAAATAGAAGTGGGAATTCGCAGCCCAATAGCAAAGGCTGTCATTCATATTATGTTTTATAGGACTTTCCCATACTGCTTTGCTTTCTCATATAACACCGCATTATACAGCTGTCCCACAGCTAGATGAAGATTTGGGACGAGGGTACTTTCCAGGTACCACTTTGTATATGTATGTCTGGAGGGTTGGGCAGAGCACAGAGTCAGAAGGCAAGCCAGGTTGGGTAGCCAGGAGGACATCAAGCCACTTGGGTTAAGGAAGAGGCTGGGTTAGCAAGTCAAAGGGTCAGGTAGAGCATGGAGGCCAAGGGTGACCCAGCTCAGGTAGCCAAGGGGTCAGACAGAGAACCAGTAGAGGCAGGAGCCAAGCAAAACAGTGAGGCGGCTTGGGTACATGTTGAGCACTGCCACCCAGACACTTCCTTGTCCACATCAGGGATCAGACGGGGTGAAGGGGGAGATGATGCTGGCCAGCCACCCCCGTGGTAGGGAGTGGGTGGGTGGCTGGGCTCAAATGGAGGGCTCTGTCCAGCCTGGGTGCACAGCCAGGGAGGTGGCAGCTGGCATGGGCAGCTGTGCCAGGTAGGCCAAGGCCCCATGTTTGAAGCCGTGGCCTGACAGGTAGTGTCTTTGTGTTGAATTACTGTATGCAAGTCAGTGCTTGACACCTTGAGGAGGATTCATAAAATGACTGGTACACATTTAAGGCTTGAAGTGCAAGCCACTTTAAAGCCAGATTTGTTGAGTAATCAATGGATATGTTACTGTAACGGCAACCTACATACACTTGCTTTTAACTGTTTAGGTTTCCTGAGCTGAAATACACTGTATGTTGGGTTTTTTTAATGGCCTTAGTATTTTTTGTTGTTACACATTTGTGACAGTTGTATAGTAGGCAAGTTGCTTCCCATGACAGAGGGAATTAAATATTGCAAGAGATAGTTGCTTTGTGTAAATGGTACAATGAATCCTGAATATCGTTGTCAGAGCTGTTTTAAAAAGAATTACAAATTTCACATGAAAATGTTGTTTGAAAGCTTTTCAACCTGACAATCTCTTCAAGCTGAGAGAACTTTTCATCTTAAAGTCCCTGTTTCCCAAAGCAGATAAGCAGCTTTCCCTTTCTTAGAGGGGGCATAAGTGGTACTTTATGCTACTCTCGGTGTTTCCTGGATTTTGAACAGCTTCTGAGCAGTGTAGCAGTTCAAGGACACGGACTTATATAGGAGCTCTGAGCATAGGACTAGGAACAAGGGACACGATTTCCAATTGTGATTCCAGATACTTTGGCATTTCTTAAATTAAAATGCTGAGACTTAGCAGTGAAAATCATACAGTAACTATGAGCTGCATTGATCAAGTCTGCAAGAGTATTCACACACTCCCCAAATGGAATATCTTGCATGGTGCATTGGACTCTGTGTGAAAACTGGAAAATATTATCTGGGTATAATCACACTGGTCGTTTGAAAGTCTCATCAGAAACCTAATTCAGCAGAAAGCTAAATCAGTAAAAATGTAGGAAATACTGAGGCTCACCATGATGACAACTAAATCTATCTGAACTAGGAGAATTTTTTTAACCAATAGTAAATTTTCCAAACGCTGAAGTTTCAGGGTGACTGACATAAATTTGGGTCAAATTCAGTTAATAGTTTTGACCAAAAAAAGAGGGGGGGAATGGAAAATGGCAGAACATTTTGATTCAACCTTTTCTATGCGAAACAATTTTACTTTTCCTTTCAAAATGATATTTTTGCTTCAAAACTGACCTACTTTTCATATAAAAAGGGTTTTTCAAATGGCTAAAAAACTTCTAAATGAGCATTTCATTTTGCTTTGAATGAAATATTTTGCTCAACCCAAAATCAGTGTGTGTGTTGTCGTGTGTCCCTCCCCCGAGGCGTTTTTGGTTTGACTACCAATTACCAAAATCCCATTATTACCACAGCTCTGTAGTGATTTACCTGCTTTCCCTGAATATTAACTTACCAAATTTGCATACTAAGAAACCCAAGAAAATTACGATAAGGCACAGACAAGAATATAAAATCACTGGGTTTAGAGGATTGTCAAGGGGAACCAAAACAGTGAAGCAAGGGACTGGATTGCTTTTTAAAAAATGCAAATTAGTAGGTGGTGGAACAGAATCAGGGGAGGGGAAAAACCCACCAGATGAAAGAGTAGAGAGAAAAAAAGTCCTAAAGAGCTGACACTACCTCTACACAGATGATGAAAGGCTGAGCCCGCAACAGATTTCACGGGTAAAGTCTCAGGAGTATGTTTTTTTCATGAGTCCCACTTTGTTGTAATGCAGAAGCCTCCCACAGCAGAGAAAGCCCCCTCTGCACAATGTGCCCTTCACGCAGAGTGACAAAAAACAGAGCAAGGCATTGAGCCTTAACTGAAACAAACAGCCAAAAAGTGCCCCAATTTCATACAGAAAGTGTTACAAGTGGGCAGGGGAAAAAATCGCCGCTTATACCTCATAGCAAAGTAAACTTCACTTGAGCTGCTCAGATGCATGCAGAGGTTGAGATGATTCCCCTGACCTCTGCATGATATGATGTGATACTATGCATAACCATTTGTGCAGCTTGCAACAATATCACCAAGCTGCTGTGGTCAAGATTTTCCAGCTTTGGTTCTACTTAAATCTACATATAAGCAGCTAGATATCAACAGCCTGATTTTCAGAGGACAGTTTTGGATGCTCAGCCTCTCTAAAAACTCAGACCATTTCATTTTAGGTACCACCGGTTGGAGAATGTAGGTGACTTGATGTAGATCACAGGGGTGGGTTGTTTTAGAATGAAAAAGGAGAACCCAAATATCCTGATTTCCATGCAGGGGCTTTGAGACACAAAATCATCTCTCCTCATTGGAGCAAGGGTGGCCATTATGGAGGACAGTCCAGTTGTCCTCTATCCTCTATTGATATAAAACCTGACGCCTTTATGTCCTCTATTTTTCGCTTAAAGAGAAAAATAGAGGACATAAAGGCGTCACGTTTCGTATCAATAGAGGACGGAGGACAGAGTAGCAGAAAACCAGAACGTCCTCTATGATAGCCACCCTATTGGAGCAGATGTGCATGGAAGTGGTCAGACCGAAACACCTCAGGATCCTGGGATTTATTCTGTAAGAGCTATTTATCTCATTCTGATTATTTTTTCACCTTTCCCTTTTTGGATAATAATATCAGACTCAGTATGTGGCCCAGGAGGAGGAGCCAGTGATGAACAGTCATCTGAAAGGAGAGCTGGAACAAGGGGTGGGAATCACTCCAGGCATTGTCATCAGAGTGGAAAAATGGTGAATGAAATGAGGCAAAGAGCAGGAAGAAGAACATAGAAATACAAAGGAAATATGAAAAATATATTTAGGCCAAGAGTATGGCTGGCCTTTGCACGGTGGTTGTTCTAGGAGAAAAAAAGAGGCAGATAGTAAAAGCAGAGGCTAGGGCCCTAAAATGACCGAGAAGACGATGAAGCCATGGTCTTCCATGTTGGCTAGTGAATCTGACTGGCCATGAAACATGTCAAGAGTTTCCTGAAGCACCAGCTCTTTCATAAATCCTAGGGGTGCAGCAGTTTCATATCATGCAGTTCTCTAGGCTGTGTAATAAGGCTGTGCGAAGCTTCGGTCCCTGATATGATTCAGCAGAGATTTGGCCTGATTCGGCGGCCAAATCTCTGAATCAGAATCAAATCAACTCTTCTTTGGACCATATTCTTAAGAGAAATAAAATAGTCAAAACAAGCAACCACAAACTGATTAAATTAATTAGCTTTGATTACCGAAGACAGAGCACTATCTGACGGATAGGGGACTGTTCAAAAGCAAGGCCTTGTTTGAAATGTTTAGGAGAGAATGAAAAGTAGGAAATTATAAAGTAAAATTAGGAATAAACTTAATCAATTTTAGTAATAAAAACCAATTAAAGTAAAAGCCTCCCAGGTACAACTAAAACAGATGGAGGGATTGATTATAACGTTATTAGGGTAATGCTATTTACCTTACTAAAGTAGACCTCGTTCAGAGCTAAAAGGAAGCACCTCTCTCTGTGGGTCCTTAACCAGTCACACATGCCACATATCTTGTATCAGTGCAAATGGTATAGCCAAAAGCTTGAGCAGAAAGAGATTTCTACTCCTACTGTTCACCAAAAGGGGAAAATACTCCTGTAGAGTGTGTTATTTGCATAGATAACATTAACCAACCCACAATTCTTTTATTCATACTTAGGAACCCACAATAAATGTTCATGACCATGGATTTTGGTGGGAACCCTGCAGAGGTACTAAGGAGATTTTTTTGTTTTCCATCTGTTTGTGAAAATGTTATGGAGGCATCTGAATTCTCAGCCCTGTGGGCCTGAGACTTGCATGTAGGATGTTGACCCAGTAGAAAATAATATCAAATACAGATCTTGATAGACAAGGATATTGGGCTTCAGTATTTTGGATTTGAAATGAACAGGTTATTGGATTTGGACTGACACATAATCACTTCCCTTGAACTGCTGGCAACACTCCTATTAGTGCAGCCCAGTAACCCCCAGGTCCTTTTCTGCAAAGCTGCTGCCCAGCCAGTCAGCCCCCAGTCTGTACTGGTGCATGGGACTGCTCCATCCCAAGTGCAGGACTTTGCACTTTTCCTTGTTGAACCTCATGAGATTTCTTTTGGCCCAATCCTCCAATTTGTCTAGGTCTCTCTGAATCCTAGCCCTACCCTCCAGCATATCTACTAGTCCCCACAGAGGTGAGCTCTGCTCTTGGTTCTTTTCTATGGACAGTTTGTTAAGAGATGCTACAAAATTGGGATTTTACGATAAAGGCAGAAATACATTTGAGCTAAATGGGCTCGTTGAGAAGCTGCCTATCAAGTATTTTTTATAAATTGAATCAATGGGGTGGTTAGGTGATGGTGCCTCCTAGCAGGGCCAGTCAAGTAACTTTCTCAAGACTGGACTATTGCTACTTGCTGACCTGAACTATAAGTCAGGTTTGGTGGGTGGGCGAGAAGGGACACAAAGGAGAGAATTACCTGTCCAATGGTATCACTGGTGAAGGGAGTCAGATGGGATATTACCTAAACTAAAACTCGCCAGAAGGGGAAGAGGTATTTTATTCTTTATGAACACGTGTGTCCCATTGCCTTGTTTTCCCAAATCTGTACATCCGTTTCCTTCCCCCTTTAATAACTTTCTTGTTTGCACTCAGGGCCTGGGCATTAGGGCTGTGCGAAATTTCACCCACCGTTTCATTTCAACACTGTTTCAACTCATTTTGAGGTCAAAACAGCAAAATCAAAATGAAACAAAGGGCCTCAAAACAAAACGAGGCTAGTCGAAATGTTTCGAAAGTCAAAATGTTTTGACCATAGCACTGGGGATGGAAGTCAATCCAGCTGGACTGACTTCCCATCCCTGGTGCTAGATCGGGCAGGGACGGGGAGTCAACCCAACTAGGCTGAGTTCCCATCTCAGGCACTAGATCAGGTGGGGGATGGGGATTCAGCCCATCTGGGCTGAGTTCCCATCCCAGGTGCTAGATCGGGGCAGGGATGGGCTGTCCCTGGCAGATCTAGAGAAATGTCAAAACAGAATCGAAACAGCCTCACTGTTTTGACAAAGCAAAAACGGAACAGCTGTTTCGAATCGAAATGAAAATCAATATGAAACGCTGTTCTGCTGAAACCTTGAAACTCAAGGCGAAACGGAACGGTGCCGTTTCACACAGCCCTACTGGACATGTGAAAAAGTTACCAAAAGATAAACAGGCCTTATAGATTTACTACAGATCGACCACTCCACAGTAAGTGCCTGTAATGAAAGCTAAGCCATGCAATCTTGGCTAGTACACGCTAGGCACGTCTACATGAGACACTGTGTGTAGCTGATTACTACTGCACAGTAGCATTGCTGGGCACAAGCCATGATGTGACACTACTGTGCAGTAGTAACAAGCTACTGCACAGTAAGCATCACTAGCCAACCGTGCTGGGACACTACTGCGCAGTAACACTAGTTACTGCACAGTCATTTAGTACATTTGGTTATGCAAATACTAAATGACTGCTCAGTAACAACTGTGCCATGGGTGCCTCATGTAGACGCGCCCTTTGAGAACTAAGTGACTGAGGTTAGTTTCTGTTTGCTGTGGGGCATTTACCATGGAGCAGCTGACATGCAGTAAACTCCTGTCCCCTGGTTTGTGACAGCAGCACCATGCCCTCCATCTCCAAATAGGTAAATTATCACTGCTAAGAGTACCCACAGCTATTCACAGTTCCTGAGTGGGACCCTTAGTCAGTTCAGTCACTGGATTTTTTCCTAATAAGCTGTCAGTTGATTTCAGTGGCCGTAACAGCTAACAATCAGGAATTCAGTCACCACAAGTGTTGCTACAGAACATTTAATTTTCAATATCAATGCATCCTTTATCCCCCTTTACACTCCCCCTCCCACAACTTTATTCCCTCAGCAATGGCTGACTGAATGGTACACTTTCCACCAGGGGCTGCTGCACTGGGGTGGACAGCACAGCCTTTTGACAGAGTCTGTCTGAGCACCCAATTTCCTAAACACTGCATGGAGTGAGACCGTGACTCTTGAGGGATTCGTCCCTGCATTGGTGCAGTGCCCAGCTGGAACCTGGTGAAGAGACTTTAGGCTAAAGTCACAAAATTGTAGGTGTCCAGCCAACTAGCACAATCCTCATAAGTTAGGATGATCATGTAGCTGGAGGACCAGGCTCCCTATCCAATGCCTGGGGGGAGTTAGGGGCTCACAGCAAATAGCATACAGTGCAGGGAGCAAGCTGAGCTACCCACGGGGAAACACCAAGGAAAAGGGCAGGTCCTAGGCACCATCCTTACAATGGCTAATTCTGAGCTGGAGGGAGGCTCAAGTTCTCAGCTGTGATCCCTCTCTTGGTGTCATGCACATAAGCCAGGTTGCCTCTCCTCACAAAGGCCAGATCCAGACCTGCAGGCACATGTGTTTTGTGGCAATGAAAACCTTTTTATGGCACAACTAACTGCACACCCAGCACATGAAAATGTGCCCTGCACTGCAAATTTGCAGTGCAGGGGCAAAATTTGCTAGAAAATCCCAGCAGCCAAACAAAAAAGCCACAAAAAAAGGGGCACAGCACAAGTGACAGTAGTGTGCACCAGCAGACACAGAGACTCAGTCCTCCAGGAAGACACTCTGGCTGCTGGCCAGAGTGCCTCCCCTCCTTTAGTTCCACCCCAGCTCCTCCAGCATGCCAGGAGCCAGGAGAAGCAGGGAAAGGGCAATTTGCCCAAAGCGGGGCATTTTGCTGCACACCAAAGCACACATGCAGGAGCATGCACAGCAGCAAGAAGTAGCAGCACAAATTTGTGCCACTACTATTTTTGCCGCCGCACGTGTACGCCCTTGCATGTGGGGATGCACCTAAAGGCTGCTTCCAGATGAGCACAATGAATCCCCGCATGCAAGGGCGTACACGTGGCATGCTGGAGGAGCTGGGGTGGAACTAAAGGAGGGGAGGGCAAAAAAAGTGGGGCAATGCACACCACCCAAAACCAGAGCCCAGCCAACCAGAGCTACACTGGCTGCTGGCCAGGCTTCCTGCCACAGCTGCAGCCCTGGGAGGCCCCCTGAATCCTAGGTAAGGCTGCTGGGGCCAGCACAGTTGCTGGCCCCAGCCTCCCCTACCCCACCTGGGGTAACCTGCCATGCACCAGAGTGTGCGTGGCACAGGTGTTCCCTGGGGACAAGTAGCAGCAGCACAATGTATGCCACTTCTGCTTGTCCACAGGGAAACAACATCTTTGCTCGTCTGGACACACCGAAAGAGGGCAAGCCCTTCCCACACACACATAGTAGCCTTTGGATTTGGTGGGAGACCTGCTTCCAAACTTCTTTTCTGCCTGATCTGGAGAAGAGACTGGCCTAGAACAAATTACCTAGAGAGGCTGTTGAATTTCCACTGGCGACTGTTTTTGAGTGCAAGTCAGACAAATATTTTTCTAGGATGACTTGGGCAGGGATCATCCTGCCTTGAGCTTGGGGTAGGATTGGATCCTGAAGTCACTTTCAGCTTTACATTTCTATGATTCTGAATGAGCCAGCTAGGTCCTTTCATGGAACTGTCCCCTGGTGCTTCTTGCCCCAGGACCATAGGGATAGAACAGTCCCATTGCAGCCACCTTGGAAAGTGGCTGCAGCACAGAAAGGATTTTCTTCCTTCAGTGGGGGTGCCTCATGCAACAGTGCATGACACTGACTTATGCATTGCAAGACTAATTTACCTTTTAATCTCCAGCTTTCAGTTATCTGATGTACCTCAGCAGATCTTACAGTGGTGCTGCTTAACAGCTTCCTAACTGTTCACAGAGTGGCCACGGTATGTGATTTGCTCAACCAGCACATTTCAAAGTCATACATCCACCCAGGAAGCACAAAAAATTACTTTGCCAGGGTAGCTGCATAAATTGTAGAACCACTTAAAAACACAGCTGTCAAAAATGCAGGAAATACGACATGTTGTCAAACACTGGGTCAGAGACACGGTACCAAAGCTAGAAAAAATACGCTCATTAGAAAGAAAAACACAGCCTGCCAAAGCTGCAAATGAAATAAAATGGGCAAAAATCTGCAGATGTAAACACAGCAAATTAAAAAAGCGGAAAGGGAAAAAATGAATAGGAGAAGCTGTACAGAAAGGAGCACACAACTGGGAGTGAGGGACTGAGCTATAATCCTGTCCTAGACACTGAGCAGCCTTAGGCAGTCAGTTAACCTCTCTGATCTATCCAAAAACAGAGATAATAGAACTTACTTACCGACATCCCTTTTACAGGTGTGGTGAGGATTAGCTGATGCTTTGGAATAATAAATTGATAATTTAATAGCTATTAATGAACCCATGAGCGTGTATGTGTAACACTGCTGTCAGCTACAGGAAATCAGAGGTGCTGTGTTGTTCTCATATAGGCTTTCTGCAGTTACTGGGGATTCTCCTTTTACTTTGCTTGACAAGGCTTTTACTTGGATGCAGGAGAAGGGAAGTTCTGTTTCTATCTCAGCTGAGAAGTTCCACGCAGCCATGGTACACGCCACCGCCACCGCCAGGAAGACAGAGATGACAACAGATTTGTTACACATGAATTAGAATGAAGTAATAAAGGTAGGATTCTGGTCGGTATTGACCAAAAGTGGAAATTGCTTAGTTATCTAAAGTGACCAGCTGCTCTTTAAATACTAGGGGTATGTACAGACATTAGGGGCAGGTTAGATAGAGTTAAAAATGGCCACTCAATCTAAGGTAAATCAGGATGGAGGGGGCTAGTGGAGGAGGTTGAGGGATTGGGGGCGGGGGGGCAAGCAAGCTCTGAAGGGGAATCTGGGGGAGCTAGAGGTATCTGTGGGGGAACTGGAGGGGCTAACGTGGTTTGCTAGGGAGGCTTGGGGGACCAGGGGAGCAAGCTGGGTCCGCAGGGGGTTGGTGGGGTCCAGGAGGCTTTGGCAGGATCAGGAAGGCAGCAAGGTCCTCCGAGGGGGCTTAGGAAGATGGCAGGGCTCTCTCCACCTCCCCCCAGAAGACTGGAGCTATTTTTTAGTGCACACACCCCCCCCGGCAAACCAACCCCTCCATCCCGTCCACCCCTCCCCCACCCTGACCTACCTCCTCAACTACTAGCACCAGCAAACACTGGTCAAATCAGCACTGGAAGCAAATTGCAGGATGGGGAGTAGGTAGGCTCGGGGGGATTGGCTGGTCCCCTGGAGGGAGGAGGGTTGTATGTTTGGGGCGAGAGGTTGGAGGGCTAAAAATAGCCCAGCTCTGGGGGGCAGAAGGAAAAGCGCTGCCCCAGGGCTGGGCCAGCAGCTGGACTTTCCCAGCTCTGGGGCTGTGCTGGGAACCATACAGAAGTTCAGTTAAATCAGTCTTGCATGACACAGTCTAAGTTAGACTGCCTCGGAGGTATGCATAACTTAGATCAGGTTGGACCAATCTAAACTTCACTAACTTCATACAACTACACTTAGATCCACCTAAATAATGATCTAAGTGTAAGGTCCACACCTGGGTGAACTAGATTAGATCAGGTGGCCATTTTTAATGTGATCTAACCTTCTCCTATCCTCCCCGAACATCTGTATGTACCCTAGTGGTGATCTCTCAAGTTTAGATTTGGTGAGGGACTGGGGAAGGAAGAAGTATGCACTAATGATACAATCAAAGCTACCCAGTAAATGGACGATTTCTTTTCCTAGTATTTTCAGTTCTCATGAGCTTTAAGATCAGCAGGAAAAATACCTTTAAATGTATATTTTACCTGGCCACCTTGAAATAGGCTCACAAAGTAACCTAAAATAAATATATGAAATGGTTCTCAAGAGAAACTGCTGTTTGGAGAGGGGGGGTGGGGGAAGATTAGTGTTTTCTATAGCACCATTAATTCCTCTGGGGATGTTAAAGCACTTCAGAAAGCAACAAGATACAGGAATTGTTCATATATTCAAAAGTGCTCACATGCTACAGCGATGGCCACCATAGAAATACATGTAACAGTGAAAGAGCATATGTAAACATAACCCAGTTGTATGAGAGGCACCTCTGGTCTGTATAGGATCAACGATCAAGCATTATGAACATATAATAACTCACAAAGTCACAGGCCAGATTCTGACCTCAGTTACACAAGAGCAAATCCGCTTTAATGCCACTCAGTTTAATGGAGTAACTCCACGTTTACATCTGTGTACATTTGACCCGGAGTTATTAAAATTGAACTGCTTCTGAACTGAACATGGGAGTTAGGGGTACAGCCTTTGAATCACAGCTTCCTAGACCTCAAATGCTGAAGGCTGGAAGTGGGAAAAAAACAGGGGAAAATCCCCGGTCATATTCTGCTCACTCACCCTTTCAGCATCGATTTTCGGCCACTGTGTGACACAGGATACTGGCATGGTGGACCTATGATCTGACCGAGTAAATGGCAGTTCTCATGTTCTGAGAAAAGGCATATTGAATGGGGCAATGGCGCTCCCCCCTATGATCTTCCAGAAAGAATCACGGCATTTTAACATCTAGCAAGGACCTGACTTCATCATCATCATCATCATCCTACCAAGTTTATATAACACCTTCAACTGCAGCTATCCCCACATTTATAAAAGAAGAAAGAGACTATTCCACCACATTATAGTTAAAGAAACTGAATCACAGAGAGGTCAAGTGATTTGCTTAAAAGCATTGAGTAGGCCAATGGCAGGAACAGAACTCAGATGTTATGAATCCAAATCCAGTGCACTAATCCAGGAGTCCACGCCACCGCTAGAGAGCCAGGTGCTGGGGGAAGCAGCACTGACACCAACACAGCTCCCAGCTGCTTGGCCCCATCACGATGCAAGCACAGTGCTGATGATGTGCCATCAGAGCCACCCAGCCTGTATTGAATCAGATCCAGGTTGCTCCAGCACATAGCTTTTTAAAGGTTGCCAGCTACTACACTAACCAGTATGCCCCACTGCCACCCCCCTCCCCAACATCTCCACTGGAATAGCCTCTCTCATGCATTTTGTATTGCAGAGGAAATTCAGCTGCAATGTTAAATAATAGATAGAGGCAGAAGGAAAAAGAAATAAAGGCAAAGTGGTGAAAAGTGCTTTTTCAGCTAAGATCTGAAATGAACTGGAAAGACAACAAGGAAGAGCAATGGAGGCATGACTGAGAGTGGCTAAACTGTGACGAGATGCAGAGGTCAATACCTGAGGAAGGGAGGGAGTAGAATAATGAGTTACACAGAAAGGATGGATCAAGCCGATTATGGTCACGCTTTATAAATTGAAACTCTATGCAAGCCTGTGGAGGGTATCGGAAATAAAGGAGGAATGTTAAAATGGATAACAAAGTGTCAGGAGAAGCAGCTGAGTTAGCTAAGGATAGGGGTGATAGGCTTAACTTCCTAAGGGATGTTACTTCAAAAACTTCAACAGCGGACAGGAGTCTAGCTGTTGAACTTTTAGAAGTAACTGTTTGGTACCAAAATACTTGCATGTAAGGCTCAGTCCTTGCAGCTCCCTTGGTTCGAACCCACCAAATGAGTCTGCCCTGGAGTATGTTGCTGCTCTGAAGGAATGAATGGCAGAGCACAGGCTGGAAGAGGAAGGGGCTTGCTGTTCCTCTGACTTATGTCACAACTTGGTTTCCTCTCCACCTGCCAGACCCCATCCTTTCTATTCAGACTAGCACCAACCAAAAACTACATAAGCCTTAATAAATTAGCGAAGATCTCAGTGACATCTGTCATGACCCAAAGGTCTGATTTTTTTTGTGTGTGCTTCGGCACTAAGAATTATCCCCGTGGGAATACTGCTTCGTTGCACGGAGGAGTTCTGCTGCGCAGGGAACCCGCGTGCAGGGGAGTGTTCCCGCCACTTTGCAGCGATCTTTGCAGGGTGCATTTCCTTTGCAGCACAGAAATGCACGGTGCAAAGAGTTCCCGCTCGTCGTATGCAAATTCGTGCCCCGCAATTGGCTAGTGCTAAATTATTCACACGTGGCGGCTGGCGATTGGCCTGCTAGCCGTATAAGAGGCTTGAGCAGTTTCCGCGCAAGCCGAAGAGGACTCCGCATCCATCTCGTGGGGACTCTGGGTGTGCGCGGCAGGGTAATAGAAACCTGTGTGTCGCTCAGAGGAGTTTGGCGGCCTGATCCACCGCCCACCTCTTCCCGTCTTCGAATGGAGCCTACTATAAGACGTAACGACGAGTTTAATGCGCGCTTGTCCTGGACATCCAGAGTTTGTCTGCGTGGAGCCTAGCAACCTCCATGTGATTGTTCGTGTTCTGTCTGTGTGCAGCCTTGCAACCTCCACATGTGTTCATGTTTTTTGTTGTAACCGCAACTCAAGCAAGTTCTCAGCCTACACCACGACCATCTCGGTGTAAGTAAAATAATCTTAAAATCAACCGTTACGTGTCTGTGCCTAATTCTAGCTCGGCGCCCGCCCTCTCCGATCCGGCCTGCCCGGGCTGCTGGCCACAGCCTGCGTGCAGAGAGACGAAAGCAACCCAGGGTCAGACCCGGCGCGCACATGGCGACAAGGATGGGATCGGGATCTCCGCGACCCATGATGGGATCGGGAGAGGGCTCGCTAGAGTTAGAATTAGTTGAGAACTGCCCTTGGAGAAGTGGGAGACACAGCGTAGCAAGCGTTGGAGAACTGGAGGCGCACCTCGCGTACCACCAGGCGGGCGGAACGGGACGGAGATTTGTCCATGGACACCTTTCGTTAAGGGGAGAAGAGGGAACTCCAGAAGTCGGAGCCCTGGAAGGGAAAGAGATATCTTCACCCCGCGGTGTTCGGGTGTATCATGGGCGATGAGCGGGTCCTGTATAGGCCCCTCGAAGCTGTGACCCTTGCCGAAGTCGACCCAGCGAGCGCAGTAAGCCCGACCCCCACCCGGGAGTGTGTCCGTTGCTCACAGTGTGCCCGAGAGATGGGAGAGACGATGCCAATCGACTGGTTTTCCCCTTGCATGGTGGTGCCTAGACTGAGGGGTCGTGAGCGTCCGTCCGAGCTCCGCGAAGACCCGGAGACGGAGGACCGCGCCGTAGATGAGAGAGTGGTCCTACAGTACGACAAGGGGGGAAAAATGAATGCAGCCTTTCAAACTATGGCTGATTTAATGACTGAAACTTTAAGTTTGAAGACCCAGCTGCATATGGCCGTTCAAGCGGTCGGAGAAGCGGCTGAGAAAAGGGATCTTGAAAAGCCCCAACAAGATGGCGCCGAGCAGAGGGAAGACCGCGTGGAGGAGCCGGAAGTGAGGGATGGAGCTTCGGAGGGACCCGCGAGGGTTCGGCCGGTAACTCCGCCCAGCGACGCAGCGTCGGTTCCGCCGACCACGCCCCTTTGCCGAAGGGAGGGGGAGTCGAGTGGAGGAGTGCATCCGCCCCTCCCGCCTGAGACAGCAACGACTCCCACTGTAACAATGACTGCAGCTCCGACAGAAACAGCAACAGCAACGACAACTCATGAGGAAATTGATCAGCCTGCAGCATCGAGCAGCCCAGTCATCGGTCCGCAGAGTGCAGTTCGAGCTACCACCTATTACACTCGATCCAGAGCCGAACTGCAGAATTTGTGTAGAGAATCCAGGTTCCGATCCGACGAAACTCTGGCTGTGTGGTTGGGACGTCTGGTCGTGGAACTTGTGTCCGACCTCCTGGACCAGGAAGAAGCAAGCTTCTTGGTGAGACAAGCTTCATGGAGTAGGGGACATGTCACCGACATCGACATGGTGGCGTTTAGCGTCCATTGGCCTATTCCGATTCCAGCGCTTGTGGCAGGAGTGATTGAACAGAAGACCCACGCATGGCATGACGGACGACCAGAGCACACCGGTGCAGAACAGCTTGTACTGGAGATCATCGGAGTTTCGTACTGCGCCTGGAACCCAAGAGAGTGCATGTTGGGACTAACACCGCTCCAACGAATGCGACCGTGGCCTCATCGTCACCTGCGAGACCCTGGAACCGTTCCAGTGACTCTCGACAGCATAGATAGTTGCCTTAAAGTTTACGGGCAAAGAAACATCGTGGTTCTGCGAATTGTTCTGAACCCACTGGTCGATCATCCTGTGAGTAGTCTCCTTCATCAGTTGTCAAGACTACGCGTCCTAATGGAGCCAAGATTATCCAGTGATCGGGAGTGTCAATGCCCGACTGAGGCTCAGAACACGAAACGCCGCGAATCCAAGCGTCCAGTATTACGCCAGAGAACACAGGAGGAGAGATATATGTTTGGATACCTCCTGCAGCGTTCTGGACTTAATAAGAGACAGCTTCGGATTTTAGGAGACGCAGGACAATGGCAGCTAGCCTACGGGTTAGGTTTTCATTATCTAGAGGAAGGCGACGATGACTCATCGACGATTTCGTCGAGTTGCTGAGTCAGAAAAGAGAAGAGAGCTGTCCAGTATAAAATCGTGTTTATGTATTTGTATTTAATACTACTGATAAGTTTAATCGACTGCATTATCGTGCGGTCCTGTGTAATTTTATACATAGTATTGAATAACCATTTTAAGAGAGTTCTTTTACAGATCTGGGATTCGGAGCGCGTGGTGGAGAGAGGCCCCGAGAGGGACAACATCACCGAGAGGAACGAAGGCCTGACGCGCGATTCCACCATGACGCCCACCGAAGTCATGATCGTTCAGTTTTTTGTTATGAATGTGATTTTATGTATATGTGTGTGTGCCGGCTATTATTTGATTCGATCCCTTGAGGACGAACTTTTATTGTTGACTGATTTTGTTTTTGCTCGTTTAGTTTCGCGAACCATTGACAGAGCTATGAATAACCCAGATGATAGGTTTGAAGTATAATTCTATTGTGCCTTCAGCAAGGGGGGATGTCATGACCCAAAGGTCTGATTTTTTTTGTGTGTGCTTCGGCACTAAGAATTATCCCCGTGGGAATACCGCTTCATTGCACGGAGGAGTTCTGCTGCGCAGAGAACCCGCGTGCAGGGAAGTGTTCCCGCCACTTTGCAGCGATCTTTGCAGGGTGCATTTCCTTTGCAGCACAGAAATGCACGGTGCAAAGGTTTCCCGCTCATCGTATGCAAATTCGTGCCCCGCAATTGGCTAGTGCTAAATTATTCACACGTGGCGGCTGGCGATTGGCCTGCTAGCCGTATAAGAGGCTTGAGCAGTTTCCGCGCAAGCCGAAGAGGACTCCGCATCCATCTCGTGGGGACTCTGGGTGTGCGCGGCAGGGTAATAGAAACCCTGTGTGTCGCTCAGAGGAGTTTGGCGGCCTGATCCACCGCCCACCTCTTCCCGTCTTCGAACGGAGCCTACTATAAGACGTAACGACGAGTTTAATGCGCGCTTGTCCTGGACATCCAGAGTTTGTCTGCGTGGAGCCTAGCAACCTCCACGTGATTGTTCGTGTTCTGTCTGCGTGGAGCCTTGCAACCTCCATGTGTGTTCGTGTTTTTTGTTGTAACCGCAACTCAAGCAAGTTCTACACCACGACCATCTTGGTGTAAGTAAAATAATCTTAAAATCAACCGTTACGTGTCTGTGCCTAATTCTAGCTCGGCGACCTCCCTCTCCGACCCGGCCTGCCCGGGCTGCTGGCCACAGCCCGCGTGCAGAGCGACGTAAGCGACCCGGGGTCAGACCCGGCGCGCACAACATCCCTTTACATTATCCAGTTGCCTCTCTCAGTTTTTTTCCCTCCCTTCTTTTGCTATCAAAAGCTAAGACTAGTTGCTTTCTCTGTTTTAATTCTAATCCATTCTTCTTTGCTGGCAACTGCAAAATTAATATTTTCTGCCCTGGCTATGAGACTTAACATTCCTTATCAGCAGTTAGCTTATGCCTGAATTATTGCACCTGCTGCTAACAAAAAAAGAGATTTAGTAGGATTTATATGATGAACAAATGAAAAAAATTGTTAAAGGTGAGGAGGGGGGCAGTGAAAAACCGCAGCCTGCCTCTCCTCCCTATTCGCATGATTTATCCTTCTCATTTTAGCTCTGAATGAGATTTTTCATTCTAACATGGGAAACAGCTGTTTACTGGAAACAGGGCAAGACAAGAAATATTCCACGTGTAAAGTCCTTCTAGCAGTGGGAAGAGGGAGGAAGAAAACTTGCACTGCTGTACAATGTCCATGGGGGCACTTGAGGCCTGGTTTCATAGATTCATAGATTCATAGATGTTAGAGTCGGAAGGGACCTCAATAGATCATCGAGTCCGACCCCCTGCATAAGCAGGAAGAGTGCTGGGTCTAGATGACCCCAGCTAGATACTCATCTAACCTCTTCTTGAAGACCCCCAGTGTAGGGGAGAGCACCACCTCCCTTGGGAGCCCGTTCCAGACCTTGGCCACTCGAACTGTGAAGAAGTTCTTCCTAATGTCTAGTCTAAATCTGCTTTCTGCTAGCTTGTGGCCATTGTTTCTTGTAACCCCCGGGGGTGCCTTGGTGAATAAAACCTCACCAATTCCCTTCTGTGCCCCCGTGATGAACTTAAAGGCAGCCACAAGGTCGCCTCTCAACCTTCTCTTGCGGAGGCTGAAAAGGTCCAGTTTCTCTAGTCTCTCCTCGTAGGGCTTGGTCTGCAGGCCCTTGACCATACAAGTTGCCCTTCTCTGGACCCTCTTCAGGTTATCCGCATCCTTCTTGAAGTGCGGCACCCAGAATTGCACGCAGTACTCCAACTGCGGTCTGACCAGCGCCCGATAGAGGGGAAGTATCACCTCCCTGGACCTATTCGTCATGCATCTGCTGATGCACGATAAAGTGCCATTGGCTTTTCTGATGGCTTCGTCACACTGGTGGCTCATGTTCATCTTGGAGTCCACTAGGACTCCAAGATCCCTTTCCACCTCTGTGCCACCCAGCAGGTCATTCCCTAGGCTGTAGGTGTGCTGGACATTTTTCCTCCCTAGGTGCAGCACTTTGCATTTCTCCTTGTTGAACTGCATCCTGTTGTTTTCTGCCCACTTGTGCAACCTATCCAGGTCTGCCTGCAGCTGTTCCCTGCCCTCCGGCGTGTCCACTTCTCCCCATAGCTTTGTGTCATCTGCAAACTTGGACAGAGTACATTTGACTCCCTCGTCCAAGTCACTGATGAAGACATCAAAGAGTATCGGTCCAAGGACCGAGCCCTGTGGGACCCCACTGCCCACACCCTTCCAGGTCGAAACCGACCCATCCACCACCACTCTCTGGGTGCGACCCTCCAGCCAATTCGTCACCCATCGGACTGTGTAGTCATCCAAGTCACAGTCTCTTAACTTGTTCACCAGTATGGGGTGGGATACCATATTGAAGGCCTTCCTGAAGTCTAAGTATATGACATCCACCCCTCCTCCTGTGTCCAGGCGTTTCGTAACCTGGTCATACAAAGAGACTAGATTGGTCAGGCACGATCTGCCTGCCACGAACCTGTGCTGGTTTCCCCTCAGCATAATTTGCCCTGCCGGGCTCTCACAAATGTGAGCCTTGATCATTTTTTCAAAGACTTTACCAAGGATGGAGGTGAGACTGACCGGCCTATAGTTGCCCGGGTCCTCCTTCCTCCCCTTCTTGAAAATGGGGACCATGTTAGCCCTTTTCCAATCCTCCGGGACTTGGCCCGTGCGCCACGAGCGTTCGAATATTCCCGCCAGTGGCTCTGCAATGATGTTGGCCAGTGCCTTCAGCACCCTCGGATGGAGCTCATCCGGGCCTGCCGACTTAAAGGCATCCAGTTCTTCCAAGTGACTCTGCACCATCTCAGGATCTACGCATGGAAGTCTGGCGCCTTGCTGCTGCCTCTCTACAACCCCAGTGAGAGACTTGTCGTGCCCCTCACTTAGGAACACTGAGGCAAAGAACTCGTTGAGGAGTTCAGCCTTGTCCCCCCTGTCTGTCACCAATTGTTTCTGCCCATTTAGCAGGGGTCCTATTCCTCCCTGGGCCTTCCTTTTACTCCCAATATATCTAAAAAACAATTTTTTGTTGTCTTTTACTTGGGTTGCCATCCTCAGCTCCATGGTAGCTTTGGCCCGTCTAACTGCCTCCCTACAAGCATGAGCAGAGGAGGTATATTCATCTTTGGTGATCTCACCCTGTTTCCACTTTTTATGTGCTCCCCTTTTGGCCCTTAGGCTGCCCTGGATTTCTCTGGTCAGCCAAGGAAGCCTCCTGGCCCCTTTCCCTCTTTTGCCTCGCTCGGGGATCGTCTTGCTTTGTGCCCGAAGGATCGTTTCCTTAAGGCACAGCCACCCTTCTTGGGCTCCCATCCCTTCAAAACTCCTACTCTGCAGTGTGTCCTTGACTAATCGCCTGAGTGCATTGAGATCAGCTTTCCTAAAGTCTAGCACTTTTACCCTACTAGTTATCTTACCCACTCGACGTCTTATGGTGAATTCTGTTATTAGGTGATCACTGTCTCCCAAATGGCTACCGATCTGGAGGTCCCCTATCATGTCATCCCCTGTTGCCATTACCATCCCTGGTTTGTATTAGGTCTTGTGCCTGCATTTTAAAATACGGAAAATAAAGCTACACGCTGTTTAACAACCATTTTAATAAAGCCTGCTGACACTGTAGCCTATGGTAGAGACCCACATGAGCAGGAACCTTCTAGGATGTGCCATCAAGGTAGCAGGAGGAAACAAAATAAATTTGTGTTCTGGGTGGAATTGGGCAGATAAAACCTCAGCTTGCACGAATTTGCCATTACAACTTCATTAACTTACTTTGACCTAATAGCGCAGGAGAAATTCTTGCATTTGGGCTCAGAATTGGTAAGTTAAAAACCTGCCTCTTCTACAGGGTTAAGTGAGATTTATGTCATTGCAGAAGGAACAGACTAAAATGCAAGAAAAAATGCAGGAGCAGAGCCCCAGAAGGAGAGAGACAAATGGGATTAAATACATATAGGAGCCCAGCACAGGTCTATGTAGCTCCAACACAGCTAAGATCTTGTACTTCAGGATCCAGCTATGAAACCGAGAGCTCTACCCTCACACCCTAGAAAGCCAGTAATTGCAGGTCCCCTACAAACCAGGCAAGCAAAGCTTGTTACAGCATCATTCAGTAACACATCTGAGTATGTGCGTGCATGCCGTTGAAGTCAGCTGTTTGTTAAGGACAAGCTGCTGAAGTGGGGGCAACAGGTGGAATTAAAACTTTAATTTGACCTCAGCAGGCCTTTATCCTCTATATGATGTAGATGGCGTTGCAAAATGTAAGAGCAAGCACCCAGCTCTCACTTCTGCAGCAGAATGATGGGGACCTAAAGTCCCTTTCTCCCCAGCCCTCCTCCACTATTCATGGGAAATGATTGCACTGTGTGTGTAGCCGATCCCACCTTATTAACCCTGCCCTAATTCTGGAAGCCAGCCCTCTGCACTCAGAGATGACTGATTTCTGTGCAACACAGTCATGTTCAGTGTGGACAGAAGTATAACAAAGATGTGACACAAAGGAGCGCCGATAAGAGTGCTCCGTCTTTTTTGGTTACAGTCACTTGATGAAGTCAGGGCTAAAAAGGAAAAAAAAAAGGTTAACACTCAGTCTCATGACAGGGAGCAGTATTCACATACTCCGGTGGTGGATAGCTGCTTATACTGAGCTAACTGCCTGTCATGCCGATTCATGTTGTCTCACTGTTTCAGTTCCTTCCTGTCTGTCTATATTTACCTGTTATTTCTTGTCTTACAATAGTTTGTAAAATCTCTGGAGTTCTGTGGAGCGCCCTGCACCACGTGGTCTCAGCCTGTGCCTGGGGCACTTGTGCGCTACTGCAATATATAAAAAAAAATAAGTGGAATCTGCAAAATAGATTCTGGTGCCCTAGGTGATTCAGTTTTATGATACAAATAAGACTGGACTGTATTTAAACCATGCTATCAAACCATACAATGGAACATAGTAAGCAATAGCTGCTAAATTCTCCATTGTTTCTTGATGGCGTTTGAAAGCCCAGCAAACATTTTATTTTCAGATCAAGTTTTAGAAAGGAAAAGACAAAGGGAAATGCTGCTCAGGCTAGTTAGGATTGAGTTCCTCAGATCACTGGTTTTAAAAATGAGCAAAATAGCAGCTGTAATAGTCATTAAAAGCAAAGTGTATTACCATTTAAAATAGGCTGGATAAATGTATGAAAAGAATTCCAGCCTGTCTAGAAGGATGACCCCAAGTGTCTATGAATGGGACTCAGCGGACCTGGTTTTACTATATTCTATTGTGATATCCCATGTTGCCGTGGAGATTTGCATTAAAATGATATGAGGACCGTGACATTAGCCCAGCAGAGATGTATTGTGTCCTGCTAAAGAGGGACTGTTAAGGGAACTAAAATTGGATGGTATCACAACTGCTCCTTTGCATGATGATTTGAAAGCAGAAATTTAGAAGGGAAGTGTAGCAGCGGCGTTGCTTGGTTGAAGGTCAATGTGCATGTAAAAAAGACACTGGGAAAAAAATGTTCAGAGTTCATTCCTGAGGAAAATATTACTCTGATATTGCCAAGGTCAATTCTTGGTATATCTGCCAAGTACATGCCACCCACACAAGCTAAACTTGCCAGAGAAGCTGATATGAGGAAGGGAAAAATTGCTCCCAGACAGAGAATATCATCAACTAATTCTTGTAACTCTTATTTTGTATTTTTTTGATGGAGGGCAAAAGGAGCAAGTGCCAGGAGGGTCCCACGATCACAGAGTGGGGACCTCAAAGCAGAGGAGAAAGATGAGAGTGGAATAAGGGCACTGTTATCTTTATACACCATGTAAAGCCTGCTGGGCTTGCTCCTGTCAGCACTGCGGGATGGCTTCCCACTCTGCAAATGTACATGATGCTCTAGGGTCACTGAAGTTTTAAAAGCATTCTCCTCCTGCAGCTTTTAGGCTGCTGGAGTCCTTGAAATGCCAGGCACTTCCCAAAGAGAAGGCAGACACAGACCCTATTCTTAGGATCACGTGGACAATTTAGAGCCAGTTTTACCCTTCCAAGTTCCACATTTGCAGTCGCTGCCCCTCGCGCACACACTGACAACGGGAGGAGGGAGGCACAAATGCCTGGCAACTGAAGTGTTGGCTTACACTGAGGTCAACATTTCCAAGATGGGCCCTTGCTTTTGGATGCCCAGTGTGAAATGGGCCTAGGTGTCAAATACCCCCAGCTCCAAGTGAAATCAAATGGAAATGCGAATGCTCACTCCTTTGAGGCCCCGTATCCTCATTCAGGCACCCAGCATCTAGGCTATGAGTGGCTGTGCCTGTTCCATCCACACACATTTCATATAGCTCTAGCATTAATACATCTAGTTCTTAGCATTTTTATCAGGGTGTCTCATACCAAGGAATACTTTTTACTCACCCATGTTTTACAGAAGGCAGAAAGGGAGGTGCAGAAACTAAAATACCCCATAAAGCTTGGAGCAGAACAGTAGTGAACTAAGTCTGATCTGGTAGGACTATCTGCTAGACCACACTACCTCCTGCTACAGACACTATTTAATGGCTACATTTATCAAATGCAGCTCAATCCTGCATACGGAAGAGCAGAGCGCTGTGGGAAATTGCACAAGAAAGAGCAATGAGCTGGACAGGCATGCCAGGGAAGCTCTGCTCTCTCATAGGTGTAGAAAGCAGGCAGTCAGAGCCTTGACTTACCATGCATTGACTGAACAGTGCTGAGAAGGATATCTGGGGCAGAGTGAATCTCTGTATCACCCACAATTGGCTGTCTCGCATGAAGACAGTGATTTTCAAACTGTGTTTTGCAGAACCCTGCGGTTTGGTGGTGGGTCATCTCAGGGGTTCTGCAAAGAGACTGGGGCTGATGACAGAGCAGGCTTGGAGGTAGTGCACTGCTAGTGCCAGTCTGGGTCACCTGGCCTAGCATAGGCGGTAGGGGTCCATGACAGAAGACATGCCATAAAGTCATGAACCCTTTCAGGAAGTTTGAAATTGCACTAAGACATGCATAGGGCCTGAAAAAATGTCCTTCTACTTATGTGTTGGGGACACATTTTCAGATTTTCAATGAAACTCGAAACTGTGCTTATGAAAAGATTTACCTGTTCCCCCATTTGTATACCCAAATGCCAGATTGAAGGCTCACAGAGGATTTTGTCAGAGAAAATAGTACAAACCAAGATTTCTTGGGTGCTAACAGGCCTCTTAAAAGGTTTACCTCCTTAAAAAAGAAAACCCATCAGGGACATGACCTTAGCCCAGAAGAACTGTACTGTGTCCTGGAAAGGCTAAAGAAGGATTCTTTGCATTTTTAATGAATTTTCTTCCTCCATTATAGGTGGGAAAGAATGGGGACATGTTGCCTTTTTAATAAAATGATCTAATAATTAATTTAACAGTCTACTTGGACACCTCCCCTCAACGATACACTGTCAACAAGTTCTCAAAGACTAGTACTGATGTCTCCTCTACAGACAAGGAAATAAAGGCACACAGATTTGTGACCTGCTAAATTTCATACAGCAAGTCAACAGCTGGACATAAAAGCTGAACCCAGATTTCTTGCCTCCCTCTCCTCTTATGTGGTCAAAGAATCCAAAACATCCATGCTCTATGAGTAAAATGGCATTAGCATATTAAATGCAGGTGCTTAATTACAATAGTGGTTTATACTGGGAACCTTATAGCCTAATAGCATATGACACTAACTGCTGCTTAATTGGGCTAATAAGTAAAATTTCACATGCTGTGGAAGCACTTAATCAGTACAAAAGGGTTTGTGGGAATTATGCATATTTAGTAAGTGCAACATTCTGAACTTCAGGCTGTTATTAAGGAAGTGAACCGACAAAGATCAAAAGCAATAACAATAAAATGAAGTCCATATCCTTCTTATTCTTGTATGCAAAATCAGTGTAGTAGTTTAAATAACTTTTAGAGCTTTGCTTTTCAACATGCCTTCTTCTTTTGAGATGCTCTGCTGATTGGTAGGATGTCCCATCTCAGGATACTGCCACAGCCCATTTTTTAATGGAGTGGCTCCTGCTGTGCATCATGGAGAGATCACAACAGCAAAATATATTGGGTGAGAAACCAGGCATCTGATTGGACATGTGGCTGTGGACATTTCACTGTTGTGATGACAGATAAATGAGGCTGGAGGTGACAGAGTGGATTCCTTAGTGTGGGGAAAGGGCAGAGTTGTTTTAGTGTAAAATGGGGCTCATAAAAAAGACATCCTTAGCAGCAAACTGTGTAAGTCTCATGCATAGCAGGAAGAGGTGTGGGTTGATGCAGGCCAGGCTGTTGCCGTCAGTGTGTCAGGCATAGGCAGACTATAATTCAGTTCTGATAACTCTGGGAGTTACTGGAATTACTGCTCTGAAGAAGAAAACCCACACAACTGTCCCTAGTAAGTCACAGCTAGCTGCACCAGGCTTGTACTTGGACTGCTGGCAAAATGCACTCAGCTAGAGACAGAAGGGAAGCCATAACTCAAAACAATGAAGGTTCACCAGAAAATGAAGCATCTGTTTTCATACTGCTGTGCCAGCATGAACAGAGACCCTTGGCTGCTAACCTAGGAGCCAGAATCCTGTCTCCAATTCATGGTATGGATTTGCTAAAGAACGGAAGATGACAAGACACCAGCTCCTCGCATGGCTGTGCTAGACAGTCACTGAAAGATCAGGCTTCTTCAGATACCAAGGATTATTAATTGTGGGACTGATTCAGGCTGGACGTAAGGAAGAATTTCTTCACTGTCCGAGCCCCAAAGGTTTGGAATAGACTGCCGCCAGAGGTGGTTCAAGCACCCACTTTGAACACCTTCAAAACACATTTGGAAGTTTATCGTGCTGGGATCCTATGATCCCTGCTGACTTCCTGCCCCCGGGGGCAGGAGGCTGGACTCGATGATTCTTCAGGGTCCCTTCCAGCCCAGATGTCTATGAAATCTATGATACAGGGATCCTGAAGCACATGAATGAAACAAACAAAGAATAAAATAAAACATACAGCCAAGAAGCTACTGAGTTTTAGAGGAACATTTGTGCAGTGCAACCTTGCCTTGAAAGGAACTGCTGCAATCAGTAACACTGTTAAAGAAAAAAAACCTGCTTGTACTGACACTGCAGTTAAAGCTCATGACAGTTAAATCCCAGGCAATGGCTCTACCTGCTGAAGAACTGCAAAATAGCATGTGCTTCTGCCTCCCATTTTACTTGAGAAGAAAGATTTGATAGTCAGGGAGGCAGGAAGGAATCTCATTGCAAAGAGACCATTCCCATCTCTTTTTCTGAAGATCACTTAAGCCAGCTATTCAGGCCGGGGGTGGGGGGGGTTCTAGTTGCACAAAATATACTGCATATAAGGCTACATCTTTATTGCAGAGTTCAGTTGAGTTATTCACACCCAAATTTGTCCCTCTGAAATTAACTTACAGCAAAATGAGAATGGTTACACCCTAATAACAGTTGAGCTACACACAGTGATTGGACCTCGGCGCAGTGAGTTTGTGGGCTTGTCTTCACTGCCGTTCACTGAAGTTCTCAATCAAGTGGTGCCTCAACTCAACTCCCAGACCACAGGCAAGCACCTCCTGCCTAGGTGTCATGGTATCTTACACCTAAGCTAGCTGGCCTATGCTGGGACATAGGCTAAAGCCTGAGTACAATGGACAGGATAGTAACCCACCCACTTTGCAGTGTGGAACCAAGTAGTGTTATATGCAGTAGTTATAGCGGATGGTTAGTGGATATCACCCCTCAACCCCTCAGCTGTATTGAAAATTATCACCATACAGACATGAATTTGAAAGGTGCTCAGGATTAAGTTTTCTCCAAGGAATGTGTCAATGCAAACTCATTTATGTATTCGCTGCAGAAGCTTGTTGTAGATTTTTAAGAGAGAATGGATGTGTTCAGAACGGAGGCAAAACAGTTCCTTCAAGAGAGACAGGTTTCCTTAGGACAAGCAAGACACTTGAGTCTGCTTTGAAAAACCCTTCACTAGCATGTAACTAAACTGTCTGAATGATATAAGGAAAGTAATATATATATATTACTCTGAGATGATTGTGTTGAACAGAAATCAGTCATGTTCAGTGTGGGCAGAAGTATAACAAGCATGTGACACAAAGGAGTGCTGATAAGAGTGCTCCATATATATATGAAGCTGTCCTTAGGAACATAAGAATTTGAATATAATATAAATCAACAAATCTGTCCTTAGGAACATAAGACTAGAAGGGACCCCTTGGGCCATAGAATCCAGAACCTTACCATCATAGGCAACTGCATTATATAGTCTCTTCAATAAATTATTAAGTCCCGTCTTAAACCTGGTTATGATCTTTGCTCCCAAGTTGAAGCCTGTCCCAGCCCAGAACCTTATGCTCTGATGTTTGGAAACTTTCCTTTAATTTCTTCATGGGCTGGTCATCTCCATTTGTTCATGTGCCAGCATTGTCCTAAACTGAAATCATTCCAGATAAAGTTTCTGCAGTGTCATGTATGATGCCTGTGGCAGTGCACTTGCAAGTACCTGCCACTTTAAGGGTGCAGTCAAGCACCCAGCAGGTTCTTGATTGCAGTAGCCATTTGAAAAACACTGACTGCCTATATAAAGGGTGCAGTTTGCTGCTGGCAGCCCGGCAGAAACATCACCTGGCTGAGCAGCATGGAACATCTAGCAGGTAGGAGCTGAAGGCTCTTGGTCCTGGGCATGACCTAAAATTGCACCTTCCCCAGGAATGGGTGGCCTGGTGGGGCTCCTGGTGGTGCCGGACTCCCCAGGAAATGCGAGGTCAGTTACCACCCCAGTGAAAGGCGAGGAGGGGTGCCTTAACCCCAGCCCCCATCTTTGGATGGGCTTTGGAGGCAGGAGTGGGGCCAGGCATGGTTGTGGCCACCTGAGCCCATGAGGGAGGTATAAGACCCCGGGGAGTGAGTGTTGTGGGCCAAGCACAGCAAACAAAGTGCCACCTGAGCCTACAGAGGTGGTCAACCCCAAGGCCCTGAGAGAGGGCAGTGTAGTGAGGCCCTAGGGAAAAGGGTGGAGTTGTGTAGCCTCGCACAGAGTAGGGTTGAACAGGAATAAGCCTGAAGGACTGTGCGTGAGAGGGGCTGAGTAGGGCTGAACCAGGAGTAAGCCTGAAGGGCAGTCCCAGGGGTGCGTTGAGTAGGGCTGAACTGGGAGCAAGCCTGAAGAGCAGCGCAAGGGCCAGCCCCATGAGCAATTGATTGGGAAGACAATACAAAGACCCCAGGGTGGGACGTGGTGTAGAGGCCCTAGAGTGCGTGTAGTAGGAACCCCAGGAGAAAGGAGTAGGCCAAGCTATGACTTTGGATGCCTGAGACCATAGTTGGTTCAGAAGCCAAGTATGGGGCTCAGCCAGAGCATGAGGGATGAGTCCTAACCCTAGTAAGTCCTCCACCGCTGGGAGGCCAAGTGTGGGATGAAAGTAAGACCAGTAGTTCAGCAAAATGACCTGCTGCTCCAGAGGGGAAGTGAGAGTCCCTGTAAGACCCTGGAGCACCAGTCGTGGTGTGGGTTAAGAACATCATGTGGATGCCATCTGCGAGCCATGGGCTGTGGTGCACAGGAGGTCGGAGCTGCAGATAGCACCCCCTGGCATTGGGGCATGTAGTGGGCAGTCTCCCACATTTACCATCCATTTATGGGAACAGCAAAGTCGTGGCAGGAAAGACAGGCCAGATTGCCCTATAGAAACAGGTGGGTGGGCCGGCATGGGACCCGGCCCCTAGCTTGCCCCGTCACAATGCCATTACTATTTCTTTACTTCTATTGCAAGTGTACGCCCTGATACAGCCTTGGATTATGTTTGCTTTTTTCATGGCCATATTACATAGGTGTTTCACAGCCATTCTCTGATCAGCTAGGACATCCATGTCCTTCTCCTCCTCCATCACAGCTAATGGGCAAACTCCCAGCTTACAGCAGGGTTGGAATGTTCTAATAGACATGATAGCTCAGGAATCTTTAAGGCAAGGATTTCTTAAATCTTTTATTGAACCAACTACATTTTTATATTTCGGGCATCAAGGGCCCTTCCTGGGGGTCTAAGAAGGAAGCATACATAACTTGAGCTAAATGGCAGAGAGCAGGCTCCACATAAATGTACTAGGATGAACTACCAATTCACAGCCATCTTCCATACCTCCAAGTGAACTGTTTCCATTTACATGGAGTCTTCTTGCTATTTAGCTCAGCCTGTGTCTGCCTCTCAGAAAGGACATTTGATGCCCAAAAGCAAAAATTATAGATGGTCCAATAAAAAATATCATAAAAAATCCTTGCCAGTTGATAGCAGAAATCCTTATTAGCACTAGGGTGCAAGTCTGACATTTCATCTCGTTTCTACTGCTCCACACCTCAAGGTCATTCTGTTCTTCCTGTAGCTTCCCAACTTTGTGACATCAGTAAGCCTCATTAAACACAATCCTATTTTTTGGATTAAAGTCATTAAAGATTATATTTTAAAAGATTAGTTCCAAGACCTATACTGGAAGAACTTCCTCTGGTGTCATAGTCACCCTTTCAACACTAGCCATTGTCAACTCCCTTTCAGCCAGTTCCTTACTGAGCCCATCTACATGTGCATGTTACTGCACAGTAAGCAATTTTAGGCCAGCATCTGCACATGCAGCCATTAAAGCACAGTAACACTGTGTGTGGACTGATTTGGAACTAAAGTTAGTCCCAAGTCAGTCCACAGACACAGTGTTACTGCGCAGTAAGCCATCTGCACATGCATTACTGCTCATTAACTAATTGGACATAAATTTGATACCTGCGTGATGCAGGTGTCAAGTTTATGCCCAAGTTGGCATAAATCACCATAGCTACTGCGCAGTATGGGCATCCACATGTAGACATGCACCTGTACTGAGCAGTAATTTTCAGTTACTGTGCAATAACCTAAATTACTGCACAGTAAATGTGCACATGTAGATGTGCCCACTGAAGAGAAGCCCTCTGTCACAAACTTAAGACAAAGGAAGCTTACTTTGTTGAACAGGGCCCTGAAATAAAGATTGAGCATGCATATCACTTCTCAAGAGAATCGCTTTATTAGAAAGCTAAACAAAATTTAACTAGCATTTAGATGGCAATGGAAATGCTAAAAAAAAAAACAACCCAAGCACTGCCCACCCCCCCCAACACACACACACACACACACACACACACACACACACACACAGACCTAGGTGTATGGGTGCAGGCCAGACCCCAGGATCTCTCAGCTCTTGCTAGTTGTTAAGTGTCCCCAAAAACTCACATGGATTATTCCCCAACAACTCAGGTCTATTATTCCCCAGACTACCCATGTTTATACCCACAGATATACAATCATTAACAACATTTATACTTTGATTGGATATATTTGTTTTGCTGAATTTTTGGAACTGGACTGAACCAGTTCTCCTGTAGATGGGACAAATGTCAATTAGTTGGGATTTTTGATCCTGTGAAAAATACACTTCTGGAAAGAAGGATTGCTTATCTGCTTCATTCACCAGGATGGAATGTTAAGTGTCACCAGTTCATTTTGGTTAATTTATCTATGGTTTTCATTGACGAAGCTGCTCCTTTTTTTACAACTCAAGAAATCTAAAATTACATCTAATACATTTGGTTGCATCACTTACTCCTACTAACATGTATAAGCTATCTAATAGTATGTTTGAATTATTAGTTTAAGGCCTTGTGCTCTGTTTAATCTGTTTTTCTTTGCTGACTAAGCTAATTATCTGCAGAGCTTCAAGTTGTGGTCACTCAGAAGCAGACTTCGGGACCTTCTGCTTTTGGCCATGCTTCTGCAGCTTAACCAGAATTTCTATTATTTAGTTAAACATTTATAGCAACAACATACAGCTCCAATCTTTATATAACGGAGCATATATACAAGATGGATGCTCTTGCCAAGGCCTCTAATGTGTTCCTTACACTTAGTGACCCTATGTTCCTTAAACAAATCCCCATCATCTGTTTAACTAATAATTTTGCAAGCTACACCATACTAATGTTTAGCTGATGCATTGTTCCAACATTTTGCTAAAGCTTTCCAAGCACATTCAGCATGAGGAAGACACCCAACTTGGAAAATTTCGACTTGGCAAAGGTGAGGCTTTAAAATGAGAACAAAGGGCAACTTCCACTAGAGCAGTGGTCACCAGCCTGGGGATCGTGATCAACTGGTCGATGCCCAAATCTCTTTAGGTCAGTCCTGGACTGGTGGGGAGAGCTGGGTGTGTGCACATGTGCACACCCACTGCCCTCAACCCCAGCAGGTCAATCTGTGGGAGAGGGAAGGGGTGGGGGGCCAGATCGAGGTCCCCGCAGTGAAGGACTGACCTACAGCTCAGCCAGGAGCAGGGAAAGGTAAGTGGGGCCCCAACCCCACTGGGTGGTGGGAGGATTGGAGCCCCAGGGGGGCTTCTCCAGAGGCACGGGGAGCTTCCTCCCCATCTCTGTGGGGGCTGAGGTGGCAGAGGTGGTTGCAGCTGCACCTTGATCTCCGATGCAGCTGGCCATGTGTGGCTCAGTAGCAGGGACTTCTGTGGTGTCAAGCCCTGGCCTAACTGGGTCTGAGACTCTCCACTACCCAGGGGTCCATGGGGGGGCTCCTGCCACTGAGTACAGCCTGGCGGGGACCCGGAGGCCCGCACCTCCCCACCTGTGCTCCAAGACAAAGCAGCTGATGCCACAGGCTGCCTGCTGTGCCCAGAGCACATGAGGGGAGGGGGAACAGGCCTCTGGAGCACAGGTGGGGGGGGCATGGGTCCCCCAAGGCCTCCATTGGGCTGTGCCTAGCAGCAGACACCACCCCCGTGTGTCCCTGGGTGGCAGAGAGTCCCAGACCAGGCCAGGCCAGGGCCCAACCCCAGTTCTCTGCTGCAGCTGGGCTGGGAGTAGGGCAGGTGGGGGAGGGCATGGTACATCCTGGGGTGTCCTTTACTTCCAAAAAGTGATCTTCACCATAACAAGGGTGGAGACCACTGCACTAGAGGTTCTGCCTGTAATGAATAAGCAAGCTGTAAACTGTCAAGGCTATTACAGAAACTACTGTACTCTCACTTAACATTATCTTTCAAGCTATCTCTTCCCCCAAGTCACAGAAACAGAGGAGACTTGCAGCATGCCCTCTTGGTCATGAAATTTGAGGTAAAATTAAAGCAGTCCTAGTGCTTAACTTAGAGGCTTGTAGAAGCTCTCCATAAGAAAGTCTGCATACAAACCAATTTTTTTTCCAGGGGGAGGAAGTTACCTGTAGCAATATAATGTCCTCTGCCCATGTGGGAAGAACGCTTCCTACTGTGTTCCCAGAGAACAGGCTGGGGCTGCTGCAGTTTTGGTCTTCAGAAGTTAGGGATAAATTGTTGTGTATTATTTCCACAGAACAAAGCCAAACAACCTTCAAAGAAAATTGCCCAAATAAGAGTAGATACTGGATATTAGGACTGTGCGAAATTTCACCAGCTGTTTCATTTTGACTCGTTTCAAGCTTGAAAGTGAAATCAAAATGAAACGAAAGTCTTCAAAACAACCTTGAAACGAAATGAGGGCAGTCGAAAAGTTTTTAAATGTTTCAAGTTTCGAAGCTGGGCTTGCTTGCAGCTAAAGAGAAACTAAGGAGAGGGAGGGGGAAGAGGGGGGAAGGACTGCTCTGATATTGACTGTGTAGCTGCCCGGTGACTGTGATCCTTCCCTGAGGTCCCTTCCCATCCCAGTGCTCTGGGGGAGGGACAGAAAAACAGCATAAAAAAGGCAGCATTGTTTGAACTGAGCTTTCTCTGTGCCTTCACACTTACAAGTGACACAATTTTTGCTCTGAACAGTTTGAGGTGCAGTTTCCCAGAAACCCCTGCACCTATCTCCTTGAAAGCTGGCAGGCTTCATGGCCTCAGCAGGGGCTACCATCCCTGCAGTTTTCACCCCGCTATGCCTTAACACACACAGTCACACACATGGGAGACTGGTGCCACCTTAGTCAGGAAGGGGCATGTGCCCCTCCAGTGACCAGTCAGCAATCGGGGGCCACAGCCAATCCCGCCAACCGGGTGGAGGGTCCCACTGCAGCCGATCATGAGACAGCCGATCGCTGTGGCTGATTGCTGTGGCCGCTTCCAGAAGTGGTTGCGGCCACTTCTGGGAGTGCCACAGCACTCCACTTCCTGGCCTGCCCATTGCCTAAGCAGCGAGCGTGGCCAGTCAGGGGGTGCACCAGCACTCTCAGGGGGTGCACATGCACCCCCTACACATCGCCACTGGTCAACCATCACGAGTTTTGCTTGTCAGCAGTTTGAGGTGCAGTTTCCCAGAAACCCCAGCACCTATCTCCTTGAAACCTGGCAGGCTTTGTGGCCTCAGCAGGGGTTACCACCCCTGTAAATTCATCCAAATCAGGCAAGAAATTACAAAGTTATAGGCAGTTTCCTGCTGACCCATTATAGCCTATGGGCAAAACAGCGAAACAGCATCAAAACAGCGAAACAGTTTCTAGGAAACTAAACCGAACAGCGGTTTCAAAATGAAACTAAACTCAAAATGGAAGTTGAAATGAAATGGTGCTGTCTTGCACAGCCCTACTGGATATGTCAGGATACTGGTAGCTGGATACTGTCCCTTTCAGCTTGCATCAATAGCGATTATAGGTTGTTGAAAGATTTTGGCCAAGATAAAATTAAATTGGTGGCCTCAGATCAATTCTTAGCAGACAAGTGGCCACAGAAGAAAAACAGAAACTTATTATCTCAGAAACAAAATTCACCTCTTCGGGGATTCAGGGAAGATGTTTGGAAGTTCATATTGCTGCTCTGAGCATAGATGGAGGACCTCCTTTTTTAGAGCTATCAATCTTATCCTGGCCATTAAACATTAAAGATAAAACTTACTAAAATGCACAAATGCATAAGCCAGAATTTTAACTACGCTCCTTGAAAAAGTATCTCTGAGAAAAAGTCTGTTGCATAAAAACAGATTAGTATCAGTCATTTTCAAAGCTTCAGCTGAGGTTGCAAAAGGCTATTAAGATCCCAGTAATTAAAGATGGGAAGTGTTCATAACATCACGCCCATCCCCATGCATGGACAGAATATAGTCCCTCAGAGTTGATTCTGTACTTGATCTTCAGCAAAAGACAGACCAATCCAAAATCCCAGACTGAACATTGTTTCTTTCTGATGCTTTCTTTTTTCCATGCGGATACTTTCATAAGCTATGAAAAGAGAATGAATAGGACATGTAAGGTCATTCTATAAATGAAAGACAGAAGCCCCGTGTGACTAGAGTTTCATATGCATTATTAAAATCTTCCACTGGGGGAAACCCTATTACAGCTACATATTAACTTGGTCAGGCACACCCCAGTTACAAGGGTTTCCCTTCATGGAAGGATTTGATATGCATGTGTTCCCACTTTAAACAGAGAAAAAAATATAGCCTTTGACCCTAGCTCAGCAGAAGGGTTTTGCATTAGTATACCTACCTGAATAGTTTCAAACAAAGGTAAACCAGTAAACCAGATTGGTGCAAGGTCAAGGGTTTTGCTGGCACAATTTATTGCTATCAGATACTGCAATGACCTTAGAGCAACACCAGTGCAAATTCAACCCTGTGTAGACAGGACCCTTTGTGAGAGGACTGCCTTATTTGTACTTCATAAGATTTTGACCCCAGAGATGTTAGCACTTCCCATGGGCTTCAAATACTTCTGTGATTTTCCAGTTGTCAAAAAAAGAAAAAAAGAAAAGAACTGGGAGAGCTAATAAAAGCAAATGCAAACTGATCAGAAGGGTGATACGGGATTCTCAGGAGTATCTAGATATAAAGCAGGTTTGACCCTTGAGAATAAAAAATGCAGAAATCCGTTCTGCCTTCAAATAGCAGAACTATTCTATGCTTTCCTATTCTAACGAGGTAAAATGTCATATTACCCAGTTGACAGTGATCCTTTTAAACCTCCTTTGAGAGAAGAGACAATACTGTTGGACTATGCTGTTGTACAGTAAAACAAAAGCTGTAGAGCAGTGGTTCTCAAACTTTTTTTTTTACACGGACCGCTTGCAAATAGCTGAGGGTCTCGGTGGACCACTTAATAAACTTTTTTTTGTTCTACAAATCAAAGCATACAGCTCATATTTTAATATCAGTAGTCTTACCTTACTTACAAGTACAGATATTCTTGATAGTTCCACAACCTTTCTGTAGACCACCTGAATGGAGCTCATGGACCAGTGGTGGTCCGCAGACCACAGGTTGAGAACCTTTGCTGTAGAGTATAAACAGTATTGTCAAATTTGAGGGACCATATCCTAAAGAAGTGGTGCTTAACCTACGACTCATGCATGAGATTCAGCCCTAAAGTGACTGGATCTGACCTGCAGTATGTAGGATTGATGACAAGCATCTCAGCCTGGTATGTCTCCTTCCCTGCCCTGCACCATCCCATTGATCCTTTCTGAAACCCTCCCTGCTCTCCCCCTGTCCCCTTCCCCCTTCTCCGACATTGGCAGCCCCTTTCTTTCCCTAGTGGAGAAGAGTGGTGGACCGCAGTGCAACCAGATCACAAGCACCCAGCCCACTGCTCTAAAAGATTGAGCTCCACTGTCCTAAATATTTATGCCAACTCATGCTCGCTAAGGATGTGGCCAATACTGTTTTATATCTATACACTTCTCATTTCTTACATCAGAAAACACCTGAAGAAATCACGTTCTTCGGAAATATAAGCCGATGGAGGAAGCTGCTCTGCTTGGACTGACCGGGTCTTTGTCAGCTCACTTTCAGGTGCTGTGCACAATGGGAGTGGAGCCCTCAGTTTAGAGAGGGTCACTCAAAAATGGACCCTCTGTCTAGTGCACCCAAGAGGATTTCTTTTTAAAACTAGCCAAACCCTAACCAAGGTCCCTGTAGCAGGGCCAAGGTCCCAGTGGTGGCCATGATGCCCCCTCATGGTCAAGCGCCTCCTGCCCCATTCTGGTTCCTCAGCGTACCCTCCCATTTTACCTTTCCTGCCACACCTTGACTTAACTAATAATATATAAAGAGCTTGCCCCAGGGTCCTAAAGTGAGCCTCAGTCCCTCTGTATCTATTGTCTCCTGTGCCCAGCTGGCATCTGTCTTGCTTCTCTGAGTTGTGGCCCCCTGGCCCTATCCATACCTTAGAGCACCAGCTGCCTTAAGGGCAATAATCGTGGCCTCCATCCTCCCCTGTAGCCATGTCCATGCCTCATAGATGTTATTCTGACAATGTTCTGGACCTCCTTGGAGGGGTCTCTACCTTTTTAGCTTTAGCTCATTGTTATTCTGGCTGCAGGCCTCCAACCATGGCCAGCTCTCTCAGCCTCAGCCCTCTGTATCCCAGTCTCAGGCTCCAAGCCCCTGGACCCAGTCTCAATCTCCAGGTCCCTGTCAAGTGTCATTCCAGCCTCCTGGCATCCCTGAACGAGGCTAGGCTGCTTGTTGTCTGACCCATTCCCCCCTGGCATCCCTGGCCCAGGCAAGGCTACTTACACGTCTCCAGCCCTTGGCCTGCAGGGCTACTACCCCCAGCCTCTAAAACAGGTTTTGGCCTTAGTTCCGTGCAGCCCACCAAATCCCAGACCCTGGAAAAGCTTTATACTGGTTGCCCCTCAGGCACTCCCGTGGCCTCCCTTTTAGCTACACTCAGTCCTCCTGTCTCAAACTTAACTATAACTCAAATACAAACACAAGCACCTGCTTCCAAACTAAAAGTCTCCCTTACTTTGGGTCCATGTCACCCTGCAAGCCGTGCGTCCCATTGAGCTCTCACCTCCCAGCTCTCATGGGTGGCTTGGGTGCCTGCCATGCTATCTCCTGCAACTCCTCTCTCCCAGGAGATCTGCTCCCTGTAGCATACAGGGCTAGACTGCCCTCCTCACTCCAAATATTGGGCTTATATGCCTCTAAGCACTACCCCTTCTGGTCAGGGCCTCCCACAGGTGTTTTTCCTTTGCTTAATGGCCAGCCCACCCTCTGCTGCAGCCCCACACAGTAAGCTAAAGCCCCTGTGCTTCCTGCTTCAAGTGACAGAAGCCTCTGGCTCCCCATCACGGCCCCTTTAGCCAAACTCCACTGGGGAGATGATGAAGGCTAACAGGCAGGCCATGTTACAGCTAAGACTGAACCTAATCAAACCCTTAGGTCAGACTTTGAACTAGAGTCCACAGCACAAAACTGCATCTTGGGCATAGACTAAACCAAATACTCTGAATTACGGGAAGGTTCAGATTTGGGTACAGATTTCCAGCACCTAGTTGTAACAGGAGAGCTCTTAGATCCAGCATATAGGATTCGGCCCATGCTAGAGTTTAGGGCTCTGTTCTTTTGGGGTGAATGAAATCAATCAAGCCAGGTCAACAGGGTTAAACTGCTTTTAACCTGTGTCAGAGCAGAACAAGGCCCAGAAAGTTTATCCCTGACTTCTTGATCCAAAATTCAAACCAAGGCTTTATGAATGGTGCCACCGTGAGTTACAACTCTCTTTGACAGCAACAAAGTTAAAGAGCCGTCTCAAACAAGGTTACAAGAGGCTTGGAGTGGAAATCACACTTCATAATAGGAACATTCTGCCTCCCTTTTAGAAATGTAATTTGGGGAGAATGAGAGGATTGTTTGCATTTTAGAAGATAAATGAAATGATAAGTACATGAAAATCACTGCCTCTGCTAGTTTGTATTGGTGGTGGGTTGTTTTTAGAAGATGAAGCTTTTCTCCCATCCTAGAAATGTAATTACATAAGGAAGATTTATGTTTCATACTCTGATATCCAGGAGCCATTCCAAAGAGACGTTTATAGATCACAATACAACTACAGTAATCATGCGGGGAAGCTAATGACACCCAACAGAGTTCTGCAAATATGTTTCAGTGAGGTGTCCAAAAACTGGAGGGAGAAATTAATCTTCCAGCAGAATTATTTAAGACTTCTAATCTGTTGAGAAAGGAATTATGGGCTTGATACTATGCAAAGCTGTGGTAATTATACTAACAAATTATAAGTACATTTATCTGCTCTAAAAGGTGTTCATCAAAGTCATCTGACTGGTTTTAGCCATGTGCAACTTATAGGTAGGAAAAAATGCATCTCACCTGTTAACCTCCTTGTGCTTTAACACACCATTCTCTAACAGTAAGCATCTAACATGAGATCGCGCTCTTAGGTCATGCAGTTTTCAGCACTTGCCTCAGGAGCACTCTGCACCAGTTTGACTTATGATCCCTGTAAGAGGAGCACGTAACTTGCCATCAATCTAGCCTGATGCCTGAAGCTGGCAACAGAAATTTCCCCTAAATGCAAAACTCTACCATGTCCAGCATAAAATATGCCTGTGCAAAGCAGCATGAATAAATGCGCGAGTCTGGTTATAAATGGTAAAGGTCAAAGTCTTATTTTTCTTCTTCACCTTTATCCAATTTATTGCAAAACTGGCATATCATTACTCAAAGAGAGGAGTCAGAGAAAAAGGAGGCAATTATATCTTCTTTTACCTCCGTGCAAAGTCAATTCTTACACTGGGAATGTATTTTGAAACCAACCGAGAACGGCTGTTCAGCTCTCGCTGTTGCCGGCTTTATCTGAGGGCTGGCATTTCACTTCCTTGCATCTTTGCAAAGCACCTGAAGAGCCCCAGGCCTTCAGGGAAGCCTGTGTCTCCATAGCCACATACAGCAGCTGGAAACCCTGATCCAGCAAAGCACTCAAGTAGCTGCTCAACTTTGGTTTCTGTGGTAATATTCACTTGCCTGAAATTGAAGCATGAGCTAAGTGCTTTCCTGGTGGTGGGCCTGAGGCTAGATCCACAACAGAGGCTGAGGTTCAGGGCTTCAGGGCATAACTTTTAGGCACTGTGCTGCATAGAGGAATCCACCAACCTGAGATAGGATCACAGATGCCCTTTATAATGCACTGAGAGTTAGGTGCCTAAAATGGGAGCCGGCACACAGAGTGTGTGAGCAGAAGTATGCCTTCTCCAAACCAGGCAGAAGACAAGGTATCTGAGCCTCCATCTCCCACACCCCAGGTCACCTGTAATCACTTGGTCATCAGGAAAGGTCATAGTGCCCTCCTGCTGGTTTTGAATTGGGTGGCCATGCAGGAGGTAGTTTACGGCTGTGAAGCTAAACTGGAAGGAGGCAATTTCCTCCAGCCTGGAGGTGTGTGCCGAGAGCCTGAAGCTTTCCTGGCATTTCCCATGCCATTTCCTGGAGGTTCCCCTCTCACTGTGCTGGCTCTGTGTATTCTGGGGGTATTCAGAGGTGGACCAGTCACGATGCCAGCTGTTGACGCTGTGCACACAAATATTCATAGGAGCAGGTTCAGCAGAACAGATGTTCACAACAGAATACCTGATAGATCATGGATGTCAAAGATGTGGCCCACAACCTGTGGAGCTGATTCATGAGGCCCACAGATTTCCTGGAGGAGGGGTAGGCAAGCAGAGGTGTGGCCTGCCACTGCCAGTGCCACTGAAATTCAGGGCACAAAGCCCTCTGAAGACACATTGCAGTGGCAGAAGGACAAGCAATGGCTGTGTTAACCCCTGCACTGCCACTGCTACCACTCAGATTGCCACTAGAAGTAGGTCTGGATCCAGCCCATGAGGAGCCCTGTGGTTCAGATCTGACCTAGGGGGCTGGACAAGTTTGGCATCCCTCCTATAGACCAAGTGTTTGTATACTGTCCTTGGAAGTGGGAGAGCTGATTTCGAAACAGAGAGAGGAAGGATTTAAACCTGTCCCATTCCCGGTGAATTCCCTAACCATCATTGACTAAAAGGGCAACACTACCTCCTATGTACAAGGCCTGATGTAGTTGGTCTTCTTAGAACACATCTACTAGATTGGCCCTGATGAGCAGAGCTTTGTCTGAGGGCTGGTACCCAAACCTGGTTTGGGTATCCCATCAGAGGTGGAGGCACTGAGTAATTTGGGAGCATCAAGCATGGGTGGTTATGCACATTCCCAGTGAAAATTTAATCTCCAAAGAAACTTTCTGGTAAAGTTTAGGTCCCCTCAAGTGGCAGTTTGGCACCCTGCCCCTTTGTGGAGCTAGCCCTGAGGCTCCCCAGATTCTTCTCATGGAGCTTCAGGCAGAGCAGGGCGCTGCTCACGATCTCTTGTCACTCAGATGTGCTTGTGCCGGGGTGCTCTGTCAGGATAGGCCTGGCTGGCACAGTTGCAAAGCACCAATTATCCTAATTTACCAATTCATCAAGACCTAAACATTGCATGGGACCATGCTGATTTTGATAAAGTTCTACCAGACACCTGGCAGGTTTCTTACAGTGCCTCATATGCCAACACCAAACGGGTTTCCAACCAGTCCACCCACCTACCTCCTCAGCAACCTTCCTACAAGGTTGGAAAAATCATGCAAGCCTCGGGAGTCTCTGCTCCCAGGCTCAGGGCCTCTTAGCACCCTTGTTTCCCAAGGTCTCCAGCTCCAGGGCAACCTGCCTTCAAGCCAGAGCTCCCAGCAGAGCCAGGCTGAGAACACAAATTCCATTTTGCAAAGAATTTCAAAGTTTTGGGGCTGGTTGTAAACTCGGACAAAAACAAATTTAGAAATTCTCCATGAAAGGAAAGTAATCATCCTCCACCCAGCTTTGCCTCAGTTACTCAATGTTATTGAGTCACAACAGATTATAAAGATGGCAACACTTCTGAAGCCAAGATAATGTAGGACAATTGTTTCATGGCTCTGTAAAACACAATGCTTTAAGGAAAGCCATTTTCTAGAAGTCCCTCTCATCCCCAAAAGGTCTGTCAACCCCGAGAGGTTCAGATTGTGAACTTCACTCCTAAATCTAGCTGTTTTCTCTAACAATTCCTGCGACAACAAAAGGAAGTCTCTTAAACTACTAACTTGTAAACTGGTTCGACCCACTGACGCCACTTGTAGTGGGGGTAGACAAGTGCAAGGACAGCTCATTGCTTGCCTGCTTGGGGTTCGGGCTCCATTAGGGGGAGTTTTAATTAAAGAGGAATTGGAACTGATGGACAATAAAAGCAGGACTCTACACACAAAGCATCAGGCCTTCTGGACTACTGCATCCCCTTTCATTTAAGCTGCCAGGCCAACTCACCAGCCGGTAGCAGGCACGAATCTTCAATTGGTGTCAATATTTTGCCTTTTTTTACATTGCACAAACACACTATCAGTCAAAACAGGTTCTGCCACCTGGCCTCTCCTAACATGCCTGCTCCCAAGGGTTTCAGCCGATACCTATACAGCAGATATCCCAGCCAAGTTTTGCATCTAGCAGGCATGGCAAGCCCACTTCCTTAATCTACCTCCTCCAGAAGTTTCCTACCTCCCTACAGCTATTCTTCCAATTGAAGGTTTCCCTTTTGCACCCCAGCAGGCTTGGCTCTGACTCATAATCTTCTACCACATGAACCCAAGAGTCATCTGGGAAAATATTCTGAGCCTAGGAAAGGATACACTGAGTCCCAACCTCCTTAAAGGGACAGCTCACCCCATGACAAGCAAGGCTCTTAGAAAAGCTGAAGGGAGCCCTCAGGCCAAGCATAGAGACAGTATGACACGCATGAACATGTTGAGCAACATCTGTGATTCCCTAGCCCCAACTTGTTGGTAGGCTGCCAAGCTCAGGAGCTGGAATTGCAGCACTCCTGCTAGAGGAGCTAACAGGTTTTCACTGTCAAGATACACATCTCATTACACCTGCACACACACACACACACACACACACACTTAACATTTACATTGTGGAGGCTGTGCGAAAAGTCACCAACTAACTACCTTTTATGCAGTTTGTTAATACAAAGAGCAGGCACTTCACATGCAACATGCATCTTGGGCTTTGATCCTTACAGATGTGTAATGGTATTCCCCCACAAAGTCCTATCGAATTATCTGGAATGAGTCCCGGGAGTAAAGTTAACATGTGTCAATGCTTGGAGGGGTGTGGGGGCAGAGCGGGGAAGAGGTCACACTAGGGCTCCAGAAACACAAATTCCAGCCTTGCTGTCCACTTGTCCCAAAGCCTGCCTCCAGTCAGCCCAGCTGTGAATGGGCACATGGTCATTTTTGAGCGGTGAAAGATAGTCAGACATGATGCTGGCCACATTGCTGTCTTGCATACTGTTGGCTACAGAAACTAGCATGCCTAAACCATACTAGCCCAATGGGCTTCTACACTCAAATGGACTTTACTTTCCCTGTAAATACTTGCATAATTTTAAGCCCCACTTTCAATCTCTGTGCAGGAACAGATTTACTTTGACCATTTCAGTGTTATGTACACGTCAGCCACTGGCAGCACACTCACCCCTTCTGAGTTAGGATTACCTAGAGCAGTGGTAGCAACCAGTAGCTGTGAGCTGGAATGACATGGCCCAAGTCAGGGGCACATGCTAGGACCTAGCTGCCACTGCTTGTCTCCATTGCAGCATGAGGAGAGTGCCTTCAGCCGAAGCCACCCACTGCCAAATGTTGCCAAAGCCCCATATCTGTGGGCTAGATCCAATTGTTCTGCAGGCCACACTTGGCCCATGGCCTGTAGGTTGCCTAGAGAATGGACTTTTTCCATCAGGATCAGTAGGTTTGGGGCTCTCAAGTCAAATATTGTGTCATCTCTGACTGCAGCAAATACCACCTTACTACCAATCCATGTACAGGTTTCCCTTGCTTTATGCAGGTTCTGCATTTGTGAATTCGCTCTTATGCGATGACCCTTTTTATACCAAAAATTCGTTATATGCAAGGTAAATTTACTCTTATGTGATCAGCGTGGTGGAAGCCTGCAATCAGCTACTTTGTGCGGTACATTGTGGGAGTGACGCACAACAAAATATAGTCTCCTGTGTGGATCTTTGCTCTTCACTTGTCTGCAACACGTGTTTCTGTGGTTGCCATCATCATTATGGTAACATTCACCACCACCCTGCGCTTATGTGTACTGTCTGCTATTGGTGAGTACCAAAATTGTCTTGAAAAAGTGGTAGAAATGGGCCTGGAGTGCCAGTACAGTCGAGGTCTTGGAACGTACCCCTAGTTATTACATTGTATAGTAGGTTCCCTTTATGCGAATTCGAGTTATGCACTGTTTTTCAGGAACGCATGTACAGCATTGAGTGAGCGAAACCTGCATTTAAGGAGATGCAGATTTCATAAATTCTCTGCATTCATTTTCTTCTGACAATGATGAAAGGATAATATGTGCAACCATGAGTCAATGCTAATTAATTTGGTCTAAAGAAACTTTGTGGTACAGTGGTAAATGGCCTTTGAAACCTCATCCCTCCCTTATGTCTGGTCTCCGATGTACTTGAAAGTATACATCTACTGTATATTTCATGCCATTTATAAATCAATATTTATTTATGACCATTATTTCATTACTAAGATTATGACATTAACTCTTCTGGGAGTAGCTTCTGCCCATGAAATGGTATAGTGAAACTATACTGTACACAGGGCCCTGCTTATGTTTATTACATTTGCTGTAACAGTAGGATCAGATTCTCAGAGTTGTGATGTCCCTCTGCTCACTAGAGACCTGCAAAGATAAATACGCCAAGAAAAGTCCTGCTCTTATATTTGGCTCTCTCTCCCTGGACTAAATAAAGGTAAATTGTGGGACTGGACAGTTGCTTTGGTGTCTTCTCTAACTGAACTGTACCCCTGAGTGCCATTGTTGGTTCAGACACAATCCTCTGTTTTTCAGGATTTTATACCCCCTGAGCTGACAAGAGATACCTCAATCTATATTAACTGAGAAGAGTGCAAGGTACAACTGTGTATATAATTATACACTATAACTTACTGAAAACTAGAGAAAGAGAAGCCAAGGGAGACATCACAAAGCACAATTCAGTTCAGTAAATCATCAAGTGTCCATATTACATAGTATTATACTGATTAGATCTTTGTTTCCTAGAAAACCTTTAAACCTATTAGTCATAGAATCACAGAATCATAGAAAATGGGGGTTAGAGGGGACCTCCGGAGGTCACATCTAGTTCAACCCCTGCTCAAAGCAAGACCATCCCCAACTAGATTATCCCAACCAAGGTATTGTCTAGCCAGGTCTCAAAAACCTCCAAGAATGGAGCATCCACAACCTCTCTGGGTAACCTGTTCCAGTGTTTTACTACGCTCCTAGTGAGAAAATTCTTCCTAATATCTGACCTAAAACTCCCTTGCTGCAACTTGAGGCCATTGCTCCTTGTTCTGTCATCTGCCACCATTGAGAACAGTCCAGCTCCATCTCTTTTGAACTGCCCTTCAGGTAGTTGAAGGCTGCTATTAAGTCTCCTCTCAGTCTCCTCTTCTATAGACCAAATAAGCTCAGTTCCCTCAGCCTCTCCTCATAAGTTATGTCCCCCAACCCAAACCATTTTTGTTGCCCTCCACTGGACTCTCTCCAATTTGTCCACATGCTTTCTGTAGTGGGGTGCCCAAAACTGAACAGAGTACTCCAGATGTGACCTCACCAATGCTGAACAGAGGAATAATCACTTCCCTTGACCTACTAGCAATGCTCTTGCTAGTGCAGCCCAGTATGCCGTTAGCCTTCTTGGCAACAAGGGCACACTGTTGACTCATATTCAGCTTATTGTCCACTATAACCCCCAGGTCCTTTTCTAAAGAGCTGCTGCTCAGCCAGTCAGCCCCCAGCCTGTCCTGGTGCATGGGATTCTTCCTTCCTCAGTGCAGGACTTTGCACTTGTCCTTGTTGAGTCTCATGCAATTTCTTTTGGGCCAATCCTCCAATTTGCCTAGGTTACTCTGAATCCTAGCCCTACTCTCCAGCACATCTACTAGCCACCCCCTCCCCCCCCCCCCAGTTTGGTATCATCTGCAAACTTGCTTAGGGTGCACTCTATGTCATCTTCCAAGTCATAGATGAAGACATTGAACAAAACCAACCCCAGGACTGGCCCCTGGGGCACTCCACTTGATACTGGCTGACAACTAGACATTGAGGCATTGATTACTACTCTCTGAACCCAATGCTCCAGCCAGTTTTCTATCCACCTTCCAGTCCATTCATCCAGCCCACACTTAGCTTGCCTGCGATAATGTTGTGGGAGACTGTATCAAAAGCCTTGCTAAAATCAAGGTACACTACATCCACCAGTCTCCACCCCATATCCACAGACCTAGTCATCATAGAAGGCAATCAGGTTAGTCAGGCATGACTTGCCCCTAGTGAGTCGGATCACTATCCCGATTCAATTCAGCCAAATCTGAATCTGAAGATTCGATTCTGATTCGGAGAATCAGCAATTCAGTCACAGACACAGCTTTATATGTTTTTTCTACGTACCTCGAGGTACCAGGTGCGGCTCATGAACACTGAGATGGTGGGGCGGATGGAGCGTCCCATGGAAGCATTGCAGAGGGTCTCCTGTGAGCTGAGCAGTGGACCCGGAAATGGACCAGAAGTACTTGGAGAGTACCCAGAGGTCTCCTCCAGCATCAAATAGATGAGGAAGTATGCTTCAGAGCCTTGCCACCTCCTCCTGTAGTTCTCTTGCCTGTTCCCTGAGACACCGCCAGGATGCACCGCTCACACGCAGGCACTCAGTACATACTGCCTACTTATTTTTTATGTGTAGGTTTCCTCCTTACCAGCAGGAAAGCATCATTATCATCATTTTGCATTTGGGAGAATTAAAGCACAGGTAAGGAAAGTATGACTTCTATAAGGTTATCCAGAAGGACAAAATGAAGAACCCAGGTCTCCCAAGTCCCAGCCTCAGAGGCCTCCATTAAGTCATGCTAAGCATTTTATTAAGCTGCTTCCTAGACATCTTGGTATGTAAGTGTGCTGAGACTTGTTCTGTGTGATAAGGGATTTACTATGAGGATAAGTGAAAAGGAGATTTTTGAGTTTTTGTTCTTTTTTTTTTGTACATAGGCACTTTGTAAGAATTATAAAAAAGTGAGACATGGAATCATTTAATCTCACGGGGCCATACCCAGCCTTTTCTCCAATAACCTACCATTGGTCTGGCAGTTCACATAAGTAACAAGTGAGAAAATTAAGTATTCGGCTTCTACATTTTGTTCTCTATAACCCTGAACTCTTCTCAGATAAACCGGGGCTTGCTCTTTTACTAACAGCATGTGATACATTTCCTTGAATAAGAACCTGCTTCCTATTAAATCCATCATGGGTTATCAGCTGGCATTGAATCCTGTACTTCCAACTCCAAAGGCAAAGCCGGTTGAGTCAAAGGAATAATGCCACTGACTGACAGCTATAGCAGGTTTTTCTCCAGCCAGTTGAAGACCATCATACTCTCCCAACTTGCCATAGTTTTGCACATGTCAAATAGAAGGCAAATTAACTCCACATGTATTCAAATGAATTGTTATGTTGCAATAGGCCCAATAGAGATCAAATAAATTATAGTATCATCACTTACTTCACTTACAAACTTCAATCTACTGTTCCATATGTCATAGAGCTAATAATATTTTCATATGAGATGGATTATAGCATCTTAATCCTTCCTGCTTCACCAGCACATGTCATTAGAATTATTACCAAGCTGCTTTAACTTGAAGGGAACAGATAGGCAGAGATACAAAGATTCAGTCTGTTAACCCAGGAAGAGATTTTTATCTTCAGGATAGCTGCAGAGCCAGTTGGATTTCCCTGTATTGCAAAGGGATTGGCAGTGCTTGAGATCCTCTGGATATCAGGAATAAACTTTGAAAAGTTAATAGTTTCCTTGAGAAAAAAATCTCTAGGTTTGGAGCAGCTCTTTGAAAGGAGCTGCCAAAGAGTACTGTGCCTGTAAAAACTGGCAGACATGTCTGTTTTGCAATATATATTGTTATTTCAAGTGATCTGCTGAACATAAGCTGTTACAAGGTCAGATATCTTCACTGTCTCTCTCTCTCAAAACTGCTTCTGCAAAAATATCTGCCAGACTCCTCTAGGGGATGCCTGCATGAGTCGACCATTTCCCAGCGTACATTTGATCTGTTTCCACACTCCGAGATTATAATTTCCCCTGTGCCTGGAGCCTCTGGTGAGATAAAGTACAGTGGGACTTTAGTGATCTTTGTTTACAAATGTAGGTTGCTGACAGGTAATTGCCGAGTATCCAAGGACGTGTCATGAAACGATGTCTAACTTTAATGTGAAATCATTATCACTTCAAATGAGAGTAGTCAGGACACATCTCTCCCTCAGTTACTTTGTTTAGAGCCTATTATGCAGGTGCTAGGGTAATAAATTAAGATTATGACTTCATGGGCACAGCTCCTAAAGCAAGGGAGAGGGGATATTAGAAAGAACTGTTGTATCCCAGGTGATATGCTAAAGCTGTAGCTCTGTAGGTGGGGAATGCAGCCCTCAGGGGGATGTAGAAAGGTACTTCTTTCCTTCAGTCTGTAATCAGAGAACATGTATGCCTGGGTAAGGAGTGCCAAGGCAGCCATGCTGGACTCTGTCCCACAGGGCCCTGCACATCTCTCCAGCCTGCAAACCCTGGCACCTTGTTAACAGTTCAGTGCTCACCGGCTATTGAGAAGCCTTGAACACTGAAGAACTGGAATTAGCTATGTAATTGTAGAGCACTAATTGTAGACTTTGGGGTTTTTTAAGAGGAGACTAGACACGCTCTTCCCTGACCAGGGCAAGGAGTCGGACTCAATGATGTGCTAAGGTCCCGTCCGACCCAAGCATCTATGAATCTACAAATCTGCCTTAGGAGTCCTTGGCCCCTAGGGAAGACCAGAGTGTCTTTGGGTGCTTTTACACATGCTCCAGATTGGGAGGGGTGCTTTGATTGGAGCAGCTCCAAAGGGCTGCAGCTATGTGAAGACTAGTGAAGGAGTGGCTGCTGGGAGTCAAAAACCCCAGCAAGCAGAACCAGAAAGGAGATGTAGAAAAGCACCTGAACAGAAAACTACTGGCTTATGAGGAGGGCAGGCCTCCGTGGAAAGGCTGGAGCCAAAACAGACTCCTCCCAGTGTCCAGGACAACACATCAGGGGGCTTGTTAACTTCTTTTATCTGTTAAAAGACTCTGGGATCCCCCAAGGAGCAAAAGACAGCCTGTCTGAAATGCCCTTGTGCATCACTGAGTATAACAGGGTTCAACTCCAGGGGAGCCCCCAGCCCTTGTCCAGTCTGCCTCTCTTTGGGCAATCTCCCCTTCTCCTCTCCTGCCACGCCACGGTGAAATGCATCTCTCAGAAAGGGAGGATGCCCAAGTGTGATCTCCTCATGAGCGCCAATGTCCCGCCCATGGCCTTAAAGGCTCATTACGTGGAGCTCACTGCCCCTCGCAGGTGATGTTAATTTCTGCTGACACATACCCTCCCGGGCTACGGGCGCCCAACCCCAGTCCTCACCCCTCCTGGGCTATGGGCGCCCAACCCCAGTCCTCACCCCTCCCGGGTACGGGCGCCCAACCCCAATCCTCACCCCTCCTGGGCTATGGGCGCCCAACCCCAGTCCTCACCCCTCCCGGGTATGGGCGCCCAACCCCAATCCTCACCCCTCCTGGGTTATGGGCGCCCAACCCCAGTCCTCACCCCTCCTGGGCTACGGGCGCCCAACCCCAATCCTCACCACTCCTGGGCTACAGGATCCCAACCCCAGTCCTCAGGCACTGGCTTTATATGCAACAAGCCCATCCCCCTTCTGCTCAGGTGACTCTCACTTGCAGGCTGCGTCTCATACAGCCTTTTCCCCTCTGAAAATGCCAGGCACGCTAAGCACCCTGCCACACTGGGGTTTGCTGAGAAACACTCAGGGAGCAAAAGCCTGGTTGAAGAGGCCTTGGGGCAGCAAACCACTCCACTGTCCTCTGCTCTGGCTGATTCAACAGGGGATGACACGACATTGGAACTCACCAAAATATTTATGGAGAGGTTTCAGATTGCAGTAAAGAAATTTATACATGTACCACTGAACCGTGTAAAATACTCCACAACAAGCAGTCTCTGGGATTGATCAAATTTTCCAGAGTTAACTGAAGCATCACTGAATAATACGTTGAATGGTTTCCATGCCTCTTAGCTAGATATTGCAAAGCACTTTGTCCATATTAGTCAATGAGATAGGCACCTGTTTCTATGTCTGGGAATACCATGCATACCTCTGTTGCTATACATATGAATAAGCAACCTGCCAAGGAAAACTTCCACCTGTGTGGCCCTAGGCAAATCTCTAAATTTCTCTAGCCAGTGACTCTCCAGGTAGTATAAGCCTCAAAGAAGTGGTTCCCTCATTTTCCATGGTAACTCCACCCCTAACGGGGGCAAGAGTGACAGGGAAAATATGTCAGGAGAGGGGATGGGGTTTACCACAAGGTCCCTTGGTAGTAGACACTTTTTTTCACTTGAATCATCTAAGATGTTCTAGTGCAGCTTAACTTCACACCAGCCTGGACCAAAAAGGTTAGATATGTGGGGAGCCGGAGAAAAAGCAAGGGCAACATTGGACACCTGCTAAACCAGATGGGGCAACTGACAACCGATGCCCAGGAAAAAGCCAACTTGCTAAATGGGTACTTTGCATCGGTTTTTCACCCAAGGGACGCCCCTGCCCATTACAGGATGGGAATGCCTGGGTGAGGGTGATTCCTTACCCTCCATCAATGCTGACCTTGTGAAGGAACACCTTGAGAGGCTGGACACCTTCAAGTCAGCCAGCCCTGACAGTTTACACCCCGGGGAACTCAAGGAGCTGGCTAGCATCATAGCTCAGCCCCTGGCACGGATCTTCAAGAACTCCTGGCGCTCTGGTGAAGTGCCCGAAGATTGGAAGAAGGCCAATATGGTGCCTATCTTCAAGAAAGGGAGGAAAGTGGATCTGGCAAATTACAGGCCCATCAGCCTGACCTCTATCCTGGAGAAGGTCTTAGAAAAGATTATCAAAGAGACCATTCTTAACAGACCAGCTGATGGCAGCACGGGTTTGTTGCAGGTAGGTCTTGCTTGACCAATCTTATTTCCTTTTATGAACAGGTGACTTATCACCTGGACAAGGGAGAAGAGACTGATGTCGTATATCTTGACTTTAAAAAAGCCTTCGATCTGGTATCCCATGATCACTTCTTAGCAAAACTGGCCAACTGCGGCCTCAGCTTCACCACGATCTGCTGGCTGGGGAATTGGCTCCATGGTCAGACCCAGAGGGTGGTGGTTGGTGGAAGTCAATCGTTGTGATGCACTGTGACCAGTGAGGTCCCTCAAGGCTCTGTCCTTGAACCAACACTATTCAACATCTTCATTAATGATGTGGACATTGGTATCAGAAGCAGACTGGCCAAGTTCACCGATGACACCAAACCTTGCGGTAAAGTGTCCACACTTGAGGACAGGAGGGTGATCCAGGCTGACCTTGACAGGCTCATGAAATGGGCAGACAAGAACCTGATGGTGTTTAATACCGAAAAATGCAAGGTTCTCCACCTTGGGAGGAAAAACCCGCAGCATGCTTATAGGCTCGGCAGTGCTACACTGGTTAGTGCTACGGACGAAAGGGACTCGGGGGTCATGACTGACCACAAGAGGAACATGAGCCTTCAGTGTGATGCTGCGGCCAGTAAAGCAAGCAAAACACTGGCTTGCATCCATAGATGCTTCTCAAGAAAACCCCAGGACATCATTCTCCCCTTGTACTCGACCTTGGTGAGGCCGCAGCTGGAGTACTGTATCCAGTTTTGGGCTCCATGATTCAAAAAGGATGTGGAGAAGCTTGAGAGAGTGCAGAGGAGAGCCATGCTCATGATCAGAGGTCAGGAAAACAGACCTTACGATGAGAGGCTGAGAGCTATGGGACTGTTCAGCCTGGAAAAGCACAGGCTCAGGGGTGATCTGGTGGCCACCTATAAGTTTATCAGGGGTGCTCATCAGGATCTGGGGGAACGTCTGTTCACCAAAGCGCCCCAAGGGGTGACAAAGTCAAATGGTCACAAACTTCTCCAGGACTGTTTCAGGCTGGACATAAGAAAGAACTTCTTTACTGTCCAAGCCCCCAAGGTTTGGAATAGAGTGCCGCCAGAGGAGGTTCAAGCACCTACTTTGAACGCCTTCAAGAGAAATTTCAATGTTTATCTTGCTGGGATCCTATGATCCCTGCTGACTTCCTGCCCATGGGGCAGGGGGCTGGACTCGATGATCCTTCAGGGTCCCTTCCAGCCCTAATGTCTATGAAATCTGTGAAATCTATGAAAAAGTCGCTGGCTCCCTGGCTCCTGGCCTGACTTCTGGTTTTGTGCAGGGCAACACTGAGCCCTCGCCAGGTGTAAAGTGGCAGTCATGGCAGCTCCTTTCTACTTAGAGCAGAATCCTCTCCCCACCATAGGGCACAAGTTGCTCTCAGTCTCAGCTGGTGTCTCCAGGTATTGCCAGGATATAAATATGGCACAGCAATAATGAAAGCAGTTTACTAAAATAAAAGCTTTGCTGGGGAGGGGATGGGACATGAGGAACTAAATAAAAGGAAGGGAGTTAATCCTACACTAAAACTCATCCTAAGAAAATGGTCAACCCAGCAAATGAGGGGCCTGAACCACTGAACTTAATGAGAACTGGTCCATTTGCCTGTGGATCAAGACCTAAGAGGAAGATGCAGCTTCTACTGATGTCCATTGTCTTCAAAAGAGCAGGGCTCAGGGTCTCAAGGAAGTGAAATCCCTCTGTAAAACAGAGTAGGTTAAATCTCAGAACCACTCACAGGCTGAGAGCTCCTAAAGTAAGGGGCTAATCTCCAGTGAGTGGGAAGTGCAAAATTAATATAGCACCCTAAAAAAGAATATTTATAACAACCTAGTGTTCTTCCCTAGCTTTTCCTTCCTGCATATCTCAGCAAGTGGCATAAGGCCATCACTGCTGTTGTTGTTGTTTAGTTACAATAGAAACAAATATTAGATTCTCTTGAGTTTAAAATATAGGCCTAAACCTCTAGTGGTTACATTTTTATTGCTCCTCAGGTACAGCAGAAGACAGGTGCAAAGCAAAAAACCAAAGCAAAAAACCAAGCTCAGCACAAAACAGTTTGAGATGGAGCAGTGTCGCTGCTGGGATAGAACCAGGATGTCTCCCAAAAAATAGCAACCTCCTCATCTGATACAAAGGCCTCCAAAAGGAAAATCTTCATGATTCCTAGTTTTTTTCCCATCCTATAGTATTTTCAAGAGATTTATAGACCTTCTACAGGATGTTGGGGTTTTTTGCAGGGGGAAAGAGAAAAAACCTAAAGTATGGATATTAAATTCTTTAGGTTTCAGGATATTTTCTATGCAACCTTATTATATTTCCACAGATCTCCATTGATTTCTGCCCTATTAGAAGCTGCAACAGTTTCCCAAAACAAGGGTCAGAAACAAAAAAAGAGGGGGGAATTAAATAAGCCATCAGTGCTGCTGTAATGGTTTTATCAATGCTAGCTAATTATTTAGGGCTACATGCTGGCTGGAGAGTCTAAAGTCAGTCCAGCTCCATATCCCTGTTATACTTCTCCCAGGGACATCTGTTCATGCCAGTTGCCACTTGCTCAGTATGTTCTGGATTTCTCAGAATAATTTCACAGCGTTGCTGCTGTGTTTTTAGAGATCTGTATATAGCAAGCGTGGCCAGCTCCTAGAAGCTGTTCCAGGAGAGGAAATGAGAATTGGGAGAGCCATGTAGAAACACAAACCCAGCAATAGCCATGTGAAATAAGGCAGTTACCTTCCACATCAGATGCTCAGCAGTATCTAGCAACTCATGAAAAGCAACCATGCTGAGCTTCAGAGAGCTGCCCCCCACCCTTGTAGCCATAGCTAAGAAGATTGAAAACAAAGCAGGTTGGTGTCTAACAACCCCTGCTGAGGGACACAAGATGGATAATAGTGTCTGTTTCTCGCATCCGAACTATATTCCACAGCTAACCATTTCCCAGGGATGATTATGTGATGATCAGGCTGCATATTCATATAGCTTCACAAGTCCATTTACATTCATGCATAAAGGTAATAGAAGACTGTAGGATATGGCTTTGGGTTGGGGATTTTGTATCCATAATTGTTGAGAATGAGGTTCAGACCCAACCTTACACAGTGAATATTGGGTGAATATTGGGTGTTGCTTGTTGTTAGGATTTTGGAGCCAACTGCATAATCTGCCTTCTCCACAAACTAGAAAAGACTGGACAATTACTTTAGTATCAATTATATGTCAAGAACAGTTAACACTTTGTGCTTCTGTAGCATTTGCCATCCACTCAAAGCCCTCAAAGGACCTATAATAGACAAACAAATTAAGCATCCTAACACCTCTTTGCAGCTGTGAAAGATAAAGCCATGAAAGTATAAGTGAATTCTCCACATTCACACAAATCCTGTGACAGAGCCCAGAATAGATTCCAGATCACCTGATTTTTGGTCCCGGTCCTGGGTCTAAGTTGCAAGTTCACTCTGTCTCTCAGTATATAACCACTCAACTCGCACATTTAACCACATGGGTTCTTGCTTGCATATACATGAGATTGGAGGTTCTTCATAGCAGGGACCTTGACATACAATTTGAATGTTAAATAAATACTAACTGCTAACGTAGTTATTAACATTTAACCCTTAAATAACACTTTTTACCTCATGCTCTCCAAGAAATATTCAAGGGAAGGTAAGTCTCATTAGGACCAGTTCAGAAATGGGGAAGCTGAGGCCCAGAGAAGTGAGCGCCTTAGTTACTTCCATAAACAAGTCTGTTTAGAATCAAAAAGAGAACCCAGATCTCCTCCCAAATTATCTAGCACATTATCCCATCAAGTAGGCTGCTTCAACAGTAAATAATCACCATATTTCTGGTCCTGAATTTTCCCCAGGGGTATGTTGAGATCTGATTGAATAGGATCTGAAGTACCAAATGGAGTTACTCTCTTTCAATCTGATGTTTATGCCCCATGTTTCCTGTATTTGTGGTCGGACTCAGTCCTGCATTTCTACTTATTTATTGCTACCAGTGTGTCAAAGAGATACATCCAAGATCCAGACCTAGATTAAGGTACAGCATTATAGACCCATGCTTGGGACCCCAGGTTCTGGAGTCATGTGAATCTTGATTTGCCTTGAAAAGACAAAAAGGGTGTTTCTATCCATCTGGGGGAAAGCTTGAAAGCATCAACCAAGTTAAGCAAATGCGCTGGTGTCTGCCAGATTCTGGTATGATAGCTCCGGGCAGAATGAACTGCCCCATGCATCAAAATGGGGTGTTAACTCCAAGACTCAGTGCTCTTCAGAGCTTCCCCAACAATACCCAAGCAATAGGCTTTATGCACTCTGCATGGATCTCTCCAGCTGCTGCCCCTGCCTCTCCAAAGGTGGGAGGATTTCTGCTGCCCTTGTAGGAATGGAGGGCCATTGCAGCAGTTCTCCTTGTCTATTAGTGTCACCTGCCAATTCCATTACAAATGTAGGGAGGACTAAAGTTGTTTGAAGAAAACTACTGAATGCTCTGTGCTGCGATGTTCTAGGACATAGGATTCCTTTAATCCAGCAATACTGTAGTCAAATAAATTAGCATTTGTTTGTCACAGACCATGCAGCTATTTCAGTCGCTTGTATATATTACCCTGCAACATCTCACTCGAATACATCTTTATCTTGCTTCTAAGTGCAGACTGGAACTTGTCTTTTGAAAGTGCCAACTAAGTGTCATTGCAATTGACTTCTAGCAGCTAGCCATTCATTAGATGTTTTCCAATTAACCTTTCTAGCTCCCTGATATTAGAGGATAAATTTATAATTAAGCATGAATATACATGTTCTGTTAAACAAAGTTAGCAATGCTTTAGCTAAGTATCATTTTTAGGCTCCTAATGCATTTATTACCTCCCAATCACCATCCAACATATGCTATCTACAAAGGAACATGGTTTTACTGGGTTAGACTCCAATGATCCAGATCACTCTTGGCCTCCACTTTGAAATCAAAAGCAAAATTTAAAATAAGTTTTATATGAAGCCAGAAAGGTATGTGTTCTTGCCAGCCCAGGGGCTTCTAAAAATGCTGATATTTATTTCAGGTCAATAATATCTTGTCTTTTTCCCAGGCCCTTCTACTTAGGAGGGGACACTGTTTAACTGTATGGTTCAAACTAGTATACACAAAACTGCAGCTTAATAAATGAGGGGACATATAGAATATAGAGAATGGGGCTAAAGAACTCTAGTGTTGTCATGGAAACAGTGTGTGCATTTGAACAAGAAACAAACATTTTTATCAATGCAAAAAAAATGTGTTAAATCAGAGATGCCGATTAAATCCATCCTTGGGTGTTAGAACATAAAAATAAAGGTTTGCTTCAATTTTCTGCTTTTGCTCTGTAAAAAAAAATGTTATATAAGAGTCATTTGTACTTCCCTTGAAGTCAGAGTTTGAGAGAGCAGGATTAGATTTAAATGCCCACGATTTCCATCTACTGGGTTGAAAACAGTAACATGTCATTTGCTGTTAGGTACTTTCCACCTCTAGCCACTCTGGAATAAGAAGAAATATCCCAATATGCTGACCATTATCTAACTGCTTCGGCAGTTGTTTGAGAAGAACAGCAACCGGACGTTTCTCTTCAGCAGAGAAGTTCTTTTTCAGGGCAGTGTGGGAAATATAGAAATATTTTTCTGCACCAAGATATCTGCAAGCGGGCATCATTGTACCTTATTTCTGGCCAAGTCATCTCAGTCACAAGAAAAGATAGGGAGTTTGATTCTCCACTACCTTTCTGTGTAAAAATGGCATTTTTTTACACTACCTCGGAATAGGGCTTACATTCCCTTTAGATTTGAAAAGTCTCCAGATCTAGTAGTTGAAAGTAACAGATCCAGGCTTTCTTTCCCAGATCTGAGGAAGGACATTTTGTTCCTAAAAGCTTCTCTGCCATCTCTCCCAACTATATAGCTAGTCCCATAAAAGAGATTACTAAACAAACCCTGCTTCTCACATATTTCTTGGACCATCACAGCTACAATAACACTCCAACCCTAAATAATTCTGGATACTGAAACTCACTGCAAAACTGCAACCCCAGCCAGCATTAGTTGACAGTAACCATCTATCAGCATTGAAAAGTTTGATTGATAGTAATCAGCTGCATTCACAAATATGAGTGGGAGGAAAGAAGAAATCTTGTGCCATGGTTGTGTCAAGTTGATAAACTCTTCAAGCCATCTGTAACTGTAAAAACCAGGCACCATGTCCACAAGCAAATCAGGCAGGTGGCAGTTTGGGATGGAAGCTGGCCATCGGTGGACTATGGTGTGATGGCTTCTCTGCATTAGCTTTCCAAGAGCAGATCACTGATCCCTACCCTGAAAACAAAAATTAATTCCTTGGCACCAGTCCCTCCCCTGCACATCCCACTGCTTACTCTAAGGGCCTGAGCCAAAAATATCTGTTTCCTTGGCATCGGGAGCTTGTCTGGACATCTCACTTGGCCTAGATACTTCATAGTGGTTGTTTTTCCTAGTTGGTAGGACAAACTCTCCTTTCCACATTGTTTGGCCACCTCTTGCACCACATCCTTCTCATGCCCTCCCCCTCCTCCCCCCATTTCAAATAAGCAGACTGGACTTTGTTAAACACCATCAGAGCTGGTACTACAGTAACGATAGCCCAAAATATACATTTACCAAGAAACAAGCTATGCCAATGCTATGTAAGACACTGCATTTGAAGATTTAAGAAACTACTTAAAGGGATTCCTCCTGAGCAAGTAGTCCTACCACTGGAATTTGACTGGAGGGGTGCTCCTTGGGATCAGGCAGGTAGTAAGGGACTGGCTAGCCTATTTGTTTCCTGCTACTTTTTGAGTGTCCTGGTGTTTAATTGACCTGACCTGATCTGACCTGACCACATACACAAGCAGTAGGAGGTAGAGGCAGCTAATACTGAAAGGAGAGGGCACATCTGGCCAGGTGTGTTCTGTGTTCCAGGGAGCAGGAGAGAAAGCAGTTAGGGGAATGGTCTATATGTTCAGTGGAGAGGAGGGAGATGGCAGTAGGGTGGCCAGGCAACATTCAAACATCCCAGGCTGCCTCCCCAAATCAAGCAATTAGCTTAAAAACCCAGAGGACTGAAAAATTATAAATGTGAGGCTTTTCTAAACTTGTTTTCCATTTTTGAGACTTTAAGGCACATGTTTTATTTTGCTTTTTTTTCCCCCTGAAACACAGGTTTAGAAACATGCTTTTATTATTTTTTTTTAAATGAGGAAAGCTGTGATTGTCCATTAATCCCAGGACTCCAGGAGCTGGAGCATAAAAGAAAGCAAAAACTCTTGTGTGACCTGTAATAAACACTGTGAGCATTGGCAGTACTGAATATGTCCACAGGGGAAAAGAAAAAGAGAGCATCATCAAGAGGACGAAGAGAAAAAGGTACCAGATGGCATGCAAGCATGAGCAGAAGAGCAGAGGGGAAGAGAGGAACAGAACAGATGGGAGGGGGGAGAGGAAATGAAATGCAAAAGTATACAACATGTTTGATTTTTTTTCCCCCCCAATGAGAGGCCAGTATTGCATTGAAGGCCACATACACTGCAGCTCATTAAAGGCCATTGTATCTCTAACACTACTAGTCCATGTAAGCAACTGTTATAGGTGCCATCTGGACATTATGAAATTGAGGTTAGGAGAAAAGGCTATGGGTAAGCAGCCCCTCTCTTAAGGTGATGGGGTAGAAAAAGAAAAGGGCCATGATCAAAAATAAACGGTCCAAAGCTGGAGGTTGTAAGGAAAAAACATTGAGCATCTGCAAGAAAAGAAGCCATCCAAAGTTGGTGCTGCGTGTGTTTCAGGTGCTAAATGCGCATTTTAGAGATGGGTGAAATGGTCAGGTTCCTGTTTCAGTTGGAAAAGCACTCTGGATGCTGTATATATTACCCTTACACTACTATATATTACTAGCATTTTATGAATATCAAGCTACTTCTGGCCACCCCAAGCTCTCTGATTTTCTTACATTATTTAAATATTCCAGCCCCATTCTCTTCTCCATTGCTAGCAGATGTATTAATGCCAAGCCCAAAGAATCCTTTTGTTGCTTTAAGGCTTCATGTGGAAATTAAGCTAAGTCTCGTGTACTTTGGCTATTCATAATGGGTGTACACTGTGTGCCAGTATAACATCAGTCCAGCATGCAGCGGTGCTGTTTATTTGAAATGCATTTGGTTTAAATCTACCTGAACACCTCTCTGCCTTTCACCCCTGTTACTCATGTGTTCCAGAGGGGCCGCAGATTTAACCCTCCAGCTGGGAGGGATGGGAGCAGATGCTCCAACTGAACATAAAAGGGAGCTTTGACTTGTGTGTCATGGTGTGTGATGGGTGTAGCTGCCTCTGGGCTGGCAACACACAGCGGATGTTCTCACAGCTGCGAGGACGGCATAACAATGAGACAGGTCCCAAGCGTTGTGCTGAATATTCTTGACACGGGGAGTTTTATGCTTCAGATTGCCAGACAACAACATGCCTGTAATCCACGGCACAGAGTGAATTACATAAACTTAAATTCCTGGCATGACTCGGCTGCCTTACAAACTCCATTGCCCTGTGAGCTGAAACAATTAGGATACTGTTTATTCATAAGATTAAAACCGCTGAGGTGTAAAATGGCAGCTGTAGCATCAAGCACAAGGCTCTGTTTCACCACCCCTCAGACAAAGAGGCTCTCGTCTGGGGCTGCAGCGATGCTTTCCTGCTCACGTGAAATGGGGGAGTTGTCCATTTTCTTCAGAGACACAAGGCCAAATCCCTTATTCCACAGCCAATTGTCCACCCTACACCTGTGCCACTGTCTTGGAGGCAGCTTTCTCTTTTAAATCCCCACCAAAAGCCCCAGTCCTTATGCAACCAGATGATTAAGAGGCTGGGGGGGGCATTGTTTTATGAAGGAGGATTATAAGAATTAAATATGCGTAGCCTGTAGCCAGCAGATGTATAACACAGAGCAGATGAAATTGTATTGATCTATGCTGATCCAGGTCTTTATATTCATGACCACCCATCGAAGACCTCCAGTCTAGCAAGCAAGCAGTAGTTTGATTGGCCATGTGACTGTGCCCGTTCAAGTTTACTTGGGCCAAAAGAAGTAAAGCACTTGGATGCTACACAGATGTGAAAGAGCTAGAGAAATGCCCATAAATAAATTCAATAGCCTGTGTTACAGGCTTGTTAGCTTCCAGGGAGTTTAAAGCCAGAAGGGTATGTTGCATGAAAAAATTGAACCTAATACTTTAGTTAGACCAAAGTATTTCCAGCCTCAGGCAACTAAATTGTGCCAAAGGCAAAGTATATGGGAGGCTAAGGTGCTACCAGTGCCTAAAGACACCACAAAAGGAAGGAATTGATTCCTTGAGACATATCAGGCAATCCTTTTTCCATGATGCAGAGGAAAAAGAAAAAACGCCAAGGTCCCTGCCAACCTGATTTAGGGAAAGGACCTCCCTGACCCCAGATCTGGTGATCAATTTGACCCTGAGCGTATAACACACACCAGCAAAGAACCTAAGGAAAGGAAACCTTTTGTACCTTCTTAGAGCAGTGGCCCACCATGTCCACTATCCCATCTCCAGCTATATCAGACCTTTAGAGGAAAGCCCTAAAACACAAAATAAATAAAGAAAATCAAGAATGCAGCTGGCCAATTGTGCGCTGAGGGAGAAAATTTCCTTTCTGAACATTGTAGGTTACTGGCAAGAGCCCAAAGCCTCACACTTGATTATAGCAACTGTCAGAGTAGGTGATCACAGTAGTCCCATCTGACCTCAAAATGTAAAATGTAGTAAGTAACAGCTGCTTGTGTGCTAAGTGAAGTCAAGACAACATCATGCCCCATGATGTCTGCCAGAGTAAGGGTACTTTGGGCATCTTTATACATGCTCCTGGGGTGGGGAGAGCACTTTAATTAGAGCAGCTCCAACAGCCTCTCTAATTAAAGCACCCACAGCATCTCATGTATCAGCATCTCACGTTTCAAAATGGTGATGGGGGGTGCTTTAAGTAAAGCTCATTGAGCGAGCTTTAGTTAAAGTGGCCCCACTGCCATTTTGAAATGCAGGGATGCTGAATACACAAGTTGTGGAGGCTGCTGGAGCACGGTAATTAGCACAGTCCAGTAGACTCAATTAATCGAGTCTCAACAAGTCTACTCCAGTAGACTCAATTAATCAAGGCTGCTCCAAAGTGTCGTAATTACAATACATCAGAGCAGCATCTCCGCACGTTTACAGGCTCCCTTTCTGTGCAGGTAATGGAGCTTGTGCATGTTTGCCCACTCCTCGTGAAAGCTGTCATTCTTTAAGTGCTATAATGTTTTCCCTCCCTGAGTATATGTGAGTTGGGTTGCAAGAAGTTTCAAAATTAGTTGCCTTATGTGCCTGGCAAACTACATGAATATCCCTGGACTACCCCACAGCAGTGTTTGCTAAATTACTCACAGTGTGATGGACTGGAACTGAACTCAAGAAAAAAATCTTGTTTTGCAATCCCTGACAGTCAAGGGTGATTGTCTTCCAAGATTGCCTTATCTGTGGGTCCAAAGATGGCTGATGAGGACAATCCAGGATTGACAGGCTCTGTTGCAACTCAGACATGTATTTCCGTATGGGGTGGGCATGTAGCAGGGCACTGGGATATGGCTGCTCCTTTAGGGGATCTAGCAGCCTGCAAGGTTGCTTGCAGGTGGCACAGGGGTCTAATGAGAGAGACACCTGACCAGAAGAGGGCTCAGGCTGGAGCTATGTAAGCCCAGCGCTTGAGCTGGTCGGGTAGTCTCTCCCTGGCAGCCACAAGGTGAAGAGCTCTGGGAGCAGGGCTCCTGAAGGGACTGCAGCACTGCATGTGGATCCCCACTGAGGCTTGGGGAACAAACTAGGATATAGCCCAGGGCTATCCTAGCTGAGACATGAGAGAAAGTTTTCCCTCTTAAAAGGAGCAGAGGGCTGCCCCCATTTTGGTGTTTATATCATAGCCCGGGGGCTTACTGTTTGTGTTGTGATTTGGAACTGGTGGTTTGGGTTGGGACTATACGTGGCAGAATATGGAGGTCCCATTAGTGCCCATGTGGCATGCAATTGCCTTGAACCCTGCCAGGGGCAGGCTTAAGGCCCAAGTGAGGACTGAGCCCGGAGTGAGGGTTCATCCCACAGTGGGCAGAGTATGAAGCCACACAAGAGCCAAGGGCCCAGCGCCCAAAAGGGCAGAGCCACACAGGAGCTAGGGGTCCGGTGCCCAAAAGGGCTAGACCAGAGGTGGTGCCTCAAAGCCAACACAGTGGGTTTGGGCTAGAAGGCCTAGATGAGAAGAAAGGGGTGATGGCCAAGGAGGCTGAGGCCCCAACAAAAGAATAACATTACAGTGATGCCTGCAAGGCTTGGGGCATGACGAAGGAGAGGAATGGAGCCATGCAATTAGCCCTTAAGGTTGTAGGTGGCCTGCAGTGATCCAGTCTAGAGAGGCCCGTTGAGGGGCCCAGGAATATAGTGAGGCCAAGCGAGGCAGTTGGGAAGAGTGTAGTGGGACCAGAAGGGTCCAGCAGCCCAGCGAGAGCCTGGGAATAGCATAGTAGAGACCAGTAGGGTGCGAAGGAACCCATGTGGGTGTCCAGTTGGACTGGGGCCCATGTGAAGGTCCGAGGTCAGCCTCCCTTTTAATCTTATTATTCCAACAAGGTGTGGTGAATGAGAGGAGAGGGAAGGCAGCCTAAAGACAGAGCTGGGCACAGTTGTGGAGCCAAAGGGGTGTCTCGGCTACCCCTGGGACCCCAACATGCTACAGAGTGGTTCTGGATTCTTGATTCAGTCCACAACATGTTGTTTCTGCCACTCCCACTTTACCATCTCCTATTATCATTGTAAGGTTTCAAAATACTAAGATACTTGCAGCAGACTCTTCCTCCGTTTGGGACTGCCCTGGGCAATAGTCTCCCATGAGTTGACATTGATGTTGCATTTTTTCTGGAGGATGCCCTTGAAGCACTTTCTCTGGCCTTCTCTTGAGCATACACCTTGAATGAGCTGGGACAATAAAGCTTGCTTCTGGAGTCAGACATCCAGATGATGTAGCCAGCCCAGCAAAGTTGATGTTGGCTTCTCATGGTGTTTGTGTGTGAGAGGACACTGATGTTGGTGCATCTATCTTCCCACTGGATTCAAAGGCTCTTCTGCAGACAGCAATGATGGTACTTCTCCAATTACTTGAGATGTCTCCTGTCTCAGGTCCATACAGTAAGGTGAGGATCACAACTGATTGATAAACCGTGAGCTTGGTTTTGGATCTGATGTTGCAATCTTTGAACACCTCAGGCATCATTCTCCAGAGTCTCACCATGAATCTGAATTACTGGAGCTGGGGACTTCTAATTAAAAGCTTATTGATGGAGTACCGTAGTCTTCTGAATGATAAGTAAGTGTCAGTCTCATTTTCTTCGGTAAAGATGTCAACAATTGCCTGAAGCTCTGCTTCTAAGTGAGTAGCATCATCTAAGCAGCTTCTGAGTGAGCAGACTACAGCATTATCAGCATAATGGAGCTCAGTGATTGAGGTTTGGGTAGTCTTGGTTTTGGCTGACAGTTGGCTGAGATTAAACAGCTTACCTTCCATTCAACAGTTTAGCTCCACTCTTGACTGGAAGCTTGTTGTTGGTCAGATGTAGCATCTCAATAAGAAATATCAAGAAGAGTGTTGGACTGATGGTGCAGCCTTGCTTAACTCCCATCTTAACCTCAAAGGGATCTGTGATAGATCCCTTACTGAGAACCACTGTTCGCATACCATCATGGAGCAGGCAAAAATGGTGATGAATTCTCGTGGGCCTCTGTACTTCAGAAGGGATCTCCATAGCACTTCTTGGTTGACAGAGTTGAAGGCTTTTGTGAGGTCAGAGAGAACCATGTAGAGAGATTTATGCTGTTCCCAGATTTTTTCCTGCAGCTGGCAAGCTGCGAAGATCATGTCAGTTGTGCACCTTGATTCCCTAAACCCACACTGAGGTCTGAGGGGAGCTGTTCAGCAAGTGGAAGAAGACAGTTCAAGAGTATTCTCACAATGATCTTTCCTGAGGTAGACAGCAAAGCAATCCCTCTATAATGTCCACAGTTGGACTTGTCACCTTTCTTGAAGATTGTCATAGCCATGGAGTCCCTGAGATAATCTGGGATTTCCTTATCATTCCAAATCCTTAAAATGAGGGCATGGAGCTATGATGTGAGCTCCTCTCCCCACTGATTGAAGATTTCTGCGGGGATTCCATCAGCTTCAGGTATCTTGTAGTTCTTCATCTGCTTGATGGCTTTCCTCACCTCATCAAGGGTTGGAGGGATTCCGAGATCACCTCTGACTGGGTGTTGCAGGATGGAGTTGGGAAGACACATGTCAACAACAGAGTCTCAACTGAGAAGGTCTTCAAGATGCTCCTTCAAATGGGCATTGATGGGTCCTGTTTCCTTAATCAGGTCTCCTCTATCCTTAAGTCTCAAAGGGGACACTGAATCTCCTTTGCCTTGTCTTCTCACCATCTGTTCTTCATATCACAGGTCTTTCTTTAGACCTCTGCCTTGGCTTGTTGGAGATTCAATTTCTTTTGTTTGGAGTTGCTGTCATTCTGCCAAGTACAAAAGGCCTTGCACTTGTGGGTGATCAACTCTTGGATCTCCCAGTCATTCTCATCAAACCAGTCTTGATGTTTGCTACTAGAGAATTCAAGTGTCTCTTCACAGGTGCTGATGATGGTGGCTGTGAAGGCACCCAAAGTGTTGCCAACATCCTCCCATTGTTGTGGATTGGAATTCATCAATTTTTCCTTGAGGCACTGGTGGAAGAAGTCTCGACTGAATTGGCTCCTTGACTCCTTTGACACTGATCTTCTGTCAGCATTGCTTCTGCTGCAGCTGTCATTTGGGAGCCAGTTTGCGTGAAAAACTGAGTGGGTTAGTTGGTGATTCGCCCAGCAGTCATCAGCTCCCAGCATGGCGTGTGTGATGTGGACATCTTTGTGATCCCAGGCATGAACAATGCCATAGTCAATCAGGTTCCAATGCTTAAATAGTGGGTGTTGCTATGATGTCTTCTGCCTGTTTTCTGGTAGACTGGGGTGTTGGTGATGGTAAGTCCATGTTCCATGCATCTGGTCAAGAAGAGGATGCTATTGGAGTTGACCTTTCCTGCTCCTTCCTTGCCAATGGTTCCATTCCAGAGGTTTGACTCCCTTCTGACTCTGGCATTGAAATCACTGCAAAGAATAAGTCTGTCTCTCTCTGCAATGTCAGAAAGGACTTGGTCAAGCTTGTCATAGAATTCCTCCTTGGTTTCATCAGTGAGGTCAAGAGTTGGGGTATACGGCGCTGATGACAGTGGGGTATTGGCTCCTCAACAGTTTAAGAAGAAGAGTCATGAGGCACTCATTAATTCTGACAGGGAACTCATTGAGTTGGTTTATGAGATCATTCTTGATGGCAAAACCAACTCCATGAAGCCGGTGTTTTCCTTCCTGTTTACCTCCCGGAAGAAGGCATAGCTGCCTCCATATTCTGAGATGCCCGTCTTCCGCTTGCTGGGTTTCACTCAGTGTAGTGATGTCAATGTTGTGTCGCCTGAGTTCTCAAGCCACCATCGCAGTGCTTCCATCATCACTAGCTGGTCGCCACATTGAAAAATGTGTTTGTTTTCATGGAAAATGCCGATGCATTATTTCTTTTATCATGAAGACGGTGCTGCACATAAGCTTCCAAACGGTTATCAAAAGAATGGGACATTAATCTAATGGCAAGGAGACCAAGACAATTAAAGAGCTAGTTCCACTACCACCTTCGTCCACCTTCACGGCCATTGAGATTCTAACATCTTCTTCCACCTGCTCCACCATTGAGGACTTGTAGACCCAAGGCTGGGGGTGGGTAGGGTTATTACAGTGCTGACCTAGACCTGCCATGTCACAGCACTGTCAAAGGATATATGTGGCTTTTCAGCAGGGAAAGCATTGCCATCTGCTATCCTCACCACATCCTGCTGGTCTGCTGCTGCTTGGTCTGCAACTGCTTATTTCACAGCTAACCTTCCCTGAAAGTCATTCCTCTATCCCAGCAGTTCCCAATCTTGGGCTCATGACCGCATTTGGGGTCACACTGATAAAAAATGGGGTCACACACTCCCAGGGAGGGAGGCATGGGGGGGCACATGCCACCCAGATTTGTGCACAGGGCAGGGGTGAATGTGGGCTGCCTGCTGCTGGCTTGGGGCTCCCCACTCTGCTGCCCTCCCCCTAGGGCCTCTGCAGCAGAGCAGGGTGAGGAGGCTCAGTGCCATTGACAGGAGCTCCACACTTGCTGTGCTGCTATGGCAAGGTGCCCCCTACCCTGAATAGCAGCAGCAGGGGCACAACTCCATGCCACTGCTGCTGGGTGGGCAGACGGTGCTTTTCCATGGCAGTGTGGCTGGTGTGGGGCTCCCAGCAGCAGCACCAAGCCTCCATGCCCTCCTGCACTAGGTCCCACCCGCTGGGGCACAAAAGTCCCAGGGAGAGGGCAGAAAGGCAGGGAGCCCCAAGCCCATAGCAGGCAGCCTACATCCTCCTCTGTGTGTGTGTGTGTGTGTGTGTGTGTGTGTCCCCACCACCATGGGCTCCAGTCTGACCATGCTATCTGCAGGGAGAAGGGGCAGGAGGGGAGCCGGTCTCCTTGCTCCACTGGCTGCAGCAGCCACCACCTCCCATGGCTCAGGCACTGCTGGGGAAAGGGGAGCAGAAAGGTGTGGGCCCTGGCCCAGGTCCCATAGCCCTGGCAGCTGGGGGCCCCCACCAGCTGAGCTGAGGGTGGCAGGGGGCTGTGGGTCATGTGTGAAGGGCACCAGCAAGGCTGGGGGTGGGAGGCTGTGGGTGGGGAGTGAGGGGCACCGGCAGGGCCAGGGGGCTGTGGATCGGGAGTAAGGGGCACCTGATGGGGTGAGGGGCAGTGGTTTGGGAGTGAGGGGCCATGCTGAGGAAATGGGGTCATAAATGGGGTCATGCTGAGGAAAAGTTTGGGAAGCACAGCTCTGTCCACTACCTGTGGACCTACTGGATAGCAGTGCAGCTCTGCCACCTGTCAGGACAAATTAGACAATCAGGAAAATATTCCTAATGGTGAGATATGTTAGTCTGTTATGATCTATCAAGAAAGACAGGTAATAGACACGTAATAGTTTGAGCCTCTTAAAAACAAGATAAAGCACTAAAAATGCACTGTAAAAAAGGGCTGATCCAAATATTTCCACTTCAATTGTTTTTGAGATGGGTATTAACAAAAAGGTCTGCTTCCTGAAAAAAAAGTCATTTTTCATTGACATATTTTGGCCAAAAAATGAAGTTTGGCTTAAAACCAACTTTTTTTGGTTTTCAGCCAAGCCTTTTGTGGTTTTTTGGCAGAAATCTTTTGATTTTTTAGTTTTCAAGCAATTGCTTAACAATTTCCATGAAAAATTTAGATGAAAATAAAATATTTTTTGTTTGCTTGTTTGCATCAAAAATTTCCCTGGGGAAAGAAGACTGGCCTGACTCTAGTAGGGAACAATAATGCATTGGCAAAGCAATATGACCTTTTTCTATCTCTAAGTTCTGTGAAGCTAAGATACACTTTTGGATGGTATTCAACATGCAACAAGGACGTATAGTGAGCTTGGTCTTGGTCTAGAGCTGGGTGCCAGTTAATTCTGGACAGTAAATTCTTAAGGTTTTATATAGTTGGGACACTAGTATTTCATTCCTTGCTCTGGTCCCAACTTTTTAAATACACATCTCTGTGGTACCCAGGCACCATCAGGTACATAGCTAGTCTTAGCAATAGTCTTGCCTCTTCAAGGTTGAGGAAAGACTAGATTGTGCAGTCTTCTGAAGATTGGTGGCATAAAGCAGTTCCAGATCAGTCATCAGGATCAGATAGTGAGAGAAGAGGAATTAAAAGAAGCAATGAGGCCTGAACTATTTATACCTCTAAAGATAAGGTATTGTGGCTCCCCCAGAAATCTGCCAAGCATTTTACACCATGCTTTCAGACTTGAGGAGTAAATGCTGTTCATACCAAGATCAACCCTGTAATGGCCACCTCCTTGTGATATTTGTTGGAATTGTGAACAGCTGTTCACTTCTAACATGCCAATGAATCTTTTTATTTGGTATTCACAAACATTTCCATGAATTAATGTCTGTTCACATGACTGTCAAGATAATGGCTGCTTTGTAGATAAATACCTATATTTGCTGCAAGCCAGGGTATTTCCTATTTGCTTTGCTTGCTTATCTAAGAATGCTTCTATCCCCTGATTGGATAACAGATTCTATCCCATGTGACTGAGGTCTCACACTGTGTAATTAACTTTTAGAACTCACACACAATCCAGAGATTGATGTTTGTTCATATAAAAATAGTTCATCAAATGCACAACTGTGAATACATTAGCAAAAAAAAAAATCAAAGTCTATTTGTTGCTAATAGGTAAATAGAAGAGAGGGTTATGTTCATCAAAAAAATTGTTCACAATATTTTGGTCAGCTCCAAACCCATTGTGAACTTTTGCACCTTGCTTCCCAACTCCAATTTATTATTAATAAGGGCAATGGCAGATTATGAATTATGAGATGATTTGTCAGCTCCCTAAGTAGTCTGTATTGCATCAGGAGGCTGTGTGTAAACACAGCTGACCGCTTGCTCCTTCACACTTGACTTCTTTGTTCAGGCACCCTCCAGGCAAGGAAAACCCATGGCAGAGAACAATACACAAGGGAAAGTGTTGCACTGTTTATGTTCTAATCATGAAAAGACCAAGTGTAGTATTGAAAATAATGTTGATGCAGTTCAGCTGCAACAGGCTCAGGCAACAGGCTCTGAAGCAAAGAGAATGTAGCAGCTCTTTCTTGTTCCAGCAAATTGTTGCTGATTGTTTGTAGCATAAACACCTTAAATGTTCCATGCTGTAAGGAACATGCCATGATGTTTGTTTAAATGCTCCAAAAGCCAAATTACAGTGCTTTTTACAAAGCAGAAACATTTCTACATGTCAAATGATTATATCAAATTCTTTTAAGCTGACATATAAGATGTTAAGAATATTGTATCTGTGTTTTTCCTGTGAAATGCCAGCTGCCAAACTATAATGTTCTGCAGGGTTTTTTTTCCTAACAGAGTTTAGGTACTTGTGATCTACAAAAGGAAATCATCAGGTTGAAGGGAATGGCAACACGATGCTAATTCACTGAAAACCATCTGGCTTCTTGGCACATTCCCAACAGAAAGGCCATAGAAGAGTAATGCGGCCACCGGACAAATAAGTAGATACATATGGAAAAGTGTTTGGCCAAATTCTAGTCACATTAGCCCTAACCGATAGTCAAATGACTCCCCTAAAATTGAAGGGGTTAGTCTGGTTTTACATCAGTGTATTGGTAATCAGGTGGTCCAGTAATGGTCCCTCATTGCTAAAGAGGAAACCCTGTCCACGGTGTATCTAGATGTTCTTGTCTTGGGCTCTGAACAAGTGAAGAAGCCTTCACAAAACTTTCCCACATCTTCCACACACCACCTAACCACCAGAGATATCTGCTTTCTGTAAGTGAGACCCCAGCCTCTGGATTTCTATTTTTTGTTGTTGAAAGGAATGGCATTCACCCCTTCTGCCAGGCTGTGAAACAAAAGTCTTTGGAGTTCCTTCTGTCTTCATGGTATTGAGCTGAAAAGACTTTGGAGAGGGAAAAAACAAACATAGTTCCAGACCCGTTCTTCTTGGGAAGAAGATGAAAAATTCCTCAACTTGATTCCCACCAAAATTCCAACCAGCTCCTGAGGCCGGCCTTCATGGCCCACTTCTAATTTTTTTGAACAAGTACCTTCATGCTTTCTCCCACACTACCCTCATGCTTGACAGGAGCTCTCCAAAAACAGCCAGAAAGTCATTTCAGTTTTCTCTTTCAACTTTTTCCCCAGAACTCTCTTTTGCTCTGATACCTACAAAAATAATTGTTCATTTTTGACACTTGTTGTGCTTCTCTATCCAGCCTCCACCCAATAAGGACCATAATTTTGTTGATGGACAGGGACCATCATTTTGTTCTGTAAAGTACCCAGGTCCATGGGATTCTAGTCCATAACTAAAGTTACTGGGCACTGCAGTCAGATAAGTAAAATAATAATTTATGAATAGCAAAAACAAAAAGAAACAAATTGGCTTCTAGTGAACTTGTTTGTATTTTCAAGTCCTTAAACAGCATGGGCACCTGTACACACCACAGGGTTAAATCCTCATTAAATTAAATATAAACAGGTTTATAACATTTAAACATGTTAATTTTGGAGCGTTGCATCAGTGTTTGCACACACAAGGTTTTCTAAGGAATTAACCTTTGGAGTGTCACATCAGTGTTTGCATGCACTTAGTTTCCAAACGAATTAAACCCAGTCCCCGGTTGGTGCCACAGGACAGCAGGATGGTTCAGCGCTGCCTCACCCCAAGCTCTCTCTCTTTGCAGACCCTGTGATGAAGTACCTTTGACATGTAGCTCCCCATCCCTGGCCATGCCCCTGTCCTGGGTGCTGCTGGCAGCCCTCCAGGGCCAGCATTCCAGGGACACCCATGCAAGGGCCCTGAAGGCCAGCTCAGGAACCATGTCAAACACGTTCTCCCTGTCCATCCCCGACCCTACCCGCTTGCCCACACCAATCCCTCATACCCAGGCCCCCAACTGGAGCCACAAGAAGGTGCATGGCCTCATGGCACTCTGGGATGAGGCCAATGTCCAGAGGCAATACGTGCAGGGCGGGCATGAGAACACCCACATTTATGGGGCCATCTCAGCTGAGATGCATGCATGAGGCCACTCCCAGATGGTGAAACAGTGCCACATGAAGGCCAAGGCCTTGCAGGCATAGTGGATGGTCATGACCAACTTTCATTGTTGGTCCGGTCATGCCCATAAGACCATGCCCTTCATGCAGGAGCTGACCCACATTTTGGCAACCTGGGAGGCAGGCTGTACCCCTGTGAATGCCACCAGGAGGGGGAACCCAACCTCACTCACACCCTGCCCTGATGCCTCCAGTGATGCATGGTGCCTACCCAGAAAGCCCCCCTGTGGGGAGGGTGGGATTTCAGCTAGCCCCTTGCCCCAGTTGTCCAGGAGCCCCACACACCCTGAGCCCAGGTGCCATGGGCTGGGTGGCAGTGCAGCAGAGCATTTGGCCTGCACAGAGAGGGAGGGGCAGAGTCTGGAGCTGTGGCAGCAGATGCTGCCAGCAGTCTGGCCTGGCCCACCCTGGGAAGAAGGCAGAGGAGGTAGGCTACCTGCCACAAGCACCCAGCAGCCCACCAGCCCCAGGGAAGCAAGTGGAGATGGGAGGCTTGGTCAGTGGTCACTTGGGCCCAGGCCTGCCTGGCCAGCTTACCATGTTCCCTGATCACCCATGCACAGCCAACCCCTAATCTGAGGCTTGGCAGCACAGGGCCTCTGATGCGGAGCATCTTATCTCCGTGATGTTGCAAACTCTCACAAAAGACTTCTGTCTCTTGCCTCTCCAGGGCCAATATCTGGACATGGGGGACAGGCTGCAGGGCCCTGTAGAAGTGCCAGCTCAGGGTCACCACTACCCACTTCTGGAGCCTCCTGGACATGACAGTTGCACCAGCAGTGCACCAGGGACTGGACCCTCCTGCTCCAGCAACTGGTGGTGCTCATGGAGAACTGGGTGGCATGGGAGCAGACACAGTAGCAGGCATGGAAGGTGCGGGAGCTGGCCTGATGGGAGGTTGACATTGCCTGAGAGACTGCCCGGTAGAAGACACCGGACCAGGTACAGTGGGTGCACTGGGCACATCTGGAGCCCCTGGAGCAGCACTGTGTTGAGCTGCTCCAGCAGCAACTGGCCAGCCAGGGCCGGCCAGTTGCACCCATGTCCAGGCCCCCCATGCCTGGCGCCCACTGCTGCCTCCCACCTGCAGGAGCCCCTGGCACTCACTGCAGCCCCCAGACCCACAGGAGAACTGTCCATGGCCAGGGTGCTGGGTGCCTGCCACTGAGCTCTGAGCCCTGGGTGCCCCCACCCCCATACTCCTCACTCTAGGACTCGGGCAGAGACTCAGCCTCTTTTTAGTTTTGGAGGAGGGTTTTTTATTGTTGGTGGGTAAGCAGGGTGGTGGAGGGGCTCTGTGTGTTAAGGAGGGGAGGGAGAGGGAGCTTTGTTGGTTGAGGGGGAAGAGGAAAGGGATGGGGTGGGAGATGTGAGGGAAATAAAAGTTTTCATTACAAACATGCATGTCCTGAGAGTGGGGGTGGGCAGGGGGCAGGGCATGTGTGGGCAGCAGGGCAGGCAGGTGTTGGCGGGGATGGGCAGGCACACCTCCATGTCCTCGCACTCCAGGTGGGGCCGGAGCTGGGGCAGCAGGTCTTCAAAGGTGCCCTGTGTCATCCAGAACTTGTCAACCCACTGGTCATCATCCCGTTCCTTCAGCACAACATGCTGCCACCAGTGCTGGCTGGTACAGTGGCCCCAGAGGCAGCAGGGTTAGTGGGACAGGAAGGTGATGGCAGTCCTGGTGGGGGTGTCCTGGAGCCCGTGGTCGCCGTGGCTGGGAGCAGCAGCTGTGCAGTGGCAGGGGCCCAAAAAGCCATGCACCAGTCATGGAGCAGGTGGGCAGAGTGGGTGGGAGGGTCAGGCAGTACCTGGTGGCTGAGCGCCAGGCATGCAGAATGGCAGCAGGCAAGCAGGACAGCTGCAGCAACCCAGAGGAGTGAAGGAGCCAGTCCCTGGGTGCCAGGGCCAGGAGCCGGGGCAGGCAGGGCTGGGAAGCACAGTGGTGGCAGGGGCAGAGCAGACATGTGCTGCCTGTGTCTGTGCCACGTTGCTGCTCTGACACAGAAAGCATCAGCCCAAAAATCACAGTGTGGAGGGTGTGCTTTTAAGATGGCTGCCAAGTGCTGGCAGCTGGCTGTGGCTTTTGCATGGCTGCCAAGTGGTGGCAGCCATGTGTCTGGAGGCTGGAACTCCCCTCAGTGGCCACAGGGGCACATGGTAGGTCTGGGCTGACCTAGGACTAAAGTTAGTCCCAAATCCCACTACATGTAGACACCTGCTGACACCCACTTAATTCACATTAGTTTAATGCGCATTAAATTTAAGCCCACTTAAAATCATGTTCATAGATTCATAGATTCATATAGATTGTAAGGCCGGAGGGGACCTTGGAAAATCATCGAGTCCAGCCCCCTGCACCAGGCAGGAAAGACAACTGGGGGTCAGGTGACCCCAGTGAGGTGACCGTCTAGTCTCCTCTTGAAGATTTCCCTGACTGTGAAGAAGATGTTCCTGATGTTGAGCCTGAATTGATCTTCCAGGAGTCCGTGGCCATTACTCCTGGTTTTCCCTTCAGGTGCCCTGTTGAACAGTTGCTCACCAAGCCCGTGATGCACTCCCCTAGCGTAGCGGTAAGCTGCTACCAGGTCCCCTCACAGCCTTCTTTTCCTCAGGCTGAAGAGTCCCAGATCCCTCAGCCTTTCCTTGGATGACTTGCCTTTTAAGATGTTGATCATACGGGTGGCTTTTCTTTGGACTCTCTCAAGCTTGTCCATGTCCTTGTTAAAGTGTTGTGCCCAGAACTGGATGCAGGACTCCAGCTGCGGTCTCACCAGTGCTGAGTGGAGTGGAAGCATCACCTCCTTGCTTTTGCTGGAGATGCATCGATTGATGCATGCCAGAGTGTTATTTGCCCTACTGGCTACAACATCACACTGCCGGCTCATATTCCTACTGTGGTCTATTAGTACCCCCAAGTCCCTTTCGTTCATGGTGCTAGTCAGCTTGGTGCTGCCAAGCCTGTAGGTGTGTTGGGGGGTGCTCGTCCCGAGGTGGAGCACTTCACATCTCTTGACGTTGAACTTCATTTGATTCCGACTCGCCCAACTTGCCAGCCTGTCTACAACTGCCTGTAACTGTGGCCTACCTTCAAGTGTGAACACGCTTCCCCATAACTTGGTGTCGTCTGCGAACTTGGCCAGTGAGCTTTTCACCCCCACATCCAAATCGTTAATAAAGATGTTGAAAAGTACTGGACCAAGTGTGATGGCTAGAAGCAGAGGGATTAATAAGCAATAAATATGTGCTCCTTGTTGGCATTTGGTATTTTGCCTAACAGGGAATATTAGCTAATATAAAGCTTGTAAGTTCATAACTCGCAAACGTAACTTATCTGTCATAAGTTTAACCAAAATGATAAAACTAACTGTTCGTATTAATCGTGGAACTGACTGGGCCCCAAAGGCGAAACTGTAGCTGCGAGATTAGCGGGCCTAACGGTTTTTGCTCACGGTTCAGCCTTGACGATAAAAACTGGATCCAACCGCCTGGCACACCCAACACAGTGCAGGAAAGCACATCCCAAGAAAGCATATTCAGAGAAACCTAAAAGGGCTTGGGCTTGGGCGGAGTAATGTCAGCTTCAAACCTAAAGGTGCTGCATTGTAATTTGCTTATTGGATAAACCCGAGTCTAGGTAGTAACCTTTTATGATAATTTTTAACACCCTTCAATCCCATAGGGTAACAGCTATAGGGCAAGAGTGTGAGTGGCTCTAAAGCCAACAGATCTATTAGCTCAGGGGGGATCAACCTTTTTCGCAAGCGTGCAGCAAATTAGCTCCACGCCCCACCAAGTCTCACTCTGATCCCGTTTCCCGGCCTGTTCTGTTGCTCTGCTTTCTGCCCGATCTGCCCCTTTCTTGATCTCCCACATGCCCCACTCAGAGGTTGCCTGTACCACTTACAGCATGCGTGCTGCAGCTTGGGCACCCAGCACGAGCTGGTGCTGAAAACAGTGAAAGGACAAATGGGGGGAATCATCAAGGAAATAAGAATGCTTGTGAGGACATCTTGGATATTCATCCCAAGGAAAGCAAAATCTTGATGCAGGATTTCTATAAACAATTTGTCTGAGGAGAGCATGTGGACAGTAGGTGGTTAAACAACTGAGAAACTGCTCACAGAAACCAATTGAAACTACCTTTGTGTGACAGACTACTTTAAAGGATGGGAGAAAGAGCAATTCCAAAGTCTTTATCCAGGCCAGCAGCCATAGTAGAAGTGGCCACAGAATTTGGATGATGGATTCTTGGCTTTGAGAGTCCCCTAATGGAAAGGATGTAATTGTTGAGTAAGACAGAGAGAGGAGCAGTGATTAGAAAGGAAATATATTAAGGAGATCACAGAGCACACAGGCTCTGAACTGGTGCCAGAGCAAGTCTTTGTGGTTCTACCTTTTCTTCTCTCTTCGATTTGCACATGCTTTACCTAGCTTCCTATTAATTAATCTGAACATAAAACAGAGCCCCAAGATGTAGGAACTAATAGTTATCCAAGAAGCAAAATGAAATATTTGGTTTAGAGATTGTGGGCACCTATACACATCCACAAGTGGAGGGAGGGGCAGGGCATTTTAATTAGAGTGGCTCTGAAGCATTCTGATTCGACTGCTCCAGCAGACTTGATTAATTGGAGCTGATTAATCCAATTAATGCTAATCAGAACATGTCGGAGCACATGTAAAAGTGCCTTAAGTGATTTTAAGGCCAAAAGGGAGCATTAGATTATCCAGTCTGACCTCTTGTAAAACACAGGTCATAGTTTTACCTAGTTTCCCCTGCACTGAGCCCTATAACTTGTATGTAACTACAGAATATTTTACAGAAAATCATCCAATCTTGATTTCAAGATATCAGAAGATAATCCTACCACTGCCCTTTATAGTTTATTCACCTTCACTCTTAAAAAAAATTATCAAAAAAAAAATATATACTAGTTTGAAGATTCTGCAAACTATGATCCAAAGAAGAAGTCTGTGAAAAGCTGCTAAGCATTTATGTCATCTGAGATCATGTTTGGGGCTAAGAAATACATGTATTTAAATTCACAGAGAAAAGATATATGTCGATACTACTACAACAGAACAAAAACATGAATGTGAATGGCAAGTTATCAGAATGGCATTGTTCTTTTCTCTTCATACAGCAAGCTAGGGGTTTTGATAACATCTTTTTACCAGGCGTGGACTAGAAAGTTAGAATCAGATCGCTACATGCCATTTGGGAGCGGGGTAGTTCAGCAGAAGTTTGGTGAATTTTGAAGAGAGGGTAGAGACAAGAGCAGGATGACTTTCCTTTCACATGTGTTTGAAACTATGACACACCTGAAAAGGAAAAAGGTAGGAACAGTCACAGAAGGGAATGAGAACCTGGGTAAGTATATGAGAAGAAGAGCAGAGAAAGGGTTCTTAATACAACTGGAAGAAAATAGGAAGCAGAGCACTGAATTAGGGAGGAGGTGAGAGTAGAAAAGAGTGAGAAACCTGCCTGAATGGACAAGTGTGTTTGTTTACTATATCTCTGCTCTGAAGAAAGTCTTCAGTACGTGCACGACTGCTGGCCTGTCTTTCCTCCACATTTAGAGGCCCTTATTTCTTTTTACACCTGTCTACAGAGGGGAGCCTATACCACTGGAAATAAGGATGGCCAGTCTGCGGGCCTCAACCTCCAAGGAGTCAGCATTGACCAGATTGGGGCAGGATTGAGTGCTTCTCTGCATCCTCTTCTTCCCAAACTCAAAGGAAAAAACAGCTCAGAACAATCTGCAGTTTGACACAAACAGAACTGCCAACTTCTGTCCACAGGTTTGAAGCCACCTTTACTTTACTTTATTTCACCCTTTCCCCCATGGAGCCAGAGGAAACACTGCAAGGTTCCCCTTCCATTGTCTTTCCTTTCCTAGGCATGTTTTCCCTCTCAAAGGAAAATCCAGGATAAGTAGTCCTTATTTCTCCATTTAATAAATGTTTGTAGGGATGTAATGAGGCAATCCCAATCATGGGATCCAGAGATAGAGATATCAATACAGACAATTTTATGTACCCTGTTGCAGGGACTTCATTTTACAACCACAGCCATCAGAACAAGAGACTCCAGGTCATTCAAGGCTAGGTACATTGGCAAATCTCATAATCCCATGCTTGTAAATACTTATGACTGACTACATCAGGCATTTGGCAAAATATTGAGTGCTCCCCTCTAACTCAGACTGGTCTCCACTTGTAAAAAATCGCAACATGCTTTTTGATCTAAGAGGATATTATTAATCGGGCTGCCTTCCATAAATGGTCCTCAATAGAAGTATAGCTTCAAGCTCTGCAAAGGTCACAGATTGTGGTCCAAGCAAAGATATGCCTTTGGTTGTTTTGCACCTGAATCAGGACTCATCTCCATAAATTCCCAGATGGAGTATCTCCCATGAAACATCAGACTCACTTTGAAAACACCCTGCTTGGTTTCCATCTCAGTAATAACAACATGCATAGTATCAAGGCCAAAGGAAGTACATCATTAACAATCACAAGTCAACATTTTCTTCCGCAGGATTCATTAAAATGCTATAGGATATTTTATGCAGGTGGAAGTGGGTGCCTTTCTCAAGTGACTCTGCACAGGCATACAGACCGTATGATACTTCGGGTCCATATGCATTAGAGAAATCAAGCAGCAGGGAGATCACGTGGATCAGTACAAGCTTTCTCCCCTAGGGTTATTTCCCAGAACTGTTTAACCCACCCCCTAAAAACTCACTCCCAGAGTGCTACTTTGAGCTCCCAGGTAGCATAACAAAGCAACAAGTGAGAGGAGCTGGTTTAACTCTTTCCCACCTAGATTAACCAGGAGGGTTGAGTCAGGCAAATGCCACTGGCCTATTACATTGGCATCGTAACTGTGCCTTTCTAATTCCACTAATTTGCATTTCAGATTTCAGCAGGCACCTGAAGGAAAAAGGTAAAATTGTGTATAAAAATTCACTGATGGTTTTAGTAATCAGCTACAGCTGCAAAGGAATCCAACAAGCTGGGAAAACTATGTTGATCTGCTTCTTGTTGAAGGACTTTTGCAGGAGGAAAGAGGAGATTTAGATGGGGAAGTAAGAGGAGATACTTAGTATGGTACAGCATTGGTGACGCGTAGCGGGTGCATGCGGGTACACGTGCACCCCTTGAGATTGGCGGTGCACCCCCTGCAAAAAGCACCGCCAACACTGCTGGTGGGGTCTGCAGGTGGTTGCTGCTGGCCACCCCACTCGCCACTGACACCACTGGTGGTGTCTATGGGCGGTCCCTGATTGCCACTGGTTGCCACCAACACTGCTGCTGACATCTGTGGGTGGTCAGCGACCACTGGTCAGCGCTCGCCACTCCCCCCCCGCCACTGACAGCACCGCGGCTGCCTGTAGGAGCTCACCACTGACAGCACCGCCACCGCCACCGCCTGCAGGAGCTTGCTGCACCACCACCCCCCAGCCTCCAGGGCCACCCAGCATTCATGGGGTATAGGCTTTTCATCTAGATCCCTCTCATCTGTTATTAGTCACTAATGTCAGTATTTACTTACATTTCTAGGAAATGTTTTTAGTAAAAGAATTGTATTTAAAAAAGTAAATATAGTTCTTGCCCTTTTACTTGGCAGTGGACTTAAATAACTTAATATTGGTAGTTAAAGTCAGTATTTAAGATATTTATTATAGTAAACATATGGAGTGCTGACTTAAGTGCATCTAGTCACCTTATGTTAAACTGATACATTCCTAAAGGTCATCACAATTTAGTGCTCATTAAAGATGCTAGGCTGACAAGACTGAAAATTGAAATTCTCACTCTACAGCACAGGTGCACACGTCAGCGGCAGCAAATCCTTCCCTGTGTTGACATTCCAATGTGCTTCATCTCTGACCCAGAAAGCTGACCTCTGGGGACAGGATAATTCAGTCTTTGGTCTCTCTACTAAAACTGACACCCAGGTTCAGACCCCTTGTTAAAGAAGCAATGTATGCATGAACAGTGCATGTCCCCAGCAGCTGGGGGGGCACGGCTGCGCTGGCGGTAGGAGCCCGGAGGTGGTGAGCAGGGAGCTCCTGCAGATGCCACCAGCAGCGTCAGCAGTGACCAGGGGTGCACCGCCACATGCAGTTTCTGTCACGTGCAGTTTCCTGCCCCAGCAGAGCTGGGATTAGGACTGAAAACTTTGGGGTGCAATATGCTGATGAAAACTGCAGTTCACCCCTCAAATCCACCATGCGGAAGTGAGGATCAGCCCTACAGTTTCACAGGGAGCAACAAGGAGCCCTTTGCAATGCAGAAAGACCTACACTCTCTAGCAGCTCCCTGCAGCACAGTGGACCCATGGAGCAGCTCATTGGACTGTCCCGGTGTGGGCCCCCCTTTCCAGCCCATTGCTATAGGGGTGCAAGCCCCTGGAACTACCCTTTGGGGAGTTCCAATCCCCAGACCGCCTGGGCATGAGTAAAACCCCCCCAAAGACTTCGTCTTGTAGTCTAAAGTGTTTTAAAATTATAGTTAGTATTTACTTTTGTTTTTCTTTATGCTTTGTAATAAAATTTGTTTTTTGTGTTTACACTGCGAGGGAAGGGTGGTTGGTTTTGTTGGACACCCTAGTGATTTAGCTACTGTTTCCCAAGTAGACTGGGTGGGGGCTCAAGCCAAGGTAAAATATATTTAGTATCCCTGAAATCGAACCTGGCCCTTGTTGCTGCTGACACGGGTTCGGCAGAAGGGTTGCACCTGGTTCTTCTCTTAATCACTCTTTCAGTGTGTCCTGTGTAGGATCTCATTCCTTCTCTTACTTCTGTTGGGGAGGGACTCCTACATGGCTCTGTCTTGGTCTTTTCCCATCTCCCTCTCTGCCTTGCCTCTGAATAGTCTCATTCATAAACAAAACATCAACATCTCTCTGTAGATGGCTCACATCTACGTCTCTACCGCAGACTCATCTCCTTCCGTCCAACTCAAGCTCTTGGCACATCTTTCTACCATGTCCTCATGGATGTCTATTTTTCAACTCAAGGTCCATAAATTAAAACAGAGATCTTCATCTCCCCCTGTGCCTTCCATACCACCTTGTTTCTTGATCACCGTAGACCCCACCACTATCCTGCCTGCCACCCACATGGCCATGATCTTTGGCCCAGACTTCTTTCTAGATCTTCACAGCCAGGCTATTTTAACTACTACAAGCAGACCTGGACATGTTGGACATATGGGCAGAAAACAACAGAATGCAATTCAACAAGGAGAAATGCAAAGTGCTGCACCTAGGGAGGAAAAATGTCCAGCACACCTACAGCCTAGGAATGACCTGCTTGGTGGCATGGAAGCGGAAAGGGATCTAGGAGTCCTAGTGGACTCCAAGATGAACATGAGTCGTCAGTGTGACAAAGTCATCAGAAAAGCTGATGGCACTTTATCGTGCATCAGCAGATGCATGACAAACAGAACCAAGGAGGTGATACTTCCCCTCTATAGGGCACTGGTCAGACCGCAGTTGGAGTACTGCGTGCAATTTTGGGTGCCGCACTTCAAGAGGGATGTGGATAACCTGGGGAGGGTCCAGAGAAGGGCCACTCATATGGTTAAGGGCTTGCAGGCCAAGCCCTATGAGGAGAAACTAGAGAACCTGGACCTCTTCAGCCTCCACAAGAGAAGGTTGAGAGGCGACCTTGTGGCTGCCTATAAGTTCATCATGGGGGCGCAGAAGGGAATTGCTGAGGTTTTATTCACCAAGGCGCCCCCAGGGGTTACAAGAAATAATGGTCACAAGCTAGCAGAGAGCAGATTTAGACTAGACATTAGGGCAGAACTTCTTCATAGTTAGAGTGGCCAAGGTCTGGAACGGGCTCCCAAGGGAGGTGGTGCTCTCCCCTACCTGGGGGTCTTCAAGAGGAGGTTAGATTGGCATCTAGCTGGGGTCATCTGAACCCAGCACTCTTTCCTGCCTATGCAGGGGGTCGGACTCAATGATCTATTGAGGTCCCTTCCGACCCTAACATCTATGAATCTATAAAGTCTTACTGATCTTTTCCTGCATGACACCTTTAAGATGGTCTTTTTTAACAGCCAAAACTCTTGTCAAGACTAATGTCACTCAATCTCTCACTTATTGCAACATCATTTTCTCTGACTTTGACAGACAGTCTTGTTCAATTCACATCCAACCAGAACACTGCTGAAAAGATCATCTTCCTTGCTCGTTGAGTTAACCATGTCACCTCTTCCTCTGCACCATACCACTGACTTCCCCTTCTCCTTCACACCAAGCATAAGCTACTTATCTTTACTTTCAAGGCCTCTAATGGCCTATCCCCATTGTAGCAGGAACAAATAAATTTGGAAAACAACTTAGTGGGGTGGTAAGGAATAGGGGTCAAGTTAGGGACGGGCTTACACTCAGCACAGGTTTACTGTACACCAAGAGGTGGATGTGCCAGCCCTGAATTTTACAGAGGTAGTTGTTAGTGATTCACACACAGGGAGTCAGGTTTAAAAGTTAAAAATACAAACAGATTTATTGAACAGACAATGGGAAAATTTACAGGGATAAAGAACAATAACAATAACGCCGCCACCACAATAATAATGATTTAACAAACACAAACAGAGGAAACACACAAATACAGTTTATACTTTACCAATATCAAAATGATGAACAGTGGACGCGTCTACATGAGACGCTACTGCATAGTCATTACTGTGCATGTATTTAGCACTTGTATTAGCAAGTACTAAATAAATGCAGAGTAACTGCAGTTACTGCGCAGTAGCGCCAGCGAACATCTTTTAGATGACGTTACTGCTCAGTAGCCTAGTAATACTGCACAGTAGTATATTAACACTGTCCGTGCTGTGGCGTGCTACTATGCTGTGTTTTTCGGCTACTGCGCAGTCAGCGTTTCATGTAGATGCTCCCAGTAAGTGAAATCAAAGTCAAAGAAGCCAGTCCAAGTCAGGTGTAATCAAGAAGCAATTCAGGGAAACCAATACGGGAGATCAGGCTGTAGCAGACAGTGTCTCGCTCCTACACAGGATGAGCTACCAGCCTCACTAATGCTCGTGATCTACCTCCATTCACAAGCCGAGTCAACTACCTCAATAACACAGCACACCCTCAAGATCCACACCGTTCACAGACAAACCCTCACAAAGTCCTCACACTTATCCACACCCTCACACACAGATCTTCACACTCACAGACAAATCCTCTCACCCACTAAGACACACCAAAACACCAATCCACACACACACACACACCAGAGCCAGAGTTCTAGGTTTTGGGGGCTTTTATACACATGCTCCAAGAGCCGCTCTAATTAAAGTGCCCAAAGCGTCATGTGTATCAGCATCCCCACACCGAAAAATGGTGGCAGGGGAGCTTGAACAAGCTTTAATTAAGATACCTCCACTGCCATTTTTCAATGCGGGGACACTGACACACGTGACACAGGAGTGCAGTAATTATCACACTCCGGCAGATTTGATTAATCAAATCTGCTTTGATGCGTTGCGATTACAGCTCATCAGAACAGCCTCAATGTACATATATGGGCACCCTTATATTCCACATTCACCCCACTTTCAACAGCCAGTCCTCTGAGGCAAAGGTCCTGTCACTCACTGTCAATTATGTCAAAACCAATCGTATCACTTGGACCCCTCTCTCACAAGATATATTTATCTGTCAATCACACCCTGTTGCTCACCCTTACCTTGGAACAGACCCACAACTTTCCCACCACAGAGGCTGTCTCAGCTGCACATGCCCAAGCTGGGAAATGGGCGAGCAGGCCAGGAGCTCATTCCTTCTGCAGTCTTCTAGGAGGTACAATAATTGCCCAAGTCTGCAGTTAACATTACAACATAAATTAACCACACAAACACTGGAAGACAACTTCCTTTTCCAACACCACCAATCTCCTCTCTCAGCATCAAGATGTTGATTCTTGTATCAAGCTGGCCCATGATACCAGCTTCCATCTCCCACTTGTTAAATTTTCAAACAAGCTCCTTTGCACTTTCTCCCACATTCTTCATATTTTGAAGGAACTCCCGGCAAACATCCACAAAGCCCTTTTGATGCTCTCTTGCAAATCCCTCCTTGAAGTTCTCCTTTGCTGTGATGCCTTAGGTTGTAAGCTCTTTGGGACACAGTGTTCTGTGTCCTGTCAAGTCCCCACCATGACAAGAGCTCACACACGACACAAGAATAGAAAAAATAATAAAAAATAGTAATAACTGAATTGAAATCAGTTTATGTCATACAATTAAAAAGGTAAAAATGCACATTTCCTGATTACAGGTCAGATTCTGTCTGATGTTCCTTCATTGCCTCCCATGAGCATTATATAAAACTAGTAGGGACACATAAAATGTTCCCATCCAGAGGCTTGAAAAATACACAGGCACATCTATTTGCATACTTTTCCAGTATGTGTCCTGAGACATTTGGTCAACCACAGAGCTTTACTGGGGCCATGATGAATGCAAGCTCAGATTTCTGTTTTTGTCTGGGATTCTCACCGGTATAGATCTAATCTATATTGGATTAATAGTTGATCCAAGAGTGAAATCCTCATCACTTCAGCTCAAGAGGTTAGAAGTCAAAGGGTAAATCTCTCCAATGGTAAACAGTAAGGAGATCATGCACCGGCTCCTAAACTGAGTTTTGTAAGAATATAATCAAAGTCCATGGGATTTGACACCAGGTACAGAAATCCACCCCCTGCTGAATAGCTTGCAGAACAGGAGGCCAGTTTTCCAGAAGTGCTATCCAAAAATAAACATGCCTTGGTAATGCTGTGCATAACTGTATCTCTGTTTTATACCCTGTGCCATACTATCTATTCTTAGTCAGTCTGCAAAATGTTCTGATTAATAAACTGAAATCCAGATATGATAGGTGTAACCAGTTCCCAAAGGAGGATGTAGGCTTTTAGCCTAAAATCTGCCACTTGATTCAGCAAGCATTTCTCCTGAAAGGGAAGACTCTTAGTATTTGATTTTACCATGACTAAAATCAGGCAACTAATGAAATTAAAGGCATTTACATTTGAAGTAATCAAGAAGGTTTAGACTCGTCCTGCACTGCTTTCTCTAAATGTACCATGCAGATTGTGCTAGGTTCCCCAACCCAGGCCTGCATTACACTGTACTCTTATACTTTTGTATTCTGTACGTCTTGTTATCATTGTTTCAACTGAATAATAAGTTTATTTGGGGGAGGGGGAGGAGGATGAGTGTGTTCGGAGGACAGCCACAGCTCCTCTGAGAAGGAAGAACAAACAGCCTTGAGAATGACATTAAGGGAGTGGGGGGTATTCCCCTGGGTGTGAGGCAGGGGAGTGGAAGTGGGTAGGTATGGGAGGGAATATAAGAAGATTTTTTTTTTCTTTTATGGAGGCAGTGGGTAGGGGTTGAGAAATAAGAGTGGACTGGGAAGGGAGGCAGCCTCCTAGGTCAGAGGCAGGGGAGCAGGAGCAGGTGGGATGAGGTGGATTGTTTTTGAATGTGCCTCATTATGTTATTTTAATATTTCATTCTGTTTTCATAAGTTATTTTCTCTTTTACTGTAGGCAGCTCCAAGTCTTCCTTGGGAAAGGCAGCTTATAAATCTAATTAATAAATAAATACTCCATTTATCTGCATACCAGATGAGTGCATAATTCATAATATGCCTATCCCATAATATAATGTCTATAGCTTACACAAACATGGGTTATCTGTCTGTCATTTAAGTGCACAAGCCACTCAAGTGTATAGCATCTTTCAGCTCTGCTGACTACATTGTGATGTAACTGTACTTCAGTTAACTGTACAGAAACTGTGAAGGGCAAGGAGCTGTCAAAGGGCTCCTGTTAGATGCCTTGAAAATAGCTAGACCCTTTTCCTTCAAGTCTTCTACTACGAGGCAACCGTTGATCCTTCTAGATTATAGTATATGTGTAAGAGGTCACCCAGACCTTTGATGCACATGCCTAGACAGCAGTATGGATAAGTGGAGGCTGCCCAGATCTTCCATCCCCCACTTAGACATTGAGACAGAATCCAAAAGCCAGACTGAGTCCCTGTGTTTGGTGCTTTTTAGAGGCCTTGAAAATGATGGGAGCTAACCAGACTCAGGGCTGCTAATACTACAACACTGAGAGCCTGTGTACTTAATGAGCATTGTCTCCTTAAGCTCAGGTAAGTGCATATTCTGGATAAGGCATAGCTTACTTCAGGCCCAGAGCTATGCACTTAAACAGAATACATGGCTCATCTCTTAAGGAAACTGCCTGAACCCTTGGCACAAGTGTGATAGATTCAGATAAACCTTTTAGGACTGTATCAAACCAGTGAGTCAGTCTGGACTGTTCACACCCCAACTTCCTGATTCCCTGGTCAGTAACTGCATTGTGTTCAATCAATAGCCACAGCAAATTTAATAACCGGCTGCATTTTTCCTCTCTGTCAAATAATTTGACTTCTGGGATGGATTAACCAAGACCACTGGACAGAGCAAATAGCACTGCCTATACTGGGGGGGGAAAGTGTTAGAGCAGCGATTCTCACCCCACAGCACCCTGGGGTGCCTTGAGACCCTTTCAGGGGTGCCACAAAATGTTCGATGTACAAGGACAATTCACAAGATAAACCCAGAGGTTTCAGGCAGGAATCCTCAGCTGTGATCCTCAGGCTTTTGCAACAGAAAAACTGCTGTGCTGTTTTTCTATCGTCAAAAACAAGAGTGAAAGCTACAAGCTGGCACGTTTCAAGGGGACCCTCCAGTCTAGGAAGGTTGAGGACTCTTGTCATTGTCAATAATCCTTCAATTCAAAGATGGTTCGTTGGTGGGTTTTGAGATGACCTCAGAGTCCAATTCTCTGAGCCACAGACCCATACACAGGTGTCGCAGGCCCTTCTGCAGATACAGAAACCGCACAGTCTTGGCAAGGTGGAGATCTGAGCCCAGCGGCAAGGGACAACCCCAGACAACAGGACGCCTCCATCTGGCCGCAGCTTCCTTCCGCCTTTACAGCCATTGAGATCCTGGCGTCGTCTTCTGCCTGATCCGCCATCGAGGACTCGGGGTTAGAGCCTGGTTTGGGGTTTAATTGGGGTTGGACCTCGGTTTGTCTGGAAAATCCCGTCCGGGCCCGTTCGCCAGGGTGCCAGGAGCACAGCCAACACATCTGAGGGTCTTCGGGACACACAAGCCTCTGCACCGCCACAAGGTCTGGGTGCAGGGAGAGGTGGAAACCCGCCAGGCGAGCACAGGCATTAATGGGCACAGCCTCCGCATGAGACCTCCCCGGACCTGCAACGCTGGAGGCTGCAAGTGACAGAGAAACAGAGGGGAAAACCCTGCTCCCTCTCCCGTCCAGCCTCCGCTCCGGCGTCACGCACGCCTTTGGGAAACGTGGGGACAGGGCCACCGAGTACAACTATGACACCCCCCCCCATGATGGGGGCCACTAGGGGCATATCACTGATTCCTTGGGACGTAACGGGGACAGGAAGGAGCGCACCGCAGCAGGTGACACCAAGCAGAGGACAGGATCACCTGGGGACAGGAGCGCACCCTGGGGCCACGCGGGACTTTTAACACGTGGATGGGAGACACGGGGCGAGGCCCACCACACACACTACAAGCCCCTTTAGTAACAAGGGCCGGCGATGACGTGTTACTGACTCATAATGAACACAACGGGGCCAGCAGCGGAGGTCGGAGGTCAAAACCAGCGCGCCAAGGCGAGCCGGGGGCGGGGCCCGGGGCCACCTGAGGCCGGGGGGCGGGGCAGGGCGGGACGTGATGGGGGCGTCACAAAGCGTTGGCCCCGCCCCCCGGCACCGGCTGCGGCGGCCAATGGCGCGCGGCGGAGGGGGCGGGGCGTTGGCTGGCGCTGGCGGCGGCGATGGAACAAAGGAGGCGGCGCTGAGGCGCGGGCCGCGCGCGCTGCCGGCCATGGAGGAGGCGCTGCCCCGCTAGGCCCCGCCAGGCCGGCCCGGCCAGGCCATGCCGAGCGGCGCCGCCGCCGACCCGGAGCAGCAGCAGCCGCCGCCGCTGCTGCTGCCGCCGCCGCCCGACGCCCTGCTGCTGAGGCAGCGCCTGGCCGGCCTGGGCCTGCGCGACGCGGCGGGCGGCGGCGGCGGCGGGCCGGAGCTGGAGGGGGCGGAGGAGGAGGAGCCGGCGGCGGCCGAGGAGGAGGAGGACGACGAGGACGAGGCGGCGGCGCGGCTGCTGCTGCTCCCCGCCGCGTCCTCCTCGGCGCCGCCGGCGCTGCTGGGCCCCGCGCTGCTGCCGGGCGAGGCGCGGTACGGCCCGGACGAGCCCCCGGGCATGATGGCGGCGATGCTGGCCCACGCCTACGGCGGCGGCGGCGGGCTGGGCGCGGGGGCGGCGGGCCTGGGCGGCGAGCAGGCGGCGCTGCTGCGGAGGAAGAGCGTCAACACCACGGAGTGCGTCCCCGTGCCCAGCTCCGAGCATGTGGCCGAGATCGTGGGCCGCCAGGGTGAGTCCGGCCCCCGGCGCGCGGCTGGGCCCGACCCGCTGGCAGCCGCGGCCCGAAGGGGAGCCTCCTTCCTCCCTCTTCCCTTCCAGCCAGCGGGGTAAACTCCAGCTCCTCTCCCTCCTGTCTGCGGAGACCCTGCGGGGCGGGGACGGGGGTGGCGGGGACGGGGATGGCTTGAGACCACTCGTGACCTGGCCTCCGTGGGAGGAAGGAAACGCCGGCCGGCTTGTCCCTGTCTTGGTGGGGCCGAGTGGTTCGGCGGCGGTGGGCTTCGTCCCCGTGTCGCGGGCGTGTTTTGTCCGGTCAGCGTCTTCGTGTTGGGGCGGGCGAGGGGCAACGAGCCCACCGAGGAAGGGAGGATTTACATCCCTTGCTCGTGGGCTGGCTCGACGTAAGGGTTTGTTGCTCTCCCACCCGAGGTGTTGCTTACTGTCAAGTTTTTTTCTCCTCTTGTTCGGGGTTTTAGAAGACGTCTCAAAAAACTGGAGCTCTTGGTTCCAAATGGATACCTTTTTATTAGACCAGCAGGGAAACAGCAAGAAAAATGTCCTTTTCTGCAAGCTTTTTGGGATCCAAGTCCCTTCATCGGGCTCTGGGGGAAGTATTGATGGTCAAAAGTCCCCAGAGGTAGGAAATAAACTTCGTTTTTGCACAGAGGGAGCTGAAGATGTAAGGCTGTCTCGTCTCCCCTCCTGTCTGGGGTTTTGTGTGTTTTAAAAAAAAAAAAAAAAATCGTGTTTTCACAGTAAAGCCATGCCTGTGACATCATGAATTAATTATTGGCACTTTCTTGTGGTGCTATGATGGAAGAAAAAGATCAGTCACTGATAACATGCTTTCATAGACAGATGTTTCTGCTAAGTGGAAAGGGTTGCTTCAATTTAAAATCTCTTGAGTGTTTAGGATGTGATGGTCAAAACCGGCACTCGTCATTACAAGTTACAGTAAGTGACCTGAAGTGCTCATCACTCTCAATTCCTTGTGTTAACTTGCTTTTGCAAGAGTTAATGCAAGGGTGTAGGGTCAAGGCAGATGGTGAGTTAGAACCATAGACAATATAGTGTTCCTTCAAAACAAAACAATGTTAATTTTATTCTTTTTTTTAACAAACAGGGAGCTAACAAGGTACATGCTACATGCACTTCCTTTGTGTAGCTTATTTTTTCTCCATCTTTTCTCTATTTAGACTATAAACTGTTGGGGACAATGATAAATGACTGAAGTGACCATTCACCCAGATGAAGCTCCAAGCTGTTTACAGACTGCCTGGCAGCGTACCCCTTGATTCCCATTTGCAGTAGGGAGCTGTTTACTTGGGAACTAAACCCCCTTCTGTAAATGGTGTCCTTGAGAACAGTAAATCACTTATGTTTAAAAGAGGAAATTCTTTTCCAAGAATTAGCTTCGAGTGACTAAAGGCTTGTTCCTGTGTCATGGAACAACTTAATTGCAAAGTATAGTTGTATTCTTTGTTTAAAAATATGTAGAAATTAGATGTTGAAGACACAGTAGACTATGAAGTCGATTTTTCACCAGTTAAGGGTTGTTCCTGTAGCATATTATTCTTCAGTACTTTTGAGTCATTTAAAAATGAGACAATGGAGTTTGCATGAAAGTAGATTCATTGTTCCTGAAGAGCTCATCTGCTCCTTCTGCTTTTATTCCTTGTCTGATGTCATACTGTTTAGTTTGTGATAAACTATTTACTTGCTGTGAAGCAGCTCATGTCATAAAGAGAATTATGGCCTCAGAAGAGGAATAAGCAGGAGCAGAGAAAACTCGGTAATAAAAATCCTGTGTTCTGTTACTTGCAGTTGTTTTGCTTCTTTTAAGGAGGCTCTGCAAATCGCCTTTAAAGGAAGAGTGTATTTAGAGAGCTAAAAAATGTTTTTATAGAAGTGTATAGTTACAAAAAATCTTAAGGACATCTTAAAAATACCTATTACTATCCTAGGATCTCTGTACACTCACTGGGGCTGTCACTGAGTGCTCTCCACCACGTGTTACACTGGAGAATCTGGATGTTGTAATGCCTGCCTGCCTCGCCTTCCACATAAACACTTCAGAGGTGTAAACATGATGTCAGCAATAGTGCAACTGCATGTGTCCAGAGCAAGAATCACCACGGTTGCATTTGGCACTGGCCACTCCAACATTGTTGTAAGCAGAAAAGTGAGGGTGTTGCAACTGCACTGTTGCATCCTGAACATCTGGTTGCTTTTTTTGTTTTGAACGAATGCAGTTTTGTATATCGCTTCCCTGTTCTGTGAAGCACTCTTCTTTCTTAATATAAGAACTATTTTGATTCCCATACTCACTTTTGTCTTATGACATATAAAAAAGGACCCAAAATGCATTTTCCGAACACTGCTTCTGATTGTGCATTACCCCTGAAGTATCACAAGCATCAAGTCTGATCTGTTTAGTTTCTGAAGAATTGTTGTCTAAAGAGCTTGTGTATTGTGAGGCTGAGCCCTTAACTGCAGGAGTAAAGGTGACTGGAATTTAGCAAAGATGCTCTTTATCCAGGATCAGTTTTTAATGCTGGGGGAAACTTCAAGGCATCACTGATTTGTGCAAGGCAGCACAAAAAAAGAACACGCTAACTTCCCAAACCTAGGTCATCTTTAACCTTAAAAAAAATGCAAGAATTTTTGATGGTGATATTTTTTGAGGGGTGTGCATGCATGTATTCAGTGGGTTTATGCTTACCTTGATGTGCCGCTTGGAAGTTGCTACTGTGCTGTTTTCTTGTGTAGATAAGGCTCCATTGCTGATTGCTGCTTCCGTGATATAACACTTTACTTCTCAGATCTAATCTCTCCCTGCTGGGAACATTCACATCACATTACAGTGCTTATAGCAGGATGAGCCATCTGTTTAAATAAGCCTACTTTTTCTTTTTTTAAAATTGTGTCTGTGTGTGTGAATGGCTTCTCTGAACTGAAAACTCTTGTTGATACTAGATCTCAAATATTCTCTGTGCTGTCTTGCCTTTCAGAAATCAGGCTGGAAGCAGTGTTCTTTGTAAAACAGCACAAATTTTATTCTTTGTCATATTTGAAAAGTCTCAAAGGTAAACAGCACAGGAAGGAGTGGTCAGGCATGTGAATAGGAGTCCAGAGGATGGGATTCTGTTTATGACACTGTACAGAGAGCCCAAAGGGCCCTGTCTATCTGAGCACACTTTGCATTTTCCTGCAGAGGCCTTTTGATCACTGGCAGCAGGGATGATCAGTCTTAGTTACTGACTTGCTGGCTGGCTTGACAAAAGTAACTGGTCCAAGATCTCATAATTAGTTGAGCTATAGCCATGAAAACTGTCAGGCCTTGCAGACCATCTTCACTAGAGGGCTGAGCATTGCTAACAGCAGTGGGGAATTTTGTGCTGTTTTGTTGTTTTTTTTATTAACTGGCCTAGGATACCTAGGACTAAAATGAGGTGCTGAGCTAGAAGGAGGTTTCTACTCAGAATTATATAAAACAGAAGGAAGACTTGTCTCCAGTAGACTGTTTGTGCCTCCTAAAATATTGTTCTCTTCCAGACTTTCTCTAGAGAAGGGTTAGATGACATGGTGGCTAAAATGCTGGCTGCCATTAGAGCTGTATCTACGCTAGGAAGACGTCTTGTGTTAAAATGAATTGGTAAACAATCTTGTACTTTGTATGACAGGAATGGTTTTAAAAAATGTCGTCTCATTTGAGCTTTGATCCCACTGAAAAACTTTAAGGATGTGGGGAGGGACAGAAGTCTGCTGTAGAAAAATCTTTCAAATCCCTGGGTGTTAACTACGATTAACCAGTACTCTTTTCAACATGACTGTACTTGCCCTTGCCACAAGCAAAATTAGCTAGCATGCTTTAATACCATGCACTTTCCAAATCTAGGGAAAGAGACTCCATCCTTGCTATCATTTGTACAACTGCAGTAGAGAAACATTTGGGGGGGGAGGAGGGATTTAGTCAAGGTAACTGTGATGTTACAAGGTCCATTGAGACTCGTAGAAACCTATCCTATTAAATGGCTGCATCAGAACTCAAGGCAGAAGCCTGCTGGTCTCTCGGCCCTTGAGGCAAGAAAGGATATTACCACTTTCTTTTCCTGTATACCCAAAAAAAGAAAATGAACATTTTGCATAGAACAAACTTATAACTTGAAATGTTTTCAAAATTCTGATAATTAGTTCAGAGTCATGTTTCTCTGGATGATGGGGGAGTGGAGGGTGTGCGGGTGCTCCTACCCCACCAAGTATCAAGCTCCTACCACATTCAGAACTTCGTTATAGAAATGCCTCGCTGTATACCAAGCAGGGTGTTATTGTTGCAAGTGTATGTATTCCTGCTTACAGGATATGGACGGGGTAAGACTAGCTGAATGAGTCTAATCTGGGTACTGGTGTCTAAAAATCCACAACTTACGGAAGATCTACCTCTTAGCAGTAAGCCTTGTGTGTTCATTTCAGTCATACAAACGTCTCGGCCTGTGTATCAGCTGGTCACCCCATAGAATGATGGACTCGGATCTGTTTTCTAAACCTTTGTTTGACTAATTTGTGTGAATGAAAACAACTCGTCTGTCTGAAACAGTAGCTTCAGTTCAGGATTTCCTGCTTGTCTGTTGCAAGTTACTTAATATCCTCACCAATAGCTTGTTATAAAACATCAAATCTTGTTTCCTTCATCCTGGTTAGATTTGGTGCATAAGGCTGTTTTTGAAAAGTTGAAGCACTTTATTTTCTGATAGGGTTACCATATTTCCAGTTTCAAAAAGGAGGATGCCTGTCGGCAGGGGGGTAATATGATTGTGGGAGGGAGCAGCAGTATGCCCATGCCCTACCACAGCCTTCCCAGTGCCCCTCACTCCTGACCTGCAACCCCTGTTCCCCCTAGCCCTGCAAGCATCACCTGGATGCCCTGCCCCTGTGAGCACAGGCATCTGCATGGCCTGGCCACACAGCTCCCTGCTGCCCCTCCCCAGCTCTCCCTTCCCCTGCTAGAGGACCAAATGGCTCCCCTGCCTTGCTGAAGCTGGGGAAAAATTCAGTGCTAAGCAAAGCAAAATCTCAAATCCCAGACATTTGTTGACATTTTAAAAAGCCACCTGGATGGAGATGGGAGGACCCAAAAAGAGGATGCGTCCGGAAAAAGCCAGACATGGTAACCCTGTTTTCTGAGATTGACAGTATTCATGCTGCTGAAGTTAGTTTTTGGCAAACTTCTGACCCATTCCTAAAGTGTAAGGAACTGATGGCCAGGTGGTCTGTCCTACTGGTTAGACCACTGGGGAAGGGCAAGAGCCAAACCACTGCCCCTGTCAGGGGCAGGAATCGGGGACCAAGTTACTGGATCCAATAAGAAATCCAGAGGCAGAGCCCCAAAACATAGACTGGGTCAAGTTTGGGGAGTTAGATGCTGAGATACCAAGGGAATTGGCAATCGGGTCTCATGGTAGAGGTGATATCTCTCATTAGACCAAAAAGATTTTTGCAAAAAAAATTCTTTAATTGCAAGTGTTTGGGCACAAACATCCTCCAAGGGGGCATTCAGGGGCAGGGTCTGAGTCACCTGCCAAGTCAAGGTTTCCGTGGCAGAGACTGAAATACCAGATCTAAGGGGAAATCGGAAAGCCAGATTCCAGGAACAGAGCCAGGCTGGGGGGCAGGAACTAGGAAACCAGGAGTACCAGATCAGAGGCTTGCCAAAGCAGACCTTCAGCAGGAACTGTTGGCTGGCTTGGAGTCTGTTGCTACAGCTAGCACTAAATGGGTAAGTTGCTGTCCCAGTAGCAGATCAGGAGGCTGGGACAGTGGCCAAATGGAGTTGTTATTTGGGTCGGGGCTGCCAGTCCAAGCCCCAGGCAGGTGTGACTCACTAGGTAGTTAGGTCATGCTGGGCTGCCTGTTTGGACCCCTCGCATAAGTTGTTTGATGGACTGTACAGTTTGCCAAAGGGATTTGCAGCTTATGCTGTGTAGAGACCCAACTGATGTTGCAAAGTTTTTCACAGGGCTACAAGGACTCCCTTAAATGTTGCAAATCCCATTAGGGATTTAGATGCTGCCTTTATTTGGTTTGTGGTGTCTTGTGTCCTTCCCACCTAATTTACAGAAGTCTTTGGCCTTGTTATATACAGTCTATCAAATGCTAGGTAACTTTCATGTATCTGAACACCAGCGTTAAATACCCAGACACAATGAGAGGGTAGTTGGGGAAAGCCAGAACATAAACATAAAACTGGAGATTCAAGATTAATATTTCTTGCCTTTTAACGTTTCCCTCTTTTAAACTGTTGTGTCCTACGAGGATGTTTTAAATTGCTGACATGGGTTGACGTGCACTTCCAGACTGCATTGGACTGATTGGGCCTGTTTGTAAAGCCAGTAGAACTAGGGAGGTGTTGCTCCCATCTCTGCCCTTTGTATATACCACAGAAGAGCTGCTAGATGCTGCAGTCTTAAAGGATCATCAAGATCTCCGATGGTTCTTCCTTTAGAATATTTTGTAACAAATTTCTGGGTGCGGGGGGGGGAAGAGACTGAAGGGTCAGAAAAATCACCCCAGAGCTTGATTTTAAGTTTCAGGCATTTTGAAGGAGTTCCAGCTTTTCTCAAATATCTGGATAGACATGATATTTAATTCTTTTCTTGTTTTGACCCAAAACATAACCACACATACCCATAGACTTACTTTTCCTCAAGACACATCTGCTTGAATACTCTCCATCTCTGACAGCAATGATTTGAGCCATGGCTGGAGGTCCACATACAGCCCTATATTCCCCTTGGGGGGGGTTAGCTGAAGTTTTTTTTATTTTACATTAATTATCAAGTGACAATCTGTTGCGTTTTGTATTAAATTCATAGGCTGGCACTCTGTGACAATTGGGCTTCTGCTATGTAGCATTTGTACAGGTCCTAGCCCAGGGGTGAGCAAAATGTGGCCCTCCAGGCCATTCTATCCGGCCTGCAGGGCCCCTAAAAAGTTTAGTGAATTAATATTTTATCTGCCCCAGCTGCCTGTCAGGCAGCCCTCAATGGCTTGCCAAAACTCAGTAAGCGGCCCTCCACCCAAAATAATTGCCCGCCTCTGTCCTAGGCGATGACTAGCTGTCTTGCATACCATGATAATCAATACAAGATGCTGCCTTCCACCTTTCCTAATGGACAGGATTTGTTCACCAAGCTATTGTCGTCTTCGGCATAGGGAGGATCTTGCATAGTTGCTGGAAGAGAGTTTTCTACCGGACTTGCAGGTTGTTTCAGTCTGTAAGTTTTAATATATTAATAACTTAATTTGGACTTGTACCTACTCCAAATAACCTTTTAAAGGAGCTAGCATGTACTCTTGGGCAAAGGCATTTCTTCTGGAAGAGCCATACAGGGACATTTTCACAAACTGTCGTCTTATCTCAATGAGTGTTAGAAGCTAATGGAGCAGATGGTTGCCTACATAGATGATGCATCTTTAATAAAAACTCATCTCAAGATAGTAAGCTTGATTACCAGCAAAAATCACTCCACAGATGCATAGACTGTTCCTCTGCTTGTCTTAAAGCTGCTATTAAATGTTCATAGTGAGTTCATTTCGGTACTCCCTTACATCTGTAATGATTACAATAATTAAGATCTTGGTTCACCAGAAGCTGACAGTTGAGGGATGTCAGTGTGTGTGAGAGACCAAATTCCCCTTCACCTATTGTGGAACTGAAAGTTGTGAAGTGTAGACTCTGAAATTTCTTGTTGCTTGATCAATACTGCATTGTTCAAATGTTAATCACTGGACAGCACTGCAGCTGTATATTAAATCAACAACAAAAAAGAGATGCTTTACTCCCTGGAAGTCTAGGAAGAAAGGTTGAAGCTGAAACATTTTTAATGAGGTCCTCTCTCTACCCTGGCTTCCATCCTGGTTCAGAGTTGTTGCTTGCTGTCTAAATCATGAAATGCATTTAATTGTTAATTTAAATGTTGTGTGAAATACCAAAAAAATCTGCTTCAGTCTAGCAAACTATCTACACTAAGTTTTACATTTGCAAGAAGAGAAAACATTTTCTTGTGAAATACGTATCATAGGGTTGGAAGGGGCCTCGAGGCTTATTTAGTCCAATCCCCATATGATTGTAGGATTTGCTGTTTTTAAACCATATAGGCAGATGCCCATGTATCCTATTCTTGAATATCCCTATGGGGAGGAGATTCAGAAATCTTTCTGGTCAGCTTGTTGCATTGTCTTCCTGTGATCCTTACAGTTACGCAGCTTTTCCTGATAGTTTTATCTAAATCTACTTTACTACAGTTTAAACCCAGCTGTTGCAGGTCCACATGAAGCAAGGAGTGTGGGGTACCAGGACCCATCCATCTCTGCCAGAGCCCAGGCTCCCTGACTGCAGCGTGGTGTAGAGAGAAACCCCTTACTGCCAAAGCCCAGGTCATCTGAGTCTGATCACAGGGTGATGCATGGAGAGCCCCTCCCCCTGCCACTGAATGCCACCAAAGCCAGCCCTGGCTCGGGGGGCTGTAGGGTGCTGACCCATGGGATACTTTACTGAACTGGGCCTAACTGGTGCCAAACACAGTGGTGCTGTAGCAGTGTTGTTTTTTTTCCTTGCTTCTCCTAATGCAACCTAAAATTGCATTTGCTCTTTTGCAACAGCATTACACTGCTGACTCATGTTGGGATTGTGATCCACTGTAATCCCCGGCTCCTTCTCGGCAGCGTTACTGCCAAGGCAATTATCCCCCATTCTGTACTTGTGCATTTGGTTTGGGGTTTTTTCCTGCTTATGTGCATCTTATGTTTATCTTTGAATTTCTTTTTGTCATCTCTATCCCAGTTCTCCAATTTAACAAGATCCCTTTTGATTTTAATCCTATCCTCCAATGCACTTGTAAGCCCTTCCAGTTTTGGGTTGCCTGCAAAGTTCGATCAACATACATGCTGCATACATCAGTTATTAAAAGATGTCAAACATCCGTGGACTCAGAAAAGGCCCCTTTGAAACCTGCATCTCCTGCCACTCAACTCCTTGAATAATTAACTGTCTGTTTGTGGTTATTCAGGTATGTATCAACCTAATGGAATCTATGTGGCCCAGACAACTCCAGCTTATTTAAGAGAATGGCATGTGGGACTGTTTAAAATCTTTTATAATGAGTGTGCGTTGAATTCTGTCTAGGTGCTCAGTTACCTTCATAACCTTTCTATTGTTGGGGAGTGTTAAAACTATTCCCATTTTACAAACAAGGAACTGAGTCGCAAGATAAAGGACTTGGTTGAAGTCACGCAGGAAGTCTGGCGCAGCAGAGAAGTTTTACTTCGTGTCCTTGCTTAGTGTCTGCATAACCCACCTCCCTCTGAACCGAACCAGTATTTATTTGGTGTTCTTGCCTAAACTTGTTCTCATTTGGAAAAATGGGCTTTCATTCCCTAGACACCAGGAGGTTATTTAAGCATATCATTGGGGTTCTTAAAACTATTTAATATTTAGTTTTTTTTCTCTCCTATGTGCCATACATTTTATGCTTAAATATTTTGCATGGTGCCTTCAGAAATTCATCTCAAGAACCGTAGGAGGTGTGATCCTACATGATGCTGAGTGCTTTCAGCTGTCGCTGAAACCAGTAAGCAAGTAAGCCCTTTTATCCATTACTTGTGCTGCTAGCCTTCAACTGAGGTCGGGATTCCCTGTCATAGGTGCTGTACATAATAAGAAAAAGCTTATACCTGGGCATCAGATCTCTTTAAAAAAAAAAAAAAAAATAAGCAAAAAAAATAATTGGATAAGAACTGTTTTGCAAGATGTATTTTTGGCTCATAGCTGAATGGTCACATGTGGTAAACACAGCATAGCTTCTTTGCATTCATAAGTACTGAAAGATATAGCCATAGCAAAAGAGTGGGCATTCATTCTTTATAGAAGAAATGAGTAAGCATGCCTAAATTATAATGCAAGTGTTGTAAATAGCTATGTATAAAATGACTCATGGGGAAATGTTCCACAGTTCAGTGCAGGGATTTGGTAACTGCAGTGTAACTAAATGTTTTTGATTGCAGTGGAAACTTAATGAGGGGGTCAGGAAGAGGTAAGGAAGAACATCTTCATTATAAACTCATTTCAGTTTTTTTAGAATGAAAGACTTAACTTTCCTTCTCTCCTTTGGAATAACCATCCAGAGTCTGTGGGTAGAGCTACGTTTTCCTAAACGTACCATTCAAGACTTTACTCCCTGTTGCATCACTCACTATTAAGAAGTAATCATATCTTTAAGTTCCAGCTAAAGATGAGGCATTTCCTGTGAAAATCAGTTTTCTGGTGTATATAAACTAGGCTTTCTCTGTTGCTTTGAAAAGTAAGCAGAGCCTCTCTCCTTGCCATTCTTTGCACTAGAGATCTCTGCGTTTTGATTCTGTGCACTTGGAAATTAACTAATTGAGAACCTAGTGTGTAGTTCACAATGGCTCACTGATTTTTATCATCTTTTTCTTATGTAGCTACTAGGGTTGTGCGAAGCTTCGGTCCCTGGTTTGATTCAGCCTGACTCGGTGGATGAATCTCCAGATCAAATCAGAGGACCCTTTAATCGCTCCAAATCTAATCGGAACCCTCTGAATCAATTCGGAGAGATTCGCAAAGATTTGAACATAGACGCAGCTTTAAATGTTTTTTCTACATACCTCTAGGTGCCAAGCAGCTCGTGAGTGCTGCGATGCTGGGGTGCATGTAGTGTCCCACAGGAGCATGGGGCTTCCTGGCACACTCAGCCGCAAACCCAGAAGTGGACCAAAAGCACTTCTGGGTTTGCTGGGGAGTGCACAGGGGGACCCCCCCCCCATGCCCCCTCTCCTCAGCTGACAACTAGTGCCTCCTGGGTCTGGAGGGGCACCCAGGGTCCCCCTGCAGCCGATTGCTGAGGGGGACACGAGAAGGGGTGGGGGGCATGCGCTCCCCAGCAGACCTGGAAGTGGACCAGAACTACTTCCAGTCCTCTTCTGGGCTCACTGCTGAGCATGTGGAGGGCCCCCCCCGCACTCGTGTGAGACACTCCATCCACCCCAGCATTGCAGCATTCAGAAGCAGCACTGGTATCTTGAGATATGTAGAAAAACTTTTTTAAAGCTGTGTCTGCATTCAAATCACTGATTCTCCAAATCGGCATCGAACCTTCAGATCTGGATTCAGCCGAATTGAATCGGGGGACAGTGATCCAAATCAACTAATCAAATTGCTGTCCCTGATTCAGGCCGAATCCAAATTGAATAGGGACTTCTTTGTACACCCCTAGTAGCTACCTAACCAAAAATTAGGGATGTGAAGAGTTAAGTGTTTAACCAACAAGTATATTTATACCGGTAATACATTACCTCGGTTAACGGTTAGCATGGGGCATAGTCCAGCGGGGAAGAGAAGCAACGCGGTGCCTTGGGAACAGAAAGAGGGCAAGAGGGAGGGGAAGGGGTACAGTGTGCTCCCTCCCAGTGTGCTGGCAGGGAGCACCAGGCTGGGAAAGCCCCTCATCTGCTGCTGCCCTCTGGTTTCACTGGGGCTGTGTTGTCTGTCTGGGCTTGCCTCCACTTTCTCCTCCCCCTTTCCTTTCCCTCCAAAAGCCCCAGAAGCAGCTCCCAAGAGCAGCTGTCTGAGCAGGTCTGTGCATGGCTCCCTCACTGTACCCAGCAGGCTGCTGCAGCTCCTTCCCTGTGGCGGTACCATCCTAGGGCTCCACGCCCCTTGGCTAGGATGAGATGTGTTATCGGGTAAGCGTTTAACCCCCTTTAATTATACTGGTTTAAACAGATAATTATTTTTTTTTTAACAATATTCAGATCCCTACCAGGAATCTTAGCTTGCCAGTAGACAGAACCAGGTAGTGTAAAAGGGAAACTTGGATAAGCTAATGAGGCAGGCAGAGAGCCATTCCTTCAAGTGTAAGAGGGAAGTTGATGGTCCAAGTCTTGTTTTCCTTTTGTCTTGTGACTGTCTGATGCTTTTCACCAGTGATGTGCAATTTACTGTGGGAAGCTCAATTTCAGGATCTTGGGTTGACAGTGCAATCCAGTCAAGACACAAGAGACTGGTATTCGAGTTGCAACCAGATCTTATCCTGTTCTTTGGGAGGATGCCAGTCTATCTGCCACTAAAACGAACAGACATCTTTCACTCCTTCACCATGGGTCAAGGGGTGATGCAAATTGATTACTTTATTCGTTGTTAGTTTGTTTTTTTTTTTTTAAAACCTAAATGAAATTAGCAACCTATATCAACATTTAATCTTTACTATAATAACATAATTTATATTTAAGTGATGTTTTAATTGTATGTGTCTTGCTACCACCCAAGTCAAACCACTAAATGTTGGCAATCACTGGCAAACTACTGGAACCAGAATCAGTTGAAGTGCAAAACCAGCTTTTTGACAGCAGTTTCCTCTTCTGCAAACAGAGAATATCTTCTTTTTCACTACTTCCATAGTGACTAACTTCACTGAAAGCTGAAAACCTGGGTGTTGAAAGCATTCTCTTGCAGTCTCTGAAGAAAAATGAGGTGTGGAAAGGACAAGATCTGTTTACTTCTAAAATACTGAAGGACAGTGTGACCAGGAACGGGAACCAAATTAGTGAATTGAATTAACTAAACAAGTTTATCTTCAAAATTGCTTTTGCATGGAAAGCTGGTTTACTGAACTCTTATAGTGCTTCTTTTATGCACTTCAGGCTCATTTCCATCCAAGTATAGCTTTCATCAAATAAACAAGTAAAAAAGTTTATTACAATGTATGTCCATTCACAACTTTCTAAAATAATAATGAATGGAACAGCTAGGAATCTGAATGTGTATTAAGCTGTACAAGTGCTAACCAAGAAGAGATGCAATGAACTTATTCAGACAAAAAAAAAAAAAAGGGTGAGAGGGAGGCTTCAATTTTGTTCCAAGCAATAAGAATTAATTTTCCTGTAGGAAAATAAAGCACAAAATGGAACAAGACCCTAAAACTGATAGCTTCAATTTTGAGGATTTCTACTTGGTGATCTAGGTTCAGTCTACCCTGGTCTGGGAAACATGATCACTGTAACCGGGTCTGGGTATCTCGACTGCACTCCCAAGGGCAGATCCTTGAGCTGACACCTTTGCCGGCAGTGAGATCCCTGCTGTCTCCTAGCATCCACCTGGTTCTGAGAGCCCCAGTTATGCCCTTCAGGGAACAATGAGCTTGTAAAGCAAGGGCACAAAACTTTAGCAAGAATTCCTTTTATACATTTTATTCTTAAAACACAAACTTAGAGGTTTGTGGAAACTCCTGAATGAATACAGCCCTTGTGTCCTCATCACCTCTGTGGGCATGTCCGAATGAGTGTTTATGTGCAGTTTGTGGCATCTCAGAAACGTTTTGAGATGCCACAGGCTGCACGTAGTACATGTGCAACTGTTTGCTGCACTGCAGATTTGCAGCACAGTGCCAAAATTGGACACCGGGAACTCCCAGTATCACAAAGCCACAAAAAAAGTCTGGCGCATGCTTCTGGAGCAACTGGAGGCTGGGTCCTTCAGGGAGATGCTCTGGCTGCTGACCAAAGCATCTCCACTGCTTTAGGTGGCCCCTGGTCCTCCAGCATGTTGGGAGCTGGGAGGAGCAGGGAAACAGCAGTTTCCCTGAAGCGGGGCATTTTGCCCCACAGCAAACCCCACATGTAGGAGTCTGCTCAGTAGCAAAAAGCAGCGGCACAAATTTGTCCTGCCCCTGCATGTGGGGACATGCCCTGTGAGTCCATGAGGTGTGGCAGTCTTCTGTGCTTGGTATGCTGGAAGAGCATTCCTCTTTTAGGCTCTGGCACTTCCTACCATTACACTTCTCCATCTGGCATTTCCTGTCTTGCCCCCCCCCTCCCCTCCCCCACCCCCGGTTCCATGGCCTCAGGGCAGATGTTCATTTAACATTGGGATCCCAGAGGTAACAAATCCACTGAGAGAGACCTGCGTACAATGGTTGATCCTGATTACTCTGCCCCCATTTAAGTATAATCTGTCCATAAACTACTGAGTTATTGCTACAGAAGTGACCATAAAAGTTTACATTCAAAACTGATGCAGTAATACCTGGCATTTGTCAAATAAAAATGGGATTTGTACATTGACAAACAGTCTGCGTAACTGTCTCTAAATGAAGAAATACTATTTTACGTCAGTAGTCTTAAGTAAGGGTGAAAAAGTTTATAATTTTTTCCCCCCCCACTCCAAATAAAATAAAGACTGAGAGTCCATTACATCTGGAATGCCTGAGCAGATCCAGAAGCTGGAGTCTGGTGTCTCTTCCGTATGCTGAAGATTGATTGGGGGCTCTTGACTTTAAAGGATGCTTGTTTCCACTGGGATCATAAATCAGAATGGTCTGCTAGGTGACTAGAAGGGCAGCCAATATCTATGCAAGCTGCTCCCACTTGGACGTCTCGCAGCTGTAGGAGTAATAAGTCCTGTAACAAAACGCTGATCTCTTACATGTTAGGCAGTACATAAAATGCTTAACTTTCTAACTGCTTGTCTGGCAGCTGTGGCCTTAGCAAGGAAAGTGAGCAGGCTGCAGGCACTGGCTGGCCCTGTCTTTCATATGTTCCCTGCAGGAACAGAGAACCTTTAAATGGAGCCCACTTTGAATCAAAGGGTACGTTCTCCTGTAGATAGAAACATCAACTTTCCAGGCTTCTCCAAACCATGTGTTATCTAGGGAGATTATAGTACACTGGTTTTCTACCCTTTTTCATTTGCAGAGCCCTAAAAAATTTCAAATGGAGGTGTTGACCTGTTTGGAAATCTTGAATGGAGGTGCAGACCCCTTTGAGTTGTGAGTGTGGATATTCATGTACTTTGGATCATAGTCATCTTTCACAGACCCCAGGGGTCCATGGACCACAAGTTGAAAACCACTGCTGTAGTACCAAAACTTGACATTAAGTGGCTAAGATCCTACTTAAATATGGTGAAACACTCTCTACTTCTAGGTTTTGATGAGAAAATGGACTTTCCTTTCATTTTAACTGAGCATACAAGCACTAATTCAACTTACTTTGGTAAAAAAAAAAAAAAAAAATTCCCTCTTGAGGCAGAGAGCTTCCACATCAGCACCTGGAATATCTCCCCCATGAGAAATGTTCATTCTTGTGAGTGAGACTCTGTGTGCTTCTGTATTGGGGGGGGGGGGGGGCATGGCATTTGGCATTTACTTGCTGCATGACTCCTCCCAATCATGGAGCTTTGCAAGTGCCATGTAAACTAAGCCAGACTAGTACGTTGAGCACCTTGCTTCACAGCTAGCTTGAGCTGCAGGGGCAAAACTGTCTGTTCATGGGGAAACCCCGGACTCCCTCCCAACCTGGCATTTAACCTTCCCCATTGCAACCTGCCTGCCTGGCATCCCATTTTTTAGCATCAGACTTGGAGCTGAGGAGACAGCTGCAAGGCTGAACATCTGTACTGTTCAGTGTCCCAGAGAGACTTCCACCACTTGTCCATACCTTCAGGGTCCTGCCCAAGGTTGTTCTGGGCAGGACTCTGCTGCCTTGACATAAGGATGTCCAAGAACCAACCTTGTATAACATGTTGACTGAAATCTATAGGCATGCCACTTGGTGCTCCCTTTGTGCTCTTGCTGAGTACTAGTGTCCTGACCACGAATCTCATTTTGATACTAGTTTTGGGAGGTAATTCTGTAGTTTCCATCTATGCCATGCTTCTGGGTTAGTAGCTGGGTTTCTTATCATCCACAAGTGATACTGTGCAGAGACTGGACAGGGGAGAAAGTGATCTTTGGATGGATTGCCTCTGCAGGTCTATCTTCTTTTTCCTACTTTCGGCAAAACAATTTGGAGTTGCTTTCAGTCAGATTGACAAGGATAATTTAGGTGGCTCGATCCTCATAGATTTCCAGGGGATGTTAAGCACCTCTGTAGGTATGAATCTCTTAATTTAGGGGTAGGAAGAAACTGAGGGGGGCTTAGGAGCTGCAGTTTGACTACTCAGGGTGTACAAGAATGACCTTACATTGTTACTGTTAGAAATGGCTCCACATTCATGCATGTCAACATGAGTCTCGAGCGGTGACTCTTAACCCAGGTCCCAGGGCACCCTGACTTGGTGTCCAACAGATCCTTTCAAGGGTTCGAGAAGGTGTGAGGGGAGAATGCAGTTTCAGGCTTGTCCTGGTCTGAATGATCCCCCCCCCCCGCCCCTCCCTCCCACACTGCCCAGCCCGTTTTGCATATTTGTAAAGCACTGTAATAACATACGTTTGTTTTTTGAAATTGGATGCCACTCAATTCACAAGTTATTGAGGGCTGTCTTGGGGTCAGGGAGGGGTCCCTCCAGTTCAAAAAGTTGAGAACCTCTGCTCTAGAGGCATTCTTCTTAGTTACCATTAACACCTTTTCATGGTCACTAAGTGCGACCTATTCAATATGTGTTGGGGGTTTCCTTGCCAAAATTTGGCGTGTAAAGCTTGGTTTAATGGATTTTCTTACCTTATGTCAAGGTTCACTAGTTGAGTTGGCCTTTTTTTTTTACTGATGGCTCATTTAAAAAAAAAAAAAGCCATGTTAACCTATACTGATCTGATCACTGATATGCAGCCCCATGGTGTGGAGAGCAGTGTCTGGCTGGTAAGTCTGTTGTGGGGGAAGGGTCATGGGGGTGAGGGACACAAGGCCTCCCATGGTAAGGGAGAGAGTGTGGCTGGGCCAGGGGCAGGCTCTGCACAGTCAGGACAGAGCTGCAAGTGGCTTGTCCAGGTGGTGTGGGGGGTGGCTCCTGCTGCTGCATGCACCCTGGGAGGGCATGGGAGGCATGTCCCCCCAGATCTGTGTGTAGGGCAAGGGTGGGCTCCCACTGTGGGCTGGGGCCAGGGTGGCGCTAGGGTCTTCCCAGCAGAGGGCTGGGCTGGGCTGCGCTTGGGGAAGGTGGCAGCAGCAGCACTGGGAGGGGGATGACAGGGGGAGCTGCAGCCACCCCAAAAATTCACCATTGCCACCCCATGTAACTTCCGCTCCCAGCACTGCAGCCACCCACCCAAGTACAGCCTCAGCCCAGCCCCACCACCAGGAAGAGCCCGGCATTTCCCCTGACCCCAGCCTGCACGCAGATCTGGGGGCCCAGCCCGCCCCCTCCCCATGCTCTCCCAGGGTGCGTGCGGCAGCAGGAGGCCCCACGCACCCTCCAGACAAGTCACAACTCCATTCCGCTCCCTGGCCGGACAGCCCCTGCCCCAGTCCCACTCCCTCCTACCCTCCCTCACTGGGGGGCTTTGATCTGCATCCCCCGCATGCCCTTTCCCTTCCCCTACAACAGACTTACCAGCCAGACCTAGTTGCTGTCCACACTGCTGGGCTGTGCTGACTGCCTGTGCTGTGCTGTGGATGCACTCATGCATGCGGCATTTATCGGCCACATTATTGGGGTACTAGAACTGGTCCTAGGGGGTATGTGCAGGTGGGCATGTCCAGCCATGTGCCGCTCCCACTCGGCCATGCACTAACCCCCACCCTTTCCGCTCCACATTCGGCCATGTGCTAGCCACCCCCCACCCCCTTGTTTGACCACGTGCTAGTCCCCCATTCCCTGCCCCAGTCAATGTTTGGCATCCAGGGGTACTTGGACTAAAAAATGTTGAAAACCCCTGGTTTAAATAATTACCTATTTGAGCACTTCTAATGATACCAGTTAAGCGGTTAACCAATAACACTGCGCATGTGGGACAGGTTCCCTGTGCCTTTCCCCCTATTCCCTGTAGAGCTTCCTGTGAAGGGAAGCCAGGCACTGTCGTACCCCTTCCCTACATGGCGGCGGCAGCAGCATCTCCCTGCACCTTCCCATGCTGCAGCCCAGGTGGGGACTAGCCTCACATACTTGCTTGTTCTCCTGTCCGCATTGCTATTCACACGGATGTGGGGGGAGTCTGCCTCGCGCTGCTCAAGCCTGGCTGCCATCTGGGCTATGCTGCCACCCCCGGCAAAGGGCTGGAGGGAAACGGGCTGGCTCTGACCTGCCAGGACCAGCTGCAACATTGCAGGGGGCTTCCACCACACACCATGGGGTAGCAGCACGGGCAAGGTGTTTTCCCAGCCCACTGTAGCTGCTGGCACGTGGCTGCCCAGGTCCAGCTGCACCAGGGTAGGGGTGGGGAGGCACAAGCAGAGTCTCTTGCTGTGACCAACAGGCAGGGTTTCTTTTTGATTGCTCACTCCATCTTTACAGATTACAGAAAAAGGCAGTCGATTGGTGACTTTAAGATGTACTTGCTACCTTATGCTCCTGCCATGATACACAAATAAAACCATTGCAGCTTTAACCTTGCTTCATTCCGGTTTTATGTGTACTGGGAGTTAGCTCATTTCTATTGCTACAGGAGCAGAGAGGTAACAGGTGCAGCAGACAGTTGCCAGTGCACTCCACATGGCCGCAACCATCACCTCCTGCTTTGGGGCCGTGAGGTTACTTCTGTTCAGAGCCAAGAATTGCATTTGAAAGCAGGGGCAGATCAAGGGGCAGGGGGCAGCAATGCAGACAGCCCCCTTGCTTCCACTGCCATCACTGACTTCACCAATGCAAGTGCAGAGCAAGCCCCAGAGCCCCCCCTGGGCTCAGGTGGGACAACAGCAGGGACATGCAGACACCTGCTCCTGGTGGGGGTGGGGGACAGGAAGCAGATGCTGAAAGGAGGAGCCTTCACACTGCTGCTACTGCTATCCCTGACTGCACAGCAGCAGTCTTTCCCTCCCATCTCCCATCCCAGCATTTTTTGACAGCCATGGGACAGCAGCTGTGCTTTGCCCTCATCCTTCTGTGATCTGAAGGGTGGTGTGCCCCTCCCCCAGTGAATCGTAGATCCACCTGTGTCTGAAAGCATTGCATCTTATCAGACTTTTTTCCTTCTTTTAAGCTCTTGAACATAAAAGACTTCCAGATCAAGAGTACCATATCCTTGTAGCGCTTAAGGAAAGAAACCAGGTTCCAGAAATGCCATGGACCAGCTTTCATTTGCTTGAAGTGTGGTTGTTGGGTGTTCTTCTGTGTTGGTGTATAAATTATCCTTGTGTCGACAATACAAGTCAGATGCATAGCTGTTTGAGTGTTGTGCAAGGACTGGTCGATCTCTTACTTATCAAATTAAATCTTATCCAATACAGTGCTTGATTTGCCTGTATAACAGATGTAAGCAAACAGTAACACTCGCATCTGTTATTTTTGTCCTATAACCCGCCCCTGAATGACGCACATTTATCTTTTCGAAGGTCTCGTGAAGGGAGAAGATCTTAATTTGAGTGAGTATCTGAATAGCAGCAGCTTGAGAGCAAATCAGGGTCTGTTTCTGAGCCTCCTGCCAACCCCACACACCTAAAGAGGCCCATAGACTAGCCTATGCACTGGTCCGATCCAGCATACAAGGTCTGGGGCCACACGGCCTCATCCAGCATGGCCTGTCTGGGGCTGTGCAGCATGTGGCCTGATCTGGCTTGACTAGTCCAGGGCTGCGTGGCACAGGTCTGGAAATTTGGTGGGGAAAGGAAGGAGGGGGAATGAGTCATGGCAGCATTAATTGCCGTGGCTCCCAGCAATTAATGCTGCTGCTGCCCCCACTACAGTTCTGGGACCAGTGAGGATGCCTTTTTCTCTCATAATGTGCAGCCTGATTTTTCACCTGCTGCTTTTGTGGGAAAAGGTACACGTTATAAGTGAGAAAATATGCAGGGTGGATAACTTTTTTTTTTTTTAATTTAAAAAAAAATGGATTTTTTTTTTTTAATCAGACTTTCTAATATTTTTTTAAAGATGCTTTTTAAAAAAAATATATAAAGATAGTTTTAATGTAAGATATGTTAAAGTTCAAAGATATCATGGAATAGGGGTTTTAACTTCTGACTCTATACTATTTGAGACTATTCATGTAACTTTTTTAGAAAACATTTATAAACAGATAACAACAGACTGTGGACTATGTTATGGGCCCAATCTTATGGGCTTCCCAGAGGCTTCTTTATAGATTAGTGAAGATTAAAGAAAGCCACTCTATCCAATGGGACATAGTGCTTGGAGCTGATCTTAGAGCTTTCTCTCTGAAGCCAGTTTGTAAATGTTTGCGGGTATTGTTCTGTCATCTTTGGGGCATTAAGGCAGTTTGAGGCTTGTGCTTTCTAAGCAGGTGACTCATTGCTGAGAAGAGAGCTGCGCCAGTATGGTATCAATACCCGGTTCTGAAAGGTGACAGGCTCTAAGAAAGCTTTTTTCCCTACGAAGTGTATTGGGAATGAAGCTTAGTAAAAGTACACTTAGGAGTTTTCAGCTGACGTGATTTGTGAGACACTGGGCACGCAGGCATTTGGTGTTAGCCATGGAAAATCCGTTGTGGGAGCAAGATTTACTCAAGTTGGTAATACATGGTATTCAGCAGGCTCGAAACTGCCATTTTTAATTAAAAAATCTTCTGAATGCACTCTAAAAAATGTGAAGGCTTTTTAAAATATTCATGTTTCATAACTCCCTGTGCAATAAGACTGAGCCTAGACTTCAGTTATCCACGTGGGCATCAATTACTTTTATTTTCTTCATTCCATCAGAGGCTACAACTTCATTTTGGGATGTTCATATAAATTGGGCTTTCCTGTGTTGAAAGAAGGAACATATTGGGGCTTGTGGGCAGCTGGTTAATCCCCAGAGGCAAATTCCAAGCAGCTTTGCCAACATAAGACCGTTGTAGTGGCACCAAAACAGAGGGTAGGCTGAAGTACTAATACAGATGGGGAAAGCCCATAACTACAGCATTGAGGAAGAAAAGAAAATTACCCAATTTGGGGCACGTCTCATGTTCTCAATAGTGAGAGAGAGAGAGAGTGGCTCTTCACACTAATTCATACAGCTTTCATAAGGTTTTGGATACCCAGCTTCTCTTCTGGTCTTTTCATCTGCTGGTGTGAGGTTATCCTACAAGAAGGACTTAAATATTAACAACTTCCACTTGTCCTGATCCCATTTTTCCTGCCTGAAACATGTTTGCTTGTAAAGCAAATGAAAATCATGCCAGTTTTCATATAAGATTGCTTATAAAGACTGGCACTTCTGAAAGCTGCCTCCTGTGGTATGTCTAGAACAGCAGATGTAAAAGCCTCCTTGAAAATGGATTTGCTGCAGATGCTTTTAAGGGGCATTGTAGCAAGGGAGAGTAGATGGCCCCTCACCAGTTTTCACCCAGCCTAGTTGGGCCTTCGCCTCTCCCTCTGTTCATTTGCCTGTCCCTGGGCTTCTGTACTTCCCTGGGATCTGTAGAGTTATGGGGGTAATAAACTCTCCCATCTGCTGCTCCAGCAGTTAAAGGCTTTTGGCTCAGGCTGCCTGTCCTTTGTGTAGGGATCCCTGGAAGGAAGAAAGTCTTCTGTTTCCTAAACTCAAAGCAGCATTAATTAGGTTGCAGTTTTACTGGTGGAAACACCTGTACAGCCTCAGGCAGACCACGACAGAGCTTCCTTGGAGAAGTATGCCTGACGTCCCCATGGTAGCAGTGGAGAACTACAGGCTATTTCTCTCATTTGTATTGATCACTTATGCTGACTTGGAGACAAATGAGCATGTCCACAAAGTACTATTGACTACACAAAGTAAACTGGAAGAAGGAGCTCTTTTTTTGTTTTCACTTGTAATCATCTGAAGTGTTTCAAGAAATATTAGTGATTAACATTTTTTTTAGACAGTTTGGGGCTTTTAAAACAAATCCCCTTTCTAAAATGTTACTGGTTGAAATAAGCAGACAAGGTTCTTTGGGTGAATCTGATATCTTTTATAGATACCGGATTCACCCAACGAACCTTATCTGCCTATGTCCTTAGACCGTCACAGCTATAACCTGCACCCCTGTAACTGGTTGAAATATTCTTTTTTGGTAAGCATTCAGTCATTGACGTTAGGTTTGAGCTGCTTAAACAAATTCTTGCCAGCACAGTCAGGTTAGCTATTCTCTTTTTGAGTCTGTGATGTATAGCAAGTTGCTTGCGTGTGCAACATGATAAAAAAGATTGCATATTTTAGGAAGGGAGTTTCCTGCCGTTATGTTCTAGTAAACTTTTTTAAGAGTAAAATTTTGGCTTTGCAGTATGATACTTTTATGTAAATATACTTTGAGATTTTCAAGCCCACACAAGTAGGTTAAGATTATGCCACATTATATGTTATGGGAACTGACAGGCTTAGTTGAGTGGACAGTTCTTTTTCCAGCGTGTAATCAAATGAGATGAGATAAAGCACAAATTATATCAAAAGTTGTTGATGGGAAGGATTCTGGATTGATGTTTCAGTAAATCTCACTTTGAGGATGTTGCAGGAGCTTACCTCAAGCTGTTCATTTAGTGCATGCACTTCCCTAAAGTTTCTCCCTGTTTGACTTGCCTTAACTGAACACTTCTCAGAAAAAAGGGAAGGGGGTCAGTGAAATGTTGGTTAATGTGCGTGTGCATGCGTGCCTCTTTCTCTTTGCAAGGATTTAGATGTTCAGCAAGCATCCAGAAACTAATGAACCCCAGAAGTGTGTAGACATCTAATTTCTAAGGCACCCATAAATGTATTCAGTACCATACACTCATGGTTGACATCTTGCACCTGATTTTTTTTTTTTCCCCTTCTCTACCAGTAGGGCAGTTATCTAAGGTTGGTTGTACACTAGCTGTTTAAAAAAAAATTCTGTTTATAGGAGCTCCAGCAAGAGTCAAAGCTACAAATGGCTGCTAGTATATTGGGCACCATTACCTAATCTTTCCGAGAGCAGGTCTATTTGACATGGCAATAAAAGGCTATCTCTACCAGGTTGGCCAGCCTGCAGCACTGGTGCCACAAGTGGCACAGATGGCCTGTGTGTGTGGCACATGGCAGATTGAGGGAGGGGCCAAGCAACACAGTGGCTGAAAGCAGAGCAGCAACTTGGTGGGGGAGAACAAGGCAGATGAGGTAAGGGAAAGAGATCTGAGTGGCACTTGGGCAGTTTGTGGGGCTAACGGTACAAATATTCCCACTACTGCTGTCACCAGTGCAGCTCAACCTGTTAGTGACATGGTAGATTTGTCAAAGCAGCTGATACAGAAAGGGCTAAAAGGAGTCGACTTGAACACTTGAGTACCAACAGTTCACCTTTGCTCCCTACACCGTAGGGGACCTAGAACCTGGTTGCAAGTAGATCCTTAGCCTACAATAAAGAAACTGAATTTCTTTTCATTTACTTTGACACCTAATAGATCACTTTTGTCAGTCGGGTTGATGTTCCATAAAATTCATTTTGTTACTTTGTCATGTGCAAACATGGAAAATTATATTGCTTCACTTATAACTTGTCAGCATCTCTGGGGGGTATAGTTCCACATTCCTCTGTGAGAAATGCTAGGAAAGTCTTTTCATTCGTTTAAAAAAGGCCTCATACTAAAGGCAAGATGGCCTGGAAAGCATTGTCCTCAGCGATTTGTTGTCATACTGTATAATGTAAGAGGATTTTTTTTTTTTTTTATAAGGACTTCCTTAATCAGTTGAATGATTCTGTTGCAGTATGTGCAAATGTCACCTTTTAGAAATGAAAGATTGATGTGAAAATAACCAAGCTAAGTAGTTTTTGCTTTCACTAACTTGACTTGTGGAGAAAAGAGGCTTCTGGTTTCACCCACAGCAGAACTTTAAAATAAGGGACTTTTTCTAATTTTTGAAAACCACAAGGAAAATCTTAATTAAATTTCCATTTCTTTCTTCTCCACAGGTTGCAAAATAAAAGCACTAAGGGCCAAGACAAATACTTATATTAAGACCCCTGTTCGTGGAGAAGAACCCATTTTTGTTGTCACTGGACGAAAAGAGGATGTAGCCATGGCCAAAAGGGAAATTCTCTCAGCTGCTGAACACTTCTCCATGATCAGAGCATCACGCAACAAAAACGGTCCTGCCTTGGGAGGGTTACCATGTACTCCCAATTTGCCAGGTCAAACCACAGTTCAAGTCAGGGTGCCTTACCGTGTAGTAGGGCTAGTGGTTGGACCCAAAGGAGCTACAATCAAAAGAATTCAGCAGCAAACACACACATACATAGTTACTCCCAGCAGAGACAAGGAGCCTGTCTTCGAGGTTACAGGCATGCCTGAAAATGTGGATCGTGCACGTGAAGAAATAGAAATGCATATTGCCATGCGTACTGGAAACTACATTGAGCTGAACGAAGAGAACGATTTCCATTACAACGGTACAGATGTCAGTTTTGAAGGAGGCACACTTGGATCTGCTTGGCTTACTTCCAATCCCGTCCCTCCTAGCCGCACCAGAATGATTTCTAATTACAGAAATGACAGCTCCAGCTCCTTAGGAAGTGGCTCTACAGATTCTTATTTTGGAAGCAATAGATTGGCTGACTTCAGCCCAACAAGCCCATTCAGCACAGGAAACTTTTGGTTTGGAGAAACATTGCCGCCTGTGGGGACAGAAGATCTTGCAGTTGATTCTCCTGCATATGACTCTTTACCAACACCTTCCCAAACTATCTGGACTCCTTTTGAACCAGTAAACCCACTCTCTGGCTTCGGTGGTGATCCTACTGGTAACATGAAGACTCAGCGTCGAGGAAGTCAGCCATCCACTCCTCGTCTGTCACCTACATTTCCCGAAACTCTGGAACACCCACTTGGTAGGAGATTAAGAAATGACCCACCCGGTACAGGCAACCAGGCTGGCCTTCCTATATACATCCCTGCTTTTTCTAATGGTACCAACAGCTACTCCTCTTCCAATGGTGGTTCCACATCCAGCTCACCTCCTGAGTCGAGACGAAAGCACGACTGTGTGATATGCTTTGAGAATGAAGTTATTGCTGCCCTAGTTCCATGTGGCCACAATCTCTTTTGCATGGAATGTGCCAACAAGATCTGTGAAAAAGAAACGCCATCATGTCCAGTTTGCCAGACAGCTGTTACTCAGGCAATCCAAATTCACTCTTAAATATATATAGATATTATATATGGACTTTTTAAATTCTCAAAGGCATGGGTGTAGTGGTACCCACTAGTAAACTTCCTAATGAATTCTGACTGTTGGGCTTTCTTGGGATTAGGCTAAAGTTGTTAATAAATTTATACTTTCTAAAGGCTGCTATGGTAACACTAAACCTAGGTGGTCTCTGTCCAGTTTGGTTTAAACAGATGGCATGTTTAGCAGAGATACATCAGGTATAAGGTTAAGGCACAGTAGGGGGAAGTTTAGATCAATTGTATAACGAGGAAAACAGATGAATTTTTAGAGGCTTTCTCAGTGATCTGTATTAAATGTTGGTAACTTCTATGTCTGGAGGCAATGAACCCCATAGCCCAAGCATAGAAATACTAGTCTGCTGTGGAGGGTTTGTGGCATTATTGATGTATCAAACACACTTCCAATGCTGCCTTCTTTACACTGCCAGTTTTGAAAAACAGGTTTGGGGGGTTTTGTTGCTGTTTCTGTTAGGTTGGTTTGGTTTTTTTTACTTTACAACAACTTATGCCTAATTCCTCAGCATTTGCAAATAGTTTTTAAAGCATAATTTGATTTATTGGAATGGGTAAGGTTGTTGGCAGTTTTAAATGGA